>NC_073700.1:97472375-98753099 GCF_023634085.1 Falco cherrug
CCAGGAACTTCAAACAGTGGCCACCCATCCTGGGTGAAAAGCAACACTTCACACAGGTATCAGCAGTGGCTTCTGCACCCCCCCCCACTGACTCTCTGCATTACATTTTTCTTACTGAACCAGCAGTAGAGACCAAACTCTCTCTTCCTTCATATATCTACAGATATAACCCTCTTGCAGGGGAAAACAACGGTGGCTGTATGTCTCAGGAAGATCTGCGTTTATGCTGCTGCGCGTGGGATGGTGGTACACATCCTGCATGCTGGTAGAGTGTCAGTCACCAGCGTAAAGAGAGAGAAGCAGGGCACAGAAACAATAAAGTAAATGTTTTCTCTTCCTAAGATGGCCTGTTGTACTACTGAAACTGCTTCATTAAAAGCTGTTAAAAAATAAAGTTTGCATCTTGTCTGCAGTAAAAGCCTTTTGCAAAAAGCAGCTGTTAGAAAAACAACGTTCTTTTGCAGATGCTAAACACAGAAGCCCACAGAATAGATGTTTTTCAGTCTTCGCTTTTCTTCATTACAGTTTGGGTCTGTTATTGCCCTTCAGCTGACTGTGGAAAGAAGACTGTCTTCTGGAAAGGTCTGTATGGATAAGCTGCTGACATCTGTGGTAAGGTTGCTGTGCCTCTTCATACACTGTTTTCATATAAAGAATAAACTGTATGACTCAAAAAAAAAATATTCTTACACTGAAATGCCCTGTGTTGTCAGAAAAGTGAGCCCAAGATTTATATTCACAGAAATTGGTCCATTAGACTGGGCAGAGAGCAATTTGCCTGTAGATGCCTTTAAGTAAGAACATGAACACTTTACTAGGGAGAAGGAACAAATTTTAAGACAGGACAGGACCATGAGTTTGGTTTCCTGTGCAGCTCCAGGCAGCTCTGCTCTTCTTTCAGGTCTTTGGAAGGCTTCAAAATGCTGCTAATAAGGAATTATTAATATTTAGGCCCCTCACAATGCTGTCACATTAAGATGTCTTAATGGGCCCTCCTTATGGGGGGAGCAGGCAGATTCTGGTCCCAGTGGTGTAAGCTTATGCATGGAATTCCATGCAATGGAATTCCTCTAGAAAAATCCACATATAATGGAAATGAAGCATTTTAAAAGCAATATATTTTTATGCTGGTTTGCTGCTCCTGTCCTTTAGCGTAAAAAATTGTTTGGGATTCTCAGGTTGGTGTGAAATGCCTGGTCAGAAAGATATCTAATCAATCGCATTCATGTTGTTATGGGAATTTCCCTCTTGCAGTCCAATGTTCCTCAGGAAATGATACTGAACAGCTCAGCATCTCTCTGAGGTGTTGGTATGGTCACCCATCTGTAACTTGCCTGGAAGCGTTTTGCAGACCTTTTGAGGTTTAGTCGCTGAAAACATCATACAATGATGTTTCACATGAACTTCTGCTCATTTTTATCTCTCACCGGAGGCAGCAATGCTGAAGCAGTAACACACACCCCCAGGACTCCTTGCCTGATATGTGCTCTAAGCGGTCAAGACGTGGTGCTTACCTTCTCCTCAACCACAAAAAGAGGAGGATCTGGCTTACTAAGTCTTGAGCAATGAAAATCAGAGCAATGGGCTGTAATGAAGTAGATTGATGACAGAAAAGTAATTAACATGTAAAAGTTAATTGTTGCAGGCATTACATGTGGACTGAGCTGTTTTATGCGGAGACAAGCATGGCTTTTTGCTGGGATATGGCAGGGTACAGAACGCTGCAGCCTTATGCAGCATGCTTCACACCACAGCTATGCATTTATTCTGATGATCTGATAACTTGGCAGGCAGTTACCCACACCGCTCTGTGCCGTTTAACTTGCACCATGTGCTGAAGTGCTTGTGCTATGACACAGCCCTGAGCATCCCATCTCTAAGTCGTAATAGCAAGCATGACGAAAAATCATCTTCATCTCTCCTCTTTTCCTGTTTTGACTCAGACTGCTGAAAATTTGGCACCAGATTCCAAAAGCTAATCAAGCCCTTGTCTTCTGTAGTTTACTCACAATTTTCCTTTAGAAAAATGCAACCAAGAGCAACCCATGAGGCAAGATGTAAAATTCTGCTGAAATCACATGTGAGGTGAGCCTGCAGAATTGTGATTTCGATACCTTTGGTGGTTTGATGTAAGGCTTTAGCTTAAGCCACCAATAGAAATATTCTGTGTGTATGTGTGTATGCATAACCCAATTGTATTTTTACTGCCCACAAACTCACACATACAATTAGACAGAGCAAGCTGTCACTGCCTGTAAGTCTGGGTTCAGGAAACAGATGTGCCTGTATCTTGCAGTGTCCTCAGATCTCTAAAAGAGATAAACTGCAAAGATCCAGAAGGAAAAGTTACATAAAAAGTGAATCTTCAGTATTCCCAAAAAAGGCATGAACAAATGGTAGATATTTACTCCAAAATCCTTCTATGCAGCCATTTCTAATCTGCAGTAAAAGAATTGGGCTTGCTTATATCATAACAGAGAATGCTGAAAATTTTGTGGGTGGCAAATAAACCTAGTAAGTGAATATCAGCCATCTTCTGTGAAATCCTTGCAATGGCAAAACCTGTACGGGACCGCCATGCCTTTGGGTTAGATAGCTCCTTCATGGAACAGAAATGACAAAGCTCTGAGTAGCTTATTGGAGGGTATGGAAAAGGCCTTTCATGGGTGACTAGTTTTTTAAATTCCTAAAAACACCAAACAGTTCTGAAACACACCTAGTCATTGCTGGGACACTTGTTTATACATAGCCATGTATTTGCTTACACAGGGGAGATAAACTAAGACCTCTTTTTGGAGCCCTCTTTCCCTGGCAGACTGTTGGGGTACAGATACGATAGAACCTAGATGTGAGCCACCCATGGTTTGAGGTTTAATTCTGCAAACCATAAATCTCCTATTTGACCTTTCCAAAGAGCATCTTCCAATGTTACCTCATGCCAGGTTCCCCCTTGTGCTGGCAGGGGTGCCCAACCGAGGTGTGCAAAGGGCACTGCTATCACCACGCGACTGCTATCGTGTTGGGTGGTCTAGTGCTTCAGCCCTGCACCAAGCAGTGGGGGTGGGAAGGGAAAGGTGCCAGCTGGAGGAACTGTTGCTCCATCAGCCCTGCTGCTAAATTTTCACCTAGGGCTAAGCTAGTTCCCTTGGAAAACCTAAAATTCCAAGAGGTAATGCAGGACAGCACTTAGCTTCTCTAATATGTGAGCAATGTTGGGTACCACCTGCATTCTCTCTCTGCATTAGTAATAGTAGTAGCAATAATGATAATAATGATATTAATATTAATAATGGTGCACTTCAAGCCCAGTTGGTGCCCTTCATTCTGGGTTAGAACTAAAATAAGCATCATCTAGTTTTTGTGTTTGTCCAGTCCTGGGTTTCTGAGGGCTGTTTGTAAGTCTTCCTGAGGCAGTAGCTTGAATCCCTAAGAAGAGAAATTGTATTTGCTTGTTCTCATGCCACCTCTGTGACTAATCCAAGACATCCCCTAAAATAGCACTTGGTGTATCTTCTGGATGGTGTGTATGCATAACCCAATTGTATTTTTACTGCCCACAAACTTCTGGTTACTAAAAGGTAGTGAGAAGCGGAGGAGGCTCTGCAGAAGGCAAGCGCTTCAGTCCCAGTGCTGTGAGTCGCTTCATGTGGTCCTGGGGTGTATCCCTCTGGAAGGGCCAGAGCCTGGCAGTGGAGAGGCAGTGTCCTGAATTCCAGTGCAGATGCCTCTGCTATCATTACTCCCTATAATCAGTGTCACACCATGCCCTTGTTGCTGATTTTTCCTCCTTATTTTATTATACAGGCCCCTTTCTGTCTGCAGGCAAGTTGGGCAACGAGCTTTCCGGCAATGATAGCAGGCGACAGTATTTACTGCAGGGAGCAGAGCTGTCAGTTTGGGAACACATGGGAAGAGTGCAGGGAAAAGGAGGCCAGCCTCAGTGTCTGCCTCAGCTTCACTCAGGCTGGGCTGAGCCTGCCAAAGCCTTAGAGGTCTGCGTGGGTCATGGGGACTCTGAAGAAGACAGCCATGAAGAAATCTGGGAGGCATTAAAAAAGTAAGTCTGTGCATGGTCACCCAGCAGTGCTAAGGACTGGCTGACTCCAGAAACTGAGGCCAAATGCGTGGGAATGAAGTGCTAGTGAGATTAAATTTGGGTTTACAAACTCCAGCCAGCATCAACAGGAGCAGCCGTGGAAGCAACAGGCAGGGTTCTGCTGCACAGAATGTCTAAGGCAGGGAAGCCCAGCCCTCTTGCTTGCTGGATGATGGAGCCCGAGTATGTCACCGCCAGGAGTGTCGATCCAGCACAGCCTGGTCCCTGGGGGCGAGTCCACTTCCATCGGCATCCCAGGAGTGCTCACTCACTGGCCGTCTGTCAGAAGCTGTGAAGGATTGGGAGCTGGGTGCACATGGAGCGATTTCAAGTATCTGGGATGATGCCCAGGCTTCTTGAGCAGAGAAAACACACTACTGCTAAAGCCGGTGTTGGGTCCGTACGTAACTTACTACTGGAGGAAAGCCCAGCAGTTTTGCAGGTCGATGATGTCTTTAGAGCTGGGAAGAAAGCTTGAGCTGGGCTTAGAGATTTTATTTTCTAACTGTAACCTTGCTTTGCTTTGACTTCACCCGAACAACAAAATTTGTTGTGTCACTCCTTATAACCTGCTTTCTTGGGGGAAAGAGAGTCTTACTCTTAGGCAAATGGTGCCATACAGCCTTTGAGGGGAATAAAAAGGTGGTTTGTAAATTGAACTGCTTTGGAGGCCTGATTGTTAACCACTTCACTTGATTTTGGCATCCCCCTTCTTGAAACCTGAACACACACACACACATGCATGCACACGGACACACACAAACTTTGAATAATGATGGTGCTTCTGGGTTGTAAAACACCTGCTAGCAACTTTATTGACAATGCAAATGTCCCAATCTCAGTCAGGTTCAGACTTTGGCAGTTGCTTTTCATTCACGCTGGCAAATGCAGGAACAGAATGGGAACCTGATAATTAAAATCCCTGGAAGGCATTCCTTGCCCTCCATGACTTGAGGGAAGTCTGTGAACACTACATCCAATACCCCTTGTTATGCTGGCTCAGAAACAGAACTGACAGTGTGGGGTGTGGCTCTGAGCTGTGGCTCTGAGGACTAAATTTTACTCTGACACTGGAAAAATGACGCAACTGTGGATTTATGTGGGTGAGGTTATGTTCTGTCTGAGACCTCTGTAGTTCCATAAATTGGAGAAGATGTTGGAAGAATAAATTTTGAGGGGAATGGGATCACTTCACCTTGATCCTGAAACCTGGGTTAAGACTAAAAAAGCACAGCGATCGATTCCTAATATTGCAGAATAACCTAAGCAGATGAGACGTCCTCCTCATTTCTGCACTATGCAGAAAAGAAACAAACAAAGGCAGCTCCCAAGAACATTACTTTTTGCCTAAAGTTTACCAAACCCTTGAAAAAAGAGGTATAAGAAATCGATGAATACAAAGCAAAATTCTTTGGGAAAGAGGAAAGAACTGGAGCCAATGACACTGTTTTCCAGCCCTTAGATGTACTCAGGCTGTCCTTCCTGCAACACTTGGCTGTGACATTTCAGCGATCAAGTAATATCATCGCATGGAAGTGGCATGACAGGCCTCTTATCACACACGAGCGATGTGTGTTGTCCGCATAAACAGGCTTATCACGTGTCTCACAATAGATGCTGGCGCAGGGGTGCCAGTTTTTCTCTCCTTTGCAGTAAAGCAATACTAATCCCACAAAAGACCTTGCATGAACCTTACGAGTCAGTCAAAACTGGTTTTGTGTGGAGTAGCTGCTACTTGTTTTGTTTGACTTGTTTGGGTTTTGTTTTTAATTTTAATTCGTATTCCTGTTCCAACATGAGTTGCAGAAGTTGCCTAGAAACCATCTTGTGTCAGCTCACTCATCCAGGACACACGGCTCCCCATATGCAGGCAGAGAGATAAGCTTAACTTCCTAATTTTTTAAAGAAATGCAATTAAACCCCCCTCCCCACACTTCCCCCTCTCATGGTTGTGATATCTGAGAATTCAGGGTAAAAAAAAAAAAAAATACATCACTGAATCAGAAGAGTCTGGTGCGCATATTGCATGGGGGTGTGTGGATGGAGAAGGTGCTCTTGAGGCGATGGCAGAGTCAGAGCCACGTTTGCCCCCACTAGAAGGTCCAGCAGGCTTCTGGTGGGCCCTCCACTGCTTCTGGTGACACAAAGCAGCCACAGACTTAGTATGACCGAGCTTTGCACTTTTGCCTCTCTGCTTGTCAAAATGCCAGTTACTTCCTTGCCATGTGTCCTGTCTGAAATCTCCTCTCGGCTCTCCCTGTCTCCCATAGTAGTTGTGACCCACTGCTCTCCTGCAGCCAGTATGAGGGTTAAATGTTGGGATGGTCAAAAAATCGATGGGCTTGCCTGTATTCTTCCAGGGTAACATCACCTTATGTCTGATAAATCCAGAGAAGCTGGTAGCACTAAACACAGATCTCATGGTGGAAACATCCCATACAAGTAGAGCTCAGAAAATAAAGGGTTTGTCTGGGCTCTGGCTCAGCTAGAAGAATTTGGGTTTTGAATCAAATCCCAAAGGTTTTATTAGGCTATCTGGGAAAATACCAAACCGGAAAAATAATTTTGGGTTGACCTGTAACATTTTATTTAGAAAATACTTATTTTGGGGTGCCTAGACTTTTTGCATGTTTTGGGATGCTTTTAAAATGAGAAATGTCATCTCAGAAAGAAGTGTTGGAAGGAATTAAATGCTTCTTAAGTTGACAATGAATGTTTCAACACTGGAAAAAAAAAATTGCTCCCTTTGTGGGACTTGAAACAATAACATTTGGATTGAATTTGCCAGTGCTTCTGCTCTTCCCAAAAGTGCACTTTCTGGCAAGGTTTGCTATGCCTTGGCCATTTTTTATGTGTATACACATAATAAGTGAAGGTTTTAAGGACAAATGTGAACACCTGCACAGTAGGAGGACCTGGATTGCTACTTCCAAATGTAATTTACTACCAATTTGGACCTGTCTTTCCTCATTCCTTCCTCTCTTGCTTAACGTCTCTCTCCTGCTGCTGTTGCTTTTCTGACACAGTGCTTTAACCTGTTCCCCATACAATGGGCTTTCCCACCAGTGCTCTCCAGGCTGACAGAAGATGTGGTTTGCCCTCCCACATCTTTCAGCTCCAGAGGCCACACCGGGATGTGGCTTGCATGAAGGAGGCTATTAAAGAAAAAGCAAATTGAAAGCTGCACTGCACTGCTGGTGGGGTGGAGGGCTGTGCTTCTCGGGACCAGAGCTCATGAGCCCCTCGCTCACCATTCAGGCAGAGGAGGCAGAAGCCTCCAAGCTGACATCTGAGCAGTGTGGTCCAGTGCTGTTCAAAGTAGCAGCCTTCTGGTGTAAATGGCTGTTGACCGACTGACTGACCTTCATGTTTTAAGCCAGCTTCTATCCTTGCCAGGCAGAAGCCTGAATCTGTTAGTAGTGGGACAGCATGCAAAGTTTTCATTTAGAGATGCTGGCTGGGATTGTATGGTTGAGGATTTCTGAAAGCCTTGGGAGCTTGGGTGGTTTGGAGTGGAAAGGGCGAGTGCCTGGGCATGGTATGGATTGTTAATATGAGCTCTGATCCTTTTTCCCTGAGAGTTTTAGCAGGTGCTAGGGTCAGAAGGGAGGGGAACTAAGACAGCTTTAACCATTGGGACTTGGTGTTTATCTGTGACTCTCAGAAACCGTGAGTAGACTTTGATCACTGCCAAGTAATAAAGTTGACTTGGTTCTCCCTGTGGAGGCTGGCTCCCACTGACTTCAGAGTTGATGGGCAGCCCTTCATGAGGATGGCAGAGAAGGTCTTTCTCAATGGATGCCCTAGGGAATGTACTGTATTGGATTTTCTGGGTGAGTCTGAAGAAATGTAAGGGATCCTTTGTTTACACCTTCCTCTCCCCTGAGTGTGGTAAGAGCTATGTGTACGTGGCTGAGGCCTCTAAGTCTGTATTTGTGGCTACTGATTGTATCCACCTTCTACAAGGTGACACACAAGCTCTGAAAGGCACATGAGATTTACTCACATGGTAGGCATCATGCAGCAAGACATTGTTGTTTGGAAGAGGGTTGCTAAATCCTCTTGCAGATTTAAATGCACACATTGTTCATGGCAATGCAAGCCATCATATAGGTCTTGAACACTGACCTAAAGAAACATTTCCAATAGAGATAACTAATTTCCTGGAAATTAGAGCACATCACAGATTTTTATCTGAAGTCATGCAGAATATCATTGTCCTGATGATCTAATGGACTGAAGATGATTTCTAATTGCAGGGGCAATGGTACTACTATCACTGAATAAATGTTCAGTTCCTCTGACCTCAAGGAATTCAAAGTCCTTTAAGGCTGAGTTTTATTTCAGCAATTCAAGGATAAAAAGCATTCTGGGGGACATTTGAAAGAAATCTTTGTATGTTACTGCAAGAAAAATACAGGTTAAATCTGCCAAAAAGTCCCAATTTCGCTCTGCAAAGGAAATTTAAATCCATATGCAAAAAACTTGATCTGGAGCAGTAAAAGCTCAAGTGCTTTCTTGGAGGGTGGTGTGGCTCTGGTGTCAGTGTAGGGTAGCCTCCCTGTGAGTTACAGCCAGCAGAAGGGGGGTCTTGCTAGTCTAGAGGTTAGGCAACATTTGAAAGGGGCGTAAGGTGTTTTTGAGCACAAACTGAGCAACGCTTTAGGGATCTCCTAACCCTCCAGTTAATGCAATGAGTTGCCAATCTTTTTTATTTCACCTGCATAGCCAGTTATTTCTGGCAATCTGGAACGCTTGCTTCAGACAGTGAATTGGGCAGCAAAGCAGAGCAATGTGAAGGAGGGTACGACCTGGCTTAGAGCCGTTTCGAGTTACCTGAAAGTTCCTGTTGTATTGGTGGTAATCCCAAGCATGCCTTGTCTAACTCGCACTGGATCAAAGCAAAGTGTTCAGTTCAGCTGTCTTAAGTAAGTCTCCAGTTAGTGCAGCTCTGTAAGGTGACCTGCCTGTGGAGAGACCTGTCCTAAGGTAGGTCAGAAGGGATGAACTGCCTCTTGGAAGTGTCACGTTCTCCCTCCGTTGCTCCTAGACAAAACTCAGGCAGCTCATTTAGGCTGGGTACAGGTGGAGCTAATAAGCCACGAGGGACTGAGTGCCCTTTGTTTGCCACCAGTGCTCTGACCATAGGCCGTGGCGTGTTATCATCCAGTGCTGATGAGCCAGCACTGATGCTGGTAGTTGGTGCATGACCTATCAGGCAGATGCGGAAATGACTGATCTGTTGAGTGGACCCTGCCAAAAGATCATATAAGATATATATAGATAGATAGATAGATATAAAATATATTATTATATATCTATATATGTAATATATAGGTATAATAAGATTATATAGACTTGTATGAACTTAAAGAAATCATTACCAGCTTGGCTCAGTTGCAAGCTAATTTTCTCAGATACAGCCTGGGCATACACAAAATTTTCATTTTTAACTGTACAGGGATGTTGAACAGAGAACTGGCAGAAATGGCTAAGTATCACAGAGACCCAATCTTTATTTTTAACACAAAGCATTTAATGGATATTGTTGTCAATCTCCTGCAAATTCACTTCATACTCAAAGTGCTGCAAGTTTTAGAGGTGTGAATGCATTAATCACAGGTAAAGAGGTTTGAGTTCCAGTTTGCAGCTGAAGGAGGGAGCTGGTATCTGAATATCAAGGAGTGGCTGGTGCTTCCCTAGTACGAAGAGCTGTCCCTTGCAGCTGTTTTCTGTGTGTTCCTCAGTTTCCTCCCAGTGATCTGTCCTTGGTTTTCCAGGCTATATTAGTGTCTCCTGTAGAAGTTAATCAAGTTTCAAGGCAGAGTCGAGCCCTCATGGAACAGGTTTTCCTTGAGAAGAACCAATACACAGAAGAGCCGCAAAACACAAATGGGAGGCTAATTGCAATCATTGAAATTTGGCACTCTCTGCTGTTTTGGAGTGGAAGAAAAGCCATTGTATTTCATAAATGTAGTAAAACAAGTGCCATTTTGTTTTTATTATACTGTAGCATATCTGCATACCCAAACCAGGCCTCTGCTGAATCTGTGGATGCTGGGGCTGTTAGGTTGCGCTGCTATAGTTTCTAAATAAGCAGTCAGCTAATGAGGTTCTTTGGTATAAACTCACGTGCCTTTTGCTGCATCTTGCAGCTTCCCCTACAGCAGTAGTTAAAAGTTGTAGTTGCTTTATTCTCTTGTTTTGTTGGCATGGAGCACTCTGGTTACTATCAAAGTGGTGAAGTTCAGAGAGAGACCACAGTGCAAGATTCAAGCGCTAAAAATAAATAACAGGTCATATGCCCAAGACATTGGGCATGATTTCCACTGAAGTCAAATGCAGCTCAGCCTCATTGCACAGGTCGGTCTGCAGGAATGCTTGTATCCAGCTTAGTGGCCATAAATTGTGCAGTCAAATATGAATTTAATAAATGTTCAGGAATGTGCTTCACAAAGCTCTGACTAAACACATCCTCCTACATGGTTCTGTTTCGGCAGCTGTCTCCTATGTCTCCCAGCCCCACAAAAACACCTGAGTAAGGTGTCTGTTGGCTTGGACTCGGCAACCTAGCCATAAATCCCTAGCTGCCATTCCTGTGCTGAAAGCTGTCAAGGGGCTGCTGGAGGAAAAATTATCCCTAGCCTCAGCCTTGCCTTCTGTCTAGACATATTCTCCTTACCTGGCATGCTGTGGAAGCGAGGAGGTACACCAGGGTGTTCACTGATGCTGCGTCTGGGAATCACGATAAATAGAAAATGTCTGAGAGCTGAAACTCAGCTTAGCACAACAGCCACACAGCACCTGCAGCCTCGGAAGCTGGGCTGAAAGATAAGTGCATTTTTACACACGCTGTTTAAGGTTGTTACCAGCCTCCTCATTACTGGAGGTGGTTTAGGTAGTGAAATAAAATGCAGGTGGTCCGGCCCTAACAAACAGTGGGTCAGATACATGGCTGGGGTGTACTGGGGTGGATAGATTGTACCCGCAGCATCTGGGAGCAGAGGAGGAGATAGCAAATGTACAGCTGTGGACTGAAGCCTGCACTGAGTGAGGTCTGCATTTAGATGAAATATTCCCTTAGCAATATCAGGGCTGCTGTTGTGGACTCTAAATGGGATCCTGTGATGAGCCCAATCTTTGATGGTATTGGATTAACATCACTTCTCATTCCAGCTTATTATGTGTCCTGCAGTACCTGTCATGTCTCTCTGCCATCTACAGCAAATAATGACTCCGGCAATTATGAAGGCTTTGTGTGCCTGCAGATCAGAAATACTATCGTGCAAAGGGCAGATTTTCCCCATCTCAGCACTGCACATTCTTCCTTCACATAGTGATTTGGCCCTTTTCGTCTCCCTTCTCCTCTGCACCCGCTAGTTTGTGAAACAGTGAAAGCTTTACAGAAGAGACGAAAATGAGAGGCAGCTTCACCTCCTATCTTTCCCATTTTTCTGTCCGACCCTCTTCCTTCTCTCTGGAGCCAGAACAGAATTCAGTATTAAACATGCAAGTTCTGCTTTGCTCAGGGTCTGATCAAAAGTCCGCTAAAATCAATGGGAAAATTCCTGCAGGCTTTGCTGTTCTCTAGATTATTTCCAGCTCCCATCTGGCTATGTCGCTTTGGCTGTATGGGCATGCAGAGTGGCTGTGGGAGCTCGGAGGGGGGGATTTTGGCAAAGCTGCTCACAAAACGGAGCCTTGTCTCCCTGCATGAAGCGTGAGGCTCTTCAGTTTTCCACTTGGTCCGAATCTGCGATTCATCTGCTTTCCCATGCTCTCGCTCACACTGTAACGTGCCGTCAGCCAGGCACGGGGCTGAGTGTGAGGCAGTTGTGAGCATGTTTTTTCTTGGTGTCCCTTTTTTCTCTCATCTTTAGTTGCTCCCTGGTCCTCCCTTCCTCCTCACCTCAAGCCTGCCATCCCAGAACAGCGGTACTCCACTGCCCTGCCTCTGGTGCATCCTCCACCTCTGCTGAAATGGCTGTTAGGTGGCTGCTCCCTAAGATGGTTGTGAAATCCAAATCAGAGCTTGCTTCGCCCTCCTGTCCAGATACACCTTCCACCATCCCTGCAGTACTGCCACATCATTGATTGCATCCTCACAAAACAGTCTTGAAACCACAGATGGAGGCAGAGCGACAGGGGCACGTGGGAAGGGTCTGCCTGGAAAGAAAGCATCGGAGGTAATTCTTTGCATTTGACACACATGGCTTCAGCATGGGAGCTTTGGTTTGACAAAAATATGGAAATAATAACAGTACTTTTGATCTTCAAAGTGCTCTTCATTCACTAACTAATGAGTGTAATGTTAGGCTTTACAAATTGGTCATACTCTGAAAATACATTTGGTAGCAAACACCAAGGGTCAAGCTTTCTGCTACTGAAATGGCTTTGAAACATCAGCGCCAATTTCATGGTGTAAAAATTAAGGACCAAAGTCTGTTCTAAGGGTACAACATCTTCTTTAGTCAATGGGAATTGCATGCCCATTAATGAGAGCCGAATGAGACCCTAATTAATTTCAGGCTTGCCACATATATTCTTCCATTTTAAAACGCATGATTACTGGCAACATCTGCTCTCACATGTGAACAGACCTGAGCTTTGAAATATATGAATATTGGTCCTAATATAAGACTTAATATACCAACATTTCTCACATTGGTTTCTGTGGCATCCTTTGCTAGTGGAGGGACAACGACCCAAAAGTACCCAGCCAGCTCCTGTTGTACAATATCCTGTGCACACACCCCAACACACACACAGGGTCAGCTGTAGCTTTGCAGATGCCCAGGGGTACCCGGGAATGAGCCTGGGATGTTGAATCCTTGGGTCCCCCATGCAAGTCAGGGATCTAACAAGAGAAAGCTGCACGAGTTTTGCTGTTGATGTATGGATGATGTGGCTGTGGCTCCACTCATTCCAGCCAGGATTATGGGATGGGAGGGCTGGGAGCTTTTTCCAAGAGTAAGACCAGAGTCACAGCCATGCAAGATCAGTACGAAGGAAGCTAATTGCAAGGTATCTAGGTTGAATAATTCAGCTCTGAAAAATGCAAGGTCCCTGCCCAGCATCAGCGATGGAGCTAGGTAAAAGCTGGCTCATGGCAAGCAGGACCTAGATCTGCTGCATTACAGAGCTGCAGGCGCTGATTCCCAATCCTCTTGGGTGAGAGGCAGATCAGCGTTGTGTTTGTGTTTTCAAGATTAAGTATCTCAAATCATAAATGTCAATAGAATTATGAAGTACATTGAAAGCTTCCAAGTTATTTAAAATTAAATAACAACCCTGTAATGCAGCCAAGCCAAGTACTGCTCAGATCCATTCGACCCTTGCAGGAGGCAAAGGAGGCTTTCAATTTCTTTGTTCAATCACTTCATTAAATTCCAATTCTTCTTAAAAGGAAATTCCTCTTGGCAATCCTTATCCTCTCCCACTTACTTCTGATACAAGTCCCCTTTGTCTGCACTCAGATTTCTCATGCTTTCTATGCTTACCCACCTTCCTACATGCCAGAGACTTGTGGGTTGATTAGCATTGATAACATGCAGCTGTGGCCTTGCCACGATGGCAGTGGGTTGTTTGGCATGGATGATGTGCAGCTGTTGCTCATTCCTGCTAAGTAGTTAAATAGCACCAAGGGTGGTGGGAGAGGTGGTTGGATGGGGGAAGAGCATCTCTGTCTCTCTGTCTCTTGGGAGAGGTGGTTGGATGGGGGAAGAGCATCTCTGTCTCTCTGTCTCTCTGTCTCTCTGTCTCTCTGTCTCTCTGTCTCTCTGTCTCTCTGTCTCTCTGTCTCTCTGTCTCTCTGTCTCTCTGTCTCTCTGTCTCTCTGTCTCTCTGTCTCGTCTCGTCTCGTCTCGTCTCGTCTCGTCTCGTCTCGTCTCGTCTCGTCTCGTCTCGTCTCGTCTCGTCTCGTCTCGTCTCGTCTCGTCTCGTCTCGTCTCGTCTCGTCTCGTCTCGTCTCGTCTCGTCTCGTCTCGTCTCGTCTCGTCTCGTCTCGTCTCGTCTCGTCTCGTCTCGTCTCGTCTCGTCTCGTCTCGTCTCGTCTCGTCTCGTCTCGTCTCGTCTCGTCTCGTCTCGTCTCGTCTCGTCTCGTCTCGTCTCGTCTCGTCTCGTCTCGTCTCGTCTCGTCTCGTCTCGTCTCGTCTCGTCTCGTCTCGTCTCGTCTCGTCTCGTCTCGTCTCGTCTCGTCTCGTCTCGTCTCGTCTCGTCTCGTCTCGTCTCGTCTCGTCTCGTCTCGTCTCGTCTCGTCTCGTCTCGTCTCGTCTCGTCTCGTCTCGTCTCGTCTCGTCTCGTCTCGTCTCGTCTCGTCTCGTCTCGTCTCGTCTCGTCTCGTCTCGTCTCGTCTCGTCTCGTCTCGTCTCGTCTCGTCTCGTCTCGTCTCGTCTCGTCTCGTCTCGTCTCGTCTCGTCTCGTCTCGTCTCGTCTCGTCTCGTCTCGTCTCGTCTCGTCTCGTCTCGTCTCGTCTCGTCTCGTCTCTCGTCTCGTCTCTCGTCTCGTCTCGTCTCGTCTCGTCTCTCGTCTCGTCTCGTCTCGTCTCGTCTCGTCTCGTCTCGTCTCGTCTCGTCTCGTCTCGTCTCGTCTCGTCTCGTCTCGTCTCGTCTCGTCTCGTCTCGTCTCGTCTCGTCTCGTCTCGTCTCGTCTCGTCTCGTCTCGTCTCGTCTCGTCTCGTCTCGTCTCGTCTCGTCTCGTCTAGTCTCGTCTCGTCTCGTCTCGTCTCGTCTCGTCTCGTCTCGTCTCGTCTCGTCTCGTCTCGTCTCGTCTCGTCTCGTCTCGTCTCGTCTCTCGTCTCGTCTCGTCTCGTCTCGTCCGTCTCGTCTGTCTCGTCTCGTCTCGTCTCGTCTCGTCTCGTCTCGTCTCGTCCGTCTCGTCTCGTCTCGTCTCGTCTCGTCTCGTCTCGTCTCGCTCGTCTCGTCTCGTCTCGTCTCGTCTCGTCTCGTCTCGTCTCGTCTCGTCTCGTCTCGTCTCGTCTCGTCTCGTCTCGTCTCGTCTCGTCTCGTCTCGTCTCGTCTCGTCTCGTCTCGTCTCGTCTCGTCTCGCCGTCTCGTCTCGTCTCGTCTCGTCTCGTCTCGTCTCGTCTCGTCTCGTCTCGTCTCGTCGTCTCGTCTCGTCTCGTCTCGTCTCGTCTCGTCTCGTCTCGTCTCGTCTCGTCTCGTCTCGTCTCGTCTCGTCTCGTCTCGTCTCGTCTCGTCTCGTCTCGTCTCGTCTCGTCTCGTCTCGTCTCGTCTCGTCTCGTCTCGTCTCGTCTCGTCTCGTCTCGTCTCGTCTCGTCTCGTCTCGTCTCGTCTCGTCTCGTCTCGCTCTCGTCTCGTCTCGTCTCGTCTCGTCTCGTCTCGTCTCGTCTCGTCTCGTCTCGTCTCGTCTCGTCTCGTCTCGTCGTCTCGTCTCGTCTCGTCTCGTCTCGTCTCGTCTCGTCTCGTCTCGTCGTCTCGTCTCGTCTCTCCGTCTCGTCTCGTCTCGTCTCGTCTCGTCTCGTCTCGTCTCGTCTCGTCTCGTCTCGTCTCGTCTCGTCTCGTCTCGTCTCGTCTCGTCTCGTCTCGTCTCGTCTCGTCTCGTCTCGTCTCGTCTCGTCTCGTCTCGTCTCGTCTCGTCTCGTCGTCGTCTCGTCTCGTCTCGTCTCGTCTCGTCTCGTCCTCGTCTCGTCTCGTCTCGTCTCGTCTCGTCTCGTCTCGTCTCGTCTCGTCTCGTCTCGTCTCGTCTCGTCTCGTCTCGTCTCGTCTCGTCTCGTCTCGTCTCGTCTGTCGTCTCGTCTCGTCTCGTCTCGTCTCGTCTCGTCTCGTCTCGTCTCGTCTCGTCTCGCTCTCTCGTCTCGTCTCGTCTCGTCTCGTCTCGTCTCGTCTCGTCTCGTCTCGTCTCGTCTCGTCTCGTCTCGTCTCGTCTCGTCTCGTCTCGTCTCGTCTCGTCTCGTCTCGTCTCGTCTCGTCTCGTCTCGTCTCGTCTCGTCTCGTCTCGTCTCGTCTCGTCTCGTCTCGTCTCGTCTCGTCTCGTCTCGTCTCGTCTCGTCTCGTCTCGTCTCGTCTCGTCTCGTCTCGTCTCGTCTCGTCTCGTCTCGTCTCGTCTCGTCTCGTCTCGTCTCGTCTCGTCTCGTCTCGTCTCGTCTCGTCTCGTCTCGTCTCGTCTCGTCTCGTCTCGTCTCGTCTCGTCTCGTCTCGTCTCGTCTCGTCTCGTCTCGTCTCGTCTCGTCTCGTCTCGTCTCGTCTCGTCTCGTCTCGTCTCGTCTCGTCTCGTCTCGTCTCGTCTCGTCTCGTCTCGTCTCGTCTCGTCTCGTCTCGTCTCGTCTCGTCTCGTCTCGTCTCGTCTCGTCTCGTCTCGTCTCGTCTCGTCTCGTCTCGTCTCGTCTCGTCTCGTCTCGTCTCGTCTCGTCTCGTCTCGTCTCGTCTCGTCTCGTCTCGTCTCGTCTCGTCTCGTCTCGTCTCGTCTCGTCTCGTCTCGTCTCGTCTCGTCTCGTCTCGTCTCGTCTCGTCTCGTCTCGTCTCGTCTCGTCTCGTCTCGTCTCGTCTCGTCTCGTCTCGTCTCGTCTCGTCTCGTCTCGTCTCGTCTCGTCTCGTCTCGTCTCGTCTCGTCTCGTCTCGTCTCGTCTCGTCTCGTCTCGTCTCGTCTCGTCTCGTCTCGTCTCGTCTCGTCTCGTCTCGTCTCGTCTCGTCTCGTCTCGTCTCGTCTCGTCTCGTCTCGTCTCGTCTCGTCTCGTCTCGTCTCGTCTCGTCTCGTCTCGTCTCGTCTCGTCTCGTCTCGTCTCGTCTCGTCTCGTCTCGTCTCGTCTCGTCTCGTCTCGTCTCGTCTCGTCTCGTCTCGTCTCGTCTCGTCTCGTCTCGTCTCGTCTCGTCTCGTCTCGTCTCGTCTCGTCTCGTCTCGTCTCGTCTCGTCTCGTCTCGTCTCGTCTCGTCTCGTCTCGTCTCGTCTCGTCTCGTCTCGTCTCGTCTCGTCTCGTCTCGTCTCGTCTCGTCTCGTCTCGTCTCGTCTCGTCTCGTCTCGTCTCGTCTCGTCTCGTCTCGTCTCGTCTCGTCTCGTCTCGTCTCGTCTCGTCTCGTCTCGTCTCGTCTCGTCTCGTCTCGTCTCGTCTCGTCTCGTCTCGTCTCGTCTCGTCTCGTCTCGTCTCGTCTCGTCTCGTCTCGTCTCGTCTCGTCTCGTCTCGTCTCGTCTCGTCTCGTCTCGTCTCGTCTCGTCTCGTCTCGTCTCGTCTCGTCTCGTCTCGTCTCGTCTCGTCTCGTCTCGTCTCGTCTCGTCTCGTCTCGTCTCGTCTCGTCTCGTCTCGTCTCGTCTCGTCTCGTCTCGTCTCGTCTCGTCTCGTCTCGTCTCGTCTCGTCTCGTCTCGTCTCGTCTCGTCTCGTCTCGTCTCGTCTCGTCTCGTCTCGTCTCGTCTCGTCTCGTCTCGTCTCGTCTCGTCTCGTCTCGTCTCGTCTCGTCTCGTCTCGTCTCGTCTCGTCTCGTCTCGTCTCGTCTCGTCTCGTCTCGTCTCGTCTCGTCTCGTCTCGTCTCGTCTCGTCTCGTCTCGTCTCGTCTCGTCTCGTCTCGTCTCGTCTCGTCTCGTCTCGTCTCGTCTCGTCTCGTCTCGTCTCGTCTCGTCTCGTCTCGTCTCGTCTCGTCTCGTCTCGTCTCGTCTCGTCTCGTCTCGTCTCGTCTCGTCTCTCGTCTCGTCTCGTCTCGTCTCGTCTCGTCTCGTCTCGTCTCGTCTCGTCTCGTCTCGTCTCGTCTCGTCTCGTCTCGTCTCGTCTCGTCTCGTCTCGTCTCGTCTCGTCTCGTCTCGTCTCGTCTCGTCTCGTCTCGTCTCGTCTCGTCTCGTCTCGTCTCGTCTCGTCTCGTCTCGTCTCGTCTCGTCTCGTCTCGTCTCGTCTCGTCTCGTCTCGTCTCGTCTCGTCTCGTCTCGTCTCGTCTCGTCTCGTCTCGTCTCGTCTCGTCTCGTCTCGTCTCGTCTCGTCTCGTCTCGTCTCGTCTCGTCTCGTCTCGTCTCGTCTCGTCTCGTCTCGTCTCGTCTCGTCTCGTCTCGTCTCGTCTCGTCTCGTCTCGTCTCGTCTCGTCTCGTCTCGTCTCGTCTCGTCTCGTCTCGTCTCGTCTCGTCTCGTCTCGTCTCGTCTCGTCTCGTCTCGTCTCGTCTCGTCTCGTCTCGTCTCGTCTCGTCTCGTCTCGTCTCGTCTCGTCTCGTCTCGTCTCGTCTCGTCTCGTCTCGTCTCGTCTCGTCTCGTCTCGTCTCGTCTCGTCTCGTCTCGTCTCGTCTCGTCTCGTCTCGTCTCGTCTCGTCTCGTCTCGTCTCGTCTCGTCTCGTCTCGTCTCGTCTCGTCTCGTCTCGTCTCGTCTCGTCTCGTCTCGTCTCGTCTCGTCTCGTCTCGTCTCGTCTCGTCTCGTCTCGTCTCGTCTCGTCTCGTCTCGTCTCGTCTCGTCTCGTCTCGTCTCGTCTCGTCTCGTCTCGTCTCGTCTCGTCTCGTCTCGTCTCGTCTCGTCTCGTCTCGTCTCGTCTCGTCTCGTCTCGTCTCGTCTCGTCTCGTCTCGTCTCGTCTCGTCTCGTCTCGTCTCGTCTCGTCTCGTCTCGTCTCGTCTCGTCTCGTCTCGTCTCGTCTCGTCTCGTCTCGTCTCGTCTCGTCTCGTCTCGTCTCGTCTCGTCTCGTCTCGTCTCGTCTCGTCTCGTCTCGTCTCGTCTCGTCTCGTCTCGTCTCGTCTCGTCTCGTCTCGTCTCGTCTCGTCTCGTCTCGTCTCGTCTCGTCTCGTCTCGTCTCGTCTCGTCTCGTCTCGTCTCGTCTCGTCTCGTCTCGTCTCGTCTCGTCTCGTCTCGTCTCGTCTCGTCTCGTCTCGTCTCGTCTCGTCTCGTCTCGTCTCGTCTCGTCTCGTCTCGTCTCGTCTCGTCTCGTCTCGTCTCGTCTCGTCTCGTCTCGTCTCGTCTCGTCTCGTCTCGTCTCGTCTCGTCTCGTCTCGTCTCGTCTCGTCTCGTCTCGTCTCGTCTCGTCTCGTCTCGTCTCGTCTCGTCTCGTCTCGTCTCGTCTCGTCTCGTCTCGTCTCGTCTCGTCTCGTCTCGTCTCGTCTCGTCTCGTCTCGTCTCGTCTCGTCTCGTCTCGTCTCGTCTCGTCTCGTCTCGTCTCGTCTCGTCTCGTCTCGTCTCGTCTCGTCTCGTCTCGTCTCGTCTCGTCTCGTCTCGTCTCGTCTCGTCTCGTCTCGTCTCGTCTCGTCTCGTCTCGTCTCGTCTCGTCTCGTCTCGTCTCGTCTCGTCTCGTCTCGTCTCGTCTCGTCTCGTCTCGTCTCGTCTCGTCTCGTCTCGTCTCGTCTCGTCTCGTCTCGTCTCGTCTCGTCTCGTCTCGTCTCGTCTCGTCTCGTCTCGTCTCGTCTCGTCTCGTCTCGTCTCGTCTCGTCTCGTCTCGTCTCGTCTCGTCTCGTCTCGTCTCGTCTCGTCTCGTCTCGTCTCGTCTCGTCTCGTCTCGTCTCGTCTCGTCTCGTCTCGTCTCGTCTCGTCTCGTCTCGTCTCGTCTCGTCTCGTCTCGTCTCGTCTCGTCTCGTCTCGTCTCGTCTCGTCTCGTCTCGTCTCGTCTCGTCTCGTCTCGTCTCGTCTCGTCTCGTCTCGTCTCGTCTCGTCTCGTCTCGTCTCGTCTCGTCTCGTCTCGTCTCGTCTCGTCTCGTCTCGTCTCGTCTCGTCTCGTCTCGTCTCGTCTCGTCTCGTCTCGTCTCGTCTCGTCTCGTCTCGTCTCGTCTCGTCTCGTCTCGTCTCGTCTCGTCTCGTCTCGTCTCGTCTCGTCTCGTCTCGTCTCGTCTCGTCTCGTCTCGTCTCGTCTCGTCTCGTCTCGTCTCGTCTCGTCTCGTCTCGTCTCGTCTCGTCTCGTCTCGTCTCGTCTCGTCTCGTCTCGTCTCGTCTCGTCTCGTCTCGTCTCGTCTCGTCTCGTCTCGTCTCGTCTCGTCTCGTCTCGTCTCGTCTCGTCTCGTCTCGTCTCGTCTCGTCTCGTCTCGTCTCGTCTCGTCTCGTCTCGTCTCGTCTCGTCTCGTCTCGTCTCGTCTCGTCTCGTCTCGTCTCGTCTCGTCTCGTCTCGTCTCGTCTCGTCTCGTCTCGTCTCGTCTCGTCTCGTCTCGTCTCGTGTCTCGTCTCGTCTCGTCTCGTCTCGTCTCGTCTCGTCTCGTCTCGTCTCGTCTCGTCTCGTCTCGTCTCGTCTCGTCTCGTCTCGTCTCGTCTCGTCTCGTCTCGTCTCGTCTCGTCTCGTCTCGTCTCGTCTCGTCTCGTCTCGTCTCGTCTCGTCTCGTCTCGTCTCGTCTCGTCTCGTCTCGTCTCGTCTCGTCTCGTCTCGTCTCGTCTCGTCTCGTCTCGTCTCGTCTCGTCTCGTCTCGTCTCGTCTCGTCTCGTCTCGTCTCGTCTCGTCTCGTCTCGTCTCGTCTCGTCTCGTCTCGTCTCGTCTCGTCTCGTCTCGTCTCGTCTCGTCTCGTCTCGTCTCGTCTCGTCTCGTCTCGTCTCGTCTCGTCTCGTCTCGTCTCGTCTCGTCTCGTCTCGTCTCGTCTCGTCTCGTCTCGTCTCGTCTCGTCTCGTCTCGTCTCGTCTCGTCTCGTCTCGTCTCGTCTCGTCTCGTCTCGTCTCGTCTCGTCTCGTCTCGTCTCGTCTCGTCTCGTCTCGTCTCGTCTCGTCTCGTCTCGTCTCGTCTCGTCTCGTCTCGTCTCGTCTCGTCTCGTCTCGTCTCGTCTCGTCTCGTCTCGTCTCGTCTCGTCTCGTCTCGTCTCGTCTCGTCTCGTCTCGTCTCGTCTCGTCTCGTCTCGTCTCGTCTCGTCTCGTCTCGTCTCGTCTCGTCTCGTCTCGTCTCGTCTCGTCTCGTCTCGTCTCGTCTCGTCTCGTCTCGTCTCGTCTCGTCTCGTCTCGTCTCGTCTCGTCTCGTCTCGTCTCGTCTCGTCTCGTCTCGTCTCGTCTCGTCTCGTCTCGTCTCGTCTCGTCTCGTCTCGTCTCGTCTCGTCTCGTCTCGTCTCGTCTCGTCTCGTCTCGTCTCGTCTCGTCTCGTCTCGTCTCGTCTCGTCTCGTCTCGTCTCGTCTCGTCTCGTCTCGTCTCGTCTCGTCTCGTCTCGTCTCGTCTCGTCTCGTCTCGTCTCGTCTCGTCTCGTCTCGTCTCGTCTCGTCTCGTCTCGTCTCGTCTCGTCTCGTCTCGTCTCGTCTCGTCTCGTCTCGTCTCGTCTCGTCTCGTCTCGTCTCGTCTCGTCTCGTCTCGTCTCGTCTCGTCTCGTCTCGTCTCGTCTCGTCTCGTCTCGTCTCGTCTCGTCTCGTCTCGTCTCGTCTCGTCTCGTCTCGTCTCGTCTCGTCTCGTCTCGTCTCGTCTCGTCTCGTCTCGTCTCGTCTCGTCTCGTCTCGTCTCGTCTCGTCTCGTCTCGTCTCGTCTCGTCTCGTCTCGTCTCGTCTCGTCTCGTCTCGTCTCGTCTCGTCTCGTCTCGTCTCGTCTCGTCTCGTCTCGTCTCGTCTCGTCTCGTCTCGTCTCGTCTCGTCTCGTCTCGTCTCGTCTCGTCTCGTCTCGTCTCGTCTCGTCTCGTCTCGTCTCGTCTCGTCTCGTCTCGTCTCGTCTCGTCTCGTCTCGTCTCGTCTCGTCTCGTCTCGTCTCGTCTCGTCTCGTCTCGTCTCGTCTCGTCTCGTCTCGTCTCGTCTCGTCTCGTCTCGTCTCGTCTCGTCTCGTCTCGTCTCGTCTCGTCTCGTCTCGTCTCGTCTCGTCTCGTCTCGTCTCGTCTCGTCTCGTCTCGTCTCGTCTCGTCTCGTCTCGTCTCGTCTCGTCTCGTCTCGTCTCGTCTCGTCTCGTCTCGTCTCGTCTCGTCTCGTCTCGTCTCGTCTCGTCTCGTCTCGTCTCGTCTCGTCTCGTCTCGTCTCGTCTCGTCTCGTCTCGTCTCGTCTCGTCTCGTCTCGTCTCGTCTCGTCTCGTCTCGTCTCGTCTCGTCTCGTCTCGTCTCGTCTCGTCTCGTCTCGTCTCGTCTCGTCTCGTCTCGTCTCGTCTCGTCTCGTCTCGTCTCGTCTCGTCTCGTCTCGTCTCGTCTCGTCTCGTCTCGTCTCGTCTCGTCTCGTCTCGTCTCGTCTCGTCTCGTCTCGTCTCGTCTCGTCTCGTCTCGTCTCGTCTCGTCTCGTCTCGTCTCGTCTCGTCTCGTCTCGTCTCGTCTCGTCTCGTCTCGTCTCGTCTCGTCTCGTCTCGTCTCGTCTCGTCTCGTCTCGTCTCGTCTCGTCTCGTCTCGTCTCGTCTCGTCTCGTCTCGTCTCGTCTCGTCTCGTCTCGTCTCGTCTCGTCTCGTCTCGTCTCGTCTCGTCTCGTCTCGTCTCGTCTCGTCTCGTCTCGTCTCGTCTCGTCTCGTCTCGTCTCGTCTCGTCTCGTCTCGTCTCGTCTCGTCTCGTCTCGTCTCGTCTCGTCTCGTCTCGTCTCGTCTCGTCTCGTCTCGTCTCGTCTCGTCTCGTCTCGTCTCGTCTCGTCTCGTCTCGTCTCGTCTCGTCTCGTCTCGTCTCGTCTCGTCTCGTCTCGTCTCGTCTCGTCTCGTCTCGTCTCGTCTCGTCTCGTCTCGTCTCGTCTCGTCTCGTCTCGTCTCGTCTCGTCTCGTCTCGTCTCGTCTCGTCTCGTCTCGTCTCGTCTCGTCTCGTCTCGTCTCGTCTCGTCTCGTCTCGTCTCGTCTCGTCTCGTCTCGTCTCGTCTCGTCTCGTCTCGTCTCGTCTCGTCTCGTCTCGTCTCGTCTCGTCTCGTCTCGTCTCGTCTCGTCTCGTCTCGTCTCGTCTCGTCTCGTCTCGTCTCGTCTCGTCTCGTCTCGTCTCGTCTCGTCTCGTCTCGTCTCGTCTCGTCTCGTCTCGTCTCGTCTCGTCTCGTCTCGTCTCGTCTCGTCTCGTCTCGTCTCGTCTCGTCTCGTCTCGTCTCGTCTCGTCTCGTCTCGTCTCGTCTCGTCTCGTCTCGTCTCGTCTCGTCTCGTCTCGTCTCGTCTCGTCTCGTCTCGTCTCGTCTCGTCTCGTCTCGTCTCGTCTCGTCTCGTCTCGTCTCGTCTCGTCTCGTCTCGTCTCGTCTCGTCTCGTCTCGTCTCGTCTCGTCTCGTCTCGTCTCGTCTCGTCTCGTCTCGTCTCGTCTCGTCTCGTCTCGTCTCGTCTCGTCTCGTCTCGTCTCGTCTCGTCTCGTCTCGTCTCGTCTCGTCTCGTCTCGTCTCGTCTCGTCTCGTCTCGTCTCGTCTCGTCTCGTCTCGTCTCGTCTCGTCTCGTCTCGTCTCGTCTCGTCTCGTCTCGTCTCGTCTCGTCTCGTCTCGTCTCGTCTCGTCTCGTCTCGTCTCGTCTCGTCTCGTCTCGTCTCGTCTCGTCTCGTCTCGTCTCGTCTCGTCTCGTCTCGTCTCGTCTCGTCTCGTCTCGTCTCGTCTCCAGTCTTGTCGAGACAGCATGGACAGTAGAAGCCGTGTTGCAGCCTGATAGCTTGCTTGTGCTGCAACAGTTTGTGCCCTGTGTGAGGCTGACAGAGTTGGACTGTGAGTGCAACAAGGGTGTACCTTTTTTCCTGTACTTTTCCCTCTGAGGACATGTATGGTATTACCATATTCTGTGGTGAGAGGGAAATACACCCAACAGGCTGTGGCTCGACCCGAGTGTGCGCTTTTATGCATGGGCTTCATTAGCTTTCCCTCTACCATTCTTTCACAGGTACTCAGGGAAAGGAAAAAGCAGAAGATGCTGTAGACCAGAGTCACAAAAATAAACCATAGGTCCTGAAGCATGCCATGTTTCTCTTTCTAAAAGAAGTTCTGGTCACAGCTGGAGTTGCCTTATGCTTTGACTTGTGCTCGAAACAGCTTGTATGGGCAGTGGGCTTTGTGGGCCCTAATGTGTTTTTGTTTCTGCTGGGCCATCCCACCAGCACGTGGCTGTGCTGCTTGGGGTTATTTTCTTTTATAATCTCTTTCTAGGCTTTCACGGAGTTTTGTGTCTTGGAGGATCTTTCTTGGGCTGGATAGATTACTCAAATGTGCTTGGTCCAGCTCCTGTTCTGGCTTAATTTATCTCTAGCTGTGAGGGTTTCTGACTAGAAAAGGTACCCTATAGATTAACCAATTCTTACTGAATGAGGCACAGGGGCTGACATACAGCAAAGGAGCTGGGATCCCCATGTGCAAGGCTC
Organism: Falco cherrug; assembly: GCF_023634085.1. Classification (NCBI taxonomy): domain Eukaryota; kingdom Metazoa; phylum Chordata; class Aves; order Falconiformes; family Falconidae; genus Falco; species Falco cherrug. The sequence goes on from NC_073700.1 coordinate 97,496,534, forward strand.
ACCATTAATACCGATGCAGAAGGGGCTTACTCACAGTATCCGCCTGAAGGGCTCTGGCCACCAGCGGGGTTGGTCCTCCTAGGAATGAAAAGCATGGGTTTGCCCATTCTCCGAAGCTAGCAAAAGGGTGTAGGCTGTGTAGCTCTTTGCCCATGGGCTTCCACACTACCATACCCATGGGGAGAAAGGGTCAGTGTTACACCTTGCTTTGGACACTATTAGTGAAGAAAAATCAGATCAGCCATTGGCATGGGAGAATATGTGCAGTTCTATAGAAATCACAACACAACCTGTGGGGCTTACAGCTCTCTCCATTAAGACAGGCATTCCTAATGGCTTTGGGCAGCAGTTTTGCAATGGCCAATGAACTTAGATATCTTGGAAAGGCTGGACGTGTGGCTGACTTGGCAAACTGCTCCCAGGACCAGTACCTGAGGCATGGGGTTTGTCGAATTCATGTCTCAATGTGGTACCTGGCTTTCAGTAGTTCAGTGCAAGTTACAGATCCCTCAAAGTTTGTCTGTGCTAGTCCCAAATGTCTTTCAAAAACTAAAGCTTTATGACTTGGATGCATGCTGAGGTTAACCTGAGGTTTCTACCAAACATTTCACCTGTCCTCGGTGCCCTCACATCTGTGCTAAATATGTTCAAAGGTTTGCCAGTGCCAGACAAAAGTTAAATATGACATCAAGGGCTCAACATACTCCTGATACTCCAGAAACTCTATTCCCCCATGCCATAGGAGAACATATTTTATTGGCTTATAATGTGTGGCCCACAACATACATTTCACTGGCCTAAATTTGCCCATTAGAAGCCAACAGTGTAAGTAAATCTACCCAGGTCACTGCGGTATTTCTGAGAGGTGATGCTTTAGTTCTCTTAGCACGTCTAGAAAAAGTCCTCGTGATTGCCCTGCAGGGAGATGGTGTATGAGCCATACTAGCTGCTGAAAGAAGTGGTCCCAGGACTGTTCCAACTGGCTGATCTAGTGACATGAAAGTGGTGTTGTTTACACGCTCTGGAGAGCTTCAGAATGCAAGGAAGATGGATGGTTATTCTTCTTGTGCCCACTTACACAATATATTTGATCTTGTCACCTGCCCTGTGTGAACTGCCTTCTTTAGAAGTCAGCATTAATGATGCAGATCAAATCTAGATGCTGTCACTTATTGCACTTGCTCCAACAGCCTTTGTTAAAAAAAAGAATAAAGTCTTTTTGACTTTAAAAAGTGGAGGCAATATTACTTTTGTAAAACTGTTAGGAGAGGTTCTAAGGACTAGAAAAGTGCTTCATCGGAAGAATGTATTAGCAAATGTTACTTGATCACAGGGACATCTGTATCCTTGGCAGGAGACGTAGAAAACAGACCTGTCATCAGCTTATATTCCTCATACATTGGCATCACTTGTTCTCACAGTGATCTGGCCTTGCTTCTTGGCCTTCAAGGATCCTTAAAAAAAAAGTGCTGCTTGATAAGTGTACCTTTAGCAGATTGCAGTCAAGGCCCGTTACCACCTTCCCCCTCTTCTTCCCACAGTCTATCCCCTTATCATTACCACCCAAACGCATAGTCTCTTCACTAGACTTTCTCAGCTGGAACTGAAACAGATTTGAACCAAGCTGTCCAACTCCTCCGGCACTTAGGCTGCCCACCATGCCTGTCTAGCCAGGTGTCAACTATGACTCCAGTGCCAGACCAAGGATCTGCCTACCACTGTGTCCTGCTCCCAACAGTGGCCAGGTGTGGGTGCCTGGGGAAGACTTCAAGCATGTCAAACATGCATCTCCTGAGTGCGCGCCCAGCCTTCAACTATCTGCAGGGTATTCCTGAATCAAATGTGGTTTCTATGTATTAGTAACAACCAAAGTATTTCTCTTCCATGAGCTCGCCTGCTATCCCTTTGAATACCTGTTCCAGCTGTTGACTTGACGACCTGTTCCAGCTGTTGGCCCAGATTACATATTCTCTCCTTGTTGTCCCCCGCTGGTTGTCATAACTTTCTTCCCACATCCTTGTCATCAATTCCTACCACTGTGTAACTTTAACAGATCTGTGTAACTTTCTATCAATTGTGCAACGATTAAAGGTCTTGGGAAATTTTTAAAAAAATATTTTTAATATTAGTATGTTCTTAGGTTTATTATTTTATTATTATTAAGCTGGAGAATGTACACATTTGAGTTTGGAAGTAATCAGATTGTTCAAACTGAGTAAAAAAGTGAATGTGATAACTATCCTTAGTGTGGGGAAAGGCTGGGACAGCCATGTGTGCTTGGGAGTAGTGACCTTCTCGCCTCCATCAGCAGGAACTGGAACAGTTTGCCCTCGGTCTGCCTGTCTCTGGCTTGCTAAATGTTCCAATGCTCCATGCAGAGTGGGCCTGCCTGAATGTACAAATAGCATTGGCCACCCTGAAACTGCGCCTTTTTTTTTTTTTTTTAAATCACCAGCCAATAAACGATTCACCAGCCAGAAATATCATAAGCACCTACCACAACAGCACCGGTTGCTCCTGGGTGTCTTGTCTTGGAGTTTACAGCAGAGCCATTAACTGGTGGTCTTACAGTGGAGGAGGTGGTGGATATGTACCTTTGTCCAGGCAGGGTGTGATTTCCACCAGGGCATGTCTGATCAGGGTTGGGCTGCCAAGTTCTGCCTAGCCCAGGGGGAACTCTTCCTTCTCCTGCAGGAACCTGGAGTCCACCACTCTGCAACAGCACTAATAATAGCAAATGGACACGGCTTGCAAACAATTAGGAGGCTGAAATGTGTTTGCCCAGAGTGTTTGCCAAATAGTTATGAATACAGATGAGGTTTGTTTAAAACAGAACCTTGCTTGCAAACAAACTGTGAATGGTGAAGGCTGAAATCTCTAAAATTATTTGTGACAAATAGCTTGGTCACTTCTAAGAGCCTCTGTCTAACTCTTGCACAGATGGGAGTCACTCCTTTCCAGAGTAAACAGAGCAGCTGGGCATGCTCTCCAGTTACCAGACTGGAAGAATGCAGTATGTCTTCTGTGAGTATTTGCTCTGACTTAAAAATATGCTTGCTTCATCTGTGTTCACACCTCTCTTGCATTCATGAGCTGTGAACATACAAACAGTCCAGATTTACTCTTCTCGATACCTACTGAAAGCAAAATTAAACCTCATTATTTGCAAATGGAATAATAGATTTCAACGTGGGATCCTGTTTTCAGAAAGCTCTCGCAGGTCTCTGGAACAAAGGCTATGAAGTGAGCCAGACATGGGTGTGCCAGTCTTCTGTAAATAAAAACATGCATGTGCATAAGTAGGTCTAACAAGCACTCAGACAGAATTAACTGTAAGATCTGTATCTTGCCAACAAATCTGTCTAGCTGCTGAAGTTTGGCTTGTGGGGTGGTTTTTTTTTGTTGTTGTGTGTTTTTGTTTTGGTTTTTTTTTGTTTTGTTTTTTTTTTTTAAGTAGCAGTGCCTCAGGCAAAGGTATGTGTGGCCCAGAGAGGAAAAGCTGAAAATGGTCTGTATAAAACTTGCAGTCACACCTTACCTGCCTCCTGTCCCTAGGCAGTGAAAGCCACCAAGACTCTGCAAAACCTCCTCCTGATTACAAGATTCGTGCTTATCCAGGCAGGAAACTAACACTTCCATGGGACTTGGGTGGCCCATTGCTACTGAAGAGGACATTTGCAATAAATTGTTGGCAGTCCTTTCCTAAAAGCAGGAAAAATACCTGTAGCTTCAAATAAACCTGGAAGGCTGCAATTTGCCAGAGGCTGGTGAATGATGAGTGTTTAGTCTTGTCGGGTAACATGTTTCTGGCCAGCGGTACCCTCTCTTTAAGCATGCAGAGCAAGAGGGAAAGCTCATTTCTTCATTGCCTGCTAAATCAGTGCATTGATGGAGAGGACATACCTGCTGGTTGGTGGAGGGATAACTGATCCAAACCACTCATTTGGACAGGCTCAGGAAGATGGCAGAAGTAGATGCTGCTGGTTTCTTGTGTCCCGTGTAACTGTGCTGCCTCTTCTTAGACCTCCCAAAAATGACACCGGAGCAAAATAATGACTGATGCGGTTCCCTGGGTGCCTAACCCCTGTGACTCAGCTGATGGGTGCAGTGCTGCTCTGCGTGGGAGACTTGCTATCTCTCTGCTCTGGAGTCTGCCTCTCGGTTTGTACAACCTGCCTGGCTTCCCAGCTCCCAGCTCTGTGCACTGGTGGTGACTGAAAATTTGCCTTGTGTATGTCCGTGTATTGTGTGTGCATCAACATACTGAGACACACAAGTCATAAAAGAGGGCTCCTGCAGGTACAAAGTTGAAAGTTAGGAAATGCTGTGAGTGACTGTTCACGTCCAGATTTTGCTCCCCTGTGCCTCCGTCCTGGGCTAAAAATCAGGCAGTGGTCCTGTGGAAAAATACAGCATTTCATTGACATGTGTATGCGGAAGACAGGATATTCTGGGAAAGTTGGTATTTCCCAAGTCCCAAGTGTCTGACTTCATAACTTCCTTGACATTCCTGCAGGGGAAGTTTTTTGCATGCAGTTTCCCATTGGCAAACAACAGCCTTCAAGTCAGGCCTGAGAGCAGCTGCCATGGCAAAGCCCTTGTTCCTCTGTGTCCTGGTTTTGGCTGGGATGGAGTTCATTTTCTTCTTAGTAGCTGGTACATCGCTGTGTTTTGAATTTAGTATGAGAATAATGTTGATAACACGCTGATGGTTGAGTTGTTGCTGAGTAGTGCTTGCTCTAGATCAAGGACTTTTCAGTTTCCCAAGCTCTGCCAGTGAGCAGGTGCGCAAGAAGCCAGGAGGGAGCGTGGCCAGGACAGCTGACCCGAACTAGCCAAAGGGATATTCCATACCATAGAATGTTGTGCACAGTATATAAACTGGGGGGAGGTGGCTGGGAGCCACTGATCACTGCTGGGGGGACTGGCTGGGCATCGGTCAGCAGGGGGTGAGCAACTGTATTGTGCACCACTTGTTTTTTTCTTTTGGATTTTATTCCTCTCTCCCTCTCTCTTACTTTCTTTACAATTGTTGCTGTTGTTGTTGTTATATTTTATTTCAATTATTACATTGTTCTTATATCAACCCATTAGTTTTACCTTTTTCCTGATTCTCCTCCCCATCCAGCTATGGGAAGGGGAGTGAGTGCGTGGCTGCGTGGTCCTTAGTTACTGGCTGGGGTTAAACCATGATGCTTCTGCTTCCACCCTTTGCTTGTTTTCCTCCCCGATGCTTTCCTCTTCCCTTGTCTCCAGAATCCCCAGTGCAATGTGTGGCAATGGTGTTTAAGCCTCTAGAAGGGGCACTAGTTTGCTGTGGGGTATTTTGGTTCAGTGCTGAAAGGTTTCTGAGGCATACTCTGGGGAGGATGGGGAAGAACAGTGGGGGAGGGGGTGAGAGGGAGCAGAAAGGTTATTCGTTTATAATGCTTTATTTACTGGAACAAAATTGGGATAGCAGTTCGTAAGTCTAGGAAAAGGCATGGCTTTAGCCTGAGGGCTCTACCTGCTGCATTTGAGATCTACTGCAAATAATAGTAATCTCCAAGCATTTCAAGAAACCTTCACAAATTGTTTATTATGCAAAATGTTAGGCAGCCTAAATACAGAAGTAACAGCCTGAATGATTGTGCCTCAAACTGCTTTTTACACCTGTTTCTTAACCAACATTTATGTGCTCCAAGCAAAAGTGTTCTTTGCCCTCTGCCTTACCTTGGCTGGTTTATCAGCTTCTAGGGAAACCAACTGGCCACTTGTGCACCATAAAGTGTCCATTTTGGTGGCCCCAGTGAAATGGGTCCATGTTTTGTGTTCTGTCACGAGGTAAGATGGCTATTGGGGCAGGAAGTATTCTCGGAAGTCAGTGCTGGCTTGGTATGGCTGGGCATTGGGGTAGCGATGGAAACCTGCTCTCCAAGGCTGGCTGGTAGGAGCTTTGAGTGCCATTGCCTGTGTCCAGCCAGGAGGAGGTGAGCAGGAAAGGTCAGCACTGATGATGATCTGTAAACCACCTCGAGGAGATGGGAAGATGCATAAAAATAAGGTGGTGGGGCTGGTGCAGTAGGGGAAACAAGCTGCTCTGGAGGAGCTTGAGAGGCAAACGCCTTTGCATTCAGCAATATATGGAGTCAGGAAAAAGTGTCTGGAGAGCCTAAAATGGAGCCTGGGAGATGAACTAAATGAAGCACGTGGCTGGCTGTTGTGCCAGGCAGGACCGGCATCTGGACCTCCTCCTTTCCTCACTCTCTTCTCTCTCATCTCACAGCTTCTACTGCTCCTTGTTGGCAAGTTGTGCTTTTTCCCAGTGGGTAGTCCACAGCAGGTTCCACCAGCATCCTCCTGACTGCATCTCTTCTTTCAAAGGCTGTACCCAGGCAAGTCTGTGAAATACTTCATCACAAGGCTGCAGATAGCATGTACCTGTGCAGAAATGGGTTACAGCTGAGAAGAAACACCACTATAAGACATCAGAAGGTCAAGGCTGTCAGAAAAGATAGTAGCATGGAAATGACTTGTATTAGGTAAGTCCTGTGGCCTCTCCAGTCCAGTGTTGTATCTGATGTGAAATGCTTGTGGACATAAGTGAAAAACCCTTGCAGGTACATATGGAGTCTTCTCAAGAGGTGAGTCTTCTCCTCATGTCTGTTATTGACATTGTGTAACCGTGGGGCATGGGCTTTTTATTGCTCCTGAAACTCTCTTATTATTTAGTTGTGCATATGAAGATTTCATAATACGAGTCATGAGAGACCTGTGGCCTTGATGGCTGTGAGCTCCATGGGTACGTGTGTGTTTTCTTGTCTCTATTCTGCTCCCTGACAGATTCTTTCAATGATGTTTGCATTGGAATATGAGAGGAAATTCCACATAGCTTTTAAATACTATTTATTTATGTTCTCTCCTTTTCTTTCTCTGCCTGCTTTGGGTTCCCTCTGCCTCATCCTTGATTTACTGCTGGCCACCCTGTCTTCCTGAAGTGATGCGGTTTTCTGGTTTGCCTTCTGCATGGTTTGCTCCAACATGTGCTTGCTGGCCTGGCATTTTGACCGCTACTGTGCTGTTCGTTCTCACTTTTGGCAAGCTGTTGCAAAGTTTTCTTACTCTCTGGATGTTACTAGAGCACTGTGCATCATGCAATGTTTCCCACCTTATGGCTTCTTCAGGGGAAAAAAACTACCTTCAGCATTTCCCAGTATTTCTGAGGGGTTTTCTACAGGTGGAAATGCATGCTCCATGGGAAGCTAGATTTCTACTCTGTCCTAATGCCCTGTGACATCTTTTCATGCTCCCTAGAAGTTACTCCTCACAAGGCACTCATGGGCTCTGTGAGGTGAAAAACACCGGACCCTTTTACCTGAGTACTTTCCTTCTACGTTGCTGGCTCTTGGCTAAGCCACAGTTTGGGCTTAAAGTTTCCAGCTGGAGCTGGATTTGGTATTACTGCTTGTGAACCGGTCTGTAGCACAAACACACCAGTTCCACCAGATGCTGGGAGCAAGAATGTGGGCCTGAGTAAGGGCAGGGAGTATTTAAGCATGGCTCAGAGCTTGGCCTATGTGTGTATGGGATTGCAGGCAGCAAAATGGGAATAGTGAGCCTGGAGCTGCAAAGATGCTTAGGGTGAGCGAGTTCAGCCATACCCTGTGCACAAATGCAACAAATACACAGAATCTGGGGCAGAGCAACAAAACTTCATTTCCACACTCCTTCTCTGTGCTAAGTCCCCCTGGAAGCAGACCTTAACTTTTGCCTTACTGCCCTATAGCATGTGAACCATGGTAAAACCCCTGCTTGCTTTTCCTGGGACATGGTTCACATCCATTTTGAGCCATGTGGGATTCCAGCATATTTCTAGACCTATGATCTTGTCTATTATATCTGGTCTTCTTCCATCCTTTCACTGACAGACAGTCCCCACTTCACATCTTGAATTCCAGCTGCCTGGAAAACAATCAGCAAATAAACATTGGAGGAAATATGGGGAAAAAAACAACCCCTGTCTAGCAGTTGGGCTTGCTGCCTCCAGGCAGGTGCAGGCTGCATGTGAACAGCAGCAATTCACTCAGCAGTGCTTTTGGAAGCAAGGAGCTGACGGCACTGGGAAAGCTGAGTGATGTGATGGGTCTGGGGCCAGGGAAGCATCGCGTGTGGATGCCAAGTAGACAGCTGAATTTTAGACACTGCTAATTTTAGTTCAGCACGATTTGCTTCACTGAGCTCTCCTGATGCACTGAATGCTGTCATTCAGGTTAATCATAATTCTTTGCAAGACTTAAAACTCTTGGATACACAAGAATCTGGTCTGAGCATTATTTTTTCCTTGAGATGAGGTTTTCCTGTGTGCTCTGACCTTACCATGAACGCGTGTTAGACCAATACCAGTAATTGGGAACCTGCTTTTCCATATTCTCTCCATCTCATTATGTTCTTTAACCTATTTTACATGTAAAACATTTCATAATATGCAGCCAAGTGTTTAAGCATTCAATTCCCTTGCTTTGCCCGCCCCTCCTGTTCCTGCAGTGGGTTGCAGATCACTGCCTGGAAGCGGGCAGGCAGAGCAGGCAGCAAGGTGAGTTTTGTTCCTGTGAGAATAACTCCTTTCAAGTAATTCTTTATCCAAGGTGACCAGTGTGCACTGATACTGTATCTCAGCTGAAAGCACAGCAATTTCTGACAGTGCAGTCATCTGACCCCACCGTTAAACAGAGCTGTGCTCCGGTCCCCAGGCAGGATTTCTGCAGACAGCCAGGGGCGGGTACAGCTCCACACATCCTCTGTCTTCTTTAAATCCTGCAACTTTTCCCTGTGTTAGGCTGCTGGGCTCAGCTTCCTATGTGTTTGCAGTGGTGAGCAGGGAGAGGGCCTGCATGAGAATCACCCGCGTGTAAAAATGAGAGAATGGTTAAAACCCGATTTGAAAATAGACCCAGGCTAATAGAGTTTCATTTAATCACCGGGTTGCCATTCAAGATTCAATTTGTGTAAGTTATGATGAAATGTGGTTTCCACCGGGCAAGTATTCAGTGCTTCACATAATGAAAATTGGCTCTTTGCAGCAATTTCTAAACAGACGCAATTGCAGCTGCGGTGGGAAGGCTGAGGCCTTCTGTTCCTCCCTGCAGCTGCTGGCCCCTTCCCGTGGCCCTCCTCATCCTCATCCCCAGCCCTGCTGTGTGCAGCTGGGAGCACCCACGGGCGTGGGGCCAGCGGTGATGGGGTTCGTTGCACGATGGTGACCAGAGGCAGAACTGGTGCAGGGAACCTGGGACTATGGTTGCATGATTCCCATGTATTTCTGGGATCACTTAAGAATCATATGGTATAGGTAGGAGTTGGTGTACAACAGCAGTGGAGTGTAGGAAATTTGTGTCATTGCCAGTCTTCTCTGCTTGCCCTGTGTCCTTTCAAAGCTGAGCACTTTGCTTTGTCTTTCTGGTTTCAGCCTATCAGGCTCCACCAGTTTTCTTTGATTCAGATTTACAAAGCCATGCCTAGAGAAGGCGATGTCATATTCCTTTTTTTCTTTTCTTCTAGCAGTACCTGCTCAGCATACTGCAGCCAGGATGTTGGCAGGAGTGTGACACTAGGTTTGCCCTCCGAAAAGCCTGTTGAAGTCTGGTCTGTGCAAACCAACATTGTTCTACAGCGGTCCCTCTCTGAACGCTTCTGCTCTAGAAGAAGAGCATGTATAAAGGCAGCTTTTTTACAATGGTGAGGGGGCTTTGCATTCAACATTTGGTTTATTTTGTCATCATTTCCAGCAAAGACAACTTTTGAACTTGTAGGGAGTTCCAAAATGGATCCTGCAAGGTCCTGCACCACAGTTGGGGCAGCCCCTAGTATCAACAGAGGCTGGGGGATGAAGGGGTTGACAGCAGCCCTGCAGAGAAGGACTTCGGGGTTCTGGTGGATGAAGAACTGGACATGAGCCAGCAATGTGCACTTGCAGCTCAGAAAGCCAACTGTATCCTGGGCTGCGTAAAAAGAAGTGTGGCCAGCAGGTCGAGGGAGGTGATTTTGCCCCTCTACTCCACTCTGGTGAGACCCCACCTGCAGCACTGCATTCAGCTCTGGGCTCCTCAGCACAGGAAAGACATAGACTTGTTGGAGTGAGTCGAGAGGAGGGCCACAGAGATGATCAGAGGGCTGGAGCACCTCTCTTGTGAAGACAGGTTGAGGGAGTTGGCGTTGTTCAGCCTGGAGAAGAGACGGCTCCAGGGAGACCTTTTTGGAGCCTTTCAGCACTTGAAGGGGGCTTATAAGAAACACGAGGACAGACTTTTTAGTAGGGTTGGTAGCAATAGGGCAAGGGGTAGTGGTTTTAAACTAAAGGAGGGTAGATTCAGACTAGATATAAGGCAGATATTGTTTATGGTGAGTGGTGAAGCACTGGAACAGGCTGCCCAGGGAGGTGGTAGATGCTCCATCCCTCGAGACATTCCAGGTCAGGTTGGACGGGGCTCTAAGCAGCCTGGTCTGGTTGAAGATGTTCCTGCTCATTGCAGGGGGTATGGGCTAGATGACTTTTAAAGGTCCCTTCCAACCTAAACCATTTTATGATTGCTATGATTCTATGATCCGTGGGATCTGATTACAAGAAGGCTGGGGAAGGATGACAGTCTTTATGCCATACCTCCCACCTCCCCAGTGTGCTCACCTTGCTCCTGGAGTAGTCCTTGCTGCAGAATCAAAGCAAGAAAGGATTTAATTCCCCTCAGAGATACTTTCCCAGCTTGCATTAACATCCAAGTCACAAGTAAAGATCTGTGGAGATCAGGTGCACAAAGCTGGTATAATTTTCAGGCAAATATGAGTCCTAGCCACCAAACTTTTAAGAACTATAAATTTCAAGACTGGCCCATTTATTCAAAAAAATGGGTCTTGTGGTAAAATTCTCCCTTCAGTTATGAAAATCTCCATGTGATATAAATTTGTCTTTGTACCTGGGCAGAATTACTGCTTGTGTCAATGAGGTTCCTGCCCACATGGGGGAGGAGAGGGAGGAAGGCAGGGAGCCGCCATGCAGCACCACAAGCAGAGACTTCCTGCAATGCCTTTGCTAATGGTGTGTTTCTGGGAGCTGGTCCAGGGCCGTTTCAGAGCATCAGTATAATTTTACTGTTATTTTTTGGGTTGAGTTTTGATCCATGAGGCTTTATCTTTGGAAACAACCATTTCCCAGAGCAGTGTCCCCATCCTCATGATGAAGGGCTCTGCAGTACATTCTTTGGTTCTCTAAAACATGACAGTCTTCACAGACCTAAACCATTTTCTGGCTGATTGATGGCAACTCATTTAATGCAACATGTAGGTCTAAAACTATGAATATATTGAGCTGTGGAACGATATATTTCTTCTTCTCGGGGGTGTTTATCGTACACCACTTTCACTTAAAATGGAGGGAGCAATTGCATTTTATCACCTGTTTGCAAGAAGTCATTATCAGAGGCTAAAAAATTTACAGGCAGAACCTCTGAAATCTGATGTCTTGACACACTATGTTTTTATTGTTTGCTCTACAGCCCTGGTGGAGGCACGGTGAAAGCAGACTCCTTTCTGGCCAGGCAAAGGTGTCATACTATGGATATGGACAGAAAGTGACTCAGTGTGAGCTGTGAGTGGGACAGCAGCTCTGGAGCACCTGCCTGTGTGCATCTTGTCACCGATGCTACATGTGAGGCTGATTATCCCTCTTTAATCAAAGGATGGTAGAAGCAGTTGGCCAGAGACAGGCTGTCTGATCCAGGGACGGCTGTGGCAAACAGAGAATGTGAAAAGATATTGGGAGGAGACGTAAGTGTGTGTGCAAAGAGCTATGGCTGTAGTGGTAACCTGCATTCATCCGGAGAGCAGTCCTCGCACTGACCACGTGCTGTGGCCACATCCAGGGCCTCTATCAGAGGAGTCTTTGTCTTGCAAGCAAAGAAAATAACTGATTGCCTGCTTTTCAGCAGTTTATGGGCCAAATGCATGTCTGGTGTAATCAGCTTTGACTTCCACGGGCTTAAATTTGGGAGAGGTTTCAAGCAATTTGTCTCTTCTGTCATTTTTTGTTTAACAGTCACCACACATTGGGATCCTTGTGGTTGTGGAGTCTGAAGGAATGAAGTTATTGCTGTCTGGCTAATCCAGGGCTCTTTTTGAACAACACCTATCTCAAAAGCTGAATTTTTATTTATGTTTACAGAGACCAGACTGGGCTCAGCTTTGCCACTTTCTGGGTTAGATGTCAGTATTTTTTATCTGAGGGCCTTTTTTAACTTGTCAGGATTTACAACAAATATGTCACTAAAGGATTTTTTTGCTGACTTGCCCCATATTTAATAGGGGGTGAATCCTTCAAATTGCAAACACATGCATAGTTAATAGCTTAATTTATATTGAACACATATTGCATTACACTAATGATGAGCTACATGGTGATCATACAGGGTTCTGTGCAACTGAGAATGTCGCACATCCTTACCAGGGTTTAGGAAATGGAAACAAGCAAGAAACACAATGCATAGTTTGAGGCAGCCATCACCAGAAATTCCTCCCACAACACATTAGGCTTCAGCACTGTACATGGTTATGTTTTCAAACAGATCACCTAGCTTTGCTCATGTTAAATACACACCATCTTATGCACAGAGGCTCAGTTCCAGCTCCTGCAGCCACTTCAGCATTTGCATTTCCTTTGCTCTTTGTGACCGTAACCATAGAACCTACTACAACACTTGGAAAAATATAATCTTTGGCATTTAGTAGATTTTCTCCACCCATATGCATGTGCACTTTTGAAGAAGCAAACAGAAAATCCACGTAAGTCTGGTGCCTGTAGCCAGGAAAAGCTATGACCAGAGAGAATTTAAAAAAAAAAAAAAAAAAAAAAAGGAACAGTTATAGAGGGGAAAAGCATTTATCTGGGCAGTTAGAGCTCTGCCTCCAGGAGCCAGTGCTACACTCTGCCAAGCTGCGTCGTGCCATCCTGGCAGCACAGATAGGCTACTAAGGCAGAAATGGGTCAGGGGCACGTGCCCTGCACCAAGGTGCTCAAAAGAGCACCTGAGCGGGGTTTCAGCACTGCACAGGGCTTGTGCTGGCCGTTACAGAACAGAGGAGTTTTAATGGAAAGGAACACAAATAGCTACTATGAATGGCCCTGGGCTAAATGGCTCACCGAGGCTATTTTGGCAAATACTTAGGAATGACAAATATATTCACCCATCAGGGCTGGCTCAGCAAATAGGCTGGATTAATGATAATGATTGCAGTGAATAACTCGACTGGATCTACTGGTAGTCTGAGAGTGAGTCATACTGGCAGAGAAAATAAGGACAATCAGATGGGTTGCTTGGGTGCTGGGTGGCATGGAAAGAAAGAGGAGGCTTGTAGTGGAGGAAAAACCGACCCAACCACTGGGGCACACAGCTGGGATGCGAGGCACAGGCACAGATCCTCCACTTTCCTGCTTGGAGCTGGTCAGAGCGGGGTTCAAACTGTGGAGCTGCTCTGGGGCTTCTCCTGGCAAAACCGTGCAGAGAAGTGAGACACGTCAGGCAAGACCAGGTACAGGCAATGAAACTTTTGTAGACATGGATGCATTTCCATGGGAAATCTCAGTTTCTTTGAGACAGACTTTTCAAAAGACAGACCGTTGTGTCAAAAGGCCCTTGCCCACAGTTCAACGCCATCTCTTCTATATTTCAGTAAGTCCTGATACCCTTATGCTCTCTGAATGGGCACAGCTTCAGCTGCACTGTATCCAAATGTTCCCATACCTATTTCCTCTTCCTTTCCCTTCCCAGCATCTCTGTCCCTTGTGGCCAAGAGCCATCCCCTGTCCAGTCCCAGGAGGGCCACTGAGATCCAATGAGTTTTGCTCAGGAGTGGGATCTGCTCATGCAGAAAACATTGGAGGATTTAGGGCTGAGCTTGTTAACACGGTCCTGGGAGTGAGTGCTAGGGAGGCATTGAAGCTGCCAGTGTTCCTAAAACTATTCCTTGCAGTAGATTTAGCATTGGCAGCACAGCTCTTTTCAACCCATCCCTCTCTCCACACTGTGGGGCTGGTTCATGCACCAGTCTGGAAAAGCCCTCCTTTCAGCTTCATCTTTTACTGCTGCACAAGGAGCTATTAGATTCATTTTGGTTAATCAGGCCCTTTTGCTGCTCTTTCTGGATGCCTAAAATGTGAAGGACTCACAAAAAGACATGTAGGTCATCTCCCATGGCTTCTGCTTTTTCTTCTGGCATCACGTTTTGGGGATCCCCAGGTCGTGTGGCTGTGTAGGGCCTCTTTTTAAAGGGTTTCTGCCTGGAGAGGTTCAGATCTCTTTTGCTTGCAGACACCTTCCTGGTGGGGTCTGCTGGCTAACTGGGGTAGATAATGAGGATGGCAGAATGGATTTATGAATGACTAGGTTACTGGTTATGTTACTTTAATCACAGATCCTAGTCTTGCATTGAGTACAGGAGCTCAGCACTTCAGCACCAGCTACCGCAAGATTTAAAGATGAAGAGAGCAAACTGTGACCATGATTTTTCTCCAGCAGCACCCAGGAGAGGCAGTTCAGAGATCGATCCTCGAGAGCATATGGATCCCAGTTGTCCTCCATCCCCTCTTGCTGGGGATGCAGCTCGGTGAGCACAGTGGCAGAGTGAGGCGGGCTCCAAGCCTAGGTAGGACAAGTGGTGTGACTGCTGGAAGGGGCTGAAACCTGCTGGTCCTGGGGCTGAGAAGTCCTGGTGCAGGGGCAGCCAGCACTCAGAGCAATGCCTGTGCACAGCGCGGGGGACTGGGAATGAACTCTTGCAAAAATACTAACAATAATAATAGTAATATTATTATTAACAATAACACAAAAAAAAATAGTCAGACCTGTATTTCACATTTCTCTCTGCCCTTCCAGCAACCCTTCCTTGAAAAGTTTATGTCTACATTATAAGAAGCAGTTGCATTTTCAGGCAGCCAAGTCCTCTCCCTGCTGTTTTCCATAGCTGAGCTGGCCTTTGCGCAGCCTCGGCAGCGCGGGGGCCTTTCACGGACAGAGCCGTGTTTGTCTCGGAGGCATGTTGAACTTGGCAGGTACCGCACATCTAACTCCAATTTAAACTACCACCTTTCCGAAGGAAAAGAGTCTGCCGTACACAAGGGCAGCTGCCACAAGAAAAATCTGCTGGCCCAGCTGGAAAACCCAAGCAGGGTCGTTACCATCTTTTCACACAAATTTTCTGTGCAATCTCGCAGACACTGATCCAGCTGCCATTTTTTTCCAATTGAAAAAGGCTAAACCGGGGTGGCTCAATTGCAATTAACTCAAATAGACTAATGTGTGCTAAACCAGGCTGAAATACAACCTTGAAACACATGGGCCAGGCTCACCCCCTGCTCACAAAGAGCCATCTGTGGTGCGCGTGGATCCGCGGTCGAGCCTGCTGTGCTCCTTGGCAGCCTGATCCTTTCCTGTGGGTTCGTCGCTTCCCATGAGCTGCAGCAGAGTCGGTATCTGATCATGCATTTCTTTGGACCCTGGCTTAGGTGGGGTTTTTTCCCCCCATTTGACTAGGAGGAAGCACAAGCTGGTTGCAGATGGGGAGAAGGCTGGTGGCAGGTCTCCACAGGTGGCAGATCCTGTCCTGGAGAGTCTCGGTTCATGTGCTGGTGGGAAAGGGGAAAGCTGGTCATCCTGCACGGGGAAGAAACCTCTCTTTGGAGGGACAGCTCTCAGGAGGAGCAACCCTTGGACACATGTTGTGTCTGTGGGCAGTGGGGAAGAAGACGTGGAGCATTTCTGGGCACCAAAGCCTGCATGTGCACCACTGTGGAGTACAATCGTTCTCCATCGCTGTTTTCACCTCCCCGTGAAGCTTGCCATCAATAATACAGTGTTTCTTGTGCAGCTGAGAGCGGAAAGGGCGGCCGCATGGGAGCTGACTCACTCTGACTCACTTCTCCGGGGAACACAGGGTCGTTTGGGTTAATCTCAGCCCGAAGCATACCTAGAGACCGCTGGGAGAGCGAGGGCATCCCTCTCCTCCCCCTGCCTGCGTGCCCTATTGTGACCTGCAAAGCCAGCTTGTCCTGGGGCAGGGAAAAGTCCCTTCCGAGGACTGGGCTGAAGCAATGGATGGAGGGAGCCTGGTCTGTGCCACCAGCTTTCCTGGTCCTCCACCAAAGCAGCAGCTGCCCCTCTGGGAAGTGCCAGGAGCCCCATTCCTGCAGGAGTGCTCTGGATGCTCTGGGCTGGGCGGACTGATGGGGCAGCCAGGTCTCGCTGGGCACTTCAGGGCAGCAGCTTGACCAGAGAAATGCAGCTGAGCTCACTGCAGTTTTTTCCAGTCTTTTGAACTTGCCCTTTTGGGAGCAGCAGAGAGACAGGGCATAACAGGCTCCCAGGAAACAAAGTTGAGTTTTCTACACTTTATCATTTAATGGTGCGAATTCTGAGGTTGATCTTTGCTCAGGCAGAGTGGAGATTTATTATACTTGATTTGTTAGGAAGGGAGGGCCTGGGGGAAGGGAGAGTGCAGGAGAGCCTGCCTGGCTGCTGGAGAGTTGTGTGTGCTGTGGTGCTGCTGTGTGCCCAGGATCTGTGCTCTGACAGGCACAGCCTGGGCTGGGGGCAGCGGCCAGGTGAAGTCAGTGCGGAGCTTTCTGTGACTCCTGAGATAACACTTCAGCTTGCAGGGATCTTCATGTTCATTTTTCTCTTTGCTTTTGTTTCTCTCCCAGAATGAAAGGGTGAATACAGGAGGGCTGATTGAGCAGAAAGGTAAAAGTTCGACACCAGCCTGTATTACCATCTTTCTGACAGGCTGCATGATGCTGAGCCCATCTGATGGGCATAGCTGGGGTTAGGAAGGATGAGGGAGGAAGAAGGAGTGTTTCCTGAAATGCTTGTCTCCAGGCAGTCTAGACCCAAATTCAAATTTTCTAGTAAAAAAATAAAAAAAAAAAATAAAAAAAATGCTTTGACACTGACAGTCTGCCTAAATATGTTTTTACAGGAACTGTTAAGTTTTGGAACAGGATAGCAACTGTGACACAGCAATAAACAAAATGTTAAAATAAATGAGAATGATTGAGATTGTCTTTGTGGTTGTACACTGATGATGCTTTCCAGATCCAGCTACATTTTTCTATTAGTGGCATACTCCTCCCTCATCCTCTCCCTCTTTTTTTTGTCTACCCACTTCCTATTTTCTATTTGCCCTCCTCCCAATCTATTCCTTCCACTATTGCTTTGAACCTTTATCCCTCCTAACATTTCCTGATGCCCAAAGGTTTTTGCAGTTCATCCAGTGCAAATACCTGTTTTCTAAAGCCTGCAAGAGGTTTTTGTGTCTTTCTCTGAGGCTGTGGGGTTTTTTTTTCTCAGTTCACTCTGCAGACAGGAGACCACCACTACCCCAGAGCATGGCTAGATCCAGTAGACAAGATCCAGTCTCAGTTTAGCGGTGCTCAGGTGCCAGCAGTGACAGTGTAGTCACTGTAAGTCTGAGCTCAAGGAGGGCCGCAAAGCCTGTTAGTAACATGAGCTAACACTGGGACAGCCGGGTCAAAGTGACTGCAGCCTGCCAGAGCTCTGATGTTCTCAGCACCCTGCCCAAAAGATTACCAGGCTGCACCTCTGGATTGATAGGGACACACATGATAGATTTACCTGCTGGTCCCCTCCCTGTTTATTGATGTCTGGTTATCGCTGTCTATTACCCCACCCCACTGAACTGGAGCAGCAATTCTGAAGTCTAGGGCAAGGGGGGTCAATAAACCCATGAGGCACAGCAGTAGCGCAACAGTGATAACAGCTCTCCAGTGAAAGGTGTGAAGCCTCTGTCTCCCTCACCTCATCTGGATGCCTTGTATGGTACCCAGAAAAAATGTTGCTAACACCAGCCCTTGTGCGTTGTCATCTTGAATGTGTAGCAAGACCTTGTTATCAAGGTCTCCTCTTCTGGATGGCAACCAGGGCTCTGATGCACAAAATTAAAAATCCTGTGGCAGCTTATTTCCCATTAGCAGAAAAAAAACCAAAAACCCAACAGATCCACTGAATTAACCAAATGTGTTAATAATACAAAGTGTGGCTTGTCCTCTGTCTCATCCCTGTCACAGTGTCCATTTATGCTGTTTCTCTGCACTTGCAATTTCACGTTCCACAGCTGAAAATCATGTACTTTGGTTGGGTTTTTTTCCATGTGTACCCCATGCCGAAGTGCACTGGCAAAGCTGCTGGGGGAGGCAGGAGGTGCCGGCAGCCAGGCAGCTGGGCGCTTCTCCCTGCAGGGCTGGGGAGGCAGCTTCAGGCTGGGCAGCATGAGGAGCCCCGTCCTGCTGAAGCCAACAGCACTTCCATATGTAAAAGTGTTGAAAGCTGTAGGATCAAGCTCAGCTTTGAGGATTAACACTCGGGAGTCTGTGTACTACGTGCCTCCAAAACCGATGTGATTAATCATGTTTTCATTTGCCTTCTAGTTCTTGACCTTTTTGTGCCAGCACTTTTAAAGCTTTCCCTGAAACTGGGAACAAGGAGCAGTTTTCTCCGTAGACAGCTGAGCTGCTAGTGTAAAGATTGGGAGTGTCAGGACTTGGAGAGGAACACAAAGTATTGTCATACTTGCAGTGTAGTTGTGGCACCTTGCAACATTTATCTCATTGCTTCCTCAGCAGCCTCTTCCAAACTTGGGGAGGCAGATGAGTTAGCTCAACTTTTAAAAAGAAATAACATTTATTCCAGCTAGAAAGTCTAAAACTTAAGTCTCCAGATTGCATGGTGAAGTTTTGCAGCAGAAGGTGGATTCAATCGCAACCAAATGTTTTCCTAAAAGTCATGGCTCTGCCTTAGCATATAGATATGTTTCTGCTTTCAGAGAGTAAATATTGCTCTACGGTGCTGCAATTCATGCTGCTGGGGAGGCTGGCACTAATGCAAATATGCTGTGAAGCTATATGCTTCCTGCTCACTCGAAGCATCAAATTCCTCCCACCTTGAAAAAGCTGGTTTCCTGGTTATATACAGAGCTGGTCTTATCAGCCATATACTTCCCTGGAAACAAAGTTTCTTCCAAGAGTTAAAAATATGCATGACCCCATAAAGAGTTCAAAATATGTCCTAGTACCATTCAGTGAAAGCTGCTTAATTGGAACTCCCACACAGCGCTTTGCAATTAATGGTGATGCTGCCATTCAGAAAAAAATAGGGGAGTCTCAAAGTCAGAATACAAAATGCAGTAACGTCCTGTCTGAAAACATGGTGCACAGCTACAGACATAATTATCTTTCATCTCCTTATGTCCTGATCACGAATGAGTCCTGCTCTCCCAACCTATTTTTCATGTGAGGCCCCTGTGCTATAGGAGAGCCTGGGGGCCGTACAGATTAACTGCAGCACATGTTCCTCTTCCCTGCACTGAGCAAGGGGTGTGAGTGCTAGCTATCTCCCAGGTCTTCCTTGCTGCACCATTTCAATCCTAGATTCACTGGGCATCTGCTCAAAGGCACCTGAAACTGAAGATGCTGCTTTGGGCAGAGCGGGGGAGAGAACCGTCTGATGCAGAATCCCTGAGTCATGTCCCAAATTCCCCTCTGCAGCAAGGCTGCAGGGTAACCTTGAGCTGCGCTCCTCTTGGCACAGAAGGTATAGCAGGATACTGCCCTGACCTTCTTCGTGGGAACACTTGCGGGAGAACCCCCTGCAGAGCTCCCCAGCCCAGGGCTAGTGAAAAGCCAGCTTTGTAACATGGGGAGAGCCAGCATCCTTCATTAAATCACAGAGGAGCACAGCTGTAGGTAAGGATCCTGTAGCAAATGAGATTTTCCTCCCTCTCTAGTCTCTAGTTCTCCCTTGTGCTCAGGCCTGAGTTTTCTCACTGACCTTCGCAGAGTTTGCTGGGGATGCAGGTGTTGGGGGTCAGTGCAAGTGGGGGGCAAGAGTGCCTTTATTTAACTTCTTCACATGTAACCAACTGGTGAATGACATGAAAAAACAAAGACTTCAGGCATGTGTAATTATTACAAATCTGAAGACCTCAGTTGTGTAATTATTACAAATTTGGGGTGGAGGGGGGGGTTAATTGATGATGGTCAAGCCACCCAAATCCCAGCAACAGTGTGATCTTAAGCTCCGCTGCTGCTTTTTTGCAGGGCATGTTAGGCTACGGGAGGAGAAGGCTCAGGGGCACCTGGGCTTTGCTTTGTTTGCCCCAAACCCTCCCCCTAGATTAGACAGAGCAATGAAAAAAAAAAAAAACGATCCCAAACCCCAAGGACAGGGATTTCCTTGTTGATGAGAGCAGACTGGCTTGAGCAATTCCTGGGTGCTTTCAGCAGGCTAACCACAAATTTGCCGCGGAGCCTTGCGCTCTGAGAGCAGTGTGGGTAGAAACTGCTCCCCTTTGATGTTGGACCTTGAACCCATCTCATTTTCAGTGTAACTGGCCTTGTTGCCATGGTTGTTAGAGCTTGCAAAGGTGAAGTGGTGAGTTCACACCAAGAGAGGCTGGAGGCAGCCGTGTTTCTTCCTTCTGTCTCCCACAGCTGCCCCCCACCCTCCGTCTGACCACACTGAGGTTTGATGGTGGGGAGATGCATTTAGCTTAAGTCAAACCAGCCCCACCGCATCCAGCCGTGCATAGCATCCCATTGCCACAGGACTGGGGTGGGCTGGCTCCCCCTCCACCTGCCCCTGCAAACCTGGTGGCAGCTGCCAAGGTCAGAGTCTTGCAAGCAAGCCAAGTCCTTTGCATAGCTACCGCAGCTCTTACCCACTGTGTGCAGGACTGGTGATGATCAAAGGCCAGCTATGAGTCATCTCAAATCCAATGAATGATCATTAGTTGGGGGAAGAGGTAATTAGACTGGCTGCACTATCTTGCTGTTATGCTTGGGGGAGTAAAGGGGTGGTACTGCTGCCACTGAGGAGCTTTATTTGTTAGGAGTGACTCATTGGGTATGCGTCACAAAGCATACATGGGAAAAATTACCCGTGCTCCCTGTTGGGAGTTGAAAGTCCATTGCAATGTGCCCAGACAATCCTGGCAGCTGCCTGATGATGATAGCATCACCTGGTGAGCGTTCCCTTCCCTTTCATCTCGCCTAGAGGGAAACTATCAAAGCCAGGTCTGCTCTTGCCACCAGTAACTCCATGGGCTACACACCTGCCCCACTGCAGAAGCTGAGGGGGAAATGGCTTTTGACAAAGCTAGTGGAGAATCAGAAGAATCAGATGCACAACCCTGGTATCCTGGAATACCAAGGCCCCTCAAGGACTTTGTAGTCCTTGAGAAGGAATTTAACCTGCTGATCCAGGTCAAAGATTCGTGACCGCTGTGTTTCGGTAATAAGCTACAGTGAAGTTTGATTGCAAAGCCGAGACATTTGCAGCATCCAAAAGCTGTCCCCAGATCTGAATTTCACAATTGAGTTGACCCATCTTTTGTTCAAAAAGAAAAAGATTGAGTGAAATTTTGTTCTTATTTGACTGATTTTTATCCCATGGACTTGAAAATTTAAATTGAAACAGGTCTTATTAATAAACTCAATAACGTTTTAAAGATATATTTCCTAATGTTTCTGCTTCCAGAACAGCCTGAGGTTTGGAAAGACAGAGGCAATCAGCAATAAATGGTGGCAAAATAATTGCTTGGATCTTTACATTCTTACTGCACTTTGAAACCTAATTTTAGATTGCAGCTGAGGCTTAAGGTTTGTTCTTCATTTTCCCAAACTGTTTTTGTTTCTTCCACTAGTACAAGCCTGGTCCAACCATGTTTGCCCTTCAAAACTTAGTTCTGAGACGTGCCCAGAACAGAGTTACTGAGTGTAATGAATGTAAACACTGGGAAGATTACTTATTTCCTTTGTGCATGTTCAGGTTGGAATTTGATTACACCACTTGAAGAATATCCTCTTACTGTATGAAAACACAGTTATGGAGATCTGATCCTCACCCTCACTGCAGTGGAGGAGTGCTGCAAAGGTGTATAGCTGCAAAGCAAGCCTGTCATGTCTTCTGCTGGTATGCTGTCCTCCAAGCCTGCTGGGATCGCTCTGTGGTGTCTGCTTTAAGATGGTGGATCCTAGGCCAGATATTTCTGCTTTTTCATGAAAGCAGCCTTTGCATAATCTCAGACACCGTGAGTGGGTAATGAAGGGCTTGGAAAGGCGCTGAGAGCTGCAGCACAGCCAGAAGCCGGGTGGTACCCCTCTGCTGCCCAAAGCAGAACCACATTTCCCATGAAGGCACTCATCACCACCTGCTCCATCTGTGCCCCCTGGCTAACATGCAGCCATTGCTTTCCTGTGCAGGGACACCCGGAGGGGACCTGTGGGTGTCTCTGCCGTGGCCCTGGGGAGGTATCCAGCTCGTCCACTGAAGATATGTGGCTGCAAGCCATTCACATCCACTGCAGCCACTGGGTGCACCTGGCCATTGCAGCCTGCGCAGGGATCGATACTGGAGATGGATGAGTGTCATGGTTTAACCCTGGCCAGCAACCAAGCACCACGCAGTCGCTCACTCACTCCCCCTCTGGAAAGGAATGTGAGACTCAAGGGCTGAGATAAGTGTTTAACAGGTAAAGCAAAAGCTGCGCACGCAAGCAAAGCAAAGCAAGGAATTCCTTCACTGCTTCCCATGGGCAGGCAGGTGTTCGGCCATCCCCAGGACAGCAGGGCTCCATCACGCGTAACGGTTAGTCGGGAAGAAAAACGTCATAATGCCAAAGGTCCTGCCTTTGCTTCTCCTTCCCCCAGTTTATATACTCAGCATGACATCGTATGGCATGGAATGCCTCTTTGGCTAGTTTGGGTCACGTCTCCTGGCTGTGTCCCCTCCCAGTTTCCCGTGCCCCTCCAGCCCTCTCACTGGCAGCGCCCAAGGAACCAAAAAGTCCTTGATTTGGTATAAACATCACCCAGCAACAACTAAAACCATCAGTGTGCTATCAACATTTCTCTCACACCAAATCCAAATCACAACACTGCACCAGCTACTAGGAAGAGAGTTAACTCTATCCCAGCTGAAAGCAGGACAATGAATTAAATAATTAAATAAATGAATTGCTAAACACGTGCAAACACATCTCTCTCTCTCTCAGGCACGCACACATGTAAAGCCAGGAAAAAAAAGGGGGGACAGAACTTCAATGTCATGACAATCCACTGGAAAAAGGTTAATACCTGACCTGCGAAAATTCTGCCATTCTCGTCTCAATGTCCAAGAAAGAGACTAGTGAAACCAGGTGGGCACCTTTCCAGGAGGTTTGGGAAAGAGAGACAATGGCTTGGTTGCAAGTCAGTAGGACACTAGGGAAGAACATGGTATGCCCTGCAAGACCTGCACTGTTTTGGTTCAACCTTGTTTTATCTTTCCAGCCTTAGAGAGTTCCCTGGGTTTGAGCTGCACCTTCCCAAAATGTGGACGCCGCTCCCAGCTGCTGGGGAAGCTGCAGACCGTGCAGCATGCCAGGCAGCACCTGCCTTACCCAAGCTGGCTTGAGGTGAGCTCCCTGGGGCACCCACTGCCTCGCACCACAGACCAGGTGCTGTGCAGACACACCAGCGCTCTGATCCCTTCTGGTCAGAGCCCCTGGGTATTTCTGTGATGTGGTAGGGAATCCTGTCCTGTTTTCCACCTCCAGAGTAAAAGCTCGGTTTGCTTTTCCCTCCCCCAGCAGTCTGGGTGGCTTTGTTTAGAAGAAATTATACACTAAATAAGAGCCAGTATGAAAGGCCAAACTTTGAACGGATCCGTGGTCAGGACTGCACTGCGGGTGGCATGTGGACAGGCGTATCTCTGGGAGGCTGGTCTCCTGAGCATGGAAAACAATATGAGGGCAGATGTAGCTGCAGGGCTGTGGAGCAAGCTGTTGGAGGGACACCCAGAACCAGGGACACACGCTGTGTTTTCCAGTTAGTGGGAAGGCCATGCCGTGCTGCTGGTATCTCTGCTGATGAAACCACAGCTTGGCCAGATGTCCCTCATTTTGCTGTGAAGATACCTCTCTCATGGAAGAGACTCTCTTGCCCGTTCCTTTTTCTTTCACTGTTTTCAAGCCCGGTTCACTAAACCACCCTGTGTCATCCACCGGTCACGTCACACCTTTCTGAATTCACACTAAGAGCAAATCAGGATGGACGGTAGCTAGATCTAAGTGATGACAAGTGCTTACATCCATAGCATCAGCATGGAGGTGTGCGGGCACACACCCACGCCCACAAGGACCGCTGCTCCCGTGGGACCGCTGCTGTGGAGCGGGATGAGCTGCCCCAGCTGTTGCCCTGGTGGGGTGCAGAGAAAAGCAGCCTCTCAGGTGGGAGTGGGAGAGGAGACCAGACGCTGCTGGGTGTTTTGTGCTAACATCTTACTGAAAGCTGCATCAGGTACTGGAGTTAAAATTGCTCCTTCACACCCTTTCATTTTTGCGGTCGGTTTTGCCAGGATTTTTGTGAAGCCATGAAAGGCAGTTAGGAAAGACAAGGCCAAATCCTGAGCTGGGTAACGATCTGATGTTGCATCAGAATGCCCCCGCTGATTTTCTGGCCCACAGTTTTCAGTCACGCCAGCTGCAGGTACAGCTGGCACAAAGTCTGAGTACGCAGAGGGTGACATTGCAGATCCACACTGAAATCAGTTGAAACATTGCTGTCAGAACCAGGGACGAGATTTCACTGAACTTACTCAAAAGACAAAGATGGTAGTGACAAGGGAAATGGTGTGAACCTAAACCTTCTTGCGTTTTTAAGATTGCAAATTTAGTCTTCCTCTAATCCTTTCTGAAGATTTCTTATCAAGTGTTTCTTTTCCCCTGCCACTAAGCTGCTGCTGCTGGCTGCCAGGGGGACCGTCAGTCTGTCCCACACATTTGCCAGGCTTCATGTAGTTTCTCTGTCAGGGAGAAGGGAATGGTGATGGAGAGCAGCCTGATAACTAAGTCATCCAGGATCCCTTCCTCTGGGTAGACCATTGCTGCCCAAAGCAAACCCAGCTCACTGGCAGACAGACATTTCATCTCTGGAGTCTCCTGCAGCTTCAGTGAGGCAGGGTTAGATGTCTTCTCTCCTTGCTTCCTCCCCCCCAGGACCGAAACAGAGAAGCAAGTGGGGTCCAGTCTGCCTTGAAGTCTTAAAATGTTTCAGATGGGCTTTGGGGAGAGAGAAAGTCCATAGCAGAGCTGGGTCTCAGAGAGATACAGGGTATTTATCATGGTCCAATTTTCTTTGCTCACCAACTGCAGTCTTTTGGTAGTGGTCTATTGGTACAAAAGAAAAATAAAACCCCTAGTAAGTCAGAGTTTTATGCTAGTTATTATACCATTATCATGATGACAAGTGACTATAAAGTAGATAAAGGATGTAGAAAATCAGGTTTTCTTTTTCAGCAAGTTGCTCTTTTAGGTAGAGTTAGTTTCATGTTAGCTTCGCACTGCCTGACATACTGCATTATTTTTAATAAGCTAAAAATCCCCTCCAAGATTGTTGTGGCTGAAGAATTAATAAGGTAATGTTTCCATTTTAGGAAATCCCCTGAAAACAAAATGTAAAAAAGGCTAAAAGCCACTAGTCTGATTTTCAGGGATCCTTATTGCCCAGGGCTCCCATCAGTCAGTGAGACTGGAGGCAGCACAGCATCTCCCAGATGCCAGCTCTAGAGCACTGAGGGGCTTTACTGGTGCAGATGGGAGGACAGCCTGGCTCATAAAAAGAGACAGAGTGTATCCCAGAAATTCCCATTTCTTTATTACTCATTTCTGCCACAGTGGGACCTCTCTCAAGGCTGCCTCTGTGGCAACGGAGTGGCCATGGTGCACACAAATGAGCCTCTCCACTTTTTTTTTGTCTAGACCTGATACTAGAAAAGCCATTTATCTGCTTTTCCAAAGAGACAGTCATAGAGACGGGAACCTTCAGCAAATGGGAAGGGAATTAATTTAAAAAAAAAAGAAGTTTGCAGGTGTAAAATGTTTGTCATGCTAACACCTGAACAAACATATCACTGTTCCCTTGCTTATCTCCTTCCCACTCACTGCCTTTATTGAGTCCAGTGTCCTGCTAACTGCAGACATATTCATCAGGCAGTTAGATTAGAGTGAAGTCACTGCCTCTGTACTGTCTTATCTAGACCATTTAAATGTGTCATATAGATCAGGGCCAGGCCAAAGGGCTTTTTTACACCTTTGTGATGACGGAGCTGCTCACTGCTTCCTGTTTACATGAATCTCCTGTGCCTCAGAGGGAAAGCCAGCCTCCTCTGCAGCTGCAGCAAAGTCCTCTGTTGTCCCACCTCTATAAATAAGTATATATAAATACATAGTATTTTTCTCCTATTCCACCTTCATTTGATCATTTGCAGCCCTTTTCCCACGAACATCCATTTTCTCCTTCAAAAACCAGATTGATGAAGCAAGGTCTCTTTTTGACCCTGTATCTTTTGCACCCATAGTTACATTAGCAGCAGAGTTTTGCAAATATCTCTCAGTGATTTCTGCTGCTATGCATTTGTTCATCCTTGGTTTGTTTCTGGGTTTCCCTTCCTTTGCCTGCTACCCAGCTTTTGCTATGAAGGGGCTGATGTACGGAGGCGAAGCTGCCCCAGCTGCATGGGAAGTCTGCCCAGGGCGGCACCAGGGCAGGGCGATGGAGGGAAGAAGGGACAGCAGCTGGTGCAGGCAGCATTGCACTGCCCTCACCACGGCACTGCATGATGTTAATGCCCCATTTCTGCCTCTCTTCCCTCCCCTGCCACCACAGGCAGAAGCCTGGTGGCTGTGACCTGGGTTTTGGTCTCTCTCCTAGGGCCTGGGCTTGCCCTCTGTCCATTTGGGTTTTGTCTACCCAGCCCACAGCCCTGGAAAATGTGTCAGGGAGTTTCTCCCTGGAGGAACAGAGAGAAAATCTGTTTTCACATGTACTTGAAAAACAAAATCTCACCCTTTTCTTTCCCCTTTTTACATTTTTGATGACAGTAGATAAAACAGTATGCACACAAGAGCTTTGAGAGTGTCGCTGTCTGCCTGGTGTGTTAAAAGCATATCCGTAGCGGGCATTCAAAACACAAGATGCTTCTGTGATAAAACATGTTGCGGGCACCATGGCAGCAGTGCACTGCTATGCTCTAGCTGGGATTCCTAGTCCCCAGCTATCAGAGTACCTCTGGAGATGCTGCCCTGGTTTTCGGTCACCTCCTTTTTCTGTTCCTTGTTCCATTTCTGGTTCATTAAAATTAGAGGTGGACTAAAGGTATGTCCTGGGAACTGAACATCCTCATGCTTTGGGAGATCTCTGGGTCACAGCTGAATGCAGGAGCAAATGCCATGGTTGAGTAAAGGGGACAGGGTCACAAATCAGTGCAGCAAGTGTCTGCCTTTTTACAAACAGCCAAGAAAAACCCAGAAAAATCTTCACAGCCTAATGCATGGATTAGTGCTCATGTACAATGTACATGGTTATAATATTCATAATAAAAATAAATATGTTTACCGATTCTGTAAATCTCCATAAATTATTCTTCCTCTTTTGCACTTAATGTAATTCTCCGAAGGCTCAGAAATGTGCATAGTGAGTCTCTAACGCACGTTTTATCTGCTGATTTCCTGTGGCTCTGTATAGACATTTTAACTTCAACAGAACATCTCAGCAGGAACTTTCTTATCAGGATTTCTGAGACTTGAAACCATATTCAGAACATCCAGTAGAAAGATTTCTAAGTCTCTGGAGACATCCCCGCTTAAAACCATATTTGCTTTCCTGGCAGTTTCCTCTGAGAGCCTTTGAATGTGGGGAACAGTGCCATGAGTGTTAAGCTTTTCTCTCCCCATCGCTACAACTCCAGCAGGCTTGTATGCTTGTACTCGCCATGCTGCCAGGGAATCTGGTGTGTTGCGAAAGTGATTGAGATTATTATGACGAAAGGTTCCCTCCACCTTTTGTCCCAGGAACCTCTTTTGCCCTAGGAAATGTTTGTGTTTCTGAAAATGGCTTAGCAATAATCTTGCTGCAAACTGCTCTCGTAGAGGAGCCTCTCCTGTTTGCAGCACCCTGCGCTGTCACGGGGAGCGCACTGAAACAGATGCATCATGTCTGGCAAATTTTGTGGTGCTAATTTCTACTACGGCAGTGATTTTCTTTAAGTGGCTTCCTGGGATAGAATAGGATGAGACTATAGCATGTAAGTGATTAAATAGAAAGATCTGTCCTTGCTGCAGACATGATTGATGCGG
Organism: Falco cherrug; assembly: GCF_023634085.1. Classification (NCBI taxonomy): domain Eukaryota; kingdom Metazoa; phylum Chordata; class Aves; order Falconiformes; family Falconidae; genus Falco; species Falco cherrug. The sequence continues at coordinate 97,524,740 of NC_073700.1, forward strand.
GCTCCTCGCTCCTTGGCGTTGCGTTCTTCTCCATCTGTGGAAGTCTGACGGCCCCTCACCAGCATGTCATTGCAGGCAGTCCATGAAAGCTACAGGTGTGCGCAGTGCCTCACATTGCAGGTATGGTGGATAGCCCCCAAATGAGGGGAGAACCAGAATGCGCTTGGGAACCGCTAATGGCTTCATAAACTTCGAGAACATAACTTTGAGTGGCTGTAAGTGACAGGCAAGTCCCCAGAGTGATTTTGGTCATGTATTCACTCCAATGCAATGTGTACAGTAGCTATTTTTGCTTGTTTGCATAATAAACCTCTCTCAGAGGTTTTTGCCTTTTAAGTTCCCCCTTGAGTGGCATTTATGAAGGGTGATATTGTCATTTTCCCTGTGAAGAGGGTGATGCTGTCACCACTTCAATAATGGCTGTGCACTGAAAGCAGGTTTTAATGCCTTCAGAGCAAAGATCTCTCTGTAAGCAGGACACCATGTAGCCTCCGAGACACGAAGGCAGGCAGATCTAAGTTTTTCTGTAGCTGAGGCAGGGTAATACAGGGAAACCCTGCGCCAGTTTCAGAGAGAGAGTCAAGCAGCAGCAGCCAGCCCTTGTGGGTGCCTGTGGAACAGAATTTGGGTTTCCGAACCCAAAGCCTCCGTCACTCCGGTAGGAAATCCTTCCCTTCAGGTAGGTGTTGTCTTGCGCTTTCCACTCTATGGATTTGCATGGGAAGATCTCATCCTGCTGTCGAAACAGCAAAGCTCTCACATTTTATACTCTGCCGCAAACTAGTAAGTATGAAATATATTCAAATGCAGAAGACAGTCTGTTGCCTTCTTGCAGAAGCTGATCAATATCTTCTCTCTCAGTTAGCACTGCTTCAGTTAGCAGCAGCCAAGCTGTTGGGTTTAGGCTTCCTGGGCTGACTTTATTTTTAGCTAGGAGTGGCATTTTTCCTCTGGAAGCTTTCCCTGCCTCACATCATGCAATGAAAGCTGCTTGCTGGCATGACACTTTCTCCTCCTTGCTACTATGTTCCCTCTGCTGACATTGTAGCCTTCAAGACATCAGTTTGCTTATTAAATTATCACACTGCCCACAGTGAGAGAGAAAAGTGACTTGGTGCACGGCTTGCAGCTGAGCATCGTGTTGGGCACCTGCCTGCCAAGGGGCCAGCTGGCGCTGGGGAGGCGGGCAGGCTGCAGCGGGTGCTGGGGACAGGCAGGGCAGGGGCTGCGAGGGGGCTGGCACTGCCATTTTGCAATGCCATTGAGCCCACCAACGCCTAGGACCCCTCTCTGTGCCGGGCCAGACAGCTTCACGCCTGCTGGAGAGAGGCGAAGGTGTGCTATGCATGGCTGCAGGAGAAGCATTTCTGTTGTCAAATTCACAGGGGGAAAAAAGTTCTGCTGCTCGTGTGTCTGAGGATTTTGAAGTGCGGTGTAGTCGGCTCTGGTGAGAGCTCAGGTGGGTCCTGACAAAGGCAGCATGAGGATGTGCTGGGAGGGACCCCCCATGGTGACTACCGCGTGGCTGGGATTTTGGCCAGAGTCCTTGGTGGGAGATGGGGCAGACCCCACAGCCTGAGCTGATGGAGACAGGAGAAAATAATGGTGTTGTCTCATGTGGTTTGTTCTCCATGTTGAAACCATGTGCGTCCTCCAGCAGGACTCGTGCTGTTTCTGTCACTCCTCCACGAAAGAGTTTACCACAAGCTCCACTTCTTGCAATGAGTCATGGTTCAAAATGTACACTTTTATTAAAAAAAAGAAAAAGGGGGGGGGCAGGAACGATAAGTCATGAGGGGTATAACGAGATATTTAACACTGTTAGGGAGTGCGCACCATTTTGACATCTGTAAGAGGTGAATGAACTCACATCCACCCCTTAAACCTAATGACAGTTGATACCTCTTTGGTGAAAGGATTTGTGCACTTACCCATCAGTTCTAAAATGCACGTCCTTCAATCTCAAAGCTCCTCCCTGCCCTTAAGAGCTGTATCTCCAAATGTTCCCTCCATAGCCACTGACATGTCCAGCATCCACCTCTGCGATACAATTATGCACAGTAAATATTAGCATGAAGGACTACTGAATACCCAGGTGCTTGGCAGAATTAATGCAGTTCATTCCTCTTCTGCAGTCCAGGCATGTTTCCTGAGAGTGCAATGATAACATCCTGAGCAGGGAGGTAATAGCAGGCTTCATACTGAAAAGATGCGCAGATGATCCTTTGTCCCTCCCTTCAAATCCGTCCAAATTAGATGCGCAAATCTGGCTTCTGCTGCTGCTGCCTTCTGGAGGAATATGCTGCAAGAGTGAGAGCCTCGGCAAGCAGAGTATAAATTTTCTGTGATATTCCAGACTGTTTGAACTTTGCACTTTCCTTCCCTCAGTAGATAACATTATCGAAATCCCCGTGTTAAAGACCTGCCAGGTTGTAATGCAAAACTATGGGGAAATAATTTTGCATGGCCCTGACAGTCTCTTCTGCTAAGGAGATCTTCAGCTTGGGTCTGTGAACGCATGAGCCTGTGTGCCTGTGTTTTAAAATCTCTGCATAGTTGTGGCCAGATATGCCTCTAGGTCTGTCTGTTTCCTGCTCCTACTACAGTGCATGCACGCACATTGGGGTTTTTCTGTATTCTTTGCTGATGTGTAATAAACACTCATGAACTTGAGCTTCCTTTTCAGCTCAGCTCTTCCTAAAGGAGTCTTTGCTCCCGCTGTTTCTCTCCAAGACTCATAATCCTTTAGTATTTAGAGCGGTAAGAATCGCCTCCTCTGGCACGTGGGATGAAGCAAGGTAATGGTCCTTCATCTCCATGTCAGGGGCAAGGTACCCACCCATGCTGGTGAAATGGCAGTCACCAAACACGTGAGACATGACGGATTTGCCTATGGTTGCATTCTGTGACAATAAATGTTGCAGGTCAACAAACTCCCCAGCTTGGGTATTTGACTCAGGAAGGACCATTCGAGTGGAAAATGTATTTCCTTTTGTGGTTTTCACCATCTCACAGTTAATTTCCCTTTGTCCTACTGTCACTGATACGCTTGTCGCTTTCCATGTCGCTGATATTCCCAGAGTACTCTGAGAAACACACAATATTCTGCAAGCACATATTCCCACTTACTTACAGCCAGCCGTGCTGACCAGCCAGACCGTGGGCAGCACAAAACATTCACCCTGCTGCTTGTTGGTTTTGTTGCTCCAGAGGGGGGGAAAGCCCCTGGTACACATCTTCCCTCCCAAAATAATAATTAAAAAAAAAGATCTAAATTATACTAATTAATTTAATAGCACACCCCATCAAGAGTAAATGCATGTTCTTAGAGGGCTCCATGACAGAGTAGAAATGCCTCATTAATATTGGATATATCAACCTGGGAGCAGGAGCAAAGTCAGAGAGAATGGTGACTGGCAGTACAATGAGTCTACCAGACCCCATGCAGGGATGTTTCCTTCAGTTGCTCAGCCTGCATTCACACACAGCCTGCTCTCCAAAGACACCATCTGTGCAGGTTTCCAGTGCCTGGGTTGTACCTCTGCAGCACAGCCCTGGCTGGATTCCCTGGGCTTTTCAGGGCTTTCTGACCAGGGAAAGCAGCTGTGGGCAGGCTGAGTGCAAGCCAGACCGCAGCTGACCTTGAAGCTGCTTCCCACAAGCTATAAATACTGCTTTCTTCTCAATATGCTGCGGGAAGAGTTGCCTGGTAAGAAACAGCAATTCCTTGGTCTCCAGCTCTTCTGATCTCCAGAATCGACTGCCAGGAAACCTGTAATACCATGCTACGAGCCGAGCCTGGCAAGAGGACTGTGCCACTTCCAGCTTTTTTGTCCCAGCGCAGAGCTGCGGTAGCTTGCCCATCTCAGCACTGCGGTTTGATCGCACCTTTTCCAAAGAAGAGTGGGAAGGGTTGTTGGAGGGGCAGGGTTGATGAAGGTCACCAAGTGGGGGTGGCCCCAGTTAGCGCTATGGCGAGGAACAAACCCATGGAGGGAGTAGAGGTGGTAGGTGTCCCAAGTGCAGTCCTTGCTTTCTTTCTGCTCCTCCTGGGTAGTGGGGAGCAGAGTGCTGCTCTGTCCTGCCTGGGGGCTGTCCACTGGAGACGCCTTCACCCAGCATTCTTCTGGAAGGACTTAGATGGCAGCAACAGAGAAGACACTGAGATATTGGCAGCTGTTTTTAAAAGCTCTTTCCTTCCGACACCTGGAGAAATACTTCACATGAGTCATATTTCTTTCCTGAGCTCAACCCAAGCTTGTATACTTCAGCTTCCTCTGCTCTGGGATCTTCAAGCTCATTAGTCTGCTCTGTCCTGAATGAAGGGTCTGGAACCATTTCACTCTGCTTCTCTCTACATACCTGGATCCTTCAGGAGCATGCATTAGTGGGAATCTCCTTCAGGATGGTAAATTATGATACATCTACACTGAGTTGCCTCTGCTCTTGGACAGGACGCAAACACAGCTTGCTCAAGGATAAGCACACCTTTGGGACATCTGGTCCTCAGCATACAAGCAGTGATGGTTCATGTGGGTGGAGCCGGGACACCACTAGTGTCATTAGGGCTTTCCCACAGGGGTGTCGGGTCTGCTCTGCCCAGCAGAGCCCTGGGCAGTTGTGATTTCTGCCACAGGTGAGCTCTTTCTGGGCATTGCCTCTGCACTTGGCCATGGTCCTCCCCTACGTAAAGCCCTTGTAGCAAGGCCTCCAAGGGGGAATCACTATTCCCTGCACGATGACTGGCCCTGTATAAATATGTAACAAGTTACATTCCCTTCTTGAATCTGATATGTCTATCATAACTAAACTTCTGTTGTATATAAATGGGAAAGTTCCAGTGCAAAATAACATTGCTCATGTCTAACATCCTTCTTTAATTAACAAAGATCATTTTCTGCAATGTATGTGCACCTAATTACCATTCTGAGTGATCATTAAGATGTACACAGAGTTAGCAGGAGCCTTGCTACTCATTCATCCGGAGAGACCTTATACCTCAGGGAGGGAAAGCAGGGTAGAGAAGAGCGCCTGGAAGTCCAGTATCATGCTCTGAATGTGTTCCCACCCACGAATGTGGTACAGCATGCTGCTTGATGCTGCCAGGGGAGATACAGCGGTGCCTGATCTCAGGGCTCACACTTTAAACCAAGATGTACATTACCAAGTCAGCGATGAGTGCAAGCACGCTCACTGCTTTTTGCCGAGCTGTTTTTGTACCTCTCATGCTGTTTTCTCCAGGGCTTAGCCTGATGTCCATCAGCTCCCACATTCCTCACGAAGCCGCAAATTTCTATTATCAGGCACCCAAGAACTCAGGCACAGTCTGTTTCCTCCTCTCTTGCTGAACTGAATGCATCTGACTGTCTCGCAGTCTCCCCTCTTATTAATTCAGCTCTGGCAGGCAACCGAGTGCTTCTTGCTATGGCTGAGGCGCTAAGCCTAGGGAAGGGAATGCATCTTGTTAACTGTTGCCATATCTGACCCACGTCTGGTTTTAATATGGCAATGGGGTGCATGGGAAGGTGACTGCTACGCTCAGAAATGTGGGAAGCATTTGCAGCGAGGAGTGAAACGGTGCCAAAGCAATAACTGGGAATGGCTTTATTTCCAGCAGCTTGTGGTGGGTCACAGCATGAATCCGTAAGGTTAGGCTTTTCCAGGTATGCCGCACCGAAGTGCCGTAGCACCTCGTAAACGCTGACTGACATAAGGCCACAGCCACAGGGGAAAGAGAGATTTGAAGGGCAGCAGCAGCTGGTCTGAGCCCAAGCATGGCACCTTCACCGCAGGGCTGCAGGGCAGCCAGCAGCTCACTCCTGCCCCATCCACCGCCTGTTAGCTGGACCTCTGCTGTGTGCTGGGGACGGTGACCCATGCAGGCTAAAGGGTAAGAATGCTTTTATTCAGATTTCCATGTTTGCTGGAGGGAGAGAGCGAGCCCTTCCTGCTACTGCCCCTGGGAAGGTCTGCGTATAAGTCCCAGTCCCAGTCCCAGTCCTCTTCCAGCAGCCTCCCTGGTTTATTGATAATTGAATTGCAAATCTTTTTCTCTTTGTTTTCCCCCACATTCAATCCTGTGAGAGAACAAAGCAAGGATTTGTCACTTTCTCTCCCATACTGGGCAGAAACATTTATCTTCCAGTCTGTCTTTCAAACTGTGTCCTCCTACCACTGAGCTTCCAGAGCATGGTCAAGGAGGGCTAGCTGCAGGGGTGGCCAGAACACCTGCAGCATGATGATTTGGGTTTCTTTTCATTTTTTGACAACGTTGTGATATGCCCTGGCCCAGCCTTTTGTAATGGGTTACTTTGACTCAGAAAACAATGTTTCTGGCAAGATGTAATTGCATGCCAGAGTTTACAAGACCTCATTTCATTTCTCTGTACAGTACCACAACACAGCTTCCAGGCTGAACAACCTTGGAAGCCATCAGGAACAATAATGGTCACTTTAATGGGATGGACTGAATGGGCAGAGGTGAAACCAAGTCAAGGAAGGAGATGCCTGGGCCATACTCATTAGTTCAGAAACTTTGTGGGACAGATGAGTATTTAACTCCAAGAACAAATGGGGAAAGAGGATTTGCTGACAGGTAAAGATTAGGTGCCATTAGTTATTTTCCAAAGCAAAAGAGACAAACAAACAAACAAGGCTTGTCCCAAAGCATGTTGAAGTCCGGGAGAGTTTTTCCTCTAGTCTCAGTGGGCATTGAGGCAGGTCCCTAGTGCGGTCCAAGGACAAGGTGATGATCTCAGTTACCACTTCATTTGTTTATTTATTTCTTTATTTCTGTTCAGGAGGTGCTGAGGACTTTCTGCTGATAACCAGCTCACAGTTTACATCTCACACCGTACTTGTAAGCCACAGCGAGTGACTTGTGAGGGTTTGCAGCCACCGCCACCCCCATGAATGCTGCCGCAAATGCCATGGGGAGCTGCTGGGAGAGGCGCTCGCTCTCCCTCTGCCTCTCCTTCCTCCGCTTCAGCAACACGCAGAGTGAAAATCCCACCCTCGGTGATTCAGATCAACAGACGGCCCTGTTATTTCTCAGACTGAGAACTCTTAACATTTCCTGCCGACAGCTATTTTGGGAATATTAAGCCGGAATGTTTTGGTGGAAAGTGAATTCAAAGGGCCACAAGAACAGGGGAATGAGTGAATGAACCCAAGCAACTCAACAACACTAAAAATTTTGTAACGCTTTTTTTAAACACAGAGGGAGCTTTGATACTGCACATGGCAACAAAGACTTTTGTCATGTAGGCTGCTTGGAGTTAATATGAAAGCGTCTCCATTGTGCCGGCATTCGGTTGCAGGAAGCAAAAGCAAAGTAGTGGAGCATGAGATAAAAATATTTTTAAGGCTCATCACTTTTTGACATCTCCACGCCAACACTTCCTTCCCAAAGCGGTGTGTACAGACAGCTCTGTCGCGACTGCTACTTCTGATCTTCAGCCTCACCTGGCAAACATGCTTGCAGCACATGTGCTGATGCAAACTGTCTGAGGAGGTGGAAAAGATGGCAGTGACAGCCTGAAATCAATGGGGACAGCTCATCTGTTTAAGGTGTGCAAGATCTGGCCTCCAGTGAGCAGTCATTATCTTTCACACTGAAGCACAAAGGAGTTGAATCTGTCTATGAAATTCCATTATTCTACAGCTGCAGAAAAAAATCAGCATCCTGTGGTCATGATTATGCAGGTGTTGGGCCATACTGGAGACCGCTATGTGGTTTTGTTTTGATTTTGAAGAAGCAACTGGGCATTCAAGCCATTCAATAAAATAAAAACTCTGATTTTCAGCAGAGAGAGTGCATGCACTGGATTAGGATCTGTGTGCCTAATTTCAGAAGTGTATTTCTTTTGTTAAAAAAAGCTTTAAATTTTTTCTTTTTGCTGCCTTCTGCCTCAAGGTCTCAAGGCAGAGCAAGATGTGAACAAATTACAGCTAACTGGGAGCACGTAATACGTATTCACAGTAAATGCTTTTCCTCCAAGAGTTCTTTGGAGCACATTTGCAATATGTTGCATTAAAAATTTGCATTTTAGAAGAAGATTCAGCCTTTCTAGGTCTGTGCAATGAAGGCCCTGCCTTGATACGTATTTCCCTGTAACTGCAACAAGCCTTAGTCTGGCCCCGGTGCTATAAGCATGCGCACACTGTCTAATCAGCGATGGGTAGACAACATCGTTCAAATGGGCATATTTGTCCGCGCTCCAGGGAAATGCAGTGTGTAGTACAGTTACAGGCAATATAAAGGAAGGTATTGGGACAGGTGGGGTCTGCTACTGCTGAAGAGTGTAGCATATACACTCTCTGTTTGGAATGCCACAGTTTTCCCAAGCTGTCTTTCAGTCTCCAGGCGCGTATTTTCACACGCCATATAGCTGGTTGCATCTGTCTGTACCAGTAGACCGCATGGTTTTTGTAGGTAACCCGGGGATTGACTTTCTGGTAGACAGACCATGGCTTGGTGACATGCCTGGAGAGGCTGGAGTCCTGGCTCATGTCCTTCGGGAGTGGTATGGAAGGCCCAGCACTGTGGAATACCAGCTCAGGCATGTTTGGGGCATAGTCTGCAACTCAAGTGTAAAATGAACTAGAGACTGGGCATAAATTTGGTTAAGTCATTCCTGGGAATTTGGCAATGGATTAAGCTTCCCATGCACATAATGCCCAGCCTTGCACGGTGCTGGCCGAGCAATGCTTTCCCTATGAAACTCAACCCTGCTTGGTTTCATGTCTGCTCGTATTTTATAGCCCCACCTCAGCTTTCCAAGGGGACCTGGCAGAGGGAAAAGGTGAGAAAAGGAACTTTTCTAGTGAACTGGTGTCTAATTTCATACTGAAATCATTTGGTTTCAGCAAAAGAGGATAATTTTAAGTGACTGACAGCATCATGGATTATGCTGAATCGGGCATTGGATTCTGGAGATCTTTTGATTGCATAGCCGGGAAAAATACAGGGGGAAAAGTTCATGAGACCTTCCTGGACCTCAAGCTGCTATGTGTAGTACTTCTTTGTTACCTGGCAGAGCAGAGTGAGTAGGAAAAGAGAAAAAAAAAATGTATGTAATAATTTGAATTTGAAAGTGAATTTTGATTTGATTGAGTTCAGCAGTCCTTCTGTGTTTGACTTTTGCATTTATTTGTATATTCAAGCTCTACAAGCATGAGGGCTTGCTGAGTGAATTTTAAACAGAGATGCTCAGGTAGTGACCATCAGTGCATTCTGAAAAAATTTACATCGTGCTGCTTTGTTACCTAACTCCCTCTACCAGGGAACAGAAAGTGAAATAGGTGGATATGGCACACATTGAGTGTTATAATTTATAATGGACTGCTCTACAGAGAGAAAGTTTTTTGTTGACATTACTATTGAACATAAATAATGAATAAATTAGAGAATGTTGCAATCTGTTTATAGATGGTTCTCAGACAAAGGTGAAATTCATGAAAAAAATATTAGTTGCAAATGATTTGCTCAGCTCCAGTTCCTACTCCTGTGGCTCTGAGGGACCTTCACTACTCATGAGCTGATAACCTTCAATTCCAGCACGGCAGTCTATAAACTCCTCTACATGCCTTATAGAATCAGAAGAATTTTAATTAAAAATATTTACGAATATTCACGCCCTCCTTCACCTCCAGGGTGACCCCAAAGCAGAAGGGGGCTTTCATTGACAAGAAATCTAGGTTGTTCTCCTTCTGCCTTTCATGTTGCTGAATCTCATGTGAAGCTTGATTTTGCATTTTGGCAGAGGAACAGCAAGGGGCTTAGTCCATGCGAGGTCCTAAATTTTGGATGTTAAGTAGGTGAAGCTTATTAGTGCCTCTTGACTCTCAGTACAACATGGGTGGGGTGAAAACACCACTGACATTTTGTGTGGAACATAAAGTAGCAATCACTGACACCTAGGATGAAGGAGGCTTAGACCAACGACCACCCAGCCAGGGTAGAAGGAGGAGGTTGCAATCTCGTCTAAGTGCCAATGTGCTTGTTTGTGTTCACAGGCTGCTGTTAGGATAACCTCTTTTGGGAAAAGTCTCCTGGATAAAGTAAATCTCTGCAAATCAGGGGATGAGAGCTTTATTCTCAGCTGTGTCAGAGACTTAAAACAAAAGGCATTTTGTCCAGACACTGATGTAGGTACTTAGCCTCCTGTGATTCTCCTCGTTATGTTTGTGGCACCTAATTATCATGAATTTTGAAGTGGTCTATGCCCTCTCCCTGCCTATTTCCATCTCAATGAAATAAAGATTATAATCTCTGCTGATATCCCAGGGATGCTGTGAGAGACCATTATATGGCTGTTTTTCTTAGAAGAGAAGCTATAAAGGTTCATGATGTCTTTTTAGCAATGCAGATCAGTCTGGAATGTCCACAAAGGCTTTTCAAGACATCTTGTAAGAAGTGTTTTGAACCAATGAGGGCCACCCTGCCCTCGACCCCAAAACTCAAGGAGTTCATGCAGGAGCAACTGGTTTGTCTTTGAGGCAGTTCCTGTGGCCTGGGTCTTGGGCAGCTCTTTTGGAGCACTGTGGCTTGGGATGGAGGGACAGAATAGTTCCAGAGCAGAATGGTCAAGACATTGTTTCTCTCTTGGATGTTTGTCTCATGCACAAGAAATTCCAAGAAGCAGCTTTCTGAGAGCCTGTGAAACTCTTCCCACACCCACCCCATGGCTGTGGGTTAAGGGCTGACCCTCATCACCCACGTCAGCTCCCACCGCTGCTCCAGGTTTGGAATAGCCATGCAGATCCTGCCCCCTGAGGTACTCACAGGCCCACTTGTCTCATTTCAGGTTCTCTTTGTCCCTGGAGCTGTTCATAAATATTACAGAGTACATGGTAATTAGACTCTTTTAGTCTTAATGCTTTTGCATGTCGATACCATGTTTGCTAATTACCCATGCTATTTGCTGTTATCTCTGTTAGACTCCCTCTTCCTGCTGATACATACATTATGGCGAATCTGCGACAGGTTCAAGCCTAAATGAAAGAGAAGAAAACTCTACTTCCCAACATTCAAAGTGCCATCAGTTCAGTTACTGCCTTGCTTTCCTCCTGCCTGCATGCTAGCTTTGTCATATTCATATCCCTGCCTCCCCTGCCTGTCTCCCCTTCGTGTGCCCAGGGGTCCCCCTTGCCTGTGCGGCAGTGTCACCAGAACCGGCTCCTCTCCAAATGAGGGGCAGGGGGGCACGGTTTGTGCCTCCCCCATACTCTGCAGTGCTGCAGCTCACTGGTGCTTACCCTGCCTCAAGCATCCTGGGATGGGAGACGCGGGATACCTTGGCTGTACCGGCTGGCAGGGAGAAATGGGGAGAAACAGTCTGTCAGGGGAAACAACTCAGGTCACTGAATCTTCCCACTGAGTTACATTAAACTCATGTGTGTCCCTGTTCTTTTCAAGGCCTGGATTTTTATTCAATTATTTTATTTTATTTTATTTTATTTTATTTTATTTTATTTTATTTTGTTTTGTTTTGTTTTATTTTGCTTTATTTTATTTTGTTTTATTTTATTTTGTTTTATTTTAATTTTAACTTTAAAGATCTCCTTTCTGTGAAAAGTCTCTAAGGCAGGCACTGGTTTATTGTCCTTTCGGTTTTCCCATTTGAGATTGAGCAGAAATTAGCCAGGGCATAAACCCCCGCCCCGGCTGCAGTGCTGTTGCTCTGATGCATGCATTTTGGTTTTAAAGTCCTCCCTCTCCCGCAGCTGTCAAGCACACCCCCACCCTCACAGGGTATTTTGCCCTGAGATTTATGTGAGAGGAATAAATAGGCACTTGCTCAGGTTTCTCACATATGGGTTTGGCAAGACCCACCTTCCCGCTTCCTCACCCCCTCTGGTCGGGTTTGCTTTCCCTGTCCACTTGACTGTGCTCCTGTAGGAACCTGTTGTGATTTCCTCCAGTGAATCCTGTTGGGAGAGGCACTGGAGGACAGTACCGTAACTGAAACAGCACATCAGGGCCAAGCAAACATAATAACAAGCTGTTCTGCAAATTGTGGCCCAAAAGAAACAGGAAAACAAAATCTGAGGGAGAGTTGCTATTGTTCTGTTATACAGGCTATGATTTCTCTTGCTATGTTTTGCCACTTTCTTGTTTCTAGCTTTCTACCTCTGCGCTGTATGAGATTACAAGACTTCAAAAGCATTTAACTACCATCTAGAATATAAAATCTCAGTGTGGGCTGCTGGTTCAACCATAATCCACTAGGATATAGTACGTGTCACCTCTTGTCAGGATTAAATCTAACCAGAAAAGGGGACCCTACAGCATCTCCTTATCCACCCTGCAAACACTGGTCTGATGGGAGCAACCGGGACTGCGGAGAGCATCCTGCTGCCCATTACGTTCTTGAGAAGGATGTCTGGGAAAGGTGGGACGTAGTACAAGCAGCTGAAGTTCTGGTGGGAGGAGAAAGTAACCTTGTCACCTGCTGCTTGCTCCCTTACTTACTTACTTGCCATTCCACTTTAAATCACACCACATCATGCTGCTGAGCAGTGGCCCCCTGCAACCACCAGCAACACAGCTGTGTGCTGTCGGTGCTGCTGGGCAGGTGGGGGTGAAGCCTGGGTTCTTACTGCATTGCCTGCATCCCGTGATCACGTTGCCTCTGGTCCTGGTGAACCAAGCTGATGCCCTCCTTCACTGGGTTTTGTTCCTTTCCCCAAAAGCCGGTTCCAAAAAGGAAAATTATTCAGTATTTAGTTCTAGTGGGTGTGGAAGCTTGTTTATAAATTAGTAACCCACACAGCATTATGAGGGTTTAAAACTCATTTTTTCAGGTTTACTGAGATTGCAGTGCCATATCTTGTGGTGTCCAGTCACAGCCCATTCTTGAGTATTGAACAGTGTCCCTCGGAGCGAGCTTATGGCTGACCACGTGGATGCAGAGCTCTGTGCCTGTGGTCAAAGAGCACCTCATCACCAGCGCCTGCGGCACGCTCCCACACACAGGCCAACAGCACCAGCCATTGCAACCAGAGGCCTGAACTCAGGGCTTCATGAGGTCTGCAGGACAGCTTCTGCCAGCCCTGCTGGGGTTGGCCAAAGCACACAGCGACAGCGAGGGATCCATCCTTTGCAGGAGCAGCTCTGGATGGAGCCCTGCGGGTGCGTGCGAGTGCAGCTGCTGCAGCAAGGCAGGCAATGGAGGATTTCTTTTTGCAGGCAGCAAAAAAGCTTTCGCAACCAAATAGAAAGGTTTGCTACTTTGGGTGGCAGAGTGTAAAGGTATTGAAAGCTGACAAGGAGCACAGAGGTAGAGTCAGAGCCAACCATGAGTAAAATAACAGGCTTTTCGGTCCATAGTATAAATAGTTCAACACCACTAGTCATATAACAGGTTTATTTTCTTCCTTCTCGCACTTGCACAGCGTATTGCATATGAGATACCACTGAAGAGATGACATGACACAGCGTCAGAGTGTTTGTTCCTCCTGGTAGCAAGAATATAGAATAATCTCTCTGGGAAGCATGTCTCAGGCTATCTCCAAGAACAATAGATGCTTGTAAGGCATCCAGTGAAGTCAGAATGCTAGAGGCTGCAAGTCACATAATAACTTTTTGTGCTTGCATAGTGTTTTGTTTCCAGACCGATCTGAGTAGGAGACAGGAAATAACCAATTTATTTTTTTTTTAATTGGCTACTTCTCAAGTCGATGTTTGGTTTTTTTTTTAAAAAACAGGACTTGCAATCTTAATTACCACACTGGTAAAAGGAGGATCGTGCCACTAAAACAGGGGGTCATCTGTAGATGCTTCTGCTCCTTGGAGCAGGCTGTGGGAGCGGAAGGAGAGTACTGGGAGTTTGCAGGAGGATTTCCACGACAGCACAGGTGGTGTGAGAGGGCAGCAGGCCTGCGGAGGGGTCTCAGCGTGGGAGTGGAGCCCACAGCATGCCCTGGTGCCGCCGTGGGGCTGCGGCTGCAAGCGCTCAGCTGCTGTCTGCAGCCTGCCCTGAGCAGGGATGATGTGCACCACGTACCCACTGGTGCTGAGCTGCAAGGCTTCAGGTGTGGGGTGTAAAGGTGTTCGAGTCTCCTCACCTAAATATTGCAAGGTCACTGTCGGTGCTAGGGAAAAAGAAAAAAAAGTCTTCACAGAAACTCACGGGACCTGACTCTTCTTTGTTATGACAGAGATTGTCAAAAGCAGGGCCCTAGCACTGAAGATACATTCTGCTACCTTTCTGTAGCAGCAAATCCAGGTTTCACTTGGTCTGGCTTGGCAAATGAGGTGGTATTACTATACATCATTCAGGCTGGGATGAGGTCCCTAATGTACTGTGTTCTTCCCAGCCATGCGGACAAAATCACAACAGGCTCTAAATCAGTGTTATTATATATTGCTTCTAATTATGTGTTGCATAGACGAGGATTTGAGGAGGATTTGGAGGAGGCTGAGAGCTTATTTGTGTTTGCTTTTGCCCTAAAAGCCATTTTTTAAGAGTTCATTAAGCTGTATAAAAACAGATCATAATGTACAAAATCATACTTACTGGAGAGGGTTTTCAACGTTCCGTAGGAAGGAGTAATTGATGATCATCTGAATTAGCAGGATTTGGTGTGAGGAGGAGGAAACGGGCTTTGTTTAATTCCAGGCCCTGTTCCATGGCTGTGCAACTGTCACCTATGTTGTGAGCAGCCTGGTGCTACCAGGCAGCGGAGCGGGAGTGCAATAAGGCACAGATTTGGCTGGAGGGCAAATAGCTAAAGGTATGGCATTTAAATCAAGGCTTGGGTTGTGCTTTTTCCTTTTTATGGTTTAAACTGCAGCTCTCAACAGGAGCTGGATATCTATGTGTGCGCTTTGCTGTAGGGGCGTAGACGTTGTATTCCTACCTGGCTGATAGATTTAGTTGAAGTGCTACAAGTCTCAAGAAAATTTTTAATCAGCAAACCATTTATTTCAGTGTCAGGGCAGGAAAAACAATTCAGCAAATATTTTCAGGGAATGCAAGAAGAAAAAATCAGATGTATTCAACGGACTTAGTAGTAGCATTTTCATCCCAGAGATTTTCCTTTTGCAGTTTCTGTAATTTGACAGAATCTTTGAAAATTGGAGTAGTTATCGCTAAGAAAAAGCCCTTTTAGCTTCTTCCCCTTCCCCTCCACTACATCCTTATGTGCATCTTTACATGCATAGTTGCCATCCAAGTGTGAGGACACACACTAGGATAGGGGAGTGCTGACCCCCAGTGCCGCCTTTGCCTGATCTGTAGTTTTGGAAGGGCCCTGCACTATTGAGCTTTAGGATATTTTTGGATATTGACTTCCTTTTCTCTTGAAATTCTTTCACTCAGGTTAAAAATACCTGAATATGCAGAGCAAAAGATACTTGAATATTTGGACCAAACCCTGACACTCAGCTGCACTTGCTGTATAAGCACCAAATTATTCTCGCCTTGTCTGAGCTGAATATTTTACCCCTTTCAGTCTCACTCCCTTTTTTGTTGTTTGAAATTTCCCCTTTCTCCGTCCCTCCTTCACAACTAATTTGTAGCCCCCTGCCAAAAAATAAACAAAACCCCAGGCATCTCTGCCCACTCTGTCTTGAGTGTTTTAGTTCATCTTGGGTCCACTCCATCCCATAAAGTAACCCCACATTTCCCACCTACCTCTCTGGAGACTGACATTGTTTCAAGCTTCTTGCAAAAGAGCTAACCCATGCCTGAACCTCTTCCCCCACCTTTCCTTCATGTGGCTTTTAATCCTGTCCCGGGTCAAAAATCAGGCACCCAAGGATGCCTGTGCCCTGGATCACCTCTCCGTAGTGATGCTGACCTTGTTCCTCTGTGCTTCTCTTAGCAGAGCTTACAGCATCCTGCAGAAAGCGTGGATGGGGCTTTTCATGCTCCTCCAGCTCGTTCGTTTCCCTTGCTGTCGGGTGGTTCAGTATGCTCCACCCATACTGCAGGGGAGGGCCTGAGCTGCTGGGCTTTGGAAGAGGAAGGGAGCAGCCCTTTGACCACCTGCATCCTCCTCAGTCTGGAGAGAAACCCCTGAGCCCAGATGGGAATCTAGCCCTGCATTGCCCTTTTTTCCTCTGATGAAAGATGTGGGGAAACAAAATGTCTTGGGTTGAAGAAAACATTTCTTTGGCTCAAGACAGTTTATTTTTTCCTTGCTGAAAAAAGGGGGAGAAAATGTTTTTGGACAACTCAGACTGATTTTTTTTTTCTCCTTTTTTTTTGGTTCTGGCCACCTAACTGAAAATATCAATTATTTCCACGGTCACAGGCACTCTGCCAAACTCCTGCTCCTCATGACTAGTGCTCCAGAGTAACTTTATGGATTTGTTATCACAGCAGTTTCAGCCTTGGCTGTTTGACTTCTGTAAACAAGTTTTGCTCTTCTTTATGGTTCCTCACACCTCCTCAGAGCACGGTGCTAACTGCACTGCTCCTGGCACATCTGCACATCTGCTACCTGAGGTTAAAAGCGCTTGACCCAGCCACAGCCCAGGCACTCCTCTTTCTGTCGGAGCTACGCCTTTCTCAGCCTTTGTGTTTGTTCTTTGTGTTGTCCAAGGTGTAATCCAGCTATTGCCGCCATTCTCCAAACAGCTAAATTGCTTATATTTCTCACAGCTGACACAGAGGCCAAAGTACCTCATGCTACTAACCAGCTCTGTGTTCAGCCTAGCAGGTTGTTAGCCTCCCATGCCATTAAGGCTGCCTTTTCATGGAAGTGTACAACCGGAGTGTACTTGCCTCTGCTTACCTCTGTGCAAAACTGGGATGGAGTAGGTGGGTTTGAGCAAGACATATCTTGTGATAAATTCAGATGTGTTAGCAAACCCTCCTGTCCAATTCACTGCCAGTAGGAAAGGCATGACATGCAGGCAAGGGAGCAGAAGGCTATGTAGGCATGGGGCACCATTCTTGAATGCTCGAATGACAGATGGCTTTTTCAAGATTTAAAGTATAGCCTCTCTTTCCTTCAGAGCCAAAAGTATGTATTTTCCCTACAGTTCCTCCAAAGTGCTATAAAGGGAAGACCAAAGCCATCAGGGCAGGTCCCAGCATTTGGAGGTTTTCCAGGTTATAAGCCTGTGGATTTTGTGCCTATGGCTGGATTAATTTGCAATTTCCCCCCCCCCCCCCCCCCCCCCGAAGAGGGGTGGCCTGATGCCTCCAGACCTGGCTTTGGCATTTTGGACTGTTTATGCCATTTTTGATTGCTATAACTTCAATTTGCCATAGGTTTTGGACTGTATATGAACTACTCAGGATTTGGGAATTGCATTTCTCAATCACAACCAAGGATCAGGAGCATGATATCCTGATGAAAAAGTATGTTCCCTGACCAGCATATGCTTATTTGTGAAATTCATTGCATTCGTTGTTTAGAAGTCAAGATGAAGTTTGACTGCAAACTCAGTAGTACGGTTGGTGACACATCATTCATGCCACAGAAATCACCAAAAATACCATTTCTGCCACAAGAATTCATCATGAAGCAATGTATGTTTTTCAGGGGGTTTGTTCATACTACACTTTAATGCATAATGCAGGTTTTTTTAATTCATTAGATAATAGATACTTCAGGTAATGAAAATTCATTCTGTGTAGCAGAAATACCAAGAAGTGGCTTCTTATAACTGTTCAAGGGCTCAAAAGTGGATACTTGTATGCTTTCATGTTTGATTCTTGTTCCACATCACTTCAGAAGCATAATTTTTGTTGACAGAAAATTGGTCAGGCTTAATAAAGCAAGGTATTTCTATATCAGCTTCTGGGTTCTTTCTAAAGCGTTGTCATTTTAGGAGCTAATTGACTTCATAGGCAAGATACTTTGGGACAAAATTTTCAAAGGCTTATGGCTCTGTGAAAAGATAATCCATAGGAAACTTTTTTTTTTTTAATACTAGCAAAGATTAATCTGTCTTACTTCCCAGCTCTGCAGGAGGCAGAGCACCACTGCATATCATTTCAGGGAGAGAAAGCACATGGTTAAACTCCCAGCTCATGTAACCCTTCCAGCTGCCAGGCATGGGTGACACTAGGGATGTTTTATCATTGTCTGGAGAAGAGGAGCATCTCAGAGCACCTTCTGGTTTGTGCAACAGGAAGCCAGAGAGCTGACCCACTTGACGTAGTTCCAGATCCCTTTAGAGGTTTCCTGCCTCCATCTCCATGGCAGCTGCATAATTTCCGATGCTGCTACCTCCAAAGGAACCAGAGCTCTAAGAGCTGAAGTCACCCAGTCCAAGGGAAACAGATACACTCATTCCCTTGGATGTTACTCTCTCCCATTTTGTTTTGCAAAGAGAAGCAAATCACCCAAGAAGACTTCAGCGTCAGCTTGTCAGAAGATATTATGTAAATTAGCTTGTATTTAGAGTAGGCAAGTGAAAAGAGAGAAGTGTTTAGCTGTAACACAGTCCAAATTAACTGCCTGACTTTGAGGCACTTCTCATCTTTTCTTGGAAAGTTCAGCTCTGATACATGATTGGTTTCCTTCAATCCCACATCTCATAACTCAGATGAGGTGTAGGATTGAAGGAAACCAATCATGTATCAGAGCTGAACTTTCCAAGATAAGAAATTGTATATATATATAAATATATATACACACACACACAAACACATATGTATGTATAAAAAATTAGAAAATATACATGTATATATGTATGCACACAAACCCACACATACTTCTCAAATGTACCCTCTTGTGAAGCTATCCTGGTGAAATTACTGTGTATTTCACAAAGTCAGGGATCGTTTCCTTTCGAAACCTCTTAAACACTCCTTCCCTTCTCATAACGTTCAACCCTGCAGCCCTCAAGAGCACTCTGGCAAAACCCTGGGAAGGGAATTGGCACCATGTGCTATTGCTTCTGCTTTCAGAAGGACACCCTTTAGGCCCACAGATTTACAGATTTGTGCAACTCACGCTCTACATGATGTTTTTTGCTAACTATCAGAGGCAGCATGGGGTTGATTATTGACAGGGCAGTGACTGCTCCCAGGCCAGCTGTTCCTCCCAGTCCTGCAGACAAGGCGGCCACTGCAAACTGTCAAGGTTTACAAGTAAAACCAAAGCGGATAGAGGTGGCTCCAATCTGAGATCCTCCATGGCTCTTCCCAAAGTTGCTCAGCAGCTCTGTAAATGTGTTTGGACAGAATGGGAGACCCTCTCTGCCCAGCCGCTGCTCAGCGCTGGCTATGCAGGGAGGCACGTTTCTCTGTTCATCAAAAACAGAGGTTCTGTCCCCCAGCTATTGCCATGTCTGTGTGAAACCCTGTGTGAAATGTGGATGAACAGGGCTGAAGAGCAGCTGTCTGAGATCCAAGGAGATCAGGCTCAGACAGGTGGAAGAAAAGTCACAGAGGAGGCGATTGCCAGTATGATACAGTAGTTTGGGTTCCTGCTGAGTTACTGATCATAAACACCACAAAAGCAGGAGCAACATCTTCTTGTAGCATAACCCTGCTCTGATGAGCATGAGAAAGCCGCCTGCTTCAGGAGGTCATCTGAGCAAGAGCTCATGTCGGGCAGAGGGTCCTGAGCGTGGGTGGCCCCTCATCCACAGAGCTCTCCTCTTCTGGCCGGTTACACATTTACTAGCTGTTGTGCCTGCAGAGCTGAGAACCCTGCTTGTAGCCCTGCAGACTGTCACGTCTTGAAGGTGTTGCCTTCTAATGGCTGATACAGAAGTAGGATAGAGTAATTGAATAGCGGCAGATTCCAAGACAGGAGGCAGGTGGGCATGTTTCTTTGAAGCTGAAGCTCCACAGATTCACAGAACAATAATATTAATAGTGGGCTGGAAATACTGAATTTTGCATGTCAGCTTTTCCCCAAGATTTCCATACATATATTTCAGTAAATTGCAGCTTATTTATATATTCTGTAAGTGCTCAAGTTCATGGGCAGCTCTTGACTTCCCATGAATGACATAAACCTGCCCACCACCCCGGTGCAGCCTCTGAAATAGTTAGTCAGTGTCTGCAAATGAAAATGAAGCAAATACTCCCGAAACTTCCATCAGGTTACTGCACTCCCCCTCCCGTGCCGCAAGCACCCCTCAAATGGGTGGAGGTAAACCCCCTTACACAAGGGTTGCACATACCTGTTCCAGTCTGTCGCTTCCTCCCACCCTCACCCACCCCCCACCCTCACCCACCCCCCACCCCCCCACCCCCCACTTGCATCGCCTTTTGTAACCTGGAGTGAAGAAAGCACGTCATCTGATAACACCAGGAAAGGTCAGAGCATTTGGTTTAGCATTTTACTGAAAGAATAAGCAGCCTGGCTCTCTGGAGTGCCAGCGACGGTGATCTAGTGGCCCGCACACAGGACCAGGAGCTATAAATTCCTAAATCTTAATCCCTGCACTGACAATTACTTCTCTTGCGACCTTGAGCAAATTGCTTAACCTTTCTGCTTCTGCCTTTCCTCCTTGTGAAACTGGGAATCCTGCCTCACCAGGCTTTTGTGAAAGTTAATTATTTAATGTGTGTGCTTAAGCGTCCTTTTGCTGGGTCTGTTGTATCCCGTGTGTTTGTCCGTGTCTAACGCAGCTGATCACTGTCTCATGTGGATGTTCAGAGCCTGAGGGGGAAACCTCAGACAGCAGTTTCGTCTCAAGAAGAGGTCATCCAACAGGCTTGGGACAGGAAGAAAGTAAGCGCAGGAGGCTATGGGAGACCATTGACCCGGCAGACTGTCCTTCCTGTAGGAAGTGCTGTGAGAGCTATTTCAGAGTGGAAGGAGAGGAGCACGGACATCACTGCCTGTCGATGCTTCAAATCATAAGGAGCTTACATCCCTTTTCTCTGCCTGATTGCCTGCTGCAGAAAGCAAGGCTGGGGCTTGCAAGTGGAACGATGCTGCAGAAGAGCAACATGGTGTGTATGCTGCTTCTGGTTCAGGTCCACAGACAAAAAGTAGCCCAAAACCATTAACTTTAAAGAAGCGTGGCATCAGGCCCTCCATGACAGTTGCACTCTGAAAAGGGGAAGACAGAGGCAGCAGTATATGCTCCAACTGTTCCACTTCTCTCCACACTTCCATATCAATGTTACTTCATGTGCCAATAATTAGACTTAATAGTCTATACTTTATCTCCCTTGTCATAATAAATTAAGTGCGAAAAAATTCAACAAAAAGGCATTCAAGTGATCTCAGTATTAACAAGCTTAGCTTTCCTGCGACCTGAATTCAACAAAGCGCTTCAGCATCTGCTTCAAGTTCAGCATGTGCTTAGCTGAGCTGCAGCCTGAGACAGCACCAAGCAAAGGGCAAACCTCCAAGGTTGGGTTGCTCAGCCCTCCAAACTGATGTTATTAGCTTTGCCCTGGGCAAATGATTTTCTCCATCCCAGCGGCACTGCTTGCCTAAACAAATACATGGTGTGCGCCTTTCATTTGTCACTGATCTTCAGCTTAAGAGGAAGTTGTTCAATTGGAACCCAAATTTTCCAGCTCCAGTGGCTACGTTTTGGCTTCCAAATGTGGCTGCTTATATTTGAATTTTTAGTTAGGCAGGAGATCAGCTCTGAAAACTTTGGCTCCAGGCAGAAACTACATTTCAAATAAGCTAGTCTGAGCAAACACCACAGAAATGTACTATGCTCAGTGCTGGGGAAGGAGAGAGCTCTCAGAGCTGCTACCCAGCTCTCTGGAGTTCCAGCTAGGGTCATATAAGCTCAGTCTCACGTTCTCAAACTTGGAGGACATGAGCCATGAAAGTCCTAAAAGACAGAAGCATCACTGAAGGAAGAGGTCCCCACTCTCCAGGAAGCATCTAAAACTGAATCAATACTACATCTTCTGTAAGGTCTGTTGAGTTGGAGACTGTCCCCTCCACTAAAGCCAACAGGACCTAGTTCCCTTTGAAGGTCCCCAGATATTACTGGTAGTCCTTAACACCTGGAGGGATCAAAACTGTACGCTATAAAAATATTATTTGGAGATTTTGAATATTTTAGCTTCTGACCCTGCCCCAAATTTAGAAGAAAAAATGAGTTCCAAACAGGAAGGAAAAAAACCCCAGACTCAAGTGCTCCCATTTTCACCGTATCTCGAAGGATTTTATTTGAATTTTGCTTGAGGGCGCTTGTTCAGCTTCTGTTTTTATTCCAAGTGGTCTTGTGCGCTCCAAAATGAACACTAATGCAAGAAGTAGCATGGCACAAAATAATCTAAGTTTATGCCTTCAAAGCAAACACCAGAAATATGTACTGCTGTAAAGATTCCTGCTGTGCTGAGGTCCGAGGTCTGCATATATCTTTATTGGTGAACTCCTGCAGGAACGAATAGCAGGCAAAGGCATGACTTGAACCGAGTTGCTTGTTACTGCTGCAATGGGAATTCAGCCCCTGCTGCTGCCAATTAGAGGGCTAATTGAGAAGTGGATCCTTAACACCTTCGGAAATTGCTATCTCAAGGAAATTTCCTGCCTCTCTCAATGGTGCTGTGATACAGAGCCAGGCAAAGGCTGTGCTGACAACGGCTGGGATAGGCACCATGAGGGAAAGTGCTTTCAGGAAGAAAACTACGATGCTTTGGTATTTATGCAAAGTTTAAAGAGCATTTGTGATTTGGAAGAAAACAAGAATGTAGGCTTCTTTTCTTGAGATTCAGGAGCTCATGCCCCAAAGACCAGAAGCAAGGTATGCCTTAAACAGCTGAGTTTGTGTCATTAAAAATCTCTAGGAATATGGCATGCTGGACTTTTCCCATGGCAGAAGCATTTCAGTCTCTCCTCTGGTGAGGTCTAAGATAACATTATTTATTTAGAACTTCTTCCAGAGTGTCTTTATAGTATTCAGCAACCCACCCTTGCCATCTTCCCTCTCCATCTACAGTCTCACCCCAAAAGCCAGCTGAGCTGATTAGTTATTAAGACCTAACAGATAGCCAGGACTCTCATGTGAAATCAAAAGATTAAATCTAGATTAAATCTGATTGCCTGCTGGTGCTACTTCACTGAAATCGTTTAAGCTTAAACTGGGGATGAATTTGGCTCAGTTGTTCGTTGGTTTGGGTAGCTTGTAGTTCTTTGCCTGAAGGACATTAAATACTCATTTATTTGTTGCAAAACAGTTTTACATCATGGCCAGTATCTGGCACAGAAGGAAAGAAAAGCAAACTACCCAAGATTGCCAGGAAGCTGTAATCCTCAGGGAATTTTATCCTATCTAAATTGGAACTACCTCAGTAGCAGAAGGCTACTCAGGGATATTTTAATAGGAAGAAGCGAAACAGATCTTCCATTGTAATCAGCCATGCAAGTTCCCTCTGCTTCTGGTAGAAGTAGGATTGGATCTCAGGGTAGGGATGTATCTGGACCACCACCCAAACCTGAACCATCATTTTGCCTTCAGAAGGGTTCATTTTTTCCCCAGCTACTTTTCCAAGTTCATTTGCCAGACTGCACTTTTAAGCTATGACTGGCAACAGAAGTGCAGCAAAACAGTATGAAGAAAGAGGATTTTCTCCTAGGATTCCTGACCTGAGCAGAAATAGGCAGTACTGGAAATAGTGCAAAACCCATCTTCTTTGAGAACTTTCCAGCCCGTTTTTGCAGACTGTAGGCATTTGGGCAGTCCAGATGAACTCTGGATAACCACCCAAATTTTTGGGTTTGCCCATTGCTAAAAATATCACAGACTGGAGGGCACTGTCTTGAGCTGAGTCTCCAAGCATTTTTAAATTCACCCAGCCCTGGTTGAAGTGATCATTATAATCTGGCAGGGAATGCAACATGGGTTCCAAACTGCAGCTATTTTTAAAATCGTCTTGCCAAAGCCCTGTTGGAGACTGAAAAGAAAACCGTTTTAGCCTGAACAGAATGATCAATAATTTTCCATTCTTGATGTAGCACTTGTTTGTGAGAAGCATATATAATAGCACATGTCTGTAGGAAATTGGACACAGCTAAGCAACTGTTAAGATTTGTAATCTTGCTGTAGAGTCCAAAATAATAGTAATAATGATTTAAAAGGCCTCCAAACTCTGTTACAAATTTTAGTTACCACCTACTCATGGCCTCCTACGCACTCCAGGAAACCAGCTAGCTTTCCCAGCTGCTCTGCAGCAAGCTTTTCACAAGCACGAGTACAATTATATTCTAAACAGGGCTGGAGCTTTCCCTTGCAGACAACTTTACTATGTTTTCTTACAATGCATAAGGCCAGAGATGTCAAGCCATACGGTTGGCATGGGCACCAGTGTGGCCAGGTGAAACAACAGGAAGGAAGCCTCGTTGCGTTTAATGCATTTGGGAGTTCCCTTCCCAAAGGCGCTTGTTGTTCCCAGACAGAGAAAACCCCCAACATTAGAGGGCAGCTTGCAAAGGTGGTAGTTGGTGGGTTGTTATCAGGAACACTCAGCTTGGGAAAGCACTCTCTGCGTGTAGAGTGAGAGAGGGTAAGGGTGACAGGAGTGCTTGACCAGTGCAAAGAGCGCCTAAAAAGAAATAAGTGAGCAGGATGTGAAATCTAGAGAAAGTACGGTGTAACCTAAGCACAGTGAATAAATTCAGAGTAGAAGATTACAGCAGTATCCCCTGTCTTAAAGTGTACAGAAGGAGGGACTTGGGGACAGCGGTGGGTTGCTGGCAAATCTCTTACTATTTGTATCCTCTACCTGCATGAGACAATGATGTTTTATCTACGTTTAATAGGAATTCATGACCCAACAAGTGATATTTAAAGGACTCAATGATGCATTTAATAACCAAACATTCTTCCTGATTAGTGTTCGTTTGATCTCTTGAGGACAGTGCTCCCTCTGACTGAGGTTTTAAAAAACTGCCCTTGTCACCCTATAGCTCGTCCCAGAGTCCAGGAATGCTAGGGACCTCAGGAGTATCTGAGAAATTAATTTTGCCTGGGACTGTATGAATGATATAGTTTATACTCTTTTGGTTGCGCATTCTCGCTCTCTCATAGTATGCTTTTAAAAAGACACAGAAACTGGAAAGCAGAAGTCCTACTGATTCTTCATAAAATGGAATTTTTCCTTCCTTTGATAGATTTATGAAGACTTTTTGAGCATTAATGCAATCACTTAGATATCAAGTAATCAGCATGATTTTAGTAATTTAAATAAAAATGTAAAGGAAAGAACTTGTGCCACTTTGCAGAGGCTGTGTTTCTTCTCTTTTTGGGGTTGTGTTTTCACAAATACTCTATCTCAGATTCCCAGGTCTTCATCTGATGGGCAGAGAAGAATTGGAAAGGTAGAGAATGGGGAAAGGAGCATTGTTTTTGACATTGATAATTCAGTCCTAGAAAAATTACTCCTTGTCCACTA
Organism: Falco cherrug; assembly: GCF_023634085.1. NCBI lineage: Eukaryota > Metazoa > Chordata > Aves > Falconiformes > Falconidae > Falco > Falco cherrug. The sequence continues at coordinate 97,550,032 of NC_073700.1, forward strand.
TTTCTGGGCCCAAAGATAATCGGGAACGTGCCATATCCTAGGAGAAATAGGTTGCTTCATGTCTGCAGCCACAATTCTTCCTTGGTATCCCTTCTGCTTTTTGGGGTTCCCCCTAAGGAGGGGAAATCAGCCTCCACCTTAACCTTGCAAAAGTTTCTCTTTTCCACTTAAACCCCTCAAAACCTCTTAAATCAGTTTCAGTGAACAGCTCAGGAGTATACCCTAGTCATTTATACCACCGTCTTCCTGAACTTACAGGCAAACATTAAATGACTGCTGCAGTCCACACATTGCATCATTTTTAGCCTTCTCCTGTAGCAGTTCTGAAAGCAAGATTTGTATCAGGAGGCCACCAGCTGATGAATGGTGGCTGTTTCCTTCTCGTTTACTCTGTGACAACCTTCCTAAGTTAATCACCATTAGACAGACCTGAGCAAACAAATCTTTTCCCAACTCAAAGGCCTTAAGTTCTCCTATAACATACGTCACTGTGACACAGCAGATGAGGGAAAATACTGAGGTACTTCTTCAGGGTTTCCTACAAATCACCCCACTGCAGAGAGGGATTTACCACCCACAGCAGAGTGGGAGCCAGTTCCCTCCTGTAGAAGCCTCTTGCCTGCATGCCGGCTTGGCTGCCTTTAGCTGAGCTCCTCAGAGAGGAGTTTTATAGGTAGATGCATCACCGTCGACCAGATCAGCCTTTATTTAGCAACCACTCCCCCACCGTAAGGGGAAAATGCTACCTCCCTATATCACCCATGCCTGTCCCTGCCATCTCATGGAATCCTCTCCACCTCCAGCAAGAACCTGCTGGCCACAGCAGCACAGGAGCTTTCACCCATTTTATTTAGCATGGACCAGCCTCCACCATCCACCTTTGCTTTATTTCCCCATAAAAGTCACAAAACGTTTGATGACCTTGCTTTCTGCTCCCAAAGAAAGGTTAACAGCCTTTGGGGCTTTTCGTTTTTCCTTCCCCTTCAGAAAGTCAGCTCAGTTTCAATGATAAAAATAAACAAGGCAATTGAAATGTCCCCATGGATCCGAGCCTGGTTCAACTCTGCAGAGGGGCACTTTGCCCCCTTTCTTTTGTCAATTAGGCTTGCCACTGAAACCTGTACTTGAATTTCAATGCTTTTTTTATTTGGGCTTGATTTATCTCCAAGTTTATCCAGCTAAGTTTGCTTCTAAAGCTCATTCTTTACTGCATCACAATAAAAACATACAACCCATGGCTCCCTACAAAAAAGGGGATTTTATAGCAGTTCATATGAGAAGTAATTTCTGAATGTTGTTTGTACACTGTGCTATTCTAATGCCCTGTAAATAAAACCTCATATATTCTCCATAGCTTCATCTAAAGCTTTACATAGTAATGCCCATTCACAGAACCAGCCCTGCCTTGTGTGTGAAAGATTGACACATACACAAATTCCTTCTTATTTGAAATACCAGATTAAAAGTGTCTTCTGTACTTTCTGCAGAATATTCCACCTTGAAATGGGTCCAGGTAGTTTCACTGTAGATGCAGATGAATTTTCTGCTGTTCGTATTGCTGCAGTTCTTAAATGTATTATTCATTCAGAATGATTGATTTGGTGTTCTGCCCTCATTGCTTAAAAGCTACCGTCTGTTCGTCTGTCTGTTAATCTGTTTTGGCATCTTGCAGAGACAGAGCTATAGAAAACACTTTTTGTTTCTGTTGAAGTAGTGACCAAAAAAAAAAAAAATCATAAAAAAGGAACTGCTTGATCTTTGGATTCATATATATATATATAAATCTATACCGCTGAGATGGCTGAATAGCCAAAAGGACAGATTTTTATATTCTGCCGGTGGTGTGCTAGAAGCATGGTGCATTTGTTTCTGCCTGATTAGTCAGATGCTGGGGCAGGGGAACCAGGAGGAGACGTTGCAGCAGAGGAAGAAGATGCTCTCCGTAAGATCATGACCTCCATTCCAGTGTCATTTCACACCTCAGGCAGTGATCTTGTTACATCTCATAAGCTAAGCAAGGTCAGCCCTGGTCAGGCTAAGCGCTTGAACAGGAAAATTCTAAGGAAAAACTCAGACGCCATGGAAAGTGGGGCTGGTGGCTGTGTGTGTGGCATTATTCCCTTGGAGCTGGTACAAAAGACATGCTCTGTTAAGAAGCCTCCGTGCATCTGCTGTGACTGCTCTGGCCGCTAAAGGCACTGCCTCTGGGGTGAGCCAGACCCGGGGGGCTGCCACGCTGAGGTTATTAACAACGCCCGGAGCAGAGGCGCTGGGCGCGCTGGCCTGCCCAGGCTCTGCGCTGGGTGAGGCGTGGGGAGCTCCCCTGCAGTTCCCGCAGGAGAGGTCCTGCTTGGCTTTACCCCCACGGCGATGCTGCTGGCAAGCTCCATCCCCAAGCACGCTGCGGCTCAGGAGGAGGCAAATTAAACATATGTGTTGGGCGAGAAAGCCCCGCTGTTGTGGAAGGGTACTCATTAGACATGGAAATAGTGAAAAGCTGAGAAATGTTCACGTGAAAATTCCCCCTGGCGCTCCAAGCTCTCCTGCCCTCTTCCCCTGTGTTCCCCATCACAGGCTGTCCCTCCGAGGAGGAGCCTCGCCTCGGCCGGGGCACAATTCCCTTTGATCCCAGCTGCCAGGAAGAGTGTGGCTCCCCCGATGACTGCACAGAAGGTGCCTTCTGCCATCTGCACAATAAGTGGATGTCTCCTTTTGCTGTAACTTTCGACAGCAATGCAAGGATTCTGGAAGTAGAGGAGGGCAACTCTGCCACGTGCTTTGCTCATCGGGTGATGTGCAGGACTTACTCCTGTGGAAAGCGGGTGGGATGAAATCCCCCCCCCCCAAAACACACACCTCCAGTGACAACTGCACTTGAAAGCATGCAGATATATGGTACAATGTTTAGAGAGATGACTGATTTGGTATTTAATCAAAATAATACTCTTAGCCTTACTAGCGTGGTCTATATTTTAATGTCGTATCTCACGCCTGAAAGTGTTTTGCTTCACGTTTTAATTCTGAATTTTCTGAAGCAGAAGGTGTTTCCTAACCCCACTCTCCATCTCTCCGTTGCAGAACAAGTGATGAGATGAATGCTTAGCCAGAGTCCTACAGATAAAGCAATTCAGAACAGCAAGACTGGAATCAGCCAAAACGTTTTGCTTGGTCTTCAGATTAAAGTCCCATTCCCTTCATTCAGTGCAAAGAAGTCCTTCCGATGGCAGTGGGTCACTGCCAGCCCCAGTTGGCACGGTGACTGCCCCGCCAGGTCACACTGTAACCACGTGTGCCCGCTGCTCAGCACTGTGCACGGCGGCGGGGGCCGTGGTTCCACACACAACACCCGTAGCAATGTTGCTGCTACCAACCCCGAGTTTGAAAGCTTTGACTTCACGGGCATGTCAGACCTGGTGTTGGCTCCCCAGCTAGCAGCTGGAGGAGTCCCTCACAGCCCTGTCCCCCGCACAATGAACAGTCACAACCAACCCAAAATTCCACTTGAGGGTCTTTAAAAGTATCCTTTGTAGTTGATGCTCGCTTTCCTGGTTGTCTCTAAAATGCCATGCCCCGAAATAGCGTTAGGTGAACGATAGTCATTTCCTGAAACAGACGCTCTCTCAAATCTCCTTCATTTGTGTTTGTTGCTGATGTGATTCTTCACCTGCTGGCCTTCATCTAGCAAAGCAAGGTGAGTTCAAAGACAACTCTGAAGGTCTGTAACAATTTTAATGATGAGGTGAAGTTGGAAGGTCCTGTGTATTGTGAACTTAATGGGGCATTCTTCTCATTTACGCTGGTGTCCTTTACGTGCAGTTGTGAAAAGGAAAAGGTATGGACAAGTGATCACAAGCAATTGATTTATTAAGAAATAACTGCCCCTTAGCTGTAAGTGGAAGCTCAGGGAGGCAAACAAATACTTAATAAGCCCATATAATCCTACCAGAGATACAATGGGTTTAAGTCCTGATTGCCCTCTCCCACTTGCTTTACTTTGCCATATGAAGCCATCAGATAAAGAATAATGACAAAAATCAGTAACAGCTGTGTGAATAACTGAGATTTTTATTTTTCCTCGCTATGATGAAAAATCATGAACTGCAATGAATTCTTTCCAACATTTTTGGCAATCGCTTTAGGTTAACTATAGCATTTTCTTCAGCCTCAGATTAAATGTTTTTTCTCTGACTTCAGCATCTACCATTTTTTTAATTAAAAAATAAATTGAAAGAAGTATCAGAAATGGCAGAAGTTAGTGGAAAAGAAGTGGCACTAATATTTTTTTTTCAACATCAAAATTAAATGTTTATATTGTTTTTTACTGAATTTTGTTTGCAGTAGCACAAATAATCCACTGGAATTTTAAAAACCGTTTTACTGGCACCAAATCACATGTTTTCTCTGAGAGAAAAAATATTGCTATGGAGGGGTTTGCCAGGGCTCTGCTCAGTAGCTGCATTCCCAGTGTTGATGCTGAAGCTGCTTATTCCAGGCACTTCATGCTCCTGTCAGAAACCCAGAGTGTTATAGGCACACAGCAGGGAACTTCATTATGGAGCATTTTGGGGAGGTACGGCTCTTTCTTTTGGAGTTTTGGGGCAATTCTGTAGAAACAAAACTAATGTCTGGAGGACAAAAGAAACAATTTCTTTTCATGGACTTTTTTTTGCTTTTAAGATTAGTGTCATGCAGCTTCCATTGCAAATATTTTCTGCAACAATTCCAAAGAGCTGAACATTTTCAAGGTAAGTGTGTAAAGCTATCCATGCCTGCTTTCCCAGAGGCCAGGACAGACTATTTTAAGATTGCTCTAGAAGACAGACAATATGTTGGGGTTGGTCAGGAAACAGAATCAAATCAGGACTTCGAGTTAGCATTGCCAGCCAGAAATAATTAGCTGAGTAACTGCAAGTTATGGAGGAAATACTCAGTTTAACGTGTTCATTTTGTTCCAGGAAATGATGTCAAGCCATTGTCAATGGAAAGTGGTGAAACCCAATGGGCAGTGCAGCGGCGGGGAACTCTGAGCATCTGCAAGACCCCCCCAGTGCCTTCTGGATGAACTTGGCCGCTCCCCTCCCCTCCGCTTCCACCTATGTATTCCCACTACACCCTGTCATGTGAGGACCTGAGATGCTGAGAAGCAAAGCAACTTCGTGAAAGTCATGCAGAAAACCAGCAATACAGCTGTCCCCTGGGCTTTCTCGTCATAGGCTGGCATGCAACCAGGAGACCTGAGCTTCTCAGCAAGGGTTTGGATCTGCCACGTTGGATAAATAAGATTATTTTGGGCTGCCTGCTTATTTGTCCTATTTACAAACAAGCAAGGGGAAAAAAAATTGCCTTTTTCTTTTCAGAAGGTGCTTCCTGCACTGAGAGCTACCAGGTCTCTGTCTTCACTTATGTATTCCCACTTCTAGTAGGAAGGCTGCCCCATTATTTCAGAAAAGCAAACATCCAGATCAGGAAAGGCAGGCAGGCAAATAAATTGAAGGGTTGGTGCTTGAACAGCTGTTTAATACCATTAACGCACCATGGCTGCAATAGAGTAACCTTTGAAGAGGGTCATCGGGAGCCCAGCCACACAGGAAAGTACACAGCTGGACTTGGTACACAGTACCAATTAAGCTGGAAAGGTTTGGAACAGTTACCAAAAGAGAAGAGGGAGGCAATGGGAAAATGGGTCTGCTTCTGCAGGGAAAACCCCAGCAGCTCTCCTGGAGTAAAAGCTGACCCACTCCAGGGCTGAGCAGACACCCATGCAAGGAGAGCAGCCATGGTAAAACGGCTAAACCAAAAATTGTTCACTTGTGTCACAAAATAGGTAGATTTGCAAAAAATGTTGACTGTCTCCTTAGGGACACCAGACTCCAGACAGACAGACGTGTTCCTGAACCTAAGGAAGAAGCAGAGCCCTGTGACAAAGTGATGGCAGCACCATGAAGATAGTATTCTTCTTCCCCATGGCCACATTTTTAGATGTGTTACTGGGCAAGGAAACCTGACAGCCAGGCATGCGCTGAAATTCACCGTAACTTTGTTCACAGTGGGACGCACACTCATGCTGACCATCAGCCAGCGGATCCACCTCTTGGTGTGCCTGAAACAGAGCTTTTCATGTTCAAAGGGGACAGGAGGTTTGAAGGTTTGGAAGCTGGCACAGGGTATGAAGGTGCCTGCCTCTGATCTTCATACGCCTCAGTTCTTCCAGGAAAACCCAAACTAATTGCTGTTTTAAAAGACTATTTAATTTTAAACCTTCCTCCCCCGCCTCCCCATCACTAAGCCAGCATGGCTTTCATCACAGAAAAGGTATGTGCCGTGTGAGGAGAAAGTAAGGAAACGTGAGGTGGGCTCTTGCATGTCCTGAAAATAGTGCATGGGGGGACGGCCAGGGAAGTCACTTTGCAGGAGATAGGGACTGAGTGGCTTCCACTCTATGGGCCTTTGCTGAACCCACTAATTAATGTTTGTAAAGCACTTTGAAGATGAAAAGCACCAATTTATCACTAAGTTTAATTATTTACATCACGTTACTTAGGACTTTGGCTAACTACCTTCGAACACAACCAAACTCTCCCCTCTAAATGACAAGCAAGCCAAAGAGTTCAAGGCAGAGTTTCAGAGGCTGGTGTGACGACTCTGGGATGGGAGCAAAGCTGCAGCCATTCATTGCACTGACACCTCTTGGTCTGCAGCTGGGAAGTGGGCTCAACATATCCACCTTGACTTCAACTTTACTGGACCTGGGGGTTTCAGGTTTAGAGAAGTGTTCCAATTGAGTTCCTAATGAATTCCAGCCCCCTTTAAATTTACAGTGTATAATTAGGGCTCTTTTACCCTGGCAATTAAAAGGAAACCAATTTTGGATAGGATCACATTTACACTGTGCAATCTTGTTTCTAACACACGCGATTAGCACCAGTGATAGAACATGAACTTTTGCTGCTAATGGTGTGCATACTAATTGGCAATCCTGTTAGGTAACAGATGTTAAAGACATGAATGCAAACTCAGATATAGATGTACCAATAGGAGGAAATGTAAGGAAAGTAATCACTTAAACAGCAGGCTCCACTCTTCGGAAGAGAAAAGTTTGAACAGATAGGACTAAATTCAGTAGGTAGCTCATCAGCTGAGATAAATCAATGTGATGCCATAGACTGCAGACTTTATTTTGAAATGGACCAATATTGTTCAGATTGATATAGCCAATATTCTCTCTTTTTTCAGTTGAAGTAGTTAAAAGATCACTCACCACATTATTACACCTGTCTTTGCAAGTGAGGCATTTTACTTCTTCAAATAGCATCCCTAGGGGACATTTAATTCTGAATGATTTTCTCATTAAAAAGTAGAATGAGAAACAGAATGTCCTAGTAAAATAGGACATGAGAGGGCCAGAGATTTATGGGTTCAACACAAGGATTGAAATCTTGATTATTGAATAAAGTGTCTGCAGAATTAATGGTATCTTTGGGTTATCCGCTCAGTGGGATGCTGCTCATCATTTTCTGATGATTAGAAAGGAAAGTGTTCCTTAGCATTTGTAAACTCTAATCAGAAACACAACATAGCTCTAAGGATGAGAAAGTGTCATCAGACAGAGATAACTCAGGTTTGAGCCCAAATCAAACTTGGAATTAGTTTGGGAAACTTGGCTTGCTGCATCCTCTCTGCACCTCCTGATTTAGCTGCAGACTAGAAAACTGAAACATGGAGGGCATCTCTAAATCTGACATTTTCTCAGGAATCTCCTGAAAGACTTTGGGAGATTTCCAAGCCAGCTTTTAGCTCAGCAAGATTTGCACACACACAGAGTACAGAAGCTCTGGAAATTTTGGGCACTTTCTCCTGTCATTCCCAATAGGCAGGGTCCAGGAGTGTTTGCCATGCAAGGGGGTGGGGGGTGGGTAAAAGCTGCTTGCACCCGCAGCTCTCCCCTCAGAGTGGCTGCTCACCAGTACCTGGCAGTCGGATCTGACCCTCTCCTTTTAGGGAGAGGTTTTAAGGACCTGGCAGGGAATGCTCCCTGTAACAAAGAAGCAAATTTGTGTACAGGAGCAAATATTTGTACGTTTTCTTTTTTAAGGAAGACCCTCTTCTGCAACACCACAGAGTGTGTTTTTACTTAGAGAACTGAGAATGGAAATTATTTTTTTTAAACACATACAGAAGGCAGTTGGGGTTCACTCCAGCAGTGGTACGCTTCTGTGATGGGCAATGAATCCATACATGTGGATTTTTTTTCCCTCCTTTTTATCTGCAGTGCAGATTTCCATTTCATATTCTGCACTTGTTTCACACACACGATTCCTGCAGAACTCAATGAAAGTCCTATGTGCAGAAAACGGCACAGAAAGTGCAACAGAGATTTGCACCATGGATTAAGAGATTCTCAGTGCTGATCAAAGGAGAATTTTGTCCAAGGTTTGTAAAGCACTTGTGAATCCTTCTTGATGAAAGGCTCTATAAAAATGTAAAGCTGCTGTTGTTGTTAATGTTCCCTTGGTACACAACAGGAGAAAAGATGCTGAAATTTAAGTCACATATATTAATATTGATTAAGAAATAAGCAAATTCTTCTAGAATTTGATCTGCCTTTCATTATGTGCACTTGATCTTCCATTTTCAAACAGGGCATAGTTATGTCCTGGAAAATCACAGCCTTGAACTCCACCAAACCACAACTACAGATTATATATTATTATATATAATTTTGGAAATCTGTCTGGAATACACCATAAAACAAGAATAAAAGAAAAACTGTGAGGACATTTGTATTTGTCAGCGTCTCTCCAGACAGAGCCCTGAGGATATGATATTCTTAGAATAAAGCTTTCATTTCACAGCGCATCAGTGAGAAAATTAACAAGCTCTCCTCGTGCTGTTCCATAATTCATTTTCTTTGTTTTAGATATTGAGCTGAGCTAGTACAGTAACTGAAATAGATAGGGGAGATTTTAAACACAGATTTGGATTCTGGCTGGTTTGGGTTGTTTAGTTTCGTTTTGCTTGTTTCCTCCCTTATCCTGCAACTTCCTAGGATCTAAATAAGAAGTTGCCTCAATTTATTTTAGCACTTGCCTTTCAAACAAGAAGTGCCAAATACTGCCAAAATAATTTAAAATACATCAGAGCAGGCTTACTTCAGTTAGTGTAAGGGATGTAAACTGCATCTCCTACAGCACCAGGAGAAATGTGCATTCCACAGGGGAAGGAGTCTGCTCGTCACCAGCAGTGGCAATCGGAGATCACGGTACCACAAAGCTCGGACGGAGGTTCCTTGGGGTGAGATCAGCTACCACCTGTGCTCCAGCTGAACCTGGATTAAAAACAGACAATTATCTTAAAATGACAACAATTTTCCCTGGTTTTTTTTTCTGGAAATATGAAGTTACATCTTTTCACAAAAACACACAAATGTTTCTGAAGCAGAAGTGACATTCCTGACTCTGTTTTCTATCAGGAAGTTCTCTCTGTCCTTAAAAGTCCTGGAACTCCAGAAACAGAAAAAGGAGGCCATAGCAAAGCTAACTTTTCTCACTGAGAACACTCCTGCCTGAACAGCAGAAACATCAAAACTTTGAGGAAAAAGTCATCTGTCTCCTCCAGTTCTGCCTTTTCTGGTGTTGGGCAAAATGCAACACTCCAGCTGAAAACTACAGTCTGGATGTGTAAATATGCATGTATAATAGCAGGATGGAGTGGTGAAGGTGCTGTGGTCTTTGACACCCAACAGACAGCTCCAACACTGCTTCACCTTACAAGCCCCACTGCCCGCACAGGAGCAGAGACCAGCATGTGGCTCCTCTCAAATATCCCCAGCAAAGTGTTTGCCCCCTTGCCAATGAAAACTCTTCGTCTGTTCAGGAAAAGATTACCTACATACTTCTTCCTCAACAAAAAATTAGATTCTGGGGGAAAACGGTATGCCTGGTACAAAGTAGCCTACTGGGGACTTGTGCAACTTTGCCTTGCTTCCACCTGATGATTTCCTTTGTCTGCACCTGTACGTCGTTTAATAAAATGGAATCCCACCAAAAGTGCCATTCTGTCCGTCTCAGCCACGGACAGCAACATTGACCAGGAGAAGGATGCAGTTTGATATACTACCTGTCATAAAAAACGAGAGTCCAAAACAGAATTATCACTTTTAAATGGTCTGGCAGCTGAGGGGAGCCCATTGATCTTGATGCCTTCATCACCCTCATGCAAAATATTGTAAGTGGCAGTGAAGACTGGGGCCAAATGTGTAGAAAATCTCCTGGTTATGAAAAAAAGTGGAGTTGCAATTTAGACAGCTGATACAAATATGTTCTTTGGGCATCTGTAGCAGGAAAACCATCCCTGTGCCCCACAGATAACCTCAAAGACTTCCTTGCTGCACCCCTTTTCCATCTGTTTGCAGTCAGCGGTACCTCCCACTGTCAGGCTGCTGGGCTTATAAAATGGGAATCTGAAACTAGATGAAGCCAGTGTCACTGTGATGTGGGAAAATGCATTCAGCTGGCAGCTTTCAATAAGAAGTGATGCTATCTAGTCCAGAGATATCTCTTTCCATATACCCATCTACACAGTGGCATTATTGCAACACTAATAATAGTGGGGGCAGCACATAGTGAAAATGTATTCTTCCCTAGAATAAGCTTCCTCCTTATTGCAGCCAGTAATAGCACTGTATTATTCTGCTTTTTGAAAGAGATGAGCCTGTTTTTGCAAAAAAGCAAGTACCCACCGTTCCCATTGACTTCTGGTGTCAGCTAGCATTGTTCAGTGCTCTGTAAGAATGGAGCTCTGTGGGAGCTCTGCTAAGGGAGGATGAGGATGCTCTGATGATGTTAACCCTCTTAGATGTATGGCTGCGATACTGTTTGTCCAGAGGGTCACTACCAGAATTGTGACCCCAGTCTGTGATGGGATCTGTCTCTTCCTCATCCTATCTACAACTGATAAGGATGCCTGCATCAGTCTATAGTGGACATTTCTTATCCTATAGCAGAGCACAGCAGGAGAGATATTATCATCTACAGTTTGGTACCTGTGCATATGTAACTGTGTGTACTTTGAATATTTGTTTAAATGTCTCAGAACCCTATAAAATTACTAAAAACAATGGGCTGCAAAAGTTAAAGAAAGATGAAGAAATAATGCCGTACTGCAATTTTCTGGTTCAATGAATTTGCTTTGTGCCACAATCACAACTAGCCATGAACCAGCCCCAGAATTTCCTTTGATGTGTATAAAATGTATTTTTAATTTCAGTAGGCTGCTGCTCACTCTCATTTGAAAGAATATTTGAAAGGGTGGCTGGGAATGGCTAGGTTGCCTTCTCTGCACTTTTCATTGTTTTACTACCTCTGTCATGTCACCTCTTATTTTTCTCTTGTGTAAAATACAGTCTGAACATACTGAATCCTTCCTCACAGAGACTTTTCCATGTCTCTGAACATTATCATCACCTTCTAGACCTGTCTCTGGCTGCTATGACTTTTTTTACAGTGCAGGAACAAGTGTAGTCAGACCTGAACAAGGGTGCTGAAGCTAGGCATGTCCCTGCATTTACAAATGCCATTATAATGTTTCTGATTATAAAGTATTTATTGCAAACTTTAATATGTGGACATGCTGAAAAGCCACTTTTCTGCCTGTACCAGCAGCAACCTTGTGTAGACAGGGGCTATCAGGACTGCCAGCTATTCCTGAGTGGAAGAGATGACAGCACCACAAGGCATCCATGGGCTGCTTGCTGGGATCTCCCCTGTTAGTGAGTGGATCTTGCTCAGTGCCGGCTTCTCACTCAGGGCTTTGTGTTCCCGCCACCAGATGGACGTTGGCAGATGGCAACACCATTTTGCTGTTTAATTATTTAAAATGCTGCATGCAAATCCACCTTTGGCATTCAATGATAGAACAGGGTGTTTTGTGGTCCATATCCCATCTTTGATACATTGTTTCGTATTTCCTTCTTTTTAAGGCTGTAGAGATGATTCTGGTTTGCAGCACTTACACATGTACCCTGCTCTTTCTGTGGGGTCTCCCATGCAGGGGGTTGCACACTAGCTGCTGTGCACTAGGACTACCTTACAGACAGTATCTAGCTATAAACCAAAGGGACGGTCCACGACCTTCACTCATGTGAATGGTCTCTTTGACTTCAATCACCAAGGGACAGAAATCTGACTTTTCAAGGAAAGCAGGAAACAATTTTTAGTAGTAGAGGTTATTAAAAATGGTTGGTGTTTGAAGCTGTTGGAAGAATTGGAAATGGTGCCAGCTTGTCACTGACTAAGGGCTGGGGGCTGTCCATCCCGGTTCCTGGGACCAGCTTCACTAGAGCTGGAGGGACAAGCCTGGGCTGTAACACAGTACCAACCTCTAGCAGGAGGGAAGGAGTTTGTCATCGATACTGCTGATGACATGCTTTGATTTTCTCAGTGCTCTGAATCAAATTATTATTTTTACAAACCTTTTGGAGGAGTTTCCCTCATTTCCATCTAGTCACCAGCTACTACCATTAAGTATTTGCCAGTTAAAAAGTTATTACAAGCCATTTGTCTGCTTGGGATGAGGGTTTTGTGAGACTGCAGAATGTCAACAGAGCCAATAAAACATCAGATACCAAATTGTTGCACCATTTTTGACAGTCCACAGGGTCATGACCCAAACGAAATCAAATCTTGCAGCAGCCCCTAAACTGCCATGTGCAGGATCCTGCTCAGGCATGTGTCCCGTTTCTTTTGCTGTTGGCTATGTGATGAGCTGCTCCCAACAGCCAGGTCTCGCCACATGGGTCTGTGCAGAGCTGTCTGTGCATGGAAGGGCTCAGATGCTCAGGGTGAAGGACCAGCTGTCCTCAGGGTCTTTGGTTCAGGGAAGGAAGAGTGACTAGGCAAATGGGAGGGGAGAAAGCACCGCATCCTGCTAATCGGCCGACTGTCCATTGAGGCATAAGAAGTGAGGAGATGATTACATGCTACTGTGAGGGATTAGAGTTGTGAAAGGAGCCCCGCAAAACAGCTTTTACAACAAAAAACCCACAAGTTAAGCAGCAGAACCCAAGTTAACCTGTAGATTAGTTTAAAGGGAGAAGCAGCAACAACAAACACATTAATACAACTTAGTGAGCTAATAGCTATCCCAAGCTGCACTGATTGGAAACAATTGGCAGAGCCTGGGATATAAGGAATCGCTTCCTGCAGCAATTTCCTTTTATTAAAAAAGCATTTAGAGCATTTATAAGCTTTTCATTTCTCAGGGATCTTATTTTTAACTCCGTGCTCTCCTTAAAGACACTATTCGGTCTGGCTGGATGCATGGCCAGGCTAGGAGGAATTTGACCAGAATATAGATGTTTGCCATCCCAGCGTCACTGCAGAGGCTGTCACCCAGAAGATGTTACTGAAAATCTATTGAAGAAAGAAAATTCATACAGCCATTTGGCAAACAGCCTAGCTTCCCAACCTAGGCACAGCAAGAGAATTTGAATGCCTAGGTACAAAAGTGCAGTCTTTCATAAATGTAACTACATAAATGTAGCGCCTTCATTTCCAACACAGTTGGAAAGAGTTAAATCCCCAAGAACCACAGAAATTCAAAATATCACTGAAATAAAAGTCAAAACCGCCTTAAATGAAGGTGGGGTATCCTTGTTGGGGCTGTCCTTGGTGATGGTGAGTTTGCTTTTCTTGTTTGTTTGCTTCATAGTACATAGTATCCCAGCAAAAGGATTAAAAAAGGTTTTGTTTCCAAAATAGCTGAAATGAACTTTTAGTTCTGCTTTGTTTTCTCATGTGGGAAAAAAGAAAAAAATGTGATTTGGGTCAAAATTTGGGTCAAATCTTTAGCTTAACTAAAAATAAAAACATTTTCATGGTAGCAACAGCAGGCTATGTTTATTTTGATTTAAGTAGCCATCTAACCTAAACATAAGCTTGAAACCAACAATCAAAAAAGTTAAACATGTCCTTTTGCCGATATGGAGGAAAGACTGAAGTTTTTCTGGTTTTCCCTCTTTTTTTTGGAGAGGGAGGACCTGCAATATGCTGACACACGACACAGTTGCACAAATGTTTTTGCGCAAACTTTGATTTTTTGTTATCTTGAAATAAAGTGAAGAGAAACATTTGCCCAGCTCCAACTTTGAGACTTCAGCAAAGAACCGGGGCCCATCCTCCCTCTTTCCTGTCCCAATCGTCTCCTGTGGGTTACGTCTCCAAAAAGCAAGGCTTTGGAGAGCAACAGCAGCACGGGATGAGCTGTGCAATCCGCTGTGGAAGGGAGTCCTTTCTACCTCTCCACCTGCCCCAAACTGCCAGCTGGGTCTTGTCTGGGGGCAGAGGCTTGGGCAGAGAAAGGGCGGGAAGAAAGGGCTGCCAGGACAAGGTGGTGGCACTCAGAGGGGGCAGGGGACTATCCTGTGGAGTGCCTGTGTGACCCAGCAGTCCATGCGCCTACTACAGCAGCATCACTCCCCCAGTGCATCTTCAGTGTTGTGGCTAAGGAGGGGGCTCCACCGACCGTGTGTTGGTGAGGAGCGAGTGTGATCAGCCAGCAGGACGTTCCCCTGCCACGACCCGGGCTCTGCTCCACCTGTAGCTGCATCCATGTCCTCCTCTGTGGAGGTCCTGGACCTCCTCCTTTGTTGTCTCCAAACCGGAGGCAGAGGGCAAAGTACAACCTAAGCAGGAGAGGCCTGGCTATAAACACTTTGGGGTTTTTTTTCCTGCTATACTCTAGAGCATCATAGGAAGCGTACCCCTGCTGTGAGGCTGGAGACAGAAACCAGAGACCACAAGGCACACAGACACAGCTCCTAGACAGTGCTGGAACAGCACTGCCAGGTCACTCCTTCATGGTGTGTATTTCTCCAAAGAAAAGCTAATTTTTTTCTAGTCAAAGACAACCTTTCTGTCGTGTAAAATTTTCTCATAACTTTAAAAAAGGGTTGATTTGGTATCTTAAAAAAAAGGTTGATTTGACATCTATTAGGACAGACAATTTTTATCTAGCCTGCTGTAGCTCTAGCTACTTCTCCTACCTCTTGGATCAGTGTCATTTAGAGGTGGAGTTTATCCATGTGGTAAAGAAGGGAATGAAGAGTCTAGTAATTTGTTTATTTTAATGGCAACAGCATGACACTGTTCCCATCTTTGTGATCGTAACTGGTCTGCTTTTCCAATGTGTGTGCCCAATTATAACTTGCAAGAAGCATGTATCTCATAAAGAATTCAGTTAATTTCCAGTATTTTCCAAAGTCCTGTGAATGAACAATGCACTTTTTACAGGTCTTTCATCAAGGAGTTAATAACCAGATGAAAGTTCTCTTTTCATCAGTTCCTAAGTGATGCTCCATTTGATTGAAGAAGATAAAAAATGATGATCAGAAAATAAAAAGGATGTTTTAAAGGCAGCCTTTGTACAACACTTTAACTGTCTCATTCCTGTTATTTCAGAAGTATCATTGGGTTTCTTTCAGGCTCAGGGAAAAAAAGGTATAAAATTCTTGTGAATTGCCAGTACTTGCCTTCATCCTACTTTAATTTTGGAAACCCTCGTGTTAATGGTGGGCAATATGCCTCTGCCAGATAGTGCCATGGTCCTAAGTGAAAGCAAATCTATTAAAAATCTGATATTGTCTATTACGCTATCTGTGGTCCTAATCTTGCATCCTACCCCATGCCAGCCTTCAAGGTGCTGTCCCACAGTGACCCAGTCCCATCTCACTGGCACCAACCAGCTACCTCATCCCTGGGTGCTGGGGTGGAGCGACCCTCAGGGGCTCTGCGGGCTGGGGGCGGTGGGGGAAAAGGACAGCCTTTGTGCAGGAGATCCTCTATCTTTAGGAGAAGAATGTAGATTTACCTGAAAAATTCCTTTTTTCTTTAATTATCTCTTGAAAGCCCTTTGTATAAATTTTCTCTGCCCAGTTTGTTTTGCCTTCTTCTATTTGCTGAGGCCTGATTTACTGCTTTTAATTAGAAATAGGCAAATTCTCTGTGAAGATGTGAGGTGCTTCTTCCCCAAACCCAAATCACACATGTAATTGTGCTCTGCTGAGCTCTTCACAGCACTTCATCCTTCTTGTCCCCTCTGCCCCTGTCCTCCCTCTCCTGTGACGCAGCCACCTCGTGCATGATGCAGCCACCTCGTGCATACATCCCCCTCTCCCATTCTTCCATCTAACAAGGGTTCACCCCCTTTCTACTCCCCTCTCTCACTGCAGCATCCTTTCAGAAAACCCCCAGTATAATCTTCCTGCTACCACCGAAAGAAGCTCCCTTTCTGACATTTCCTGCAGTGGTTAAATGTTGATCCCTTGCCCCTCAGCAGGGTTTTGCTTCAGAGTGGGTCATTAATGTGTGGCTGTTAACAGCGAGCGTTTGGTGCAAGCTGGCATAGCTCATTGAGAAGCTGGATGCTGTCATTCAAACACCCAAATAATATCTTCTGTACTGGCAGAAATCTAGCCCTGCCTCACTCTCCCAGAGAGAGAAACTGAGGCACAGCAGGACCAAAAACATGTCACTATCCTGAGCTATTCCATCCTGTGGTTTGAATCATTCCCCTGAAGTGAGTGCTTGCATTTACGTGAGGTTTCAATCCAGGAGCAGTTTGGGTTTCCAGCACTCAGTATTTCATAGCTTCTAATCATCCTGCATAGTGAAGCCTGCAGAGAATCAGAAAATTTTACATTTAATTTTGGACCAAGTTTAATGAAGCACTGGTCTTTAGGAGAAGCACTTTATTTTCGGGCAAGCTCAGAACACTCAAAAAAGGGCACATTTTATTGCAGGTGCTTTGCACAACCTTCATCAGGATTAAATGTGATGGAAAAGAGGACAGCTAAATATGGATTGATGCTACCACACTTTTTACAAAATGCTTGATCCCACAGTTCTGAGGACCAGTTATCTTAAGATCTGATTCTTAAAATCAGTTCTCTTTTCAGCAGGACGTATAAATAAATCAGCAGAAGAGCCAGTTAATGACTCACTCAGTAAACTGAATGGAATTTGTTGTGAATATGCATCACTGAAACTTTTCTAACAAATCAATTTATTTCAATCACACTGTAATTCAATAATAATATTTAGCATTTTTATGGTGCTTTCGATAGCTCATGAAACTTTGTAAGCATTAATTGTCTGCATTTCACAATGGTATTGTGAGCTTCTGAGTTGGGCTGTCTCTCCCTTACAGGTGAGAATGCTGGCACCTTAAGAGCTTAAGGGAATGTTTCAGCTTTTCAAAGTGTTAGCATTGCTCTGTTTTACCTTTTCTTTTGTATCCACCTTTAGAGATGGTGCACAGCGGTGACCCAAAGCTGTGAGCATCTGTGGCAGTAGGGCAGTGCTGAAGAGGGTTTGGTCTGTCATGGTAGGGCTGGCATTTAAAAATCACAGCCTGTTTCCAAGCTTGATATTCACTGTTTGGAAGCTTTGCTCCCCACTGTGATGCCTTCCCAATACCTTGTTTCTGCCTTTCTCCCAGTCAAAAGGCTGAGTTCCAGAAACCCTGTGTCCCTGTGCCTGCACGCAGGGCCCATCCCCCTTCCTGCACCCCACTGGCAAATCCTGCTCTGTCCCTGACCTGTCCTCCTTGGCCCCACTTCAAGGATCAGTTCATATATTCCTTTGGCAGCTCACATCTGTCCAGCTGCTGTGAACTTCAGCTTGAGCTGCTCATAAAATGGATCCTACAGGAAAATGAAACATTACAAACCACATAAAAGCAGTTCAGAATTAGGGCTTAGAGTTCAGGTAATCTATGCCTAAAAGATGGAGACAGATGTCATATAAGGGTTTTAAAAGCACAGGAACAGAGTAGGTACCTGATTGTTACTAATGTCAGCAGGACATAGCCTAATTCAGCAATCTGAAAATCCCATGAGGAAGCATTGGCTTTTCTAGGACCTAGTAAACTTTGCTTTAATCAAGGTGACATCAACTGAGCTACTTCTGGAGGTGGAGGTAGAATTAAGACACACTCCATCTCACTCCCATCTTCCATGCTCACCTATAAGATGACGTTATGAGAGCTGGCTACCGGAGGGCTGGTTGCTTACCTCTGTTAAAAGCTGCTGTCAATATCCCACAGTACCGTATGAGGAAGAACATATGAAGATGGGTATATAGACAACTGTAAGGGTCTGTCATCTGGATTTCTGTCTAGTACTGTGCAGCAGTGTAAGCCTAGAAAGTCTGTAATGCTCCAGCTACCATACCCCATCTGCTCTCTGAAATTAATCAGAATGTGGTCTTTCACAAAACACGTTATAACATTGTGGAACTCAGGATGCTGTAGAGGCCAAATGCAAAACCATCTCCGTAACCAATTAAAAAATTTGTGGAAGAAAGGGCCACCAAGGACCATTAAACGCAGTGGTGTGGATACGGTCTGTAGCTCAGGGGCTCACTAAATGACAGACTTACAGAGCTGGAGCTTGCTAGCGGGAGAAGATTCCTTATAGATGCCCATTTATTTGTTATATTCTTTAGGTGCTTGTTAGCAGTTGCTATCAGAGACAGCATGCTGGGGCAGACATACCTCAGGTCTGGCCCTGAACAGCTATTCTTATGTTATGTTCCCATAAGGATTTGGGTGGAATACTCGCTAAAATGGTGTTGTGGCTCTAAGAAGCTGATCCTTATGATGTCTGTGGAGTAGAGGAAATGAAGTTGTCAGAGCCCAAATAAAAAATTATGAATCACCACCCACCATGTCACATGAAAAGAAAAAAGAAAATAGGCTGTCATGGTTTTTGTTGCCCAGTTTGATTTTTTTTTTAACCACATCCCTAGTTCTCTGCAAGTGCATATGATAGTTTGCAGTCAACAAGGTTAGTGTTTCCATACACTAAAGGCAAACCTCTTCCTAGCACTGAGACAAACTTTCCCCTTGTGCTGAGACGATGAAATGCTGCGACAGAGACTACTAATTAATTTGTACCTTGTTACCATGGCTGTCCTTCTGCCAGTGCCCTGGGGCCTTTGTGGAACCTTGCTTGTACTCTACCTGGTACCCAACTGTGCTGCTGAGTGCCCCACTGGCCATGACTGCCTCCTGCTCCAGACACAGCAGCACCTTTTCTCTGACTGTGCTCCCATCTAACCCTCAGCTGTGATGCCCAAAGCTCCTCCTGCAAGCACCTAAGGACCAAAACTCACATACAAGTCTTGATAACTGGCTTTCCCTCCTTGCTCTGTATCTACCATTTTGAATTGCAGATGCACAGCATTGCTGACTGCCCTTGGCCTTTTGCCTTCTCGCTTGCAGCTTCTGCAAAGAACACAGTATCGCTGAGTAGAAAATAAATGTTTAGCTCCCTGCTTATGGCAAAACACTGAACTGATGTCTGGTGCTCCATGCTGAGGATTTTTTCACTATGGGCTTCACAGGCAAATAAGTCACCTTGATGCCAATATTTGTCCCTGTTCCCTGATGCAATGCATAAATCATACTGCTGTTCCTTATCAGCTCGTAGCTCTTGCTTAATGGGTAGCTCTGCTGCTTCAGCAGGGAATTAGCTAGAACAACATTACAGTGATAAAGTAAGGAGAGTAAGCATCCATCAGTGGGTCAATTAGTAATGTTAAAAAGGAAGCTCTGAAATAACTCAAACAGTAATACATTAGTTCTTGTGCACATGTTCAGAATTACTGTTTTGTGAGTATGAAATGAGGGAAAGAACAAATAATTAGGGATATGTTCTTTTTTAGATACATGTCAAAACCTTCCTTTAATAATAATACTTCTCATGGCCTTAGCAGCTTTCATCTCTAACTCTTTAGATGATATCTGCAGTCACTTTTAGTGAAGCTGGATTTGAAGCCAACCCTCAGTTGTTAATAACCACTGGCAAAGCTTGGCATATCAGCACCAAATAGGCAGGTCTTTGGGTTCAAACACCCACCTGTAGAACACCTCTCACACACTCAATAAAGAGAAGTAAGGCTCCATGTGCACCTCTTGCAGTGGTGAGAGGCTTCCCTAGCACTGGGACCCTGCAGGGCCATGGCAGGGGAGCCAGGGACAGCCCTTTGCAGAGCTGCTGAGAGCCCATCAGCCCCTGGTGTGCTGCAAACTGGCCTGTGTTCAAAGCCCATGAAACAGCACCAGCTCCTATTTCATACAAATCTGCCCAGAGAGCTCTCAGTCTGCCTAAATGGTGTTTTATAGTCACTGCTAAGAATATCTCTTACACGGAACCTTCATCATTTCTTTACAAGGATTTTGAGCAACAGTTTTATTCCAAAGGTGCAGGTGATGGCACTGTCTGTCGGTCAGTGCCATGATGCTGGAAAGCAAGTGAATGGTTGCCCAAAAACAGTAACTTGCCCTGGAAAAGTCCTGCCTATCCCCAGCCTCCTGCAAGAGCAATGGAAGAAGTGAGGACATCAGCGAGTAATGCAGCGGCAGCTACAGGGTAACAAGGGATCGGTAACATGGCTCAGTTTAGAAGATACCTTTTGGGGGAAAAAAAAAGGTGACCTAACTCTAAAACAAACAAACAAACAAAAAAAATCAGCAGTCATATTGTCACCACGGAGGTGCAAATGAGCAGGGAACTCCTAAGACTTTTTCCTGCACCAAAGCCATTGCAATTGCCCCGTTGCTGACCAGAGTTATTTTCCTCAACACTGTTTATTAATGTTTTAAGTCAGAACCCTCTACACTCAAAAACCTTTAGGTATTTAAGTGACCCAAAATTTAATTGCTAATCCAGTAGACTATAGGAATAAAATCGTGAGTTTAATTTCCAAGCTACCTCATGATTATTATTCATTGCCCAAAAGCATCATTAACACAACATCAAGACTGACACAGCAATATCTTGTTCCCTCCCAAAATGTCAAATGCACTTTACATTTAAATGTCTGAAAAGCAGGAAATAAAAGTTATGGTAAAATCAATGCGTGCTCTGGAAGCAAGCTAGATCCACAACTGCTGCAAATTAGCATGGCTCCAATGACCATAATAGAGTTACCCCAGTGTACGCTAGCTGAGGAGCTGATGTCTGTTTTTCCATTGGTGGGCATCTGTATATGATGGAAAATACCTAAAACACTATAGTCTCTAAATGTCAAGAAACTTTAAAATCAAATTAATCTATCTGTTTGTTAGACCATAGTGATAATTACATGGAGAGAGTGAAGTATACCGAGTGGTTTGTGATCAGGTCTTTGTCAGCAACAGTGAAAACGAGCAAGCAAAGCGTTGAGTACTCCTATAAATAGCCTAAGAAGGAAGCATATAGTATCCATGTTGAGGCAACAACCTTGGAAATATTTATGAATTGTCAATATTGCTTCTAAAGATACAGGATGCAGCAAAGAGTGAGTCAAACATCATAAGTCACCTAGAAAAAAACAAATAGGAAACTAATCTGAGTAAATCCAAGCAGCCCCTCTGCAAATACAGCATGCACTATACATCACTTTTGCTGGCTGCAAAAGAAAAATTAAACAGGCATTTGTTGCTGAGGGGTTCAAATAAGAGTATTTATCCAGTCATTCCAGACTCACAGGCAACAGTTTTACAGGGATGTCTGCTCTGGTGAGTTACTTGAGTTGGGCTGTGAAGATCCAGGTCTATGCCCACAGACCCCCTCAAGGTAACAGGGCTATCGTGGCCACTAACCTCGCAGATTAGTGGTCCATGATGAGATGCAAACTAGCCCTCTCAGGAACTCAGTAAATTCATCAAAGCCCTGCTAATTCCAACATGCTCAGAAATGCCTTAGCATTATGTGATATTTTAATCCATTTTCCTGATACAATAGCAGGTGTTTTGCTGCAGTGCAGTGCTTGAGAAATGTTTCCTAACATAGCGATGAGGAAATGATAGGGAAGCCACACTTTCTTCCTTGTTTTGAATATGTGCATTCATTTTTATTGCAGAGCTTCCTGCTATGGTTTCAAAGCTGCTCTTTGAGTGGCAGGTTTTGGCCCCATCAGCATTTTCCTTTCCCTATTTCCCCTCTGTGTCTGCTGAGATGAGCAATTTTGAGCCAAGGACCAGGTCTGGCCAGAGTCTGTAGGGATGGGGAAGAGGCTGGGGGGACCCCTGGGGACCCTGAGGAGGTGGGTTCATGCAGCCCTCACAAGTACTCCCTTCCTTCACGAGGGCTTCTTTTACTCCCAGTTCACCCTGTGACAAGCTAGAGAATTCCTAGCTAACAAATGCTGAAGAAATTGTCCTTTCTCACTCTACAGCCTCTCCTTCTTTCTTTTTTTTTTTAATTTATATTTTCTACGTTTTCTTTTTAGTATGTCTTTAATCTTAATCTTAAAGGCTAACTTTTATTCCCCCAACCCCCTCAACTCCTCACTTTATCATTTTCCCAAGTCAGTAGCAGTCAAAAGCTAATGAATTCCTGAAGGTCAGATGAGCGTTTGGAGACCCATAGTTTGCAATGTAAATGGAGGGCTGGAGAATAGCTTCCATGCTACAGCCACCACTGCAGTTGGCACTAATCAGCAAACATCTGATCAATGGGAACAGTAGCACATTCATAGGCAAGAGATATTATCTTGGCATATAAATAATGAAAGCCTCTAAAGCACTCCCAGATGTTGGAAACAAGATTCCTTCTGGGCATGTGAAGAATTTGCTTAGGGGAAAACAGAGCAGCCACACAAAAATAAAGAGCTGTTTGAGTCTGATGAAGTTCTGTTTACGAGAAAGTATTACTAAAAAAGAAAAGAAATACCTATATGGCTTGAATCAGTCAAAGCTGGCCTCTCATCTGCCAGATACCTGTAAAGCATACAATTGGTTTTATCTGGGGTATTCGAGTGATATTGCTGCTTAATTGTCTTTCGAACAAAAGAGGCCCTGCTTTCTTACTATTGCCAAATATCCAGTTTACAATCAAGTTTTCAATATGTCCCAGAATCTAGGCTTCACTGAGAAAAATGAGCTTTTTGATCTCTTATAATGACAACTTATTCCATGAGATAAGGCTAAAAAAAAGAGAAAGAACAATTAACAATTAATTATTTCTCATGAGAAAATACTTTAATTCACAGTCCAAGAAAGTAAAAATTTTTAACTCCAACAGTTAATACTTGGACTTTGTAAAGAAAAGCAAAATTTACAGAAAATTTACAGAGTTATGGCACGTTTTCTTAGCCTTTTGACAATCAAGATATAATTCATTTCCACGTCTTAGTCTTGCTTAAACTCTTTATTCTTGCTGAGGACACTAGTCTTGCTGATCCAATGCAACTACTCACTTGAGTATATTACTCATGGGAGTATGGGCCAACAGTCTGAATAGGCTAACAACACGTGATCCTTGCTAACACAGTCCTTAAGTTACCTGCCAAGTAGTTTTAACAGAGTTTATTTGATCTGAAAATGTAGAAAATGTTATAAGTGCAAACCACCTCAAGGTATCAGTGACAAAAAATAAACTATTGTTTAACCGTGTTGTACAACATAAAAACAAAAAAATACCAGGGATGTCTTTCCAGGCCCTAATGGGTACAGCTTGCCTCAAAGACCTTACCAAGGGAATTATCATTATTTTACCAATACCTCCTCAAGATCGTGTGCCTGCACAGGGACAATCTTCAAGTGATGTTATTTAGCTTTAAAAGCTTCTTCATGTTTATCTCTCAAAAACCACCAGAACCTTCAGGAATATATTGGATGGGATTTGTTAAAGCACAACTTTTCTTTCCAGTAACCAAACACATTGCTAGGTGGCAATGAATATATGAAGCTGTTGATTTTTGTCAGTCTCTTTCCATACTGGAGGACAGTGGAACAAATAGGTGGGAGTTGTCTCTTGTTCTCCCAAAGCCAAAAGAGGAAGGGTTCATCTGCCAGATGAAACAGCGGAACTGTAATACAAAATGGGCTGGGAGACTGATGAGGGTAGGATGGGGCAAGGCTCAAACCAGCAACGTGCAATGTCTAACACGATGGGGACTAGATCCCTGAGGGATGCCAGGTCTCTAGGCACTTACCACACTGGCCATGTTCCTAGTGCCATATTTGGGAGAACCGGCTGGAGTCTTAATAGTTTTTGGAGGTCGCTGTGGTTCTTGCACTGTTGGTAGTTGGGGCGTTACGAGGAACACCCTCAGAGACTGTGACTGGACCCTGCAGGGATATGTGCACATACTCTATGTCTTCTGGAAACTTCAGTGACTCCAGTAAGGCAAAACCTCTTTTGAAACACTTTGTTAGATCAGGGTTTGGATTGTAGTAGCAACTCCATTTTGTCACCTCTTAATGTCAGCGTCTCATACATTTCACAGTGACTAAGGAATCATTAGTTACTACCAAATCCTTGCTTTCTCCCTGGCAGCAGATACCTAGTGTAGCAAAAATAATACACTTCTGTCAAACATAAATAAATCCCAAGTTCAAGCCATTCAGATGGTTACGGCACAAGAGTCATTTCTATGGTAACCTCTGACAGTGCCTTCCTGTAGGGCTTTGGGCAAGTCACTTAAACCTCCTTGTCCTTGTTTTTTAACTTTCACGGTCACAATACGTGTCTCACAGAAGAGGTATGTGCTCTAAACAGTATTTGGAAAGTGCCAGGAGGCTCTCTCAAGGAACATAATTGTAAATTAACAAGTGTATTGTCAGCACCTCCAAAATTCCCTGGCTCTCAGTAAAGCTTTATATACCCCATCACAGAGGTCTGAGTGCACACTACCCCATGGAAGAAATTACTGTCATCTGTGCACTGCGCCAATTATCTGACATGTAGAAGAATAAACACTAGGTAATGGTGTAATGCTTAGGAACGTGTCAGAAGCGTGTTTCCTTTGCTGGAATAATCTGTAGGTGGCAAGAGGACCTCAAAAATGGTTCAAAGACATTCAGGCACAAGACTCGGTATTGTGGTTTGTATTTTCCCCAGCCTGAACTCTCATGACCTAGAGCGAGGAAGACGACCTCTGACAGCAGCGTGTAGAGTGCCTGGCCGTGAGGCTGCGTGCGGCAGATGTGAGGGGATTAGATACTGCCTCTGTCTGGTGCCTCAGCCTCCCTTGGCATGCGTGGGGCTCCGCTCTGGCATCTGGGTGCAGAGCCAAGCTACATCCTTGCTGCGTATCAGTCTGAGTTTTGGGCTTGCCTTAGCCACTGTGTACCCTGGTTTCAGTGGAGAGGCAGGTGTGGGTGGGGCAGGAGATGTGCTGCCTTTCCAAGGGGCTTTCAGCCTGCCAGTAGGAACCCCTGGCCAGCCTGGCAGGCTGATGAGATATTCCCTGATCCCCGGTCTAATGCTGAAACAATGACATTTCTCTACTACACAGAAAAACAAAACAAAACAAATTAAAAAACCCAACAGACTGATTTAGCTATATCAGCCAGTAATTTATTCACTAAAGAAATCGCTATAAGCAATATTGCAAACAAACTTTTGGCTTTGGTAGGAGAATTTCATTGTACAGCTGTACTAGAAGTCCTTTTCCCAGACCTGTGATACACAGACATTTTGTGCAGCTGGGGACATGTTATGGATCTGAATTGAAAGGACACCAGAACTGTGGTTCTGCATGTAGTTTTGACATAAAAATTGGTCATTTTGAAGGATTTTGTGTGAAGAGTCTGTTCAGTCTATCTCTGCCCCCCATCCAGCATATTGTGTTTGGAAGGAGAAGATACGGGTGAAGCCATTTCATAAAAAAGCCCTGACTTTTGTGTACTTTCATTTCTTTTATATTGCTGGATAATTTAACGTGACACATGGAAAAAAAATATAGTGTTTTATCAGCTCTGTGTTCAAGCAGGTGGTGCTGTATTTTGTATAAAGGACAGTGTTTAATTTGAGATTTCTACCATAGCAGCAATTCTAAATGACAGCATTTGTATTAAAAGAGCTGCTCTTCCCAGCAGCACTGTTATAAAAATACTGAAACAGTAGTGATATTATTATAGATCTGCTCCAGTAACAAAAGTTCTACTGTAAGAAAATCTCTGATTTAGAAAAATCCTTGCCGTCTTTCGTCAGTGATAAATGTTTCCTTGGTTCCCATACTGGTGCAATTCAATCCCCACAATCTGAAGAGCTCACAGGAAAGCAGCTGGTTACAGTAAAAGTGCAAGATGTTGTAATAGCTTCAGTGGGAGCAAAGGTGGCAAAATCGGGCCAGGAGCAGTATTCAGGGTAACAGTGCAGAGAGACCAGCTGGGGGCTAGGCTGCGCTTTCCAAAAGCCCTTTGTGAACCTCGTGCAGGCCCACGTGTGTGTGTAGAGGCAGAACCGACATCCCTCTGCTTCCCCCTGAGCCCCCAGGCAGGGGGTGCAGTGCCCTGCTGCAGGGCAGGTCCCCTTCGCTTGGAGGAAGAGTTTAATTTGCTGCTTGCATGAATCAGGAGGAGCCCAAACATGCTATTAGGCTCTGACAGCTTTCCCATTGCCAGTGATTCAGCAGTAAGGAGTGGCGTGGCTTCATCCCTTCTCCCATCTGCTCCACCCCCCCACATCCCTCTGCCCATGGCAGAGTCAAGGATGGGGCTGACATCAACCTCTCTCCAGCGAGATGGCTTGAGATACCCACACACTGCATGGGTTTGAGTTTCAGAAACCCATCCATTTCTCATCCATGATGAGAAACGATTGACCTCAGTCCCATTACATCGATGTTAACATTTTCAGAGCAATCGGAATCTGCAGCCTAGAAGAGTTGTTTCCACTTCCCTGGGTTTTGTGGTTCAAACCAACATGACTGCAGAGGTCCAAGCACGTGTTCTGGTGGGCTGGGTGAGGGGCTGGGAAAGGCATTTTGTCCCAAAGTTCATTCATCCTTTCTCCTCTTACTGCATCCAAGTGATTTTTTAATTACGCTAATGTTTTTGTCTCCTGACATTGTCTCACAGGTCACCTCACTCTCCAATTACTGCTTGTGTAAGGAAGTGCTTCTTGACACTGCCCTCAATTTCTTTTTACTTTCTTTCCATTTGTGCTTATCTGCAATGGAATGAAAGTACGGACCCTGGCTGAAATTAGCCATTAGGATTTTTACATACTTCAATTAGCATTCTTTTAAGAAAACCCATTTCTCTCTCTCTCTCTTTTTTTTTTTTTTTTAATTCTGGGCCATATATAACCAGTCCTTTTTACCCTCACAAGCTTCATGTCTTAATTTTCAAATTAACCTTCCCAATTCTTTTCTGAATCTTTCTGCTGCCATAGTAATTTCCTTATAATATGGTGACCAGGAATTAATAACTAATTTATTTCATCTTCCTGCAATGATATTTTGAGCACCAGCCTGTACAGGAAACAGTCTTTCTTTTGAATTAAGTGCTGCTGTGGCCTACCTGAGATCTGCTGTGGCTGAGAGCTAAGTTTAGCTACACACTGCGGGGCGGTGAGGGAAAAATTTAAACACAGGCTGCGTGACCAGACTCTGAAGTGGATGCAGGATGCCATGGGTCACTAATCTGCTCATCTGCCACCTCACTCAGTGTTCAGCTGGTGCTTGCGGGGGACTTCATGGGGGAAACAATCAAAATGAATTTATCAGAGTTTATCCCTGTGGGTTTTTCATACCTGTCCTACACCAGAAGTTTTATGTCCTTTATTCCCTGGGGACCCCAGACCTCACATGGGAAGGCAAGTCCAAAGGAGGTGAGGGTCAAGGGAGGGTGCAGAAGTGGTTGCTATCCATAGGTTTGGTTTTGTCCAGGTCACTCTTCCTCCCCATGCCTCAGGAATGAGAGGATGGGACTGAATGAGAAAGGCTCTTTGTTCCATGTCAAGCCACCTGAGATTACTCCCAGAAGGGCAGTCCCTTGGTCAAATCATCAAATGGCATCCCAAAGAATTCCCTTACCCTCTTGCTGACTCCTGTTGTGCAGAGCAGGTTAGACTTGCCTCAGCATGGAGGGGAATTGGCCAACAGTAATTAAAAATGAGTGTCAGCTCACAGTGAGGCTCCACATTATTAGTTTAAATGAAGATACTTTCCGTGGACAGTGAGCCTCGCATCCTGTAGCACTAGTTATTGCATGCAATTAGCTTGCAGAAAAGCCCATGACATGCCAAAGGAAATATCAGGCAGGAAAACACCAGCATCCATGCTGTCCCTCAATAGGAAGAAGTGTGTCCCATAAACCAGACTGGCTTTCTGCTGACACAGAAACCACATGCAGGACCTAGGGACACTTCGAGCCTGGACCAGTCTGCATGTATGCAGTGGATGTATGCAACAGAGGCCTGCACCTCAGAACCTCACTTCTTGCTGAAATACTGAAATCACAGCCTTTTTATTGCTCAGCTCCTTCCCAGTTGAGTAGTCAACTTCATTTGCAGTCAATCTGGCTTCTTCAAGGCCAGGTTAGTTATGTTGGTGTCATTTCCAACGCATATTTGTCCAAGCTGCTCGTAAGCACCTTCCACACTGAGGGCTGCACCACCTGCCCAGACAATCTACTCTTACACTTACAGCAGCCCTGCTATTACAAAATGCTTTCTAATATCTAGCCTAAACTGCCCTTGCTGCAATTCAAACCAATTTCTTCTAGTTCTACCTGCCACGGCAGTGGAGTACAGTGTTTTTGCCAGCTTTTCTTCACAAGTCATGTTTTCAAGACCTTTGATTAAGACTGTTCTCTCTCCCCATTTGTTTTGCATCTTTCTTGAAGCCCATTACTCAGACTTGGACATGGTATTGCTTTAGTGTTGAGAGGAAAAGCACCTTCCATTTATTTAATTTAATCTAATTTACTGCCCGTGTTTTGATTTGGGGAAATGTCTCATTTGACTTTTTTTTAAACCTTGGGCTGAATAATGGTGATATCACTGCCAAAAGAGTACAAGCAAACATCTGGCAGCTGTGAGGAAGAGGCAAGACCTGGGAAGAACAAAACCACATCCCATCCACCCATTATCATCTGTCTTCTGCAACGACCAGGTTCTGCCCCAAACTTACTGAACGCAAGCCTTGCTACTTCCTGCAGGGACAACCAACCATGTGAAAAGGAAAAAGGAGCAAGACACAGTCTGCATGAATTTACCTAATGCAAATCAGTGCTGTGAGGTCTAAATAAGTCGGTTTTGTACCATAGCACTGCCTGTTCTGTAAAAGAGATTTACCATGTAGCTCCAGTGGCTGTAGCTCTCCCCTGGTGATATGTGGGTGCATAGAAATCATAGGAAAGGGGAGTGTATGAACCCATGGACCTCCCATTCAGCTGAAGGCTACCTCCAAGACCTTCTCTAGGTGGAAGGTGCTGCTAGAGTGAGTCCCCAACGAGATGGGGAAAATAGCCGTTCCTTGTTCTGTGTTAGGCTCTTACATGCGTGTTCACATAGCTACATATTGTACCCTTCCTAAACATTCTGATGTTATGCCTCCTCCAGTTCAAGGACCATTACTGCCAATTTATGTGTCTCTGCGCAGGGGTGTATCTGACCCACTCTGTTTCCAGCAAACTTTCCGACATTAATATCAAACAGGGCTCCTGTCCAGTCTCATTGTACTTACAGTAACACCAGTGCTAAGCTACCTAGACGATACACATTACAGGTGACACAAATCAAACACTTTGCCATTTATATGCCATGAAGTAGAGACCTAGGATTTTCTTACCAGCAGAGTTGCATGCCATTAAGTCTCTCTTGCTTTCCATGAAAAAAATAAACCACAAAACCAAACAGTGAAGACAATAGTTTCAAATAATTTCCATAGTGAGTACAAATGAGACATATCCAGGTCTTTATGTCCTTTCTCTCTGTTTTACATGTCAGTACAATCTAGGGACGTAGTCTACAGCAATGACTAAGGGCATTAGAACAGCTGCTTTATAGTAGTGGAGGGTTTATGAGTACTTGTGCAGAGCACTGCAGATAAAATGAGTATGCTACTAGACTCTCAGATTATCCCCATAACTGGTTAGAGCAAGGTGACCTGGGCAGGTTACTGAGATCAATATAGAAATCTTATGGCAAAGTTACGTATGTATAGCAGCTCCCACATAAAACAAATTCTTCCCATGTTGCCCATGTAATTCAGCTGCCTTTAATTCTAAATTGCCACTTTGAAGAACAAAATGGAGCAGCATTTCTGTGGGTAGTGGATGTTTTTCTGCTTCTTCGTTGCAAATACAACAACAGGCTACCGTTTTTGCTGAGCTGGCTGTTTCCTTGCATAGCCAAGTCTCTATGTTTTCATTGGCAGGGTGATATTGCAGATTTTAGGAGCCACAAGGAGCAAATCATGCTTTAGATTCTGTAACATAAGCGTTAAATAGTTCTGTGCTGAAATACACTGTGGGTACAATTAGATGTCTTTGCCATACCCCAAAAAAGTAAACACAGATCTTGGCTGTTCACTTAAGCCCATGAGCAACCCTGCACAGTGTGGGGTTATTCATGTGGGGCAGTCCTCGATCATAAGCCAAGCCAGGAGAAATTTAGGGTCTCGCACAGATTTGGCAGGGCAGTATATTGGTCAGCCCTGCTGCATGCCCGCCCAACAACAAAAGCAGCAGCAGCTCATGGCCTCCTTTCTCAGCCTGACAGAGGGTTCTGTGCTTGGTTGGACCGGTGCAAACCCTCGTGCTAGTGCAGAACACGGGACCACAGCTCCTGGGATCGCATCGAGGACACAAGAAGTTTGCAGAGATAGAACAGTAGCACCTGCAAAATGAAATGTACGACACATTTCAGATGTCCTTGCTGTCACTTCAGTCAACCTTCCCTGCTTTCTTGCAGGCACCCCACATGGTTTGATGAATTTGCTTCTTGGCCTATTTCAGAGCCAGCTCAGATGGGGATTATAAAAATTTCCAGAAGTGCCCCAATTCAGAGACAGTTTTTCATCAGCTTTAATTTACTGCCACTGAAATCACAGTTGCCTGTAATCTCAGATGTAAATGCATGTTTTGAAGATCCTCAGGTTCTTGTGTTCCTGAAGGGACCTGTTTTCCAGAGTTTTGAAAGTCCTCCCTCCAGAAAGGGGCCCTGCTGCAGCTTGGCCATCCAAAGACTTCAGACATCTTAAAACTACTTCTGGACATTCTAGCTGCAATGTTGCTTTTCCTGGGGAGGTGTCTACAGGGAGCAGGGTTTCCTCTAGACCCCCACCCCCCATTCAGGCACTGCCTTCTTTTTTGGTATGCTCCATTTTAGAATGAAACATTCAACAAATGTTTTACGAGCGTTGTCATAGTTATTCTTATCTCCTTCCTCAGCAGAGGGAAATCACTTATAAACATTTCCAGCTTCACTCCCCTTTGCTTAGATTAACGAACTGACCAGTACGTCACTGCTCTTGGTGATAAGCTTCACTGCCGTTCAGGGCAGAGTAAAACACTCCTTCCATGAGAGTATTATCAGACTGAAAGCCTGGCGATGTATTACACAGTTTCTTTGTCTCACTGTAATGCTGTTTCAATATGAGTCAGTTTCTGGCACTGAGTCACCTACAAGTGGTGAAGAGTTCTACCAATAAATACACATATATTTTGCTTAACACTGGAAGCTGTGCCATCGACTCTTGGGATTTTGTCCCCAGCCTCACATGATCTGGCTTGGTTTCATATTTTTTGAAAGGGACAGTTATCCTGATTTCTCTTCTTCTAGGCTTTTGACATCTCACCAGTCCAAATAGGCAGTCACTTCCCATTGACTCTGAGGAGGTGGAAGAGACTTTCTGCTGGAGGAGCCGCCTGCCATGTCACTGCAAGCTGTGTGCAAACCATACTGCCCACGGCAGGGAAGTTGGGCATCTCCCTCCATGGCTTTCTGTGGGTACCTCCTTGCTGGCCTGCCAGACACCATGTCTCTTGCTTCAGTATCATTGCTACAGAGGTCTGTTTCACTCCCATCTGCCACATCCCTCTTTCCTATAATTTTGTGCCACAAATTCAGATTTTGGACTGTGAGCCCAACTGTGAGCCCAACTGGTTGTCATTGTCCACAGAAGAATGTGTTCTGCCTGCACAAGAAAAGCTCACATGGAAACAGAAATAGGAACAGAAATCTATCACCCTAGATTGTCATACAGTGTCCTTCT
Organism: Falco cherrug; assembly: GCF_023634085.1. NCBI lineage: Eukaryota > Metazoa > Chordata > Aves > Falconiformes > Falconidae > Falco > Falco cherrug. The sequence goes on from NC_073700.1 coordinate 97,582,026, forward strand.
GCTGGCTTTGATGTCCAGAAGCTCTTCATACCCTTATCCACCATTACCAGCCTAGAGCAACCTTCATCCTGTGTTCAGGACTTCATTGGATGTTTCCCCTTTCGTGTCATCCCCATATTTACGTACTTACCTCTTTGCACATCCCATGGGCATCACATCATTGAGCCAGTAACCACTCTGGCCCTCGGGAACATCTAGCAGTTGCTGGACAGCCGTAAGGAAAGTGGGACATACGTGAATCTCATGAAGCTGGTGGCTATACTCCTGCTCAACTCCTTGTGTCATGCAGTACCCTTTTCCTCATGTCTCCAAAAAAGACAGTTGAACAGGGTCAGATATTCCTTGTGATTGTTAGATTTCCTGAGCTTGGGTGCCCAGATGTCTTTTCAGAAGACCCACTTCCTCAAGTGGGGAGATCTCCCCATGCATTCAGTATCACAGCCTCACTCCTACAGGACCTCTGTGAATAATTCACCCTCTTCCCACCATCACCTGAGACTTTCAGTGGGAACTGCAGGTGCTGAGCCCAGGCAGGGTCAGCCCTATCCCACACAGCCCATGGCTTCCACCATGTCCAAACGAAAGTCACAGCCAGCTGCAGCCTGGGGACCAGCATCAAGCTGGTGAAGATGGTGTGCAGATTATCTCCCATTTTATGGATAGTGCCATCTGGCACAGATGCACATGTGGGAGATTAAACATGTAAAAGCCAGCAGCAGTAACAACAACTAACATTTCCATAATAGTTCTCTTTCTTTTCTTTTTTTTTCTTTTTTTTTTTTTTTTTTTAAGGAAAATGCGTTGACCATCTAATTTGGATTCATAAAGGAAACCTATTAATGAAAGGCTTCAAAGAACTGTCTCAGAACTTTTAATCAGTAGTTGCATTTTAGCATGGAAAAAAAGCAGAGGGGGCTGGGTAATGGGCTTTTGTTGTTGTTGTTGTTTTTTGGAGTTTTTGTTTCAAGCACCAGACTATTTGAAAGCGGCTGGGTGAGGGAGCCCAGCAGGGAGCCTCTTCTAGCCCACCTGGAGAAGAGGCCCCCTGAATGCTTGTTTTCATTAGCATGGGCATCTCTAGCTCTTCAAAACCCTTTCCACCCGTTGCCAAGGCAACCTGGAGCTGTATTGCGGCACACGGGTGTTGCGCATAAACTGGTGTGTTGCACTTAACTGAAATAAATAAGCAAATAAACATTGAAAATGGCCATGGGCCAAATAAGGGCACCGTCTTTTATCATGGACATCTAACATTTATAGGGATTTCAAACACTCTACTAGACCTATCAGCAGAGAGGTAGTTGATCAAAAAAGGAAAATGCATGTGCACACACAGCCAGTTCTTTTCATTTTAATGGGTCTTGCTTGAATAAGGTGAAAGGAGCTGGGTCTAGAACGTGCAATCCCACTTGTGAGCCTTGAGTTACATTTCCATGCCATCCGATGGCTCTCAGCTAGGCCTGGCTTTTCAGCAGAGCTTGGCTTCTGTGTCAGCATCTGTGTCAGCATCAGCATCAGCGTCAGCATCAGCATCTGTGTTTTCCCACCAGGCCTGGACACCACCCAAGCTACTGGTGGAGCTGCTGAGCACTGCAAAAATAACCTCCACAGGGCACTGTAAATCTGGCTTTTGGGATCCAGCTGCTCCTGGACTCTCACCTGAGTCATTTATACTGCAATGATACACACCACAGTTGTGTGGACAAGAGTAAAGACCATGGGTCTGAAGCTTTGGTTTCCTCCAGGCAGTGTGAGCAACCAACTTTGTGGAGAGAGTGTCTGTGGAGATACCACAGACTGCATTTGCGGTTGAGGATCAGCACCTGCAGCCATGCTAGTGAGAGGATGTGAGGGGAATAGTCTCCACCACTGTTTGTAAGAAGTCTTTGGCATCAAGGGGTAACAGCTGCAACACCCCTTCAGATTATCGCAGAACAGCCAAGTAAAAACTTAACGTCTCTGGGAATATTTGTAGCAAGTCCAACTAAGTACGGCTGCAAAAATTGTTTTCCTTTAGACTCAGGAAGGGAGGTGCTGGCTGTAACTGCTGGCAGGGGAAGGGAGTGGGGTGGGAAGCTCTGCAAGGAGCAGCATCCATTGCCTGGTGCCATGCTGTGCTGTACCACACTGTACCGTGCCGTGCCATGCTGTGCTGTGCTGCGCTAGCAGTCATCAGAGCAGCAGCCAGCAGCAGGAGCTTGGCAGAGGCAAGGCAGCAAGCTGTATGCAGGTCCTACATGCTGCTGGGTGTAGGTGCAAGGCAGGGGAAGCCAGCAGGGAGGAGGCATGAGGGCTGCCTTTCCCCAGCAGGGGCCACAGCGGGCTCCCTTCGGATTCAGTGGAGCTCATGCTTCCCTCGAGGTGACTGAGAGGTGAAGAACTGACTTTTGTGCGTGCTAATTGAATGATTTCTGGACGTGGTCCTGGCTACCTAATACAGACCCGGAGCCAGACGGCTCGCATGCCCAGAGTCAGCAGTCAACCAAATCCCATCTTTAGCTAACACCTTCTGCCTCGCAGTTTAGAAACAAAACAGAGAACACAGCATGATGCCACACCAGCCATCTCTCTTCTCCTTGCTTCACTTTGTAAGCCTTGCTTGCCACTCCTCCAGAACAAGGCCCTCTTTCCCAGCATGCAGTCCCCTCCACATGACCCAAATGCCTGTCGGCCCCCTTGCCCAACTCACTGAACAGCTCTGTCCCTTTGCTCCTTTGGGACTCCTGTGGTGCAAAAAGTAACGTGCAGGCTGCTTTTCCCACCTGGGCAATGCATTTCAAGCACATGCACAGGCCATACAATCCAATTGTGGTCATTTTGTCTGTATGTCTGTGTGTGTGTAGTGTTTGCACACTAGTTAAAGCTATGGGCTCTCAGTGTGTCACCAAGTCCCCTCAGCATTCCTGTGCACCATGCCGTGAATGGCAACATACACCAAAGGACTGACTTTCTTCAGACCCTCAGCCCTCAGCGCAGCCCACAGATTTCTCTGCTGCTCTCGCAGCTCCCTTTTCTGAGAGGACCTGCAGTGCTAGCGCACACTAGCATGGCAGCTATGTTATTTTAAGCTCCCAGGTGTTACTGTAGTACAGACCTTCTAGATGTGAGGATTCAAAATCATCATGGTACCAGAAGTGTGGACATGCATACATGGGTACATGCCTGTGCTTGCATGTGTGTGTATAGACAGGTGTGTATCGTTGTATGTAGCATTATATATTTTTATATTCAATAGGTACACACATATTTCTATTTGTTTTACATATCTGTACTCAAATACATAATGCTTTTAACATGTATATGTACCTATCAGATGTACAAAACATGCAGGTATTTTAAGAGCTAAGTCTTCAGATGATGCATTTTATTCTAGTTTATATATTCATTGCATTTTACCTTTTATGTGAGCTGTAACCTGTTTATTTAGGACTTTCAAATATGTAGCTATATATAACTATGATTGCTGAAATGAGTGTAAACATTATTTAAAAATGTATCTTCTTGTGCAAGCTTTGTAACTGTCACAGTTATAAATACATAAATGGACATGCCAATCAATCATGGGCGTACTACAAAAAATATTTATTTATATAACTATGAGAAACCCTGACTTGCCCAGAAGTACCTGAAGCTGATCATGGCAAATGCATCTCACATAAGCCAAGGACTGAAAAATACTTTTATAATGAGGACTCCAAAGTTGTTACAAAGTTTTCCTCACATTTGAAACCCAAGACCTCAGAAACAGAAGGAGCAGAAGGAAAGTGCTGTGGAAGGAGCAACTGTTTGGGGTCTGTGTTGGTTTCAGTTTTGGTAGCTGTGTTTTGCCTGCATCACCTGTGTTAGGAAACACAGGGAAAACCTCCTCTCTCCCTCTGACATGTATGATGAGACCTGCTTGGGAATGACACCACATCCACCCATTTCTGATAACTTCAGGTCTCACATAGTGCCCATTACTGAGATGTGTGGTTCTATCAGAGTCTCTCAGGCAGCCTGATTTTCAGGATTTGGTGTTGACTTGCTGAGGGTTTTCCAGGTGTTCATACCTGAGGACATGGAGCAGCTTGCAGCCAGGGCCATATCCTGGGATACCTGACCCCATGCAAGAAGGGGACCCTAAGCCACAGGGGACTTGCTTGCAGTCACACAGGCAGAGCAGAGAATTAAACCCATAGCTGTTGCTAAAAACAAAAGACTAAACCTTCTGAGCTTCCGCAATAAACATGATTGACCAGATCCTTGAGTGGTGAACACTGGCACAAAATCCATCAGCTGCACCAGAGCTCTGCTGATCTGCATCAGCTGAGGTCATGGTGCGGTGAAAGAGGATAGGCTTATAGCATATGTAATAGAGTACACCTTGTCCTCCTCCCTGGCTAACATCTATCAGGTCCAGTAAGGCTGTAATGACACATATTAGAGGTTGTCCAGCATGATCTATGGCGTGGTTTAAATTGCATCAGACTTAGGGTGGCCTCTCACATTGCCCTGAATGGGGAAACTCAATAATTCTAAGCTGCTGTAGCTCCGAAAAATTATGCCTGTAAATCTCTCTCTCATCTGGCTCGTTGCATTTCCAAGGATGATCCTAGTGCAGCTGCATCAAACATGCACCCTACAAAGTGTATGGTTCAAAGAAGCAAACTTTGTTTTTTATACACGGTAGGTAAGCATTTCAGTTCACCTTTAAGGAGCAAGTTCCATTTCACCAATCTGCTTTTCTGGTAGGACATCTGTTAGGAAGAAAAAGGCGTATAGGTCTGCTCAGAGGAAAAGCAAGTTCCTCTTGGTAAGATAGTCCTTGAGCCTGATAGCACCAATTCTTTCCCACATGAGATGAAACCCAGCCCAGCAACAGGGTAGAACAGAAGTCCTGTGCACCACTTCAGACTCATTTAATCCTGAGTGTGGGAAGGGGCAAGGGGAAGAGGAGGAAACCCTATGTCAGCTGTCTGTAAAAGTATCAAATTAAGCTGATATGTAATCTCTGCTCGGCAAGGAGTGTGCTGTTGGTCTTAATTAGCCTCCTTTTGAGATTAGGCACAAGACTGAAGAATTGCAGGGCTTGGCAGTTTATTCACTGATTGGTCCCTGGGCGTGTTTTCTAGGCATTTCATGGGGGGTAGGACAAGTATTCTCTGTTTCACGTGGCTGAGGTAGTATTTCCCTGGAACAGGGAAGATACGGATTAACCTAAAAGCAAAAGAAGCAAAAAACCAAACTCACCAAAACAAACCCAAATCATAGACTCTGTGGCTCTGGGGAGGGTCCTGGTGTCTGAGGGGTAAAAAATAGCTTCCCATGATTTCAACAAGCCATGATTGCAGTCCCGCTGCCCTCACCCCCCTGACATCACCCTGTGCCGGTGGCCCCACCAAAATCAATGGCACCATTTAAGGATTAGGACACTCTGATCAGCAATGCACTTAAATATGCACTCAACTTAAACATCTGAACAATCCCTTTGAATTCAATGGTTGCACTCATGGAGTTAAAAATAAGCCTGCTGTTAAGTGCCTTCATCAGATCAAGGTCTAATTATTTACTCTACATGAGTAGTTCCAGAGGAACTTGGGTCTTTGCTGTTTGGGTTTGTAAACTTAAGAAAAAGAGCCTACGCTTCTGATTTACGTAGTGGCAAAAAGAAGCATACTTTGAAGAGGTAAGTGTTCTTAAAATCTTTGTGCAATGAAGCCTATGTCAAACAGATTAGAATGAAAAAGCAGAGATAGAGTTCCTAGAAAAAAAACTAATCTTCCATAGACAAAGAAATTTTGCCAGCGATCTTATGGATGCTTTAAATTGATGTCTTAAGACAAGGCTTGTCTTTTGGGGGCTTTTATTTGCAATGTATTTTTGAAAGTTAGTTGCTACTTCTGGATGGATCTGAGATAGATTTTCAATAAGGGGGAAGCATAAATTGAACAGAAATCAAAATACAGAGTCCCCACATTAATTTCTGAATATTGCTTCTGCCATCTGAGGACAATTTGTCCTCATGCATAAAGCTTCTTTAAAGCCTTACAGTGCATATTATGTCCCTAAAATAGGGTTTATTTAAAAAGGGCTTTAAGGCATATTATGCTTTTGTACTCCCCCATTGCATCTGTTCACCTATGGCCCAGGCTGGGAGTCCTGGTAGTGAAAATTCTTCGATGAGCAAGTGGGTTAAAATGCCTCTTTGAGTGTTTAGATCAAAACCCTTGAGTCTGGTCCTGGCTGGATGTCTTCCAGAATCTCTAGTAGCCAGCAAAATCTGAGGAGAAAACCTATGGAAGAGTCATGCTTCTCCAGGAACCCCAGTACTGCTTGCTTCTGGTTGAACTGGAAATGCCACAAGGACAGGGGTCTTACCTGATGAAAGGTGCTTCCAGTAATGGTCCCAAGTGTGTGCCTGAGAGGGAAGGGTGGAGGCCAGAGCAAAATATCTTTAAAAGTTAATGAAATCTTTCATTTTGGTAATTGAGATGAGCATTTGATTTATGTTGGGTTCTTTCCTGGCTGGAGGCTTTCAGTCAGAGCCAGTTTGTCCCATCCTCACACATCAAGGCCAGGATTCATCCCACAGCATGTCAGGCACTTGGTTTCCAACAGCTGGGGTGAAACACAGGCTCTCTCAAGGGTGATTCACATCATAGGTGGGCTGAGTTGCCCTCAGGAGGTGCCTGTTTCTCTCTGCTTCGACTACAATGGGAACCAGGGCTGCCAGCACTCCAAAATTAGCCACCTTGACTACGTGCCTACAGCACGATAGGATGAATCTGGGCTTATATGTATTTTTTCCTCCCTCCAGGTAAAATTTCACTTTGCATTGACCTTCTGCACTGTTCCTCTCTCAAAAGCAATCTCCAGGGGAGCACCAGTGCTCGCAGAGCAAACAGGCATTGTGTTGACCCTGCAGACTTCCACCACTGATGCCCTTCCCTTGGGTGTTTCAGAAGTGTCTTCCAGGGTTTGCATCCTTTCCACGAAACGCCAGCACTATTAATATTCCTGATCATAAACTCTGTAGAACCACAAGCAAAGCTCCCGCACTCTCAGAATAGCTCCAGTGCTAAATACAGGCCATTTTTATGAATCTGTAATTTCCATTAGTCAGGGCAGAAATGCATTTTTTTTTAAAGATGTCTAAGAATTTTGTCATTGCTCACTGGCTGTATCAAAATGTAGTCTAAGGAGTTATCACTGTATTTCTGATTAATATTATAACAACCACCAGCTAATCACAGAGTCAGCAGTGAAAACTGCTCTAATCGTTATCTTTCTGGCTAAGTAACTTCCCCGTTATTTGTTGTATGCTGCAGATTTTGGCACGTGGGGGTTCTTTTTTCTTCTAATGTTAAATGTGAGATTTTTATCCTCAAAGGAGTGATTATCTCAGAGCAAAATTGGCAAGGTTAAACACTATCTATAAAAAAACATTCAGCAGTGTGCCATGAAATGGATTACATAATATATCAGTCATCTACCTGGCTTCTGAAAAAGTGCGAATATGTGTTTGTTCAGTCTGGGTGAATATTTTATATTAGTCTTCTTTTTCCATGAAGGTAGAAATGACCTTGGTTATTAGAAAGCGAAGATATATTGAACTGGGTAGAATCAACACAGTTCCATTTCATTTAGTCCCCACTAAAATTGAAAGAAGAGAAAATATAGATTGAATTTATTTTACTATATATTGCCTCATTTGAACTTTAGTAAAGCATTAGCCACTAAGGAAAACCCTTCTCCCACCTCCCTTCCATAATCTCTTGCAGATGGCATGTTAAGGAAATTGACTTGACTTTATTGATTTTTTGCTGTGAGGTTCAACTAACAGCTGGTATGTTGCTGGGCTAATGTATGCTGTCCTACACTTACAGGAAAGCAGCACTTTGACCTGGTAGCTCTATGTGCCTATACAAAAAATTCCCCTACACTTAAAATTACAAATTGTTTTGGGGTTGTTTTTTTTCTTAGATGTTAGTAGATCTTCACTTTGGGATCCCATTTAAAAAGCTGTATTGTACCAATCTGAGTATTTTACAAAATGAAAGAAAACACTATCCTGCCAAGATGGAAAGGCACAGATTCAAAACTAGCTGCTATATTCTTTCAGGTCACTGTAATTTTCTATCTGTTCCTTTCCAGAAAGAGTTCCCTTGCAATTATAAAATGACCGGCGTGTGATGCTGCATGCTACTGGCCTCTCACTGTTCAGTCATTCATCAGGTGGAGCTTCAGACATCTCCAGATTTAAATTTCCTGTTGAAGTGAAGGGATCAATGCACACTCTTTCTTATCTTCATTTTGATTTTAAGATTAATTGGTGTCTTAAAAATTCTGGGGAGCATTTTCACCTGGCACGAACCAGTCTAGCTCTAGTGGAGTCCACAGAGGTACACCCATTTCTACCAGCTTAGCAGCTGGCCCTCTGTATGTGAAAATCTACATTAGCACCTACTTTATAGGTGATAATTGCTGCCTAAGTACTGCAAGCCCAGGATATTAGCACTAGTTCTGAGAAACTTCACAGTGGGTCAAATTCACACAGAGGAGCTGGTGGCACATCTTCCAACAGATTTCATCTCCCACCACAGTTGGTTTTCCTCGGCCCCACAACTCCCCTCCCTTCTTTGTCTCCTCACCATAATGCTCCTTTTCCTGCTTCCTGAGGGGCTGCATGCTGAGTTGCAGAAGATGAAATCCCAGCTGGGAGGCTAATGATGGAGTGGAATGAAAGCATGAAGCACCCAACAAGGCTTTGGGGAATCAGTAAAAATTGTTTGCCTCTTGGCCCAAACATTTCAGAGTTGGTTTTTGGTTTTGTTTTTTTTTATAAAGTTGTGAGAAGTGTAGAACCACCTGTAATTCCTTGTTAACCTTCTCTATGGAACATAACCTTAAAATATTGCTGGTTCTCATGATGTCATACAGTCCCCCACAATATTTGCTGGTGTTCTCCCAGAAACACCCAATCACAGGAGATCCCATTTGAAAAATGCATTGTTATCCTTCACAACTGGAGGGCTCAAAGGCTCAAATCTCTGACCTTCCTTCCCATTAATGCTGCTGCTTCTCTGTAATACAGTCCTTTTTAAGCTAAGTTCATCTTCCTTCAGGTGCTTGGTTTAGCTCACAGTTTTTGACACTTTGGCATAACACTGTGCCTAAAATTTCAGAATAGTGCTTAATTGGGATTGATACAGTGCATGGGGCTTGTAGTGAAATGGGCTGTAGGAGAACCAGGAAGCAACAGACAACGTGAGCCACACTCCTTTATGTTAGTTGTCTGATATTTGTCATATCCTATTTTGGGGTCTGAACTTACTTCCTGGATATCTTTCAGTGGGATGGATTACAGTTCAACATTGCATAGGTATACTTTTATTTGACACGCCTCTGCAAAATAAATATAATATATTGGTGGTATAAAATCTCCTAAGGGCGTGAAATGAAATTCTTCCATTCATCAGTCAAATTACACTACTAGTAAGAAGCATGGCCAACCTAGCCTACTCTCAGGGCCAAATTCAAAGGCAGTATATATGGCAATGTAATTTAGACCTCTTGGCCTCATTCCTCACCTCTGCTGCAGAGCTCAGCACTGCAGAGCTCACTAGGACTAGCAGGGAGGGGCTTCCCATTTTGGATATAAAGCCATTTTCACCCCCATTAATTCCCTCCATCATGCACTAAGTCTAGGCTGAGAAAAAATTTTGCATACATTTGATTAGGTGCTCCCTTGCTGCTCCAAGGCAAATCTTGGGTAGTTCCCAAGCACAATGTACTCTGTGACCTTCAGCCATAGCTGAAGTTTAAGTCCCCAGAGAACTTTTGTTGGCTTTGCTGATTTCACTAGCAAAATCCAAGGTGAGAAGGCAAACCTTCAAGGCCAGCATGTGTCTCTTTTCACTCAGTGACTTCCTTTCCTTTCTACCTGCTTTCCATCTTTGCCCTCCCCAGTTGCTCTAGGGCTTGAGCACCTCACACTGATGCAGTTTTCTCTTCATCCCCTCCCACCGAGCAAAATGTTATTGCTTTAATCCTGCTCGTTGAGGAACTGATCTACAGAGAGATTAAACAACTCCCTGCAAGCCCTATAATAAGTCAGTAGCAGAGCAAATATTCTCTGAGGCCCAGGCTGGCAGACTCCACTCCCTTCCTCCCCTCCTTTCCTGTAGACCACACTTTCAGGATCACCAGCTGTGCACAGCCCCACCAGCCTGCCCTGCCAGAGCTTTGCCTCACAGAAATCTCTGCGTATGAGGGCATACCCCAACTAATTCCCTTTTTCCTCTGCCGGCACCAGCGGAGGTCTCTGCATGCCATTATAAAAGGATTATTTTAAAGCAGTTTTTAAAGCCGCCTCAGACAATCTGATGCCGCCTGGAGATAGGAGAAGGATTGACAGTTTGGTCACCTGGTGTGCCCTGGCACCGTGGCTGGCGTGGCACCATCATGTCACCTTCCTGTGAGACCCCCGTAGTGCCCCTCTGCCCAGCCGGCCCCATAGCAGGAGGCTGGCTGGCTCTCGTGAGAACCTGTTCTGCCTCCCACTGTCACTTTAACACTGCCTGTTTGCCATGTTTGAACGAGACTTGATGTTGCTCCAAAACTCTCCTCGCACGGCTTCGTTCCCCTCCTTCCCCAAACCCCGGATGACTTTGAAGAACAAGGAACCCGACGCCGAGAGCTGGGCCTGCTGCGGGCTGCGATATTCATGTGGCATTAGATCATGTTAATGTTAGGTATAATCCAGTACAAATCCTCTTAGTGTCACTGGCACTGTAAGGGTTGTTATAATTGCTCATAGCTTAAAACAATTTTACAGCTTTTCTTCACCTCCATGAGTCGGTTCCAATTAGAGAAGGGAACTTTCCGAACCTGCAGAGTTTCTATCTAGGGCACAGCCCCGTCCTGACAACATGCTGTCAGCCCTGCCGAGCAGCCGGGAAAACGTCCACCATGTTACAGAGACGTGACAAAAACTGAGGGAGAAGAGGAACATGTGCGCTCCAGTTTTGTTCACCATCTCTCGGAAGCACCTCCTTGGGCATTTATTTTGTTCTGCCTGACACTGTGGCTGCGGGGCCGTGTGGCCTCCTTCTGCACAGCCTGCTTCACGGATAGTGTTCCCATTTCGGAAAGCTGGAGGAAAGAGAGAGCAGAGGAAGGAGAACAGACCAAGTGCAGCGAGCCTGCAAATGTGCCTTTAGCTGGTGGGGGCGGCAGTGTTTCGACCAGCACAGATGACTCCCACCACCCGGAGGCACGTGGGGTGGAGGAGGCCATGCTCAGCCACAGCCTATGGCAAGCGGCTGGGGTCGGTCCCAGCCCTGCGGCCGGGGGAAAGGGGCTTGGGGCTGCTGCTCCCTCCTGCCGCGGGGCAATGTGGGGTGTCTGTAGGGTGAGCCAGGCACCAGGGCAGCCCGTGGCTGGGAAGGTGGTTGTGCATGTGATGCACACACTGGGCAGCAAAGCCACCATGACCCGGAGGCAGCCCCACGGGCAGCACCCCCTTCCTCCCAGTGCTCGCTGGCACATGCGCCCTGCGTCCGCAGGCAGGCGATGGCAGGGGCAGGATGGCTCGCCTGTTCTGTGCTCACACGAAACCAGCTGCCTGGGCACTATAAGCACAACGATGCTCTCTACTAAGCTATTTAGCTGCCAGGCTCTCTGACGCAATCCACGTTTTCCCGGGAGTGAGCAGATACCAGCACTGGTTTTATGCTGAAGGACCAGGCAGCCAGAAAGAGCACCTGCGATATCTGAGCCTGCCTCCAGCATAACAGGGGAAACCTTCTGTTGCCACGTCCTTGTTTTCCAAGGGGTTTATCATAAGAGCCTAGCATGCTGTAAAAAATGTTGGCAGAAGGAATGACCATAAATGTGACCACAGCGCTGGCCAGATACATTCTGTCAGAGAGTTCAATTCAAGGCTAGCTTTGCAGGAGAAAGCCAGAAGTACATGGGAGCTGAAGCTTTATTCCAGCTGACAGGGTGATGTCTGAAATGGAGGTGCCTCCTGAGAGCATGGAAAACAACAATGTGCCAAGATACCCGTTGGTGATTTAAGTTACACACAAGTGAAACTAATATAGCAGGTTACAAAAGGCAAACAAGAAACCTCTTCTTTGTCCTCCAGTGCTTTCCCCCTTTCTTGCTGCAAGCACCTACTCTCCCTCTCTCTGCCTTGCCTGTCTGAACTAGCTCTGCAGTAGTTTGATTCACTAACCCAGCAAAACTAGGTTTCTGCCAAGTGAGCTGATTCGGTTTGGTGAAAGGTCCGGTGATGCTGGGACAGGGGTGATGGAGGAGCTCATGCAGCTGGCAGCAGGGAGAGAAAGTGAGGAAAAGGAGTGGGGGACAGTGGAGCAAAACACCCTCTTCAGCAGAAACAAGGGCTTAGAATGGCTCGGCCATAACACATACACAGGACAAACAATGCACAAGTGAGCAGGTACAAAATAAACAAGTAAAGACTCAGGGGTTTGAGATTCAAGAATAAAAGAAAGATTTTTGCTTTCTTTTCTTCCTTCCTTCCTCCCTCTCCACCCACCCATAATAACAGAAACACACAGGAGGAAATGAATTTCAGGAACCGCGTCTGGAGAGGAAGACGTGCTCCTCACTCCCTCCTGTTATGCTTGGCTCGAATTGGACGGACACACCTGGCCTTCCAAACAGGCACTATTTATACACCTCCTTCCCCACAGTGGTGTGATCCTTTCCCCACTTCTTCCCTTGCTTTGTCTGCTGGCAGCCTGCCAGAGCATGGTGGAGAAGAGACCCTGGTGTCATCTGGCGCAGGCAGTAGCTGGCTTCAGAAAGGCCACTCTCTGCTGCCATCACACTAAGCAGCCAATCCATCATCTTCCAGCGCCGATTTTGCCTTTCCTCCTCCAACTTCATTTGGTGCACAGATGGGGCCGGTGCAACTGTGCTGCATCTTCCTTCCCCTCTCAGCTGCCCCAGGAGCATGGGAGGGTACCTGTTTTGTGGGTGCTCCCTGCTTGCGGCAGCTCTCCCAAAGATTCTCTTCCCTTAGATCTCTGGTGCTGGAGCTCCTCTCCAGCCCATGGCACTTTGCACCCTCAGGTGACTTACAGCCAAGGTAAACCTCCCCAGATGAGAACACTTTGAGGGTATCATTCTGATTTCAATGCTGTGCAGCAAAAATGGAGCAGGAAACTCCATGCAAGGAAAAGAGGGAGTTAGACCTGGAAATACAGCTAAAAGTGGACTGTGGGATAGGAGCAGAAGATAAGAAAATCCATAGGCACTGTCAGCTTCATTTCTCCCTGCAAAATAAACTGGCCAAGTGGAAGTAAAATTTAATTTACCTATACCACTAAATCTACATTCCTGATGTTAACGTAAGCCAGGTTTAGAGACTTTTTGTTACCAGCAACTGCAGTAAAGACATTCATCAAGAAATGGAGCCAGGCCACCATATCGGCTGTGTGCCCTGTGCTCAGCTTCAGAACAAAGGTAGCTAAAGCTGGTTCAGCCTCTGCATTGCAGCTGGTCCAGAATCAGGACCTAGCTGGTGGATCTGCAAATCCTGCTTGATATAGCAACCAAGGAAATTACCATGGGGGAAATTAGAGTGTAAACCTGCAGAGCTAGCAGCTAGTCAGCACTATGTGCCTGTTCCTACCCTCTGGTACCTGCAAGGTGACCTCCCCATCAGTGGAGGAGAGCAGTTCAGTTTAATAAACCAAACCAGATGTTTCAATCATCTTGCCTTCTTCTTGCAGTGACAGCTGGCACTAAAATGAGTATAAAGAATAAGCCAGTAAATTAAAATGACCCAGCTCTATGATGCTGAGAAAATCTGCAGAGGAGCTCTGACTCGTGGACATAGAGACTGCCCTCAGCTCCCAGTAGCCTCTGTGGGGCCTGAAAGCATGCCATGACAGACAACAAATTACTGGCTTTTTTGCACATCTCTGGAGATTTTCCAAGAATTCCTGCAGGACTTTGTTGACTTTGCAACAGAAAATTTCACTGTTCAGGAAAACAGGGATTTGTTCTGGGAAGAGTTTGCTTTCATAAGATTCATTAGTAAGGGAGAAGGGAGGTTGAAAACGGCTGTGTAGGGAGATGGATACTTGCGTTTGCACCATGTCTGTTTACATACATAGGAGGAGTGCCAAGCAAGGATGTCCTCTTATTCTCCTGCTACTGAATCTTTTCCTTGTGAAACGCATCCTTCCCTCGCAGCTCCCAGCACATCCCTGGTCATCGGTCATTGGGTGATGTTTGCCCAGAGGATGCTCCCTCCCCTGCTTCCTTACAGTCTCAGCTCCACCCTCAGCCCCTTTCATCATATTTTACACAAGGCAAAGTCACACACTGAAAACACATTTTTAAAGTGGCTCTGTCATTTATACCAAAACAGGCACACTGATAAATGAGGAATGATCCTTTTCCCGTGATGTCACGGCAACTTGCATTCAAATTCATTTGATAGAAACAAATGTGCTTAAACTTCTGCAAATGGGAGAAGGCTGCCTCTGAAATTATTTCCATTTTCAAGGTCAGTAAGCAAAGAGTCAGTCCATGTTCCTTGGAGACAGGCTCCAATCAGAGGAAACAGTTCCCCTGTCAGCCAGCTGTTATCTGCATAGTCCTCCTCTGCTATTTGATGTGCCACTGGCTTCTTGTCACTTGACTGTGAGATATTTTCATCATTCCTCTAGCTGACACCCTTCGCATTCCCTCTTCCCCTGGTGCAGAAATCCCCACATCTAACAGCAGCAGGGGGTTAGGGTGCATCTAAGCCAGCTCAGGCTTTTTTTCGTACTGATATCACAATGTCATTTTTCCAGGACACATTTCATATACATCTTACGACCTCTTTAGCACAGTTCCTGGCAAATAAATACATTGATTTTAATAGCCACTTGAATTTGACCCAGAGGAGAGTGATTAGGCTCTTAATGAGCTATGCAGTGCACATTCTCTATTGGCTAAATCTTGAGGTGCTTACTCAGGCAAATTGCCACAGAGTCTGAGGCTGTGTAAAGCGCTTCCAGATGTGGCCCCTTCAAATTAACTAAAAAAGTAAGCATCATTCATTTCAGCACCAAGAAAGAAATGCCGACATAGCTCACTGGCTGATTGGCAGCCTCTGATCTCCCATTCCTGACACCCTCTGCCCTAACTGTGAGGGGAATGTTGGGGAGGCACAGACAGGGATGCTGTTGTGATGTTCCCCCAGCTGCCAGTGCCTCCCTCAGCTTAACCCCATGCAGCCTTGGAGGAGATGTGAAATAGTTTCAGGGAAGGAAATACTTCCCCATGCATCCCTTGGCAAAACCTGGAATGAGCAGTCTGCCCATACTGGCCCATCCTGAGAAGGGTTGCAGAACTCCTCCTTGGCTGAGAGCCAAAAGCAGTGTGAACACCCTGGCCCTGCTGCGGAGCAGTGTGTGTGCGGGTGGGGGGGGCGGGGGGTGTAGGTCAGCATGCGGATCCCCTGGGGATGAGGCTGTAACTTCCCAAGGATTACTCAATGGCTGCAGTGCTTTGCTGTTGTCTTATGTTTCTTCTGTCACAGCAAAGGCAGCCTTGGTCTCCTAAGGATGAGAGGATGGTCAGTGACAAACATGCCTGGGATGAACCCTAGACTGACTTAATGTCTCTACAGGAATACTCCTCTCCCACCTTGTGTCGGTGACACAAAAGCTGACGGATACCCAGTCTCAGCTCCTTCCATAGCCAGTGGCAGGAGGTGACAAATTCAGGGGACAGTTTAGCTTCTCTGCCATCCTTTTAATTGCCTGCCTTGTAACAAGATGGATTGACCCCAGGAGATACCTCTCTCACTCTCTCCATTGATTATAAAAGGAGGCTACAGAACCAGTGTAGACTAGCTGATCAGAGGGCTGGAGCACCTCTCCTGTGAAGACAGGCTGAGGGAGCTGGGGTTGTTCAGCCTGGAGAAGAGGCGGCTCCAGGGAGACCTTACTGCAGCCTTCCAGTACTTGAACGGGGCTTTTTAGTAGGGTTGGTAGCAATAGGGTGAGGGGTAGTGGTTTTAAACTAAAGGAGGATAGATTCAGACTAGATATAAGGAAGATTTTTTTTACAAGAGTAGTGAAACACTGGAACAGGCTGCCCAGGGAGGTGGTAGATGCCCCATCCCTGGAAACATTCCAGGTCGGGGTGGATGGGGCACTGAGCAGCCCGGCCTGGTTGAAGATGTCTGCAGCGGGGTGGGACTAGATGACATTTAAAGGTCTCTTCCAACCCAAACCATTCTATGATTCTATTCTATGATTCTTTCAGACTGCTGAAGTTGTGCAAGGGGAATCCTGCTGCACCCTCACCCTGCTGCAGACAGTTTGCCAACACTTGGGTCTATTTCCTCCATGCAAGCAGAAGGCTGGATTACAGGGTGGTAATAATACCTTTATGCTCTTCAGGGTATGATTACACCACACATTTTCAGTGTACTAGATGCAAATCCCTGATGTGCTTGTTTAGCCCTGAGTCCCCTGACAGTTTCTATATACACTAGTAAGAATCATCTCCAAACCCACCAACACCATGAAGTGACTGATCAAAAGCATATGTCCTCCATCAGACTGCCACATACGTGTCAGTTGCAGCACTGCCGGCGCACTACACATGTTGACAGCAATGCACAGCCTGCAGGCCTTCATCCTTTGGCTCACTGCTATTGCTCCCCAAAAGCACAGAGGTTTGACTGGCTGTGCCACCATTGCCTGGTGTGCAGTGTGAGGCACCTGGAGGGTAGCAAGGTGGACGGTATAGAATGCTGTGAGATGAACTGCTTTACACTAAACACATAAGGAAGATGTTTGCACACTGTGGTCACTGTGAGCAGCAAATTGCTTCAAAATGCTAAAAGGCAGAAAAGTTTTGAAGTTATATGGCAAAACCCCTTGATTTTGTATGCAATGCTAATAGGTTTGTTTCATTAAAAATGAAAAAATGTTATTTACATAACATGCAGATAAGAGAACAGAATAGAATGAATCACTGGTTTTAGAAAAACCAGAAACAATTACTGCAATAGCTCAACTTTTTCACCTGGGATCCTTTACGTTTTTGCACGGGATTCTGTCCATTGCGGATCTGTCTCAAGAACCAATGGCAAAAATACCTTTTTGTATTGACAGGCCTGCAAAGGCATGCAAACACAGAAACAGACTGAAATGCACACTTACAGAACTGTTTTAATATTGACAGATACCAAGGAGAAATTATTTAACTTAAGTTTAAATCACACCATATTTCTATTAATGTCATAATATATTTTTTGAGTTATATATAGCTGCATGCGTAGCATGCACATATAGCAGAAGTAACTTCTCTGTATATCATAACTCTATGTGTGATATAAACATGACAGATGTACTATAAAACAATTCAATTCCACATATTATTCAGTAGTACACTATGTATCAATTTAACACCATATATAGCTTAAGTTTTATTGTTAGATATAGCAAGATGTAATCTTTCACAGTCCACCCAAATAAAAGTTACAGGAAAGAAAATTGTGAATAAAAACAAACAATCAGTAGTATGGACGCAGGACATTCAAGATAATTACCCATAAAGGATGTTCCTTACATATGTCACCAAAGGCAAGACAGGGGCAAGGGTATTTTTAAACAGTGGTCTGGGGGAGCTTTTGCTAGGCAGAATCTGGTCTACATGGACATATACCTTTGCAGATTCTTTTATGGGTTTCAAAAGGACCTTGCAAAGTGTGCAGGGTCCACACCTGTGCCCCAGCTGCAGCACTGGAACCTTATTCAGGTTCTGGCTGTCTGTGATCATGCTGAGGTGATCTCACCACTCCTTGAAGTTGATGGGGGTTGCATATATACAGCAGCCTTGACACCGTGGCTGTCCAGGGAATACACTAGAAACTAGGATAGTTATTAATATATTGTCATACAACTAGGGCCACAAGCATTACTGTAGTAGCAGTGATCTTAATAATTATTAATAATGTCCCAAAGAGAAAAAGGAAGAGGAAAGATAAAGCTTTCTCCTGTTTCTTTCACCGAACAGGAACCAATAGTTGGTCTAAAAAGTGATGATGAGACTGGCTTGTCTTATCTCTTGAATGTTGCAATTTCCGAAGAGTGACTGCAGAGTCAGAGGTGTGCATTGCAATTTGTTGTCACAAGAAAACAACACTAGTTTCCTCATGTACTCATTTTCCTCTGTTACTTTACCACTTTGACCAAATCCTGCATTACTGAAAATTCAGATGAGTTCTGGTCAAATAGTAAAAACAAATAAATGGGTATATAAATACTACTGTGACTAAAGGAACTAAATTTATCTCTCTTCCTAGAAGTCCTGTTTAGCACTGTTTTTGAATACTCAGAAACCTGCTAGCACTGATGGGAATGTTCACAAATCCTTCTCATTTTGTTGATTTTTTTGCAGAAATGCCTGCTGTGTTTGGTGAATAAACACATTCTTAAAATGCTCAGTCAACCACCCAGTACCAAAACAGGACTTTGTGACTTATATGCACATTCAAGGGCTAAGACTAAGAGTGCCACACTGTTGAAGGTTTGATGCAAGTGCCCTGCTGAGGGCTTGGTGCATATGCTTCTGTGCAAGCAAGCTATGTCTTCAGCTGTTACTGGTGCAAAGTCAGCTGTTCCAGCTGGTATGAATGCAATACCAATGTAATCAATGACAATTCAAACAAGTGGAGGAATTACTCCAGCACATCTTATGACTGAAATCATGACTGGCTCACAAAGGCTTTGATTCATGTGCCAAAATGGCTAAACTCACACTCAACCTTAACTAAAACAATCAGCACTGCTAGAATTCAAAATTAGTTCCTGCTTTTCAGACTCCTGCAGTAAATTAGCCCCCTTCTTCCACCTCAGAAAGACCTATCTATTTCCATGATTCTTCATTTTAAAGAGCTTGACTTATGAGCTGATGTGACTTCAGGAAAAAGGTGGAGAATATATAGCTATTCTTGGCTTTCTCTAGAAAAATTTCTGTGGGTCATTGTAGCTTTAATTCAGAATTGTATTGACTGATTTCTTTCTGCATCCTAAGGAGTTGCTAAGCAACATGGAGTCTCTCTCACCATGCATTTGTCAAGACAGAAAAAAGGTGGGAAGAAATAGAAAAAGATTCACCTTCTCTAATATATCTATCAAGCCACAGAGTATCACTTATTTCAATCTCACCTAAAGTTATCTATTGATATATTATTCACTTCCTCAGTGCTGTAGCTGGTTCTGGTGTCGAAGTTCAAAACCAATGAAGGTCTCATTTTTGCTCTCATTGATAAGGCACTGTTGGATGATGACTTTCACCCATGAGCCCACCCTTAGCCAATGGCTCATAAATCTGCTCATAAATCATAAATGGACAGTGGCCCATCATGCCAAATTCTTAGGTTGTTTTTCTCATGAGGAGCAAAGGGTTGAGGAGTGAGGGCTTGGCTGTCCTCAGCCTGGAGCTCTCTGAGGTCTGTAGAAAAGGTGAGTCATTCCAGGCAGCCAGTACAGCCTGAATGCTATCATTTGTGCCTTACAGACACTGCGCTCACGGCTTGTGGGCCAGTGCAATAACACAATCAATCAAAGAGGGTACGGCAACGCTGAGGTGATTACCACGGTGTGCTCTGTTTTCAACATAGGCAGACTATGGCTTTGTGGCAATGCTGCTTAAAAGGTCTGTCAGAAGCCTGCATGTGATCACCAAGTGTATTTTAAAAAATGTATATTCTGTTTTAACGTCTAACACACCCTCCAAGACAGTGGCCACCCAGTTTTATGGATTTTCTTCTTTTCTTTGCTCTCTGGCAAACTGATTCTTTGTTGGGTGGTTCCCCATTACATTGCAGGTTTTGTGTCCATCTTGTTTCAAAAGGAGAACTGGTATTTGCCACCTAGTTAGTAGTTCTCTTGCTCTCTCAGAATTGTATTGTACAAGCAATAAAGATATACTTTGTTGTTGCTGCTGAAAGATTCAGCTATAACTTGGAATATAGAGAACTGAAACCAAATTTTGCAGTCCATTGCACGAAGGAAAACTGGAAAAAAATCTCTTGACCTTTATGTCTTGATGCTATGTATAGTCAATGAAGTAATTTCTGATTCACTATGGTACAACTAAGGACAAAATTTGGACCTCTTCACTGCACTTTAAAGCCAGATTTTTGGCCCTCAGAGACATCCATTTCTAACTTCAATTGACAACATGTATCTGAGGGCTTTCAAACTGGAGAGCAGAAAAGTGTTATTGACTTTCTTCCTGTGGTTCATAAAGTATGATAAGTTCTGCTCCTCCCGAACAGCCTTTTGAGGGCCAAAACCCACAAATCCATTTGCTCACTCTGAAAGAAAAATCACAGTAAGTTTCTATGGAAATTTGCAAAACTCTGTATTTTGGAAACATTGTCAAATGGTGGACGTGGCCTACTGTGTTTTGTGTGACAGTTTAACTGCAAGATCTGGAATACTTCAGAAATGTGTTCATATTATTAAATTTATTTATTTTGGATATATTTATAGCTCAATATCTATTTCTTGTTGCTATTCTCACATAGAGTTTTGTTGTCAGACACTGGTAAAAAACAGGGTTTAATTATACATTGGGAGCTTGACAGTATATGAAAATGTACAATCACAAATATGTACACCAAGCCCCTAAGTATATAAATTAACCTAAAGCAAGTCAGGAAAGGGAACCATTACCCCTGACTCCATGTGCAGGATTGAAGAAACTTGTTCATCCACCACCTTGTCCTACAGTGTGGTGGACAAGACAGAGATCCAGTTTCTTTTGGGGAGTTCAGTGAGTATTTCCAAATTCTCTGGAATTCTTCAAGGCGCAGGAAGCCTCCCCAAATTCCTCAGTCTCAGTTCAAGGACTGTAGACAGATTGAATGGGTGTACAGTCCAAATGCAACTACCCTGCTCACTGGGAAACTCTCCCCCCACCCCCACCCTCCAAATCAATAAATAACAAAACTTTTCAGGTCTGAAAATTTAAATACAATTTCTGCAAACTCAGTCCCTTTTCTTACCTTGAAAAATCAATATGATGTGGAGCTCCAAACCCCACTGACTATACAGTTCAATTTATAGGTCTAGCACAAATTTCTGTGCTTATGAGCCACTCTATTCTCAGTAGGTCTGAACACTCATATGAACAAAACCTGTTAGAGTGACTTTGGGATCAGGCTCTATTTATTAAAAATATTGAACTCTCTTTTTTTCCTTTTTTTTTTCTCAATTACACTGACTTGGGATATAGTGTGCTGATAACGTGTCTGAGTCACGGTCTCTGCTTGCATGTATGTATGCGTACTTATATATAGCTCGCTGTATTTATAACCATGAATCTCAAGCCTGGTACAGCAACTCAGTGAACAAAGCAAAATGGAAAAGCACCTCTCTTAAGAAATAAGAAGACACTCTATCAGTGTTTTCCTGCACAATTACTGCCTGCCCCAGGCACTGCTCTAAGGCACAGAGTCAAAGGTTGGCTTTCACAACCACTCAATAAATACTTTAAATCTCATTCTTATTGCTACTTTGAAATGAAAAGGGGAGTGGGTGGGGGGAGGATTAATAGGTATGTGTTCATTAGGAGTTGCCACTGAAATTCTTTACCTGCTCAGATCATCCTCCATTTGAGAACCTCAGAGATCTTTACAATCCTTATTGAATCATGTCTCACCATACTTGTGAAACTCACAAGCCTGATCTTGAAGTCAACGGTTGTCTTTCCATGAATATGCCTGGAGTTTGGTTCAGTCACCCATTTTTAAAAGTGTCTGTGTTTTTACAGACAGAAATTTATTAGAGAGGTTAATTGACTTTGCCAGGTTCACACAGCAGGTTGTAGCAGCTGGGAACAGAGCAAGTGTCTCCCAGCTCCTGACCTGGACTTCAGGCCCGGGGTGGCATTCGCTGCCTCTCCTGAGAATAGACTAGGAAAATAACCAGAATCTAAAACCATGCTAAAACTCCCTCTTCCCCAAGCTAAATCTTTGAATTACTTTTCTTCATCTTTTCTGTACTGAAGTTTAAACATATTTAGTGGAGATATCTGTCAGCATGCCCTATTTCCTAAGACACAAGCTACTCTTATCAGGAGCTGTTACTAGCCAGTAAGAAAAATGTTCTGTTTAGTCCTCCTATGTCAAATTTGAAAGCTGAAGTAATTTTGCTGATACTTAGAAACAAACAAAAACTGCAAAACTTGGGAGACACAGGATAGAAAATTTCAGCTTAATGCAAAAGAAATGAAAAAAACTTTTCCCTTTGACAGCAAAACAGGAAAAGAAAAACTGCTTTGCAACTTTTTTGGTAAAACCTGTAGCACCTGCACACTAGAAACTGTTAACAGAGAGTATACTACAATGAAAAAAAAATCATTAAAATATTTAACATACCCTAGTCTTTGCACATCATGCTTACTGTCTTCCTTTTCCCTCTCTTCATAAATCCTAAAACGTATAATGATGCAATGCACATATTTCATCCCCTAAGATTGCACTGTAATGCAGATCTAAACCCCAACCTCATCTTTTCCCCCAAGGAGAACAACTCTGCATAAAGTTCCCTGCTGCACAATTCTATACCAGACAAGTGATTTGATATACCATGGTTTTGTGTCAGAGTGAGAGACTGAAAGAGTGACCGGTTTTGAACATTTGTTCCTTTTCCTACTTGCCGGGAACCAAAATGCCCTCTAAAAGTTCCCTGAAAACTCAAACAGAACTTTCTATCCTGAAAATAAATAGATAATTTTTTTTTTTAAGTTTACCTATTACATTTTGGCTCCACCAGGATGCTGAGCCAAATTCCTCAGAATCTAAAACCTGCTACAGAGCTACTGCCACCTCTTCTGTAGCAGAGTCAGAATGAACATATCTCCAAGTTTACTATAATTCTTCCGTTTTTAATCCCTCAAAACCACAGATAAGGGGATGCTGTGAAGGACTAAAACCTTCACATTAAAAAAACCCAAAGCATTACACTGGTTGGGGCAGTCTGAGCCCAAATGCATCAGGCATGTGTCTCTGCTGTCTTTATGTGTGCTTACAGCTGCAGCTGTGAGCAATAGTTTCTTTGGTTGCCTCGGCATGTCTAGTGTTTGACCACTGTGTGAGGCTGCATCCAAAGTCCTTTGAAGTTAGTGAGAGTATTTTCACGGAAGCTGCTGGTCTTTGGGTTTGCTTGATGTGGCATTGCAATCAGAACTAAGCTGCAGAAGGAAAGGGCCACACCACTGCCACTGGGATGGCTCTCACCTCAAACCACAGCCAACAGCACAGGGAAACTGAAGGAATGATTGTCATGGAAATTTCCCAAGAAGCGGAGTGTTCATTTTCCAGAGTTCTGGTTTTAGGGATTTACTGTAACAACCACCATAAAAAAAGACAAAACAGTTCCTGCATTTGTGAAGAAGGAATAAGCTGAGGAAGGAAATGCTGGCTTCTCTTCATCTCTCTCTGTGATGGAAATAATGTCTGATTTTGCTCTGTGCCCTTCCCATGCACTTCCCTTTGGAAATCATCATTCACCCGGTATCTACAGTGACTGCTGCCTTCCCTCCATCTCCCGCTTCCCAAGAGGGGAGAGATGTCAAATTTTTCTTCTCTCTTGGCCTATAGAGATGCACCAGCCTTTTTAAGGACTATTGGGTGCTCCTCACCAACCATTTCTGTGCAGCTGGAGCACCTGGTGAAGAGGGAGGGAGAAGAAGGAAGACCCCTGTGAACAACAGGAGTATCACACGTCTGGGATGCAGCCCCACTGCAAGCTGAACCGCCTCCCCTGAGCTTCTTGATGCAGGGGGGAGCACCAGGAAATCACCGGTGAAACTCAGTGCAGGTGGTCCTGGGTTTTGCCTGGTGTTTGACAATGAAATATACCGTCCTTCTGTCAGCACCGGAAAGCAAAGTCTGCAAACTGAAAAAGCACTTAATTATCTTAGGTATTTTTTGTTTAAATGAGTACCTTTTTGTCTGGCCTGACAGAGAGCTGCTAGTGCACACTGGGTACAGTGGCAAGAGGTACAGAAGTGAGCATTTCCGAATTTCCCTTTGCTGTTATCCAAAATTGTAATAAATTTGATGGTGGAGGGAGGTGGATTCTCAGCTCATGCAAAGCTGTCTCATCCTTTGGCTTTAGTGAAGTGGCAAGAGTTCACATCAGCTGAGGACACTGATTGAGCTTGGCTCATCTTCTAGCCAGAGCTGATCCCCTGACACATCGGGTGAAAGAGCCTCTTTTAACGGCTGTTGTGGATGAGCTGCCATGCCGCACCATCTGGGCGCAAGCTAAAGAAGCGGATGTCCGTGCACTTCACCTCTGACATCAGGAAACCAGAGAGGGATTGTGTGCAGTAAAACTTTGCTCTACAAATGCGTGTTTCTTGGCTTATTATACTGATGAGTTACACTTGTGATTTGGTGCCACAACCTACGCTCTTTGCTTTCAGATTGCCTTTAAATGCTTCTGTCTTTTAATTAACAACAGCAACAACAAAAGACCTCTGTCAATGTTTGTGGCATCCAGCTGCCGTTCTGATGCCAACTACTATGCGCAGATCTCAGTGAGAAGGCAGTATTCTGGGCACTTCAGCTTCCCAAGAAAGTGAGTGGTATATCACGATAGGTGATATATCACAATACCATGGTAAGTGACAATTGCAGCCATACCAACTACTGTTAGTATCAATGCATAGACAATAATGGTGGCAATAAGCTGTGTCCTTAGGAGAAGTTTGGGTTTGAGGGACATATGTAGGTATATAAACTAAGGCCATAGTAGATGAGTGAAATATTTCAGAAAAAAACCCCTGATAGGAGACTTTGCTCAGCTGCTCCCTTGGCTGCTTTAAAGACCTGGAGCATTTCTACCTGCCTCAGTCTGCCCTCACAGGGTGTAAAACAGGACTCTGTGGTAACAGGGGTCTTACAATAATAACAAGTACGGATTGATCAACATAGTTCTCTGTGGTTTTCCTCTATATATCCTCTCTATTTTTTAAGTCTGCTATATTCCTAATTTAGCAATGGATCCAGAGAACAACCTTGGCAACTCATGCCACCTCCTTGCCCTTATTGGACTGCCAATTAAGGTTGCACGCACCCTGGCTTTCAGTTTTCCCCAATAGCTCTGCCAAGCACTTCTGGAGAAAGAGGGTGTCCACGCTGCACTGAGGGTCCCCGACAGGCACCCCCCCCCGGGTCTGCAGTG
Organism: Falco cherrug; assembly: GCF_023634085.1. Taxonomy (NCBI): domain Eukaryota; kingdom Metazoa; phylum Chordata; class Aves; order Falconiformes; family Falconidae; genus Falco; species Falco cherrug. The sequence continues at coordinate 97,607,258 of NC_073700.1, forward strand.
CCTGCTCATGGGGTCAGCCCTCACTCATGCCAGGAGTCATGCTGGCCTTGGTGTGCTTGCTCCCCTGTGTAACTGCAAGCTCACTCCATAAGGATTTAGTCTTGTCACCAAATTTACTCCAATTTCAGAGAGACAGTGACTGAAACAATTGCTTGGTTTTGTGGGTGGCTTCAGTAACAGCAAGTACTGGCCGCAGAGACTCTGGCTGTTAGGAGCTGGCCCTACCTGGTTTGCAACGGATGGGTGGAAGAAGACAGCCTGAACTAAGTAAGTCCCAGGGTGCATTTAGTCCACTGCACCATGTTATCTCCCATTTACAGCCATTTGTTCTCTAAACCTTTTCTCAGGTAGTTCATAAAATATTAATGTGAGAATCCCAGAAATCTCTCTTCTCCTTTGCTGTAAAAAAGAAAATTACGAAAGTGCTTCTCTTCAACCAGCACTTTCTTTTGTGAGAAAAATATTTTATCTAGCCACTGTGACAATAACTTCTGTTTTCAAAAACAGGAAGAAAAGTACAAACAATGTTCAGCCAGAACAAATAATAGAGGAGTTTTGCCAACCACATTCCTAAACGCACATATACAATGTCTGTGAACAAAACTGCCGGAGCCTATGATTCCTGACATTCAGAGCTGTCACACCATTTATTTTAGGCTTAAGATTTATGAAAGATTAATGATGATAAAGACCTACTGCTAGTTCTAAGCAGTCTTAGGGATCTCTTGCAAATTAGAAACTGTCCCCAGTGATTGCTGCAGAAGAACAGAAGCCAGAGTGCTGGATGCAGGGTACAGGGAGGATGCAGCCTTTAGGCAAAGCTCTCCTCTCCGTCCTCGCAGATCCCTGGCACACTTCCTGCTCTGGGAACCTCTCTCTCTAGGAGTGGAAGTTTTGCATGTGCAGTGCAGTCTGCAGTGGAAAAAGACAGGAGGATTGACCTGAAGAAGAGCACTGCAGGACTTCGGTGGACAGGCTTTAGCAGATCAAGCTGCAGGGGTGTGAGATGTCCTAGCTGCTGGCTGTCCCCACCCCTCTGCACCTGCACAGAGGCACCGACCCTGCAACAGCATTTGCACATCAGGTCCTGTGCCTGGATTGCAGCCACCCAGGTTTAGCTCTAGCATGTAAGTGCAAACTCCTGAGGAGGGTGAGTTTGCTCCAAGGCAGCAAGCTGAGAGTGAGAGAGCACCGGTGGGACTGGTGCTGATGGTCTCAGGGCAGTAACGCTGACAGAAGAGCAGGCACAAGCTGCAGGGTTGCAAGCATTGCTATCCAAACTGTCTGATTAGTGAAAGCAGGTCCGAACACGCATGTGCTCTTCCTTCTGCTGAATTTGGCTCCAGCAGAAGGCTTCTATTCTGACAGGGCTGCCTACATTCTCTGGGGCATGGCCTACACTTAGTTTTTAGGAAAGGGCCAAATGCAGGAGGACAGGCTGGCTTGTGAAGTCTGTCGTGTGTAGATCAGGTGCTCGCTGCCCAACCTCACCAGTGGTGCACGTTGCAGCCTGTAAGGACCCTCTCTGTTCATGTCACACTGCTTTGTAAGTGATGTGCTCTCTCTAGCCCTTCCACGTGCCTTATACATGGAGTTTGTACTGCATTTACTACATTGACTTGAAACCTACTGAGCTGTAATGGGGCCTGGCATCAAAGGGCACCCCAGTAGTATTGGCATTGGTTAGACCCCAGCCATAAAACAAAATCACAGCTCCAAATGAAATGGGTCAGTGCAAAAACTGTGAGGATTTACACTAAGGACATGTTCCCATCTTTTCAGTGAGTATTTTAATTCCCTTCTTTATTCCTGTTTACCTGCCCCGGGTATGAATCGGCTGTCCCAGCAAACCCTGGCCCCACCAGGACAATGGCAGGAGTGGCTGTGCCCTGGAGAGCACTTTGGTGCCCACTGCCACCATTCGACATGCAGCCTGTTGCCCAGGGTGCATCTGCCCTACCACTGAGTGGGGATGCTGGCTCTGTTTTAGGGACATCTTTTATGGAATTTCCTGGCAGGCAGTGCTAGCAGTGGCATTCCCAGTCAGCTCCTGGGAAGAAGATGGAGGGCAGACCATCAGAGGTACATAAGGTTACTCAGTGAGTCAGAACTCAGATGAAAAATCAGAGCAACTCATTTGAGATGGAGAGGATTTCGTTTGGTTTAAATGCCAGAGAAGGGAAAAGGAGGATATTTTGAAGTAACTAAGAATTAAAAAAAAAACCAAAACAATGAGGAAAGAACCCTCATCTGATGATTGTTTCAAGTCACACAAGCAGTCCTGGAGGCATGAAAATGAGAGAAAAGGTGAGTGAGCAGTCCTCCCATGCTCACTGGAAAATTGTTCCTTTTTCCCAGCTATCATTTATGTATCTATAATAAATACTGACTCCTGCCCTACTGCAGGACTTACCTAAGTGCTCCAGACACGTCTTTTGCAGACATTATGATCTGTGTCTTTGACTCTGTGTACTAGTCTCGTTATAAATGATGAGCCAATAAATACTCTTGGAAAAGTTTTTACGATGTTTTAGTTGACATTTGGGAGCTTCAAAGAATCACTTAGAGCTGTCTTCAATCTATATGCACTGTTCTTCATTGATTAGGTGAGCTCATTGATTTCAAACAAGATCAAAGGTAGAAGACAACTGGTGGAGAGGTTAAATATGGAGAAGACCTACTAAACCCATTTGCCAGTTACCTGCTATAGTGGAAGATGCTTTTCCCATACAATAGCCATACACTTCTACTTTTATATAATTCCAGAAATGGTCTGGACATGTAGGGATAGGGTTTCTTCCTGCAGCCCTGGAAGCTCCCAGTGTCAGGAATTTTCTTCTGTAATTTGGCCTGCTGTTGGCCACAGGTTACTTCATGTGCTTGCACTCATCTCCAGTGCTGCCCCTCTCTTGTGTTGGGCTGCCCAGCTGAGCATTATTTTACTGATCCCCTACTGAGGAGGGACCTTCAGCTTGCAGGAAAAAGGGAAGTCCACAGGGAAATATGAGCAGTCATATTGGACTAAACCAGAAGGGCCTTAGGATGGTGTCCCTAACGATGGCCAGCAGCAGATGAACTGAGGAAGCACATTAAAAGGTTAAGTAAAGAAATAAGAGCCTTCCCTGGTGGCATCTGGCAGTCTGTAGACACCTCCTGAGATGGCACTTGTGTCAGGAGCTCTGACTGTGAAAAGCCTTTGATGGACCTTCTCCCCATGAGTTTGTCTTACTTCTTTTTGAAGTAATTTGTAGTAACTGTTCAGCCCAAACAGGTGAGATGCATTTTGCCTTTACATTGCACCCCAGGCTCATTTCAGTTTGCAAGCATCCAGTATCCAGTATTTTTCTGAACACCATTGTTGAGTATTTCTCTTTAGCTAACATCTGCATTTTGGGCTATTTTCCCCAGCTCTATTAACTAGCACTTTTCAAAACGAACATCCTTAATTGGATCAATTTGAAAGGTTATTAATTTTCTGTCCATTTATTCAATCTCCCATTCTCCCCACTGGGGTTCACAACCCCTCTAAATCTGAGTGGCATCAATGAATACAATTAATATAGAGTACATATACGGTCTCAGATCATTAGTGAGAATGTTAAATAAGATCAGGTCTAATATTGATCTCTGGAGCACCTAACTTTCCATCTATTCCCCATCTAACCATGTTGAAGACTAATGACGCTTTCTACAGCTAGGCAAATGAGGTTTTGGCTTACTGCCAGTCCCAAAAATCAGGAGAAAGCAAGAGAGGAGTTGGTTTCAATCGTGCTGAAAAAGAAAAAACTCCGACACCTTCTGATGAATCATAGAGTCACATACATTCAGTTTGAATCGGATGGGGTTTTTCCTTACTTCACATGGTAGTTTCAGGGTTTTTTTAAATAGTCAAGTGTTTTGAAACTTGCTTAGCTGCACATTAAAGGAAAATTTCTAAGTAAAAAACAGTTTTAAATGAGAAAATGCAAATGCTGCTTCCCAAATGATCCAGTGGGATGTTGGATCATCTTAGGGTGTTTACTTTTCCAAGACTAAACCATTTCAGAAAACTCAGTAACTTTTTTAACTGGCAAATCTACATTTTTCATCCTCTCCTTTAACCACAGCTTGCTAGAAAAATAATATTTTAGCCAAAAAATGTTATCCATTTCTGATCATCTTACACCAGGTTTTAATTTATCTTTCATTTAATTTTATTTTTCGTATTTGTTGTATGTAAATGGGACAGCTAATTACAGTAATTTTTCTGAGTTAGGAAGCATTATTTCTTGCTGTTATAATTACTGTAGCAATGCTTAAGAGTACTTGATTGTGGCCAGGACCCTTTGACCCTGGGCTCAGAAGGAGCACAGGTGAGCAGGTAGATCCTGCTACTGAAAGAGTGAAGCTGAACACCAACTGTTGCAGGCTGCAAGGCACAAGAAGTTGAGCACTGGGATAGGAGCAGATCTTCTGTTTGCTGCCCCCCCTCCCCCCCCAGTTTGCTGCCCTATGGTTTATTTGTATTGGGTTTAGTCAGAAAGGGATACACTTTAAAAGGATGATTAAGGAGTCGATGTCAAGGGCAAGGTTGCTGAGAGGTGCAGGTAGGAATTGAAGATGATCTCAAAAAGCTTGAAGTACTCCGAGCCTGTGTTCATTTTTCTTTATGTCTAGTGATATACAAACGCCCTATGTTACTATTGATTTTATATTTTATATTAATCATATAATTATAATTTTTTTAAAGGCTGATAACATTTATTAACTTTCTGCCTATTCTGTGAATTGATTCTGACTGTGTCTCTAGGCTAGTGTCCTCTCCTGCCCTGGTGTTACACAGCTTTGTTTTAGCTCAGAGATTTTGGTCCTTGTTCTCAGTGAAAGCCCAGTGTTCAGAGCTAAACGAGCTTTCCTCAGCCTAGGAGTTGGATGTGTGATCAAACAAACCAGTGGTGGCTGTACACCAGTTCCGTGCCCCCTGCTATGCAGCACTGCCAACCTGAGAGCAGCCCCAAGGCTGCTCTACCCGCTTTGGGGCAGGTAATGGTTCTGAGCCCCTGCAGGATGGGATGTGGCATGAGCTCTCACCCTCCTCTCCCTGCCAAAGCCCCCTTGCTGCCAGCAGTGCAGGGCAGCCCATCTGCACAGGTAGGGCAGCTCACAAACTTGCAATCTTGGAACCTCTTGCAAACAAAATCTAGCAGAGCTATGTCTTTGTATAAACTCATTTCTTCCTCAGTGAATGTCAGTGGACCCAGTCTTCCCAATTGCTCATCGCCTCACATATGTCTGCCCTCTCTAGGAAGTTTCCTTGTTTTTCAATGATGCCCCAGTTAAGAGCTAATGGGATATAAAGCTTCAGGCAGGAAAAAAGTAAATAAGGATGCTGGAGCACTGTCCCAAATGGCAGACCGGAGCCTGCTGATGTACATCCAGAACGAGACTCCTGAGCATGTGCACATGGAGGAAGGGGAGAAGGGAGATGCTTATTAGACTGAACAGGAGTTCTGCGTGCAGGAGAGGAGTGCTCTGCGGCCCTGAGGATGTAAGGAAGATTTGCTAACTTTGCTTTATACTATTCATGCAGATAAGGAAGACTCTCAGTCTCCAATCACAAATCGGTATTATACAGTATACTCCCAAAGGCCATAATTACTTCCAGAAGCAGAAATTTGAATGACCCAGATAATTAGTTCAGTGCAGCTGGTCCAAAAATTATTTACATAAAAGCCAGTTTTACTTGAGGGGGAAGAAAAACAACCTTGCTACCAAAAGCAAGTGACCCAGTTAGCTTCATGCAATGAGTCTGAGGAGGCAGAGCTAGAGTGGCAACACGGTGGCCTGTGCCATTGCTTCTTCCCTCTTGTTTTCAGAGGGCAAACGTCAGGCTGCCGGTCCAGAAAATGAGCCCCTGTATAGAGAATCATGCAGGAAGGCAGTGAAAAAGCAGGAAAACTGCATTGATTTGACCTTGTGCTTTCTGCAAGAGTCAGTCTCAGGGAGGTGCAAGGGTTCACTGTACCCAGAGGAAGACATTTCACTTGCAAAGGTGCAGGCACCTAGGGAACAGCGAGGGGTGAGGAGCAGCATGGCTCTGCTCCAGGCTCTGAGGGAGCCAGCGTCAGTTCTTCCACATAGGGGACTGATGCAACTGGAAACTAAACATTGTGATTATCTGGATTAATTTTTAACCAAAACCAGTTCCTTTGTCCAGCTTAGCACGTAGCTGGGCAGCAGCAGGGGCACCTGGGAGGGGAATGCCCAGTGGTTCTTTGGTTAAGATCTCAGGGGACCAGTGCTGATGTTTCAGAGGCTGCCCTCTAAACTGCTAGGTTAAAAAGGAAAGAAAGGATATGTTTTTTAGAAAGCATTTAATTTTAAAAGCATTTGCTGGTGACTCTGTGCACTTTTAGCATACGCTAATGGGCAGGCTAACCACTGCCAGGTTAACCACTGCTGTTTATTTATGGCTGTCCCCCATGCAGACAAGCCCTGACTCTCAGCTCTGTGGTGCTCTGGTGCTCTGACCCTGTCCCTAGGGCCAGCTCCTCCACTCCTCAGTCCCTGCCAGTGCTTTTACCCTGCAGGCAATGAGAATGGTGGCTTAACCAATTCAGGAGTGTCCCCCCCACAAGTATCTTGGGGACTCGTCAGTTCTTGCTCCTCATAGACTGGGACACCCCACCCTCTGCCCATCAGTGAACCAAGGCAGACTGCCAAAGGCCCAGCAAGACATGGAGCTACAGGCCACAGTAAGTGTGAGGAAGAAGGAAGGCTGAGCTGTATATCCCCATTTAATGTGTCCTTACATCTCTGTCATGTATCCTGAAGGCCACTGCTTTTCATTCAGGCTTTGGCCACCACAGGATCAGGCTGATGCTCTGCAAGAAAAATATGCCAGGAAAAGTATCTGCTGTCCCCAGTGTGCCACAGGCATCACCTGGCATCACCACTCTTTAGCACTCCCTCAAGGCATAAGTGTTTTTGTGCTGCTGTTTCTCAAATAGCTCCCTCACTCTCAGAACGGAGCTCTTATCCCCCAAAAGGAACCAGAAGACAAACAAAATCTGTGAGAAACAAAACAGGGTAACAATGATCTTTTGTATTCATGAGAGAGCACAAACATGCTTACTTTAAAAACCCCAAATTGTTCTCCTAAAATGTTGTAAAATGTATAAATAATAACAGTAAATTGCTGTGTATCTCACCAGCACCACATTACTGCTTGCTATTAAGTTTGCTATGGATAGTACTTGTTACTTAACAGCATAGTAAATAATCAGATAACATCCTCATAAAGCCACAGGATCTGATTCGCCTCCCACTTACACTGCTTTTATGCTAGTACGTGCCCATTGACTTAATGGGGTTAATCTTGATTTACAACAGTGTAAATGGAAAGGTGAATTAAAGACCACAGAAGGCAAGTTGGAGAGGATGTGATTTGCAGTAGCCTGGTTCCTGATTGCAGTAACACACCCCTAGACCTACGTTAGCTCCACCAAGCTAAAGAGCTGCACAGTTGCCAGGGCAGAGGAAATGGAAATTCAGGCCCTGCTGTCTTTTGTTTCCAGTGAATGTGCACATCTTGCACAGCACAACATGCCAGCAGGTCCCCTTCCCTTTCCCTCACTCCACCCATGTGTCTCAGGGGCATAAGAAGCATTTCTCTTGCATAGCCTGAAACTATGGGGGTCTTCATGATGTGCATGCTGGAGTTATTTTGCTCTGCCTTTTGCCTAAAGGCGATGCACACAAAGTCCTACGGGCATGTGTTGCATGCAGAGAAGCCTGTGAGATGGAAATGAGCTGACTTTTTGAGGTGGGCATTTGGAAACCAGTTGACTCAAAGGTTGGTGCAAATTCCAGTGCATTTGTTTTTACATGTGGTGCAAAGTCAAACAGAAATCAGCCTTGTCTGTCAAAGTGGAGCTTGCTTTGGTTCATGATTCTCATGTTCCTGTTCCCAAAAGCTGAGCACAGGCCACCAGCATGGGCACCTTGCAAATGTTGCTTGTCAGGCAGAAGTATGTCTCGTGTAACGGGCTTGGGGCCAGTGGATGGCAGGTCCTGGGGGAAAAATATTAGTGGACAGAAGAGAGAGTTAGCTTCTTGCAGGATTGGGAAGTGGACAAGGGAGTTGTCCTCAGGGGCATTTGGGTAAGTAAGCAATGCCATTCTCCCCAGGCCAACCTGATTTCCCACTTTCTGTTTGGGGGCCTGTCAGTGGAGATCTGCAGGGGTGTGTGCATTTGCATCTGGTCTCTGTCTTTCAGCATGTGAGAACCAGCTCCTCAGATGCTATCGGGCAGCAGCAACTGAGCTCAGCAGAAGCGCGGCAGCTCCCACCAGCAGCAGAGCTGGTCCTCCAGGATGCCTCGCTCTGAGGAACAGCATAGCCTGGGCATTCAGAGACAGCGCTGTTGGTAAATACACCCCTGTTGACATTTCCTGTTACATAAGGGGAATGTTTCCTCTCCTGGCTCCTCATCGCCCTGCGCAGCATGGGATGCTCGCAGCAGGAGAAGGCAGGCTGGAGAGGAAGCAGGATGTGCTCCCGTACTGCGGTCCCAGCGCTCCCACCACACCTCATCCCGCGCCGGGCCGCTGGCGGAAACCGCTTCTCTCTGTGGTCTAACCTGGCTCCCGGTCAGGGCCGCAATTATGCTGCTGTAATGGGTACTCCCAAAATGTATTGGTCAATCAGAATTGCATGTTAAGCGGGTGCTGAAAGCCATGGCAGGTTTGATGATTGCTCTGCACCAGGACCGAAGCTGTAGGTTGGTGGATGCAAGAGGCAGATCTTGACCTTGCATTCACTCTGGTTGCAGAGATGGATGGAGAACAGTGGGGTGCTCCAGGGCAGCTGCTTCCCTGATAAAATTCCTGTCTTGCAAGCAGAAGTGAATTTGCCCCTCGGGGCCAGCTGCTCCCCTACGTGGGAAGTTGAGGAACCACCCTGAGGTGCAAAGAGACATTTCCAGCAGCAACAAAATATACATAAACATTTTCGGAAGATCACTTTAAAATTCCAGCTCACCCTCAGCTGCTTGCCACTGTCCAATGTCTAAATGAGCAGGATTTGTCCTGTGTTCAGATTCATACATACATATATATATATACACACACACACATAAGCATGCCCACCTCGTACACAAAGTATTCCCCATCTTCAAGTCACCAGCCTCAGCAGAGTACAGAATTAGATCCTGTCTCCACTTCATAAGCTCGCCCTCCTCTGGTTAGTTTATATAAAGCCATTTCAACCCTGAAAGGAGCTGGCATCTCACATCCCTGCCTTCTGTACTGTACAGAGCAGAGTAGCAAAGAACAAAACAGTGGGGTGAGGGGGGATGCTCTGTTTCTGCTTGGTAACATGAAAACGTCCTAGGAGTTAAATACCAACAAAATATTCAGTGTTAATGTTTAATATTACTGGGAACTTGTCACCTCCACTTACCATCTTGGAGCTGCCATTCTCTCACAGGACTCCACGTCTGAGCTCTGGGCCTAACATGCTTTCCCATTATATAGTAGAAGAAAAAAAGAAAAACCAAGAAGCAGGCAGAGACAGTGACTGTCTTGGCTACAAAGCTAGGTAAGGCTTTCCCCCCCTTTCTGTTTGCAGGAATAAAATGACTGGCATGGCAGAGCTCTTGAACTGCTGCTTTTTTTTTTGAAGCACCCCTTCTATAATGTCTGCGTGATGCTCTTGGATGTATGGAGATTTGCTTGGCTGTGCTGGGTAGCCAGCCTCATCACCCCACTCCTCCCCCCGTCCCCCAACAGAGCCTTCATGGTTGCTCTGCAAACAGAACTCAGGAGTACAGAATTTCAGTGATCCAGGGGCAGAACAGTACCTAAAATAATGGGAGTTAAGACTTTGCCTGCCACACTTTAAAATCGACTCGAGGCTGATTTGCAGTTGTGAGGGTCCTCTTGAAAAATGCATGGGCACCGTTTCACAGAGCACTGCAGCTTGGTGCCATCCCGGAATGTCTCCCTTTCACCGCTGGAAACTCAGGCACTGAAAAAAAAAAAAAGAAGTCAAATCTCCTTGCCATCAGTGGAAACACCGAGCATCACACTGCAAACAGAATTGGGCCATCCTGCCTGTCTCTCTGGTTTCTGTAAAATGCCTTATTATCCTCTGGGCTGAGTGGTTAATGAAAATTCAAACTCTTCTAGCTTATTCTAGTTAGGAGGAGAAATGGGTGATGCAATCAGGTATCTCTGCTGCAATTTTGTTTTATTTGGAAGGCTGTACAAACCCTGCTTCTTTAAGCACAAGAGGAACTACCAAAAAAAAAAAAAAAGAGGCAATTTCTCAACCCTTCACTCCAAACCTCCTTTGGTCAACACCCCGACCCAAAACTGAAGCCAGTATCCTGCCAAAACCACATAATCATCAGACTCTGTTCAAACTTTCTTCTGCTTCTGTGAGCTGTTATTCCCTCTATACCTTGGCTTTTTTTTTTCCTACAGCAACAAACATGCCTCACCACACCCCTGAAACAACATTTAGCCCAGATGCTGCTGTGCCGAGCAGCCAAATACCTAAAAAATACCCAGAAAAATACCCAGTTTGCCTTTTGCAGGGAGCGGGGGGGGGGGGGGGGGTGGGGGGGGGGGGCGGGATGACACATGCTTAATGCCTTTTACAGCCATGTTAAATGAAAGACGCCTCTAAACTATTTTTTTCACAAAGGTTTAACCCAAGCTGTAACAACCTCACCACCTTTGTATAATTCTTGCAGCTAAAACTTCCAGTTAAAAAAAAATCAGAAGCAGGTAAACTCAGATTTTTGTGGAGTTCAGTGACCAGCTGCATTAGGCTTATAACCCACACAGAGATGTGCTGTCATCCCTCTGAAGCCCTGCGAACAAGCTGTGGCTCTGGGAGGATTGTAAACTACCTCTATTGTTTCCCTGCCTTTCAGCATCACTTCTGTTTTGAGAATGATCCAAATGCCAATTTACTACTGATCATTTGTATACAAACCTACAAAATATCTAGCGGGGGTCAGACCAAACTGCCCAGAAAGCTGTCTCTGGCAACCAGTGAGAGCAGATGCATCAGGAGACGTGCAAGAAAAGGGCAAATTCAGATTCATCCTTCCGCTGGTGTAGGCTTCCAGCTTCTGACAAGTCAAGCTGAAGGATGTCTTCATATTGTTTGTATTAACATCCCTCTAAGAGTCTTTTCTGATCTCAATCTGTCCGATCACTTTTTGATCCATTTTGCTTTTGGCCTTCCTGGCACCCTCTAGCAATAAGCTCCACAGCTTAATTACATGTGTCCGTTAGAAATTTACTGTCTGATCAACAGAAAAAACTCAAAACCCCTGAGCTACTGGACACCAAGTAAAATGCTGAGAAATAGTAAATACCTATTCTTTGTTCATCTTCTTCTTGACATTCACGGCTGTGTGTATGTTTATACTGTTTAATCACTTACCTCCCCCCCCCCCAGTTTATGCGATAAACTTATGAACCTGTTTATATCTTTGTCATCTAAATATCCTATGGCAATGACTTCCCAGCGTAGGACTCTGATGGTGACTTCTTTCGATTTGTTTAAATCCCACTCCTTGATTAATTCACTGGGTCTCCCATTTTCACTGTCAAGAATAGTAAATAATCCTTCTGTTTATACTTCTCCAGCCATTGTGGTTTTATAGCACACTGCTGTAGTCCACCTTGGACCCAGTCTTCTCTCTCTAGACTGAAGTGTCCCTGGCCTGTTTAATAATAGATTTGCTGCTAAACTTAACCGTTGCTGCTGGAAGAATCAGTGAGTGTAAAGGCAGTTACTGTGGCTGCTCTGAGGGCTTCGTTTCCCTGTTTCATTGACCTCAGATGTCATGCTTTTCTGGAGAATATTTAGGCCATAGGAATTTAAGATAGTGGGAAAAAATGTGAAAGTCTGTGTAAAGAAAGTATAGTTGAACATATTTTGGGGAGGGGAGGAAGTGAACTTTATTTGCACCTTTAAGAAAACAGAAGTGGTAAATGTATTCTTAATTATGTGCAAAAGTAGCATATGCAAGGTATTGTTAGGCACTCATCTGAAATAATCAAAAATCTTTATTTTTTTATTAATGAATTTGGATCAGAGATGGGAGCTGCACTGTATAATAAGGGAGCTGACTTGTTTTTCCTGTTGACATACCTTTAAACAAGGGAAAAGGTAGAAAATGGAAAGCACCAATATCACTGACTTGCAAACAAAAGGAAGGTTAAGATGGAAAAGTTTGAACTGAAATGTACACAGAGACGCAGTGTGCGGGTGTAGATACAGAAGTGATTCACGTTTCCAGAGAATATGCTTACTAGGTAGATGGACAGAGAAATCATCTATCAAATATTACGTGGTGACTCAAAATAGTTTTATAATCACCCACATTAAATTGGAAGAATAATTACATACCACTATAAGTTTTGAAATAAATGAACTTCCATGGATGTGTTTATGGAGATCTAACATCCTGAAGGGTCACATGCAGTACTAAGAGCATTTTGAATGGAATTCCAAAATCATTTCACTCTTTATTCCTAGAGAGAGTATTTCACTGCTGTTTCTTTTCACTTTTTGCCAAATTTTTCAGTGTTGTATGCATTAGGTCTTAAGAGAAAATGGAGATAAATCTTGTCTGAAAATTTCCAGGAGTCATCTAGGCCAACACATCCTAAGGTATGCTAACACATTAGAGAAATCGATGGTGTTTACAGCTATTTCTGAATCAGTGCTGAAACAAAGCAACATTAAGGTTGTACGTAGGAGTCTGAACGAGCAAGCAAATTTCTGCCTTGTTACAGCCCTATAATTTGGTTACAACTGATCTATGATCGACACATGATTGCCTTGAATTTCGTGGTTTGTAATTGCCAACTACACAGTTTTCATAAACACCCATGAGTTTATGTTTTCTTCATGAATTGCTCACATTCATGTTACCTTGAGCATTTGATCATTCAATATTTAGTGCCTGTATTCCCATGCAGCACTGGGGTATGGCTTCCTGGCTGTGTCACACAATCTTTAGACAAAGAAACAGAGGCTTGAAGCAACCACCTAAGCTCCCTCAACAGGGGAGACATACCTCCAGCAGCCACTCTGTCCCACCCTACATCACAATCCCTGGGGGAAGTGGCCCAAAGTGCTGTGGGGCTTTGCTTCTCTCTGCCCACTGCAGCTGGACACTGTTTAGCTCAGGCAAAAATTCCCCGTAATTCCACACAATGCAACACACTTGTTGCAAAGTAGATTTCTCATGTATAGTCCCCAGGGTGTGGGGTTTAGCAGATTTATTTAAAACAGCTGCAAAGGGCTATATGTTTTCCCTATTTAGGTTACACTGGTTAGCTTAGGATGGTTGGAGCTTGACTTACGGTTTGGGATGCTCGCACCTCAGTTCCTCGAGGGCACAGCCGCATGGCTGCTGCTTTCAAAGCCTGTTAATGGAGGGAGGTTTTAAGCGGATGGGTTTTGTCTGGCATTTACAATGGTCCAAGTTGGTTACCGCAACTGGGCTGGCGCAAGATAACTTGGGCTGTGAGATAACTTGGGTTGGGTGGGTCGTGCCGTACCTTACCCTAAATGAAAATACCAGTCTTCAGCCTGAGCAGCAGTGTCTGTCCCCAGATGTGTTTAGCACCAATTTGACAAACTGGTGGGAACAGAAGCACAGATTGGGCCTTAAAACAGCTATTTAAGCTGTGCAGGTATTCCTTTATTTCAATCTCACTTCATCTTAGCTCTGACCCCTATGTTTTCTTTCAGCCTTGAGAAAACAGTGAATGTTGTCTATAGGAAGCAAACATCTTGGGTTTTTGAGACCCACTTTCTGCCAGAAAAAAAGTTTTGAGCAACTCTATTTGGAGGCCTGAAGAGAAAGCTAAAAGGGATGAAAAGAGCCCCTACCGAACATTAATGCTGTGCAGGAGGAAAGCTCTGGCACGCTCATGTTGGTAGGCAGTTACAAGCCCTATCTGTCAATGCTAATATGCCATGTGGAGAGAAACGTGTCCTGTTACACCTCTGAAAGCATCAGCGATGTACTTGAAACATACCCATCACCAGAGGACACAAGTATGAGAAGCATTTTGTTTTGCAGCAACAAAACAGATAAAACATTGGAAAAGGTTGCCACAAAGCAAGCTCTGTGGTGAACCATAGGCGCTCTGTGGAAGATCTAGAAGAGGTATGGAAGCCTTAAAAAAAAGATAGCACAGGAGGAAAGCCCCTGCCAGAAGGAATTGCCAGTAATTTTGGAAGCAAACGCTCCTGAGGGGAACAGCTGGAGGAGGATGAGGAAGGGGTTACTGAGGCCATCGAGCAAGCAGGGAGGACAGTGAAATGAAGGAAGGATGGGCTGGAGATCCATGGCTTTGCCTCCTGCCTCTCCTGCAGGTCACAGGTTGTTCTGGGGGAGGCCAGAGGCCATGTGCACCTTCCCACACACCAGGAAGTTGTGTTTTGGGGATGGGATGCAGTAAGTGCATTCTTCCTTCTCCTATAGGGTATGCTAAAGTTGCTCTTGCACACATGGTTCAAGGATCATTGATTCATTTTTAGGCCGCTCTCCTATACAAATTAGGCTCATGCAGCCTGCCTGAGCGCCCGCCCATTAGTCTCCCCTGGTAACTCTTGAAGCCTTTTGTTTTCAGGCACATTGACAGAGGGGTGAAGTTTCAGAAATATCTCATCCCTACGGGTTTTGTGGAAATAAAGGACTAAGTAGAGAAGCGAGACCCTCTTCGATTCTCTGCTGAAGGACTGACTACAAGAGCTTGGCTGTTATTAGGCATCAGAAATCCACACAGATGATCCCTGGGCTTCATTGCTTCTGCTCCACAGGAACTCACTCATGTATTAACTGAATTTTCTCGTCCTTCCCTTTATAAAGCTGGTGCTCTACTGTAACAGGGATAATGACATATTTTGCCTGAAATAGGATGCTTATGAGAGCCTAGCTTGAAATAAAGATTATAAAAATGCAATGTCTAGCAATTGTAATGTCATCCATGGAATAGGAGAGAGAAAGAGACAAACAGATACATATGTAGGTAGACAGATAGATTTCTTAATTGAACTCTTTGCTTGGCTGTATTTCCTTTAGGCAAGTACCGTAGGTGACTAACAATAAAGGACTGTAAGGAAGAACATGTGGGGTTTTTTAACAAATTTGGCTTGTTATAGGCAAGCTTTTACACTTGCATCAGCCTATACTGAAGATCCCTAAATAATTCAAAGCATTCAAATGGTCTAACACTAGCAAAGTATTATTCTCTCCACAGGTGCTTGAAAGTAGGAAAAAAGGTAGCAATATTTTCTCTTTTAAAGTACTAATAATATGTCATTCTCCTGCTCCAGAGCATTTAATGTCCTATATAAATCAATAGCTACCTCACTATCTATCAATAAATGAATAATTACATTTCTGCCTATCCCCAGACGCTCTGAAACCATTTATTCTAGTCATTTAATCACAAAGCTGTTATTGCAGGGGAAATTCAAGCAGATGTGAATACATAAAGCCAAAAATAGAGAACTAAGCTGAGAAGTTCGCTATAATAGCCATCTCTTCCAAAACAAGCTGCTTCTCACTTTCCCAGGAGATACAGTAGGTATCTCTTCACTTTTCAAAACAATAACTGGTATGGTAAAGCTCAGTCAAGCAAAGCAAAACTTCACTCACTTCACTTTTTACATTTGAATGCAACAGGGAGTCCTTGCTGGTCTGATCAGGAATTCTCTTTCCCCCTCAAAGGACCTGAGGTCCCAAAATGTCCTCACACTGGAGCCTCCATTTGAAAAGGATTTGTATAACAAGATGCTTCTGTCTCTATAGAAAAACTTGTTCATCTCAAAAGAGTACTCTTCTTTTGTGCTTTTTTAAATGGACCTACATATCTGGGGAAACTGAAAGTATCTATCTTCACCCCATGGAAGCCTTCATTTACCTGCAGCAACAGCATTCCTTTTTGATACCATGTGCCTGCTGTTAGGAGACCAAATATATATGCATTGGAGAGAGTGTGTGTGTATGTATACACATACAGACAACATATAAGATTCAGAGGAAGAGTCTAGATTTGATGCGAAAGTGGTGGATTCTCATTCACTGACATTAACATAGTCTTCCTCCTATATGTTGGTGAAAGCCTCAGAGATGACTGAATTGGGCTATGTCTAAGTCAAAATAACCAACGAATATTAATTATATAAACCTATCTCCCAGCTCAATTAGATATATGCTTTATGTCTGTAAGAAGGATGAAAACTCAGATGACTTGTCAGAGTTCAGAAAGCAGGATCGGGATGTGTTCTCCCAGCTCCCCATCCTATGCAAACCTGTTCTTCCTTCCAGACAGGCTGGGTATGTTTACCATGTCTCTACCTTTGTTTCTGCTCACCTTCCATCCCCACAGGGAGCCCTCAAGCACGTATTTATTTGCACTTTGAACCTGTGCTTGCTTGCATGGCTGTGCTTTAGCTCAAGCTGGGACCTGATTGCTTTAGGGGAGACAGAGATGAGGTTGCCTGAGTGCCAGTAAAGCTTCAGTGCCTTCGTCTGCAATTCCCCCTATTCACCCCAGCACTCCAAGTTCTCCTGCAGTTGATACCAGAGAATAAGAAGGAATCCTACAGTGGTTCAGAGCAACGTGTGTGCAGCACGAATGCCTGTGGATGAGTGCAAAATTATGTGATCAGACTAGTGTGGACTGAACTTCATTTTCAGCACCAGAAATATCAAAAGTCTTTATGCATATTGTAATGTATACCATGAATGTTTCTGAATGTATAGATGGTTTATTACATCAGATTTAGCTCTGGGAGGTGTCTTGCATCCTATAAATGCTAGGTTACAAAAATGCTGGCATATGTATGTATGTATGTGTATAAACACATATGTCTGGGTCTTTATGAAAAATAACAGCCTAGGATGGCTGGATAGATAGCTGACTGACTGGATAGCTACACACATCCTTCAACCGGAGAGGGGCGGGGAGGAAAAAGTTTTAAAGTGACATGCATCTTTTAATGCTGACTTGACTTGTAAACCCCTAAGTGCGCTGGAAGGACTACAGCCATCTCAGGTTCCATAAAGTTTCCTTTTCACTGAGAGAAAAGCCCCAGATCCTGCTCTTCAGGTCTCAACAGCCCCAGCAGAACAGGGAGACATCATGGTGGGTCAATTAAGTAGCTTGGTCCTTTGCTTTCTGACTTTAATCTGAGCAGCAACAGCAAAGCTTTGGTGGGTATGATTTGAATGGTAAGCAGGCAAAGATGACCTTGATAATGCAAGAGGCAGGAAAGGCCCTGGCAACATCTTTTTCTAGTCTCTGTGGTATCCAAATCAACAAGTATTTTTCAAGAGTGAATTTGAAGGCATCCTCTTATCTGTCATTCAACAGCCTGCCTGTGGCAGAGGAGGGCTGGGCAGCCGTCACCTCCAGGCTTGCAGGCAGGCATGCAGCAGCCCTTGCATCCCAGCGCAGACCATTCAGACCTCCTCTCACTTCACAGTTAGCCCTGCTTTGAGCAGGGGGGTGGACAACAAGGTCCTTTCCAACCAAAATTACTCTCCAGTGCTAAGTTCACAACCTGGTTGAAGTGGACATCTCGGTCCCAGCATGGAGGTTGCCCTGCTTATTTTGAATTGCAGTGGGCTATCTGTGACTCTGCTGCAGCAGAGTCCAATTTACAAGGAAGGAACACTCCTGACATGAGAAGACTCCCAAGTAGCTGAAGCCAGTTTTCCTCCCCACCGTCAGCACCCACATGGATGGAAACAGAGTGAATTTCAGGCACAACTGCAGCTTTGCTACTCCTCTTCCTTGGGAGGATGTGGCAGCTCCCACCTGTGCTGGGTCCAGGCTGTAAGACCGGGAGAGCCACCATGGCTTTGTGATGCCACAGTGCTGCTCCAGCTACAAAGGGCAGTTTGGCAAGGGAGGCACCCCTGGCCCATTGTCGGGGGCAGGGGGTTGGTCCCAGTCCAAATCTGCTGTTGAGACAGCAGATTGAGACTAACTCAGAAATCACCACGCTGCATAGATCTGTCTACTTGTGGGATTTGTGCTAGCTTGATGAAAGAGTTGGCTCCTATCCTCAGCTGAACTCTCATGGTTCAAAGTTGTGCTGGCTTTTTTCTGTGTCCTTTGGGGTGAAAAATGTCTTGCAGCTGCTGCTTATAACTATTTCCCCTGTGTTTCAACACAGTGCTCTGAGAGACTGCAATCATGATTGCCAATAGCCAACATCCAGACTAAAAATAAAAAGCCACAGCATGGGACTGAGAGACAAGCAATAACACCTCCAGCAAAAAAGCACTGATCACTGGAAAGAAAAGACCTCACCCCTCCAGTCCTGTCTTCTCCATGTTGAAAGCAGCTTCCATCTGACAGTGTCCTCTTCTGATGTCATCAGGAAATCTAGATGGCTTGTAGAAAGCACTAGGTGTGCTGACCTTTCCTTTTATTAAGTGTCTGTGTTTAATAGCCATGAAATTTTGGCCAGTCAGTAAATACAGTGCAGAGAAAGAGAAGGTTTGTCAGTGGAGCATTTATTTGCCCCTTGGAGAAATCTGGTGAGCTGTTACCAAATACCTGGGTTTGGCCCCAGAGCTAACACATTATCTTTTCTTTTTTTTCCCCTACGGTTTCAACAGTCATCTTTTGTGGAGGTGGGTTAGGCTGAAGGGATCCCACCTGCAGAAGAGAAGGAAACCTAAGGAAAACATTTCTGGGAGAAAGCCACAGTCCCTTCCTTGCTGTCTCCCAGCTGTCACAGCCCAGGAGGGAGGAAGAGCTGCTGACGATGTTTCCAGGAGAATTGGGGTGTGGATGGGGAAAGGGGGCAAGGAGCAGAGCCATGGGTCTGCCCTTTCCCCATGCAGGTGCTCAGTGCAGAGTGTAGTGGGTGCACAGCACAACCAAGCTGCAGAGATGGGACCCACCAAGCTGCACATCCCCATACCAGGTAATATCAACTCTTTAGACCAAGCCTCCAGGTTGCTCTGCCTTGTATCATGTGTGGCACAGGGCCAGCCTAGCAGGAAAAAATACGACAAGCTTGCAAGGCTTCTCAATTAGCTGTCCACTACAGCTCAGGAATTGAAACTTCAAGACTTTGCCTAGTATATCAATTTTTTGCATATTATACCTGAGATGGGCTGAAATATTTATTTCCCCTCTTTTTGATTAGTATTTAATATGTAAGGAGAATCTGTTCATTTGTCATGTCGACCTTGCTCAGAATGAGGTCTAGAGACCAAGCCTTTATGTGCTGCCAGCAGCGCGTGTACTTGGGCTAAGCAGAAGTATTTCGTGGCAGCTGATCCACCAGCTCACTGCAGTGTTAAGGCTGATCCTAGCCCTGCAACAAAAGCTCTCCTGAATTTTGCACGCAGTAACCTTGCAAGATGAAGACACTCTGAAAAATAGCATGACGCTCTACCCTTGTGAAAATAAATAAAAGGCCACATCTTTGAACAGCAGTGGTGAGATGTTTTATTTGCAGTCATTTACCCCATGCCTGGGAGACATGAATTCTCAATCACAATTGCTACATGGTCTTAAATGCGAAATAAAGTGCCTCATGTGAATGATCATAATTGTTTCAAACCAGACTCTAAACACCCAGTTGAGAAAGGATAGTACTGCCTTTGAAACAAAAACATGGCTCAAGATGGAAAGAGAGAGATTCTACCTCTTGTTTTCCATTTTTGCAAGTCTCTTGAGCTTTCTCTCCCAGTCTGTGCAGTCCTGGGCAGATCGTTTCCCTGGCATCTTGCTCCTTGGGGGAATCACAAATCCTGGTGCGTACGCATTTAACCGGAAGGATCTCCAGTGTAAAACCACAGCACCCAGGCCGATTCAGTAACTTGTTGGGCCCACTGGTTTTTGAGAGGTTGCAGACCTATAAATACGCTGTTTTGGGGAAGTACTTAACTACCAAGAAGAAGCAGCTGATGTTATATTATTAGATTCAAGAGCAGAAAGAATGATGTCTAGACATTCCCTTATTAAACAGTAAGAATTTTTACTTAGCATTTCCTCTGTGTGCGGTGAAGTGATAAATTTGATCAGTAAGCATCTAATATCTCAGGTGAAGACTCAGTCCCACTTTCGGCCTTCTGCTCCCTCAGAGGTTTTATACAGGCCCGTGCATTTGATGACATGCCTCCTGGAAAAAAAGCTTAAGATAACATTTACAAAGTTTATAAATGTTTTACAAGAGTCTCCCTTTCTCACTCGTGATAAGACGTGGATTTCAGGCACAGGCAGGAGAAGAAAAAATGTGTCATAGCTGAGTTAGGGAAGGAGGAGAAAAACTTTTCTTCTTTAGCTGACCTAGTAAAAACACTTTTTCTCCTCAGTCATTGATACACAGTACCTGAGAAGGGCTTTCCTGTATGTAATCTGGCTGCATCTGTTGCAAGAAGCACTTGGATCACAAATTTGCAGGTCGGTGGGCCCTGTGGGAGACACAGGTTTCAGCAGACTCACCTTTCAGTTAAAAAAAATCAATGTGATTTTACCAAAGATGTGGGGACTCCCGTTCATTTTGCTGGTCAAACCAATGCCATTGCAAGGAGGTAGAGGGGAACTGCTGAGTCCTTCCCCACCTGCACCCATTGGATGCAGCATCAGCAGAACCCTCCCATCCCCAGCACAGCACACACAGGATTTGAGAAGATCCTGTTACCATAGAAATCCTAGAAGAAATAAATGAAAATCAATGAAAAGCAAAAGCAAAAATTTCCAAGATATAAATCTGACAAGTATTGCGGGCCCAGACCCAACAGAGCATTTATCGTCTCTCCTATAATTACTCATGGATTCATACAAGTAGGAAGGAATAGGAGTCCGTCTGAGCCGAAAATGCATGGAACAAACTCAGAATAAGCAAAATGCTCTTTAATGTCTCTAGGCCTGCTTATTTACTAATACATTATTAAATAAGAGCCACACATATTGTTATTCCAACCTCCATAAACACAGCACTGGTGCCCACCACCCTGCTAAGTGCCTGCCCCTGGCCCTCATGAAACGGTGGCATTGCGCTGTGAACATCGGTGCTCCAGTGACCAACAAAGCAGTGTCAAACAGACCCTTTCACCCTGAGCACAGATTTTGGTGGGCTTCAGAAATCCACCCCTGCTGAAATTTCAAACAAAAGCCACTGGATGGGCCATCACCTGAGATAGGCAAGCGTCTCACGCAGCTAATGGGGGTATTGGAAAAACATTCAGCTGTGTGGTAAGCTCCTCACCTCTAAGAAGTGACACCTCCAACAACATACGTATGAGTTAAAATGGGACAGCTGTATTTCAGATAAACTTGCTGTTTATTCTGGGTTCTTTTAGGCTATTCTGGTGGAAATTGGAGGATAACACCTCCCAAAGAATCATATTTGGGCACATTGTTTTCATGACCAAGAATATCTTGCTCGACAAAAGTAGCTAACTACCTTTTAAATACTCAAGAAGTCAGGGTCTGCTCAAGATATGTCTGCTGCTAATACTTTAGGCATGTTGACTCTGTCCTAATTCATGCTTGCTAGACTACATGATTATCAACTCTTAAAGCAACCAGTGTTTCTAGTTATATTTTATCCTAGAACATAGTTATCAGCTCATATCTAAGCCTTATTTAGACTAGAATTTAACATCATGTATGCTAAATCCCTCAGCTAAAAACCAGGCATCAGCATATATTAAAACACCTTCATCTTGTCCAGAATATTCTGCAGCACTTTAACTGTATGACGATGCTATGGCAGTTTCTGACCTAAGAAACACTTAGAGTGCTGGGGGGGAGAGGTCTTTCACACATGTGCTGCAGGCTTCCCCAGAGAGCACTGGAGCACATCTTCCAAGTTTTTTTCTCCCATAAAGTCACAACGGAGCGGACAGGCTGTGCTGATGTCCGCTTTCAGCATGCCAGGCAGAGCACCAAGGCTCTTGTGGCAAGAGGAGGAGCTGCCAGAAGAGCAGGAAATTCCACTTTCCTGAGTGTTTCCTAATTAGCACCATTTCTGGAGGTAGAATACCTAATCCCAGGGTGCAGGACTGACCTGGTTACTGAAGGAAGGCATTGTCTAACCCTGCTTGCCCACTGTTTTCCTTGCTCTGGAATATACTTGTTATATGCTCACATAATCAGGCTCTGTAACTTTTCTCACTCAGAAACAAGCCAGCCAGGACTCGGAGGAGCACCACTGCCCAGCCCGTGATGTTAGATGGGGTAGCTATGCACAGGTATCATAGTTTCATGTAGATGCAAATGCAGATGCCAAAGGGGAGCACAGTGCTCTGCCTGCAAAACACACCTCTGCGAGTGCTACAAAAGGCAGGGCCTGCTCATGATGTTTCTACAGCCAGCAATTCAGCCAAGTTGAATATATCTTAATGCTTGTCAGCTAGCATGATTATCACATCTCAGAGATCACATTTGCCTCCCTAGGCTGGGGATTATCAGCCCAGCAAGCCCATAGTTCCCACACTTTTAGGAGACTATTCCCTTTGCTCCCAGCTCACCCCCTTTCTCACCCAAATGCTATAGAACCTGCACCTGCAGGTGGGGCAGCGGAAGGTGCTTCCCATCACCTTGTACCCACAGCAGGCCCTGGGCCACAGCTTGGAAACACCCTTGTCTTCACCAGGCTGCTCACTTCTTGTAGCTCTGGAGTGCTCCATCCCACAGCCCTGGTCATGCTCATCAGCGCTGTGCTGAGCAAAGCAACCCCGCGCCCTGACTGCAATTTCATCAGACCCCTGAGATAACATATCCTGGAACGGTGTTTGCAGCAGCACCCACATATCAGGAAAAGCCCTGTGTGAGCCCTTCTGCCCAGCAGAAAAGGGCTCAGGAGGCTGAAAACATAACCAGAGGAGGCTGTGTGCAGCTTATCTAGGATGCCAGAATGCCACCTTTAAAAGCGGAGCCCTGTATTATCAGAAAAGAGGCTATTTTTGGCTTCTTAGCTCACTCTCTGGAGCAGTGTGTGACCGGTGCTGCAGGAGCTCGTTTAGGAGTCAGGAGATAGAGAGCCGCAGCAAAGCAGCTGGGGATTTCCAGGAACGTGGGGTCACCCTGCATCCACGCCAGCCTCTTTGCATGGTTCCAGCAGTGGAGAGAACAGGCTCGGTGGAATAAGGCAGGTGCCATTAAATTAGGATAATTTAAAGCATTTTTTGCCTATCCTGATAAGCTACTGACTTCTCTTGTTATATCCCCCGCACCAGAGAAGACAGGAAATGCAATGGGAACACAGACATAGATGATATTATTTTAATACAGGTAATAAAATTCAATTCTGCTCAAAAAGTTAAATAATTTACTAGGTTTCTATACACAGTGATCTAAAAAATACATGGTTAAAGCAATAATTTATTCTTTGATAACAGGAAACAGCTAATAACAGAAAACCTCTTTTGTTTTGGATTTACAGACCATTTCCCATGTGTTATGTTTGCTTTGTCTGTCTCTCTGGCATCCGCTGGTAAAGATGAGAAGGAGGGGAAGGCAAGGTGTTGCTCAAAACACAGGACCCCAAAATGCTTTTAAATCTGTTGTCCTCTGCAGAAAGGTAGCAAGGAATCTCCTGGACGCTTTTCTTCCTCCCCAGAGCTTTTTTAAGGTAACCGTGTAAGGCTACTCATTGGAAACACATCACAAACTTCCTGGGAATAGACAGGCCAGGAAGTCCACAATCTGGAGACAGAGGGAAAAAACCCCAAGGAATAGCCTAAATAAACCACTATGCAACTACTCCCACGTGTTACTCTGCAATCCTTCTGTGCTTGGCTGGTGGTCTTATTTCCTAAAGGAAGCACTCCTCAATGACTGTCACACTTGTGTCACTGGCTGTATAGCCTCCCTTTCCCTACCCCAAGAGTGAGCCTCCATGTATTTTGGGTTGTGCACATCCATACATTGCTGCATGCCCAGGGGAGGCCCTGCCATTGCCCCATCACAGTGCCTTGGGTAAGGAACCTCTCGCCATGTGCTGAGGTTGTACCTGTGCTCCTTGCTCCCAGCATTGGGCAAACCAGGCAGCCCCCTGCCTGAGGAACCTGGAGACCATCACCTCAGAGAGGGCTCGTGGAGGAAGGGAAAAAGGATTTCTTGTCTTACGAACAGAGGCTTGAGATTGCTTTCTGTTTCGTTCTTACCTGAGGAACAGCAGGACTGCTAAGTCTCAGACTGTTGCTGGTTTTGTTCTTTCTTTTCCCCCAGAAAACACGCCAGAGGTCTCAGAGATGGGAAAGAGCAGGATATTGAATCTTTTCTGCCCAGCAGCCCTCACAGCCTGAAGAATGGCTCATGAACCCTGAGCTTGCCCATGCTTCCTGGCTCTCAAGCAGGTCTTGCACAAGCTATGAACTTTACATGCAGGCAGAAACCACCAACAGGTTCTGTTGAAACATTTTCCAGGCTTTGAGGATTCTGAATATTGTGATGCAGTGATAAAGTAACTGCACCGTGTATTTAAAATTGTCTGAGATTTCCACTGTAGACCTTAGACACAGTGCTAAATAGGGCAAACAAAAATAGCTGTTATTTTGACAAGTGCTTATTTAAAGCCTGTTTTGTCAGCATTGCTGCCCTGGTTATGACAGGGAAGTTGTCTAGAAATTGCATAATTACAAATATTAAATGTAAAAGCAAAACAGCACCGCACAATTCAATAATGGAGCGGGTCACGTTTGCCATGGCTGTTGCAGCCTCTATTAAGGCAAGGCTGCAGCAACTCCATCTCAAACCATGGCCTCAGGAAAATGCCACGCGGCTGCTGCTCCTCATTTGCTCTCAGCCCAGGAGGTTGTTCTGCTCTTGGCGTTCAGATTGCTGCACTAGGGGAGGTGATAAGGATACTGTTTTCTCCCTCGCCCTCATGTAGCTGAGAGAAGGCAGCCTTAGTGCCTTTGCAGTTCTCAAAGTGTCCAGCACTTGTCACCAGACCCTTAATAGACTTCAAAATAATAGTATAGGAGTGGGGACTGGAAAGTGAGGGGAGAAACAGCCCGAAAACTTTAAGAGTTCCTTTTTGCACGTAATAAAATTTGTAACAAATTCAGCACCTGAGCTTCTGTGGAATAAAAGAACACATTCAGTGCTCTTCCCTTCCTTCTCCTTCCTCACAGTGGAAAGGAGGTGAGAGAAGATGACCAGCTTAGAGATGATTTTTTGATGGTTTGATTTCACAGACTTCGTGTTGCTTACGTACCACCCATCTTCCTTCCGATCTCCAAGGGCACTTTAAGATGGCTTGTCCTCCTATTTTCCATCAGCTCAGGAGGCCACTGGAAGGGCCTGTGCATGTAATCATTTTTTTCAGTCAAACCACAGAAGGATGTCCTGCAGCAAGGTGCACACCATCTTTCTCCCCACCTTTCCCTCCAAAGGTTTGTTGCATGCACCCAGGCAGGTTTCTACCCACGAACATTTGTTATACATGTCATACTTACCTGAATGCAAGCTCGGTGTCCACCAGCTCTGCACTTTAGTCTAGCTCATTTACTTTCAGGAAAAAACATAGGGAAACTGAGCAGGGAGCTCTGGGCTACTGAAGATCCTCTCTTGCAGAGCTGCTTACCCGGTGTCTCACCTGGGCAAAGCAGCAGCAGGGTCAGGAGCCTCGGGGTGCTGAGGCAGCTGTGCTGGAAGTGACAGGTTTGCATTTAGCGTCCAGCAGTGAAAAACCTGCTGTATGTGACTTGGTCAGCACCAGGTACAGATGCAGTGGCAGGCATGCCATCCCCTAGTTGAATTCCTAAGGCTCCGTGTAATCTTCTCCCTTCTTGTAACCTGCTGCCTCATGGGCTGCACGTCTTCCAGCTACAGGAGCACTTGGGGTGAGGACCCTACAGCCAAGAGCTTTCCTCATAATACATTCTTCATTAATTTTAACAGTAGAATCACCCTGTGCAATACATGAGGATGGGGACTTAGGGGAAAAAATTAGCATCCTCATTTAATTAAAGATGGATCATAATAATAAAATCTGCACAAAGGGACTGGTGTGGGATTACAAAGAGAACCTTAATTGTGGAATTATTCCTGTTTGACTTTGAGTCTCTGATTTTTCCATCTCAACGCAATCTTTTTAACAGCTTTGGCATATAATTTCTGGTTTGTTTGGGGTTTTTTTTTTTTAAAAAAAAAAGAAAGACTGAAGTGTTATCATTCAGCTTCACACTGACACCTGTATGTGTCATCAGCAAAGCTGGAATCTCTTCTATCCAAGACTTTTCTCACTTGACCTAAAGGATTAACTGATAGCAATGATAGGTTTGCACTCTAGCTTGCTCACTGCAGGCCAAATATGAGGTGAGTCTGGCTAAAACACTCTGCGGTGAGCATGTGCAAACAGCAACTTTTCAGAGGCCTAGAAATTAGATAAATTTTCTTTTATAGCATAGTGGTATCAGACTTTCAGTCCCTGCTTCAAATGAGGGGTACTGCCGATGTTTTCTAAAGATAAAATTGCCAGCCTTTCCTCTTTCCACAGGTGAAACCCCTGTTTTTTCATTATGTTTGGAAGAGTTGAAAAGTTTCAGCTGAATCTACCTATCAAAATAAAAATAACCTAAAAACAAAACCCAACCACAAACCACGCTTTAGAAGACACCTGAAGACAATTTCACACTGAACAGCCAAAGCCTTACAAAAGTTACACAAAGCTGAAACCAGAACCTTCTCGTCCAAGCCACAGGATCGACAGTGCTCCCCAGCTGCTCAGGTTTCCCTTGGCAGGCAGGGGATAACCATCCTCACTTCTTTCAGCAGAGCCTTTTAGACCTACTGGTGAAAATGAAGAAACTGTCATCATCACTAATCCCATCTACAATGATCATTATCTGGAAGAAAAGCAGGGCTTTGTCCACACGCAGGATTTCACAACAATGAACCTATGTACCACATCCCATACTTACGAGCAGAGCTTCCCTTTTCAGCTGGGCCGACAACCATGTTGCAGTCCAGACTCTGCCCCATGGGCAGCACTTGCCAGGCAGCTGAAGGTGCTGGAAAATGGGCTCCAGCACTGAGGTTCCAGGCACATTCACAGGACTCGGCCCATCCTGCTGCCGGGTGCTTTGGGGACCCCTTTGTGCTGCTGGGAACAGCCACACTGGGTATAGACGGGAGCGAACCATGCTCCTCTGCCTTTGCCAGCATCCGAAATAGATACTGGTGAAGACGTAAACCACTACCACCTGCATTTCTTTTGTGAAGACATCTAAAAGCAGGTGCAAATAATAGAGTGGCACAAAGCACCTTGAGAGCAAACAACCATTTGCCTGTAAATTATTAACAAACACCTCTAACACTGTTTCCAACCGAGATGATTCAAGTATTTTTATTTTTGTGGCTACACAGATCCCTTCCTTTCTTTACGGTGCTTTTAAATTCCACAAAACAGAGGAAAACTGCTCAAGTTCAAACTTTTTGACATTATTGTCAGTTTATTTCCATGAAGCTGAACACTGAGTATTATGAAACAGCTCAGGAATGCTACACATAAAGGGAGATTTCCTTTTTTTCCCCTTCAGCTGAAATATCTTTTGGCAATAAATCCCCACCGGAAATGTGCTTTCCCTGATTCCCCGGCTTAATTAGCTCAAACAATGTAAGATATGTAACACTGACCACCATGGGAAACCTGATAACAAAGAACAGTGATACAATGCAAGCCTTTCAAACAGATGCAGCCAGTACCCTGCTAAGACAAAAGTGGATTCAATGTGGTGTCAAGCCTTTTCTTCCTTCACTGCTGCAGGAGAGACCAGCACTACGGCGAGACAAGTTAATCTTTGCCGAGTTTTTCCCCAGTAATGATCTAAAATTGCCAATTCTTCTGTAGTATGCAGGTCACACATTAGTATTTTCATCAAGGAAGAGACAGTGACTAATGCTACAGCTCCTCAGTGCTCAGGATGCGCTCACTGCTATTGCCATAGGGAAAACGATGTGAAAACTGACCCCAAAGTTGGCTGCTCATGTGGAAACGAGCAGCACTGCTGGTTGGCAAGACTGCATGCCCTCACACGCTTCTTTCTGAGAGAGGTAAAGCTTCAGTTTCCTCAGCATTTCTTTCCTGGGCTATATTCTGAGCAGCCCTACCTGCCTGCCCTCGCTTAGCACTTAATCCCACCCCTGCATCATCCTTCAGCAATGGTTTGTGCAGATGGACGGTAAGCAAGAAAGATGCACTGACTCAGGTTACGAATATCCTTTTTCTTGTTGCCTTTCCTCACTGCATTACTGCTAGTGGGGTGAGTTCTCCAGTGCTAGCGCCTGTACTGTACCCCTGCCAGTGCTGGGGTACTCTGGCAGCTGCAAAGCTGAAGGAGGGGTGAAAGATCCGGAGCATGACCAGCGGGTGAGCAAGGCCAATGACTCTGCAAGAGCCAGTAACATCACGGGTAGCAGCAATATATACAGCCTCTCCTGCAGACAGGCAGGATTAGGACCCTACTTATGTCAGAACAAAATTAATGTGCAGTTGGAGTCTGGATAGGTGCCCACAGTGTGGATGGTCCCAGCATACATGAAAGCTGCTCTCCAGCGATATTGTTAAAGATGCCAGAGGAGAAAAGATGCAACAGGCTTTTGCCTATTTTTCCATTTATAGTTTATAATTTTTAAGTTTAGACATATTTATAGATTTCCTTTTTCTTTTACTTGCTTTGGAAGTTTGGGTTTTATCACTTCTGCTCCCCAAAATACCAGGACTGAGGACAATAAATACTGAGGACACCAGAGAACTGACAGGATTATAATGTCACAGGGACACTTGTAAGGAAGTGCAAGTAAACACAGGAACAGGGATTTCTTAGTCAGAGTGTTTATAGCTTGCTGCTTGTTTTGGTTTTGTCATTACCTGTGTAACTCAAATGCCTTGCAGGAGAATGGCAAAACGACTTCGGCCGGGTCCACCCAGCAGAGCCCTGTTGACTCAGCAGTGTCCGTTGGGGACATGAAATTGGTCAGAAAGCCAACCTCCATCCCTGCCTGATGTGCTGGGGCCAGACACGCTGCCAGGGCTGTGCTTTACCGGCTCAACTTGTTTCACTCACACACGGGTCCAGAAGTGCACTGCTGCTGAAAGCATATGCCCTGCCAGTGCAGCCCTGCCCATGTATGCCTGGCCCTTCAGAACAGGTGAGAAAGCTCTAAATTCAGAAGCATTCCTCCAGGAGGGATTCTAGACAAGACAGAGAAACAGGAAATGCAACCAGCCCAGGGTCTAACAACTTGTGTATTCCTAATACAATATCAAATGGAGCTAAGAAAGCCCAACAGCCGTCTCTTGGGCTTGTTCGTTGTGAAGAACCAAAGGTCACAGGCTCACTTTTCTTCTGTGGGTTGCCTTTGAAGCACGAGTGTCACCAGTGCACCGCAGGGCCCCATGTAGAAGGTCCCATTTGATCTGAGTCCGTAGGTGGTTAGCTCTTTTTGGCATCTCTGGTTATCACCTTTGTATTACAAGGCCAGTTGCGATCTGACTGATCTGTTAAACAAATTAGATTCATCCCTCTGGCTCTGTTAAAACTCAAGTGTAGCCCTCAGTTGGGTAAAGCACAGACACTCCAGCTTTATTTATATTAATATAATTATAGATAGACCAATATTGAAATGGCCAGCTTGCACTGTAGGCAAAATAAACAAATGCTTCTTTGGTGATCAGTGCATCATGGTTTTTTTAATTATAGCCTGTATGCTAACTCTAGACCATACCTAGAAAACGTGGCAGCCTCTGTTCTCATAGACAGTAAATGTTGCTCATTCTCCAATATATCCAAGTGAGACAGTCTACAAAGTATGAAATTATTTTATACACTAGGTATGAAAGTATTTCATACACCAGGTATTAAATCTCAGTCCCACAAAAATCATTGGCAAAATTGCCACTAACCAGCAGAGACAGCACTTCAGTCTGGGAGGGTATGTGTGCGTATGCATTGAACAAATGTAAGAAGCCTAAGGAAAGAAAAAGAAATGCTAGGAATGTACAGGCGATTACAAAATCTGCCATCTATGATGAGTGCTGGGCAGCCACACGTGTCCTGCATCTGGTTCTCCAAATTAGTCCCAAACATGGCTGCAGCATCACTTATAAAAAGATCCCAATTCAATGGAGTCTTATAGAGCTGTTATTAAATACTGTTTACTAAGCACAGCTGTGCTTAATTTCTGCCTATATAGTCCTTGGTTTCATCAGAGATTTTGAAGATGTTCCTATTATCACCACAATTCTGGAAACAAAACTTGCATGAGAAAACAAAGATGCAGACCTCCCCCTCCATCTACTTTTCCAGCCAGGCGAGCGGCTACACTGCCAGCAGAATAACACCAAAACCCTGGTTTTATGCAGAAGAGCTGGTGTGAACATCTTTGGTTTGCCTCCAGAGGGGATAACAGTCTTCTTGGGATTTGGGCCTGATTGTTCGCTGGTTTCTCAAAAAGAGGTCCCCCAGGGCTCTGGCAGAGTTTGGTTTGTAACTTCTGAGGCTCTGCGTCTGGAGATCTGCCAGGCCTCTGCCTTTGGGTGGTACACGCTCCCATTTAATAGGAATCTACCGCCCCCGCCCCACACAGGCACACAGTTTCAGGCAGGAGGTACTACTTTTTCTGGGAAAATGACTGCTACACAGGCACATAACAGTTGCACATGAACAGTCACGCAGCTGTGGGATGCATCAGATCTATCAGGCGTGCAGCAGATGGTTGGACGCCTCTTGCACAGCAAAACCTCTGCATCCAATTGCTCACATACGGGGTGGCTCTGTACCTCAAGTTCAGTGAGTTCATCTGGGCCTGGTGTGCCTGGAGCTGGTGAAACAGCTAACCCTCCAAATCACTGCACAGCACTCTGTCATTGTCACCAGGCTTCCCGCACACTTGGCATGATGACTCAATTAAACAAAGATTTTCAGTCTGTTGCCTGGTGTTTCATTGGCTCAAGTTCACTTAAGCAGACATCTCCAGAAGGTCAGCTCAGGAAGGTAATGAAACTTGAGCCAGAACAAAGTGTGCTTGCTTAGGGCACTTTTGCCAATGTGACAGAAATGTGCATGGGGCAGCTTCACCCCTGCCCGATTCAGGTATTTGCACGAAATGGAGAAACGTCAAGGAAGCCTTCAGATAATTGCAGTTTATGGTTAAAAAAAAAAGCAAGAAATAAGTTCCTAATCTAATAAACCTATATCAGTATTTAGCCATTAAATTGCATGCTGTGATTTTGCATTCAGAGGAATGCCAATTGTTTTCTTCTTGAAGTTTGTGTTGGCTAAAGGAAGGCAAACTCATTTTATCATTTTAACTGACTTGTGTTATTGGGGAAACTAGAATATTTCAGTACTTCAGTACTTAGAAATTTAATTTTATAGACAATAGTTAGAATGAAGATCTGTTACAGACTTACAAATAGTCTTTCTGGAGATGCACACACTTCTCTTTGCCTGGTATACTTCTGATCTTTATTTACCATGCAGCCAGAAAAATCATTTGGCTTGCTGGAAAAGCGTAGACAGCACTAAACTTACTCAGTAGCTGCTTCTCTGGTTACAGTACTATAGCACTGATGCTGAAAGAAGCAGTGGTTAGTGTAGTCAGGAAAGAAAGCCCCTCTAAATCCAAAGTGATGAGCTGAATTTTTTTCTTTCTCTTTCATTCATCCCAAAGGGAAACCTAAGGTTTCATGAGAGCTATGGTGTGGATATAAAATAGCTTGCCCTCTTCTCCATGTGCAGGAAGCTTTATCCTGTCCCTATAACATTATGGTCTATCCCTAGGTAATCACTTAGCCCAGACTCAAGGGGTGGACAAACAGGACCACCACAACATCAAGGAACATGCCAGGGAGTCAGTCCAAAGCCTCTGAGCTGAACACCCCAATATTTCCAAACACCAGGGCTATAAACTATGCGGCTCATGCCCCTACTATATATACATGTATAGCTATTTTCTGTTATGGCTAGCTTCCATGTCTTTTAATAATTAAGGCGTTCCTGAAGTTCCTTGAAGGGCAACTGATTGTCACAGAAGTTATTTTTAATGCATTCACTTTGTACGTACCTGTCCTCAGGTAACTCCAGGACCCCATCCACATTGCCAACCATCGTATTTTCAAAATTAAGTCTTTTCTCATGAACACTGCATAAGGACAAAACCAATCTGCCTTCCATCAGACTGTGTGGATAGAACTGAGGCTGTAGAATGATGCCAAACCACACATTTGTGGAAACATTTGAGCATTTTCTTACCTCCCTTGGACTGTCCTGAAATTCAAACATGTGCTTAAAATACTTTGCACTGTTGCATTCTTGGAGGTCAAAGTATTAATGTGGAAAGAGGCAGAGAGCAGTACTAATCTAACAGGTCTTATATACTACACTAAAAAAGCTGGTAGATCACAAAGCCCTTCACTGATACGATTTAACTAATGAACCAAATCTTGGTCTCCTAATTTTGTCAGTTGACATTTTGAGCAATTCATGGTCTCAAGATACTGATGAGAAAAAATGAAGAATACAGTTGATAAGATTCAGGGCCTCGGGTCTGAAGGCCCTGCAAGCAAGATGTTAGACCCCAATGACATCTCAGTATGAACTGAAAGGTGGACCTGTGCAAGCTCCACTTCCCCAGATCAGATCTGAAACTGATGCAGGAGTCACTGCCTTATAGCATTGTGCCAATGTCAGTAGGCAGCAACTTTAAATATAGTAGGGCTCTCATTCACATTCGTTGAGTAAATGGTATTACTGCCTTCCAGCTGTTTGTTACCACCTGTCTACTGGGCTACGATCTCCTGACAACAAAGTCGACAGGAGGGAACTGGTGTCTAAGCCTCAGCCATAATTTAGACACCGCACAGTCTAGCACTGTAGCATGAACCCTCCCTTCTCGGTGGCTTGAACTAAATACACAGTGAGGTACAACTTGGAGTGGTTGAGGGGCAGGTGCATGCTCCCCACTATTACTTCTGTCCCAGAGGGTAATTGTCTAATGGCAGAGTCCCCTGCTCATCTAGGGGAGAAAAATATACATTAAAGACAAATGAAAAAGTTCATAGTATTTTACATCCAGACACTGCAACTTGCCAACAAATAAAAGCGTGATGTGGGCTTTACAGCAGCACTCAGCAGGGAACCCCCTACTCTTCCTGGCTGGGTACCCAGCCCAGCCCATGCCAATGGGACAAGCTCCATGGGCTCCCAGTAGAGCGCTGCTACAAGCCACAGCACAGTCACTGAAGGCACGGCCACAGCTGCACCAGCAGTGGAGACTGCACCCAGAGGCTGCTGTCCCTGTTCTGCAGCATCCCACTCCCCACCACGGTTTTACCCCAAATCACTCCAGTCCAGATGTGTCAGTTCCTGTCCTCTGTCAGACCCTTCTCCCATGTGCTCCCATACATGATGTTGACAGTAGCACTCCCCTGTGTTTCCAAGCACCAGGCCTGTTTTTCAAGGAGACTTTTGCCAACTGCTTTAAATAAATGGAAACTCAGGCCCCTTGCTCCATGCTTTTGGATGCTGCCGTACCTTTTGGAGCCATCACTACAGAATGGCACAGAGTACTTTTATTATGGAACTCACATTTGGATTTTAAATGTTCTTTCCATTTCGCTAGATCAAGCTCAGATTTTTATTTTATTATTACAGTTTGATTACTGCAAAATATTTTTTATAATTGCTGTAATTATTACTTCGCTCTATTGGTTATTTGGTTCATCACTACTTGGAAACCTCTGTGTTAGATCTGGTCTGGATAAATATCAAAAGATTTGGATATTTTTCCAAAAGTTTTGAATATGCAAAATTGTCTATATTCCTGGAAAGGAATGGAAGTTAGCATATGAAAGGGGAAGAATCAGACAAAGTAGGGCAAATTAGAGGACAGACTCTAGTACCTCCCATCTCTGAGAATTTCCTTGAACCTGAGACACAGCATCCTAGTAAGTCTGTTTCTGCATAGCTTGTATTAATGTAGTGTTTGTGTTGTATCATTACCCTTTATTACTGGGCTTTCTGTAATGGTCAGTGTTACGTATCTCAAGCCATGTGAGCTAATTAAGTCAGGAACTGCAAATTTTGGAGTGATACAACAGATTATTCCCATGTATTTCACCATCGCAGACTCTGGCTGTACTTAGAGAAAAAGGAAATTCATTTTTGAAACTGGGTCTAGTTTAAGTCTTCACCCAGATATCCATGCTAGGTCTCCTCTTCAGAAAGAACTGGGGGAGGGGGAAGCCCTTTGTTGGGAATCTTAGTATAAAATACCTGTGGATGGTCAACTCTTTTCAGAACAGTCTCATTTAACTCCCTGGGAAGAAAGGTAACTGACAGTGCTGACAGTGCTGTAGACAATGGCCAAGCACGTGTCCCTCCACGGCTGTGCCTCCATCGCCTCTGTGGTGGTCCCTGACACAGTTGCACAGGGCGCCTACCCAGGGCAGCTGCGGTGAGGGAGCAGCTCTTCCCTTACCACCCCACTTGGGCCTGACTTGGACTTGGGTTGGTTTTGGTCTTGCCATGGTCACACCACGTCCAGCCAAACACAAGGCTGTCATAGCAGACCAGACGCCAGCAGAGCACTTGGCTGAGGACATGGGGATGCCCCATGAAATGCTCAAGATGCTTGAGGCAAAGAAAACTTAAGTCTGAGGGTATTCCTACATGTTTAGTCTTGAGTTTATGTAAGGCTGGGGGTGTGAGATGAGCTGGACCAACAAAAAAAGGTAGGTTTGCTTTCAACAATGAAAACTCTTACAGTCAAATCTCCCTGTCTGTCTGGGGAATACTGCCTTTAGCAACAGCTGAAGAAGGAAGGGACATGCCTCCATGCCATGGAGACAGAGCAGAGCTCCAGACATCCCCTGTTACAGTTGCTGAAGTCACACAGAGTGGTTTTGAGAAAATTTATTCCCCATTCTGACTGCTCACTATGGCTGTTAAAGAACGTTTGGATTTGAATTGACTTTTTGAAGAAATGTTTTTGGATGCATTCAGATTTTGAATCAGTTTTGCTTTCTGTAAAAGAAAAAGGCCCATGAAGGCTGGCAATTTAAAATAATTTCACACAAAAGCACACTCTTCAGGGAATAAGCTTGCACCAAAAATTTACCAAGATCTAGCATAACGTAAGTGTAACTATCCAATTTCCTTGTAAATTCTGGATTTATTTTAGTTATTTCTACATAGGAATTCCAATTAACAGTGCCATCCACTAAAGTACAAATGTTTCTTTCACAAAATGCTCAAGGTGAAGTAATATCAATTGACCATTTCAAATATCCATAGCTTTTCTAGCTTTCTGACACACAAACACACATCTGATTCTTAATGCTGAGGAATGCTCCAGACCAGGTGATGTGTGCACAGAAATTATAAACAGTCACGGTGTGGTTTGCTTGCTGATACACAGTTAATTCAGTTGTCTCCTTCCAGTGAATTTACATCCTTCCATCTTCATCTAATGTCTTTGCACAGGGACTTAGGACATGTATCAGTTTGCCTAAGTGAGAAAAGGCAATCCTATCCAATGAATTAATCTGAAGTATAAGAAATTTTGGTGCAAGGAACATCTCTTACCTTCTAAAAATGGAGCTAAAATGTGGATTATTTGTGTTTCAATATATCCAGGCAAAGCAGCAAACTGTTCAACTTCACAAGGGCAACTTTAATGAATTTTCCCTCTAGGTACAAATGAGTGGAGAATTTTTCCCTGTGTGACAGACACTTTCTTTTTCTGTGGTACTTTTATACCCGAGAACATCTGTGTACCTTAATTCAACTTTTGCAAGAATTGGACAAAATTGCTTCACCCATTAGAGAATGTATAATTCAATTGGATTCATTTTTCAGCTTACATCAGTGGTAAATTCAGTTTAAAATACTTTACATATAGCATAGCCAAATACAGCATCCCAAATTCAGAATGAATTGTAATTACCAGACTACAGTTTTCTCCCAGTCAGTCCTACACCCATCCTAAAGAGTACTCCCATACTTGTTTTCCTTGAGACTTAATTATTGTACACCCTAAATGTGGCATCTTCTAATTCTTATTTGGCTATGAATAAAGGAGTAAAGGATCTCTTCTCTGGATTATTAAGAAGAAGATTTTCAATTTCTAAGCTGCAAATATTTGTGAAAATATTTGATCTGAAATAACATGTACATTAAGCTGTAATGAACAAAACTGCCATTATTTCTACTGCTGATGGCAGAGGGATGGAACTTAAATTCAGACATGCTGGTAATTGTCAATTCCTTCCTCCCCCATGAAAATCAATGAAAATTAAATCCATAACTCTTGATCCACGTTTAGATTTGTGCTTAATAGCTGATGACATGATATAACCTATGGGAAGAAAATAACAGAAGGGCTCTCAACTTGAAGAAACTCAAGCCTAGACATCTAGGGAAAATAATCCAAAACTCAGTTATTCCTCAGAAGGGAAAATGAGGAAAGTAGTGCTGAAAGAAGCCTGAGGGTGATAGTAGAGAGTGCATTAAATGTGACTGAGCAAAAAAAGAGAAAGGGAAATTTTTGGCTGCAGATTCAAAGACAGCACCTCCTGGAAAAGGGAAGAAAAGATTCCACTCCATATGGCTTTGGTGTGACCACACTAGGAATACTAAATTCACTCCTGGGTACCTTATTAGCATCTAAAAGGGCAGGTTCAGTGGAGATCAACAATAGTGTCTAAGGGGTTGTCTGGGCTGACTTTTAAGGCAAGATTAAAATAGTTTAGGGGTGGATTGGGGCACCTTTTATTCCTGTGGAGTAGCACTTTAATTCTTATTCCATCCTTTACCCCGACATTTTAACAGGCCTACTTACTAAGCAAAATATTATGGGCAAGTGTGTAAAAAGTCTGACCATAAAGATATATGTATCGACTGAGCAATGACCAAGGGAAGTTCCAATAGACATCTATGTATGTCAGAAGGGTTATTAACACCAGTGGGCATAACTTATAACAGGATGATATTTTTAAAGGCAAAAATATGAAAGAAAATCAAAACTTATTGACAGGTCTGTTAGGGTATCGATTACTCTTATAAATGAATTGATGCATCTCTTGATACATTTAAAACTACGCTTGCAGAACACTAGCGACTGTACTCAAGAGAGCAATCCTGCACCGGACAGATGACGGACTAGATGGCTTAGTGGGTCTCTCTTATTTCTACTTGCACTGACTTAGAAACTTTAATGAGAGACAGGGAGTTACAAGACAACCTGGTAATAAATATGCACCACTGTCTAATGTATTTTTTGGCCACAGCCCAGATAATTCCTGAAATATACCTCAGGGCCTCATAATGACTCCAGTGCTAAATATCTTACAGTCCCACCTCTGCCTGGCTGGGGCAGTGAAACATTACACACTGTAAACAAGAAATCATTCAGCAATCCTGAGCTGCAGCCTCTGATGGTAGCGTTAGGGAGACTCTGGATCTGCTGGGAATACTGTTTAGAACAGCTTTTTGCTAAGTTTAAGCCTACTTAAACCGCCCTGGGAGTGTTGCTTTCACAGTTCCTCTGCCATGCCTTCTTCAAGTAGCATGTTCCCCTTCCTCCTTGCCCTGGTCCAGGGTTCCCATCAGGAGGTGGATCATCACCACCTCAGTCAGGAAAAAAGTTCAGATCTGCCATCCTTTGATACTGCAGTCATTCAGGAGCAACAGTAGGTATTGGCCAAGCAGGGCTCCTGCACTGACCCCCCACAGTCCAATTGCACCCCATCTTGGGATGCTCATCGCATCCCCCGGGATGCCCTCTCTCTTCTCCAGTGCTCAAGGCTTTGTTAGCACTTTCTGTGTTTTGGCAGATTGGTTTATTTTCCCTTCATAGGTCATTAAATCTGTATTGATTTCAAGCAATTGGATCTCCACACTGTGCAGACTTTGTTATAAATTACTGATAGGGGATGTGAATTGGTTTGGCTCCTCATTCTGTGTATTTAGCAGTTTTGGGTGTACCTTTCTCCTGTTATTCTTGTTGCAGTCCCCACACAATGAGAGCAGTAATCCTGCTTTTCTCCAGAGCTGAGCATAGGTAATTTCCTTAGCCTGGGCTCCCGAGGAGATGCCATTTCATATTTACTCATTCTCCCTCCTTTCAGTGCAAATTTACTCTCCTCTCTCCCCTTGCCCTGCAAAAGCACATCCATATTAAATTACCACCTTCCAAAAATAGGGTAGGAAAAAAAGGCGATAGATCCTCTTGCTTACTTTTTAACCACTTTAAGGCAACATGATAGTGTCTCTCAGCCGTGAAATTACCTATACTAGGAAACTTTGCTTCCCTAAAGAAGGAGGTCCTCTCTGTGAAATGTACAGTGCAGTGAGCTTTTTTTTTGTTTTCCACAGCCCCTTCTGTAGCAGATATGCTGCCACTGCAGCCTTTTAGCCACTTGGGAAGCACCAGCCCTGGACAGAATCAGGCTTAACAGCCAGCATCCTTCAGGGCTTACTGCTGTGTGGAAGGATCTAAACTGAGATCTGCACAAGTTTGGGTCAAGTTTGGGTCCACCAACCTGCAGCCATCTCACCAGAAGAGTTTCCATGCTCTGTTTCTCTTTCAGGGACACCTGCAAGTGTTTGAGTTTCTTGTTGCCAAACACAGATTTAGTATCAAAGATGGTAACAAGTTTCCCAGTATTCATCCTTAACTATTTCTGTCATGTGTTCTCTCCCTTTCATCATCTTCCCAATATAAAATAATCTTACTGTTTATTTTTAAAAACTTAAGAACAGACAAGTTTATTTACAAACAGTAATGAAGAAAACTGTTTTCCTCAACAATGTATATTTCTGCCATATTAATTTACCACTCTCTCATATTCTTCTTACCCCAACTCACCACAGTTTACATGATGGTAGCAAACACTGCAGAGACAAAACAGGATAAGCATGGAGAAAAAGAATGAGCAAGAGACAAAGCAAAACCCCTGGGACTTTATTATGAGATATTTAATAAAGTAAGGGCTGTGGGAAGATAAACATAGTGCAGTGATTCCACGCAAAAAAGCAGACTTTCCTTTCAAAGCAACCACAGTCAAACCAAAGACAGCCAGGAATTTCTGTAGCAGGAATCCCGGCATCTCTGAAGATCTCTGTAGATACAGTAATACAGAGAATCAGGAGGAGATGGAAGAATAAAATTTAAATTAACAGTGACTCTTCAGAGCTTGAAGACCCACAGCAGAAGGCAGAGGTGAGCTTCCAAGCTGGTCCGTTGACCGGGGAAGGAGGTACAGTTGCCATTTTGCAGGCAGCAATACATCTCTTGTTATCTTGGATATTAGACTCTTCCATAGAGACATTGTTGCCCAGTGCAATGGGCTGTTGTTGAAAAAGAGAGAGCTCTCCCCTGGAGCTCCCTGGCACCTGATCACCCTTTCACAGAGGTCCACTGGGAATTTTCATTACCATTTGGACAGAAACCAAAATTATGCAGACCGGACCTTAGTTAAACATTGTGTTAAAGTAGGCACATTGGCATCATCCTGTGACAAACGTTACGTCACCCTTCTAACTAGTAATGTTTCTAATGTATATATTTCACTAGCCAACACACTGATAGAGTTTTTGACCTTTTAAAGTCACAGGAAGTATTTACCAGCTTTGCTTTCTGAGAGCACAACAGAGGCAGTCAGCCTCATGAACATGAGATGGGAAAGGTTCACATTCACCTCTAGTAGTATTCTGTGTATCTGTTATAGACACATACATACACACACATAAATACCTATATACAGAAAATTACACTCAGAGGGCTGCTGTAGAGAGGGACTGTACACACATATAAAATTATGATAAGTGCTTGTTTCTCACACCCATCCTCAGTGTGTGCAACTGCCAGAAACTAGACATGATGTTCCAGACTGGAATGATGCAAGGAAGAAATATATTGCATTTATGGAAATCATTCATTTTCCTTGTCTGGGAACCTCTTGAATATAAAT
Source organism: Falco cherrug (assembly GCF_023634085.1). Classification (NCBI taxonomy): domain Eukaryota; kingdom Metazoa; phylum Chordata; class Aves; order Falconiformes; family Falconidae; genus Falco; species Falco cherrug. Next base: position 97,647,246 of record NC_073700.1, read on the forward strand.
AATATTTTCATTTATAAATTTCAAAGTGCTGTCCTAAGAATGGGTAAGAATCATTATCTTCATTTGACAGTTGGAGAAACAAAGAGCAGACTGTTTTAAGCAGCAGTCTAAGGTCACATGGAGTAAATGAAGTCAAACCTCATCTCCTGAGCCTGACTTTCCCTTGAGAGAGCATACCAGAGAGCACACCACTCACAGCTTCATCAGCTGAAACTCTTCAGTGCATATGCTAATAGTATTAGCAATCCTGAGCCTTCACAGATCAGGACTAAGGTTTCGAATGATCAATGGATTTGTTCTAAATGCATAAGATTAAACCCCCCAAATAAATACAGTTGTGCTTCTTCTATTCTCCTTCTGCAATCTGAGCCTTCGGAGTATGATAAGGTAATGGTTTCCAGGTACTTCCACCACCAAATGACCCAGGCATCTTTCCTTAAAAAGAGGGGGAATGGGAGGGGGGCTGTACTAAACAAACAGCACTAAATAATGTAAATAAAATCTGGAGAGCTGGCGAAAAAATGCAGAGACTATACCTATTTCTGGCACACACTGAAGACTAGTCTCTTCATAAAATGATCTCCCCACCCTACCCCAAAAGAAGATCTTACTTTCAGAGCCACAGCAGTTCCCAGCGATGATTCCCGAGACTGGTAAACATCCATCATGGCCTTGGTTTGGGTCCTCCAGACCTTTTTGAAGGCACAGCAGCTTGAGGCTGAGCTCAGATTACACCGTGGGAGTCATGGGTGTTTCTGAGCAGTTGGAACCCAGCAGCTGATGCGGCCACAGCACAACAATTTAGAGCAGGGCATACCCCAGCTTTCTTTTGCAATCAGAACTGTTCTTCCCCTGGTATAAGCCGATTCCTCCTATTCAGGCTGGTAACGTGGAGCAAAAGCTGCCATGGCCACATGAAGCAGAGTGCTGGTCCAGCCTGAGCTCACTGCTCCTGCTCACATTTGCTGGTGGGTTAACTCTGTGCCATGAAGCTTTACATCAGATACTGTTCATCTGCACTCTTCTTACCTCCTGCCAGTTGAAATTCACAATGCTGAAGCAGTGGTTTTCAGTTTAGGGCGCTTTTTTTTTCCCTCTTAAGACCTGTCTTTTTCAAATGTCTCCAAATTAGAGAATCGCTAGGGGCACTGATAGTTGTTTTCCTTTTAAGTCAGAGGCACTATTTGCTTTTTCAGTTCCTCAGTTGTTTTATCTCTTATTATGTTGAATCATTTTGAAAGCTATACCTTCCATTTAAAAGTCGTATCCTATTATCTAGGAGGGAATTTGAAAAGGTCGGTGTTAAAAGAAAACACAAGCTAAAACAACCCCAGCACTCAAGCCTTCAACACTAACTAACCCATGCGATATTGAAGGTTAATTAGACTTTAAGAAAATGCGCAGGCAATACATGTGGCGTGCTACTGATAAAATGACATTGCTTATAACAAATTAAATTATACTAGAACCTCACAGAGGCACTAATCACGGGCAAACCACTGAAAAAAAATCATGTTTAGTCAGGCTGGGATCTCTTTAAGTTAATAAACAAAGGAATACAGTGTATTCTAGTGTGTGGCCTTCAACAATTACAGTTCAGTTCTACTCAGTCTTGATGCATTTTCATTAATATATGTTTGCATTAATATTTGTGTTTATGTATGTTGCAAAAATAAGAGCTCTAGGTATATGACAGCTCTGGAAATATCTGACTGGTCTCTAAAGAGTGTGAATTAGCAGTATGTTATTTAATAAACTTTTTTAGAGGGAGTACAAAATATCTCAGTGGTTTCTTCTTGCTCTGCCATGTCTGTTAACATTTAGGTATTGGAACAGACATAGTATGTACTGGGGAGAAGCACATACGGACATTCAAAAATCAGAAATGAAGTAAAACATGCTATCCAGCTTTCATTTCTCTCTAAGTCATAAAATTGCATGCTGGTGCACACTTGCTGGAGTGTGAAAAATAAAGTATATGTTGTTACTGAATCTTATTTTTAGCAGAAAAGATTTGAGTGTGTGCCCTGTATATTATATGGGCACATAATACACTATGGTAATAAATCAATCCATCCGAGCTAAGAACCCAGTTCTTGTTTTTCAGATAACTTGTTGACAGACTGGTAAATGCAACTGTTCAGATTTCTTGATGCTGTAACCCCTGAAAATGTTACAAACACTTTTACAACAGTAAGCCTGAAGATGCAGCACCACACAGAATCCATATTGCTAACACATGAATGGCCTTCAAATTCTGCAGAGCCTTCGCTCAGCTCCATTATATTCCTCTCAAAGACAGACATGAAATGCATCTGATGCTATTACAGTTTCATTAGCTAAAACTTCACTGGCCATATGTGATATGTCAGGCAGCCCTCACCTTTAGAGGAAGACTTTGCTACTTCTGAGAATTCAGGAATCCAGACAAATAAAAGTCCCATGTTTGATAGCACATGGATATGTCAAGAAGACATATTCTTCTTGAGAACATTCTGAGCAGCAAAAGTCATAGATACTCGCAGATACGTGATCACAAGGTGAACATGTTTCTGCAAAATGCTTAATTGGAAGGAGCAGGCAACATGGAGTCATCACAAGTTTAATTCAGGCTCGTAAAGATAAAGCATTAAAATGTCTTAAACCAGATAATGCTGGCTTCCATTCCAGTTGATCATTAAACTTACTTCATCTGTTTGGGGTTGCAGCCCTGCCTGACTCCCTCTGAAGAGCATCTGATGCATGAAAGCATCACAGAGGCAGATCTGTCTGTACCGTGATTAAACCACACACATAGATACTTGTTTGGACTGTTACGGAAGAAAAAAGTGTGTTTTTTTCCTTTGCATTCCTTCAAAATACATTCCTCTTTTAACCCAAACCTTTGAAAGGGTGTCCTTGTCGCCACAAAACTGAAGAAAACACTGGAAGTTGGAGCAATCCTTTAACAGTTTCCAGGGCAGCTTGCATCAGCCTGGAGCAAAGGAGGGTCTGGTAAGCTGTCTTCTGCCTTCTCAACTATTCTTATCTCTAGTTCTGTTTCTAAGGTCGGTAAAAACATACAGAAGTGATTATGCAGGAACTAGCTCTAAGGGATTATGCTATTTGTCAAAGTAGTAACAGTGAATTCAATATGCGTAAATCTCTTCTCCCTGTGCAGTAGAGCTGTGCTCTGGAATACCAGTGGGATATCGATAGGAGTAATTTCCTAGGCAGCTTACCTTTTGGGGGAGTTTGTGGTTGATATAAGAAACCCAAATTTTTTAAGGACCCAAGTTGCACGGGACAGTCCCACGGGCTCTTTCTGCCAACAAAACCAGCTGAGTTACTTTGCATTATTATCAGTGACCTGGAAGAAAATATAAAATCCTTGCTGATAAAGTTGGCAGATGACAGAAAGAGAGCATGAAAGAAAGAGGAGAGATCATTGATGCAGGGTGAGCCGTTAGTAAGCAAACAGCATGTTTTCTAATACACCTCAATAAGAAGTGTGAAGGAGATATGAATGTAGGAGGTCATTATGACAGCTTGGTCATGGTGAATAGCCAGGTGAGTACCAATCCCTGAGAAGATACAGTGGCCAAAAGACCAAGTCTCTAAGAGAAGGTAGGAAAACCTTGGGATACAGAGGCTGCATGTTGTATTTGGCACTGGTTCGTTCAGTGAAGGCCTAAGCCCACTGGTGAATCCCAACAACCCTGCAGCCTCATTTTGTGAAACCAACCTGTCTATTGGATGTGACTCCACTTCTGGGGAACTGCCAGGAAGCAGAAATCTTGGGTCTATACAACTCTTTAGTGGGGATCTAACTTGTATCTATATGGGTGAGCCATACAGATATGCCGCATTCAGCCATGAGCATCCATGGCATGTGCCTTGGCCTTTGCCTCCTGGGATCTCCAAGGAGATGAAGGGGCTGCCAGAATGGGGATTCCCAGTGAGGAACACCAGCCTCCTATGCCATGGTGTCCCAGAGGCTGTCATGTAGATGCATGGAGCTGCTCAACGAGCTCAACAGCTTAAGCCCACCACATCAATTTGTCTGTATCTCAGGCACAGTCTAGATGCAGCCACTTTGTCCCATTCTGGTGTCTGTGGTCTAGAAGGGTGCTAATAAGCTGTAAAGCAGAGTAGGTAAGGAAAATTTGCCTTGTATAGCAAATATATCTCTTTATCACAGAGAAAATGAAAGACTGGATTTGATCAGTCTGTAAGAACAGGGCTTCATACTGGGCTGTGTGGTACAGAAGATGGAGGTGCAACACCACCCAGAAGCTGCAAGTTGAAACCGGACAAGTTCAGACTAGACTTTAGAAGTGCTGATGTCTGACTACTAGAAGAACCTCCCAAGGGTTTTGCTGGTTTCCCTGGCCCTGGCAATTTTAAAATCAAGACTACGTTCCTTCTAGAAGAGGGCCAGGTGAGTTAAATACAGCAGTACCTCTGGCCTCTGTAACCCCATGAAGTTCACTCTGAGCTCTCCTTTCTCTTCCCCTATTCCAGAAGATTTGACTAAGTGGGGGCACTCCCACAAGAGCATCAGAGATTCTTTCGTGCTGACTTTTCTTCCGAACTGGATGTTTCAGAGGACAGGCTGTGCTAGGTGAAGTGCCAAAAGAATTCACCTCCCATGTGATACTACATTGCTGAGCATGATAAGGACTCAATGCAGGCCTGAATGGAGAAATCAAGCCAGCTCTCTTCCATCATACAGACCAGGGATAAATCTGGCACTTCCCACTTGAACAGAGATTTGTCTCTTGCAAATCTTGTTTGGAGGAGAGCCAGAGGGTAAAGATGCAGCTATATGAGAGCCCCTCTAGAATGGGAAGTGGTGTCTGGGGATGCGGATCCAACGGAGGCTCACCTAATAAAATCAGCTGAGGATATTGGTGTACATTGGAACTTGGTTGTCCGTATAAGAGGCTATAAATAGGCTTCTGGAAAGCCTGAAAGCTCACACAATCATTGCTTGTCGTTTTAAAATGTTAATGTGGATTTCAAGCTCATGAAAGACATGGGATTGTTGGTGAAGACTTGTCTAGCCACACACAGGATCAGCAAGAAATTCAGGTTCTTCCGTCCCACTCAGCCTTGCCATGGAAGAAAGACCAGCTACTGGTAAGTTTTGGTCTTCATGAACAATTTAGCCCCCGGGGCCCTCTGATGGCCTATGCCAGCTCTGATGCCTGCTTTGTGATACAGATATGTTACCTAGAAACCAGACTGGTACCAACCACTTCTTTCTTTTTTTCTCATTCTGCTCCTTATTGTTTAGAAATAAAAAAAGAAGAAGCTGTAGCACCACGAGAAAAAGAATAGAGATTGTCTAATGCTCACAGGGACATTTACTGGATCTCCTACCATGCCTCTAGTTATCGTTATCTTACCAGAACAGCTCAAAATGGATACTTTGGCAAAACACGGCTCTTCAACAGTGCCCTTAATGCATCAGATCATGAGATCATCACTTTAGGGCTGATGGTTTCTAAAGAATTTGTCTTGTGTATTCTTGACTCCTATCAGGTCCACCCACCATTTGGTGCCCCCTCCCAGCAGCACGCACCTACAGCCCAAATGGTTACCTCCTGGCTATTCACAGATTCTGCTTCTTACTGTGAAATTTGTTCACATTAATTCCAGGGGGGAGGAAAAATCAAATTGTTTGGGGAAATATTTTTTATTTTATCTTTTGCTTTAGCTTTTACCATTAGAAACCAACATAAGTTGGTTTCTGGGCTGGATGAGTCAGATGGAGCTGATAACCATTAGTGCTGCATTAGAACACTGCATTAAAAAAATAAAATAAAATACCTCTTGTAAACATCTGATTTAAAAAAATAAAACAGCAAAACAACAAAACACTAATCGGTTAGAAGCTGACAGAAATTATTAGCAATAAGCTCTTTTGCATAGAAATAGCCTTATTACCGCGCATTTGCAGCAGCTGGCATGAGCCTGGCATGGTGCCAGCAAAATGTGTCCTGCAAACATCATCTTTCCACCTGATCCTCAGAAAAACACCAGCAAGACAGGGTTGTATTCTCTTCTCAATCTCTGCATAATACACTCACATTGGCCCCTGGAGGAGTTCTGTGCATGTGCATGTGTGTGAAGAGTATGGTCCAAAAAGGAAAAAAAAGTCACTTTTGTATTTTCAGCTGGCAAACCTGTGAGCAAGGACTGTGGACTACTTTTAAAAGACAGAGGTAGAAGAGGAGGGGGATGTGTTTTGCTACATCATTGAAACCTAGGAAGGAAAGGAAAGAATAAATTAATCACAAATCACAGCCACATGAAGATCTTAGGTCAAATCAGATTTGTTAGAGGTTGTGGTGTTTTTCTTTTTTTCAAATCAGCAGAAAATTACCCTCTGCACGATGCATGGCATAGTCTTCATCTCCTGGGTCTGCCCACACTCGGATCTCAAAGTACATTTGCGGTTTGCTGAGATCTTGTGTTGTTTGCTTGCTTTTTTTGGCCAACAACTTTTCCGTGTGATTACACTCTAAAAGTTTGCCATAGATTACACGGTCCATAACCAGGTTACAAGGAGAGAACATAGGTCTGCATTTAGGAAACCATCCTTAATCCCAATAGGAACAGCTTCAAACATTTAGCCTAAAACTTTTTCATTATTGACTTTGTTAAATGTAGGGACTGATCCTGCAAATGTCAGGGATGTTCGCTCTGCTGGGGGACAAAAATGCTCCTAATTAAAATTAAAACTGAAGCAGAAGAACCCGAAACACTTTGCAGGATTGTGCTTCAGGTATGAAAAGCGCAATGTTAACAACTTGGTGTTGTAACACCAATCCAGTGATTTTTGCATTTATTCTAAAGGGCCAAATTATGTAAGATTTTGTCAACTCTTCAGTTTAATGAGGGTGAAAAATACAGACTATAAAAGAGGTGAACGAAATGGCTTGTAAGGCTTTATGGGTTACACAAAAATCACTATTGAAACAATGATCCCCTTACAGTTGAAAACATCGACCTTTGCTGAAGAAATTCCAGAAGTCTTGAACACATGTGCTTGGTGCTTAGTCCAATTTCAAGTCAATCAAAGGAAGCAAAATACAAAGGGAAAGGTCATATTGACTTAGTATAACAATCTTAATGAATCTTGGCCCTCTGTTTTGCATTTCCAGCGGAAACATGAACTCAGTGGCTCATTCCCTTCCTCTCTGTGCTGCTTCCAAACACATGGGTAGAGGGAAAAAGCTTTTGCTCGGCTCGATCCCCAAACAGCACTGTGCCTCTGTTTAAACAGAGCCTGAAAATCAGCCTTTTTATTTTTAGAAACAGAATTTACTAAAAGGAATTGCTGTTGACAAGAAAAACCACTCATATTTGAATATGAAACATTTCCAGCACTTTAAGTGTGAAAGGAAAGGTAAGCAATTTGGGACTCACAATCAATAAGGAAGAGAGCATGAAGGATTTCTGGACAGGGAATATTTCTTTGCCTCCCAAAAGCATTTGTCCTGTGAAAAACCAGAGTATTTTTTGACACAGCTGTAGCTTATAGGTGTACAAGTCATGGGCCAGCACCCGGCTGTATAAGGTACTGTACAAATGCAGAACAGAAAGACAAATCTAAGATGAGAGCTCATTGATGGATGCAGACAGACAGCTGGGGGAATACAAGGAAACAGGATATTACAGTATTTGAGTCCCTAGTTCAGATAAACAGTGAAAGGCACAATGATAAAAATTCTTTGTATTTTTTAAAAGCTTCTGCTCCCTCTGTCAGCCCAAACCCTGTCATCACCCAAGCCTAAATTAAATAAATCAGCCTCGTAATAACAACTGAGCAGCACTGGCAGCCAGGGACGGAAGTCTAGTGAAAGACAAATGGTTAAAGTTTACTAAGTAGTTACAAACCACCAAAACCAGGTCTTAAAATGTGAATGTCAGGCAAGCCTTTAATAACAGGTAATAGTACCAGCCCCACCTATAATTTTGGTACTCGTCTCCCCACCCTCTGAATGTCACTTGTTTCCATCAATTGCAGGCTTTTCAGAGCACCGACAGTGTCTTGGCAATGTCTGCATGCTACCTTACAAAAACGGGGTGACGTTTTTTATCTGAGCTTCTGAGGAGCTGCTGCAATATACATATTAAATAATAACAGCACAAATAATAGCAATAATAAGGAAACAGGAGGTTCAGCTCTGCCCAGATCTAGCTACGCTGATGCTGTCGTATCCCCAGCACAGTTCGAGGCACCCTTGAAAGACTGTGTGTAGATATATTGAAAGGAATACATTTACCATACATCACATAGTCCCCATTAGGAGATTTTTATGATCACATTACTATATGCTTTGTCTTCAAACGGAGACTTCGCTGGCTTTTACACCCATAAGCAAGAAAAAATACTTGCCACACTCATTATCAGTCTCTTGGTTCAGATTTTCTCTCTGATGTACAGCTGCTTCATTTTGGTTCTCAGTTCCAACAAGATGTATTATTGTCACCTTTTCTGTAACAATTTCCTTATATTCCTGATACTAGACGACAGTCAAGGATATTACTATGAGCCTCAGACCTGTATGTACTTAGAAATGTTTTAGATGTGTAAAGATGGTTATTTTTGTTTAGTCGTTATTTTACATATTTACTACCCTTTGGGCCAAAGGATTTTTTGAAAATTATATCAGTGCTTACTAACCAGCCTCATATGCTCTGTTTCAAACCATTTACTCTGACTGTTTAGGGGGGCTCAATGACTGTACAAATCATACAGAAACTTTTACACTAGCTAATTTGAAATGGGGTGCTTTTATAAATATCGGATTTAATATACAAGAAAGAATAAAAAATAATAAATGTATGGGATTAATTTTGAAATAAATAAGGGTTTGTGAAACAAATTAGAGAAGATTTTGAGAGACTTAGTGCCTCAGTGAACAAGCTCCTGTGTGCTTGTAATAATATAACCCACAAATCACAGTAAACCAAGCATGGTGCTTTGATTTGTGAAAATATGCAAGAATATCCTTTTAACTATCTGACCAGCTCTATACCAAGCCCTCACACTATCAAAAGGTCAGAATCCAAAAGGGTTAAGTATTGACTGACAAGAGGATGAAAGGAAAAGCAACAGAATGTAGGTGTATAAAGGTCTTGAGGGACATTCCTGAAAGTCAGTATAGTTTTTACACTTCTTGCACAGGAGTAGATATGAATTTCAAATGATGAATAGATTTGAATCATCTGTACTTGCAAAAAATGTGAAACTCATATTTAACTGTGTCCAAGCCAAAAGCTTTTCTTTTCTTGTTGTTCAAGCCTTCATTAATTTGAAAATTAATGCCAAAAATTAATTATTTTTACTCTTTCTCAGCCATCTTCACCTGTTCAGAAAAGTATCCCCTCTCCCATCTTTGACCCTGTGACTTGTACAGTCACTCACTGAATAATGCAGCCCAAGAGCTTACAAAACAACATACATGGGTGAAGCTTGCTAGTTACTCAGGCATGACAGTATGTTAGAAACAAATGGGTCTGAAAGCAAATAAAACCCTGGGTGCTGGCAGTTTCCAGCACCACAAAGAAAATGCTTTCCATCCTAAACGCAGCGGGTAAATGCAGCGGGTTAGCGAGTTACATGGTCAGGGCATGTGTCCCTGCCCCTCAGCCCGGCTACAGCAGAGCCATCACAGGGACTGTTGCCCTCTTATGGGACTCTCCGGTGAGGGGGCGACTAGAAAAGGCCCTTGGCAATCTGTGCTCCACTCTCCTTTTTTTAGGGGCAGGATGTTTTGGGAAGAGAGGACTTGCTGGCAACCTGATCCTCCCTCCGGTTGCGGTTGCGGAGATCTTCAAAGGAGATGGTGCTGGCAGCTGACATCCCCCCTTCTCCTGCTGGGTTTTTCCCATTCACACTGCAGATCCCTCCCCCGACAGACCTCCTGATCAGCTCCTTCTTCCTTCCGCAGAACAAGCTCAGCCATACTTGAATCCCTTTGTACCATGCACTGCATCAGGAGACCTCACCACCTTGTTTACGTAGGAGACAGGCTTCACTGTGCAGTGGCATTAACCAGCTTCAAAAAAACAATAATTTGAGAAGTTGAGTGGCTTCTAAAATGGGACCAGGAACCTGATGGTTGAGAAAGGCAATGGCAAACACAGCAACACTGGGAGGGCAAAGGAAGAAGCTTATGAGAAGGAAATAGCTGCCAATCCAGCCCTCCCACCTGGGGCTTCCCCAAAAACCATAGCAGCTTTGCCTCTGCCCTGTAGTATTTCACATGCAGCAGGCCCCTGCACAGGGGTGAGTAAATCTCTTGGCAAAGCTGGCAAAGCACTCTGCCTAATTCTGCTTCTAGAGACTTGGGCGTTCAGGGTTAAGTCCTTCCCCCAAAGACACTTTGCAAGCCATCCCTCTGTGGTGGCGGTAATCTGCTGCAAGGAGGGAGAGCCTGAGTTGTCCAGCCCTGCACAGGGGCAAAAGAGCTTAGAAATTGTGAACCGATGCCCCAGCCCAAAAACCTCCAGCCGTAAAACACCCGTGCCCTGAGATGTAGTGACAGCCTTTTCTGGACTGGCAAGTGAGCTGGCTGGGGATGGGCTGCGAGGGACCTATCCATAGCAAAGTATTACATGATGTAAAGTCACTGTTCTCCTACACATGCATTTCTCCTGTGTAGGCCTCGGTCAACTATGGTTCCTCTTCCAGTTTTTCTGCTGAATGCCAAGTTGTTTTGCTTGGCAGACAGCAATTTTCCAAAAGCATCTGCTAGCAGGAGCAAGGGATGGTATGGGGTATTCCATGAACTGCCTGAAGAACCTGAAAACCTCCCCCTGAGTTCTGTCTCAACTCTCCGGTTTTGATTTGTAATCTCCTGTCCTGTGTGGTGTGGTCCCGATAGCCTGAGCCAGGCAGGTGTTTGGGTACTTCAGCAGCAGGAACCAGTTAGATAGATGAACAAGTTATGAAATGTTGATCTAATTTCCCTACTGAAATCAGCTGCCAGCAAAATATAGACATCCTTTGAGAACATGAATAGCACCTTGCTTCTTAAGAGCATGATACTGAGGGTCTGAGGGACAGAGACTAAAGCACCACTCATTTGTAGCACCACCTTTACTTCAGGAGAAAGGACACACTGGGCTGTAGAAATACCTGCACAGAGGTGTGCGAAAGCACATTTTCACCCTGTGCTTCATATGCAGAAATGCTATACTATTTACTCACTCGGATGATGACTGGGAGACACATTACCATGAACTATTATGGAGATGAATGCCTCAATTTTAGGAATTCATGTCCCAGTTGTTACTCTGAGAAAATAGCTAGGGACATAGATGGAAGCTGGGCCCAACTAACAACTTAAATCAGACCTTTGGAGTAGATGTGAAGAAGCCACAGAAAACAAAAAAAAGAGTTTGATACAAAAGCAGCATTAAAACCAAACCCATTTTCACTAGCACAGTATATATATCTTTGCTTAATTGATTATACGTTTTCTTCTTTGGGTAAAAGGGATTTGAGACATGCAAATTCTAGCTTAGAGACAAGTTGTGCAACGTCGCACTCACTCATGAGTAATCCAATTGACCTCCCCTGGCCGACTCATGTGAACAAGAGCTCATCACCACCACCAAAGGTTGCACAATCAGTGGGGTTTCAGTGCACCTCTCCATCTGCACCACCCTCCCAGACAGCACTGCGTCAGCTCTGCTTCAGCACAGGTGTTTCATCGAGCTTCTCTGACCGCTAGAAACCTACGCTAAAACACAGAAGAAATACGTCCTGTGCAAGGAATTAGTTTGATTAGTTCTCTTAGGATACAGGCTACTTTTTTTTTTTTTTTTTTTTAGGATCACAGAAAAAACATTTCAAGGTTACACCATGAGAATAATCAATCTTTTAAAACACACAAGTTCTCTAATTACATTTGCAAAGAAAAAAATAGCCATGTATGCTGTGGCAATGAAAAAGCTAGTAAAGTCAGCACAACTGAGCCCTTAATTTTGCCTTTTCACCAGGTTTCAGACAATTAGGTCTGTGAGCGGCAAAAAAAGGAGCAGGGGGAGAGGAAGCAAAAAGCACATGGTTAATTTTTACATTATGGTGCCCAAATGAAAAGAGACCACTTGGCTTCATTTAACTTCCCATCTTCGTAGTCTGAAGAATGCTGCAACATGCTACTGGTGCATGCCTGTAAGGTAACTAGGCTTCCATAAACACTAAATTTACCAGAAAAAAAACCCAATAAAACCCCCTGCTTAGTTCACTGCACATTATACAAGCCAAACTGCAAAGAGATATTTTCTTCTCTGCAATGAAGTAAATGGAAGCACCAACACATACAAATATGCATCTGTTACTAATGAGATGTTTACAGCCCCTGCCTTGCCAATTCCACGTATGTAATACCTCAGTGCGTCGGTACCTATAGAGCTCTGGTTAAGAGACAATAGGTGCAAATTAATGTATAAACAGACATTATCTCTTCAAGCCTGGACATGACTTGGAGCTTCTTTAAATATTTTTAAATGCCACAGCTTTCTACTAAGGTTTTAAAATCCTTTCTTCCACTCTTTACTGATGGCGAAAATGTTCAGGGGACAGGACAAGATATTTATAATAACAGGACGTTTCACTCTGCACTTTGTTTTAGCATGTGGGGGGAATAATAATTGTATTCAGACTTGAAATGGCTTGGGTTACGCAGTTCAGAGCACAAGCACCTGCAGCAAATTAATTTGTTGTAGCACATTTATTATCTCATAGCTTCTATTTAGGCTGCAGCTGTTGCTATTATGTTAATAATGTTTTTTATCACCACTGTATACAACAGGTTATGGTAATACAGAAATTTTGGGGCATGGGGTGTTGGCTTGTTGTGGGGTTTTTTTTTTTATTTTTATTTCTCAGAAAGAAAAAGCTGGTGAGAATATAACACATAAGCATTGATCAGGCATTTAGCCTTCTGTTTATTAGCTGATTTGAAAGAGAATGGGCAAGAGAAATTAGAAAAGAGTAACAATAGACAAAGATGGCGCGTGCAGAATTTGTGAAAGCAAAAAAGAAGAAGAAGAGATGGAAAAAAAGAAAGAAAGAAACACCGAACACCGCAGTGCTGGGGTGGTGAGTGTTCGGGTGGGGGCGGGGAAAATGCTGCAGTTTTCGTGAAATAATAAGGTGGAAAAAAAGGCATACAAAGAGTAGGTTTTTCATTGTCTGTAAAATATAAACACAGATGAATTCTGTCTTTGGTTTGTTCATGCTTTTCACTCTGCACAGCAGGGATGTTCTTAAGAAGTTGCCCTCTGCGAAATTTCACTAAATGGAAACCGTGGACCCTGCATGATGCGATTATAATCACACCAGCCATTCTTTTTACATAATTTTTTGTTTAAAATCCAGTAATGCTTCTTGTTTTTAAAACATATATCTATATCTATACATGCATCTAAAACAGTGCTGGTTTATGACCCCCCAGCAAAGTGCAAGCTGAAGATATAACTGGCTGTATCCCATCCGCAAATCTCCATGGACTCAAAAACAATATGAAAATTTTTAGCTGACAAGAACATGTCTGCTGCCTGCAGTCACTGCAATAGCTCACCATGTTGCCTACTAACCAAAAGATCAAAAATTATCGATTTCATGGCGCTGCGTGCTTGGGATAGAAAAGCTACTTTAAAATTTGCATTATTTAAGAAATGAATTAAGAGAAAAGACTCATGTTTTAGAGCACTTTGGAACGTAAAAATGGCTTTATGTTTTAATCTTATCAATGATTTACTATAATTCTATTATTTTTAGCAGCTGGGGTCTGGAAATGATTTTTTTTTGCCGATGAATTTAGGATTTTGCCGCAGTATACATCTGCAGTCCCAGAATCCTCTGGTAAGATAATCCCTCCTGCAATGGGGAAACGCCTTTAACCTTTTCGTGAATGAAAAATATGCAACCATTTTGAAATAAAAAGGGGGAAAGAATGATGATTTCTAAAAGCTGGAATGAAATTTTCTGTGAATTGAAAGAACAAGGAAAGGAAAACATACTGTAATCGTGTTGTGGCGTTGGGAGTTTCTAGCTATTGTCTCCATCACTCCTACCCTTTCTTCAATGGTGTCCGTAAATATGCCTGGAGTATGGTCTTACCCATATTTCACGCAGGTGAGAAATTGAGAACCAAGATGTTAAGAAATACAGTGTTTCCTTGCCGTAACTGCAAAAAACCTACAACTACTACCTCCATGCTGCAGGCTTTAAGGAAAATTTTGATTGCTGGTCATTGAAATTCATTTGACCAGTAGATTCTTATGACTGGATTGCATTAGGGGAGCCAAGCCTCTAGATAGCAAGAGGTGTTTACAGTTGCTCAGGGTTTTCAGCTAGAAAAGGAAGAGGAAATTTTTCTGCGGCGTTAAGGAAATCCGAAGTCCATGCACAGCCTGTTTGGAAATTTGTTCAAATGAAACCTAGTCTGATACTCGCGTATTTTCAGACTGCACAGTAATAAAAAGGAGAGTAATAATAAAGAGTGGTCTGAACAGAAAAAACAGGTCTTAATAATTTACTATTGTATGTTTTAAGATATCATATTAGAATTAATTACTCAGATTAAAGAAATCTGGCCTAAAGTTATTGAAAGAAAGTGGCAAAATTTATCTATCAACTACCTTTTTTAAAGACAGCTTTCTGTATGCGTACAGCTATATATTTATTGACAATTAAAGGATTACAACTCTGAGAAACCGGGTTTTCAGGGGTTTCATGCGGAGGGAGTTTGATTAGGGAAGAAGGTGGTAGGTGTCACACCTCTGCAACTGTTACTGTTTTTGCCTGTGTTTCTGGCTGGCTCTTCTGTCAGGGTGCCTGACCACAACCATTGCAATTGCTTTAAATGAGAAGTATCAGACCCATTATCTTTAAGAGACAGGCACATAGAGAAATTTTAAAGAAAAACTTAAGTGCTGTGGTATACTTGATAATGACAACATTTTAGAAAGGATCAGTAGTGTGGATTGCTGTTTTCATGATCATGCAATACATTTTGAATATAAAGCCATCTCGATATTTGTTTGGTTAGTAGTAATTAAACGACATGTATTGGGAGATGTAATGTTTCATGTTTATTCTGTTCCATTTCTTAATATGCCAGTAATCAGATATTCTGATGAGTAATGCCTCAGCTGCTAAATCAGCTGGAGACATTTTTCAGTTTCTGAAACACACCTGATAAATAAAGTTAAACTGTTGTAGGTGTCAATGTGTACTGAATTAAAGAGGAAAACATTAACGCATATTGCATATATCCAAAACAGGTACACTGAGGGAAAGAATAACTTTTTTTAAGAAAAGTCAAATTGGTAGCCAATGACAATTCTATTTCCAATGCTTGAAGCAACACTTAGACTACTCTGATTTATGTCATTCCAATCAGTTAAGATGTTTTGATCAGTATCTTCTATACTAATTTATTAATAATTTGTAGGGTCACTCTTTTCTTCAAAATGAGCCAGTTACACACTCACATAATATTTTGCATAATTTTTGCGAAAAGTGAAATCTCACCAGTATTTTGAGTTTAGCTAATTCTCTTTGTCCATAAAGAATAATTCTTTTTCACTGAAACTGAGCCTGAATGGCATAGCTATTTGCTTTAACATAGAAAAGATTCTGATGTGTATTAATAAACTGTAGGTCTCAAGTATGAGGCAGAAGTTACATCGATTAGTCCTGTATCTTGAAGAGTATTTAAATATTGCAAGCATCTCCTCTTCTTTTCCCCTACACTCCCGTATAAAAGTGAAAATGTGTTACTTTAAATACACTACAATTTCACTTCGCTGGAAGAAGATTCCTTTTATTTTTTTCTTGTTTTTAAAAGGATCAGAACGATGGTGTTTTGGGTTTGGGTTTTTTTGCTGACAAGTGAATATATATTTAGTCAGTGTCTGAAAAAATATCTGTAGTTGATTCTTGAATATATTCCTAGAGTATGCACCGTTAGAAGCCAATTATGCATACATTTTTAAGATCCATATGGGAAATCAAAGATTCAGGCCCAGAGCCCTAGATGTTTCCGTAATTGATAATTTTGCTTTTTCCTTATATTAGTGCTGTGGCTACTCATTTGTTACTATGTTCCTTAACAAACATAGTTAAATGTCAGGATTTCAGACGGAAAGGTGACCAGCTAGTTTACCTTTAGCTGTTTGTTATTTTTAATTAATGGACTTCCTGCTTTGTACCCCATTACAAGCCGACTCTCTAAAAGCAGTGCTAAGGATGTAAAAAAAAAGAGGCTTACAAAAAGATTTAAATCATTATCTTTTAAAATTTAACCATGAAGCTCTCCTCTGCACTGATTTCTTAATGCAGTGATACACAATGGACATGTTAGGAGACTGCTTGACCTTTTGAAAAAAATATGTCTGCAGCATACCGGTCTAGCAAACAGCCACCACAAAAACAAACCTATTAAAGTATAAAAGAGCTCCAAGGGAACTTCTGAAGCTGCATATTCTGAAGCAGCACTTCTTGGGGGGGAAATACCGGACTGGTTGTGAATTTACTCATGAAGCCCTGCACTGTAATATCCGATATAACATTTACTCTTGCTTTGATAGTGTACCGTAACACACTGCATTTTAGAAAAATTAAAAATATAAAATGTATTTTAGAAACATTTTTATTATTGAAAAAACACTATTACAAGTTAGAGTTAATCATAATTGCAACACTTTCAGCTATTAAGATATTAGTTTTCCTGGGGTAGATTTTTTGTTGGTTTTTTTAAAGGTGAAATTTTAGCAAACGTTTAGCTACTTAATAGCTAAATATTGCAAAGCTATTATGAACCAGATTTCTATTAGCAATGTGTCTAGATCTGAAAGTATCCTAACAACTTTGCAGTGAAACAAATACAGATTAAAGTAACAAAACATGCAAACGTAAAGCAACCAAAAATCAACAAGAGTTTAGCACTACAATGTACTAAAGGCCTTATGAAATTTTAATATATATATATATATATATACATAAGTTGTATGTTTTAAACCTGTTTTTAAAAGGGCTAGTTCCAGTTGTCCTCATCGGGTCAAAAAGAAAAGCGGTCCATAGTTCAGGGGCCAGAAGCAAAGACACGGACTGTACCCCTCCTGCTCCTGCAAAATCCAGGCTCCAAAAGCCCCATCTCTGCGGACCTCAGGGGGTGGGATGGCACACAAAGAGGCTCTGAAAGGTATCTGGGACCATGCAATGCATTAAGGGCGTTTGACTGATTCTACTGTTGTTATCAAGTACCCAATGGAATTGCTTATAGTGAATTTGGCAATAATGCCCTATAGAAACAGCACTTTGAACTTACATGGTACCTTTGATCCAGGGATCTAAAAGGAGGGGTCTGTTGGTATTACTATTCCCATTTTACAAAGGGTGAAACAGAGGCAAGCAGGTTTTCCCAAGGTTGTAGAGGAAGGCAGCTGAGAAAGGGAGGTGGACAAAGAAATTAACTCTTCCCCCCACCTCCTTCTCTTTTAATGCCCAAACCAATCTCCAGGAATACTTTCTCTTGAGTCTTACTGTAAATTGGAATCAAACTTCAGGTAAAAATGGCAAGGTCCTTCTGCTCATAGCTCTAAGTAACTCCCTTGGAAGGAGATGAGCATTCATAGCCTGCCGGCCCTGATCTGGCAGGATTTGGTTTGCCAACTCTCAGCAACGGTTGTCCTCATTTTTGCTCTCCTTTTGGCCAACATGGTTGAAATGGGCAACTGTCGTAAGAGAAAACAGCATGACAAGGAAAGGTGTATTTCTTGAACTGGCTTCAAGGTTGTCCAGGTGCCATTTCATTTCCTTACTAGTGGGGACAGGAGGTTGCCCACTGCACAGGGAAGGCTGGCAGGTGGATGATTGCTACATGCCCTGCAACAGCGGGGGGGGGGGGCAGGGAGGAAACATGGACGTTTTTATCACCACTGCCTTCCCAGAGCCGTTTTAGTAGTGACAGCTAACCCACGGGCTCAGGATGCCTCCCCTGCACTTGCCCCACTGGGTTGTGGCCCCTGGCCACACATGCCTGGTCCACCTGTGAGAGTTACGGTGGATTTTGTGTGCAGCAAGCCCTACAGTATTTCGCCCCCCCCCCAGGGAGAAATCCTGTTTCAAAAAGTGCTGGTTCAAAAAAAAAAAAAAAGCAGCTGATGTGACAAGTCGTGCTACAGCAGAGGCTCCTTTTAGTCTAACACTACATATTATCGAATAGATCAACGGGGAAAAAAATAATCTTTTAAGTGTAACTTCATAAGTAGAAACCCAGAGCCTGTTTAAAACAGGATTATCAGCAGAAAAACTGGTGGCCACTCCGTGCACCACACATCTCCGCACTGCAAGAACTACACAAACTGGAGGCTGCTGGTGAGTGAGAGGCTGCACGGAGCGCCCCGGCGCAGGACCAAGAATTCAACTCCCAACATCCACCAGTGCCAAAGCAAATTTATACTGGGGAGGGAGATAAATCCATCTTTCACTAGCAACGGATGTTTCACATAAACACGTTAGTATACACTGTCCTGTTTCATATAGAGGGGTGTGTGTGTATGTATTTTTTTTCCCCTCGGTATGTTAAACACACTTTGCCGGCGCAAGACGGTGCACGCAAAAAAGTCTGTAGAACATTTTGGTGTGCAAGCCCGTGCACGCCGGGGAGGAGGCTGCCACAGGCGCGTCTGCACAAGGCGCTGCACGCCGCGGAAAGCCTTGTGCAATTCATAATATTTTCCTGTTTTTACGAGTCACTAAAAGAGGCGAGGGGCAGGCGAGAAGGAGGAGGAGGAGGTGGTGGTGGTGAGGAGCTCGGTTCTTCCATTAAAAAAAAAATAAATAAATTGTATAACGAGATACTTTCTTTGGCAACTGCTTCCTGACAAATATTTACAAGGCAGAGCGGAGCGCGTTTCCGCCGACGTGAGCGGGCCCCGCCGGCACCTTCCCGGGCCGCCCCGGGCTCCCCGCCGCCACCTTCCCTTCCCGGGCCGGGCCGTGCCCGCAGCGGCAGCTCGGCCGGCTGCCCCCGCCCAGCGCCGGGGCCGCTCTCCCTCGGTTCAACAGCCCGGCAGACTGCCGGACTTGGCGACAAGCGTCTGGGAGGACGGACTTTCGCTACAGTTGGTGCGTGCGTTTGAAAGAAAAAAATAAATCACCAGGCAACGAAACGCTAAATTAAAGGGGGGGGGGGGGTCATGGCCGCCTTTCGCCGCCCCCCTCCCGAGCGGGACCCCGGGCTAATCCCGTCAGCTGCCCCCCACCTCCCCCGCCGCCTCTACTCCACCCTGAGGCAGCAACTTCGCTCCCAGCCGGGAACTCGGATTCCTCTTCCCCACCTCCGGAATAAGGTGCTGCCGCCGTGCTCCCCCCGCCGGCCCGGCCCGGCCCGGCCCTCACGCCGCCACTCCCCTCCGTCGCCGGCCCGGCCCGGCCCGGCCCACCCCGCCTCCCCCCGCCGCGCCGCCACCGCCACGGCCTTCCCCCCGCTCGCGGCCGCTTTCCCGCCGCTGCTGCTCTGTCTCCCTCCGCCCTGGGAGCCGGGCACTATTTCTCCTCCCCCTGCCCTGTGCGCTGGGTGCCTGTGGAATGCTGCGCGCTGGGCCCGGCCGCGGCGGCAGGATACAGCCGATCCCGCCGCTCACTATAAGAACCTCCTTGTGAGCGACGCCATTTTAAGCCTCTCGCTCGGTTCAGCGGTGGGAGCAGGAGCGGCGCTTGGGGCAAGGGGACTAACACCGTCGCCACCCGGGAGGCAGCGGCAGGGCCACCGCCGTGAGCAAAGAGCCGAGCGAGGAGGAGGAAGCGGCGGCGGGGGGACGAGGAAGAAAAGACGGACTGGACCGGGATCGTCCGGGTGGCAGCAGCAGCAGCCGGAGCCCGGGGGGACTCTGCGCTCTCGTCTCCCTGCAACGTTAGTGCCACTTTCTGCGGCGGGAACTTGGGGCGAGCCTGGGCCGGGCCCCCTCCCTCAGCGGCGGGCGGGAGCGGGCGGCGCGTCCCGCGGCGGCCGGGGGGGGGTCCAGGGTGTGCCCGGCGCCGAGGCGGCAAGGACGGGGCTGGGGGGGCGGGGGGCGCTGCCTGGGGGGGAGCGGGGGTGGGCGAGAGGCGGCGAGGTGGGCAGGAGAGGGGGAGAGGGCTCCCGCTCTGGGAGCTCCGGACAGCTGCGTGGTCGCGGGAGGCGGCAGCTGCGGCTCCCGAGGTGTCTGTTGGGAAGCGCGTCCTGGGGCGAGGGGGCGGCTGCCGGGGGCTGCGGGGGAAGGCGAGTCCCCGCCGCCCGGCTCTCCGCTCCCGCCTGCGTTTGCAGCCGAGGCCGGAGTACTTTCGTGCCCTCCTCTCCTCCCCCCCTTTTTTATTTTTTAAGGGAGGTACTGACTCGCTGGTGGGCTGCAGATCGCCGTTGGTGATAGGAGGGGGAAGAGAGCGGGGGACGGGTTTATTTGTACCGAATATAATTAATCACGGTCACCGCAGTCAGCGGGAGATAACTAATCTGTTGCCTTGTGGGTTTTCGGTCTTCGTTGCATGCATATTTGCTGGAGAGGTTATACTTCTGGGTGTCACCGAAATGAAGCTCCCCGGAGCTGGGAGCAATCAAATTAAGTTTTTAACACCCACGTTACCAGAGTCTTCTAGCGAATGACTTGGGACCTGGGCAGCGTGGGGGCTCGCATGCTGCGAGGGGAAGCGCCTGCAGCTTTCTGTGGCCCGCTGGGGGGGGCGACGGGGGCTCCAGCCTCCCAAACTAACGCACTTCTGAGGCGTGTGAGGTAACTTGCTGTTACTCCTAGTAGGACATAGGGCCCTTGTTTCTGATTTCCCGTGGCACGGGGAGCTCAAGATGTGGTGGTCTTTGACTTTCTGTTAAGCGTTTTTTCTCCCCCCCGCAAAACTTAGTTCATCTCTTTTATGCATGATTAGCTGCTCCTTGAACGGCGAGGTTTCTTAAGTCTAGCAAAACCTTAAATTCTTTCCTAGCTAAAACGATGTAGAACATCGGACTGCTTCCTTTTGAATGTCTTCCCAAAAACCTCTACTGAAGATTATCCCTTCTGGGAAGAAAGAAAGGACAGGCTGTGAAGGTACTATGTGCAACTTGTGACTTTAGGAATAGCAATGTTGATCTTGATCTTTGTGACTTTAGGAATAGCAATGTTGATCTTGATCTTTGTGACTTTAGGAATAGCAATGTTGATCTTGATCTTTGTGACTTTAGGAATAGCAATGTTGATCTTGATCTCTTTCTCATGGAGCAGCCATTGTTCTGACACTGTATATTCCAGACATCTGTGGTCCTCCCATCCCCCAAAGTATGCAAGTGGTGAATGGAAAGAGGCTGGGCTGGTATGCTGTGCTGAGGTCGATGGACGGAAATCAAGGAGCGGTTTTAGTAAAAACAGGATCTTTCTGTGCTGAGACTATAGTAAGGGCAAAGATGAGAAAACTACCTGAGAGGGTATCAGGGGTTTTCTTGATACGAAGTTCAGACACACTAGAGAGCAACTTGCCAATTATGATTTTGCTTCTAAATGACAAAAAGGTACTACTGCAAGGCTTTAAAACGGCATAAAGGACAAAACTTACTGCTGTTTATTGGTCCAGTTTATAATGTGAATTTCAGTAACTGACAGTCCAGGTTAATCTTGCACTTCTAATAAAAAGGTGCTGACAGCTGTAGCTATGTGGTGACTGTGTCGATTGCCTAATGGTTGGTACTGGTGAAAATGAGGCTACTTAGGCATTCAGACATGGCTTTATGGCTCTCTAAATTCAGACATTCAGTATAAAACTGTATTGAGTGTCTTGCCGTTCTGGGGTTGTTCTAAAGAAATGTCATATTTGCGTGGCTATTAGTTCAGATATTTTCTGTTCGGGTATAAACTGATATGTGTGGGAATGTTCATCTTGGTCTGTATGGCTGATCATTTCAAAGAGTGTGGGGAAGAAATAAGTAAAAACATGTTGATGGAAAGGACAATGCATTACACAATAGCTTCTAAAAGCCAGGATTTAATGCAAAGTAAAGTTTGATTGAGAAAGTCAGTCCTTCAAATGTTGTGTTACAGCCTCAGTAAACCAAGCTTCCTTTTTCTTGCCTAAGCAATGAATAGGCTGGACTTCCTGCTTGATACATAGTCTACTATGAACACTATCGTTTTGCTATGACTGCATGGTGTGTTGGTAACTGGCTTATCAAATCTTGGCCGCAAAACCTGGTTGTCCTTCAGACATGGTTTCTTTGTGAAATGGATGTTGTTTTTTATGGCTTTACATCACCAAAGCATCAAGTTTAACTCTTCAGAACACAGTACTTTGGAAAGTTAGTTCAGGTGTAAAGACAACAAGTTGGTACTAGTGGCCTTCTAAACTAATTTTGCAGCATTTTGAGGGATAGGAAGGGAGTTGGCAGGAAATACGGCTATTGTAAGCTGAAGTCTGAACATGCAGTCTGAAACTCCTGCATAAAGATGTCTCTGCAAAATACTGTCTAGTAGGCAGACTAGTGTGCAAACACAACAGTAATCAGAATCACTCATGTTAATTCACAGTTAAAGCTGGTGATGCAGGGGTTGTGGTGATCATGCAGTTGCTTGCAGCAAAACTTGTTCTGTGACTCTGGTAGACTGCATACTGTGGCAGGAAAATCAGGACTAACCTTACTTATCTTGAACATTGTACTTCGTGAAGCCTGATAAAACTTGGTGAGAAACTGCAGGCAGTTGGGACTTACTCTTGGGTCCTCACAGCTCTGAGCCCCCTGCCTTGCTGGATGACTGTGGTAACTTAGAAATGGCACTACATTAACTTTGCAAAATTCTGCAAACTGCTTGGCAGTAAGCATTGCAGGTGACTTGACTTGTCTCTCTAAGATAAAATGATTATCCTGGTCAGATGGGCAGGGCAGTATTGCTGACTTTCTAGTTAAGCATTGGGAGACTTGTTTTGGGGGTACTTTGATGTTATATGCCAGCTGAATTAGACTTGCCAACATAAGGTAGCCTGACAGTGGTTAACTTTTAATACCCATTTCTTGCCCTTGATTTCAAGGTAAAACTGGCTGTAGTCTGTGATCAGACTTTAGCTCAAGAGAGTAATGTCTTAATATGATAGTGTTATGTGGCCTGTGTTGCCTCTTAGGACAAGAAAGGAGCCAGAAAAGTTGTGTGTGTGTTTGTGTTTTTTTTTATTTTATTGTCAACTGACAGGTAACTTCAATTGCAAGGGAGAGAACTAATGGAATTCTTACTCTGGCATTTCTGTCTGTATGGAACACCAAATTGATACAGTGAGCAGGTGGAAACTATACTTGTAGCACAACCTACCCTCATGAATCTGTTAACTCTGATTTGATGTGAAAGCAAATGTGTCCTAGGCTTTTGTTGCCTTGGGAACTATAGGTGCAGATGTTGGTTTACAGCTTTCATTACAGAAGAACTTTTTGTTAATGTTCCAAGTTGCTTTAGGAAACAATGTACGCTGGCTAGATTAGTATTGCAGAAGTACTTGCTCTATTACTTAATACTAAATCAACTCTGGAGCCTTGGTTAAGGAATAAATTAGTTCCCATAAAGGTTGAAAGAGTTAATCTACTATTTGAGGTTGCTGCTTTTTAAAAAGGTCGCATGAGCTAGCTGGATCTTACTGGAGTTTGCAAATGCACAATGTGCACTGTAGGTATATGTGCTGGAGCTAGCATTTCTAGGCAGACTTACTGTGCTAAATAGACTTGTATAAACTGGAGAAGTTTGCCAGCTCTGCAGCAACTGTAGCCAGTAGTTCTGTGTTGTCCTGGCAACAGTTCAGGTGCCCTCCAGTGGCCAGAAATCTTAACATCCTGAAGGTGCTGATAAATGCTGGTGCCTTGTCCGTTTGCCTTAATTAAAAGTGTGTTGAAGAAACCTTACAGTGTCAGACTTCATTCGCATGTTTGTTGCTTAAACAGTACTTTCTGGACTATTGGTATGTCTTGTGGTAAATACGTAGTTATTCTGACAGGCAAAGGCAGCCACTTTCAGATTCGTATTTCATTAGTGTCAGTGCAATTATGACTAATCACTCTTGTTTCTTAAACTGTGGAGATTAATGTTTAACATCTATGTTCAGAGCTGGCTACAAGGTTGCAGTCTAAGAAGAAACTAGATCATGGTTAGATACTTCCTGGTTTGGAAGGGAGATTACTTGCTAAATTGTTGCTGTATTAGAGTGGAAACAAATGTTTTCAGTTTTAGGTGCATGGGAAGGAAAGACAATTATGTAGTACAGTGGCTACCAACCTTGGTAGTGATGTAGGGGATCATGACAAATAACTGCAGAAATACTGTCTTTTTCTGACACTCAGAACTAAGTGGGCAGGAAGCTCGAGGGCTGGCAGTGGTTTGTTGCTGAACTACTTTATAAGTATTAAATGAAGTGGGGTATACTACTTGTTTAAGTGGTCACAATAGCAGCTTTTTTGTATGTGGCTAGGTAAGACTAAAGAATGATGCTTGATCCTGGCTACTGCCATCTTTACTACAGGCATCTTACTTGGTGAAAGTAGGGGCATGTGGACCAAAAACTTGCATTGATTTGCAGCTTATTAGGTGATACTGCAGGCAAACTAAACACAGAAGCACTAGCTCATCCCTGACTGAGAAAGGCAGGACTGTGCAATAATGTAGATGCCTCACTATGTTCTGCAAATAAGAGCTGGTAACTTCCTAAGCTGTGATAGTAAAACTGCTCTTAATGTTTTGCACATCCATGAAGATATTCAAACATAGTGAATGCTGTATGAAACACTAATTGGAAAATTTTGATGGTGACCAAAAGATCTCAAAGTAAATCCATCACTGAGCAGAACTGACCTAGTAACTGTTTTGAGGTTACTTATGCGAGTTGGTGGTGTTTAGTTGGTCAAAACAATTAAGGCATAAGAGTAATTGGGTTGATAATATTGTTATGAACTTAATGCAATTCCATAAACTTGAAACTGTTATACCAGTCCTTTACTACTGAGCTGCAAACTGCTGTCAAAGGATTGGTTTGTACATTATGTGGAGAATATCATTACTGTTCTCAAGCTGTGTGTGTAACACCTGATTAGTAGTTGAAGCAGTTCCTCACATCACCTTAAATGTTATGGTCAGCTCCTCTCTGGGACAGTGAAGAAGGATATGTAGGTACTTGGAGCCAATCTTGCCTACTAATAAAGTGATAGATTTTGCTACTGTTGCAGTATACTTGCCAGTGAAAAGTTCTCTTAAATCATTACTTTCAAACATGACTTGATATTTTCTCTGTTGGCTTGAGCACAGGTGCTGCTTATAGCTCTTGGAAACAACTGGAGATTTCTATAGAGGAAAAACAAAAAGCCAGTGCAGAAATTGTAGCTCTGAGAAGATCAC
This sequence comes from Falco cherrug, assembly GCF_023634085.1. Classification (NCBI taxonomy): domain Eukaryota; kingdom Metazoa; phylum Chordata; class Aves; order Falconiformes; family Falconidae; genus Falco; species Falco cherrug. Next base: position 97,672,653 of record NC_073700.1, read on the forward strand.
TTAATTTGCAGACCTTGTTAGAAGCTGCTGGTATACTTGCCTGTGATTTTTTAAATATAAAATTGTGTTGACAGACCTCTTGCAACTGCTGAATGTTTCTCTAGGTAAAGGGCAAAATAGTTGTGCTGTGGATCCAAACAGTAACGCCTCTGAAGTGACAAGATACCCAGTGTTGGGACATTTCAGCTACTACAGCATAAGTATGCTTTTAAATAGCAAAGAGTATGGGACAATGTAAAAAGGTGTGGTCTTTACATTGCATAGTATGCCCAGCCATGTATGTGACTCTGGCAGCCTTAGGCTCTGGACAGTATCAAACAGAATTCTGCAAAGCACCACTGGTTGTCATAAGAAATTATGGTGGTAGGTAACTGTTCCTAAGTACCTTTTGTGACATCTCTAGGTGTCCTGTCAATATGTAATTTCCACCAAAGTTTCTCTAAAATGTCCGAAGGAGTAAAGGACTGTGCATCAAAGGTATTGGAGAAACTGTATGTGATACTGACAGCTTCATTTCTGGGGAGGCAGGTTTTAAAGTTTGAAAGTTCATCTCTTAGAACGATTGTGCAGATCAGTGCCCAGGTGAGCTTCATGGCTTTTTTAGCAACTTACCTGATGTACTTGTTCTGAATTCTCCTCCAGGTTCCCATAATTTTAGAGATTAGTTATCTCAAGTATTTGTTGGCTGACCATGGCTCTCAGACCAGTGTTAACTGTTTCTTTATTGAAATTTCTAATGGTTTGTTTTTAAAAGGGTACTTACTTAAACCTTAGTAATCGTGAAGACCCTGACTAATGGCACAACCTGTTAGTGCCTAAATACCATGTTAGTTCCTTGAAGTGCTGTGTTTCAGTGACGCTCTGCCTGGAGCTGAAAGATATTCCATCTGGCAGTGAAAGCTCACTAAGCCTATTTCTGATACGTTTTGTTACCTGGACTTTTGGTCAGTGGCTAAAGTTGGTTTTCAGTGATGGATTAAAACTACCTGTGTTCTGGGTGGCATTCTGTCCTTGGGGTGAGCAAACCAAAATGTGGATCTTACAACACTTAACATTATAGTTTCAACTGCACTTGAAACTTCATGAATTGTAACAGTTGATCATTTGGCAAGCTGGCTAGGAAGTATGATCCTTCACTAGCCTGCTGTCACCTTTGGGAGAAAAGGTAGGGTGAAATAGGCGAGTGTCCTGTAGTATCAGAGCAGTGTAGTGTTCCAGTCCTAATGGAAGTGTGGTAGAATTGAGCCTTACAGCTGTTGTAGAAGTCTTGTGTCCCCTTTTCCCCCCTCCTCTGCCATGTGTGCTTAACGTTGCATGGATTCAAAGATGAGCTTTGAGTTTTCTGACCTTGTAATCAGAGTCCTTTCCTTCACTAGGCATTTTTTGAGGAATAAATCCTCTTAACACAGCTAACTCAGTGTTTAAGTCTAGTACAGACTATCGGATGCCTGCATTTCAGTTCCATTAAGCAGTTGTAATCAACTCAGAATTCTAGCAAGAACAGAAAATATTTGCATGCTGTTTGCTTTAGGTAATGAGCATGTGAATAGAAACTCTGTGCTCTTAATTGGTCTTAGATTGCTGAGATGACTGAAAAGAGACAGACATAATACTTTATTTTTTGTGATGTGGCATCGAATGAACTCTTACAAAAAAACTTACAAAAGCCAGTGTAGGGAGGCTCTTCTGCATTTATGTTGTGGAAAGGAATTTTTAGATAACTTCAGAGGCTGAAAAGCCAGAACAACTGATGGAATAGTAAACTCAGATGCCTGAAGGAAGGAAGAAATAAATGGAAATGAAGCAGCAAAAAACAGTGGCTTGAAAACAGAGGTAACTTGTGAGCACTGGCAGATCTGTGTGTATGTGCTGTCAAACACCTCCTCTTCCACTTCAGTTCTGTGGATTATCTGAGCTAGTTTGCCTCTTCCAGCATGTACTGAGGATATTTAAAGCTTGGAAGTTGCAACCTGTTGACCTTTTAAGTCAGTAAAGCAGATATTCAGGTTTCTTAATTTCCTAATGTCTGGTAGGAGAAACAGATTTTAGATTTAGATATTTTAAAGAACAACCTAAGACTCTATTCTGGACTCGGAGGCAAATTTACTGTGATCTGATTTGCTAAATATTAAATGGAAAGTATTGCTGTTTGCAAGGCATCTTCTAACTTTCTGCAGGCATCAGTAGAGCACATTGTCTGAAATATTTTAGCTTTGATAAATTTGTGGTGGATGGATTACAGAGGATACTTGTAAGTATTTTTACTTAGTGGTTGGAGGGAATGGTGCTAAGCAAATGTTGCTTGAGGAAATGACCAGAGCAGTTTTGTCACGAGTTAAACTTTATGAATGAGTCTGTTTTGTTGCAGTCTAGGATTAGTAAACGGGATTTCAGTGTGGGCATGTGCTGTGGCATGCAGATTAAGGTTATTGGTAGCTCTTAGTTTTCAATAGAACTACTGAAATAGTTGAGGTTGCTACATCTTGGCATAATGCTTAAATATAGTAAGGCTACAGATGAAATAGAAATATAGTATAGGCTACAGATAAGTGTTATATCTAACCTGAAAGAAGATGGAAATGTTTTAGAGCTGTGAAAACCCATGGTGTTTTTTTCCCTTTTAGGGTTGGCTGTATGGTTTGACTTTTTTTTTTATGTTACATACTAAAGTACTTCCATTTACTTAGGATATCTTCAGATGGCCTATGACAAGATATTTTTACCCAGTATTAAATATCAGCCTGCTGAAAGCAGAAGGAAGCCTGACATTTATATAAAAAATGTGGATATTTATATTCTGATTCCTGGTATAGATAATAAGACAAACAGTAATTTTACTGTCTCCAACAAATATCCAAGTGGTTTGTTGTTTAATGGGATAATTTACAGCTCTAAATCACTATTTGAGAGCCAGTTTTTCAAAGAATTTCATAGTAGGTTTTGTCCATCCAGGTCCTTAAACTGCTGGTGTGAGGAGGGTTTTGAGAAATTGAATTTCTTAATCCAGAAGTCACTACTGGTGAGTGACCAGTTCCACAACAATCAACACACTCTGCTGCTTGCGTGTAACTTGAACTTCAAAATCTCTACTCACTGCATGTAGCTCTTCCTTTCAAAGAGGACAAAGTGACTGAGGACTGCAGATCTGCTGCTTTAGACAGAATATGGGAATGCTGTTCAGTACTTGTGGATATGGAATGTATTTAAGGAAAACTGCTGTATTTAATCCTGTGGTACCTTTGTACAAGAATTAAACTTCTTAAAATTTAAGTCTTTGGAGTGAAACTCAAGCATGTCTTCTGTTCCTACTTTGAAATAAAGTATCTTCTGTTCATTGTGTAGAAAAAGTGAACCACAACTGTCATTCCTATAGCAAGCTTCTAAAATTTGTTAACACAGACACTGAAACTATACTTTCAAGACTTCTTACCAGTCTTACAGAGCATCTGATAATGAAGGGCCTCCAAAATTACCTACAAAGCATACTTTACCCCAGAGCTCAATACAAGCCAGATAAAGATCCTCAAAGTTAAGTTTTGTTTGGAATATATGGGAGGAGATGCCCATTTGGATAAGGAATAATTAGAAGTTTACATCAGATTTCAAATGGTAAAAATTTTTGAACTTAAGTATAACCTTCAGAGATAAAAAATGAAAGTTTAAGTTGAGACCTTTACAAGGCAAATGACAATACTTCCCAGATTATCTTGCTCCTTAATCCAAAACTAGAATTGTCTGTTAGAAACTGAATGCAAATACCCTTGATAATTACTTTCCACAAGCTCCATCCTTGTTTTCATCTGTGTATAGCAATCTAGAAATCATTTCTTATAGGTCAGCTGTAACTTATCCCTCTTTCACTCAATCTCAAATTTGTAGCTGCCATGTCGTCTTCAACCAGACTAAGACTACTGTTTTTTTTTTAAAAAAAAAGTTAGTAGGCAGATATAAACTGGTTATAGTTTCCTTCTTTGAAGGAAGAAAAATAAATTTTTGCTAGGCTTCTTGTTAATTAGTTCAGTGCTATTCCTAATAAATACTAAAGCGAACATCTCAGTTGGATCATGTCTTCATACAACTGAAAGCAGTAGAAGTAGGTTTGCCTGTTGCAAGAGTACTTACACCTGTGGGGTAGGTCAGACCAAAAATTGCTTGGGGAGATAGGTCAGCCACTCATGCCTGAAAGAGCTTGTATACTATGAAAGCTTCTTTGTTTCCGCTGTCGGTATTGCCTTACTTAAGTTATTCTTCTCCCACTTCCTTTTTTTAGAAAACAGAGTAACAACCTTCAGGGTAAAATCAAAGGATTTTTTTTATTTAAAAGTCTTTAGTTGAATGTATTTCCCACATCCTCCACTTGAAAAGTAAAGTTAATTAGGAAGCTGCTGCTACACTAAATTCTAATACTTTTGTTATTGGGTCATAGGAAAGAGTGTTGTAGTTATCTGGTGTTACTAGTTGTAGAACTGGTGTTGCCTGTATATTTTGGCTACTCACTCTTTGTGGAGTGGATACACAGGCAACATAACATTGGTAGGCAGTTGCCCAAAACAAGAGCAATTATAAAATAAGAGCCAAAGAATGCTTCCAGTAACACCTTGGTAATGGTTGCAGTAACTTTGGAGTAAAAAACATTTTCCAGTACGCATCCTTCTTTCTCTTCACTTGTATATAGATAATGTTTTTAACTGCTGTAACTGTCACAAGAAGATTAAGATCTGCTTGTTCTATGTAAGAAAATGTGTCATTCAGCACTGATGGTTAATTTAAAGATGTGGTTGCTTGGCCAGTCCTACATGAGACAGATGCAGACATATGAAAATGTGGTCAGTAGATAATCTCCTTTAAATAGATCATGGTAGTTGGATGTATCAATCTTGATTTCTCATACAAGTTTTGGTAATACGCTGCTCTCAAGCAAAAGATTTCTGGAAGACTTGCAAACTTTGACTTGCTTTACAAAGGGGAGGGAATCTGTTTATCAGATCTGTCAGGTGTAACCTGAGTCAATCTTAATTAAGAGAATTGTTCAGATTTGAGGCATGCTATAGGCTTCTTGGTTTCCTTGGCAAGTATCTAACTCTTCTCCAAAATCAGAAGTTAGTACCCAAGTTTCATTTGTCATCGGAACGCTTCTTCTTTTTCATTCCTTTGAAAACTAAGCAATTTGCAAGTTACTATAGAAGACAATTCAATTATTAGCTCACAAGCCTGTGAGAACTGATAAAATAAAAGAACTGTTTTTCTCGGGTGTTTTTTAGAATTCAAATGCAAGGTTGGGACTGATGGTACACAGTACAGTCTAATGCAATGCCTTGCATTGCTTTTTGCATGAGGAGTTTAATATATATTTTAAAAAACCCAACCTCCATTTAAACCCAAAGCTGATGATGCTTGCTAAACAAGTAGATAGCATCATGGAGGAGGAGGAGGTTTTTAAGTTGTCCCATGACTTATGGCAGTACATCCTTATGAACTACCCATACCAGGTAGTCTTTTACAGAAGCTTGCTGTTATGCTCAAGTTCGTAAAGTATACTGTCCTTCTGTTTCTTCCTGATGGTTCAGATATATGTTACCTTGACAATATCATGTTGCTAGTCCTGTCCTCCAGTAAATTTGAATAGGAGCTCAATTTAAAGGAGCTGGTATATGCTTCGTGGTTGAAGACTACAAGCTTAATTATCTAGTAGTGTTTTTCTTTTTCTTTTGTTTCCACTTCCCCACTACCTCACCCCCACCCCGCGTGTATTGATCCAGTTTCTGTCAGGAAAATGAACAGCACAAACATTTGTACCTAGTGTGGGGTGGTTGTTCTCTTTGTGAGTGTAGTAGTTAACCTTGTCAGTGACACACAGGAAGACCAAGTCAGCAGCTTGTCTGGACTCTGTTTACCCCCTTGTAAAATGCGAAGAGAATGGGAAGGAAAATATGGGAGAATTTTCAGTTACAGAAGGCCCAAAACAAAAAAAAAACCCATACCCCTTTTGCCTGGCTATCTTTGGTCTGCAGTTATTTTGAACTCTTTAAGATTAAAAACAATTTCCCGTCTAAATAAAAAAATGCTACCTGGAATTGCTGGGGGCTTACAGGTGTATAAAATGCAGATTAGCATTAGAAACTTCAGGTGCAGCTAGCAGGCTGATCTAAGGTCAACATTTCAAAGAATATCTGACTGATAATGCAGTTCTGAACACTTAATCAGTATTCTTCATTGCTATTTTGTAGATGTTCTTCAGCCTTATTTTGGAGTAGTGTTGCAGTTCAGTGGCTAGTTTCATCTAATGGTACAGCTGCTCTTCAGATCTCATCAGGCTGCTGAAATGGAAAAAAGCATTTCAGAATGCAGTTGCTGTAAGCCAGCTGCCTTCATTTTTGCAGTATTCAACAGGGGAAGGAAATTATAAATGTTGTTCCCAAGTCTCATATTGAGTGTTTGAATATGATGTGGTAGGAAATATCTCAAAGCATGGTCAATGCTCTTGACAGGTTCATCTGCTAGTATGTTAACTTCAGAACTAGTTTGGTGATCATTTTTATTAGCAGCCTGCCGATAGGAGGAGACAGGAGAAGTTACAATAGAAACAGATCTTTTGTGCGAAGCATATTGTGAGTTGTGTATAGCAGCTACATCTTGCCTGGTTTTCTATTGGAAATGTCGCGTCTGACTTGCAGCGAGGACTATGGGGAGCAAAGATAGAAATTTTACTTTTAGTTATATTCCACTTCTTTGTTTGGAAGGGGTTAGTGGGGCTGACAAAGTCATGCAGAAGACCTGCAGGGAGCTATCAAGTTTTTGTATAGGTACTTCCTCCAACTTGGCTACTCAGGAGAATTTTTGTATTAACAGCGAACTGGCAGCATGACTTAGATTTTCCTTCCCCTTACCACTGCTGATCCCAGATGCCTAACAGCATGTTGGAAGAGTCTAGTGTTCAAGGGACTGGAAAAAAGGGTGGTTGTATTGTCAGTGCATTCTCCATGCAGATGGTGAGGTGTAGACAGAGTTGGCTAGTCTTTCCAGGCTGTGGAGTAGAACCAGTTCAGGGACATAAGTGTTTCCAGCTACGTAGCAGGGTACTTTATGTTGTGTTAAGCAGCACCGAGCTGATTTAAGACATATCTGGTGCAGATGCAGATCTACTGTCCATTTTAAAACAGCCAGAGAAGGGTTGCTGCCAGAAGTTGCAGGAGTGCAGAGTCAGGACAAACAGCCCTGGCACTTGTATGGCAAAGTAACGAGATTGCTCGGGAGCTGCTGGGAGTATCCTGTAGCTGGCTCAGAGACAGTGACATATAAGCTTGCCTCTGAGTTGCCTAACCTATTCGGCAAGACTTTTAAAACTGCAGTCCTGTCTTCTGTTTAATTATGGTTTTGTAAAAGGTGCTCCTGAAGGAAACTCTTAAACTGAGAAATCTGTCTGTACACAAATACAATGTCAAATGGACTTTGTTATATCCTGTACTGCAAACCTGTCCTTTAAAGAGATTAGTGGCTTGCCTTTACTTCATTGTCTAGGAATGTTTTGATCAGCATAGCTCTAACACCTAACGGCAAGCTGAAAGCTGATTGCTGGAAGAGATGTTTTTGCTCACTGCACTAGTTACCACTACAAATGTTTCGGCTTGGCTAGCTCCCAGAATAGGCTGTCACCAGCCCTGTGTCAGTGCTGAAAACATTGTTGGACTGTGGGGGGAGGGGGAGCAAATGAAATAAAAGTATGACAGCTTTGAGTGACCTGTTGTGAAACTGTAGCCTCAAATTTCCCTTTCTGGGTTAATAATGAAGAGACAGCTACAGATTTATAGGGCAAGTACTTCCATACTGCTTGGTGATATCAATTGGAGGTGCATGCTGAAGATTTTGATAGGGCATTTGATCATATTTCAGCCTCCTGCCCCCAATTATCTTGGCTTTCTATAGGGGGGGGAAAAAAAGTTTGGTGTGCAACTAAAGGAGAGCATTTGTTTATAAGACTGGTTCAGTTTTCAGTTTAACTTCAAGGAATAGTATTTTGTGTAGGAAGAAACCTTTCTTCTTGTGGTACAGGAAAGGAGTAAAGAAGAGGAGGTTCAATTATATCACTCTTAAGGTAGTCTTTATACCACTGAAATAATAGCAGCTTGTCTTAAATGGTCATTTCAGCTTTCTCTGTGAAAATCCATGTTGTAGCCCTCTATCAGACAGTTTTGCTAGTAGTGTAAGAGTAGTTGTCTTTGTGGGAAACGAAGTCTGACATGTAGCCCTTATATTTGCAGCATGTCTAAGCTGTGGAATTTAATGTCAGGACTTCATCTTATGCAAGGACAGAGAAGTAAAAAATTGCTCTTATCATGGTCAGTCTTCAGTACTTTTTCTCCTGCAGCTTTAAGAGGACAATACATCTTAGGTACAGTCTACCAGAAACAGTCAGGGTGATACATCTCATTCTTCTGCATCTCTGTCCATGGAGGTTCGCTAACTAGCATGTGAACATACTCACTGTAGTAATGAAACGGCAAGATGTGTGAAGTTTGCAATTCTAGTGTTTCTAATATGGAAGCGTGTCTTACTAATTCTGATTAGTGGTTAATAAGTTCTAACCTTGCTCTTTTTTTAGGGTCTCTGAAAGGTAGCAGGAAGGAGTTCTGGGAGTACAACAAGGAACATGGCAACTCAAGGTATGTAATGCATTACAATTTCTGTTACGGGAATCTAGCAGTTCTAACAAAGAGCAGTTAAACTGGCTCCTTACTCCCCTTTTTTAGCTTCTTAAAGTCACTTGGATTGAATAATGTTTGCTGTACTACAGTAATGAATACCTTATACAGGAACTCAAACCTGCAAACAAGTTTGTCATTGTAAGCATTTTGGGTCCCTTAAGTACAGTCGATACATAATCACAGTATGTGGAAAAGGGAACCTTTAAGCGGCAGGCTAAGACAGTCACAACAGCAGTGATTGCTCTGCCTGTTAGTCAGGTTTATAGATGCCTGCATTGGTTCGGTGTATAAAGCCTCAGTTTAAAACTGCAGTCTCGCTTGCAGTGCTACCTCTGCTGGATTGAGGTAGTTTGTAACAGTTTATTTTTGTTTAAAATCTGTGTCATCTCTTGAAGAATTAATACATGCTGGAGTAATTGAACTAAACTTAGTTGTTCAACAATGATTTCTTACAGCTGATTTGATGGAGTTGGACATGGCAATGGAGCCAGACAGAAAAGCAGCAGTCAGTCACTGGCAGCAACAATCGTATCTGGACTCTGGTATCCATTCTGGTGCCACCACAACTGCTCCCTCCTTGAGTGGCAAGGGAAATCCTGAAGAGGAAGATGTGGACACGACACAAGTGCTGTATGAGTGGGAGCAGGGATTCTCGCAGTCCTTCACCCAGGAGCAAGTTGCTGGTAAGGCCTTTATTATTCCACTGGTTTGCTTAGATACACAGCTTAACAATACAGAAACATAAATACTGAATTATTGCCAAACTAGAAGATGAGCTTTTTATTCCTATTTTGAGGTAATGACTTACCTTGTTTTTCAGATATTGATGGCCAGTATGCAATGACTAGAGCTCAGAGAGTGCGTGCAGCTATGTTCCCTGAAACACTGGATGAAGGAATGCAAATCCCATCCACGCAATTTGATGCTGCTCATCCAACTAATGTGCAACGCCTGGCTGAGCCGTCCCAGATGTTAAAACATGCTGTTGTTAATTTGATAAACTACCAAGATGATGCTGAACTCGCAACTCGTGCAATCCCAGAACTGACCAAACTGTTGAATGATGAGGACCAGGTAAGCATTTTCTCTGTCTCGGTGTACCTTGCTTGTGGGGCTTCTTCAGTGACCTTAAAACTAAAAGCTTTCTTCGCATATTTCTGTAGGTAGTGGTGAACAAAGCTGCAGTTATGGTTCATCAGTTATCCAAAAAGGAAGCATCTCGCCATGCTATTATGAGATCTCCTCAAATGGTATCTGCTATTGTACGTACCATGCAAAACACAAATGATGTAGAAACAGCCCGTTGCACTGCAGGTACGCTACACAATCTCTCACATCACCGTGAAGGCTTGTTGGCAATCTTCAAATCAGGAGGCATCCCTGCTTTGGTTAAAATGCTTGGGTATGTGGACTACTAAGGTGGTGCTTGTTGTGCTTTTCAGTTGGTGTTGGTAGGTGCAGGTACTCACAAGGTTTTTTCCTTCCATAGGTCCCCAGTGGACTCTGTGCTGTTCTATGCCATTACAACTCTTCACAATCTCCTGTTACACCAGGAAGGAGCCAAAATGGCTGTCCGTCTAGCTGGTGGGCTGCAGAAGATGGTTGCCTTGCTCAACAAGACAAATGTCAAATTCCTGGCCATCACGACAGACTGCCTTCAGATTTTAGCGTATGGCAATCAAGAAAGTAAGGTAAGTGTCTCTGCTGTTGAAGTACTTAAAACAGGCAGGCTTGCTATGAATGGCCTAACAGTTCCTGTTCAGCCATGTTGGGCTTTTGTCAGTCAGTCCTGACCTTGCAAGAGGTGAGGGACACGGGAATTACTTTCTGAAAGTACAGTCATGCTTACAGTGAGACCGCAAAACTTACAGATCACACCAGCAGATGTGAACAGTATTTTAGAGGTCTGTAACCTACAATGGATGTAAGCCAGCAACAACTACTACCCACTGGCATGCACAGGAAATGACTGATAAATTTTACTTTTGCTGTCTTTCAGCTGATTATTCTGGCAAGTGGTGGACCTCAGGCTCTAGTAAACATAATGAGGACCTATACTTACGAGAAACTATTGTGGACCACAAGTAGGGTGCTGAAGGTGTTGTCAGTCTGCTCCAGCAACAAACCTGCTATTGTTGAGGCTGGTAAGTACCTTGTACCCACGGTAACTTAAAAAGCTATACAGTACTTCAGGATCGGTGCATCCCACACAGGAACCAAAACTTGCCAGCATCAAATAATTAACTTGGATTAGTCCTTCGGTCCATAACTAGTTCTAGAGGCATTTAGTATACAGAAGTATAAAAGGCAGTCTGTCTTAAGTCTACTATGGTGTTAGCTGGGTGGCTTAGTGGCTGAGCATTGTCAGATTGGTCCCCTTAGAATATGCATACATTTAAAAGGCCCAGTGTCACGAAGAGAATCTCAGGGTATTTTTCTATGTGATGGAGGATTAGGGCCTAGCCATACTATGATACTAATGCCAAGAAAGATCCAGAAGCTTGTGAGAGATGCACTCGGACTTCAAGGAAGAGGAGGACCTGACTGTCCACGAGATGAATATCTGAGTATGGTGTCAAATTTGAGTAATGCTGTCAAATGTTTACCATTTTCTAGGTGGGATGCAAGCTTTGGGTCTCCACCTCACAGATCCAAGCCAGCGTCTTGTCCAGAACTGTCTCTGGACTCTGAGAAATCTGTCAGATGCTGCAACAAAGCAGGTAAATGGCTCTTCTAAGGGATCAGAATCAAAACCCAACATAGTGGAAGAGGAGAGAGACTAAATTTTTTCCCCTCTTTTTTGCAGGAGGGCATGGAAGGTCTTCTAGGAACTCTTGTTCAGCTTTTAGGATCAGATGATATTAATGTTGTGACTTGCGCTGCTGGCATCCTTTCTAATCTCACCTGCAACAATTACAAGAACAAGATGATGGTGTGCCAGGTTGGTGGCATTGAGGCTCTTGTGCGCACAGTTCTTCGGGCTGGAGACAGGGAAGACATCACAGAACCCGCTATTTGTGCGCTCCGTCACCTCACCAGCAGACATCAAGAAGCTGAGATGGCTCAAAACGCAGTACGTCTCCATTACGGACTCCCAGTAGTGGTTAAACTGTTGCACCCGCCCTCACACTGGCCTTTGATCAAGGTAAATACTGGCTAATGGCTTTCAGCACTGAAAACTGGTGCTTTTTTTCATTTAAATCTAACTGTGAAAAATACTTTGTAAGGTCTTGGGGAATGTCATTTATCTGATGGGAAAATCGCTTCTACTGAGCAACTTGGTGTTGTCTCTTAGAGATTTAAGCCTTTGGGATTACCTGATGAAAAAAAAAATTGCTAACAGCAAGCACTCCTGTCATGCTTTCCCCCCCCCCACTCCCTTTCTTAACTGCAGGCTACTGTTGGTTTGATCCGCAATCTGGCGCTCTGTCCTGCAAACCATGCCCCACTGCGTGAACAAGGTGCTATTCCAAGGCTAGTTCAGTTGCTGGTTAGAGCACATCAAGATACCCAGCGACGTACTTCTATGGGTGGAACACAACAGCAGTTTGTGGTAAGTGGCCACCACTAACTGAACAAACTTGTGAAACTCAAACTCCTCATTTTTCAGTGTGCCTCACCCATGTATTGTTTGGTCTGAATAGCTGTTGTTCTATCATTTGCTCTAATTCATGTTATTCTCTTGGCATGCTGATAATTCTGTCTTGGCAGAAGTAGGTTCCCTACCTGGAAACCAGAACTCGCCTCATCCTTCTCAGAAGAGTATGGGTTTAACAAAGGGGAAGTTGCCTTAGCACGGACAAATGGAAGCAGTGTAGCTCATACTTGCAGAGGCAGGAGGGGGCCTCTTCATTACTGATAACCACTGCTTCCGACTTAGCAAACTGACAAGCTAATCCAGCTTGGAGAAAAAAAGCCAGTGTTGTCAGACGTGAAGTTCATCATGAACTGAAATGAAAATGAGAACGCTGGGAGTAGTTTCACTGAGATGTTTCACTTACTGAATTTAGTTAGATAAACCAGGCCGACTCCTAGCAGGGATATTAAGTTTGAAGGCCAGCAGTAGATAGTGGATATGGACCCTGTTGGGGGAAGGGGGTTTGGTTTATTTGTTGACAGGCTGTTCAGCTTTTTGACAGTCATTTTAGAAGATAGCACACGGAACCTCGAATTCAAAAAATGCCTTTTCTTTTCCAAACTAGGAGGGTGTGCGTATGGAAGAAATTGTCGAGGGCTGCACTGGAGCCCTGCATATTCTTGCACGTGATGTTCATAATCGAATCGTAATCAGGGGTCTAAATACCATTCCACTATTTGTGCAGGTAAGAAAGAGCTCAAGACAATGCTATAGTACGTACTAGGAAAACTAGTAAAATGGCTCTTACGCTTCCTTGGTAGAACTGCTAAGCCAGGTTGTACTGAAGAGCTTGTTTCAAGTAGAAGAGCTAAAGACATCCTTATGCTTTGGTTGCAGTTGTTGTACTCTCCCATTGAGAATATCCAGAGAGTAGCTGCAGGTGTACTTTGTGAACTGGCTCAAGACAAGGAAGCAGCTGAAGCAATTGAAGCTGAAGGTGCAACTGCCCCTTTAACAGAACTGCTTCATTCTAGGAATGAGGGTGTTGGTAAGTGAACTTAAAAGATAGCTTACATACTTGAGTTAGAAAAGTTGCTAGAAGACTCAATCTCTGCTAAAATTGTTCTTTCTTTTGATAGCAACATACGCAGCTGCAGTGCTGTTCAGGATGTCTGAGGACAAACCACAAGACTATAAGAAGCGACTTTCAGTTGAATTGACAAGCTCTCTGTTCCGGACTGAGCCAATGGCTTGGAACGAGGTGAGCAGTGTCTTCTGTGTTAATGATTCCCTGGGGAGACCTTACTTCTAAGTCCTCCCTCCTTCCAGCAGTGGAGTGCAGACGCCATCGGTGATAGAGGCCCAGCTCTACACGTGGCAGTACCTTTGTTACTTGCCCTCCATGTTCAGGTTCAGCAAACCTGTGGCAAGCAGCCTTACAGCTGCTTCTTCCCTTGCAGACAGGAAGAGTCTGTCCTCTACTGCTGCTAAAGTTTGTAATTCCTACTATGGTTGTTACTGTGCAAAGCTGTATAGAAGAACTTTGTACATTTCTGTGCTGCTTGTCAGAAGCTAATGACCTCTGCATGCAAAAACTGAGGCATGAGTGGTACGAGGGAAGCATAAACAGAAAACATGTCCTGTGAGGCCTCTATCGATCAGATGGTGTGGGACTAATAACCTTGGGGTGGGGATGCAACTCGTGTTCTACTTAGAACTGAGCGATCAGACTTGAATAATTGCCTTTTTTCATGCTTAAAAGACACGGTGAATTGAGACTGAAAACAAACTGTGTGCATGCAGTAGAGGGAAGGTTTCACTAAGTGTCTTTCCCCGGATTCTTAAGGTTCAGGAGCCTACCTTGTTTTGCCTTGTGTGTGTTTACTAAATAAAGGACAGTAGCCCTTGATGTGTACTATTCCAGTGCTTGCTTTTCTGTTTTTCTAAAATCTGTATCTACCACAGTAAGAAAAAAAAAAAAAAAAGCTAAAGTGGAATATCTCTTTGAGACAGGAGTTATGCAGTGGCACTGCAGGCAGGCAATTACTTCTGCATTTGGACACACTGGTAGAGGTCCCTTCGGAACTCCTAAAAAGCTGCACTGCTGGCTTGGGAATCTCTGAACAGCTGACTTGCAGGAGTTGGGCAGGTGTACGTGGGGAGGAGTGTTCCTAGATGTGCCCCATCTTTTTCATTTCCAAACAGGACCCTCCTTCCAGTAATCTACAGTTTCTTATACCTAAACCTGGCCATTAAATACTGGATACAGATGCTTAGATAAAAAGGCATTTCACGTTCACAGAAGCAGCATGCTGCAGTGCTCGCTGCAGCAGAGTTGCTAAAAAGGGATCTGGGGCAAGCTTCGAAACTTCTTCAACTTGGAATTACTGGTGCTGGCCTGAAGACCCGATGTTAAAACTGTTTTCTAACTTTTTATGTACATCTAGACAGCAGATCTCGGACTTGATATCGGTGCCCAGGGAGAACCTCTTGGATACCGCCCAGATGGTATGTCTCTTCCATTCCCCTTGACTAAACTTAAGTTGGATGAAGTCAAGTCACAGATTTTAAAGGAGAACTGCAAATGAGTGAAGGGTGAATTACTCTTCAGCAAACTGACAGGCAGATGAGGAACTGCCAGTTCAAATACCCAGTTCCTGCAACAGCCCTGGCAGCACTTAAATGGGAGCCGTATGAACATGTGAAACTGGTGTCTCTTGTCCGAGTCTCGTGGGAGAATCCCGCTGAGCTATTGTTTCCAGAAATCTTTTACATTTTTTTACAAATGGACCTGACAATTCCAATAATGCAGTTTTTCTTTAAAACAAAAAAGCTGGTATTGAACGCATTAGTCTGTAAGTGTCTATAGACTTGAACGCTAGCCTATCCCTAAGGATTCTAAGCTATTTTTGACTAGTCTTTCAGAAGCCAGTCTACAGTCTTGGAGCCTGGTTTTGCTGCAGTATTGTTGAATTTTAGTACTGTTGATTGTGCAGACTAATGGCTTGGCTGGAATCTGCTCGTGCTTCTGACTGCAGTGTGCTTTGTCTGCAGAATCATACTGGAAGGCTGTTCCGAACAATGGAATAGCCATTAAGGGCAGGCATCAGATTGTGTTGAACTTGGCTGAACTAGAAAAAAAATAGATGGCTACAAAGATCTTCTCACACACTGATACTTGCAGCTTCTGATGCATCTAACATCTGTTAACATTATGCTTTTTTTCCCTCTGCCACCTTTAACTTTCTTAGATCCTAGCTACCGTTCTTTCCACTCTGGCGGATACGGTCAGGATGCCTTGGGTATGGACCCTATGATGGAACATGAAATGGGTGGCCACCACCCTGGTGCTGACTACCCAGTTGATGGTCTGCCAGATCTTGGCCATGCCCAGGACCTTATGGATGGGCTGCCTCCAGGTGACAGTAATCAGTTGGCCTGGTTCGATACTGACCTGTAAATCATCCTTTAGGTAAGAAGCTCCAACCTTGAATTTAAAAACAAAACAAAACGAGAAAAACATGACTGGACTGAGGACTTGGTTGGCAGGGAGGGAATGGCTCAATCGGGTCCCAGTGTGCTAGAACAGTGAACAAATGCTCTGGAAACACATGATCAGTACACTCCAAACTGACTTCTGCCGTGAAGTGTGGAAGTAATTAACTGTAAGGTCTTGTGCACCGGCTTCATGCAGTCTTGTTGTGTTACAATAGCTCTTTACTCGGGAGTGCTGACACCTGTTTTTTTTCTCTCTGCAGCTGTATCATCTGAATGAACTTGCATTGATTGGCCTGTAGAGTTGCTGAGAGGGCTCGAGGGGTGGGCTAGTATCTCAGAAAGTGCCTGACACACTAACCAAGCTGAGTTTCCTATGGGAACAATTGAAGTAAACTTTTTGTTCTGGTCCTTTTTGGTCGAGGAGTAATAATACAAATGGATTTTGGGAGTGATTCAAGAAACGAAGAATGCACAAGAATGAATTGCAAGATGGAATTTATCAAACCCTAGCCTTGCTTGTTAAAAATTTATTATTTTTTTTAAATCTCTGTAATGGTACTGACCTTGCTTGCTTTGGAAGTAGCCTTTCTTTTCGCAGTAATTGTTGTTAGTTTTTTTTAAAGTCTCTCGTAGTATTAAGTTATAGTGAATATGCTACAGCAGTTTCTAATTTTTAAGGATTGAGTAAAGGTGTAGAACACTAATTCATAATCGCTCTAACTGTATTCTGAATAAAGTGTAACATTGTGTAGCCTTTTTGTATAAAAAACTAGACAAATAGAAATGGTCCAATTAGTTTCCTTTTTAATATGCTTAAAATAAGCAGGTGGATCTATTTCATGTTTTTGATCAAAAACTTTATCTGGGATATGTCTGGGTAGGGGCCAGTAAGAACTGTTTATTTGGAACCTTGTATTGGACAGTTTACCAGTTGCCTTTTATCCCAAAGTTATTGTAGCCTGCTGTGATACAGATGCTTCATGAGAAAAATGCAGTTATAAAATGGTTCAAAATTAAAGTAAACTTTTAATTCACTCTGTGTCAAATTATTTCAGATCATAAAGTACACTTGCGTGTTAACAAGGTTTCTGAAACTTGCCCTGGAATTGCACACCACCTTCAGTATTGTGGTGGAGAAAGCCAAGAACCACTTACCTCTTTCATCCCACGGTTAACCCTTTAGAGCCCAGAGTCCTAAGGACACAGGTTTCCTGCTGCAGTTCTCCGAGGCAGTATTCTGCCGCTCTGTTTTGGCGGGCTCTGCAGCATGGGGCAGGTCTAGCCAGATGTCAGGCAACTACATGGTGCCTGGCCTGCCAGCTGCACACTCGCTTCTGGGGTCAGGTGAAGATCCTTTGCTTACGAACTATCAGCTGGTTCAGTAGCTTAAATCCATTTTCAAGTGTCCTCGGTCTTCAGTTAGTGTGAGATACGACCTGTGTGTAACTGGCTTCTCTCAAGGCAGCACCTGGGTGGTTGGAAGGAGGGAAAGTGGTTCCTGAACTGCTGGCTAATTCACAGGCTCTGCACATCTGTGCGGTGCAGCTGTCACCAGCCTCTGCCAAGAACAAACACTCCCAGGCAGTTCCACTTCAGCGCGGCAGTTTGCCGGCAGAAGATCAGAGGGGGCCTTGGCTGCAAAGGATCGTGGCTGAAGTTGGGATGCCGAGATGATGAGAGCTGAACAAAGCCACAGAGCAGACTGCCCACGCTCTCGCCAGCAGAGCAAAGGGGCAAGGCTCACCCAGTGGTTCAGCTTTGTTCCTCTCGGCCACGCTCCTGCTACAAGACCATTACGATAAAACACCACCAAGCAACAGCCACCACTTAGCTCTTCCCTGTTGCTATTAACTCCAGCTGTTAAGCTATGAGAAATAGTGGTATTTAAAGTAACTTAAAACAACTCCTGTAAAATGTACAGGGTGAAATGGGTTTGTTTACCTGGGGTGTTTGCTCGCCTCCACACACCGGAGAACCGGGCTGTCCCAAGAGCAGGCTTGTAGCAGCAGCTCTCATGAGGCACCTGCTCATGTTCGGTCGGCATGGCAGGAATGTGCAGTTGCTGCTTTGGAAGATGAACGTCGGGGAAGAAGTGGCCATAGTACCAGACTTGGCCATGCTGTGCTCGCTCAGGGCACGCACGGAGAAGAAAAATCTAATTCTTTACACGCTGTGCCATCTGCTAGCTCAGGAGGACCCTTCCTAGGGTATCGACTTTTACTGGGGATAAATGACAAACTGCCAGGCTCATAGCCTCACCTATTTTAAAAGAGGAGCTCCAGCTGGGAGTGCTGGCAGCTGAGAACACCGCTCCGCCGGCGCAGCGTAAGCTGTGCAGCGCTAGGCAACAGAGAGGCACACAGTCTCACAAAAAACCCCCACACTACTGGGTAAAAACCTGATAAAAATCCATCCTGCTTGCATGCCACGTATACACACACCACCTCTACGGGACTGCAGGGGCTGCTTCTGGTTGTGTGCGATGAAGAATGTTGTCTTTCTTGATAAAAAGGTATTGTCTAGTGCCAGCCCTAGCCATGAGGTGACCCCTTAAGATGAACAGCCAAGGCACTCACCTGGTCCAAAAGATAAATGAACATTTCTAACAGCAGCCTAAAATAATGAAACACTTTATGTCTGTATTGTGAAATAACTATACTACTTATTTAATTTACACTTTTCAATCTCTGGCTGTCAAATACTTGAGCTATATCACATAATTCCAGCAAGGTAAAGTAGTGATGAAGAATTCATCCTTACAGGGATTTAAAGAACAAACAAACAAACACCCCCAAAACCAGTTTCCCTCCCTTCCCGAAGCCTCCCAAATTCACACATACGCCCATATGCAGCTACAGCTCAGCTTGCTAAATTAGTTACATCTGCTCTGCTCGTTTGAAGCTGTTCCTGCAGGACTGCAGCGCTGAGCAGCACACGCAACTTGCGCATTTTGGTAAGCTGGTCAAAAACAGTTCACTTGGTAGTCTTGATATTTTCATGTCCCACCGTTCTCAGAATTTCAAATGCCAAGGAAGCAACAGCAACATCAGCGTGAGAGCTAGGAATTAAAAACAGTAACAACAGTAACATCTATTAGATGTCCTCATGAGTTCAAATTCCACATTTGCCTTTATCTATGCTGGAAAATTCTTAATAGCCATTAACTGCACTGTATACCCGCTTTTCTATTAAGCAGTAACATGCAATGAGCGATTCTGCCTTCTAGCAAAATCTTGTGTAAAAATGAATTTCAGCTCAAATTCACAGTACCTGCTACCTCACTCAATCTCCTCTGTACAAAGAAGACACAATTTATCATGCCCCCCACGAAGCTACACACACGCACACTTCCAGCCTGGCAGAAAGGCATGTTCCCCCACACAGCCCTCTTCCCACAGCGCTGCCCCACGCGGGGAGGCAGCTCCACTCTCACACTCGGACACTGCAAGAGGACCGACTGCCCCACCACACGCAGTTCTGCAGGTCTGAGGCTGAATGGTGGAGCTCTTGGCTTCCTCGAGATTGAATGGTGGAGCCCTTGGCTTCCTCACCTGTTTTTATTATACATATTTTGCCTGATTTTTCTTTCTGGAAACACATGTTTTTTCTAGCATTAGAACAGAGGCTCTAACAGATCACTGCTAGTCCACAGCAACAAGTCTTCAGCTCAGGAAGGTCACTGGTAGATCAATCTGCAACTTCCTCAGCTGCTTCTAATGACAAACACCTACCAGCACGCTGCGCTTTGGGGAGCGCAGAGCTAGCCAGGAAACTCAAATGATCAGTCCACACTATCTAAGCCAACGTCTTAATGAGCAGCAGTTTAAACCAGAAAATGTAGTTATCTGAAACAAATTCGTCTTCTGGCAACTGTCTTCACTGAAAAACAAATGGCTACGATCCCACATTTTCAAGCGTAGATTTGCTTCCACGTAGCTAGGAAGCAGATTGGGCTGGTTGTGTGTCACTCTGCACGCTGCCTGCCCTGGCCAGCTGAGGATGTACCGCCGAGGGAGCCTGGCAATCCGCGGCTGCGGCACGGCAGCAGGGGAGCACTGGCAGCAGCCTGCCCTCCAGCCTGCCCTCCAGCCTGCCCTCCAGCCCTCCAGCCTGCCCTCCAAGCCGTGCCCCTCTTGGCACCTGACTGCTTGGCTGGAACCCTCCTTCTGCCACACAGGCAGGGGAGAATATTAGAAGCCTGTCTGTAAGAGATGAGCAAAGCAAAAACATTCCTCAATCACTTCAACCCAGAGATAACGTGTGGGTGGAAGGGCCTGGGATCTTAGACTACTCAGAGGATGGCTTAGATCCAGGATCTCGGTTGCAGCCTTCTCTAAAACGTATTCTGTTCTGCTGGAGACAGAGAGGCTTCTTAAACCAGTTCAAAGCACAGACGAGGAGACCAAGTTTATTAGGTCATCAGGAATATTCTGGGAAAGATGCCACATAAGGGAATCTGGGGAGATGGCAGAATATCCGTAACCTCCACAAACAAAACAGCCATTCAGCCAAACCTGGTAAAGCTGGCTAACCCCAGGCTTCTCCTGCCTGCCCATTGCCAGTTTATCCGTGTCTGAGTCCATTACAGCCCCAAGATCCAGATGGAATCCCTTTCAGTTTCCTCTGGAGGCAAACAGATAGGGACATGTGTTCCCTAAATACGGGGAGGAGGGGAAATGAAATCTGTGAGCTGCCGGGGGCTCCCCTGTCGCTGCTGCAGTGCGGGAGCTCGGCACAGCGGAGGAACTTGGCTCACCCTCATGTATCAAAACACTTGTCACTGGCATCAGCTAGAATTTGGTCTACTGAGCATCTTGTGTCAAGTAAGAGCGAGTGCTGTGTATCTGGGGCTCTGTAGTATCTGGGTTTCTCAGTACAGAAATGTGGAGATAACAGACAACTACTGACAGTCAGAAAAGCAGGCTCAAAGACAGCGACTGAGCTGTCTAGTGCATCTAATGCTGAAATGCTACAAAACAGAGTGAAAGCTGGTTCTAAAAGAGGAAACCCCATCTTTTCCCACTGTCTTTTTCAGTGGCAGTGCCAGTGTCTCTCCTCGGGAGAGCTGACGTTTTATTTTAGTTAAATAATTTAATGTGTCATACAAAAACCTGTGAGTCAGCAGCTGAGTATGCAAGAAGGATGCAGACTGTTCTCAACAGGTTTGGTTAGTCCTCAGTGTGCATCTCCTTACGCTCACCGCATCCCAGCATCTCCTATGCACATCTGCCCACATCCCCCCTTCCTTCCTTCCTACACAGGGTACACCCTGCCATAATGTCAAGGAGCCGATTTCCCCAGACAGCTGACCCATACAAAGCCTGTGTTTGGGAGCATAAAGAGCACTGAAAAGATTGTCTTACCAGTTTTAAAAACTGATCTATAAACTACAATTTCTCTATGAATTTTAGTTCAACCGGGAATAAAATGAAGCTGAACGGACCACGGAAAGAGTGCAAAATTTGTTTTGAGGGGCAGAGAACAGTAAGTCATTAATTCGTATATCCAAGGGGAATTAGATGAGGGAAAGTCTACAGGAGATGAGCTGAGGTTTGGCCAACTTGTTGGTACTAGCACCTCTGTTCTTGAAAGGAGGCCACAGCATTCCTCTAAGTCTTGTGCCTTCTCAGAGAAGCCACAGGTATTCTTAAACAAAAGCAGTTCTGTTCTTCAGCTGCAAGTCATCAGCGTGCAAGTGCACCAAACACAATTACTTTAAAACAGGGCACAAATGTCACCTTGTGCACCTAGCCCGCTCCGCCAAGAGCTACTGACCTGTACCTGATTATAGAGACCAAGGGTTTGGAACAAAATGATACATTAAAAAAAACCACCAAAAAACCGACACGTGCACACACATTGAGCTGGACTGCAGCACACTGCGGCTCTCCGCAGCTGGGGATCAAAGCGTGACGACGACATGGCAGAAACGCCAGCAAGCTCGGAACAGAGGAGTTTGGAGGAGAGCAGTGCAGGGAGAGGGGCCAGGGACAGAAACCTGAGCAGCTTATACTACACAGAAGGCGTAGACTATTACAGACAAAAGAGGAGGTGAGTGCTCTCAGCCCTGGAAATTCCTGGAAGCCTGAGGGAACTCACCTGGCAGTTTGGGCCAGGCTCTCTAGAGTTTGGATAAGAGCATCGCCATCATTCTTCAGGCTCTCTGAGCACTTCTTGTTTGAAGTTACCTGGAACAAAAAGAAAGAACCGTTATCAAAGGCTTAGCAAGAAATTCCTCTCTGTCATTTTTCGTGGGGTAGGGGAGAGGGAAACAAGTTACAGCATTTATTACAACTGCAAATGGAATGTGACATTAAAGAGACCTAAGAGAAAGCCCCTTTTACTGAACAGGACTGAATTTTAGGCACAGACCATCTAAAATGTCTTGGCTTAATTAACAAGATTCATTCTTGTTCTGAGTCCCTGTATGTGTGCAAATTCACACATCACAGTCTGCCAATCCTGATTTCGTCCTTGTACCAATGCAAATACAAGCCCCATTTAGTCTGAATTCCAGGGAGATCTTGGGAAGGCAGCAATTTTCATTTCTCACTTCAGGGAAAAAATAAGCGAGCTTGCATCAGCCTTCAGATGAGGACGCGTGGGGTTTCTCTGAGAGGAGCCAGGTTAAAATCACTGTGGTGTTGGCGGCTGCACATTGAAATTTTTCTTGCCCCTCGTCAGTCATTAGGCATATTAACTGCACAGGACTGTCACCTACAGAGCAGGGGACTGAGTGACCAAAGCTATATGCCCTTTTGCGTCAAGTGAGCCCTGATTACAGCTGACATTGCTGCTGATGTGTTTTATCACACTGATATGTAATGACTTGTTTATTGTTTCTCCAGCCTTAAGTAGTATAACTACACAGCTCCAAGTGGCTGCAAGTTTCCTGACCAGTTAAGCAGGTGAATGGGAAGGTCACAGGGGATGTGACATGAAGTTGCATGGCACTGTGGCACAAGCACACTGAATACTTGGCAGCTTGCTGAAGAAGCTCCTGTATCTCAAAACATCACTGAAAAAAAAGGCTTGCATGTCAGTTCCTGCTTGCAAAGGTAAATAAAACTTGGCGGAAGAGAAGGGAAAAGAGGAGTACCAGAGCAGCTGATTATTTTGATACTGGAGGGGTTAATGCTTGAAATAATGACTTCTAATCCCAAAAATTGGCAAGGACTTTTAAGCTGTAGCGTGCTGTGGCTGGCCCTATTTACCATCGATCAAGCATCTGGGCGATACACCTTCACATCTCCCTCTTAAATCATAAGAGAAGCTGTATTTACAGCTGCCATCCCACCATAATTTATCAGCAGTGATTCTGCAACAACAGTGTCACTACATCTATAATCATAACATCCTGTAGTTAAGCAGTAGCAGGGAACGAAGTAAACTAAAATGCATCCTGTGTGTTGGAAAAAAAGTGATGCCATTACCTGAGTGCAAACCATTGGTAAATCCTGATTACAGGTCATTAAACCTTTTTACTCTCTTGAGGTTTATATCTGACCCTTTCAGCTGATGTTTCAGTAATCCACTCTTCTGTATTTATCACCCGTTAGACACAGAAGACGTTTCATAATCTGGCTTCTGAATGTGAGAACACCACCACATCTAACAGTAACAATACAGCTGCAATACAGGGCAAAAAGTGCTTTCACCATAAACGTTGCTTTCCGTTCCTAAAGAGTGCTCATGCCTCTGCCCAATGCCTCCCCGTAACCTGCAGCCCTGCAGCGCTCTGTGCTTGCTGCATTCACACCCCTTGTTTATCCTGCACACTTAAAAGAGCCAGAGGTCATGGGGGGAGGAAGGTCACTGGGACTGCATCATGCTTCATAAAACTACCAGGTCAAATAAAGGTTACAGATATCTCTGATTCTAATACATTCTAACTCTTGAGTGCTGACATCTGTACAACTCTCTGAGCCTTCGTGCATTATACATAAACAGAACATTGAAAATATGCTGTTATAAGATCTGGTACCAATAAAAAGTTTTAATTCTAAAATGCTCAATTTCAAACAATAGCTTAGTCCAACTGAGTCACTGGGTCTGACTATACGCTTGCCTGTGTTGCAGCATGCCGTGTGTCATTATTAAGAATACATTTCTGTGGATACAATGCATTTGAATGGAAAGGCTTAAAACGGCTTTATACGCACAGCAATCGTGACAGACAGAAAGACGCATGAGATCATCTACCCCATCTCCCTATTATACTTCACTGTTCAGAGCAGCTCTCAGCCACAAAAGCAATAGGCTCCCGCGATACCTATCCATAGGGGCTACTCCCCTATCTAATAAAATGCTTCAATAAGATCCTTTCAGCACTAAAAATGGTACCAACAAGAGGGAAAGGATCAGGCTTTTAACGTCATGCGCAGCCTGCAGACTGTTTAAGTCTAAAACAAATATAGGACACATCTTCTTGAGAGCCTCAGCTAACAGCTTCATACAAGCCAAGGGGTGCTGGTGAGGAACAGAACCCAGCGCCACCTGCATGGGGAGCTTGCACAGACAAAAACATGGCTGTACGGGTTTCCGTGGGCAGCTGGGGTTTGCCCACCCACTCTCGATCACCAGCGTCCAGAAAACTGCTTTCTATCTACCCGCAGGCATCCACACCGCAGGCCTGGGAGAGGATGAACTGAGGCAGGAGGAAAGCTGCAGGCCGAACACGGGGCGAGCCCTGCCGCCGGCTGGACCCCAGCCACCCACGCTGTGCTGTCAGCACCCCCGGGCCCTTTGTATCAGTCTGCGTAGCAGATCTGGTCGCGCCCCAAGTGATCAGAAAGGTCTCTCCCACACAACAGATTACATCCTGCTTCACATAAAGCTCACGAGAAATATTGTCTGAAAGACACTTCACTTTCAAGGCCCAAGATAAAACTTTACCCATTTTTCTCATTTAAAAATTGTTCGGGTTTTGTCTTCATATTTCCTTCCCTAGATAAAAATTATGGCAGGACATAAACACATCAGTAACCAAAACTTTAAAAATTAATGTATTTTTCACTTTAGTTTGTTATCTTTTTCGTCTGCCCAACATTGCTGTGCCTTTTATCCGTACCAGCTCTAGTTCTCATTCACTTGGAATTTTAACAACTAGTTTCATGATCTCTGGTAATATTGCTATTCGTTAGGGCTGGCTACAACACATACTCAATGACATAATCAATAGCTATTTCTTTAATTAAAAACGTAATTAAATCTCAGTTTAGTTGTACACTAACTGCAATTTAAGAAGAATTTCAAAATTACTTTTCTTTATTAAGCCAAGAGCCATTCAGCAGTTTTCCTCACTTCAATTCTATTAAACAAGGATAAGCCATAAGGAATACCGTAACTGACACGTAAATATCAGTATTTCCTAAAATTTAGGAGAGCTGTTCAGGTATTATAGCGCTGCTAAAGGCAAGTGCAGGAAAAGATGTAATATAAAACATTCGCTGGAAGACTGTCTTCACTAATAAATTGAGGAATTTTGGATTCTTGGTCTAAGAAGTGATTTTTGCAATTCAAGTTTCAAGAAAGCATGGAAACTTAAGGGACGATTACTCTTCTTAAGGCTGGTTTCATAATACTGAACTGCTTTCTCTGATCAGTCATAATTCATTCTGTAATTTATGGCTGAGTTAAATGACCTTAGTAGTAAACTCCTCTTTCACCATTTTGAAAAGAAGTAAATTCTCCTGCTTTGTTGGGATTTCAAGTAAACTGTAAGCTTGATGACTGCGAAGTAAACTGGGAAACAATGCAAAATATATTGACTAGGTATAAATAAGGAGCTTTCTATTTGAAACTGGTTTTGGTTGAAGAAAAGGCCTCAGGAGCATATTTAGCTGCACCTTCAAGTGTTATCAAATAGACAGCTGCTAGAGATGTTTACCATTTCCATGCTCAACGGATGCTTTTCCACAAGCCATCACTGTGCCTGCGATACAAAATACACAGACACAAGCAAGGCATTTCATAAATGCTCTTTCTCAGAAATTGGCTTTTTCTCTTTCCCAGACACACATATATTAACCTCATAAAGTGATGCTTCCTTACTTTTTCCTCAAAATTTAACACAATTAAGCTAATTACCTTTGCAGGATTAGTGAGCTCAAGTTCTTGCTCAACCTTACCAACACTGGCTGAGAGCAGCCAGATGAGTAACACGGGAGCAGCTGTGGGCTGGTTTATCAGAACCACCAGATACTTATAGGTCCAATGTTAGCATCAGTTGAATATAAACACATGCTGTGAATAAAGTATCACTTTTTTCCCAGCTGGAGGCTTTTCTGTGAATGGGAGTCGTATCTTCAGCTAGTCCTGCAGTAAAACCAATCAGCAACGTATTTTTTTCTGTGCATTAACTGGGACCCCATGTACAACATGAAATATACTTTAAAAAAATCAAGTTTTCAGAATAAAAAAAATTAAATAAACACACTCCTATTGCCCTCTAGACACTATTTCAAATAAAGTCTCCGTAGTAAATGCTGTCCCTGCAATTTTAAATGTGCACCTCAGACTTCTCACTCCTGCTTCCACCTTTGGCTGGCTGAAGGCACTGCCAGTAGGACACAGAGCCTTTCATCCCCACCCAAAGCTGCTGTTTCAAATGCCATCCGGGCTGGTGGTAACTGAAAGCTGATGGCTATTCACAGCTGCTTAGTGTGACCTTATTCCCACTTTTTAAGGAACAAATGTCACAAAACACACTGGTATCAAAAACATTGCTATAGCTGACATGAAAGCCCAGCAAGGAAGTCAATGGGACAGCAACTTCAGAAATGAGGCACAGCGCCTGGGCTAGAGGAGGAGAAAACCTTCCAGTGTTGTGGCCCATCTTACGACTTATCTCAGGACATTTAACGGTATTTTTCTTCCCAGGCTGCCAGCACTGAGCTATTCGCAAGCACTGCAGTAATCAAACAGAACATGTCACTTGGTTTGTCATTCACCACTCATGACAACATGGCCAGAAATATGCAGCCATTCCTCCTTCATGGGGAGCATGACACTGCAAACAGGGACACATTCTGGTGAGCGTCTATGTGAAATAAAACCAACAGACCCAGTGATTGTGCTCAGGCTTACTAAATATAAATATTTCTTCCATTACAAATCCCTCTCCAAGCATATACATTAAGCTGGCAGTGCCCAGAGGAGGTATAACAAATGGATCCATCACTTCCTATGACAGATCAAACAGATCTGTCACTTCTGCAGGTCTGCACGCTTAATTACTCTTAGAAAGGAACGTAGCACCACTTTCCGTAATGAAGGGCCAGAGCCAATAAAGCATTAGGAGCCCCTATTAAGCAGAGGCTGCAACAATTACATTTTAGGTGTCAGCCCCCAAAGAGGAACCCCAAGTTGAGACTGAGATATCTGCACGGTGCATAGGGAGCACATAGTTGCCAAAGGACACGGAAATCCGCATGTTGAGCATGAAGTTACCCGAATTCCCTCTCCTCTCTGGAGCTCGGACTGCTAACACAGCAAATGAAAACTCATAGTCCAGATAGCGGACACCACAACTCCAACCCTTTTCTCAGTGCCCCACAGCAGGCTACGGGCTCCTGTGCTCTCCTGTAGTCCTCTCCCCTTTCCTGGGCAGGTGAAGGTCACATTTTTGTTGCAGCAGCATGGTTTCCACTAGCCAGGAAGGTCTGGACCATTCCCATGCCATGAGTGCATAACGCCATGGCACAGGGGCTCGGCAGGGAGGCGAGAGGCAGCACGGCTCTCCAGGTCGGAGAAGTTAAGCACAAATTCCCAGTTTACCATGGGAGCACTTCAGGTAGTAAGCCAATGTTATACCTGTGGCAGGAATTTTTTTTTAAAAAATAAAGCCAAACCAACTAAAACTGGCAAGAAAAATCCCAGATATAGACAATGGTCTTTTGTGAGGTGTTCAATCTGGCATTTATTAGACATGCTCTCAGCAGGTACATGGGATTGGAGCCTTCAATGCGCTAAGGTGCAACCAATCTGCAGGTTGTATAATGAAAATTGATGATTGCCAGGTTATGCAAGTATAGCAGGGGAACACCTGAGGACAGTGTGCATGCAGAGACACTGCATGCTCACTGGGACGGCCACAAGTTATTTTTGCTCTCCGTAATGTATGAGAGCTCATTCTAAAAGGGTAAAAACCTCCTTGGCATTCCCCTCCCCATCATAGCATGCTTCCTTGATACTCCTCTCTACACACGGTGCAGCCAGGGAGACAGACAGAGAACGTGTATGTGGGAAGAACAAATCAAGTCGGACAAGTTATATTTACGTTACTAATGGCCAACTCATTTGAACAGGTCTGAGCAATGTTGCTGGACCATAAAAACAAGAAACGAAAGTTACAAAAGCATGAGTGTTCCAGGTGTGCTTTGGCAAGCATATTGCAGGCAGGGATTGCAGACACACAATTACAAAGACTTTGTGGCCTTCAGATCCTGCAAATACATGTGAAAACAAGCAGGTATCTGTGACAAAAAAAAAACCACCACCCTACATCAGACAGCTTAGCTCTGATTTTAGAGTTCAAAAATCTTTTTTTTCCCCTCTTTATGGAAAAAAATTCTTGTTCCACTGAAGTCAGCAGCAAACTCCTTTTGACTTTGATAAGGCCAAGATTTCATTTGACATGTTTTGTTTTCTTCTAATTTGTATGTGTGTGCAGGTTTATTCTGAGTTCAAAGCAATTTCCACCGGTAACTTGGAAACGTACCAGTTTCCCTGGCAGCCTGAGAGCCACGCTGTCTCGAGGACTGTTCACAGAGAGACAAGGAACGTCTCCCACACACTAGATAATGGTTAATTGATTTTGGACATTTCTTGACACCTTCCACTTTGAGACTATTCTCTGCCCTTCAGCGTATACACAACGCACACAAAGGCATCCTCTGTGATTGTTGTGAAGTTGTAAAATTACCAAATCTAAGGGGCATTGTCCTAAGCATAAGAGAAGGTTCGTAAAACCATGGGGTAATTATTGAACGGAAGGCCGCTCTCTGTCTTGTTTCATTACTTTTTATTCGTTTTTTTATTGTGAGAAGTGTTCCCAGCTCACTTTCAATACAAGATGTCTTTATAACCCAGAAAATACCCATTATTGCAGTTTACATCCTCTGTAACTACTTAGTTTAAAACATTTGACTTAACAGAACTGGATAGGGCAACCTCTTCTTGTCCATTAGAACCAGCTGTCCACAGCAACTCCATTAGCAAAAGCAAATGGCAGTCCTGTCTGGCTAAAGGTGTCTCAAAGGTGCTACAGGAGACTTCCACATAGTGTTGCCGTGTCGACAAGTTACACATGCTCATAAGCCAGCCCAACGTCAATACAACATTAAAAATAAACACTTGCCAACCTGTTGCTGGTGATCTCATGTGCAAACACAGGTTCATCTGTCATCTGCATGCCAACAACTCCCTGAGGTACCACTTCAGACTAGTTTCCACTCTGTCCAAATAATGATCCCAGCTGGCCTCAGACATCAGCTTTAGCAAAACAGGGCCACATACTGATCTTACACAAACCTTGCAAGCCCCTCAGATCCCTATTCCTGCAGCTCCCAGGCAGATGCCTGTCCTTAACCTTGCTGGATCTGATGAGACTACCACCTCCCACGTACACCTCAACCTTGTGGTCTCTTACAACTTCCCCCTTACAAAAGGAACAGGGAAATTCACTAGAATAATTTTTTATTACCACAGCAGGTCCAGTTTAAGCTCAGATCCTACATTTATGTTCCTTTAGGAGCTATTATAGAGGCTCCTGGTTGTCTTAGAGCAAAAACCCCTAAAAGCAGCTATGAACACACACCGAAACAACAGACAGTTTCTCTGCATATCCAGATCTCCCCTCAAGTTCATCATTCCCTGCATCTCTCACATTCAAGTATCCATCACAGTCACTTTCTCTTCATCAGCTTTTCTCCTAAAATAGCTTCTCACAGTAACTCCCAGTCCCTCTTAAATGTTGATCCCTGAGACTTTTTCCAGTGCTGCTGTCTTTTATGGCCTAATAATTCAACTCGTTTTTAAGATCCCTGAATTCCAGCATGTAATCCCTTATATCTCCCCATAAACCCACAAAACAGTCTGACTGCAAAGTGGGGTTTTTTTTGAGTTATAGCCAACTTTCACTGATAAGTTCCATGGGTTAGTGATGGCCGCCTTTTCTTTTCACGTACTTGTTTTTTTCATGTTCACCTAGTACAGCTGAACCTAGATGTTTCACTGACATATTTCATGCTATGACAATTCAAACAATTTCAAATATTTATACACTTGTAAGGGTAAGAATCACTACCACAGATAACTCATCTTCTCACTATTAGGAAAACCAGTGACACCCAGAACATATTGGAAAGTGTTGACCTTTAAATGGCAATTACCATACAAGAGAAATATGCAAGCAACCAAGCAATTACCAATTTCAGAAATACTTCTATATCTAAGGACACAAACCCTCGAGCAGCCATGCCTGTGATGCTCAGGTGAACTGGCCAAACCCCTACAAACTGTCAAGAAGTTGCAGTTTACTGAAGAATTTGATTTTTAATGCATACAGCCTCCAAAAAGTAATACCTCCAACTTGCCATTGTCCCTTGTCCTGCTTTGAAACGCTTCTCATACGGAAAAGACTACTGTGCCTTGACAAAGGCAGAGCGATGTGAACAGATGCTGTCAAAGTTGTCATTACACAGATCTAGCAGTGCAATTCAAGTCTGATCTAGTATGCAAAATCCCTAGCTTCCCCTGAGCCAAACCTTTATATGGCATTGATTAACTTTCATGGAGGATGAAACAAAATTGGCAAGCTCATGCTCACACTGGTCAGAATCTGGACTCGAACACAGGACTTCAACAACTAAAAATCTGTACAATTTGACTTAATGTGTTATATTTACCATTCCAAAAAAAAGCAGGAAAATAATGAGTTAAATTAAAAACTAACACAGATTATAAAAAATACAGACTTAGAAAATAAAAAGAGTAGCAAAATCTTGTTAGAAAATCATTATGATTTACCATTTTGAGCTAAATATCAAAGCACTAGACATTAGCTCCTTTGTAGCCCCTATAGACTTGGTTTATGTGAACACTTAAAGCTTGGGCATAGAACCCTTGAGGTTCTCCTTAAATACCAAACACGGATAGTATTTTATATACTGAAAAAAACCCAACAAAGCAAAACAAAAGCTCTGAAGATTTTTTATTAGGGGAAAAAAGCATCATTATATGTATGCTTTATGTAAAAAGCAACTAGAAATGTAAATGACTGAACAGGGATATAAGTCTATAAAACACCAATTTCTGAGCAAAATTATGCTTTATGTAATGGTCCAATTTCCATAAAATTGTAAAAACTGTCATAAAAACAAATGGACTTCTGAAATCCATGCTTGCTCATTGTCATGTGACAGATGGCTCTGCCTGGCTGGCAGAGAGCAAACAGCTACCTAGTTGGTCCTCACTGACCTCGTAGAGAATCATTTTGGTCTATTCACATTTTTTTTTTAACAAGCCCAGTTGCATTTAAGTATCTTTACCGCAGCTAGTAAGTCATACATGTGCAATTACAGAGAGGAGGTCAAAAGGAAGTAACAGTGATGAGCCCAACAGATGACACAGCTAGGCAATCTCAACAGTATTGCACTATGTAAAATTACAGTGCACTGAAACACCAAATGAGTCTGGCAATCCTTCTGTGCCCACAGAAACAATGAATTAGGACTCCATAATGAAAACAACAGCGATAGTCACTGGGAATTACACTGGCCTTGAATCATGAATCGAATAAACAGGTTGCGGGTTTCAGAACTGCCAGTTTCACTGTACAACCTGAAGCAAAACATCTGTCCATGCAAAAAGAGAGCGTACTTCTCATCGTTGACCATGACAGTATTACTTTTCAGACAGCTCCTGTTATCTATTAATAATCACACTGGGCCTTCCAGTACCCAAATACCAGAAATACCAGAACAGCGCTAATCAGTGTGTGGGGTGTCTCAAAAAGCAAACACGTTCCAAGCAAGGGGAAAGTGACTTCCTCCAGGAACACCGTCCGCAGCACGGCAGCCACTGCAACAAAGACTCTTCATTCTTGCTGCTCTCTGAAATCATGAGCAGGTCCCATATTTGATTCTACACCCCCGCCAGTGTCATTACAGAGCAGCCATTGCAGACTGACCGAATACTTCAATGTCAGTTGTGAAAACCACCATCAACCAAAACCTCAACCCAAAACTGCACTTAACACAGACGCACATATACTTCCAGACTTGCACTACTTATTCCAAATAAACGGAAGATGTAGTGTAGAATGAATTAGGCCAAGTTGCAAGTCAGTGTTCCCAGTTACTTCAGAGGTCCCCCCTCCTCACTGCATCTCACACTGTAGATAACCACAAGCAGTCAGTACGTTCATGTTTTGTTTTTTGTCAGCACTTGCCGTTGCATTAAGTTGTGCTTGGACTCCACATGCTTCACCCTTTATGAGCCCTGCTATTTTAGTGACATCAAGAAACTAGTGATTTGGTGATTTCATATCGATTCTCCTCTCCCTACCACAACTCCCTACCACAACCCACACTTGGCTGACTTCCAGAGTTTCATCAGCGACTGGCAGGAACAAGTTCCCGATTAGCTTTCTCATGCTTTTATCAATCCACTGAGTTCTAGCTCCTGGCAGCTTGTGCATAAGAGAAACTCTTGTATCTGTCCCCAGCATAATACCATTTTACTGTTCTTTATAATAGTATTTCAAAATACAGGTGAATATAAACACTGAGGAGTTTCTTTGCTGCAACTACAAACCCAAACAGGCTCTAAGACAAGGTTAAATAATTTACAGCAGAAACTTGCAAAGAGAAGACAAGTCACCTTTTTCTCTCAATACAGTGCTGTACAGTCATCTTCATCTTTTCTTATCAGCTGCCATTTCCAACACATGCTAGAATTGCTCTTATTATGCTAGGGAGCAAAAAGGATCAAGCTCTTCAACCTGGCAGTCTTCTATCAACAATAAAAGAAAAAGATACAAAGACTGCAAGACCAACACGATGTCAGTAACTAGTGATATGAACTGCAAAGTATTGCTTTACTGTTAATAAAGGGAAGACCAAGGCTCATTTTATTTAAGGATAAACTCAAATAGCCGGTAACTCATCCCTGACAGTATAAAAAGAAGGGCAACACATGACAACTCCGCTCAATCCTTTGTGGCAGATGGAGTGAGGGGAATGAGACTAGCTGTCTGTGTGGGTGACGGGCACAGGAAGGACAACTTTGTCCTATGTGACTGCCAAGTGGTTCACCAAAGTGGGATAAGGCAGGGAGGAATATATCAGAGTGCCAAGAAAGGAAAGTAGAAGTTACAAAATACCTGCTTAAACTGTTCATCCTCTCCACGTTGAAGGCTGTGTCTGGCACTGCTACCACAGATACTCCAGCTTATCTTTTCTATTGCATAGCTAAAAACATTTTAGCTAAATTAAAATAATGCAATTAAGTAAAGAGTCAAACAATCACAAGTACTTGAGTTAAAGCAGTTTAAGAAATTACCAGCCACTTAGCTAGAATGTGAAACCTATGTATGTATGTATGCACGCACAAAATACCAGTGTTAAGTGGGCTGGCTTGAACCATGGCTGTTGGTGATTTACGCTGGTGTATTCTACTCCGTGCTGTAGAAAGACTGGGGTGCCCATACAGTCAGCTGTGTTATCTCAGGCAAGCCAGTATTAATTACCAACTGAGCAGGCAGCAGCTCCCTTAACTCCTTTGCCTTGATGGCACCATGACTGATGTCCTCATTTTAAAAGCTTGCTAAATGTTAAAATCCCAAGCAAGAAACTGCTATCAACAGAGAAAAGATGCTAGCACCATTATTTTTAATGCATCCTTCTTTTTACAAAACACATTAGATTTGAGATTAGTTATGCTGTCCACGGTGGTTTTCTTGGGTTTAGTTGCCATGTTTGTTTTTTTAAAAAAAAATACAGAATAATCACTGCCCCAGCTGTCTGCTCCATTTTGTTGCCAGGGGTTCCTGTCCCCAAAGCAGGAATGGGAGAATAAGATCCTTGTTTATACCTCTCTTGCTGTGGTT
Organism: Falco cherrug; assembly: GCF_023634085.1. Classification (NCBI taxonomy): domain Eukaryota; kingdom Metazoa; phylum Chordata; class Aves; order Falconiformes; family Falconidae; genus Falco; species Falco cherrug. The sequence continues at coordinate 97,706,542 of NC_073700.1, forward strand.
CACAACCTGCCCTATTAGCTTGAACAGCTGATGAAGGTGGGCCTGCGCTAACGGCTGGGCGAGCCAGGACAGCGGAGCGGAGGAGGCAGTGGCTCAGGCAGGGCAGCAGAGCCCAGACCCCACTGCAGCCAGCAGCTCAGAGCCTCAAGCATGAGCTCACAGACCTTTGTCATTAAAAGGTGGAGATAAGGAGGTGGAGAGCTGAAAAGATAAAACTTTCAGCGAAGCAATAAGTCCACGACAAAGGGAGAGTTTGTCCTGTAAACAGGCTGAATTCCCAACGAAGAAATCCTTTCTCCCTATAGGAAGTAAACAGTTTAATTTGGATAGGAGAACATTCTCTGGAAGACAAACGGGCTGTTCCTCTTTGTAACTGCAACACAGCAGAGATTGACCTTTGCATCCTCATTTTGATGCTTATCTTGAACAAACAGCCTAGAAGTCAATGTCTACTGAGAAAAAATTAGGGAAGAGAGTTTTCTCTAAAAGTGCAGAGCAAGTCCTAGGGAAAATTTTAATAAATATGAGTTCGGCTGCTGTGGCTGAATGTTAACCAGCTTCGTGATGCGGTGTTTGTCTGGCCATGCAATGCTTGCTGAGACAAGTTACACTTCAATGTTGAATTATACGACTAAGTCTTTTGGGGAGAAAGCAATCCTTGGTAGCTTCTGTCATCTCAAAATACGTTATATTTCAGCATCAGCAGAAGAACAAACATTTTCTTATTTTATACATGCCTCAGCTTTTTGCTTTTCTCTCATGGCTGAATTTAGTGTTCAAGGAATGGATAGCACTGAGTAAAGGCAATCCTAACGAACTTCGCCAGTGCAGACTGGGCAGCGAACCTTACACCCGGCTCACAGCACTGCCACTCCTGCAGCCTTGGCTTCAGCTGAATAGACATCATATCGAACCGTGTACAAAACGGCTACTGACAACCCAGCTTTCAGCTGTGACCTAATCAGAATGTGAACTGGGTATGTTTTCCTCTCATTTTCTTTTTGACTATGGGAATAAAATTATAAGCTACTATTATCATATGTTAATATTCATCATTAATGTGCACAGGCTACAAATAAAGCACTTTTAACTTAATAAAGCAGTTTCTCTTAGAGGTTTCAAGTTAAAACTCTTCAGACATTTTTGCTGATGCGCAGCTAATTACATCATTGTTTTGCATTTGCTATTGCACAACTACCTTGAACAAGGTGTGCCTTAAAATTAGATGTTGCCGTCTATACACTTAACCTGATTAGGTCAATAATTTAAATATTAACATAGTTATAGAAATGAAAGCAGACAGATTCTTACTAAACAAGAAGTCATTCTATATTTTTACACTGTATTCTTTTAAAAACACAGGACTTCATGTTTTCAGATGCAGAATAAGCATCTGGATGCCTGCCACAAGATACTGCCTTTTGCTCCTATACCCACCGTGGCTGTCAATCTTGTAACTCTGTCCTCCAGGACAAGGTAACTGAGTCACAGTGCAAATTTAATCACGTCACAACATAAAGCTGATGCGATGATCTCATTACTGTTCCAGGAAAAGGAATACTCAATTCCTGTTTACACCAGCAAATCTAGCTTTCAGCAAAGACACCTACGAAGGCCCTGACCACCACATAACAGAGAGAACAAGTAACACCAGTGGCACCCCATTAAGGAAACTATTACCATAAGGGAGATAGTGACACTGACACTCAGTGCTTTATCAGAGGATTTTTGAATTTTAAAGGAGATTTGAAGCTTAACCAAATCTATGATCCTTTTTGGTGAGGTTAGGGTACCTGGAAGTTACCTTTATGTCAGGTTAAAAATAATTTTGTACATTAAAGAAGAGATTTATTGCACTATTTCAAGCACTCGACCCAATCTAAATTGGCTGGGAGGTTCATTTTGAAGCTCTTCACCTTTTTTTTTTTTTTTTTTTTTTTTAATATTGTATTTGAGTTACATTCTAGCGTAGTATCAGACATGCAGAAACAAAATCTAAAATTACTAAATCTGACTTAAAAAGAATACCTGTCTGATCAAAGCCTCTAGCTCACCTGTGTTGGTGGGTTTTTTTGTTTGGGTTTGTTTGGGGTTTTTTTTGTTTTGCTTTGGTTTTGTTGGGGTTTTTTTACAACTAACTAGCAGGAAAAGTCTTATCTTGTAAGAGTTGCACTTAAAACTGATTGCTCATAAAGATATGAAGAATGATTGGGATTATCATTCTAAAACAGCACCCAGGGGAACTGGGTGGATCAAGGGATTGCTAATGAGATAGAGTTTTTCATATCTAACTGCTATTTAAAATCAATCCAAGACAAAGATCCCCCAACTGGTGGACATCTGATGATCTTGTAAGAAATGAAGTGATGTTCTCACTCTATTCTTAGAAGAAACATGCCTTTAGAGCACTGAACTGCCAGAAAAATTGGCACTCTTTGCAGTGAAACCAAGGAATGAATTGACAATGAAACCATTTAACTTTTATCCCTCGATACAGTGATATAAAACAAGGCTTTGGCTTTCTGGATCGGGTTTAGATCACAATTACTTTCCTTAGCCTGCTCAAAATAAGAGTTTCAGCCTCTAAGACTACTACAGTAAACCTAAATGAAGCATTTTCCTAAGATAAAAACTACTGTTCAAGTTCCAGAGTTAGCTATACTGGGCTTTAATGACATAATTTAAAGGGCAGTGGTACATGTTAATGAGTGATGCAGACAGCTTTCTATTATGCTTTTCTGCAGGAGCAGTCATTATCACATGTCAGTTGCTTAGAACACAGCACTTACTAAGTCCTCCCTCTTATTTAATAAAAGCAAATTAATAATTTCCAATCATTTATGTACTCAGTGAATTTAGACCCTAGTTTCACTCATAAATTACAGTAAAGGTATCATTTCAATTAACTTAGTCATAGCTGTTCTACAGGTGTTTTGTTTGTTTGAACATATTTCAGTCTATGAACTATGTGCAACTCTTATTGCTGTGATTCTTGATTTACTAATGGGATTTGTGACAGATCAACTGTATGACACACTGCTGTTTCTCTTTGCTGACTACCGGGTAGACGAGAGTCCACCTCCTAGGCCTAAAGCTCTTTGCTCTCAGCACATGGCATGTCTATCTATCTCGAGCGGCTACTGTGCAAACCAAACCCATAGACAGTACAAGGAGATGGGCTGACCTTGCCTGCATATGAATCAGTGGGCTGGGCACACACTAATTGCCACCGCAGGAGCAGAGCCTGTTCCCCTTACTCAGCCCTCTTCCCTCTTTCCTTCCTCCCAAGGAGTACTCCTTCCACCCCATAACCCAAGTCCCTTCTCCCTGCAGGAACCTCCCTCATAACCCCATGGCAATAACCGCCCATGCACAGGAGGGGAACCCACCAGAGCTACCAGAGCAAGACCCCGTCGTGTGCTGGTGGCACTGCATGGAACAGGGGAGGTTAGAGGAGCTCTTTGTTGTGTCTTTCAAAGGATCCCTCTACTGAGTTCATTGCTTTACCAGGGAAAACCAGCTTCTTCCTGTGCTAGGTCCCAAGGCAAATCCAGAGAGATTGCCCGATAGACCAGGAAGAAGGAATTTGGTACCTTTAAATAACAGAAGGTGTTGACCACCCACAGATGTTTCCTTCCCTCCATGGCACCATCAAAAAGCTCCTGTAGGTTCTAAGATGCCCCCTTACAGCAGGCATGCACAGGTGGCCAAAGCCACCAAATACAAGACAGGTTCCTTAGCAGGGGTGAAGAGGAACACCATAATGTGGAAAAGGGCACCTTGAGAGAAGATACCTTTTCTTCTCCTGCTAATCCTTTCTTACTCTCTTCCCCTTGTGCACTGCCTCCTGGATCCTGCTCACTCCAAACCCAGTTTTGCTAGCTACCCCTCCACAGACACCCATGAGCAGGTGCTGGAAATTTGTCCTAGGGGACAAAACCACAGGGCTCCTTCACATTGTTAGGGGAGGTTACTGATGCATCCACAGCCGCATCTCCCAAGGCAGCCTGTGTGTAGAGACAGTCATGTGAAGGAGTAATACCACCATCATCAGACCTCTCACAGAGTCCTTGAGGAAGCCTTGGATATGGTCCTCTGGTTGGCAAGAAGGAAGAGACTGCCTTAGTGGATGCCAGGCAAAAATCTGTTCTGAATATACAAGTACTTGGCTACCATCTTTCCAGAAAATCAAGGTCTTGGGTCTGACTTCTGTCACCAGAGGAAGAGATGATCCCCTGCATTCCCATCAGATCTCCGTCTAGGTACTGAGACAACACCAGCACTCAGTTTTGCTTGGCAAGTGCCAGAATGAACAGAATCCAGAGAGAAAAGGTGTACATAGACAGCCCTTTCTTCTTGCATTCCTTTGCGGATCTGTAAGAAGGGTGTCATCCTCTGCCAGGAGGCTATTAACATGCTTCTTGGTACCCTTTTACTTTTCCAAGGAGTAGATGTATGCACATGCTCCAACTCCCCTCCCAAAGGAGGTGGATGTGTGATCAGAGAAATGCGCCGCAGGCCCAGTGGTCTTTCTGGACCCAGACTTGACACTCTTTCTCCTATCACCCAATACACTAGGGTAGGTAAGGCAGGTGCCTTTAGACTCTAAAATATCTTGCACCAGACACCAACTTGCCACAGCTCTCCACCAACTAGCCCTTTTCATGTAGCTGCAGCACAAGGAACGCACCTTCACTACGTCCCCTCACATTTACAATGAGGAAAAGACATAACTTCCTTCCTACTAAGCCAGCCCAAACTTCCAAATGGCCTCTACAAAGCCTGTGTCCTCTGACAGGTTATTGTAAGAATGACCATATGCTGACCTTGGCCAAAACTAAGAGCTCGTGACCATTACAGTCACCAGGTTGCAGTCCATGAAAGGGACTGACCAGCCACAGCGCAGCTCCTGACTAATTTCTGGCCTCATGGACATTTTTCAAGGATCAGTGTTCCTCAAGCCCCAAGGCCTGTATAGTTAGGATGATTTTTCTTTTCCCTCTATACATTATTCAATATTTATCACCGATTAATGTTATCTGCAATTCTGTCATCCATTCGATTAATATTATGAGTTGTCTGCAACTCTTAACAATCAGCCTTAGTTTTGACTAATTCTGTATCATCAAAAATCTTTGTCATAGTGCTCTTCATCTCTTTTTCTAGGCAATTTATGATTGCACTGCAGAGCAAAGATCCCACCAGGTTTATGACAGCAATCTACATTTATGGTGCATCACTGGCCATCTAGTATTTCCTATCATTTAAACTGTTACTAATCTATGAGAAGAACCACCTCATAGCAGCTTAGTTGCTTTAGGAAGTTCTACAAAGAAACCTTAAGAAACGCCTTTTCAAAATCCCAAGTCCACTATATCACAGGGATTACAATTCTTCATACGCTACTGACTCACTTGGAGGAACTGCAGAAATATGACATCATATTGACTCTTACATAATGTGCTGTATTTATCTTTCTGTTTACCTTTCCTTATCATTACCCCTAACCGTTCAGCCTCGTCGAAGTCAGAGTTAACTATTTGTAATTCCCATAATGATCCCTGGAGCCCTTTAAAACACATTTAGTATAGGCACTGATACACCTGATAGGTTGCACAGCACAATTACAGGCTCAGCAATTTCTTGGAAAATTACCATTGGGACCAGCGGACCTATTACCACTCACTTCATCAAATTGTTCCAAAAAATTCTTTTTGGAACACCTTAATTTTTCTTAGACAAATCTATATACATAAAAACCAGACAGATGACCAAACTGTGTAACTTTCAGCAACAAAAATCAAAGGCCTGAAAAGAGGCTTCCCCTCCTTGTCCTCAGAGCAATACTTCATGCGTCAGCCCACAGAATGAAGTCTGATGCAAAGATACAGCAGTTTCTCAAAATCTCTGTAAATAGTGATGAATGACTTCCTTCATTGCAGCTGATGTATTTTTTCATTCGATGAACTGATAAGCCATTAATGAGGACTATCTATGACCACGAAGAGTGGTATCTTTGCCTCTATTATGAGACAATTTTTTTGAAAAATATACACCTAAGAGCATAACCTGGATGACTGACCTTGCTAAGTAATACATACTAATCAGTTTGGTAGAACTAGACAAACAATAATCTAAATTACCACCACAGACATCTGACAACCTTTTAAGTCTTAGCACTTCAATATTTATGGACATAAATGTTCCAAGACAGATAGAAAATCGCAGACATTTGGAAGTGCTCTGGTGGACATCACACCTGGAGGTAGGCTATCTCATTACCTTGAAATGATTTCTTACGATTTCCCTTGAAACATATCCTGGATAAAGCTCCTGGAGATAAGACACTGATTGTTTCCATCCCTTACTGTATTTCCATCAAAAAAGTTCATACACCAGGGGGACTCTCCTCACAACTGACACTCAGAGTGACACTTCTTGTATGGCGTAGTTTCTGAATTTGCTCATGAAAACAGAAATGAGAAAAGTTTCTGAAGAGCATGCTCCCATGTATTTGTAGCATATGTATGACAAGCACACAAATGTATCATCATAACACATCTAGCTTTTGACCCTGGGAACAAATTGTGGGTGTATTAGGTCTTGCTTAATGTGAGCACCACTAGGGAAGTACTTTTTAGAAGTATAATAAGGTAGGGCAAAGGACTAAGACTCACAGGACAATGAGAAGAGGATAATTTTGTGATGGGTGTGGACTGTGGGAGTTTTCTGAAGAGATGCTCAGAGCCAAGAAAAGCTAAACCTTTCTTCTTTTTCTAAATGAAAGAAAAACTTGCAATAAAGACATCAGAAAAATGGAAAAATATTATTGTCATAGGACATGCAAGTGCAGTAAAGCTAGGGTATGATAGCGTTTCAATGATAAGCAGAAACCACAGGTTTAGAGCTTAGAGACTAATAAAACACAGGAAGCTAAAATTAGAAAATGATGCAAACGTATCTGAGAACATAACCAAAATAGTCTTGAGAACAGTGTGCTTACCATGTTAGCAGAAGAAAATTTGCATAATTAAAAGGCATTGATAATTTACATTATGCAGGTGAAGGAGTAAGAACATCATTGCGTTGTAATGAGGAGAACCATCTTGTCGGTCTCATTTTAAATTGGACTCAGAAACTTCAGACACATCAGTGGCATTTATACCAGCAAAAGCTACTGGAATGACCACATTTAAAACACAACAGGGCAAGTAACTTTTAGTTTATCATTAAACCAAAGACCATCAGGTATGCTGCTGACCAACACAGGGGGCAAAAAAGAAGGTAAGTTCTCTAGACAGTCTTGGAGGCTAGGGGACAGAAAGTGCTACATTAGGGGAAATGTCAAAGAGTGGTCAGGGTATGGAAATATACAGCTGATGGGTACATAGCAAAAAGTGCAAATACCAGATTGTTAACAAGGAAGTCTCATGGGTGACGTTGCCCTAAAGAACAAGCTGGAAACTGGCAATGGGGAAGGCATGGAGAGATCCGCAAAGAGGGGTTACGGCCTTCATCTTCCTAGATCACAGAAGCGGATTTGATTAGTCGTTAGGGTTATCCACAGAGCAGCTTCTCCCATGGAGAACAGGAGGATTTTAAATAGGACAACAGCATTTTATTATGGCACAACAGCTGAGAAAGGATTCTCCAGTGGATAGGGAGCACCGGTTCACAGCTTCTCCTCTCCCTCCCTATTTTGAATGAACTCACATCTTGGAAACTGAGCTGCTGCCTGTATTCAGGTTTGTTTACATGGCTGACTGACAGGAGATAACATTTCTTTACATCTCTCTTCACAAGAGCCTGCAGCAACAGATGGATTTTGCAGCATAATCTAAAGGTCAACAACTTCTGACCAGCAAACTAATGGAGAACAGACCAGACTGCAGCAAGTTCAGCACTGGGGAAACCTAATTAAAAATTATGCTCATATTTAACCAGTGTTTCAGTACTGCACAAGGACAGAAGGAGCACCTGAAGTGCCTAAGATACGTTCCAATCAATAAAAGATTCTTCTAAAAAGGAAAGCTATGCATAAATGTAAATCACTATAGTGAATTTGCCAGACACAATATGTAACAAACAGCCAGTTTTCTCCATCTCCTAAAAATATTTTAGAAGCCTTTAAGCACATCAAAGTATTCTGAGGTCAATGTGACAAAGGGGTGGATTTTGTAGTGGTGTGTCTAAAACAGCTGAAAATTATTTTCACAAGTTATAGATTTAAAAAAAAGACAACTATCACATGGACATTAAAAAAGCATTTATGATTATTCAAGACTCGAGCTACAAACTTGAAATGCCCCACTTCAGCTAAGGAAACTGGTTCAACCCTGCCATATGGCTCAGCTGTCCACCCTTTCAGCAGATTTCTTCAACTGCCTAAGGGTGCACCCCTCAGCTATTGAATACCCTTCAGACTCAGAGGGTCTGAACAAACGTGACCTGTGCTTAACAGGAATGCATACAACTACAGCGCCCCATCCAGAATAAATGAAAGATCAGTCAGACACCATTTTGTACAGCCTTTCCGTAAGAAACTCCAGTCCGGCCATTTGTAACATGGGCAACTGGTCAGTAAAACCAGTTGTTCCCACCCCACAGCAGAGATCGTCAGGCAATGGAACCAGTGCAGTCCCTGAAGCACTGCACAGCCCCTGAACTGATAGGCAGAGGTGAAAGATCTCTGAAAACCAGTACTTTCTACTTGATTTTATCAGTCAGCTTGAGGAAAGTCAGTGTCCTTGACAGTAATATTTTTATCATTCAACTTGACACAAACACTGACCTTTAGATATGAATTCTACACATATGCAGATGCAGTCATATCAATTAGCAAAACCCGAATCACTGGTTTCCACCACACCAGTAGTAATTTCCGCTATTATGTAATCAAAAATTAATTCTGTAGTTTAAGTTGCAGAACTATTATTTGATTATAACACCCTCTTTTGCGCACACCTTTCTGAACATGCCTTATAGAAAGAAGCATTCCCTATTTTAAGAAACTTCTGAGAGTTTTTAAGGCTGCTGAAAGCATTTAGCGGTGTTTTCAGCTGCAGGCTTTTAAACAGGAGCAGAGAAAATATACATGTAGGAAAGGAAGTGCACATTTTAAAGAGCTGGCTAAATGACAGCACTTTGATTTTGCCCCAGTTGTTGACTTGATTCCATGAGACCATGAAGAAGACCAACCAGCAGGAATTAAAACATTAGATCACAATAAATCAACAGACATGAAAACATTAGGTCAGGCATTAAATTTACATTTTCCAGACCATTGGCTCTTGTGACCCAGAATATACTGGGAAATTCAAAGTTCTGCTGTCAGTTCTGTAGCTCTGTTTCACTTTAGCCCAAAGCAACAGTCACGAAGTGCAGGCTCTCACTTCAGTCTCTTGTCCTACGCTGGAACATACTTATTTTTAGGCTTGGCATACTTACAATACTATTACACATACAAGTGGGGAAGATAAGGTCCATGCTCAGTCTCGGATTGGGATGATGCATACACTGTTTAAATGGGAATAGCAGCTGTTGGGGGACCATACAATCAGCTGCATAGCTGCAAGAAGCTATAGCATACTCAGGGAGAACAGAATTTTCAGGTATTTCTGTTTCTAATACAGAAGAAAAGTCTACTGAGCATATAACAAGCTGACACTTTTCTAAGGGTTTCAAGCTTTTAAAAGACTTTTCAAATAAGAAAAGCTTTCAAGGAATGGCAAAAGCCGAATTGCCAAAACAGAAGTCAAATTCTTGCCACATGCAGTAACTTTTCAGAAAAGCAGAGTTAAAAAAAAAAAGTCATCAGAATTGTTAAAACTATGACCACACAATAATAATAACACAGTATCTCTTAGTAATCTTGCAGGAAACTGGAAATTTCATCAAGAATGGCTTAGGAAATTTTCAACCTGAGGGCAACACCTATTATAAAAATCAGAGCCAAACCATCCCACGGTTACAGGCAACTGCTGCACAATGGGACAAGTCAAAAAACCCCAATAATAAGCAAGCATGCATATCACATTAAGCCCTGTCTACGCCACAAGGGAAAAGAAAAAATAAATATTTTGCTGTCTTTTGGCTAACATGCTTTTAGCATGCTTTCCCTCGCTAGTATCACCACAGTGTTTCTCTTACACATCGTGCTGCAGTACATTACTTCCCAGGATAGCTTTGTTTCTCTTCCTTGTTTCCATATTATTTTAGAACTCACACTAGAATGACACTGGTGACAGATGTTTAAATGCATCTGTTGCTACCACAGTTTCAATAGCAGTGCACAAGGGCTGTAACGACCACATCCTGCCCATTGCCATCAGTCTACTCACACCACTGAGCAGACCCAATGGGACACACAGAGAAATGTTTCCCTTTTGATATCCCAGGTGAACAATGGTTCACCTATGCTTCCAACTTTACCTTCCTTGTAGGAAATTCAGATAAATAAAATCAACGTAATGAGCAAGCTTGTGATAGGAATATTGCCCAGGAACTAAAGAATATTTCATATTCTCATGTGACATCAAATCAGTTATGGAATACTTGTAGTAATATAAACAGAACACAATAAAAATACAGAGGGTTTTAAGTTTTCCCATAATAAATTACCAACTATATGTTATCAAACATCTCCAATACAAAAATATTCTACGCATGAAGTTTCAAATCCACTCACACTTCTGCATTTCAACTGGCCTTGCCATAACAAGGCTATGCCTCATAAATGATGGAGGAACCAGGCACTAATGCCCTATCCATAGTGCACATGCCCCTTAGGTGACATACGGTGAAGGCCAGTGAGACTCCTGAAAAACAGGGACTTTTTGAAGAGGGTATAAGGTCACGACCTATAAATACAAAAGAGAGAAGCCCATAACACTTTTTCTCCTTTTCCATCATGGACAGTCATAGATCCAAACTCTTCCGGGCTCTGTGCTCTGAGGCCAACCCCTGTCCATTAGAAGTAGGAAACTGGGGAAACGTGTACATCAAACTGGTCACTCAGGTGAACAGAAACTACATCCTTACCTTGCTCCGTCTAACAGAAGTCATGGCTGGGTTAAGTAGCACAGGGCAGGGGTAAAAATCTCCCCTTTTAAAGAGATCAAGAAGGGTTCATCTCCTTATGGAAAATCAGAAGGAAGCCTGGTCACCTCTAGCCTGAGCTATGTCTGCATTCTTCCGTGAGGCTACTCCAAGAGTCTGAGCTCTGAAACCACCATGGGGCACAATTTACTGATACCGTGTTACTAAGAGTTTCTCCATTGTAGCTCCAGTTTAGCTGGGACTGAACAGCAGAAGTGCCTGCTACTGATGCACGCCCTGAAACGCTATCCTTCATCAATCTGTCCAAGCAAAACTCAAATGTATGAGGTTCAGTCTTCACAAATCTCTCAAACAAAATTATTTTCCTTTTGGATCAAGTTACTCATGTTTTTGGTAATAGTGGGTTTGTCAAAGTAATTTTAAAGCAAATTAAAATAGTTACTACAGTTACTGGCATATTGGATAGGTTTTAAGATCATAGAATAAGCTGAAATTAATACAGAAACTTGGTAACTTTCTGCATGAGATTTACTTATTTTTAGAAATAACAAAATTAAATCCACAAGGATCTCATCAAGTCAGTACAAACTTTTTCTTCTTCTGGAATCATATCTATCCATTAATACTACTATCACATATGGGAGAACTGGGTAAGCTGAACAGCAGCTTTGGTCAAGGATTTACACCTATACTGGGCAGGAAAAATTACCTACATCAGTGGTTTGTTTTATAGTATGTAAATTACCCTAACGATAGCAAGCAATTTTCTTTAGTCATTCATTCATTCCCCTAAACAACAACTTTCCAATTTATGAAGATAAATGAATGAGCTGAGCTACAGTTCTTAAGGGAAAATTTAATAAACTCAGTAAATTTTGATTTTGAACCATAGTGCCATAAACATAGATACCAGCATTCTGCACCATGTCAAAATGAGTTCCAATTACTGCAGGCTGTGATTTATTTTGTGATTCTAAAGCTGAGGATGTAGATGCTAACCAGTCCTCTTCCAGATCTGTTTACAACAATTGTACTGTGACTGAAGACAAATAATTAAAATAACTTTCCACCTTCTGCCACTGGGATACACAGTTTTTGTCAGTTTACCACAATGGATCGTTTCTAACACTACTGTCAAATTGCTTAGAGTAAATCCTTTATATATTCATTGGAAGTTAAGTTTTTATTTTCACCCTGTCAAGGACTCTTAACTAAGGATGACAGATCATAAAAGAGAACATTCTGAAAGGTATCATTTTCTTTACTGGTATTTTTCAGGAAAGACTTCTAGGACACCAAAGACCTTCACAAATTAAAACCTTCTGGCATAACCAGTAAAGCTGATATTTTCCAAAGCATCATATTCACAGCAAGAACCCAGTTTACTTATTCTTATACTTAGGGTAACTGGGAAAGGAAAAAAGAAATGTTTTATTGTGCAATTAAAACACCTAAACACTGCATTAGCAAAAGCAGAAACTGGGCAGATGTGATGCTTAGGGACACAGCTCAGTGGTGGACTTGGTACCATTAACCTAATGGTTGGGCTCAATGATCTTTTCCAGCCTAAACGATTCTATGATTCACAGATAGAACAATCGCTAATATTATTTATTTGTACTCTTGACAGTGGTCAAAAGTCTGGCTTACAAGAACTGGGCCACAGCATGCAAGGAGAGGTACAGATATGGCGATTTCTTCTGTAAACCTTAGACCAGGTACAAAGTATGGAGGGGAAAAAAAACACCCAACCCAACCAGTTATGGAGAGGAGAAGCAAAATTCTGGCTTACCTCTATCAAAATAACATTTGTAATGAGGCTAAGAATGTATTCAAATTGTCAGCTCCACAAATAAAGTAAGTCAGGGCAATTAAACATTGTGCTTTGCATGGTGGTGAAACTTCTATTGTTTTCGTGCATGGGCATATCGCTACCACACAAGATACAATGATACGTAATCGCACCTTAGTACTTTTACTAGAAAAAGTGTACTCTTGACTGCCCTTTACATCAGCAAAATTATTCTTACTTTGCTCTAGTCAAAGGAGGGGCAAATTCTATATACTATTACATTTTAAAGTTTCTCATTTTATCCATAATTTGTTTTAATAAATAAGTAAATAAATTGTTGGAAGATCAGATGACTTTGGGGGAATGGAAGGCTATACTGCAGGTTGTTTCATCTCTAGGACAATATTGATGGTGGAACGAATACAAACAGGCATCCTTGATACATTGCTGTCTGTTAGCCACCTGGTTCTCTATCATTTCAGCATCTAATAGATGTTCTCTAAGCCAAAAAAACAGTGTCAGAGTTGAAGGAAACCAGGTGTTTGCATGATAAGATCACCACCATTCACTTTAAATATTAAAAGCCTCAAATTGAAAAAGGACTGAATACCATCAGAGATGGTACTTCTAAAAATAGCCAGTAACAGGTTCCTTCTCTGAGCAAGAATAAAGCACTGTAAAGCTGGAAATCGGACGCTGGGTATAGGCGCACTACAAGATAGAGCAGAAGTATCTGAGATAGAAGCACAGACTCCCAACAAGCAACGAGCACCAAAACCAGCAGAACACCACTCTCTTGTGCAGCTGTAACTCTCACAGCTTATACCTCTCCATCAACGAACTGAAAATGACTCAACATTAAGACCTGATCTAACTCCTAGCAAAATCACCTGCTCATAAACAAGATGAAAGTAACTAATAATTTCATTTAAAATTAACTCTTCTTTCTGAAACGTCAAGGGTCCAAATATGAAGGCAAAACTGTCTCTTTCCTAAGATACATAAAAAACCTCAGAAAATGTATTTCAGCTAAAGATACACAGAAAATGAGGCATTCTAATAAACCTTTTCCCCATACATATATGAGTAGTCAGTTTAGAGGTGGAATTCAGACCAGGACATCTTCACCGTTTTCAGACAGAGCAGGTTGGTAAGCTGTTAAGGAAAGTTATTTCAAATAACTTTCAGGTGTACTCAATGACATAAAGATGAACTTCACCTTTGCAATGGACACAAGAAGAGGGGGAAAAAAGCTCCATCACTAAGCTGCCTGATGTTTCTTTCTTCTGTGTTTTTAAGGCAGTGGCAGACATTTGGTTGGGAAGATCTATATTCTGGGAAGCTGCACTACACTGTGGAAAGCATGCTTCTTCCAAGCAGTGAGGGGGAAAGTGCAAATGCAGTATTGAGGTCCTCAGGTTGTTCCCTCTTCCATGAGCAGGCACGCAAAATGAGGAAAAGGACCAGGGAAACCAGGCTCTGCACAGGAGGCAGAAGTGGTTGGGAACAAGTGGGGGGTTTTCCATTTCTGACGTGCCACTCCTACCAATTGCCAAGCAAAAGCAGAGGCTCCAATCTGAACGTATTTGTGACAGAACTTGCCGCTGACTTGCAATAGTTGTAGCTGTGCTTTACAGTGTGGGACAGTAACCCATGGCACACGTAAGGGACTAATGGCTCAGCAAACATGGAAATAACCACAACCCCTGGCTGCTACCTGTGAGAAAGACACACGCAAGGGCGAGTTTCAAAGGCAGGAGTAGCTCTGCCATTTTGGTTACTTCTTTAAGATGTGTTTGCTCACTTCCAGTTACACAGTGGGTTGATTCTTCGTAATTTAGATTTTAATTTACTTTAAAACTTTTCCCCTAAATATATTTAATGAGTGCAATAACACTACAAAATGCGTATTAGTCAGCTAATACGCCCACACCCTGGGTGTGTTCTAGCCCTGGGCAACGGTGCTGCCCCAGTACATCCAAGATGTATGCGTACTGGCTGACACAAACACACCTTGTTGTGTGTTATTGCTTACATAAGACAGGACTTAGCATATGTAACTGTATATTAATGACACGCCTTGATACATTGTTAAACTGGAAACTATGGTTGTACTCCATCAGAGGCTTAGGTGTGTGCTGTATTACACAGAGAAAAATTAATTAAGAAATCCTGCGTTCTGGCTGGCAGTAGCTGTAGCGATATGCTGGGAACAAGAGACCGCACTCCTCACTGACCTACATGGAGCAAGATCCAGGCCAGCCTTCAGAGTGCCAAACGCCTCTCAGACAGAACCTCTATCCCGAAATGTGTTGTGATGGTAGGATTCACTTAGGGGGGAAAAAAAAAAATAAATAAAAAAATGCCCCTCCCCCTCCCCACCCCCCCTCTGCGCCCGTGCTGGCATTTGTGCAACCAGATGGTGAAGAATCAGGGATGCGATCTGGCCAAGCCCTCCCGTGCTTCTTTCCCGAGGTTAGTTTTCCAGTTTACCACTCCGGCTCACACTGGCACCAGAGAGGCGGCAGCCGCGCAGGGCTGGGACCCCCCCCCCCGACGCCAGCCCACACACAGGCTGGTTTACAGCAATCGTGAAACCGTATCGCTAACAATGCTGGCAAAACCCTTCCCACAGACGCTGTTATCCCCACGAGAAGTTGCCTTGCCCCAGTGGCTTCTTTCATTTGAACACGGAGTTAAGGTGGCTCTCCACTGCGGTGCGGAGGGGGAGGTGTCCCCAAATAGCTCTGCTGGCAAACCTTCTCCAAGCCTGCAGCGCAGCAGCACTGACTGCGACAAAGCGATGCCAAGTGATACCTGCAGTGATCCAGCCACTGGTGTTTTAATACTGATTTTTAGTCGTTGCCCTATTTTCAATATCTTACACTTTTCCCTTTAAGGACATTAACCAAGCTCTCTTCAACATTTTTTTTCCCCTTTAACCCTTCAAGCTTACCCACCAGGAAAGCCTTTACCTCCAGCTGCACAGCTCCACCGCCTCTCCTGCCAGGCCCAATTGAAAGAAGCAGCAACATGTTAATTAGCATGTTGATGGCTACAGAAACACATTTTTTTTTTTTTTTTTCATTTCAGTGAAGAAACTGCTGGAAACTCAGCACTCCTTCCAGAAGTGTTAGACTGCATAAAAAAATGTAACAAACAAAAATCTCTTTACTCATGTACAGTGTAGTCTTTGGCTCCCAACAGCTTCAAACTACAACTCTGTTTATTCTCTTTCACCTTTGATTTAGAACCATCTCATGGGGGGGGGGGGGGGGAAGGTATATAGTTTCTCAGTATCTTTCAGTGCCAGAATATGGTTTTTTTTTTAAAACTTTAAAATTAATTCCATACCAGAGTGCATGTTCACAATGACAGAACAGTTGTCTTAATGCCTGAAGTAATGTGTGGTTTCACAAGCCAGCCTGACACCCTTCCGCTGCCCAAAGAGGCTGCCCCCCCTGCTCCTCCCCCACCGAGTCCTCCCAGCACTATCCACAGCTGCGCTGGCTCTGGCACTTGTCTGGTACCTCTGTGAGTTCAGTTAACTCGCTAAACTGACATAAAACGGTTCACTTTTTTGTTGGGTTCATTTTCTGCCAGCTGAGTGAACTGAACCAGCTGAAGGAGGGGGCAGCACTAAGCGCAGGGAAAGCAGTGGGAAACACGAACCTGGGGGATTTTTCCTTCTGACAGCAGCGAGCTGCTAAACCGGCTCAGGCATCTTGTGAAATCTCACCCCGAGGGCAGAGCTTTACTAAATCGCCTGGAGTTTGCTATCACAGTAAAACAGGTCCTAGTGGGTCATCCAATCTCACATCAAACTAATTCAGCTCGCTGAAGTGGCAAAAAAATACCCAGGGTGACTGTTGCTCTTTGCCGCGTTAGCAAATGGAACTGGCCCATCTTCTTGTCTGATGAGTGTGGAAGGTGATGTGAAGCAAAGGCAGACCTGTGTGGCAGGGGTGGGAAGAAGGAGAAGAACCAGGGAGAAGAGTGAGCCCACTCCCTTTCAGCTGTGGTGAGAGCTGAAACCTTGTGAAATCACACCCCACTTTATGAAACTCCTAGCAGAAAAACCCCCGTGTTTCTCCACTCCTGTTAACAGATAACCGTGAAGTTAGTGTTCCTCCAAAGTCTTTATATAAACTTGTTGACTTGTGTAGAAGCCAAAAACTGTGTTTCTTCTTTTATAAAAATTTTAATTTCATGTAATATCCCAGTCTAACAGTCACTGCAAAAATAGATGCAGTGATTTCAGATACTGTTGTGCACCAGGCTGTGTGTTACCGTTCTCCCAGCCTGATGAGTTAATCATGACTGTTCTTCATTCACTGCAGTGCAAAATCAGCATGGCTAGTTCAAATTATCCTCTGCAGCAATCTATATTAAGCAAAAACGTTAATTCTGGTTGTAATCTGAAAATAATTTTTGGAGATGTCAGATAGATAGGAAACCTTACTT
This sequence comes from Falco cherrug, assembly GCF_023634085.1. Lineage (NCBI taxonomy): Eukaryota > Metazoa > Chordata > Aves > Falconiformes > Falconidae > Falco > Falco cherrug. The sequence continues at coordinate 97,723,856 of NC_073700.1, forward strand.
CCAACACTGCAGCTGGAAATGGGTGGACAGGCCCCCTCAAAGACGTGGCATCACACCAGCCCTCCGTCCAGGTATACACCACGGTTTGTCTTTTTAAACCAGCATCTTTCTAAATGATGGCTGTTTTCAACTTTCAGTACCTGCTGTTTTTAAAACATTTGTGCCTCTTAGGCAGGAGGTTTGCATTTTGTTTGTTTGCTTGTTTTTCAGTGGAGTAGGTTATTTGGATTGTTACACCTTATGCCACAGCTAGATCGAGATGAGAGTGCATTTGTCAGGTGGCTTACGTGGCTCAGAGATTCCAGGCAGCTGGTACCTTTGCCAACAAAAAGGCTTCTTCTCTCAGCGTATGCTACATCGGTACTAGGGGGTTTGCACCACAGCTGTGCCAGCCCAGTTACAGTGGCACATCTGTGCGTGTGGCTTGACAAGACTCCAGAGTAGTGATTGATCTTTATACCCTGCCCTGACATGAATTTTGCCCGTGGGGCAGAGGGCTTATTTTCCCATTACTTCTTTTCAGACATTGTCATATCTTTGGCTTTTGGCTACTCATATCTATCTACTGATCCATTCTGATTAAAGCCTATTAGAAAAGGTATTATACAGAAGGTTCAGATCCAATTTGCAGAAATAAATAATTTGCAGTCATAAATAAACAATGGAGTTCACAAAATCTGATCCACTACAAACACAGTCTTGTGACCTGTCTCTGGCAGGTGACTTCTCCTAATAAAAGCTGTTGAAATTCTGAACATTCACATCCAAACTCCACTCCAAACTTAATTTGAACTTCAGCTTTAATAAATCTGGATCATTACCTCATCCTTACTTTTAACTACTAATAGCAAATAACATTTTGGATTGCTACACATGACAAATTAATAAATATTTCAGGTATTTTCTAAATGAAATGAAATCTTCATGCGTTTCTTTAGTCCCCGTCTCCTTTCAGAGAAATGAATGTATCTCCCTGTACTGGTTTCACTCTATTTAAATAACCCGATAACTCATCATTTCTCATCTTCTCAGGATTCAAAATAAATCAGTACAGTCTCTTAGTCTACTCTTTCCTAAGGAATACAGTTCTTGCTGATCTAATCCTTTTGAGTAACTAAAGTCCTCAAGTCTTTGAATCATTCCAGTTTTGTAATACTTTTCTGTAATAAGAAAACCAGGATGCAGACGCTACCTCCCCTAATTCACAGTCTGACATCTGCACTGGCACAGGAAAGCCTGCAGTATTTTATTTGGACTAGATTGTTCACAGACATGCAAGTATTTCACTTCTGAAGTTTCAGAACTGTTGATCTTTTTTAATAAATTATTGTTCACTGAAACACTAAGTTAAGAAAAAATACTGAAGGGAAAGGAATGAAAAGAAATTATTTCTCCAAAGAAGGTAATTACATAGCTAAGAATTATCTATTGAGAGAAAGAAAATCCTAAGTTTCAATGGGGCTTGTCAGAGTTACTTTAATGTGCCTGATTTTTTTTCCACAAACACTAACCTTCAATTTCCTGACATCTGAAATTACATGTTTCTGAGAGGAGTACAGTTTGGCTGGAGTGTGTCATACATACAAAGTCCTTGCTGACTGAACAGAAGGACATTTTTAATGTTGTTATGACAGGCTGGAAAAATCCTTACAAAATAAGTAATCTTGAAAAAAAAATAAAAATCCCAAAGTTAACTTTCTGGTCTCAAGAAAGTATTCAGTGCAATCTCAGCTGAGATTTAAACTTAGCTCCCAGTTTCCGTTACTAATTCCACCCAAAAGGCTTGAATAATCAGTAAAACAAAGCAAGAACAGGGGAAAATCTTCTGGGATCCAGATCTGACTGCAATCCAAGACAATGGAAAATAACCAACCCAAATATTTTGACCAGAATTAAGTATTAATGCTTCAGTGGCTTCCAGAAATAAACATGATTAAATGGAGTTTAAAATCAAATATTAGAGAAGGAAAATAGATTTCAAGTTATTATGCAAACCAGACATTTTCTATGCAAATTCAGGCACTGAACTTCTGTAATCTGAATTTTAAAGCATAAGTTGATGTCTTGATTGTAAATGGTATTTTTTCTTTCTGAATGTCATGCTAAATTACTGTGTGCATACGCAGGGTGTGTGGCTGGAAGGGATTGGCACAAGCAGGAATTCATTCTTGTAAAAAAAAGGTTTTTCAAAGGGCATGGTTAAGAATAAGAATATAGCACTTCCAATAAAAATGGAACTAACCACTGTTTGTAAACACATCAATGTGCTAATGAAGAAGCATTACTCATTAAGCACTGACGATATTTGATTCAGTCTACGCATATACCAGTAAGCTGCTCTCGCTGGCCTCAGTCTCAACCTTCTCATCTCTTGAAGTTGTTATATTCTCTCCACAGGGATATCAGGGTGCCTCACAAGCCAACATGGACAATTGTCAGATGGTCTTCTGAACACATCTCCGCTATTAATTCCTACACATAATCCATTATTAAATTGCAACTTAGATATAGTGATCAAAATGTTTGGCTTCTGTAATTCCCATTTTGCCTTATCAACCAGAGTAGAACAACAGTTGTTAAAAGCCTTTTATATTTAAAACACTATTCTAGACCTACTGTGTATTTTTCATGTACAAATCTGTGATACAGAATAATGAGAGGTAGATGGGAAGTCACAATGTACTTCTGAACATGGCAAACTCTACTGGAACCTGTCTTTATATATGCAGCCATACCTTTCTCCCCTTATTATGAAGTAGCAGCTTGTTTGTATATGCAAAAATGAGGAATGCTGGGCTTGTGGACCTAATCAGGCAAGGCAGCAAGTTAAGCCCAAAGTCTACTAACTTCAGTAAGATGAAGAAATTCCCCACTTCTGGCATTTTTGGACTAAAAGAGCAGGACACTTTAGCTTGTACAAACTGTTGCAGCTCTGCTGTGTCACTAACACTTTGCTAATTTACATGAGTTCAGCCTTTCTTGGTCTAATGAATGTGGGAAATGCTTAAATAAATAAGAAAGCCTACTTCATGCTGCATCTTTATCTTGGAAGATTGTTATGTGGTTAGTTTAGAAAAGAACAACGGAGTTGTGCTACCAAAAAAAAAGATGAACAAATTTCTCATAATATTTATGCAGCATCTTCTCAAAATACAAATTAATCCCTAGTTTGCATCTCAATTGTCAGACCAAGATGAAGGTATCTCAGCATGAAAACTGTTTGTAAGAGAGAACAATATTATTGCTCTATAGTGCATATAACTTGATGAATACCTTTTCTGGAATAGGTTTTAACTCTTCATCCTGTCAGAATATGTGCTAAAACCTGTCCCCTGTAATGGTCATACACCACTCTGCAGAAAGATGCCAAAATAGTAAAACTGTAAGAGAGTATGGAGAACTGTGTTAATATTTGCTGACCTTTTTAGGTTTATTGAACCACATTATTTCAATTTCCTTGAGATTATGGTAATTTGGTTCAACATGTGTGCTTGATCTCAATGGTTATGTATAATTTCCTATTGAAAGTACACAAAAATTCAGTCCTGCTAAGTTTCATCTCCTTGCATGCCAATAGTCTTCCAGTAATTGAATCGAGAACACTTGCTACCCAACAGCATATATGAAGGCTAGTACTCTATATACACCAGTTTAACACCTTGTATGCCTTTCATCCCACCCCTTCATCTAAATTGCTCTAAATTTCTTTTTAATACAGCATTATCTTCTGCAGTCACATTACAGGATTAGGAATCAGGAATTTTATTTCCAATTCTATCACCAGCCATCTTGGCTAAACCAACCAAAAATGAAAGAGTAAAATATTCTGATATTATCAGACCAATTGACAGAAGCCTCAGTAATACTAGTTTAAAATTATTTCATTGCTTCACATCAGTGGTGTCTTTTGAAAAACACAAGGTTCTAAAGGTAAGAATAAAGTTAAAAATGCTTGGAAGTGAGATTAACAGAAAACAAAAGATTTTCACTCTTCTGAGCAGAAAATGATGCAGGTTAAAGTTATCAAAGCCAAAAATAACCTTTCAGATTAGCATGCTTTCAATAGAGAAGAATAAAACTTGGATGGGTCAGAAGCTAATGACGATCTGGGACTTCCCAATTTGAACTTTTACAGCAACAAATCTGAATTCCTGAATTAGACTGTATTTGTCACCCAAAGGCAGTACAGGGTGAATCAGCAGGCAGTCATAGTTAGTTCTGACTTCTCCACACACTGATCAAGCTGCCTCATGCTGCACTAGGACAGCCCATCGCTAAGGCATTAGAAACCCAAGCATCGGAACGGAGTCTTTTCTTCCGACCATGGTCAGATTCGGAATCGTACTAGTCTTTGTCTCTATAAAACCAGGAAGCCTAAGGAAACTGAAGGTGCACTTTCCATGTGTATGTGGTAAACAAGCAACAGGATGCTGACACATACAATTCAATCCCGCTATTCCCAAGGATGTGCCATTTTCAGAGTTTTATGTGTCTGCAGGCAGAGACTAAACCCAGCTCGTATATGCCCATAATAGTTGTCTTGACCAAGTCCTTTGCTAATTCTTTCCTCAAAACTGAGAAAACTATATATTTTGTCAAAAAGTGTAGTTTCTGCTTAGACGGCAAGCAGTGGTACTCTGGACAATTCCTCTAGAATTTAATCTGGCAAATACCCAAGCTGCAGCAGGCTGAAAAAAATGCAGCAACAACAGGAGCAACAACAGGCCAGCTGTGACCCACAGACAGCTCTGGCATGTCACTACGAGGAATGCTGAGCGCCCTTCCTTGCACACTGAACCATGGATCCCATCTATGGTGAGGATTAGTCAGCACTTGTACAGGAGCTGGAAGATGTTTAAGGCTATGATGAACACTTTGATATTCTACGTTTAAAGGCAAGAAGAAACCTTCTCTACTGATTTACAAAAGCGTAAATTAGAATGAACAAGTCTGCCCATGACCTTGAATGGGGCAGACAGGTGGTTTCAAATGATTACCTTAATTAAGTACACATATTTTACAGAGATGTTTCTCTGATAACTGGATAAACGATACCATGGGGAAATTTCATCCTGCCAGAAAACATAAGATCTCTCCAGTTTCTACTTGCAGTGATATCAGCACATACACAATGCTACGTTTTGCTTAGAATCTGCTAAAGTAAAAAAAAAAATTAATGTAGAAACAAGCAGCCTTTTTTGGACTAACAATAGAAATAGAGGAAGGAGTTTGAAAGTTGTTGAAGATCCACCTAATTATTAACATAGATTAATCAGTGAAGCGTATTGTTCTTGATATAAGAACTGTAATAACACTAATGGAACAAAATCAACCAAGTATTGAGCTTTGAAAGCCTCCAACAGTCTTCTGCACCTTAACCTTTTGTACAAGACATCTTAGCATATTGTTTCCAAACAACATTTTTGTTTAAAATTTGACTGAATTTCATAAAGTACAAATGTTTTAAATAAATGAATATAAAAATGAAATAAAACTTTAAGGACAAATGCTTAAAACAAATAAAAAAAATAAATAAAACTTCGATTTAGAATTAAAACTTTCTCTTTTCTGCTAAAAATCTTTTCCTCCAATTGTATTTCATCTTGCCTGATCCCTTTCCTTAATCCCATCTTTTTCTTTCATCAATAAACCAATGCTATTTAAACATATATAAAAATCAGTGTCATTAAGTTAGGAAGGGAGACTTGCCAAATTCAAACATGTACACTGAATATCTTCTTTCCATAAAGTTGTGTTCAGCTTTAGAGCTAAGTTAAGGCTGAAAGTTCAGCAGTAAGGTACCTGTATAGGGTATGTAAAGGGAGTGGGTTTTATCTTCAGTATTTGTCACTAACAACTACTGTTCTGCCATTCAAAATTTAAAAGGAAATGAACTGCTAAAAATATAAGCTGTCACAAAGCCACTCACTTCTTCCTTTGAAACTTTTCATATTTGCATGAAAACAGTCTGCGTAACAGACATGAACTTCTGTAAAGAGAAATGCTATTTCATTTATAAATGGCCACTGCAAAACATTTATTCAACTCGCATTACATTCTATCAATATTCATTGTTGTTTCCACAAAAGCTGTAAGAAAAATAAACATTGGCTTTGAGTTTCATCAGTAGTTCCCAAGTTTCAACCAAAGTCTACTAACCTGCATCTCCAATGAGCCTAAATATTTTAGGATAGTATCTGACTTTTGCTTTGCTTTGATTCTTCATCCAGACCAAAAAGTAAGAAATTGAGTGGATTAGAACTACGTGAACCAGAACATGCAAACAAAAATGTTTGCATAGACCCCCTCTTCAGCGACACTGCAAACATGACAAAACCAAAGGCTGAGTTTCTTTGGAGATGTTCATGAAACCTTTCATAACATCACATCACTTTGCTCTCTCATCTGTATTTCTAGGATGCTTGAATGCAAGCAGACCAGCCAATATCAGCTACATTTGAAAGCAGAGGTACATTCTAAAAAGTTAAAAACAAATCACTGTAATAGAATAAAAACACAAAAGAAAATATATTAATTAATCTGAGAAATGAAAGAGAGTAGATCACATTTTAATTAACACTATTTAAAACTCAAGCTTTCAAGAACTATGTTTAATTCTCCCAGGGTTTCATTGACACTATCCAGTTGGTTTTCTTCTGAAAACTGCAGAGTGCAACTGCACTTGTTGAGTATCACCCCTGTCTCTTTTCTATATGCTGAAGGGAGAGCAAAAATCCTCCCAAGCAATTTGGCTAGCCAAGGTTAAGCTCAGATGATCCTATATAGTGATATTTCTACCTGTTCTTGTTTTGCTTCTCCTCTTCCTTCCTTCTTTGCTTTAGATCACAGTCAGTTTTAACCCTATGATTAAACTGTCATTAGTGAGCAATTTCTAAAATGTTAAAACTATGGGGTTTTCAAACCCCAGTTTTCCAGTGCGAGAACATCAAAACATTTGTGGCTTTTTTTCTCTGTGACTTCACAGGAGCATATAATGATCATTTAGAGCTGTTCTGTGCTTTAAAATTAATAAGCAGATTTGAGCAAAAGCTGCAAAGGTGAAAATGCCATCAGAAGGCAAACCACTAACAGTGTCACTCAGAATTTCTGCCTGCATATTCAGCCCAATGCTTTTGAGACTAGAGATTAATTAAGAAAGTACTATAAGGAGATGATTACGTATTGTGTTGTATAGTTCTAGAAAATTATCGACACCTATAATTACTTAACTGGAAATAACATAATTTTTTCATTAGAATATAAAGATGTTCTCACATAAATTATGTTATGTAAATGAAGTAATAATTTATGAGAACATAACCCATTTAAATCAGCGTCAATGATATCACATTTAGGTAAAAAGAAATAGCGGAAATATGTCATTACAATCGGAAGATGAGTCTAGACCACAGTTGTAAGTGCTGCCTGGCATGTAAACTGAAGTTAAATGTTTGTACAGGGCTGTAAGACCTTGCGGTACTTTGGGAACTCTTCTCCAAAGGAAATCACAGCAGAAGGAGCAGAGAGATATCACTTTCCTCATCAACTCGCAAACAAACAAAAAAACCCCTAGTAATTTAAACAGTGCAAAAACCCCTTAGTAATTTAAATAGTGCCAAAAGCCCCTAGTGATTTAAACAGTGCATACTGAAGGCAGCAGGAAGCATTCAATTGCTCTACAGGCTGGACTTACTACTGCCATAGCTCCAGTAGTATCTGAACACTTCCCAAACAGAGTTTGCTGCTTTTCCACCTGTAGCAAAAGTAACAAATGGGGTGGTGGGGATGTAAAGGACCTTTTTACAGACATTAGCAAGCTGAAAAAAAGAAATTTTGCTTCCCATCAGGTAAGTCAAAAGAAACCACTTAAGCACAGTTCTTTCTGTTCATGTTGAGGAACCTGAAGCATATTCTCAAGGTCTTAATTTTGATAGTGTCCAAAGTCCTTGTTCATTCATTCATCCTGCTTCTGCTTGAGAAAACCAGACTAAGATTCTGTTCAAAGTCATGGGCTACAACTCTGTGTCTATGCAAAGTGCCAAGTATGAGAAATAAAACCCTCTAGACAGAAATAACAATGACAGTTAGAAGAGACAGCACAAAAGCTCTGCAAGTCAATACCTATCTTCTCAGAAAGTTCACAATAGCTAGACTTGCACATAGTGACTGAAAAAAAAATTAATAGGACAATATTTCTCTGAGTCTTTTGGAGAAAATGTGAACCATCTTAGCACAAGTTAATAGTGCTGGTATGTCCCCTAGGCACACTGAAGACATGATGGCCCTATTTTACTTCCAAAAGCACAAAACCTTTAAGTTTAGAAAGCTCCAAGAAGGTTCCCAGAACTTTCTTTTACATCTTCTCATTGGGACTTGCTGACAACTCCTCTATACTCGATCACATCTCTAGGCCAGACAGAAACAAGGGCCCCCAATCCTGCCTTGCTTTCCTTCAGGACGTTGTGTGTCAGCAGGGCACTAATGACAGCTGAAACTTTTGCTCTCCTCCCTGTAGGCTCTGAAATAGTACTCATTCAGTTACAGGAGCTGGAAAAGGGTGGGAGTATTTCGCTGTGACCTCCCCCCATAGTTTATATACTCCAAAGAACTTAAAAAAGTTGACCCTCTTAACAACAGGACTATGAGCCCCCAAAATACTTAAATATATAAACTAAGACCAACTATACACTACAGAAATCACTTTGTATAATGACAGAATTGGGGGTGGGGTGGGGGGGGTGGGGAAAGCACACCTGTTTGGTGTTTTTTTCCTGACAGGTCTCAAGTTGTTTATTTGTAGATGCACTGAAGTTGTCCAAATAAACCAGCAAAATTATCTACATAAATCACCTTAGGTGCTATGTATAAACAGCACTTACTGCAAGGAATAAAAACCCCTACCAAAACAATAAAGAGATGAGACAGGATGGTCTTTTTTTTCTTTTGGTATATAATCTTACTTCCAAATCTAGTTCTTTAACAAAGATTGTATCAGATATTTTTTTCTTGGTATATTGTGTAATCAAACTGGTTTAGACATCTCCAATGATGAAGACATTGCTACTATTATAAAGTCATATAAAAGTAGGTGAGCAGCTGTAGCCTAATAAACACACAGCTGAACAAAGGAAACTGCTGACAAGCTGCAATCTTGTTTTAATGTAAATTCTCATGTGTTCACATCATATTTTAATTGTACACAACAATAAATAAGCTTCTGTCACTAGCACTTTCTCATAAATGGGCTAATGCTAATTATCCCTCTATTTTCAACCACATGGTTTTAGTGAAAAGATTAACGTCAGGAAAATAACACAAAAATAATGAGCTTTGCAAGCCACTTGAGTGGCAGAAAATATTATAGTTTTTTTAATTTGATTTTTCTAGTTTTACATTAAAGCTGTGACAACACTCTCGTAAGACATCTCAATATTTCAAGCATTAGATCTAGCAGTATATTAATTATGTAAGGAATATATAACCAGGTTCCCTACATTTTTCTTCAGGCTTGTCGTACTGGTGAACTGAAAGCCAAAATGTGCAACTCCAGCATCACCACTGAATTTAAGGGCTGGTCTTTGCTATATCTGAAAATACATAATTAAGTATGGGCAACAAGTTTCCCTTCTCTTCCGTCCTTTGTTCTGCAGCTGGTATTCGGAAACATTTGGTCTGAAATCATTTGTACTGGTCTGACTGTTATTTTAGCTCTGACTAATGATAAGGCACAGCATCTAAAAGAATGATTGTCCAGGGAACGATTAAGAAGAAAGGGCCCTTTGAGCCACTCAAGTGCTACAAACTTGCTTCTTTTTGTTTTCACTCTTTTTTTCCGACTAGTCTTTCTAGTTACTTGTCTTAAGTTTCCAGTCAAAATCAAGACTACTGAGTACCATATAAACACACAGCTTGAGACGCAAAGGTGATGTTTGCATTACATGGTGGCCCCTAGACCTAGACACACACACTTGCTGTACTGCAAGCGTGGAATCGGTTTGACTGCAGCACAGCCCCTACCGCGTGGAGGAACCTTCATGCTTAAGCACACCGCATGGGTTAGCGCACTTGCACCGGCCACCTTGCCGAGCAGTAGGGTTGGTGGAAGACTGGCAGGTGCTACAGCTGCTTTATTAGTGTGGTACCAACAGCAGGTTATTAGTGTGGTACAACCAACAAACAGCTGTTGTCCAACTGCTCCATGTACCTTGGTTGATTTCCTGTTTAAACAGAAAGACCTTTTTTTGCTTTCCTTTAAAGTAATTGATAGGTGGTAACATTTGCATCTCACATGATGTTAGCATGACACTGCTAAATATGATATTATTGACTCTTTCCAATGAGAGTTCAACTAAGGTTGCCAGAACTTCTCTCTTCTCACTAATAATGTGATTGTGGCTAGAAAACGTCCCTAGAAGACCTTATCCAATGATGACACTATAATACACGGTGGCTTTGGTGACCCTTCTTGCTCTCTACAGTCCTCCTGAATGCACACAATTTCCCTTTATGAGAACCTTCCCCATTATGGACACTGTAACACAGAAGTCCAGCTCTGATCCATCGTCGTTGCAGAAAAGTGGGAGATACATCCCTGTCCATCAGAGGGGAGAAGAACAAAAGGGTACATGCAAAGTGTAACCACCTACAACCTCTTTCCTTCCTCTCTGCTGCATCAGAGAGGATGCAAGCTGAACCCCTGTAACCTGGGTGGGGAGCCTGATCAAAGCAGCACTATAGAGGAGACAGGCTGTACAGAGTGGGACACAGGATCCATATCGTGACAAAACCAGTACATTCAGTTGTCTCAAAATCTAACGTGTGTCATATTGCTTGGGAATTTCACTCAGAACTGCAGTGTTGCCATGATTTTGAGACAGTGTTCATCACTGCTTTACATTTTTCCCCTCTAATGGTTTCAAGACTGTTATTTTTCTCTTTCTCACATACACATATTCAGTAGTAGTCAGTGCTGCTCCTTTCATATTCCAGTCCACATCCTGCCACTGTCCTCTGCACCTTGCCTTACTCCCAGATGTCCCAGAGTCACTAAATCATTGTCAGTGATTACATTTGCATTCTACTTTCTCATCCAAGTTCACCTAAACGTATCATCATTTTTTAAGTTCTTGAATTATTCTAAAAGGTGTCAGGCAAGAGTTGAATTAAAAAATATTGGCAGATTGATGTTTGTCAGCTATTATTTTCTAGTAGAGATGGCCAAATTCGGTTTGCCTCATTTCAAAGCCATTTGAACTTTGTGGGTCAAAAGCTTGATCACACTATTATGAGGTTCATCTCTCATGTAGAACAGTTTGTTAAAGGGGAGTGAGGAAAGAGGCACAGATACAAGCTTTAAAAACCAAAACCCTGCTGATGCTGGTTTTGCTTTTAGGAAGATTGTTAAGCTTCCCACATAGTTTAGTCTTTTATCACAGCATCCTATTTCACTACATTTCATTTTCTTGAAACGTACAACTGAAGAAATTTAAATCTGAATGGAATTGAAATAGCTAAACCAAAATACTTAGTATTCTATAGGATTTTTGCTCCCCAATCAGTTCTTTGGTCTCTTCTTTCAATCCTTTTGTAACAAAAATAAATATTTGTTTGCTAGGACTTAAAATACCTGATGATTTGGGATGCCAAATCAGAGAAACTTTTTGTAGGCCTGATATTCAGGAGTAAGTAATTAGTACTTTCAGGAAATTAGATCTCCTTTGGAATCACTGCAACTGAATTTGGAAAATTAAGGTATTTCACATCCTAGTAATTTAAAAAACTTTTAGCCTTTATGTAGATGGAAATACTAAAAAATAAGAGAAGCTATAATTTAATGAGAAAATACTAAAGGATTACAGAACAGTATATAAGCCTAATAGGTGTACACACACAAGCACATAACATTATGCTAATGTAATTATGTACTCTTGAAATCATAAATAGTCATGCAAAATTGAAGTACGAAGCTACAAGAAGGGGAAGAGGATCTTGTTGAAACCTGCAGTGGTCAAAATGTAAGATGAAAGTAGGCTTTTTAACATTCTTGCTTGTCCAGTTTTCAGCATCAATTCCCACAAAGCTTTCAGCTTCATTTAAAAGAAAAAAGTAAGTTTCAAGAAAACATCAGGAGCGTCTGGTTCAGGAACTGAGTAAAGAATCGAAAACATGTAAGTGGAGGTGGAAATAAAGAATAAAAGACATGTCAAGAAAAGAATCCTAGCAAATATAACAGTGAAGGTGATAGACTAGAAGAGTCTATAAAATCCTGCATTATTAAATAACATCACCTTCAAAATGTAATATATATTCCATCTTGGAACTACAATTACATGAATAAATTGCATGAGCATCTCTGATGTCACCAGGGCTTCTCAGTGGAGCAACAGTCCACTCGAGCAATCCTGAGGGCATATTATTTAAGTCTTTCAATGACAGCTGTAATTTGCTTTTCAGCAGTAAGGATTTTTCTCACCAAACTAAAAGAAATATTGATGTATTAGCAGAGGCAGGGCCGCACATAACTGACTGACATATAGGGTACAAATTACTCTTAGCCAGCTTATAGTTATGAACTTTGAAAATAAATATTGTGTGCCAGTTCAAGAATATATGCCCATTTATACTGCAAACACAATGTACTGTAATAATGGTTTAAAATGACAAAAAAGGGCCCCGATCTTTATAAACAATGATTCCTTTTATGCTTTATGGAAACTTGTTATTTTCTCATTTATGCTACAAAGTACTTTTTATAGTATTTATAGTATTTAAATATTGAAATACTTTTATAGTATTTAAAGTCCTTTGAAGAAAAGTAGCAGTATGAGGATGTGTTAATATACTCATTTCCATGGGAATTATTCAGTTGAAAAGATTAGTGTGTTTTTGTTTTTCACGCTAACCTACTTTGTGTAGACTGTTGCTCTAATGAGAATAAGCAACACACAGCTACTCACTAAGGGGTCTTAGTTAAAATTTTAGGGCTGACTAAATGCTGCTTTACCAGTAAGCTCTGTGTAGCTTTTCTGCTTCAGCACTCAGGACCAGCAGCAATGGGCACAGCCCCCCCCTGTGAAATCCTGCCTTTCCATCTCCCCAAGCCCACTGCAGGGAAAACCTCTGCCTGAGGGACATGGAGACAGCCCTGCACCAGTCCCCCCCTGGAAACACTGGCCTCTTGCATCAAAAGCCACAAAGGAAGCATTCAGTCAGAATGAGCACAAGGTATTCCACCTCGATTCTCTTTTTTCCATGACAAAATGGCACAAAACTACAGCTACAAATAATGTAATTTAAGTTATATAGTCCGGTGGACTCCACCGTTTAGTATACATACATCACATATATATACACCTCAAATCATGTATGCATGGCAGATTTTTATACACACATTTTGTTTAGCCAAGGTAGGGGCAGGTTTTGATAGACGTTATCTTTTCCTGATGGAATTGTAATATGCAATAAGTCTACCCATTACAATTTCCAAGGATTTACAGCATAAAAATCAGATTTTCATCCACAAGGTACAATATTACACACTGTGGAACATACCATTTTGACTTTTCAATGCATACTGGGGTTTTGCTCTACAACAGTTCTCTTGCAATTAAGTATACAAGTACATTGCTTTAAAAAATGAATTTTAAATCACTGGAGCTATCTGATAATGTAAAATTTCATGCATCTGAATGAATTTCTGAATGAACACTACATGCTTCTGGAAGAAGTACTCTTGTATTGGTATTAAAGGATTTAGGTAATCATTGGCTTTTGACAAGACTGAGAATTGTATGTCAAATTCATTGCTTTTAAAATGCCCCCTGAATGGTCTAAAACCGCAAGCTGTACACGCAGAGTACAGCTGGTATGCAAATTATGAGATTTTCTTATGCCGCATCATATGAACTCATCAACTAGGCATTGCATCCCAGAGAAAGCATCTGCTGTGTGAAATTTAGGACAGTAATTCACAGCCCATGGAACACCGCATCACCACAAATTACATTGTTATAAATTTATAATGATGTTTGTATAAAAACATTATGTTTTAATAGTTTAAAGAAGTGACAGCATTGGGCACTTTATAAATATTTAACTAGTAGAGTCTTCATAATTTAAAATGTGGAGGTTTCATCACTGAAGGTGCTGGATTGAATCGCTATTTGAACTTGGAGAGGGGGGTCAGTTACTGTAGAAATCTACCTCAATGCACACAAATGCTATTTTTAAACATAACCTTGTTTCAGAATGCTTACATGAATCACAGAGTCATCTGAAATTGTGCAGCACCATGTTCATAAAGCCCAGATATCGTTACTATTGCCAGGGATTAGTATGTGAGCATGGGCCCTCTGTTGGGGAACTTTATGCATTTATGTTAACAAATACATCAACCAACCATCAGACACATGAGAGGTCCAGGGAAAAACTTCAAGTGTTTTGTTTTCTTTCATTGTATGTATATTTTAACTGATGCTGCTAAAGTAATTTTCATCTTTGATCTTTCCAGCAATCTCTAACTCCTTAAACACTGCCTTCCTCTTGCTTCATATGGTCATATTGCTTGGTCTCATCATCACAACCAGCAGACTTTTGTTCTATGTATGTCATATTTTTACTTAAAATTTCCATCTGGCAGACAACCTGTACCTGAATCTGTTCATCTCCTTTGTCTAACTCATGGGCCTCAGAGTCCCACATCCTCCCAGCTTGATGGCCAAGGACCGTTCCCCCCTACAACACACCCCATTAAGCGCTCTGTTTATCTGCACGTACCCCTTAAAGCACTTCGCTGTTTATCTGCATCCACACACTGGCTATTAAATCAAGCTCCGTGTGACCCTGCAGATTTGCTCATGGCGAGATTTTTGAAAATGCCAGCTCCTCGGCAGTGCTCCAGCCTTATAAAATGAAGACGGTAAGGATCAAGACAAAGTGAAACACAGCTAATGTTTGCCAGATGCCATATTAAAGTTCAGAACTTGAAATATATTAAAAAACCCACACACAATAGATAGAAACATTGGCAAGGAAAATCAGGGTGCCTGAGGACTGACAAAGAGGATATGTCAAGACCTTTTACACTGACTGTCCAGTAGTAAATGATTTAGAAGTCAAAGGAAGGGTCACCCCTTTCCAGCAGGGAGTCTAATTCCTACATTAGTTTTCCTCCTGGTATATGGTAGCTAAAATTTTACTTACATGCTGAAATGTAATGGACTATTTCACCCTCAGTAAACTTGTCAGCAAGGAGACTGAATTTAAGAGAACAGATGTAGTAAGAAGGGTTTTGTTGAAGGGTTTGCAATATGAGTTTGCAGAAAGTTGCAGTAAACCCGGGTTCTATGCATAGCTATCACACCTTCAACATGGGCAACCAAAACCTTTCAAAGCTCTTTCAGTTTCTGGTAACAGCCTTACATGAAGGCTATATGAAGACTAAGGATTTATAAATACTCTATGACCATAAGGACTTAAATTTGGAATAAAACGAAGATACTTTTGTATTAATAATCAGGAGCAGCTAGTTAAATTGCCATGCCTGCTTGCACAGAACTAAACACTGTCCAAGGATCTGTTTTACCCAGGATGGTCATCTTCGTGTTAAATTATTTCCTATTAGGAAAGAGTCACTTTCAGGCAATTTCTTATCTTAATGTGAATTCAGGAAACAAGCTGGACTGTTCTCTGGAGCAAGAAATTACTTTTTACTGTACTTGCACTGAGCTTATCACAAGGAGGTCCTGGTCTACGGGCACTAAGGCAATTCAGTTATAATAATAATGAAAGCAGCAACTACTGCGCATATGCTCCCCATAATGGGAACAGCTTCCCATTAACATTACAGAACCTGGAAATATGTGCAACCTGGTATTAACATTCAAGCTGAGAAAGTATTTTTTAATAATTTAATCCTATTTGATTGGTGTTGAGAGATCCTTTTAAGCAAAATGTTGTTGATATTTATTACTCCTTATGTGAGGACCATAAAAATATTTTGCAAACATTAAACATCACAGTAGCTTATGAGGGTAGGTGAGTAATATTAAAAAAAGCCGCTAGGACAAAGCAGAAAGCAGCAAAAGCAGCAACTGTCCAGCTGTATATTAGAAGGTTGTCAGCATCAAACACTCACTAAAGAAAAATAAAGGAATGCCACTAAAATAGGCCTCTGTTTGAACTTCTGGGTTGGGAATGGGAGAACTCAATATATGATTTGCTAGCAAAGCAGGCGTTTGTTTATGCTGTAGAAATACCAAAGGATAGTGTGCTCTCTTCAATATGAAAAAGTTCACAGTTACAGTAAAAACATTGATAGCAAATTAGTCATTGCAGCGATGTAAACGTATAAAACAAACCAGCACCTCTGGATTAAGATAACCACGGATATTCCACACATATCACCAGCTGCAAAAAGGTGGGACCTAAATCACATCAGGAGTTAGAAGTCCCGCTAAGTATTTCCTTAATCAAGCTATACAAACTCCTATTTAACCCCCAAAATGGTAAGTTAATTGCACAAAAATTTCCTCACTGTCTGACTTTATGTATCACTAGTTAATGTTCTGATTTTACTACAGGCTATACAAAGCCTGGCATTTTTAATCAAACAAGCTTGTGGACTCACGTGATCAGCTTAAAAAAAATAATCTCTCCTTAGATCAAATAAAAATTTTACTTCTCAGAGTTGTTAGGAATTTCTCAACAGTTTGAGTTAAGAATACCCCAGGTCACATACAAAAAGAAAACAGACTGTGTTTACAGTCATGCATACATAGTGATACAAACTATAGCACATGAAGCGAATTAGAGCAAGTGTAGTCAGAGAAGTAGAAAATTCAGACAGCAGAAGAGGATTCTGACACAGCCAGAAATAAGTGATCCTATAAGCCTGGACAATCTTATTGAGATGTAAATATCTGCCTTTTCTATGAGAAGAAATAAGCAGAGCATTCCTGTACCACCTAGTACTTTGGGTCAAAAAATAGCAAAGTTTTCTGCAATCTGGTATCAGCCACAGAACTTCTGGACAGAATCAAAAGTGACAAGATAAGGGAAGATAAGAATTCCAGGGACTGCATCAGAGACAGACTTACCCATGGATACTTGTTCTGTTTCCTTTCATAAGACAGAAGGATAAATACTGGAAAAAATCCCATCAGCATATAACTTTAGAATGCTGTGTGTAAGAGTTTCGGCCAACTGAAAGAAGGATGTTGTAAAATTCAAAGAGGTAAATGAAAATGAAGGCTAATCAGAAACAGAAAAGGCCTATTAAAATTCTTTCAGTGCTCTAACCAAGTGCATAAATCTAAATACCAAAATATTCTACCCTCTCCTCTAGTAGAAACCATAGGATGCCAACGTTAAAAAAAGAGAAAGCCAAAGACAGTGCTAATGTATTGTACTACTACTCGGCATCCTATAAAACATTCAATGAGTTACACAAAGTACAAATGAGCCTGAACTTACACCTTCAGAAGCTACATAAGCCAGGCACACAGGTCATAAACATGTACATGCCTCTAAGGTGAAACAATATCCAACTATTTCAGATTAAAAATTAAAATTCCTCTTATCAGACCTATAGAGTGAAAAATTGTCCTGGATTCCAATACACGGAATGTAATTAGTCCGGTTTAAATTAACCATGTATACTACTATAAAGAATGCCATGGGACCTTGAATGATAATCAACTACAGTATCCCCCTCACATCTGGATATCCTAAGTATTACCAGACATACAAATAACACTTTCACACAGAACTTTAAAAAGAGTGCTTTTTGAAAAGCCATGTTATTCTTAATATGAAGTAAATTATTATAAACTAAATAATCGGTATTTGAGGCTTTGGTATTTCTCGTAAAATGTCTGAGAACATATTGGAACATTATTGAGTTTTGACTATTCAAAAATCACACTTTCTTTGACAAAATGTCTTCCTCCTTAGTGCTGCAGAAAATGCTTTACTGAGCTTAAAAAAAATAATCTTCCATCAGGGTTTAATGATGAACATACAATATTTAATTTCCATGAGAATTTGGTAGAGCTCGTATGACATCACAAACTGAACACAAAGTTCAAAAGACAGCTTAAGTGAGATTTAAAACATTTTTTTAATATCTAAATTACTCAGATAAATTAATCAATATTGGCTCGATTCTCTGTTCAGGAAACAACAAAGTACAGTAAAAGGGCTGTGCTGCAACAGAATTATGCCCACCAAATGCTGAATTTCTTTAAATTACACCATACTAACTCTAGTTAAACAATTGTTTAATTGTTGTTTAAATTGTATTAGAGTAGTTGTGATTAGTTGCATTCACCTTCTAGTCATTCAAACCTGTTTTTCTTACCACTTCATTGTAAACCCAATATATTGCTTCTTGACCAACAGCAACAGCCTGGCCAAGCAATTCTGACTCGCAAGCATCCCCGCTGACTGTTAATATCCATCAGGGACACTGTAATTTTTTCCAATCAAAAGGAGTGTAATCAGACTGAATTTCAGTCAAACCATATGCAAAATTCAAAAAGCTATACTTCAAAGCTTACTTTGCGACTAGATTAAGGCCCAGCAGCGGAGGAGGAGAGCCATCTCCCCGAGCCCACTCCCTTCCCATGTGGCAGGGCACAGCAGGGCATGCCAAGCAGCTGCGGGTGCTGGAGGCTTCCCCATCTCTCCTCTCTGGAAACTCTCCAGTTTTATTAAAACCCTAAAACAAGGGCCTGTCTGAGTGTGCAAACAGAGGGAACTTCCCCACATGGCGGGAAGGGTGAAGAGGCATTACCTTTCCCATGTATTTACTCCAAAGCATTTTGAGAACCCTGTCCTGTTTATGATCTCCATAGTGTACCTTAATGCTGATTAGCTTTTTCTTCTTGGGGGGATCTTAAGTTGTTTGGGTCTAATGAAATGTTCCATACCACCCAAGGACATTATCTATCAGACTGAAGCCAGAAAAAGATGGTCTAAAAAGAAGGGATGCAGGCTTGGTAACAACTTGAAAATAAGAGATTAACACTATGAAAGGATAGAAATTGTTCATGCAAGAGTCTCCCGGATTTTTAAAGACGTATAATTCAGGGAAAACACATACAACCACCTGTGCATTTACAGTGAGCATACCTAAACATGTCAGCAACCCAGAAATGAGTACTGTATTCAGAGTCTAAGAAGCATCTCTATTATAAGATTATTCTTTAGAGCAACAGAGTATTATGGATTACCTTAGTAACTAATTAAATTAATTAAAGGCACGCTTACAAGATTCAGATTAGGGGAAAGATGCATAAGAAGTTTTTCTCCAGCTAATTGAGATTATCTGAGTGCTGTCCTCTCTCAGCCAAGAGGTTCCGGCAGCTTTGCAAGACTCTGGGAAAGCAGACTCCACTGGGAATTGCTGCACAAGCACCTCCTTGTGGCGCTGAATCCTCAGAGCTGAAGCCATAGAAGGGATGCTATCTGAAAATCTCTTGGGATTTTGTTTCACCTTCTTTGAGGGAAACTCCCTGTAGAAATACTTGTGGGAATCTATAGAGGAGCAAATCTCCAGCAAGAAGTTCGACTTACAGAGGGACTGCAGAACTGCTACCCTAAATCAAACCTTTGTGCCATTCGTACTTCAAGCTCTAAATGTCTTTCCTCATATTGCATGATCAGAGATTGATAGAATGAGGACCTAATCTGGGAATTATCACAGTAAAAATAGACACATATATTCTAATACACAAACACACAGCTGTCAATTCAAGAGATGTGAACTCAGCACATCTCTGTATAAAACTCAGGATAATATCATTACTAATATACATGACAGAAACGCTCAGAGGCACATGACTTGAATTGTTGTTTAATTCAACAGGGGTTCCTCAGGCTTTGGTTCATTGGAAACTGGGTGGTAAACCTGCCTGCAGGTACACACTAATGCCATTGCTGTGGCCCAAACTGGCAGGGAAAGCAAATTATTGTAAAATAGTCCTACAATGAAATCAGTGAAAGCTATGGACCGTTGCCATAGCTCAAGTATTGCCATTCTAGCCTTAACATCTTTACTACACAGCCTAATACAATTTGAGAAATCCTTATACGTATCCCCACAGGGTATGTGACATGCAGATGACATCCTAAATGTCTTAGTTGCTCACAAATAATGGATGAACATCTTTTTGACACTTATGATATGCAAATTAGTGAAAATGAGGTTCTAGAAAGGCAATCAGAAGAAAAAAAGTGTGATAGAGGTAGAATTCAAATATACTTCTGACAAGTACTTACAGTAAAAGTCACAGAACAAAAGTTCACTCTCCACAGTGAGTGCAGAATTGCCTGTTAAAGCTGACACTCATTTTTCTCAGAGGAATTTTTCCTTATTACTAGATGGAATAAATAAAAAAAAAAGTCTACTCTTGTTTTGAAAGTTGAAACATTTTATTTGTGAGTTCCCAGCTGCAATCCCATGGTGATTGTGTGTCTGGTGGAAAGATATTGGCTAGTTCTATAAAAATTACAGTGATAATCACTTGACTTTACATTACATACTAGGTGATATATTGAGATGGCAGGCAGATTTTTTTTCCTCTGGGGAAAAAGAGAAATTAAAAATTTCTCAGTAAAGCAGGCAAAAATTGTACTATTTGCTTCCCAAATGAAAATTTCTTCCACTTCACAAGAAATACTTTAATCTAGGTGATTTACTGGACTCTAGTAAGATGCACTATATCTTCATAGAAGAGACAAAGTGATAACAGTAATTTCCATGCAGGGTGGCAGGAGAGGCTTGCAGAACCAAGAAATGGGACAAGATCACTCTCCTGATGTCACTGATAGGTTAGACAAATGCTGCTAAAAAAAGACTAATTCTATCTGAATAGCAGTATTGTCTAACCCAAGAGGAAGCAACCAGACCTTACTAACCAGAGTTAGTAAGAGGGCCAAAGGAGAAAAAAGCAAAACCAAAAAACCCAAACCCTGTTTCTTTGATTCAATAATTTTATTCAGTTTCTGTCCATTATATCAATGCCAGTGAGAGAACGTGCTTGAAAAAGGCTGGTTAACCTAGGCTTGAGAGAGCCAAAAGCATTAAAAGTTAAGAGGTGATTATAAAAAACAGAAAGATGACAGTAAATACTTCCTCTTTAAAGCTTTTAAATGATCCTCACATACAGTTACAAAAAGTTAGCTCAAAGCCTATTTTTTTCTGGTTTTCACTCCTAATGATTTCTGTTTGCAGCAAAATAAAGTCTGCAAATAGGGCTGCTCATGGTGCTCCCATTAGTAAGTCTATACAAAGACATATTCCCCCCACAGAATGTCCTGTATCTTTATTTCTGTTTAATAAATGAATACAATAGGACTGTAGGCCAAAATCAGTGAAGAAAGTGTTGCAAGAAGTTTATATTGCCCTGCAGTCAATTTGCTGGTCAAAGTTGAAAATTACCATTTTAAAAAAACCAAACATTCAAAACAAACGTTCAACTTTGGCCAAAAAAAGCCTCCTCCACCCACTGGAGATAAAATTTAGTGAATAAATACTATTAAACTAAAACAACACATAAATATCCATTTCATCAAGGTAAGGTCATTTCGTACATCAACAAATTCTCTAACACATTTTATATTCTGAAATTGAGACATCTGTCGCCATCAGCTCACTGGAGTCAGAGGAAACACCTGGACAAAGATTAATTAGCCATATTGCTATGCCTTATCCTTATTTCCAGAGATAGATGCTATAAAGCCATCTATAGCATAAACACACAACTTCCCTTTGTACATTCCTCTTACATAAGCAATACCTGTGCCTGTCACAATGAAGTTAATGTAACCACAGATTGGAAAGATGGTCTGTAGAAGCACTGATTGGCAAGAGTGGAAAACAGTGCACATCATGATCCTTCTATTAAAATACTGTTCAGATACTAAAAAAAAGAACACTACTGCTCTAGGCTTCAAAATTCAGCACAAAAAGCTGATGTGGGCAGAAACCTTCTTAAACAGATATGATTATATTTCAATGTCTTTTGTGATTATGGCAATTTTGACAAGATAAACATCTCCTCTGAACAGGACTTTTTAAGGTTTAGAGAAATAATGTAAGATTTGTTAAATAATCTGTCAAATTATGTATGAACTCTGCTTTCAAAAGAAATCCCATGATCTCATTAAAATAATTACAGAAAATCTATGCCTGATATTACAAATAACAAGTACCAGTATCACTGGTATATAAAGGAGAGATCTAAAAGTACAGGAACTTGCAAGATTCAATAGATGATAGCATAGCTTTGTTCTCTTAAGACAGTCAACAGAAATTTCCTGCACACTAGGTCAAATTTTGAACCAGTGTCTTCAAAACAGAAGGAAAGGAAACAACTCTGTAGCTATGCTAAAATTAAATAATCTAGCTATGTATATTGCAGCCTCATTTCTCTTTCCTTTTCTCACACTTAGTAGCCTCTTTTCTCTTACTGCTTTTGGGGAAAAGCAAAAGCCAATTTTACACAGTACAACAGTTACACACAAAGAGAAGCACGGGTGCGAGCAAAAATCAATAGGAAGTGTCATTAAAAAAATCTTTGCTGGAATTGTCTTTTCAGGAAGAGCATGAGAAAAGAAAGGAGTGAAACCTGAGATGAAGTCAAGAATGAGAGAAATTATTTATTTTAAACACCATAGCAATTTGAATTTTATATATTCATACTTCTTTTAGGGAAAGATAGGACTGAGCAAAACTAGGAAGAAGGGGATGGTGTTTGTCTTTCCTGTTATGTAAATACAGCAGGCAGGAGAGAGGGCAGGAACAGCTCTGAAAGCTCTACAAAAGAGTTTTTGTAGAGTCCTTAACTCCTGCTGCCATTGATTACGGCCTTACTCTAGTAGCCAGCACTGCACTTAGAAAATTCAAGTGTCTTCTGCCTCACACTGGGCAAGTTACCCTCCTTTAATTGAAAACTCCTGCTTTTGGAGAATAAATGGCAAAGTAATCAATCGACACAAGGTGACAATGCAGGCAAAGCTTCTGATCAAGACAACAAGCTAAAAATCATAGTATTACCACAGAGGACGTTACAGATACAGAAGGTTTTCCACCTAAGCTACCTGAAAGACATAACATGCCACCATGTCAGAGCAGGACAAAACTGAAACTCCCACCTGCCATAACATCACCAGATTCTGGTCCTGCATGACTGCCCTGGATTAGCATTCTATATCACAGTCACTCTGGCAGAAGTGGTCCCTACCGCTCAGTGAAAATGAGGAGTCAACAGTCTGTTTCAAGTACAAACCTATTTCAGGTACAAAATTGCATTTTATTTATCATAAAATCAAGCACTGTGTTTCTGAGCAGCTATTAAATGCTACAAGGTTAGTTCTTTCAGAAGGCATTCAGAAAACAGTTCCCATACTTCATAAAGCTGAAGTACCACACAAATATATAAATAACATGGGTTTTAAATAGCTGAACGGTTAACTGAAATAGGAGAAACCCAACAATCATTTTATAGGAGGTTTTAAGTGTAGAAGGCTATCTTCTGCAGAGAAGTTAACTGAAATTTAAAGACTTCTAATGTCACATACTTTGTTTTCAAAATCCTTTTATACCCTTTTTTACTTTAAGAGGAAAAAAACTGCCAAAAAATATCCAATGAATTAAAATAAAACACATGAACTTTAACATTTTTAGAAGCACACTCACCAGTCTCTTTAAAATTCTCAGCAAAAGTTTCAGTTGTCGTGTGTCTTTTTTCAACTTCAGTACTTCAGCAAAGCTGTCCATGTTTTCTGGAGACATATTCTCCCGAGTGTTCCCTCCATACAGCTGAACCAGCAATGATAAGCACTGTGAGGCACTCAAAAATATTTCAGTATCTTCACTGGGAAGCTAAAAATGAACAAAAAAATGAACAAATAAAAATAAAATTCCAATTTCAGAAAAATTGCATGTCACTGGGGATTTGGAAGAGTATTAACATTTCCATTGTGTCAGGAAAGAATAATTTCTAGTTGATTGACTCAAAATTCCATTAAACTAAGCTTAATAAATGAAGTGATGACAATACAATTAAAATATATCTATTCTTAAGCAGCAGTATAACAATGTCTCCACTATGATTCTATCAAATAGCCTACCTATAGCCACATTACAAAAGCACCGAAAATGTTGCTCCCAGTTCTGTTATTTTAAGACAGTATATTTTGCTTTAAATAGAAGTAGTAATAGCAGAAAGTATCATTATAGTCATGATGTCTAATCTTCTACATAATGCACACCATAAAACTTCATCTAATTATTTCTAAATCAAGTCTATGGCTTCTGGTTGAGGCAGGGTACAGGCTACCTAGCTATTTAATCGATTTTCAAGTCACATTAGGAGGGAATGGTTTGCAGATTTAAAATATTTTCCTGAATTCCAGCTTTTCTGCACTCCTTTGAAGAGCAGACACTGGAGTAGGCCCTAGCAATGGGATGGAAAAACTTTTTCCTGGGAGGAAAAATTATGGAAAAGATTTGGGGGCATGGCTAATTATCGTCTTTAAGGAGCTTCTGATAGTATGAAACCACTAAAAAAAAATTCTATCTTTCTTGAAAGTACAATCTGGAAATAACAAGTAGGGATACTATTTTATGCTCGAATTTAGCACTGTTGGAATGACAACAGGAATGCAATGCCTAGTTTTAGCACAGACGGTTCACAAAAGCTAGTGAAAAAAATCACAGAGGTTTCTTGGGAACAGGCAAGAGGGTGACAAATTGGAAAACATAACAACAAAGGACTGAAGGAATTCAATGTCTATAGCTTATCAAAGGGAGGGTTAAAGGGCACTTGATCATATGTTTTTGGTTACATGTGAGAAAACGCAGGCTGAGGATAGGTTAATTCCTTTACCTGAATAGGAATGTTAAGAGATGAATGCTCAAAACTTTAGATAAAGCAATTGAGATTAGAAGGAAGATAATACTTTGATTTCCTTCCCCCACCCACCCACCCCGCCTTTTTTTTTTTTTGTAGGAAGAGTGGTTAACCACTGAAACAACTTTCTTAGAACTGAGACAGATTCTCCATCACAGGCAATTGATCTATCACAAAAATATTTTTTTCTAAAAAAAAATAACAAACCCTTTCACTATAACGAGGAATTAATTTAGCAAAGTCCTATGTCTTGTGTTATGTAAGGTCCTAGACTAAACGATTACAAATAGCCTTTTCTCACCTTATAATACATGAACGGCACAAAATATACCAGCGGTGGTCTTAAACAGTAAGGTACAGAAGTTCAAAACCACCTCATGACTCCTACTTGGCTTTTTAATTCAAAAAGTACTATTTAAATAAAAAGAAGCTAGATTAAAGAACAGTTAACAGACTATCCTTACGGACAATAAAAGGGAACAATTTAAATAATCTGCCCAACCATTTATACAAGAAGTCCTACCATTTCAATAATGATTACTTATTTAATCTGCAGTGTGAGCTTCACAAGTTTTTTTCATTTTAAGGAAAACCCATACAGTTAAAGTAATCTGTGAACATATCAACAGACATATACTCCTCAAATATTCAAGCAGCAATTCTCCAAGGATCTGTATGCAAATACAATCCTGTTTTCCATTAACTTCATAGATCTGGCTGTTTAAAACAGACTGAACTGACATGTAAGCTCTGAATACATAGCCCCAAGACATATCACATTTTATTTGACCTAATGCTATGCAAGTGACAGGACCACAGCAGCTATTTCTTCCACAGTTCTGCTGCATGGTTTTTCTTCATTCCAGTTTAAATGCCACCTATTTGATTGTTTCCTTTCCAACATCCTAAATTATCTAATAACATCATCAACATAAATAGCAAGGCTAAAAAGGAGGAAAAGCTACAAACAGTAACAAGCTTTATTGCTCCATTTATACCTTCAATCTTTATCAAGTCAAAAAATATTTTCCACTGATCTCACTGGGGGCTTTGAGCTGACTTGTATTTCCTTCACTGAAAAAAATATGCTATTAGATAAAGGAAGGAAAAATTAAACTAACATATCTTTGTCATCCCTTTCTAAAGCAGCACTCCAACTTATAGTTTGTTACTAGATCAGCGTAAACAGGTATATCAACCACTCTCTAAAGAAAACCGCAGAAGAAACCACAGTACATGAACTTTATTTAATTTTCAAATGTTGTTTGTTGGCTAACCAAAAAAAAAAAATAAAATTTCAGTGAACATTTGGACAGGTATGTCCCTGCCCTGTTATTGCAGTGGATGCTAGTTCCCTGGGCTCCATAAGCATAAAACCCCATGTGCAATCAGTAATCACAACAGCCATACTTTGAAGCGAGCCTGCTCCCAAGGTCTTTTTCTGAGCTATTCACTGAGTATCAGAGGAGTGGAATGGCGTCAGTCTCTGTAGAGGACTGCCCCTACAAGAACCTTGCATGAAGAAATACACAAAGCAGCATGTCCTTCACAGTTCTTCCCGACACCAGGAGGGTATGTGACTTTCAAGGAAGCAAATGAGCAAGTCCAGCTTGTTAAGTGTTATTCCCAAGGTAGGCTGTCTTCAGATGGAGTCCCCAGTTAGCAAGACTGGAACATTTTGCCCAAGGCGAGGAGGAGCTGGGTTTGGGCCAGTGGTTTTGTTTATCTTCTCCTGGCATGCTCAACCTTTTCTTTATCACTGTTGCTGCTGTTCTTTGTCCCCCAACAAGAGAAAGGAAGACCCTGGAACCCTCCATGCAATATGTCTTAGCATCAGATAGGCTTGCTCTTCACAGCATATCAGACTTCCAGTGACCACCCTGAAACCTAGCCACCAGTATCACCCCAGGGTTCACAGTACTTGCCAGTCATAACGTCATCCTATTAGGTCACAAATGCCAATGAAGTCCTTCATCCCCTATTGTCCTTCAGGCTCTTCTGCTCCTCTGCTTCACCAGAGTTCCTTTGAGCTTCAGTGTTACCTAGGGTTTGGGGAGCAAGCTGCTGTCATCCTGGAAAATTGCAGGATGAAACAACAGCATAGCTCTTGGATGAACAGGAAAACAATCTGGGAATAGGAAAGGCCATATTTACTCGGGAGAGGATGAGAATCACTGGCCTGCAGTCTAATCCATCAATAATGAATGTGGAAGAGGAACTCTCAGCAATGTCCCTATTTAAGTACGTCCACATCAGCATTGTCCTCTATAACTCTCACCATTCTGCTGTTCCATTACTGACAAGTACTGATTTAGATGTCAAAAGCCATAAGCTGGTAACCTGACATCTAACATCAGCTGCCAGTGTTAGTACTGATTATAAAGAATAGGGGATCTGAGGAAAATTATTGGTATGAACAAAAGCAGTGACTGAAAATATGATAAATATCTGTAAACATAGAAAGCCAAGGGATGAAAATTCAGCTTTCAAGTAAATATTTTCTCATATCTAATAAAACCAGCAAAGCTAAAAACATGTTGCTAGACAATGAATATAGACGGTTGGCTCATCACTTAGCTGGAACAGCATTCTGATTATTTTTCTAATCATAACAATTCCATTTGATATGAAAAAGTGTATTTCTAGTCTTTGAGACGCATTTATAGTTTTTCATGACAGCAGCTACTTAAATTTTTGCTCTTTCAGGCAGAAGAAATCCATGAAAAACTAAAGTTAACTCTTTAAGAAAATATCAGCCCCTTAATATTTCATAATTACATGAAAAAACTCTAGTGGCCTTTCCTTTCTTTTTGCTTTATGCATCTTAGAAGGGATTATGGATTCAGCCCTTCAGCAAGGTAGAAACATTAGTACTCCTCCTTGCAGCTGTTAATATTCTGGGCTAGCATATAGCTTGAAGAAAATCCAGTACCATAAAATAAATTACTGAACAGCTAAAGTCATAATTTTTGCCATTCTCTAACTCAAAACTGTAGATTTATTTTTCACTTCAAAATTTTACATAATGCCTCATGACAAGACTTCTGTGCAATGAAGATTGTGTATTACTTTTAATTTTTATGGCCATGTTAAAACTTCCTGTAAGAAGGCTCATAACATAAACTTCTACTACTTGTCCTTTCTAGATGGAACCTGCTCTGTGTATTTTAAGGTTAATGTGGTGAAGAGCGGGAAGTTTCTTGTTATTACACATCTATATTTCTGCAGTCTGTTGTCAAAAATGCCTTCATTTTGAACTGAGTCGCAGCATGTTCATGAATTGCAAACCACTGCAAGAAACACGTGATCATTTGAGCTGAAGTGGCAGTTTTCACAGCACTGGAGTTGTTACAGCATCTAATTTTAGAGCTCCAGTGAAACTGCCTGGCTTACCCGGAGGGGACACTATTTCAGTGCATTAATGAGGTTATACACAAAGAGAGTTTATTATGGTAAGAGATAGTTGTTCATTAGATCAGTAATGTGATTACAGAATGTGCTGTAAAGGAAGCACCAGTGGGAACTATAGGGAAGATGATTTTGCAAACATTAAACGGAATGTAAAAGCAAAATTTCATTATTAAATCTGCTAACTTTACTATGCCCTTTTTATTAGTAAATATGTACATTTTTAAATGAAAAAATAAAATATATTTTGGCTTAGGGCAAAATTGTTGTCCTTCTACCCAAGGGAAAATATTTTTTAAAACAATGTATTTTCAGTTCATTTTAATCTAGCCAATTTTTAAAGAAACTAAATCCCCATTCTGAAATTCTGTGCTTGTGACAATATATTCTTACTTCCTCTGGTGCCTTTTTGTTTGGGGTTTTTTTTTTTGTGATTTTGTTTGGGGTTTGGTTTTTAGGGTAGCTCTGTAGAAAAGAATTCTTCAAATATGACTCACAGATAAAGTTGCAAATACAGTAACAGCAATACATTATAGGACATAAATGTATGTCTTTTCATTCTGACCACAGAAGCATCTGTATTCCTAAGAAATGTGAACTAAAATCCTACAGTCCACAGGGTTATCACTCTTCTGCAGTCATTTTCATCATTCATCAGCAAATACCTTCACGTGCTCTGAAACCGAAGTCAGGGCACAGCCTCAGAGCCAGCGCAACGTAGAGACCAAAAGGACCTAGAAGAGATCATCTCATTCATCCATGTGCACTGAGGCTTCATATTCGTCCTCTTCATGATTGCACATGATTAACTGGTCTTTCAACAGTGATATACAGAGCACAGAAATCAACTGCAAATGTCACTAGTAATACTATAATGAAGGAGCCTACCACCAGAAGGCAAGAAAACTTCTCCCTCGGCAGTCTGGCAGGCTGCAGAAAAGACTGGAAGATCTACACCTAGGATCTAAATCTAGGATCTAAAGAGAAATGAAACTCCTTTTCATAGTACTGGCAAGATTTCTGTAAATTTCTGAAAAGCTTCTGAAAATCCACACTGAAGTGACTTCAAAAGTAAGTAAAAAAAAAAAAAATTTCTTTTTTAGTATAATGGTATGTCAAAAAGTAGAAGGTATTTTAAATCTTCCATAATTGCTGCAAGTTCCAGTATAATAATCAAATTACATTTATGTTCAAGTGGAGAAACATTACACAAAAAAGCTAAATGTAATTAACTTCTAAACACAAAGCTGCCAAGCAGAAGACTAAATGCTCAATTTGCTTTCCTCTTATTGATCAATTAAGGGCAGACTGATCATGGGATTAAACATTCAATTCTCCATATTTGCAGAGTTTTCTGCATGACAGAATTTGTAATTATTTCTTCTTTCACATTTTAAAAAACTCTGAAGTTTCATTTACATGCAGTCTATGTTTCCTACACTTGTTTTGCTATGCCCTAAGTGGTAGAATAAATCACAATTCTAGAAGGGAAAAATATATTCTAAGGTTTTTATATTTTCAAGTTTAACACACATTGACTTTTGAGGGATTATTAAGACAGATAAACATGTAGAACTTGAGAAAAATAAATAAATAGACAAATTAATGGGGCATGGAACAATCATCTACTTGAGGGGTAGACATATCAATGAGGGAAAGCAATTATTCAAAGTAACATAAGAAACTACAACTATGGTAAAATAGGTAGAAATAGCAAACCATATATATATAAAATATAATTTTAAGCCAATATCTTAAAGTGATGGTGAGTTCAGGATTTAAGACCTCCATTATCTCCAAAAAAGTAAAGTTTACAAATAACGGAATGCCTTAAAACAGTAAGAAAGGGTTATGTAGCCGCACAGCTCAACGAACTCAGAGAACTACTGCTGGCAGCTCTGCAGAACTTACGCTTAGGTGAGCCTGAGTCTTTTTGAGGGGTAGGGAGCATATACATCTTAAGAGACCCATTAAACTTCACAAAGAATCTAGTCATATTTAAAGAGACTGGGGCATAAAAGATTTAAAACGAGTAGATCCTAAATGTTGAAATTATTCTGTTGTTTGAACTCTTCCAGCCTAAAAATAGGAAATGTTTAATACAGCAATGGGTAAGGATATAACATTTAACAAACCCAGTGGAAGTAAATTTCATATATCCAACCGAGCAAATGTATATAAAGAACAACACATACACATTACAAGAGAAAAATCCCCACCCTTGCAAAATCTTTAACAAAATTCAAAACCAA
Source organism: Falco cherrug (assembly GCF_023634085.1). NCBI lineage: Eukaryota > Metazoa > Chordata > Aves > Falconiformes > Falconidae > Falco > Falco cherrug. The sequence continues at coordinate 97,754,433 of NC_073700.1, forward strand.
AACCAAGCAAAAAAAAAAGCAGCAGCACTAACAGTCTTCATTCTTTACTCGTATGTTAAAATCAGCAGATTTTAAATAAGCATTTTAAACATACCAGAATCTGCAGAAATACAGAACAAAGCAAAAACTAGTGGTAATTTGCAGCCATGCTTCTGAAATACAAGGGCAAGTCAAAATCTAATTAGTACATGCTAACTATACAATTATCCTATCCTTTAATTAAAAACTTATAAAGACTTCCAGGTGGTATAGGCTGAGAAAAGCTTGGCCTCTAATTTTCTGTTCTTTAGAGAGTTAATGGAATCTAAATTTATGACTACTTCCCATTTAAGGGAATATTTGCATCTCTTTATGTCTTACTATTTATCATGTACACACATTTAAAAAAATAATAGAAAATAAATTAAAAGACTTTATAAAGATGAAAGATTATATAGTTGAAATTCAGTCACTTGTCATTCAGTGAACATTTCCAAAAAACCTTCGCTAATAGCTGGTTAAAATAAATACATCAAAAGATTATTTAGCCACAATCATAATGCCAAAAATTAATAAAAGAGGAATCAGACTCTTCCCCAATATAGATGATGACTGACAGTGCTAAAGAGAGCAAAAGGGCCACAATGTTCATATCACAATACATCTGGAAGCTTATATTTAAATGAAACACAAAAAAACAATTGGGTCTGGAAGAGAACACAGAAAATCTGAAATGCCTTTAAGTGAAATAACCTGGAAAAGATAGTGTGATATGCCACAGGGAAATTTTCACATAACATTTAAATGGCTTTATGTTAAATAAAAGGCTGAGGCTGCCTCTAAAAACCCCATCCAGCTCAAGAAGCATTCCTCTGCTACAACCTACTACACGCAGAGCCAATACAAATCTCTCGTGCAGTGTGATGAAGGCTGAGCTGATGGGATGCATCAGGGCCACAACACAGCCCTCTGTGGAGATTTCAGCGCAGCGCTATGACACCCAGTAAACCCTGAAAAAGACTGACTTTAAACAGACAGACTTCAAAGATGTTTACAGATCACCAGGGACCATTCCCACTCATGAATCCCTCAGGATCATTTTAAAATAACACTAAACACCTGAGAAAAACTCAGAAGGCTCAAACCCAAGAAAATAATATTAAAAAGGAATCTCTCATTGCAAACTAATTTTATGTTTACTGACTTTTCTAATGGTAGCAGTGCTTATTTCAAATTTTTAACACCATCCTTTCCCTATGCAGTGATCAGTAGTTCATTCCAAAGGGCTGAAATTTGGCTATAAGTATGTATTCAAACTGAGAATCTGCAGCCTGCCCCTCGTGCCACTTCTATGGTTGGAACAGACTTACTCTGATGTCACCGGTAACCTGCAAGTCACTGTGACCTGTAATTTCTTTAAAAACTGTTAAAGTCCTTCCTTTGTACTAGGTGGGAGTTTATAAACAATGAAAAACTAGCAAACAGAACAGAGCTCTAAGACATTGCATTCAGCTGACTAATTCCAACTTCAGCAACAGTCCAAACAGCTTACAAACAAGCCAATTCTCACCAGTTGAATAAGCAGGCTAATTAGGTCCATCAGGGGTTTATTGATGAGCAGAAGGTCTTCAGCAGCCTGTGTGTCCCCTCTTGTGCCAGATTTCTGTGCCTTAATATGATGAGAAAAAAAAAAAGCATTCTTGGGTGCCTGTTTTCTTATAAGAAACAAATTAGGTCCATTAGGTGGTCAAAGTTTGAATGGAAGTTTGAAGGAGACTTAAGACACTTTTCTAGTTAAGTATTCCTGGGCTCCCAATGAGCAGTTACGCTCCCTCTGTAACAATAACCACAAAGCAAAGGCGACTCATGCAGTCATACCCACTCTGCACACACTGGATATACTGACCTACACGACGTTTCTTCAGCAAAATGCTCTACACTCTGTAAGGAAAACATCTTTCTAAAGCCATAAACGTTTTACATATTTGTATCCTCTTTCAACATTTTAACATTAAAGTTCAACTATATTTTTTTCCTTTATCAGGAACGATTTAAAATGCAACTCAAAACAAGAAAATCAAGATGACTGAAAAGTTAGGATTCTCAGCAATCATGTCCAGTTTTGCCTTTTTGATTCACACTGTATCCTGAAAGATGCATAACACAGTAATTTCAACTGGTTTTGAAATAGAAATAATAAAATCTTCAAGCGACCAAAGTCTGTGATAAGATCTGCTACTACTTGCAGTTCTGACCATTGTCACCGCCCCTCATCGAAACACACTGCCATCCTAGGCAGTGCTATTTATGATCCATCCCTGTGCCAGGACACCAGGAAAGCTCTGCTTGCAAGATTTTTCATTTAACTTCATTGTCTTGCACCAGCTTTGGACTATGACCCTCCATGGGTCCAAGCTGCTAGAGGAAAATGTAAACACTTTGTCTAAAGAACACATTTAAAAATAATTTTGTGTTGTGTTTCATTTAAAGCTCAATCCTAAAACTATCATCCAAGTGTAACACCTGAGGATTTTCATTTGATTAAGTGAACACAGAAGCTGAAACTCCACTGTTGATACTGATTAGTTGAAAGGATAATGCCTTTCTTCTGGAAAGATTTTTGAAATAAAAGAGATTTGAAAAGCTGTTTCTCCAGGTAATAAGACACATTTGTATGTCCCTCACTGAGATTCACCACAATGACCTGGAACGCTGAAGTCCAAGAAGAGCAAAAAGACATAGTTCTGGTTAGTGCTTGGATGAGCAGACAGGCATCCTCCATCAGGGATGTTTGACTACTTTCTCTAACTTTTATATATTTAATGGTTTCGGAAAAAGAATGAACAGTATCACTAAAGGAATTATACTTTATATATGTATATAAATAATACACGCTACCCTGTGCTTAAACCTACATTAAATCACTAAATAGAGTTCACGTCTCAAATCAAGATTGCCAATTACTTTCAACTACTGTGGGTCACCTGTAGAACATGACATGATGAAACTGCTCCAAAACACACATGCAAATTAATCTGAACCTTTGCACCATTTCCATTAAAACACAAGTACTTGGACGACAGAGAGCAAACCCTTGAATGAAGCTGGATAGTTATCAGCAACATTCAGCATAAAGTACTGAAATGCAAAGGGAAAGTGGTGTCATGTTTTGCTTATGCAGTTGGATAAGGTAATCACCTTATATATAAAAAGTTAAATAAAAAGGATTCAAGTGGAGCTAGTACCATCTGTAAAAGTCAATTTAAGCCTCAAAAATGAGAAAACTTGATCCTCTTCTTCTAGTTCTATTTTAGAAGGTATCTTATTCAGAAGATCCCTATAAAAACAGTCCAAGAATATTTGTTATCACTATAGTGATGCATTTAGTGAGACAGGGTAGTGGAATATCATGTATATGCATGCTAAATAGTAGTTACCATCTAATGGTCATCATTCAATAGGGCATGTGACCTGAGGCAGCTGTAGAATCCACAGGGACCCCCAGATGAGCATGGTCAAGACAAGTATGCCAAGGCAAGTAACATCACTGTAAAATTAGTTTTACAGGTGTACAGGACAAAGCTATCTTAAAAAATCAGTTTTCCAGCTGCCTTTTGTTACCCATTAGCCTTCCAGAGCAAAGATGATTACTGTGACTAGCGTTGGACAAAACTGGAGCTGGAGTTTCATTGCATCAATCAACTGATGCATTCAAGCAAAGCCAGAACAGAATTTGGCTTTGAATGTATTTAATTTTGTATCTAAATAAAAATCACCAGTTTCACCAACATTACTAATCTACGTGCAAGATCCCCTTTCCTCATGTGTCCTCCAGTATAACTGGCCTTACTACTGCTGCATGGAGCATTAAGTACAGAACATATCTCTCTGTGGTTACATGAGGTGATGCCAATAATATGACAATCAACAATTAGCCTACAAAATTTGACTTACAAAGTGATTCTTAGATGAGAGGCTCATTACAGAGCCTATTAAGAGAAGACTCAAAAAAGACACAGTATTGTACCATCAGATCTAAATTAAGTTTCTTCCAACATTTTTTTAAAAAACCCAAAATCCTCTCAATTAATTATCTAGTTGATAACATAACTGATCATGTAAATTTGTGTAGGGAAAAAAAAAAAGTGCTTAATTTCAAACACCTACTTCATACATTAAACGTCCTTAAAACAAACAAACAAAAAACTCCAAACCAAAGCAAAAAAGCAACCAACCCACAGAGAAGGACCTTTTCATAATAAAGCAGCCATGTCCTGAAAGACAATACAACCTGCTGCAATCTTCTGAATCTCTGTCCTCTAGGTATGCTAGACCTAATAGGCTTCCCTGTACTTCAGCAGATAATCCCAAGACCATCAAAAATCTAACATGAAGAGTATGTGGTGTTGTTTGCAGCCTAAATACAGATGTTACTTCCACTTGACTAGCTTAGAAATTTGGCAGATCATTTAAAAACAAAGCAAATATTGCTAGTTTAACATCAAGTTTTAAAAAAGATGAATGCTTCTTCTTGTTTTGTTTTTAAGAGAACTATGTTCAATTTTTTTAATAATATCTTTTTTTACTCCATTTTTGAGAAGGAAGATGTCCCTCGATGGGGGCTATGATTTGCAGTGGTTCAAACAAACTGGGAAGACAAACCAAGCAGCGTAAGAGAGGAAATACTTCTATCAGTGCATATATAAAGATTACATATGCCCTTCAAGTACAGTAATCACAAGTGATTTATAATAAAAATATGTTTTTTACGGAGTAATCTTTTTCTTTTAAAATTAATGGAAGAAAAATGTTTCAAACTATCACTGAGCAAACATTGAATTAAGCTACTTCTAGAGTACAGAAACAAAACAGTCAACTAGGATCTGTGTTTCCAGCACAAAGTGAGGCTAGTATAGATATTCTAGCCAGGAACTACACGAAACAGTGAGATGAAGTTGAAAAAGATGTGCTTTTCTCTTTCCACCACACTAACAATGCAATAAAATCAAAACAGTGTTGATTTTGTTATTAGGATAACATGAAGTCATCTAAAAATTGTTTAAGATGGTGATGCACCCAGGAAATAAATTCCATACCTGTAAAGTCTGGCGCACAACATTTGCTGTATACATCAGCATGCAGTGCAAAATGTCAAGCAAGGACAGAAGCAGTGCATTTGCTGTCTTGGTGCTGCTTTTATCATCTGTCTCCAAGTACAGAGTCCCAGTTTCTATTAGGAGATTACAGATATGATGAGCCAGTCCTACACAGAAAGTGAGACACAAAAAAAGAAATTGACTATCAGGTAAAGAACAATGTGGAAGGTAGCCTAGTTAAAAATAATAGATTAGAATAAAAACAAATTTCACATACATTATGAATATTTATTAAGTTTCCTCTTTTTCACCATTATGATAATTACCTCCTCTCCTATTCTGTTTGGAGAAGCTCACAGAGTTAAATTGATACAATCAAATTGCTAACTGCATGAAAAATTATGTAACATTCATTAAATAAAGACACACTTTTCTGTCGCATGCTGGTACACACATCTCCTTCACAACACTCCTGATCACAAGAATTAAGCCATTTCTCCAGGCTGTTTCAAAATGACACATCAAGGTCAAAGCCTAAAGTTTCTTTCTTAACTGGCCCTTCAATTACAACCTTCCCTATATGCTTTAATTGTAGAATTGAAAGTGTTATGCTTAACATATTCAGAAGAGCATTATAAATTAAATACTGAATACTAATCTTAAAATGTTATTAAGTTTTGTTTGACCAATGGCAGTAAAAAGTTTCCTGAAAATACCTTGTTGTTAAGAACCTTTCAAGCTCCTTTGGAATTTACCAACATCAGCTCCTGTAGCTTGCTTAACCCGCAAATCAATTGACATATCAGAAAAAAAATTAACCCATTTTAGGGCAACATCAATTCAATTCAGAATCTTTCTTACTTTCAAAGTGACTGAGTTTATTATATTTGATCTTGATGTTTTTCTTTCAGAGTTTCATAAGGAATTAAAGATACTTTGTTTCTCATCAAGAACATATTTATGTTTGTAAACCATCTTCTTTTAAACTGGCAATTAGCCATACTGTGACTTGGGTGCACATATGTAGTAACACTGCAGTACATTAGTATATTAGCTTCTAGACCCTATGAGTGTCAAAGATGACTGAAGCATTTCACTAGTTTCACCGAAGTAAAAAGCTTGCTTTTAGAAGTTCTTTTAAAAAGCTATTGTGTATATTTCTACAAACATCAGTACAAGATTAAAGCGAGACACTGCAGAACACAATACATAATTACACCATTCAGCTTTTGAGAGTAGTCAACTCCGTGGACTGTTGAAACATTTTGGCTTTCAAAGATGCCCCATCAGTTAACTAAACTTAAGAATAAGGGTCCCCTATTCACGACCCTTAATACTTTCCTCAAGAAATTAAATACAAAACCATCCATTTTGAATACAGTTATGGGTCAGGGTCATTATGACTTGCAATCATCTTATATCTCTGTGTTTTTATGGCTACTAGCATTATTCTTTCACAACAGTTTAATTGATGGACTACAGCTCAGGCTAAGCTTTGAATTTCCTGGAGTTTTGTCTGCATAAACCAAACTCAAAATTATATCAATCTAATCTCACACACTTAATTTCCTTCTCCTTTTTTTAAAGTACCATTTCTGCTGCAGCTCTGAACACTTCATACAAAAATGAGATAGCATGCAGAGACACATTTAAGTGATGTCACCAATACCCAACAAGAAATAAAAAACCCAGACATGATTGTATGCCTACCCAATACAAAACTTGTGGCTATTCTATGCCTTTTTTCACCAGGCTAAATTAGAATAAACCTAAGAAAACAATCCAGTAGGAGCTGGCCCCTATCAAAGTGATGCCTGCAAAACTGCCTACAGGATTATGTCCCAAGTACACTCTGTGTCCCCCGTATATGACCACAAAACCCACAGCCACATCAAAATGAATGAGTCACCCTAGTATTTCTAGATGGCTTACATACAACCCTTAAGACAGTGACTTGGAGATGAAGGCCTCTTCCAAATGAAGGCATTGTATGGGTCATCATCAATAATTTTTTAAGGCAGCAGTCCTTTCTGCATGTATAGCACGAAGTAAGGAATGGCTAGTAGTGAACAAAACAACAGGATCCATGACTGATCCGCAATCCTTTCCCCAACTTTGAAAAGAACAACTTGTTTATTCCCTTGACGTACCAGCCTGAGTCTCACAAACTGCCTCATTTCTGCCTTTTGGTGGACTGGGAGGTGAACCGAACACTCAACTTTCTCCCCAGCCATTGAGACATGAATAATATAATCACCTAGTTTTTATTCTCTTGAAGTATTTCCATCCTAAGAGTATGCATATTAGCAACCCTGCCTCCAAACACCTGAAATACATCAGAGCATTCACATTTACTTAGTGAATTAAAGCATCAGTGGATTTTGCATAGGTAGGTACATGCTCACATAAAGTTCTAAGTAGAGAGATATGCTCGTTCGATTTGGAAATCTTGGGGGGAAAACCCCCAAACTTTACCTGGACTTACAATACCTTTGGAACACATCAAAACTTTATAATAAAGACATCTAAGGTACACTAGTGCAAAATGTTCCTTCACGCACTGCACGATTCATACAGAAACTTGATGAACACTTGGTTCCACAGATAAAAAAATAAACCAGACAGACCTCTTGGCCAAGTAAATAAAGTTCCAGACACACTCTTTAAAATACTTCATTGTATCACAACAAAATAAAAATCGGAGGCCACAATTGCAGGCATGTAAATATACTCCCTGCTTACACCACAAGACAAAATACACATTCTTTGTCCTCAGAAGAGAAAGTTCAGAAGCTAGTATAATTTACGGTGAACATGACAAAATTCAATAGACGTTTAACAGCCTTGGCCACTGGCACCGTGACCAGTATACTCAGAAGGTAGCTATAAAAATTGACCAGTATGTCTCAGCATTCCAAAAACTGAATCCCAAAACAGACAGCCTGAAAAAAGAGGATGCAATTCTAAAAAAACAGGAAATTGTATTCATAATTCAGTAAATCATAATACAAAAATTGCATTTGGATCTCTAAATTTCAGATACATTGAAGATTTTCTCCCAAATCTTACAACCACCTCAAGAACCACATTCATCTTACTTTCCAAGACAGCCTAAACCAATATTTATCTTTTAAAACTTCAGATAGGGTACTTCTGAGTCACACTTAACAGACATAAATTTCTTATGCAGCAATTCTCAACTCTTCATTGGAAAGTAAAACAGACCCTGATTCAAAATGTACACCCCATGCGCTCCTGAACTTTGAAAGCGGTGGTCCGGAATCTAGATTCTGTTTCATAGAGAAGGCTAAACCCATTTAAATTGAGGAAGATTGTTCTTCTGAGAAAACTACATATTTTTAAGTATTCTGGTACTTTTGGGTATATTGGTAATAGTAGACTTTCTCAAGAGGAAAGTGTTAGTGGCAGTTTACATGGGTTGAAGTAATGCATCATAATTTCTTTCAGCTAGGCATTTCTTATTAAGATAATTAAGTAAAAACTTATTTAATTTACTACAGATTTTTTGTTACTCTAGTGATTTGCACATTTCAGCAGTTAAAACATATCACATCATATAGCTATTGTTACAGTTTAAATTTATTACAATACTTCACAGTGCACTAGTCATGCCTTATATTTATTTGTAAAAGGAGGATCTTCACAATATCAAGCCTCAGTACAGTTCTCTGGTATTCAAATTTTGCCGAAAAATAAGGCAAAACTTGGGTTTTGTATTCGATTTATTGTGTTTAGAAATTAGTGTAGCTGGAATTAAACAAATAACTTGTTCTAACTGCAGTTCAAGATTCCTAATATGTATCAAAAGAACTGCATCCAAAATTCCTAGCCAAGTTTTACAGCATTTGACAAACACAGTGTTCACAGCAGAGTATGTCTCCTGCCTAGAGACCCCTGCAATGAACTGAACACATCGCTAATAGCATTTTATGAATGTGGATGTGAAGTGATGACTATGCTTGTGTTTTACAAATCTTTTCAAAAGATAAAAGGAGTCTTTTCACCCATGATACAGCTAAACGGACAGAATGTGCCATGATACCTTCTGGAATGAAAGCAGAGGGGAGATATTTTATTCTCACCTATTAGCAAGATGGATAAAGGAAAAGAAATCTTCACTTCCAAATCATATGAAACATCAAAGGACAGCCTAGGAAGCAATCTTCTAGGCAATCCTTTCATGCCTACCAGCAATTAGAGCATTCAACAAACCTGTCTGCTTCCAGCCGAAGCAAATGTTAGAGCAGGTGCACTTCCTCCGAACAATGCCACGGTGCAGCCAAGCAGCCAGCAGCAAAACCTGCAGCCTGGCAAAAAGGTTTCTCTTTGTTCCTTTTGACACGTTGCGCTCTGGAGAGCTGTTTTTCCCATTTGTATCATACCTACACAACTGACTCCCTAGGGATATTACCAAATATATATTCACTAGACTTTTCTTCCTCCTTTTACTTACAGAGTACACCTGCTCAGGTTTTGTTTTCGGTTTGTTGTTGGGTTTTTTAAAATCACTCAATAACAAATAGGGAACTAGAAATGATATCACCACGCTAACTAGAAAACGTATTTCATTTTCTTTTTAATGTTACTCATAAAACGCAATAGTATTGCTAAGGAGAAACACAGGACTCTAGTCTGATAGATTCTTTCACACAGGAATTAGCCCCTCAGTACCTGCGCACTTAAGATAATACATCATGTCATAAAAATTCTTCATAAAACCTGGTTTAACTACATAAACCTGAGATTTAATTTGCATTCTTTGCATCTCAGCCCTAACACTCAAGGTTTCCTGGGTTTCCTGTTTTGAACAACTGAGAACAGGCAACATAAAGCAAATGGTATCTTTAGGGTAATGGCATTTTTAAAAGAGACTTGTTGCTTTTATTGTTATTTTTGTTCATTATTTGTTACTGTTTATGTTTTAGGAACTATTTGTGTTAGTACTATAATACTGTGGGAAGAATAAACTAGGACAGAAAATCAGATCACCACTGATTTCAAGATTTGGTGAGTTATGAATGTCAGATCAAGTGGAAAGAAAACGATAGGTCTGATGAACGCATCCATTGCATGACCGCTGCCCTGAAAATTATTTTCTATTCTGATCTTAAAAATGAATAGCATCTAAAGAAGAAAATTTTGTACATATTGGATAGTCTATTCCTAGTACCAGGACAGTGACTACACATTTCGTGATTGAATAAATAATCACTAGGTTTAAGGAACAAAAATCTCATTTGAACTTGTCACACTGCAGTAGTCAAGGCTCTCCAGAGCTTCCCTTTGTGGGAAGAGTCTGTGGCTCCACTTTTCCTACACAGACGGCAGGCAGGGAGTGCACCAATGATGCCCGAGCCAGCAGCCCTGCCCTTACGTGCAGGAAAATGGATGTGGTGGGAATACAACAAGCAGGGAAGAAAAGCCAGTTATCACCCTTCGCTACAACTAGGTTGGAAGTAGAGTGGGAATTACTACTCTGTTATCTTGAGCGTGGATGCCCGAGAGAACTACAGACCTGACATTCTTCTCAGTGGAAAGATTTTTCTGCTTTGAGTCAGACAAAGCGCAGCACAGCTCTGCTTCGCTTTCTCTGGACTGGCAATGTTCAGCAGTTATTGTTGGAAGGCAGCTTATAGGTGGCATCTTTCCTTGTGAAGAAAGAAGGCAGAACTGATGACTCCCCAGGGAACCACGTCAAATTCTACTCAGCCTAAGAGAATCCTGCCAACCCAGAAATTTACTTTCTTCTAAAGTTTAATCTACGGAACAAACATGTAGGTGATTAAGACCAACAGGTGTACAGAACAGCCAGCTAAGAGATAGAAAACCAAGCGGATTCTCTCATTAAAAAAAAAAAGTATCTGAGTGTAATAAAAGATAGTAAAAATGCAACCCGAACAATTGAGAAATAATAAAATCACATACTGTTGAATATGCTTGACTGGTCAATACAAAAATTGTAAAATATAACAAATTATAACAACTCGGCTAGACTGTGGTTGTTCTGTATAAAAAGAGGAGTATTTCTGAAAGTATCTGATCCCTTGGGAGTTCCTGATTTGCTGCTGCTTTTGGAAATGAAAAAAGAACAAAAAAAAAAGTTTCCCATCTTAGAATCTCGTTAAGGTTTCTGTGACAACATTTGAACTGAATTCAAGATTTTGTGTCAGATTGGCTCAACTATACTATAATTAATGCAGAAAAGATATCCAAGCCAAAACCAAGTTCACAGCACATGTGGGTACATAGCATTAAAGTTTTGAAGGCAGAGGATTTTATTCTAGACAAGATTTACAGACATGGTCCTCATTCCTAGGAGTATAACTCATCGAACATGAACACAAACTTGTTCAACAGGGATGGAATAAAGGATCGGAAGGTAACTTTCTCTGGAAAATAATTATAAAAACATCCAGATGCTTTCTAGTTCTATCAGAAAAAAATATCCAAAAGCTATAGGAGCAAATACTACATAACTATGGACTGTAATGATGTTCAGGGGATCTATTCACAGTGTTGATGAGACATTAATAGTGTCTCATGTCAGCAGTCAGGTTTGATTTGTTTGGGTACCATGCTGTTGGCACCACAGTCTCTAGAGATTCTACCTGGTTCTTAGGTTAAGTAGCTGAGAATAATCACTTACTACAAAAAGGTAAGTGAAAAACTTGTTAACAAAAGGTAGGATCCACTGAAGACCTACACACAAACTTTAAACGCTCATATCAAGCGGCTTATGAGAGACTGGACATAAAAGAAACATTAAAAATTATTTATTCAAATTAAAATTTTGTTCTTCAGAGATGAAGTTTAGTACCCAGCATAGTCATAAGAATTGCTGCTGGTTCTGTCACTAATGTGTATGTTATATACATCACAAATAGGCTGCTTTTTTGTTAATGAGGGAGCATAAGGCCCTTGATGCACATGAAATAGAATGCATCATCCCAAGAGGTAACTGACAATACACAAAGTACAATGCTAAGGCTGTGACAGACGTGCATTTGTAGACAGCTTTGTTGATGGCAAACACTGGTTCTTCCCAGGTGTTTGCTGGTGATCAGTTGTTGGAGGCTGTTACTCCTACAACTGCATGTGTGCATGCGTGAGCCAGAGATGATGAGAGTACTGCCTGGCCTCCCCTGACAAGCCGTGCTAGGCTGCTTCACACTGTTTGCATGGGCAGCCTGCACGAGCCCATCTGACTTGGCTTGAAGCAGGCTCACACACTCCAATGACCCTTTAGCTGGAAGACCTGGGGAGGGAGGAAGGTGGATGTGATACAATGACTTCACAGGGTATGCGTGTCAAATATTTCTGTCCCCAATTGTGCATATATTAAACACCTAACTTGCATTCTTTTCATACGGATTTCACCATTTTTGTTGATACAGTCTCTCAATACAGCAATTCTGTAGTACTCGCAAGCACAACCTTCCATCACAAACAAACAAAAAATATAAATAAATCAAGACTGTAATAATACAAAATCACATTGTATGGACTGACTATTATTGCTGCTATTAAGCAAAGTCTGTAGCAGCTTTCCAGTTAGATATTTTTCCTCATATGTTAGAGATACATTAGAGCTTGTAGTCCATTTTATAAAGCACAGTAATTCTACAGGACCCTGTACTTCAAGTCAGATCCTGATACATCCTACTTCATTCCTTAAAAGGCATCAACTAAAACAAAATCTATTGGCTTTGTTAGACAGGTGTTAAATAATGCTTAGGGAGATTTTCCAAACAGCAGGTTTTAATTATCTGCATGAGGAACAAGAACATCTAACAGGACACCTTACTCTTTCAGAAGCAACAGTCTTTCAAACCTCCTTTAAAACTAGCCTGAGATATTAATGGTTGTTGCTTCACAGCCACATGGAAGAACCTCTGCCTTCACGTTGTGAATTAATATATAGCATATGCTTCTTAGAAAAACAAAGGCTTCATAAAGTCCTCAAATTAATGGCAGAAATTAGACAAAACGTTCTTCAGTAGATTAAAATCTGTTATTTTGTTAGATTAGGAATTCTTTGCATTCAGCAAGACTCAGAGTCAGCAAAGATTCAAAGACTTTTGACTTACTGCTCAGAAAGATCAAGCCAGCAACAACTACCATGTGATAAAATACAGGGGGAATTTATATCTAGGGCTTAATTTAGAACTAGAAATTCTTCTAAAGAGATTGCTATTTTAATAATAGACTTCCTGTCACACAAGATTAAATCCTGTTTATCTACTTCAAATATCTTAATGTGCTTCTGCTTTGGCATCAACTTTCCCTTCTACCAAAATCCTTGAGAGACCACATTCAAACTTTGAGAGCTGCCTTTTGAACAAAACCTGTACAAACCAGATATGAACAGCCTCAGAATGCAGATACAGCCCTGAACTGTTGTCACAAATTGACAGCATTCAACAGCTTTGAACAACTTTACCAGCACTAATTGCTCTAGTTAGGCCTTCAAGAGTCCCTGGACCGACAGTGATCAGGACCAATGAACCTTGGCTTCAGAAAATTCTCTGAAGTTTTCAGTTTCAAACTGCAGAAATAAAATACAGTTGACTACTGTTCCCACATATAGTCAGCAAAGAATAAGGGTAAAAAGTCTACACATTTCCCTACTGAAGTCATGCTCTGTAACAAAAGATGCTAAATATTTTTTCCTACCCCGCTTGGTCTATTTACATCAGTCTTCCATAGGATGAAAACTTACAGGGCACAATTGCTTGGATTTTTGGAAGTGATGCTTGGATGCTTGGAAGTGACAGCCTTCTACAATTGTTACAACTAGACCAAAGAACAAAAGCAATGGCTAGGGTATCCGCTCAGTGCAGTTTGCTGCTGGTTATTACAAAAACCCTGAATCTCAGCCAGTTTCCTGCGTTACATCCTGCGTTATTCATTAGTTAAGTTTACAACAGAAATAAAACCTGACAACTAGTAATTGCAACTGTCCAAGGTGGCCTTGATATATTTACACTTACGTGATCAAAGGGCTTAAACAGAGGTCAGGGTGCTACACAATAGTAAATCTGGTTTTGCGGCTATGATCAGATTAAATTCTGTAGCCTTAAACCTACTCTGCTAGGTTAACCATTTTCCAAATACATGTTAAGATAACTTTGACCAGCAGACTCTCTAATTTGCTATCATCTAGCTGTACCAATAATGCCACATCTGATTAAATCTCTAAAATTTAACCACAGACTTTTCACCTCAGCTGTTATTATCCTTCCTAAGCGGCTCAGGCATATGTCTGGTTTTGTTTGCATGAATGCTTGTTCTACTTTAACCTATGCACGATTTTCAACCTTATCACTGGGGTCTTTGAGCTGGAACCCATCACACTGTGATCACACTGTCACCTCAGGCTTGACCAGAAGTGCCTTACCTAATACTTATCACTAGTACAACCTAGACCAACAGAGCCTTCATTTTCTGCCAGCACAGCTACTTGATCCCAACTATCTTGGCTTCAAAAGACTGCACTGAGTTAAGTCAGCTGGTACTACAGCTCAGCTTACTTGATCAAGAGGTAGCCCTGGCTCTGAAAGAACTGCAAGCCTGCATGTGTTTGAATACTGTGTTCCATACCCTGTCTCCCTTATCTGAACAGGACCCACACAACAGGAGCATGGGTTTACTGATACTGGGTTGTAGGCAGCTCGTACGTTTTCTATGCAGGTATACAGCCTGTGTATATGGTGGGTCAGAGTCTTGGGGAAACTTCTGTGTAAGCAGTGGAAGGAGATCACATGGAACACTTTGGTCTACTATGCTATCTTGGCACAAGCCATCCAGTTTTGAAATAAAACCAGTGAATAGTCCCCCACAACAAGCTGAACTGGATCTTGCTGCTTTAACTGAAAATCTGGATTCTGCTTTGTTCGAGGGCAACTAATTTCTTCAGTGGTGAAAAAGAAGATGAGAACATTGATGTAACTACAGCGAGAGAGACGGCAACCGCAGAACAGAAAAGAGGGCTTTAGAGAGCCAGGACTTTTTCTTAAGGGAGTGCCCTGTGAAGATGTGCCACAGAACAGCAAAAGAAACTTAGTATGCAAGTTCTGGTTTAGTACCCATACTGGTACCGTAGAGTTAAATTTCTTCCCAGTAGCTTGTATGGGGCGATGCTTTGTATTTGTGCTGAGAACAGTGTGGATAGCACACTGATGTTTTAATTACAGCTCAGCAGTGCTTACATAGCATCAAGGGCTTTTCTACTCCCCACACTACCCAGCCAGTGAGCAGGTTGGAGGCGCACAAGAAGCTGGGAGGGGACAGAGCTGGGACAGCTGACCCCAGCTGACTAAAGGGGTATCCCATACCGTGTAACACCATGTTCAGCCATAAAACTGGAGGGGAAGCTGGTAGGGGGACTGCTGCTCCCAGACTGGCTAGGCATTTGTTGGTTGACGGCGTGCAACTGTTTTCATTTACACTTGACCTTTTTGGGTTTTATTTTTCTCTCTCTTTGTGTTTTTGGGTTTTACCAAACCGCTGCTCTTTTCCTTACAATGTCTTTTTATTCTTACCACTTTTTAATTATTGAACTGACCCATTTCTTTCTCACTTCTATACCCTTCCAATTCTCCCCCCACCCTAGTGGGATGCTGGGGAGTAAGCAAGCAGCTGTGTCGTGCTGAGCTGTCAGCCAGGGTTACACTATGACAGTATCTTTTTCTCTACCGTGCTGGCTCTGCTGGGGCTGGGCAGAGATACCTGTTAGGCATTAATGTGCTATGGGGTCCGAGTAACTTAAATGCTCCAATGTAGGGAGCCTCCACCATTCTGTCCCAGTGTGTGCTTCATGTGTCACTTATGTGCCTTGGGCACTGCCACTATGCACCTACATTTCTCCTCCAGCTTGCTTATGCCCAGACCACTGATTCTAGAAAGCAAGTTCAGGCAAAGACATTAAGTTCAATCTTTTTATATGACAAGATAAACAATGGGGGTAAGGGGAATGAGGGAGCCTGCAATGAAGGGCTCATGTTCCTTTGTTCTTCCTCCATGTTATCTCAAGTGAAGAGACAAACATCAAGGATGATAAAATTTAACAGCAGCTTGAAACAATGAAGTAATATCCCCAGCATTTTCTAAGATAATACTCTCTGCAATAGATTCAACACAGGTCACTGCTTCCATCTCGGATTCAGGATTGCAACAGATACCCTACAGAATGGTGGCATCAGGGTATATTTGATAGGGCTTCCCTCTGTTCACATGAAGAAACACTTTTTCTGGTTCAGAGAGAAAGCTAGTGTGTTAAATGGTTTTAGGGATGCCCAATGTGTTTCAGTACAGGAGTGCACACTTTTCCCAATGGAACCAACATGCAGTTGCTATCTGTAAATAGCTAAGATCTGCTCAAAATTTTGGCTCCACTCTATTTGAACTAGGCTCAGCCTTTGCCTTTGTTCAACATTTTTAGAAAGGGAGAACTGACTAGGCTTAATGAAGATTGTGCTTTAAGGGAGCGGGGCTTTGGAAGCAGGCTACAAAAAGTTAAGTCTGGTCCTAGCAAATTTGAATCTACACCAAGTAAAGGCACTTCCGATGGGAAGACTGAAGGAATTAAGATCTGCAAAACTGGACTGTCAATAAATTATGCAAGAACTGGTGAGCAGCTGCAGCCAGCAGACACCAGAAATGAAAGATGTATATAATTAAGTTTTCAAGAGAAGCAATTTTATGGCAAGTAGAGGTCAAGCATTTTGTACAACCTGGCCTGTCAGAATACTGCATTGAACTGGGATAGCGAGTTACAATTCTGCCTGGGAGACTGGGCCCCACAGGCAGCACAAACACTGGCCAGCTTGATGGAACTGAATTAGAAGGTTATTGCCAAGCGTTGCCAGTTACTGCCTTCTGGACGCGTCACTGTAGCTGGTTATAAGCGTGACTGCATGCACACCTTTCTTGAACAGAGGTTTTCTTGCAGGGGGCCAGGCAGAGCCCCCAGCCAGTTCTTGCACCCAGTCCAGACCGAGAACCTCTGTATCCAGGCTGATCCCATAATGCACAGGCTCAGTCTGTGTGACTGCCTGACCCACAGCCAAGGCAGGCAAACACCTTGTAAGCACTGCTGTTCTTCCCGTATCTTCTGTCAACCCCCTAAACCTGCCTTGATAATCTGTTCCTTCAGGTACTGTATCTGCCTTTTCCTTATCTTGCTTATGACTCTTCTTCCCAGTATAGACAAAATGCTGCCTTTAAATTCATCTTCATGTGTTGCTGTTTGAACCACATGCTCTGTGAACTCAACAACACTCAATGTAATTCCTGAAACAAATGCATTGTAAGTAACAGTTTGAGCGTGTTGTAAGAAAAAATGGCATAAACCCACACTTCATGTCACTCTGGGTTAGACGGTGGGATCAAAATAGAAAATAGGATGTCTGTGTTTATTCAGCAAAAATGTGCATTGGAAAGACTGCCGAGCCATCACGAATAATTCTACTATTTTTTCAATCTTTATATAATCCATACAGTAGCAGTTGGTTTAGTTCATATTTCATGGCTGTATCATTGACTAAAAAGCTGTATGTCACAATCTGGAGGTGTTAGGTAGGAAACATGACCTTTCAAAAATGTGAATAAATCCATTAACAACATTCTACCGGATTTTTGCCAAGTTTCACAGGAATAGGGATGAGAGGTTTTTGAGTAAGCAACCGGCAATATGACAAACAAAGAAAGAATGGCCCTCAGGAGAGGCAAGACAAGTTGAAACTAAAAGGATGCAGGTGAACAAGAAGTTTCCACCCTTTTTATTCCCGTATTTTTTCAAAAGGTGGGTGGTAATGTGAAGGAAAAAAAACTTCCCATTTTTTTTAAATCTTCTAAAATACAGAAAAAAAAGAAAAGAGCTTTAGACTTCATAAAGATACCCTATTTCCTCCTCATTCATCTTAAAAATTCAAAGGGAAGCATGTATCTTTTTCCTCAACCACAAAGAAGGAACAGTTAGCTGATGCAATATCTTCTAACAATGTGGAGACATCTACGGAAACCTTTAAAGCTTATTTATGAAACAAAAAACCCCAACGTTTTTCAAGTTAGGATCTCTTTAAATGAAAAGTTATACTGATTTGCTTAAAGCTCAGATCCGAAATCGACCACATGGGCTTGAGCACATCTTTACTGACACGCTTGTCTTCATAAACCCTTCTTACATAAATATAATCTCGGTCTGATTATAAAAAAGCTTAAGCTAAAATAAGACAAAATAACATTTTTTTAAATGGGTGGACAGACAAGTTTACACCACATCTGTGAAATGTATTTTCAATAAAATCAAACAGTATCATCAAGTCAACATCTACATTTTCGTTAGGGCAGCTTAAATAACCACTGTCCCTCAGCTGAAGCTTTCAACCGCATATCTATCAGGTTCCCCCAACAGTTGACTTGCAAAACTGACTATGTGCAAGTACATTGCTATAAAATGTAAATACTGTTACAAATATACACATAATTAGTTACCATATCAAATCTACAAGGCATTGACCAAATGCTGTAGAGGAAATACCTACCAGTTAAGGAGTGGTAACTTGCCTTAATTACTTGAACACCACCACAAACACCCACCTGAATATGTACTGCCTTAAGAGGGTGGAAAATACATGTGTAGACATAGATCTACACTTTAGACTTCAAAAGAAATTTACCTATGGAAATAAATTCTTAAATATGAAATGCACATAAAATAAACTTACTGTGTTCAGAAAAACTAAACTGTATTACAAAATCAGATCCTGAATAGCAAAATAAAACATTACATTATGAAGACTAAATGTGAATGTTGTATTTTAGGTAAAATTTGAAAAAATAAAAAGTATTTAGGTGGAAAAACATACACATCACAGGAAAGTCTCAATATAGACCAGTGCTTCATATTTCTGTAGAATCAGGTCTTTCAAAAGGCTTTAAAAATGTAAAGAACTGCAGTTTCTCCATTATGACATAATACCCTTTCTGTTTTACAGAGCAAATTATTTTGAAGTTTAATTGTTCACAAACAGTTTAAACAGATTTTGTGAGATTAAAACATTTGTTCAGTCCACAATATTCATGAAAATGACTTAGAAGAGGAAAATATCTGGCTGCCTGGGAGCTATGACAACTATTGAAAATATCTAAAACAAACAAAACCCCCAAACCATTCTTTAAATCAGTAAAAAACCTCAGACTTCATTTATCTATCCACAGCATAGATCCAGTCCTGCCAAAACCATTGCTTATTTTTAGCCATTGACAAAATGAACTTTTTTCAGTAGGATCATGTAAGTACATCTGAAGATGACCATTATCCCTACAACAGAGTAATGATTGATGTAGTATAATGTTGTGTAGCATACTTTGTACCTTTGCAACTTTACACTTGCCTCAAATTGGCAGTGCTACATTGCTTTCATACTGAGACTGTTCTAACAGCTAGAATAGAAAATACATGATAGCGCTACAACCTACGGCACAGTAACGGTATTCAAACAGGGTCTCTTTTCAAATACATAGTTAAATTTTTAATTTAATCCCTTAATATCACCTTGTAGCTTCTAATTATATCTGACAGGCAGCACAGGGACATAATTATAATTAGATTTTAATTTATTATCAGTAACAAGTTTGTGTCATCAATACTTAACTTGTAGCTATTATGATAGCTATACTTTTATCTAGTTACTCATTTTCTCTCAGACTGATCAAATCCGCTAGTGCTAATATATATGTTTTAAGTTGCACTTCATGGGAGTACTAGCATAATGTCTAATGATAATGTTTAAATTAGACTGCAGGAAAAGCACCACCTAGAGTGAATGCAAAGACAACAATCTCCAGAGGGGAGGAAAAAAATACCATTTTATGGCTAAGTGGGTGAGAAGGAGACTGTCTTTGATGACTTTTTCTTTTTTCACAATCCTGAGTTTGTCACCAGGAAACCCTCAGGTAGCCACATTCTCAGATGGAAAATTGACGCCTTACATTTTAACAAAAGATTAATTTTTCAAATGAGTTTTATACTACCATACTTTATCAATCAGAGTAATCAGTCAAGACCTTAAGTTTCATATTTCTCTAGGAACTGGATAGGCATAAAAAATGTCTATTATGGTTGGCACATTAGAAATATAAATACAGTCTAAGTATTGAAATTGCTTTTATTTATTGAAATAACTTCCCATCATTAAACTAAGCTGATCAGTTATATCATCAGATTTCTGCATAGGGCCTCTCAGACCTGAGTATCACTGAATGAAAAGATCTTGAACATTTTTTGTTATTTCTCCTTTCCCTTCCGTCAATTAGGTGTTAAAATGAGATATCTTAGGTAGTTTAAGCAGGCAGCTATGCTGCAAGATTATCTGCTCGGCTGACCACAGGGACAGGATCAGGAAGCCCACGCCAGCCCCAGAACAGGTCAGTCCCCTTTTACAGTACAGCACTAGCG
The DNA here is from genome assembly GCF_023634085.1 of Falco cherrug. Classification (NCBI taxonomy): domain Eukaryota; kingdom Metazoa; phylum Chordata; class Aves; order Falconiformes; family Falconidae; genus Falco; species Falco cherrug. The sequence goes on from NC_073700.1 coordinate 97,774,989, forward strand.
AGACAACTAGTAACAACCTGTTGAGCCTTTATTAACTTACTTTATCCTCTGAAGTCTTAGCAAGCATGCTGCGACATTTTGTGCTTTATGGGTACGGCTCTCGACGTGGGCTGGGTTCTTACTGGAATGGCATAACTGTTTCTCACAGCAATTACTTTTCTAGTTTCATCCTTTTCAGATGGCTGCACTGATGAATATCACAGGATGACACAAGTTATTTTTTCCTCAAAGAATTCACTACCACCATGCTATTTTGACATGATTCCCATTACCTTCTATGGTATCAGGCTTCTAAGTTTACCCATGTGATGACATACAGTTCCACCTGAGCACCTGGCATTTTGGGTCAGAAAAACATGTCTTAATACTATTAAAAAACATTCTCAACTTCCTAATACCATAGAAGACTTCTTCAGGCTCAACCACCACCGATTTCTCATAGAGCCTGTAACTCAAATGAACATTGTGACACACAACTACTACTTTTAGATGTTAACAGAGACATCTCCGCTCATGAGCTGAGCTACTACAGTGCTGGCAGGGAGCTGTGAAAGGCTCATGTCCTGCGCAGCTGTAAGGTGCACACCTCCTAACCGAGGAACTTCACCTGTAACATCCAAATGATAAGATGCAACATCTGCAACTACTCTGAGAGAATGATACAAATCTGTCTGCGTTTATTTTCTGTATTTTAAGATAATTTCTTACTTCACATTTATTTAAATGAGAGCAAGTTGTTTCTAAGCATTGATTAAATATGGAAAAATTTGGTTTAGGTTCTCACTCATATTGATTTCCCTTATATCCCTTAATATCCCTGCCAATCTTTCCATCCAGAATCACAATATGCTGCATATGAACTAAGCTTTATAATTGCTTAGGGTGATGTTTAACAAGCAGGTATAAAGTACTGCTATGAATAGCAACACATTTTCTATCTTCAGTCACTGAAGAAATATCCCTATACTGTATCGTGTAAAAGTTTAGCAGAAAACTCCTCCTAGGAATAAACAGGGACTACTAAGGAAGGAGCAAATGGCTTCAGAACCAGCGTGTCTAATTCCTTCACAGACGAAGCCTGTGGTTTTTGTTTGTTTGTTTGTTGGGGTTTCTTAATGCCGTATTAGCAGTTTAATACATTCTGTAGGATTTTATAAGTACTGCCCCTCCTTTGCAAGTAGACTTCTCCCGTATGACTAATTCTCTTCTTGATCACTGTCTTAAGAGTTAGTTTCTCCCATCTTGGAAGAAAATCCTGCAACCTTAAAGCCAGCTACTCCAACAACTCACTTGTATTCCTAAAATCAAAGTCCCATGGAACATCACACCACTGCCTTCTCAGTGTCGCACAGCAGCTCAGAGCACTGCATAGGTGGGTGCAGCAGGGAGGAAGATCTGAGTTGCCACGTCAGTGCAGTTAACTGCGTCATTTCATGAACACTGATGATGTAGCAGGTGAGAAAGAGCTGGCTCGGAAGCTAGAAGCTGTTCTTAAAAAGTGTGCTATGGGCAGCATAATTAAATTTCTTTCCGAGACTGAAGCTGAAATGTAATTATCTGTGAGGAAGTGAAAAGGTAGAAGAATATCCACCAAAGATTTAGGTAAGTTAGAAACCTTTGGGGTCTACCTAGAGACCTCAGAATTCATTGTCATTTACGTATCATGATGTTAAAGATCATAAAGATCATAAAGTCTGTAAGAGACTGACATGCTTTTTTCTTTTTTTTTTCTTTCTTTTTTTTTTTTTTCCTCAAGAGAAAGGTTAAAGTTGGATGTCGGTCTTATGAGTGCCACTTTTGGGATATGCAGTATTTAACAGACTTTAACAATACGACACACGAAGACATTTGAAATCTAATTAATCTCTTGACATTTGACTAAAAGTCAAAGCAGTGGACCACAAGATGAGTAAGGATACCTCACCCATGAAGGCTGATCTTTCTTTCATGAGGTGCAAATGAGTTATGATGATCTGACTACAAAGTTTATTGCAAATCTTTTCTTTTTTAATAATTGTCTCTGCTTCAAGCACCTAGCATGCTTTCTTAATATGATACTGGATTTAACCGCTGTAGCCAACACCTTACATTCCCACCAAAGGTCCTTCCTCAGGAACTTCAGTTTTTACGCAAACTGCTTGAAGTACCATGTACTACTAATAGGTGTTGCATTTTTACACAACTCAAAAGACTATTTTTATTGTTCTAAAACCCACAAATTCCCTTTTATTTCAGTTCCTGAGATTCAACAGCATTACCACATACAGAATAGTTTAGGATGTGCTGTACCATATAATGGAAACTGTTTTTAAACATTCTGACAAACGTCTCTGCTTACACTTCTAGTGGTGGTTACTTCAGGATAGTGGCCAAACACAGGATCACAGCAGTAGAGCAGGGAAAAGGTCATTCAATTCAACATGACTGCATTGAACCTTATGTATAAATCATCTCCTTATATGACCCATCATGAAAAAAAATTGATAAACAATTTATGGAGTATAATGAGATTGCAAAAAAGCTAAAAATGTAAACTCATTTGTTAAGTAACACTGAGCTGCAAACAATTTATTAGGTCAGATTTGCATCGCAGTGGAAACCTTTCCTAAAGATAGAATTACTTAGAATTACTTTTATACATACTGAAAATAGCTGTTTATGTAAGCGTAATAAATTTGAGGCATTATCAGGAATGAAAAGCTGTAGACAGACTATCAGAACTTATCTGTTGCAGTCTATACGATCTATTTTGCAACAACCTGCTCTGTTAATTTCTTCAGAATGAGGATTCTGATGAAGCAGCTAAAGCCTTTGAAACACACTTCTCTACACTCTAATGTACTATGTCCAAACTCTTCCTATAAGTAAAATGCATATGATGAAACAGTTAGAATGAAGAATTTCCTTGCCTTTGAATACGACCTGGGGACAAACAGAACTCAAAGTTTGAAAGCTAACTACTACTAACTACAGATGATTAAGATAATTTAACATTTTCTATTTTTAATTTGTACAAACTACCTGATAAACAAACTCAGAAACATAACCAGAAAAGTAACAGAAGTGACAAAAAGACTGACTTGAAGGCAAAACAAAGAGTTTATATATCTGTGAACTGTACTAGAGTACAAGACTTTTACTACAGTGCTGTGATGCACTTGGCTATTTATTATTCATCATATTCCACATAATTAAGTGGTCTTGCACACTTACACCACTTACTTATTAAGCAGTCGAACCTGACTTTGTGGTTCATTTTATGTCTAAATTTGTCAATATGTCAATATTTGTCAATAGACATGACATGTCAATGACAGACAACGTATGTCTTTTCAGTAGACTGACCTAACACCTATCTATAGAAACAGACGATCCTACAACCCTGCTTAAGAGTTGATGAGTCTGGCATCTAGACCTGGGTGTTTGTTTTATAGTCAACAAAAGTTAACCCTTTCAATTTAACAAGCACAAATTAATATATAGCTGGTTGTTTCATGACCAGTAGAACAATACAGATTTGTATCCTATATCCCTGCTACCTCCATGGTAGTAAGTTGCCATCCTTGTCACTTACAATTCCCTTTCCCTGTTTCTGAAACCTTGGCACTGCTTTGTCCTATGTCACCCAACTATGAGCATGTGCCACAATGGCAGTTGCTCCCATGCACTGACAGATCCTGTGGGATCATTACATAGGTACCCTCTTCAGGTGTGACCAACCCACTGTTGAACTCAGTGGTTACAAACCTGAAACAGAAGACTGCAGATATCCTAAAAAGCCAACAGTGAACACAGAAAAGACCAGGGAGATATACTAATCAATAGATTTTTACAGGCCTATTAGTAGACATCTGGATTCCATATGAGTGTAAGTTTTACATTTTTATTTAATAAATGCTAATGGAAATAGGATTCACAGATGAGAACATTTCACCTCCATCACTAAAAACTATTATAATCCAGGACATAAACTCAGACCAGTTAGCTCCACTTTGACCACATCACAACTTTATGGCAAAAGCAAGAAAACTGTTCCCGAATGATGCTCCTTTCACATTTACATTCTTTAGTTCATACCTGAAGGTGAAATGACATCTTTTGGGTTTTGCAACCTAATTTCCATAGGGACAGTCCCAGATCATAGTTTTAAAACTTAATATTTTAAAAAATTTGTAATTTAGAAACTCTAGGTATTATAATTCCTTTCTTTCTGTAAATTTCTAAGTACATATATATATATTTTGTGCATGTCGTGTACTGCACTACTCCATTCACTGCACATTAGCCAGGAACATTTAATTGATAAGTCCATACTACTGCCTTTCCCTAAACCATGGCACTAACTTGGGTCTCTCTCCTTTCCTCAGATACTGATTACTATAGAGTGAATGGATACTTTGTATATTTGGACCTCTATGCTCTCTCAAGTTAACTTAAAATTATCCAATTATTTCAGTAGGTGGGGAAAGGGAAGAAAGAAAGAGACTGGCAGACAGAAGCCAAGACAGACAGGGTTAGTCTTACATTCTTAGAAGACTATGTTAAAAATGACCACTACTGTCTTGGCTTTTTACCATCTCACCTTAACTATTCACAAAAGACCCTATATTAAACCCAGCCTCCTTACTGAATTCCAGTCTCAGTAATTAAGCTAGATCATATTATTCCCCTCTGATTATTAAGTGGAAGTTGTCATTAATGTTAACAAAGAGAACAAATATTTAGTAGATAATAAAACAAGTACAGGCCATTTTAAATTCCCTCTGTGACTTTAGTTGCATATGTTATTCCCCATTTCACCTTTAAACATAGCAAGCGGTTATCATTACATGTCTGATGTACTGTCACGCAAAAGGACACAGTTCAGGGGAGAGAGAAATTAACGCTAGGCAATCCACTCCATAGGCAAGTTGCTGCAATGCACAGTTGTATCATTGTTATTAATATGAAATCACAGAAGTAGTAATGAAGCAAGTGCCATCATGCAAGATTTGCCTGAGAAAGGGGAAAGTTCAACACACAAACTGCAACCCATTAAAAAAACCAAAAATCTATCACCTAATACAAGTCTTTTGAGCAGGAGAGAGTTCTGAAGGCTAACAGGCACAAAAGGAAACAGTGACAAGGGTCTTTGAATGATCTGTCTGAAAAATACTGCTTCTTGGCAGCTGAAGAAAGGCATACACAAACTGGAAAGAAATCCTCATTGCTAATGTCTGGATTCTTGGAAACAAAAATCTTGACAGGACTGACCGGCTAACCTGAGTTCCTTATATTGTTTAACAAGTATTTAGAGCGTTTAATTTCTAAAGCTCCATATATACATGAATTAATTATCATATTGTAATGGGGAAATAAGGGAAATTGATGACCCACAGTACTCTGTCTTCAGCCTTTTTTTTTTTTAAGACAGTAGAATAGCTCATTAATGTTGAATGCCTTCATTAACAGCATGAACACAGAGTGCTAATAAGATGGAACAACATGCACCTTCAGCAAGTTTGCAGATGACATTGAAACGTGGCAAGCAGCTGATGTGATGAAGGGCTGAGCTAACATTCAGAAAGTGCTCAAGAAGCCAAAGAGCTCAAAAAATAAGCTGCCAGAAACCTTTTAAAGTTTAACAAAGACAAATGCAAAGTTCTTTTTTTCTTCACTTAGGAAGGAATAAATCAATGTAATAGTATAGGCGGAGGCTGAAAATACATACACCATGTGGTCCACCCTCCTAAACATCTTGGTTGCCCTCCACTGGACTTGCTCCTGTCTATGAATGTCTGTCTTCATTTAGATAAATGTATATAAAAGTATATAAAACTCCAATATAGTTTGGAGCTCAAAACTAGACACTGTATTCTACATGAAATCTCACAAGTGCCAAACAGAGGATAACAACCACTTTCCTCAGTCTTCCAGTTATTCTTTCTTACTGCAGCCCTCTTTTGCCTTTATTGCTGCAAAGGCTTTCTGGTGACTCACGTTCAACTTTTCTATTAGGACTCCAGGATCTTTTCTGCAAGAGGGAGCTTAGTTGCCATCTTTTTAGATCATGTTGTTCTTCGTCACACAAAAGTCATTTAAAAATGACAAGCTGAATATCAAAGATAGTGGCAGAGTAAGTTTAAGGTATTCTCTAGTGAACGCTATGTATTTACCATTGGTAATGAAAAGGATAAAAAGCCCTCCAGTTTTTATGGAATAAATTTTCTCCCTTTTTCACTGAAAGAAAATCTTAAGAGTCTACCATTACAAGATCAATACCTTCATAAAATTCTTGTAAACCAAATTTCAGAAGTTCTTTACTTGACAATTAGGCCCTTAATCAACAAAGCACTGGGAAAAATCCAGGTTTCCAGTACTGTGAAGATTAGCCAATGGGGAAAATAGATGAGAGGAGATGGGGACATTTTACTTGAGATAAATTCTTTTTGGCTGCTGTGCTGTTTTTCCTAGTCAGGATACTGAAGTTCAGTGAGCCCAAGTTAGTGTTATCCAATCACTAATAGTCTGAAAATATTACTGGAGTCATTTATAACATAGCACAAGGAAAAGATAAATGACTTGAACAATGTTTCTATCTCACTTCCTTAATTTGGAAACTAGCATGATGGAAGAGCTGCATTTTATTTTTGGAGCAGATGAGAAGGGAAAGAGCACTGATATACTACCAGCAGCATAAAAAATACACAGGAGTTTGCTCTGTGAGATATTAAAGAAGAGATACTTAGGGAATAGATGCAGTTTTGCCATGTTGTTAAATAATTTTGCACTTAATTTGCCATGCAGAAAGGCAGAGCGTATTACTTGAGTAAGGCATACCCATTACGTCGTTCCAGTGCTTGTGAGCCTTGAGCTAATGTCTTTGCATACTGTTGTGCAGTTTTGACAAGTTATCCTGTTGCAGCTCAGGTCAGTGCTAGCTTACCATTTTGCCCGACACAGAGCAGGTCCTACCCAAAGATAGCAAAAGCAGCACATAAATCTAAAGCCCAAGAAACCCCAAGCAGTTCCAAGGGTGATAGGCATTTTGCTGAGAAAGAACCAAAGCACCAGAATCTCATGAACCACCCCTCTCTAATTCAGTCATTGTTTCCTGTTCTTTCTTTCTGCTGGCCCTGTTCTCACACCACTAACTTCAGAGTGGATCTGCTGGAAACAGAGGAGAGGAGCATGTTATTAACTACAATGTCAAATTCCTGTTCATCCCTGAATGATGGCCTTGTACATTCAATCCCTTCAGAGTAAAAAGGACCAGGAATTCAGCTCTCCCACTTTCTGGGTGAGTGCTTCAACTGCTAAGGTAATTACTAGAACTAGGACATGACCACTACTACCAATCTTGATGGAGTTCCAAGCTGACATGTGTTCTGATTTTTTATTTTTTATTGCCTAAGGCAGATCCAATTCTTCAAATTTGCTCATCACCATCAGTGTTTACACTTAAACCATTAATCATACTATGTCTCATCTGGCTCCTTCTCTGATGTGGTGACTATATAAAAGCTACACTCTGATGAATTTTCCCCCTCACACCCCAACACAGCCTTTTCCTAGAGACTTTTAAAAGGTTTTCTCTCAACTCTTGGTTTCACAAGAGACTTAGCTGTCTCTTCACTGTCTCTCTATGCAAATTTCTTCCTTCTCCTTCTGGAGTATGCTATATACCGCTATGCCAGTACTCAAGGTCTTTGATTTATTCTATCTACACAAATAATACACACAGTACTGTAAATCCATATTGCTGGATGTCACTCACTCAGTAATGATAAACAAAAGTAATGCTATCAACACGTACATTTCTAAACAAGTTTTTACATTTATATAGCTTGCCAACAGCAGGAACTTTCTCTTCATTTTGTAAGCCAGACCCAATTCCTAAATAAAAGGAGTTTCAATAATAAAGCATAGTGATATGAAGACATGGAACAGCTTGTAAACTAAAACTTCATAGTTTGGGCTCCCTGAGCTCCACCCTGACCTTCACCCTGTTAGGCTACATCACTGAACTGCAACAGACCCTAGTTTTTTTTTAAAATGCAGAAATATTGTACGACTTATCCTTTCATATGTTTGAGTAGTGAGAAAAGGAAGAACTTGCAGAGGTGCTCTCTGCCTGCACTCTGCACTGTTACAATCAGAGCTTTAGCCCACTCCTTTCCAAAGCCATTCTTCATGGGCGTAATGTAACTTTCAGTCTGTAATTCTTTTGTAACCACATTTTCTTGGAGGAACAGTTTTCTGAAAGTTAAATTTATAATCAAGTCAGTAAGAGAGAGAGATGAAGTGATGAGGAGTACCAGTCAGTTACCATGCAATTATGTAACAACCACTATAGTATATAAATACATACAAGTCTACGGTTTCACACAGTGCCAGGTATTACAACAGACGGATAAACTTCTATTTTAAGAATAACAACTAAAGATAAAGATGACATACCTTCTTCAAAAAGTAACACCATGTTCGTGCTCTTGTTAGCAACCATGTTATTCAGTAAGGCGATAACAGTTTGCATTGTATTCCCAAGTATACTGTCTTGGTGATCCTGTAAAAACAACAAAAAAATCCACTAAAATAAAAATAATCTAGTTTTCCTTTAGCAAGGTTAGAAGATGATTATTCCCTTCGAAAAATGTAGTAATGCAAAAGCAATACTCTCTCAATCTGTTAAAGTTCAACATCTAAAATAATAGAAAACCAGCCAAGTATCTTAGCAAATAATATCAATTTCAGGGAGCCAAATCTAAAAATCTTAGACCAAAATTTCTCCCATGTTCTTTTGAACTGAAACAGCTCCTAGTTAGGTATAAACTTTCAAGACTTTTAAAACCGGCATACAGCTTTATCAGCCTAATCTCTATATATTCAGAACCAGGAACATTTCCCTTTGTATGGCATTTCTTTTATTAATGGTATTAATTTTACTCTTTTCAGTTGCAGCTTGATAACCTACCTTAGGTTGTAAAATGTATTTGTTGGTTTTGTTTGTATACTTTCCTAAGTATAAAACTGATTTCACATGCCCGTTAGAGACCTATTTCTGTATTGAATTGCATCACTTGTGATGTCTGTCTTATGCTTGCAGTGATTTTTCATCACTTTCTGAGACTCTGTTGATAACAGGAAGACGTCAGGCTTCATAAAGAAATTTATTTTCCTCTGTTATAGTTTACACACTTGCACACTCAACCTGGAAAGGGTGGATAAGGCGGTGCAATCAAAGCATGTGTTTATTCACACTAGTGACAGTAATAACTCAGGCAACTTCCAAGGAACCAAAACAGGACAGGCTTTTCCAAATCTAAGTCTAGATATAAATATAAGCCTGAATACATTTCAAATCTCCCTAGAAGGTTCAGGAACTATTTTGTCCGATTCTTCAGACTCAAAGCCAAATACAAACATACATCCAAATTGAAAATAACAACATTTAGAAAAACATGTCATATTTCATTTATTGTAGACTTTCCACATGTACCTAGGTGACTTGCACACTCCCCTTTCTCATCAAATCTCTCAATATACTGATATCACTCAACTACTTCACTGCCAGAGCACGTGCCATCTATCCTGAGCCACCTCCTGCCTGACAGCAGGAGTCATTATACCTTTGATAGAAGTTCCAATTTGAAGCTGAACAAGATGGAAGATTATTGGTCTCAAGTTAAGTATTTCAGACAACAAAAATTACTTCAGCCCTTGAATACAGCCAAAGGAACACTCTCCCTGAAGTTTCCTTTGGGAGTGGTCTCTGTAGCTTATAACGCACTTTTTGGGCTGGGGCAGGCCTAATTTTATATTATATTTATAATATAAATATATAATATAATATATAGTTATTATAAAATAAATAACTCATAGGACGCTATTTGAACCCCTGCCTGGAAACATGATATAAGTGGTTGCAATCAATATGCAAGTGAGACACACCTGATTTTTCTTGACTAGTCTGATAAAATTCAGGATACTGTGAAATGCATCTGCAATGCCACATCAGAAAGTCCTCTGTTACAGTGGTAGAAAGGGTCATGCTATGTGAAGAACAAATGTTTTCCTTCAGATATTTAACTACTGAAGGAAAAGTTTTGACAGGCAGAGACTCAGATGGTTGCTTTGAGAACATTAATTTCTGTTTCTGCACTCAAAAACTAAAATTAAATGCTATTATTCCTGTAAATACCATGAAACATACATGGTAAGGCATAATACATTAACAGATAAATATATAAAAATACACAGATTCCTATTCAACTTTAGTCTGTATGAAATTTCCGTTCTCTCTACACTAGAGCACTTTAAACTGGATCATAAGGAAAAAAGGCAAGGAAAAATGGCTCACAGCCTTTTAAAGGACTGTAGTTTCCCACCAAACCCATATATATATATGTGTATATATATATATATATGAGGCCCCTGAAGTTCTATTTACTTTACATAGCGTTTTGCAATGTCTTTTATTATTTCTATAAAGAGTACAATAGATATCTGTTCCTCTGATGGTTTAAAATACAGCCCGATAAATATAAAAGTAATGTTGGGAAGTATAAACACTACATTCCTCAAAAGATAAGGTAACCAATACAGAAAAGAGATACCATAAAGCCATGGTACTAAAAATAAATTGAAGTTATTTCCTACAGATAGCGGAAGGGTAAGAAAAACATTTTTCTGAAAGATCAACAACATGGTTATCTGGCAGTCTAGCATCACAGTATCTTCTTATTTCTCCTAGAGAACATCTAGAAAACAATACATTAAATAGTAAGAATGACTGCTTGCATTATTGAAGATAACGATACATACACTAAGTATATAAAATTAATAAAAGCAAAAAAATTCCAGAAGTCCCAAAATAAGAGTTGACTCAAATATTTTCTTCCCAAGTACAATACTTCTGTTACTGACCCATATATCTGAAGTAAACATCTTCTAGTAAAATTCCCTTTGAGATATGTAATTACAAGAGAAGCTGCCAGTTGCTTACAATAGCAATTTTTCACGTTCGTCAGATTAGTAACATTAAAATGAAGCCATTTTTTCTTTTAATGGAGATCAATTATACTAAACAATTCTCTCCCTCTACTGCAAGACTAGCACCGATGCTTTTACCTATATCAAAGTATACGTTACCAAAATTATCTTGCCCTAAACACATATAGACTAGAATTCAAGATGCAATGTAGATACCTCGAGGAAGGAAAATGGTCTCTTAATTAATTAAATAATCAGGTAATGTATGTATCATAGATGGGTTTTGACAAGATGGTAGGCTTCAAGATGCTACAGGTATGCTTTACTTATCTAAGTCATCACTGATTGCTTAGACTCGGTTTCAGACATTTATATAAAAATATTTAACTTCTTCATAATCTATCAAGGAACAAAGCTGATCTAATTTTTGTGCACAGCACCACAGACTGTGGACATTTAATGAACAGTGCACTTGACAGCTTTAATAAAACACAGCATTTGCCAGCAGAGATAATTAGAATTGAAGCAGCAAAATTCTAGTGTTTGGCAACACAGATGAAACAACTTCATTAAAATGTACAGCTTCGGCAAATGAAAGGCAGGAAAGCACTGGACCCTGAAGAATAAGCCTTCTCAAAACTAATTGCTTCAGTGCTTAAAAAGGACAGCTATGAAATACCAAGGGCATAACAAGGAAATACTAGTATAAAAAAAAAGGAATCACAGAAGATAAATCAGACTTTTTCAAATAGGACTGCACTGTATTTAGGCCATTAAACTTTTCATTCTAATTTTGAAGGGTTGTACATTAACAAAAGAAATCAGTTGAAGTATTTTTTTAAAGCCAGTTAGGTAAGAGGGCGTGAATTAGCAAAGTGGGAGTATGAATCTTGGCAAGATACTATGGCTAAAGCTGCTGTTTCTCTTCCTTTAAGTGGATTAGAATTTAAAACAGCATAGGCAAACTACAGTATTTTAATTACACTTTAGATAACAAAAGAGATAGCAATTGTGATAAGAGGTTATGAATTTGGGAGTCTTCCCATACATGCCTACTACTCTTGTATCTAAGAATCCAGAATAAAATGCACTATGTATTTATATGTAATTAAATCTAAGGACTGCTATATACCACAGTCCTACTGCTCATTCAATATAATCAGAGCGATTAAACTTAAACTATAAAGAGGCTTTCTGAAGCTTATATATGGCCTGTGAATGCAAGCTAGGTAAATAAGGGGACGTAACAAGATGGAGGCTTGGTTTTCCATATATTAAATCCATTGAAAGAGGAAAATTATAGACATGAGCCATATCCAAAATATATTTACTAAAAGATGCCATTTTTATGTGATGAATATTTGGCGTATTATAATTGAGAGAAAATAAACCAAAGCATTGATGCTAACAAGGACCTCCAGAAAGAGTACAGTTTAATATTGCATTTAATGTAGCATATTTCGATATACTGTATTGCTTTGTATATATGAAAAAGAGGATCAGAAACTTTTCTGGACATAACAGTAGAACTCCTCTGTACAAAACAGCATTATTTGTATGCAGCCTGCAAGGGACATTCACAACAGCGTATGCCGTGTTCTTCAATCACAGAGGAAGCCAACTGAGAAACAAATTTAATCCAGCTATGCATGTAGTTGGATAATCTGGTCTGTAACATTTTCTGGCTTTTGATGCATAAAACCAGTTATGCATAAACTGAAAGCATATACATATGTATCTTTAACATTAAGGCAATACTATTTTCCTTATTGACGATCTAAGTCAGAAGTAAGCACAACTATGTCTCTTGCTACTCTGCTTTTCAAAAATCAGCCTTTTTCAAAAGCACAGTTCTAACAGAGCTAATATTTCCAAGTATTTTCCTCTGGGTATGGTCATACAACAAGGAGCAACTACTAATCTGGCAACCAATTTCTGGAATGACCACACATCTCAGTGTGATCATATATTCAGTGATATATTCAGGCCACAGGAAGATCAGAAGTCTTGTAACTTTCACAAAAATTCTTAGTCACCAAATGCTGAGGCAAAGTCAGTTGAGGACAGGAAAACAGTAGTGATTTTAGAAGGACTGATGAAGGAGAAAGGATACCATTAATAAAACCCTAGGCTGTCAAGTACCAACCAACAAAAAGCAGCAGTATTAGATTTTGTTCTCCTACCCACTGCAGCAGGTGATGCAAAATTTCACAAGATACTTTTTGATAAGTATATCCATTTTTTGAGAAGTGTATCAATTTACAAATGTGTTCTTACCACACCTAAGTTCATATTTTCAGAGACCTAATTATCTGTCTTTTTATTCTGGAACTCATTTGTTAGATCCTTTTCATTTCCCCAAATTCATTGTTAACTTGGGGACAAGCATGTAATTTTATCTGTGTTAATGGTTAGAATCTCACGAGGCATAAGGACAAAAGTTGACATTTACAACAAACAGAGCTCTAAAGACTGTTGCGTCTCTAGAATGAAAAGATGAAATCTTTTACTTTTAGAAAACGAGTTTGTGTCAAGATCATACAAGTACTACTTTTGCACAACAAACATTAGGAACTGAAAATATAAATAAGGCCAGTGTCCCTTCTCTTCTCATTTTATTCCCACATCCTGTAAGAATACAAGCTCAAAGAACGGACATGTGAACAAGAACAGTATTTTTTACACCACCTATTAATAGGGTAACCAGTTCTCCTCCCTTAAAAGGATCACTTCATGTTTCAAACTTGTGGAAGTTGAATAAACCATGGTAATCCAAGCAAAAAAAATGAAGCAGAGAATTAAGGATTACAAAACTCTTCTGTGTCAGCAAGCATGAGATTTATAAGCTATGTGAAAAGAATGATACTCAAATCTGTTTGGCATTAGAGGTAAACAATCTTCAAGGTTATTAAGAGGGAAACCATATGGAGGTTTGTCATAATAGTACTTTATACATGATGAAAAGAGAAATATTCCAGGTATTGATACACTTATAAAATTAACATACAATTTTTATAGCGTAAACTGACAAAGTCCCAAAACTTAAGAATTCCTTTTTCTCCTTGTTTTTGCTTAGTATTTATCTGACTAAAAAAACCCAGCTACTGGCACAAAAGTTTCTGTTAGTTTTCAGTGAATCAAACAGTCATCTTGGGGAGAAAAAACCAAACCAACAACAGGAAACTTATGATCCAGTTTGGTAGAATTCACATACCATTTTTAGTCTAATTTTTGGACAGACAGGATAAATTTTGTTGCAGCACAACAGAGAAAACAATAACCAGCCATGCAATCTTACATTCGTTGTTACAGATGAAAGTGCAATGCAACTCAGCAGCAAATCTCTAAACGCAATATCATTTCTTCTTCCTACAAAATTGCACCTCAATTTCCAGCACCAATGAAACCTCAAAGCTTCTCCTTTTGCTCCTGAAAGCCTTACGGAAGTTCATTCTCAAGGGAAATGTTCTTTACTGTCAACAGAGGGAGTCTGAGAAGACTCCTCTCGTCAAGTAGAGTCAGGCTCCTTCACAAGGAGGACACTGAAGCAATTTCCTATAAAAACATGATTTTCCCAATACCTAGAAGGAAGTATCCAAGCAATTAGCTTCCTGGGTATTAAAGCTATTCATTATGAATAAGACTGAGATGCTCCTTTAAAAGAAAAATTTGCTCATGACTGACAAGACAGTATGGAAAAGAAGCTATACAGATATCTTACTCCAAAGAATTAAGCTTCCTCATATCAAGGAAGATCTCAGCACCCTGGAAGCATTCATACTGGTACGTTCTGAAGCAATGAAGCTCTAGAAGTAATTGATACCACCACAGCAGTAACTTCATATTTAGTATCATAAATCTGTGGGTGCTTTGGAGAGTCTCAAGTATCAGCGAAGCATTTAAACTGCAGTGTCACTTGGGAGCTGCAATCAACCATTACACCAAGAAATTTCCATACCAAAATATTCACTTCTCAGATGTGCATTTTCAGCCTTAATTAACATCTAGTTCTTAAACAACTTCAGAATGACAGGTACCAATCAACTGACATCTTTTTTTCCACATGGATTTTGCTTTGATGTAAAAGACACTTTGTCACCACCAGGAAAGAAGTTTAGATGAGTTTGGGGAATTTGCTGGTGACATTTTTAATTTAGAGAACATAGATTCCTTAGACTTACCCAAAGGATCATATTAACATTTTTGACTCAAAAGGTTTGAAGGGTTCATAATAGAATTTCTGTTTAAAATCATAAAAAAAGAGATATATGCTGAAGAGGGCACTCACCTAGGATACTGAAAATTTAGTTTCAAGTCTCTGCTGTATTTGGGCTGTGCAGGGATTTGAACATTGGTCTCCTGTACTCTGCATTCCTTAAATCTATCATCAGCTGTTAAGGAATGGGTAGCTGTCTCCTCCCCATTAAATTGCTCCCTTCCCTATAGCAAATTAGTTGCTAAATCAGTAGTTAAAAGCAAAAACTGATACTGACTCATTTTACACTGCCTACTGAGGCGTGCAAGATTGAGGTTGAAATACCTTGCCTGACATTCTCTCTAACAACTGAAAAAAAAAACCCTAAGGAAAAAGTAGACTTTTTGGAGGAAGCAAAAGGGACAGGAAAAATATCCATTCCCCCTATTAATCTCAAATTGAATGTTTTATTCTTCATACTCACGGTCTGTCTTAAAACTCAGTGGTGCTGGTGAAAAAGGTGTTAAATGAGAAGCCATGGGCTGACAAAGCAGCAGGGAAATGGAACCTGTCTGAATGAGGAAAAGATGCTTTTCCCTACCATAATTTAGTTGGGTTGAGGACAGATACATTCGAGCTGTCAAAAATAGCAGGAAAACCACATTTACATACTTACTTTTTTGGTTTTACTCTTTGTTTTATGCCTTCTACCCTCAAAATACTATTTAAATACATTGTTGTTTCACACATTCACTTTTACTCAAGCTGTAAATGCAACAGGGAATGTTGATAATTAGTTTATTCAAATTACATTAAACTTGAAAACAATGGAAGGGCTGTTAAATGAAAAGGAAGCATCTGCTGAATCTTCTCTTACCAGATTCACGGTATAGTCTCATTATAATTGGGATCTTCAAAATAATTTTATTATTTCTTAAATTCTACAATTAGGTTTTTTAAGGATTATTGAAGTAGTTAATTACTAGTCTGAAAGACATTATGAAATTCTCACTTTTTAAACATCTTTTTTTAAGGCTGCCTGTTAATCTCAGACACATCTTCACAGAGATTTTGCATTTTCCCTGAGACATGCATTTTAGAAAGAAAACATACTCAACAATCAGACCGTGTCAGCTATGAACACTTCACTCAGCTCAAAGTACACATACTATTGCGTATGGATGTCCTAGTAAATTCATCTTCCAGCCCTTCCCCACTTAAGTTATACCTACAGCAGCGAGCTACATCTGCTGTTAGTTGATGCCAAGACACCAAGCCACAAGGCTGGAAAGGGGTGAGCACTAACAATATTCCTCAACGAAAAGACTGGCAGAAATGCTGAGAAGTAATAACAGCCAGCATTATAATCCCATGAGAGAGCGCGCATTCCTTTCATGTTCCTGTTCTGGCCTTAGACAGGTTGGCAATTATACTCTAAACAAACTATATTGCTACTATGACACTAGGCAGACAAGGCAAGAGAAACTATGAACTGACTGCTGTAAGTGAAAACACTGTCTAGCAAAACTGGGGTTTAAGCGTAAATAAGAAGTTGTTAAATAACTCTACTCATCACCACAGTGCTTTTTTTGTGGTGTCATACTCAATAAACATTAACTCTCAACAGTAAAGTTGTTTGCTTAAGACTGAAATTCATATATAGTCTAAAGCAATATTATGCAGAGATTTTATTTGGCATGATTTTTCTTTGCTTAATATTCATGGTCAAGACAAGACAATCTATGATCGGCCCGAAATTTAAATTATAACAACTCCCTTTTAAATCACCAGCTTCCTCCCTTCCTTCTGACATTGCAGAAAGTTACAGAATCGGGTATCTCCTCCATTTTAGCACTATTGTTTCCAGATGACTGAATGCTGAAAAAACATATAATAGATGGTAGACTCATATAGGTGTTGGGTTTGTTATATGGGGTTTTTTTTCCCGATTAGTTAATTAAGGACCATGAACATTAGCAAACCTTTACCATAATCCCATTATTAAATACTTAAAAATCCAGGAAACAAAAAATATTTTAGGTATATTACAATATCTTTGTGAAATACAGGAACAGAGTTTATGGGTAAACTATTTCTATAAAGTTGCTTCTTTTATAAATTAGATATAATCTGTACCATCAAACATCTATCTCAAGGTAAGGTTCCCTGATAAACAGTATGTATATTACACAAACACACTTCCATACCCCATGTATCACAGTGTTATCTTGGCACTTATTCAAGAACTCAAGGATTAATGTATTTTCTTCTTATGTCCAGCTGCGTATGTATATGAAGTCCAAGCATAAAAGGAGCTGGGGTGAAACTGAAAATCAATAGTCTGAACAGAACTGAACTATGATATCAGGGCAAAGATTCAAAATTTGAAGGCAAGGTTAGAACTTATAGTAGTCCTAACTGTGTGGCCACAGCAATTGAAACTCTACTGAGTATAAGTGGATTTGATACACATATTTAAGCTAAATAAGACTTGAAGTATTTGCTACCTCTTTTAATTTTGGTTTACAAAACTAAGCATTTGTGAAATGCAGGCCTAAAAAATGTTCATAGCCACCAAAACCCTCACAGCTCTCAAAGAAACAAGTCTGGTACTCAGAACCACATTTGGGAATATTTGGAAGGAGCGCTTGGATTCATAGCCAGACAACTGCTGAACTTGAACAAACAGACAAAAAAAAAAAAAGTACAGTTTCTTATTCTATGTAAATACTAGAATCACACTTTCTTTTGTAGACAAAACAAGAAGGAAGCCTCCTGTTATCCAAAAGTCTCCCCCAAAGATATGAACCACTCATCAGCTTAACTCGGGGTCTAACAAGGAAGCCACCAACCCCATTCTTTAATCAAATTCTGTGCGAGGTTAACATGATTTTGCTTTGTTACTGTTTACCAGAAGGAACTGCACACAGCTAAGACAAAAAAAAAAAAAATATCTAGAGACTAAAAAGACAGAAATTCAAGGTTAAATGACAGTATTTCTGCTTTGCTTAAATTGTTCTAGGAAGTTGCTGCAGTTTAGAGACTCCACAGAGTTTGCTTTTAAATTGGTCCTGCCTGTGATGGCAAAATCAAAGACAGCATACATAGTTTGGTTATGTTGGTCTGAGGCAGAAATAATATTTTTTCCTTTCATCATTATATTTATTCTTTTATTTGGTTTTTTTTCCTGTTTAGCATTTAATTCTTACTCTGTCCCTACCTGTGACCCTAGAAAAAGTGAACATGGTGAAGTTCACTTTAATAGGTCATATTTCAGGCATGTATTTCAGCAAAATACTTATGAAGTGACAGCCCCATTTTAGCTCTATAAAATAATGACAGCATGAATGCAACATCAGTCACAGGAATTACATCCTCCAGCCACTGGAGTTCACGGATACTGGAAGACAACTGTCTCCTTAACCAGCAGTGGTCTGCCAGCTATGCTAGACTATGAAGCAGCATCTGAAACAGAACTGACAAGAAGAAAGTAAAATAGAGAAAGAAATAACAGCTTAAAAGGATGGCAATAATAATATTAATAATGATTCAAAACATACTTGCAATATGAGGTTTATAATAGTATAAATTTGTATGTTACTATTCTTGTGAAATTAAGATGGTACCTAAACTAAAAGAGGGTAAATTTAAACTACATATAAGGAAGACATTATTTACTGTGAGGGTAAAACCACTGGAACAGGTTGCCCAGAGAAGTTGTGGATGCCCCACCTCTGGAAGTGTTCAAGGTCAGGCTGGAGACGTGGGCTTTGAACAACCCAACCTAGTGAAAGATGTCCCTGCACAAGGTAGGGGGCTTAGAACTAGGTGATTTTTAAAGGTCCCTTCCAACCCAAACCATCCTACGATTCTCTGATTTAGTCACTTGAGTGACAACATCCATGTTTTCACATAGCAGCCGCTCTTAAATAAAAGACACTGACATAAAGCATGAACAGTTCTCATCACCCAGAATACTGAACTAGGAAGAGAAGACAGAAAACAGAAATTACTTCACTGAGAGTATAAAAAAAGTACAGCACAATCAATTTTGGAATCGCCTGAGTCTTGCTCCCTCAATCTCAATAGTGCCAGTCAGTAGACAGTTTGAAAAATTCATCGTACAGATACATTCGGCACTATAGGGTTAGCTGGCACCCCACTGGCACCTGTGCACTGGCCCTGCACCAGCCAAGCACCACTGCTGAAAAATCTCAGCTGGTCTGAAGTCAACTTCTGCATTGCAAAGAACAGCAAAGGCACAAAACTTAGGATTTAAAAGCTTAGCTCAGATCTACAAGAACACAAGGGAAGAACACCAAAATTCTGCTTCTCTAAAGGCATTTGCAAAGCAGTATCAGATGCTATGACTTCAAAGATGGTATACCTCTTGCTGCTATGTATGATCTCACCCATAATTTATTCCATTTTTATAGGAGATTAACAGATGAATCAAAGACAAAATCAAGAATCACTAACATCAGCAAAATTGGAAGGTCTTCTAAACAAGTCCTACTTCTTTCTCAAAGACAGAGGAAGTTACTCTGCATTTTATTATTACTATTACTAACTATGTTGAACATCATTTTTTAATTTGCACATTTTTCTAAGGTAATCTCCAAATGATTTATTAAAGTTTCCTTCATAGTCTTGCCCCACCTCTTTCCCCCCCATAATTTCTATTTAGGTGCCTCCATATTGATTCAAGAAATGAAATTTAGGAATATAGGTTTGAAAACTGGTATAGGTTACAAAAATAAATTCTGGTTAATGACAAGATATAACCCAGTCTTTCTTCTGAGCACAGGTTCAATTCAAATATTCCTGGTTTTCATCACCATTAAGGAAGTTATTGCCTGGAAACATAGGAGATACACTGTAAAGGCACTGGAGACATACTGCCTTCACCCCCTAAAAGACTGACCTTTCCCCACCCCTCCATATAGTTCACTTCAATAGTAAACAGATACTAAATGATTATAAGAGAATTTATGTCTATTGCTTTAAAAGAGGACAGGGTACACTAAATATATATACATACGCACATTTCATAGAAAATTATTTTAAATATAACATACAAAATTCAAATGAAACTATTCTAGCACCACTGAAAAATGAATGACTTGAGGCTATGTTGTCTCAAAGCAGGACTAGATTTTCCATTCCCTCAAACATCCAAGACTCTAAAAAAAAAAAAAATGTTCCTAGTGTGCACTGACACACTCCCTAGGTTCTCACACTACCTGTACCCCACAGTGGTTATCTATCTCACATAAAGTGTAGAGGACTGAAGATGTTTTATTCCTCCTCATTTTAAGTGACAGTCCAGATAATCAGAAGCCTCTGCTACAAGGAAAATTTTACATGTACAAACTGAAGCCATTTCAGTGGGAGACTGTAAGAGATGCTAGTAAAATGTCTTGCCTAGTAGTTAGAAGACTTCTTTTGAGCTTTAAAAACCCAGTGCCAGCCATTCCTTCTGGATGATTCTTAACTTGGGATCTGCACTTGGTCCCTTCCTCTAAGGCGTTTCTAATTAATGGGCTACTGGCTATCCTGAGGTCTGTCCTCCTCCTCTGCCTCCCATGACACTTTGTGCAGAAATTTCACCCTAAATGCAAAAATCCTTTCTCAGCGAAACCTACATCCAAACTGGAATATCATCCTGAAAACTGAAATAATGCAAATATCGCCTTTCTCAAACAACACACTCAAGTCCTGAAAACCATGGAGCCTTGATCAGTTCCTATCAACAAGGTTCTGCTGCTCTGCCCAAGTTGTCTAACAACAGAGTAGTTTTATTCTCATATGAACTCATAGCCTGAAAAGTAGCTGAATGCTTTTAGATCAAAGCAGCATTTTGATGCTAAGAGAGAGGCATAAAATATCACCAGGAACTACGCTTATTATTACTAGAGGCCAGGCATAAATTGTAGCCCATATACAATGTCACACAATGTGTCACTGCACTGTAAAAGGAAAGAATAAAGAAAAATTTAAAACTGTCCAAACAAAAAAACCCCAAATAATTGGACTACTGGATTAAGATAGCATAGCAATGTTTTTTATATGAACTGATTAAAATATTAACTTTGTTAGAACATGTGGTCCTAGTAATAACTAAAGGAGTTCATTTTTTAATTACTCATAATAAAGCATTTTATAGTTATTAACATAACCGTATTAGGTTTTTATTTCATTTAATTCCATCTATCCCTGAATAGTTACTCACACTGAAAAATGTGTACAATAGATGTGAACAGAAATAAAAGGATGAAAGAGAAAAATGGCTAAAACATAACTGAAAAGCTGGTAACAGAAATTTTACAAAAGCCAGGGAGAGGGGAGTAGGGTATCATTAGCCATTTCCATATCCTAATGGAACATGCAAGTTTCAGTCTGTTACTAAGAGTGGGTCCGTGGCAAAGAGCCCAAATGAGGTCTGAGAAAGGATAATGTACCTTTAATGATTGAAATAGCAAGAAAATTAAATCTAATCATGTTTCATTAAGCATACTCTAGCTCCCATTTTTACTAAATTATTTTATTATGATTTCCCAACTGTCTGTTGAAATAACCTTTTACAGCAATTTAATTCACCATCATAAACAAGTCTCATTTCTCACAATGAAGTCCCCTGGGATTAGTGAGAGGAGATGGATAATCTAAACCTTGCCAATCCTGCAGCCACGAAGGTAACCACTCAGGGAGACAAGGATTTTTGTTTTCCTATTTGTGGCTGAGATCATTAAGATATA
The DNA here is from genome assembly GCF_023634085.1 of Falco cherrug. Taxonomy (NCBI): domain Eukaryota; kingdom Metazoa; phylum Chordata; class Aves; order Falconiformes; family Falconidae; genus Falco; species Falco cherrug. The sequence goes on from NC_073700.1 coordinate 97,796,913, forward strand.
ATTAGAAATGTATTCATGAGTAATAGAGTGTCTGTTATGGAGAAACCATTTGCCCAACAAGCATCTTCTATACCAGCCTTTAATAAGAAGGGCAGCAGGCATAATCCCCACTTCACTCTCTGGAGAGTTCTGCATTAAATGGACTGCATTAGACATCCCTCTCGCTCCCCCCTTTTTAATGGAATCTTATTCAGGCATCCAGTGTTTTCTCAGACTCCATTGTTACCATCAAAACTGCTAGTCTGTTTGCTTTCAGCAATATGCTCCTGCAGTGCCATCCAGATGTGAGCCCTAAAGATAGCTACGTGCAGTGAATTTAAATCCTGCTCCACAACTTGTTACAGGGCAAGCACATGTGAAACTACACAATATACGGTAACAAATTAATTGGACTGTTCACAAAATAAACCTTGCCTCTCTGCAGTAGTGCAAAAGAGCTGTCAACCCTCGTACGTGTCCCTTCTGCTTTAGTTAAATGAAAAGAGCATGCACCAAACAGAAAGGGTGCACCAAGAAGAAAGGATACTTTACTCAAGTCAGTAACTGGAAGAAATCTATTTTGTCCTTGAACACGATCTAACTTATTGCCAAATTCCACATCAAATCACATGACACAGCAACAGAAAAATTAAGTGATGTCACCCACCAAACAGTGCTTAGTTATCTGCCACAGGGACCAGTTCACGGCCATCACCAACTGCAGAGTGGACACTGTCAGCCACCGTATTTTGTATCATGATGGTTGAACAGGTTATTATTTTATTTGGTAGGCAGGACTTCAAAAGGAACCAAGTATATGAAAAAGAAAGAAAAACAGTTCTAGGGCACAATTTTGCTTCCTGTACCCACATGAGCAGTAAAGAATTATTTGTTCAAAGCAAGTGAGGGGCACACATTGGACCTTGTAATACAAACAGGTTTGAAAGACAAACCTACGAGAAAAAAGAGACTACCAAAATTTCAGCTGAGTCTTTGAGATGATGCTACTGTTACAATTGTAATTAGAAAGTTACAGTCAGTAAACTAAGATCAGATCATTGTAGGCTTGCATATATTTGGCTATAAATCTACTTTAGCAAAGCAATGATTTTTAAGCTTGCCTATAAAAACATTTTATAAACCAAAATATATTTAGAAACTAAGCATATAAGACAACGAGTGACTACAGTCAAAAACAGAAAGTCGAAAGCAGAATATTAAGATTTAAATTGTTTTGCTTTGTGGAAGACTGACATTCTAAAATCTAATTATCATCCTGCAATATGAACTCTTCAGGAAGACATTAACATGAGGAATGCATTACACATGACTGAAGCCAAACCAGACAAATTTTTAGATAAATAATCAGAGTTCAGAAGTAGAATATGGAACCCTCTAGAAACTATTCATGGACGTTCAATATTCTTCTACTAGCTCTACTGCAAAGCACACACTAGCTTATTACCTTAGTCATCAGGATGCAGCTGGTCAATAAACATACCATCAGCAACTGCCATGTTTTCCTACACCAGAATTTACTTAGATGAGATCATGAGATACACCTCAGTTGTTAGATAGAACAGGGATAATGTCACAGTAGAATTCTGGCCACAAGATCAGTAACTTGTTCTGAACATGTATCTCAGCTTTACTTCAGTATGTGTTTTTTCCTTAAATGCTTTCCCTTTGCCTCGATATTGACTCTCCAGTCACTGGATCAACTTACGGACAGGAACCAGGGCGTCTCAACTGGCGCAGTATTGTTGCCAGTGCACTGCCATGGCAGCAATTAGCACCTGCTTTTCTTCAACCCACAGCAACTCCAACACAGATGGATCCTCTGAGACACCATGCAAGCTAAACAACTGTCTAACATTCTCCATACTCAACGCAGCTATACCAAAAGCCCACTGGTACCCTTTTGGGTGTTTGAAGTACCCTCTCCTGAGGAATTCTATGCCAAGGATACATGGGAGCCTCCAGACAAGTCACAATAGGATGCTTTTGCGGCTTGTTCCCAGGTAGGCTTACCCCAGTCTCCAACACAGACAGTTCTTGGGATCCTGCCAGCACTCCAGAAATACAGACGGATTCTTCTCCTTTTTAATCTGATGGTATTAGAGTACACTGTGCACCAGTGTCCAGCAGAGCTTTATATTCCTTTGGAGCTGATGTGCCAGACCATTGAGTCCACACAGTCCAGTAAACCTGGTTGCCCCTTTCCTCCACCTGGCTGAAGGCAGGGCCCCTCTGTTGCTAGTTGGGAGTCCCCATTACTTGATTTTTGTAACTGCAAAGCAAAAGTGCCTTCATAAGAGTCAAAAGTCCAAGCAGCCCTTCTACTCTGCCCAACAGACAGTGAAGTAGTAGTCTTCCTGTGTGAATGCTTTTGGCTGTTGGTTTTCCTTGCACTTCCTGTACTTGCGCTTCTAGTCACCAGATAGGTTCACCATCTTACTTCCTCATGTCCTCCTCCTGGTCACACAGGAAGAACCAAAGGCTTGCATGTGGCGTGCACCACTGGCACCCATTCCCTTCAGCAGAAAAAGGCTGACTCAGTAGCTGAGTGTGTGGTTGGAGTGCATGAGGAAGAACTACCCTTCTTGGCTTGCTTGGAGACTTTGTGGGTCAGTTTGTTCACAGCCAAGAAAGAGGCCCACACGGAAGAAGCTTCATATTCTAGGAGCTGTCTATCCAATTCATATATAGTTGGTGCCTCCAACTATATGCTTCCATGCTTCACCATGGACCTCCATGGGCTGCAGGGCACAGCCTGCCTCACCATGGGCTTCACCACAGGGGGAATCTCTGCTCTGGCACCTGGAGCCCCTCCTGCCTCCCCCTGCACTGACCTGGGGATCTGCAGGGCTGTTGCTCTCACGTAGTCTCACTCCTCTCTTCTGACTGCTGCTGGTGTTGCACATGGGTTTTTTCTCCCTTCTTACATACGTTATCCCAGAGGCGCTACCACTGTCGCTGATGGGCTCAGCATTGGCCAGCGGTGGGTCCATCTTGGAGCAGCTGGCACTGGCTCTATCAGACATAGGGGAAGCTTCTGGCAACTTCTCACAGAAGCCACCCCTGTAGCCCCCCTGCTACCAAAACCTTGCCATGCAAATCCAATACACTTTCCTTAATCAACAAGGAATTTCCAAAACCTTTCTTAGGTCAGGTACAATTAGAGCTACAGACACCTATACACTCATACCTGCTAGAGTTAAAGGACTGAAAGCAAGCTTGATATTAAATAATATATATTTTGTAATTCATACAATTAAAAATAAGAGCTTAAATAATAACTTTATGCCCAAATTTGTTTGAATTCTCCAAATCACTGTTTAAGTCATGTACTCATTAAGACCAATATACTTGCATCCAACCAAATAAACAGCACAGACTGAAAATTAACCTCGTAAAACAAAGCTAATAATGTGTACTTTTAACTTGCTAATTTCTCAAAGAAATAACCGTTGATTCAGAAAGCAAGTCAATCCAAGTCATAAAACCTAATTTCTCATACAAAAGTAGGAGTGATAAGACAAACTTCTACAGCTAATAACTAAAAACTTAATACAGAAGGGCTCCCATGCATGTGTTTTCAGTATATAAAGCAAAACCTGACTCAGCTAAAACTAGAAGTCTGCCTACCCCAACAACCCACTCGGCAGCAGAAGCGGCCTTCCAAGTACAAGCCAGGTATACAGAACACTTTCCCCAGCCTCTAGGAATTCACAGCCCAACAACTTTGAGCCAGACACAGTGTTTTGAACACAATAGCTCTCAATAGATTTTTTTCTTCCATTAATTTGTCCAGTCTTGTTTTTTAATTCAAGTAAAATAAGGACCCTATGGCACAGAGTTCACAGCTGAACTTAACCCTACGGGAAGCAGCGTCACCTTCTGTCTGTTTTTAAGACCCCAACTGCAAGTTTTCTTTAGTTCTTATAATACAGTTCTATTGGAACATTCAGTGAACAGCAATACTGTTCCCTATTCACCCTGTATGAGCCACTCATGACTGTATGCTATGTGTATATTATACTTCCTCCTCAATCATCACCTTCCAGATTAAAGCATATGGAAAAAGTAATCTCTTCCAGATCATTCCAGACCTTTGATCATCTGTATCTCTCTTCTTTGCAGTTCTACTGTAACCTTTTTGAGATGGGAGACCCAAAATCCACACATGGATTAACATGGCGTAATATTTTTTCTGCTTACCATTATAACAGTTCTTCTAACAATCTATAATATCGTTTGCTTTTCTGACCAGGACTAAGGATTATGCAGATGTTTTTATTAGACTGTCTTATCTAACCACAGTATCTCATTCCTGAGTGACAATGGCGACACATCTTGCATCATTGCATATGCAGAGTCAGGGCTGTTGATAGACACATTGTACAACAGTTCGAAACACATACAGGTTTCAAGGTTGGTTTGAAAAGGAGCGCAAATTAAACTGAAGGTGAGTAGTGTTAGGTGTGAAAAAAACTTGAGAGGATTTTAATTACACAAATACTCACAAGATCCTGAAGGTTATGTACAAAACTCCTACCAAAAAAGGCTCAAACAGAGTGTGATGAAAGAATATGTGATTGTTAAAAAGCTTTATAACTAAAAAAAACCCACAACAAAACCCCAGAAAAAACGCAACCAAAACGGTTGAACAGGGGCAAAAAGCCTTGACCCAGAAACTCTGCACTGTGAACTTGCTAAGATCTTAAAACACTTCACATCTGCAGAAAAACTGAGAGGGAAGACAACATAAGCACCAATTGTGTGCCTGTCCAAGTCTTAAAGCAGTCTGTGGTGACGGCCAGTCCTGCTCTCTCACTCCTGCTGCTGGTGACATCCATCATCATTAAGGAACGTAAGCTCAATACCCTTCTGCCTGAAGTTCCCAAGACCACGGACTGATCTGGTGACTGAAATGGAATTCCTGGTACAATCTTCAGGGACCACAGAAAAAGGTCATAAACTCCTCTCATTCAGACTATCTGGGGGAACACCAACAGAATTATTCCTGACACAGTGGGCTAGAGAGAACGCACTATAAAATGAAGTACTGCAGACTACTATTGAAAGCTACATATCAGTATAAAATGACAAATAAAAGAAATAGGATTTCCCTTTCAGGGCAGAAGTTCATGTCTTTTCCATATTTTTCAAAGTCTTTTGAATGATGCATAGATCCAAACCATCTTTACTCAGTGTGAGAAAACAACAGGTTTTTATAGGATGTCTGAATTGTAGAGAAAAACAATGAAAATACTTAACACCATAGTTAAACTACAATAGAGCACTCTGTCATTCCTTAATTTAGCTGATTTTTTAAATATATAATTCTTCTGCTAAACACTACAAAAAAATCACAAACCTTCTTTCTCAGTACATATTTCAAATATTTTACAAATCTTAACTGTTCCAAAGATCACAGAGTTAAAAAGAAAGGCCTTAGTTAACATCTAAATACACTTGTTTTCCATTTAGTTTTAGAGGAAGCTCTTCCAGTTTTCCAAGAAAAATCTAATAGCATCAGCTTTTATCTGTCAGGTGCAAAGCTGAAGTTAACATGTTCCCTTAAAGGTCAGAGCTGCACTGTTTTTAAGTAAACATATAATCATTAGGAAAATATTACCTCTTTCGCCCTAAATTCTCCACAACAGTATTCAAATTCAATCACAAAAGTCTCAAATATATCACTTAATTAAAATTTGTTCAGAAACACTGTTCAAAACCCACAAGATTAATATTTAAGGTACCTTGCGTAATGTCCAAATATATTGCCAGACAAAACCAGTTGGCAGAAATGGTCAGTGACTGCACACATCCATCCACCCAACCCTGCAGTCTTTCTTGGATTTGGTTCATAAAAGGACACCCTCATGCAGTATTAAATGTGGATGGCTCAGATAAGGCAGACACGGGAGCAGAGCCAAGCCAGCTGAACAAGCATTGCCACTTTGGTCCAGCCACCTTGCTTACTGAAAGGTCAAAGCATACAAGGAAGGAGCAAGCAGGAAACAGATGAAGAGCCCAGAGACCCAAACTCAGCTGGAAGGCTACTGACTTGGATTCTGATCTAGAGGAGTTAACATCTATCTACAGGCAGGACACATTGAATGGTGGCTATCATGGCTCAGAGATAACCTGCAGGATAGTGTTTGTTTGGTTGCTTGGGTGGTTTTTAGGAAGATGGACTAGATTGGGCCAGTCACATCATGGAATGACATGTGGTTGACTGCACCGTTGGAGCTCTCAATTCTAAGACCCTGTCAAAGTAAACTGACTCAGAGCTGCATGCAGCTGAGTTTTAAAAATCTCCAAGGATGGAGATGCTACAACTTCTCTGGGCTCTTGTTCCAGTGTCTGACCACCCTCCTCACAGCCAAAATTGTCTTCCTATAACAAGCTGGAATTTCCCATCTTCCAGCTTGCTTTCATCCTCTTGGCCTTCCATTGTGCACTGCTGGGACAAGTCAGGCTTCATCTTCTCTGTAGTGTCCCATGAGGTAGCTACAGACAGGAATAAGATCCCCCCAAGACTTCTTTGCAAAGGTCATACGAAATCTGTTCTCTCAGCCCTTCTGTGTCTGCCATGTGCTCCGGGGCCCATGATCATCAGGGCCCCAAGACCATTCAGTGGACTTGCTCCAAGATGTCAAAGGTTCAGGGTAAGCACTATCACAGTCTCACAACACATTTAAAATTCTTCTCTGAAAACAGGATTTGAATAAACTATGTATTTCTAGCCAGTTTAGCCTTCCAAGAAGAACTAACTTTTAAAAGTTGTTGAGAATGAGCATTATTACAGCTTTTGTAATTGGAGGGGATTAAAGGAAGCGCCAACTGCCGGGGTCCAGCAAGGTCCAAAGGACAACAAGCAACCCTCTACAGCAGGAGCCCAGTGGATTTTGAGCAACAGCCAAAAGCCAGCACACAGTAATAAGCAGATGCTTCACCCTTTGCAGGTGTGGAGACTTGGACAACTGTTTAGTTAGATCCCAAGGCAAACCTTGAAGGGATCACAGGAGTTCTGTATTACCATAACACTGGACAAGTATTAGGGTCATAGTTATCTGTTAATTGTTTTGACGAGAGCTTAAACTACATCATCACCATGCATCCCTGTAACACTGAGCTGTTTGTCCCAACCAATGGAAGAAGCAAAAAGACCACAGGCCTCAGCTGGGCTGTCACTTTGACGCGCTGCCAAATGTTCTTGGGACAGTCAGAGCAACAAAGTAATAAAGACCGAGACCTGCCCATGCAAGGCACAACAACGATTGTCACTTTGCAGCAACTTTTTCTTTGAAATGCACTGTAAAAATATTTTCTTTCAAAAGACAACTTGTAAGATACAATACCACAATACACAAAACAACTCTCCGCTTCAGACTAGTTTAGAAACATTTTACAAAAAAAAACCCAACCCTCCACAAAAAACAGTATGCTTGCCTGCTTACTGAAGACCAGTAAAATATAACATGAACAGTGAGATCTAAAGAGATGGAAAACAGACACAACATCATAAAACTTATAAAGGTGTTCTAGTATCAGCAGTAACCATGGTCACTATTTCTGCAAAGCACTGACCTACACACTTCACTACTTTGTTGCAATTTTCTTCTCCAGTATGTTATAGCTAGCTTTAAAATCTTATTAAAGTCTTTCAGACTCATGTTTATTATCTGTCAAATTTTTGACTTCTGGGACAGGACAAAAAAACCCTACCAAGCAACACAAGAGAATATTGTTTATAACATGAGTTTTCTTATGTCCCTTAGCACTGAATATAACATAAAAAACCAGTTATGAAGTATACACACTAAAATATTAGTGTTGAGCAATAGAAAGCAATTCCTTTAAGATGCAAATAGCTGAATTTCCTTCCTATAAAAGAACATAATGCTGTCACAAATGCTGTGGACTCAATTTTTCTCTCACAAGTGGAGCTTCAGGTGATTTTGTAAACAATTTTATTCTCTCCTCTAACAGGAGCACTGATTTGAAATAATTTTCCAGAGGAGAAAAAGAATGATAAGAGATGCTTTAGTAAGATTTTTTTTTTTTCCTTTTTAAAAGCCATTTTATTATGCAGAATATCAATTTATAATATAAAATGCTTTAAAGGATGGTTCTGCTTCCCCTCACATATTTTTCTTTTTCCATCAGCAATCGTACTGCTGATCGATCTATACAGACATTCAGTCATCAAATAGGCTGTCCACATTTATTTATAATCTGTGCAGTGCTTCTTATTACAAAATCTGAACACCTTCTAAATCCTAATGAATTTATCATCCCTACATTCCTGTGATGTACATTTACTGTTTAGGCATTACCTAACCATAAGGCAAATTCATTAAATAATTCTGCTTGAATAAGGTCCAGCTGGGTCCTTAAACAGGCCTAGTTTTAGAAGTATGAGCACCAATTTCTGCTAGTTTTCTAAGAGTAAAGGTGTTCATTGGACACCCAAAGGACAGAAGCACACTAAGCACATTTGAAAAAGAAGATGCATACAATTTGCCCAGGGTCAAGAAGATACATGGATCATCAGCAACAAGAGGAAACGGTGCTCTCAGTCCTCTCAGTACTCTGCCAACAAGCCCCATATTCATCCCACAAATCACGTACTTCAGGTAAATGAAATCACCTGAAAACCTGTCCTTCTCAAATTGTCATTTGTAACGAATACACATTTAACTGCATGACCTCTCAATATTAGAAAGTTGAATTAAAACCAGTCAAAACTATTTTACTCAAGCAATTCTACAAGAACAGTTGAAAATCAGCTACTGATACCATTCAGAAAAACAACATAAACCCCCCAACAACAATAATTTTCTCAAGGTTATAGAGGGAAAGTAAATCATTCCAGCTCTGTTTAAAGCTAGCAGCTGTTAAGAGGAATCTTTTAGAATGTTTTAAAACTTATGAATGCAAAAGTTTTAATTATGCGGTATTTCCTTCATTATCCTAAGCTCATGATATTCACAAAAGAAGTGGCACGCTTCACCTCAGAGGTATATGGCACCTCTCCAAATGAGCAGCATGTGGCTGCCACGTGGTCCCTAAGTCCCCAGAGTATTTTCCATCACTTCCAACACTCCAGTTCCAGTCTTTTCCATGATATTTCTTCAAACTACATTGGTCTTTCACAAGTATGGGACAACATCCATACACTGTGAAGACATCTTCCCCTTAGAACTTGCTAGAGGATCCTAGGCAGGATGGTTGCAGCAGCAAACTGCCCAAGTGTTTATTAAGCTTCATGGAAGGCTTTGCACTTTTTAAGCCCTGCATTGCTTTATCCACATTACTACTGTTAGCTAAACTAGTAGCACAAAGGTAGGTGGAGACATCTTCATAAATTGCTGCCACACATTGACTGCAGCAGAGACAAGCTTTAAGCTTTCTGGTTAAGCAAATGTTGAAAGTCTAGCATAAGTTGCAATTATATTGAGGAAGTAAAATCTTTCTCCTGTTTTTTGTAGCAAAATGCCTATGCAAAAGAAACTTTTGTTGATTCTTCATAGGGGAACAAGAGGCTGGAGAGCAGCCCCATGGAAAAAGATCTGAGGGTTGGGTTGATGGCAAGTTGAATATGAGTCAACAGCATGCCCCAGCAGCCAAAAGGGCTGGCCGCGTCCTGGGGTGCATCAAGAACAGCACAGCTAGCTGACTGAGGGAGGTGGTTGTCCCACTCCACACTGCACTGGTGCAGCTCCACCTCAAGTGCTGTGTGCAGTTTTGGACATCTCAATATAAGGACATCAAGCTCTTAAAGTGTGTTCAGAAGAGGGTAATCAAGATGGTGAAAGGTCTCGAGGGCAAGACTTACAAGGAACAGCTGAGGTCACTTGGTTTGTTCAGCTTGGAGAAGGCTGAGGGGAGACCTCATCATAGTCTACAACTTTCTCAAGTGGGGCAGCAGAAGGGGAAGTGCTGATCTCCTCTCTCTGGTAACCAGCAATAAGACATGAGGAAATGGAATGACTCTGCGTCAGGGGAAGTTCAGATTGGAATTAGGAAAAAGTTCTTCATTAAAAGGGTGGTCATCACTGGCACAGGCTCCTGAGGGAAGTGGTCATGGCACCAAGCCTGTCAGTTCATAGAGCATGGGGATGATACTTTTAGTCATACAATTTATTTTTCAGTAGTCCTGCAAGGAGCAGGGAGTTGCACTTGATGATCCTTATGGGTCCCTTCCAACCCAAGATATCCTATGATTCTGTGATTGATTTATCCATATGCAAAAAATCACCGTACAACATCTAACTACATCTGGGGAAACAAATTATATAGCATGGGTTTTCGTTACCAACACATACCAATACCATGCATTTTGGCTTCTAATAATTCTGTTGTCATCAGTTAAGATGACAATAGTTACACATCACTAAAAGTTGCTAAGAGGTCATTTTGTGTACAGTGTTAATACTTGCAGAGAACAATTGTTGTAACAGATCAGCAACTTGTTTCAACACTGATCAAACATTTACAGTTCTATAAGTATATAAACACTTTCCCAGACACTCCCGACTGTAAGATTACTGACAAAAAATAAAATAGAATGTTCCCTTAAAAAAAAATATGTTTCAGTAATCTTCTGCTTCCTGTTCAAAAAATTCCTAAGAGTTACACTTTGACATGTTTATTTCCAGGAGTACGTATTGTGATATGGTGGCATATTGCTTTTAAGTATACACTATTTTCAAGTCAGCAATTTAAGAGAAGTAAGTAGTCTCATGCATCTCATTTTTAAACTGAAGCGTTTAAGCAAGTTAACAGAGTAATGAAAAAAAACATTTCTACCAGAAAGACCCATATTCTATACAAAATTGGAAATTAACATAATGGACCCTACTGCCTTTTACAATATCTTCTTCAGTCTCTAGAAAGACTCCGATTCATTTGATTTAGCATTAAAAAAGAATACATTTTATTTATATTAATATTAATACTTATCTTTATATCAATATTTATATAATTTTACTATTTCATTTGTTTTACTTATAATAATTACAATTAATTATAATACATAATATATAATTTATAATGTATATACTATATAATAGATATAATGAAAAATATAATTTATTTAAATAGGTTAAATTTAAATATATTTATATTAACATTTATATTAAAAAACACCTTACTGAATGTTGACGCAAGACTTCAGCACATTGGCAAAAACTTGTTAGTTTGGAAAAGATTTAGACCATACTAATTGTTAAAGTGTTCTTTATGCATAGTAGTTTTTACATTTGCATAACATCTATCTTCTTTGAACGTTATTTCATAATTTTTTATCAATCCAAATATATAAATTCTAAGATAGTCTAACACATTTTCACTAGTTTCTCTTTAACTCATCTTCAGATATTAAGTCTCTTTCAAAACAAGCATTTACTTTGCTTTATAAACCACCCATTAAAAAAGGATTTTGGTATTTTCATTTTCAGAAACCCTCAAAGATTAGATTCTAAGCTGTCACAGCAGTTTCATGTACACAGCCACAGCATGCAATTTGGCTATCAAAACTAGTAGATTTCAGGAAATATGCATACTTCATAAATAGGAAAAAAAAAATATGTTCATTATGGATAAATGTAGGGTTCATAACTATAACTAATGCCCATCCTGTAGAACCTACAAAAATCACTCTTAGAATCTGATTTCAGATACCTTATAAAAGCAGATTTCCCCTAAAAGCAATAAGGAGCAGATGAAATACACCAAAACAAGCCATTGCATTTAACTTTTTTATAATGGCGTTGAATATACAGACAGGAACAGGAATACCACAAACAAAGCTATTAAACCAAATACTCTTTCCTGTTCTTTAAAACTTATGTTGCCTAACCATTCCCAGATATCTTCATGATTATTTTTTTAATAGAGGGCTGAGGCTAAATTAAGGTTTGAATATGCCCACAGACTGGAATGAAATGTCAATAGCCAGTATCAATCTTCTCATGCAAGCACACAGCTTAAAGAGGGACTTTAGCTCTAAGCTCCTTTACAGCACAGAGCACCAGCTGCCAATCCCCACTAAGTGCTATAGCTTATATTATTTGCCATATTCACTCCCAATTTTCTGCAGCAGATGAGTCTGGCAGCATAAACTTCTACTCTGTACAGAATATAAGAAGAGTAAGAGTCTCCTACTCTACTGTTTCAAGTATCAATCCTGGATGATCTACAAGTATTTGCAAGAGTTAGAAACATGCTCCCCATTCTTCTAAACAACCAACGAGGTGTGCACCACACTGGGCTAAAAGGTGCTTCGTTTAGTAGACACAAGTAAACTAATGCTTCAATTGTTGCAATAAGCTCTGATGTGTTCCTCTATACCTATCATCCACGTAGCTGCTAAACAGAAAAATACTTCTACCTCTTACCTCAAAAGATATTTTACTGCAATCTCTCAGCAGAAAACAGAAACCAAGTAAAACAAGAATGATAAGGCTCTTGCTTTTCCTCTGATATGTTTTTTCCCTTTGTTAATAGTATCTTCACAGGAAAAGCCTGTCAGAAAACAAGTATTATTTTTAAACTGTTCTAAGTGGGTGGCTTCAGTGCTCTAACTGGATCACAAGGAGCGGAATCTCTGATTCCAACCACTTCCTGTGGCTTGAGTTTTTCCCTCCAATTAAAATTCAAAATGAAATATAAAAATCTAACCACTGCTTCCACTTGGCTGCTATGCAACTTTTCTCTCCAGTTTGGTTGTTGTTGTATTTGGGGTTTTTTATTGAAGGCCTTTGGTTAAAATTATTTTTAGTTTTAAAAGACCCACAAAGCAATCTAGTTATACATGTCTATGCATCCCCTACTTAGATAAAATTTCCACTAAATTATTAGCTTTCTTGAAAAGGTGTTAACCAAATAAAATTGGAGTGGTTTGTTGCTTCTTTTAAAGTATGAGTATGAGTATGTGTAACTGTTACAATTTTTCTTACTATCACGCCTAGCTCATACTCTCTTCCTTAATACTCAATGTTATAATGAACTTCATTTTCAACAGCAGTTACAAAATGAGAAAGCACACCTTCCAAAAGGATCAGTATTGGCCAGCACAACAATGATTTTGAAGCATTTTTTTGAGCATTCGAGAACAGATTTACTGCAGTCTATCAAAAATATGAACAGTACATGAAACTTTAGTTTAAGATGTCCAATTCTGCAATTAAACTTTTTAACACAGGATTCATATAGCAGTCCCAAAATACACGGGGACAGTATAAAACCTCAAACCTAGTGGCAGCTAGGAAAAATAATAATATATGAATATGACTACAATAAGAAACATATTTTCTGTTTTCACAGAAACAACCTTCCACTGTATTTAAAGGAAAACAAATTAAAATTCGTAACTTTAAAATTAATTTTAATTATTTCACAAAGTGTAAAGAAAAGATGTGGACTTGTTTGTGTTAAGAATAGATCAACAGTATAAATAAAACCATGATTATATTTGTAACTTTCAATTAGATTGTACACTTTAGACACTAAGACACTATCTATCATTGTTTAATGGTATTTAATAGTAAGATCATTTATAAATACAATAACTTTCAATCTTACTATAATGTCATTTTTATTAAAAGAATGTGCCTTTAAATCCACGTTGCCACATTTTTCATGTGATCACTGACCATTAAAATACAGAATGCTGCACAAAAACATTTGACAGCAAAACCTGAAGTCTGTGAGATGCTGGTGTGATTAAAAGTTATACTAGAGATTTTAATAGGATAAGCACACACTTGTCTACTGAGCTTTAAAATGAGGACACCACCAAGCTCCTAATCACACACATCATTCACTTCAGTTCTTAAATTTATAGGCAGCAAAGCCACAGAATTTCACCAAATAACACAGATTTTTTTTTCTATGCAATAGCTTAGATTCAGATAATCCTAAAGGAAGGCCAGGTAATATTTATGATGTGTGGAAGGCCCCCACATTACCCTCCTCTAAAAAGTAATATAGCACAGAAAATAACATGTATGCCAACTTCATTCTAGGTACTCTGCAAAATCTTAGTAGCAATCTAAAATACAAATAGCCATAATTCATATATATGGAAATAAAATACTTTCAATTCCTTCATCAACCTCACTCCAGCATTATAAGATAACATTGAAAAATAATATTTGGTATGTAATATACTGATACTGCAGATAGATCACAGGTCTGACACAGTAAAATATATTAGAAACTGAACACCATGGATGCAGCAGAAAAAGGCAGCAAAAAAAGTAAACCATGAAACATCCCACGGCAGCTTTTCCTGCTACAATCTCTTCTACTTCATCAGCAGCAGCATTTCATATTTACACCTTATACCAACCCAACTTTTGGTATCATTTATGTCATCATGGAATTTGGGTAACTATTTTTCATTCCATTATCAAGGGATGTTTACATCTTTTAAATTTTGCATGTTATGATGCCAGCCTTCCTTCTCTATTTCAATCATTTACTGTCCTGAATATACTCATGCATTGCCAATACATCTCCCTTTTTCCAGGGATACACATCACTACATCTTCACTGATCTCAACAGACATTACAGCAAGATAAATGTCAACTCATATTGCAGTCATACCTTCATATTCCTTTGTAGAACTACTCAATCTATGTAACTGTTAGCATTAGGAACTGGGATCAGGGTATTGACAAAATTAATTTGCATTCAATTGTAACATGAAATTCCCCTCTGAAGGGAATGCAACAGAGAACTGCATCCAGGTCTTTCACATATTCATAAAGTACACTATTAATGTGCATTTCCTAAATGTAACCAAGTGTTGAGTGATAAACGAGCGTTGAGTGTTTCCAGAGAAGTAACAACTGTATTTAAAGCCTCCTACTAATAAGATCATTAACTAAAACCTAGCTCAGTAATAGCTATTCTCTTAGAAAAACTTTTTAAGTAGACAGTAACAGCCTTTTTCACTGTCCCAGTTCTTTTTGTTTGGCAACTATAACACAAAATCGAAGTCATAAATGACATAAAAGGCTATATTTGGTACGATTCAGCTGAGTTCAGAGATCTAACTGGTCCTGATACATGACGAAGGGTAAGAAACTGGCAAATCTCAGTGCTACCGCTTAGACCACAACACAGGGTAGTATGCAGTATATGAGATAGTGAAACTCCACATCAGTAAGCAGTGAGAAGCAGTCCCATTAAAACCTATTTCTTGTGAATTGCCCAGTATCTGCAAGCCATCGTGTCCTTGCTACTGTGATAGCTAGATTAAAGCTGGTACATTCAATCCCACTTTGACTGTAGCACAGCCTAGAAATGAAGGCTGCTCCTGGAGATACTTTCCAGTTCTGAGCCCACATTATTTCCCTTCAGAGCCTAAAAGAGTCAATGTCCCATCAGTGGCATCACTGGAAATAACATTAACTATACTTAATGATGCATGGAAAACACACTGGGCATTTGGTCTTGGCACAGAAATTATGAAGTACTAGTGATATTCCTTGAACTTGATAGTTATAGCTATACATTAAATCACTGACAATATAAAATAATTTATTGACTCTGAAGCATAATACAATTTCAATAGTTTAGGGTGTGGTAAAATTCTAGGTACAACACCACAGAGCTCAAAGTTACTGATCTGTGCTGTTTCTTGAAACCAATAAAAGCATAAACCTAGCCAAAGACTAGTTTATGAAGCATAATGTAAAGTAAATGATATGCAGCTCCCTTCACTCATACCACCGTGAAATTTATTTCAGAAACCTATAATGAAGGAGTCTGCTAATCTGGTCTCTTCAAGGAAAACCAGCCTAACAACTAATCCTTCCAGTCCAATTCATCCTGGCTGCTGAGCCTTCCCAATCGCCTAAGATTCTTTTGCTGAATTCACTTTTTGGTAGGGAAAAGAGAGGAATAGTAAGGAGGGTGGCAACCTGTGTCTCACATCTTTGGAGGTGAACAAGACCACCGCTGACAGCGGGGTGCCATTAAGGCCTGAATGCTATATTTGGCAACAGAAGCCAGTACAGATGCCATCTTCAAACAAAGCATGTTGGAAGGGGATTTTTTTTCTCCCTAAAAGCTGTAAGGTTTTTCCCCTCACAACCGTAATTATAAGCTCAAAAACAGCTATACAGGTTTGGGAGAGTTGTGAAATCTTCACAGACCACCAGCCACGCAGACAACTTTGAGTTTAGCTGCTTTTTACCCTCTTCAAAAACCTATTTCTAGAATTCATGACATCAAACTGTATGTGGGGAGGTCAGGAGGGAGCATTTATGACTTACTCTAACTTAGCCTACTTAGATGGCATGACATACACACACGTTAAATTCCATGACTACAGTTACATTATAAGTTGTTTTTCAAGATCTGAGAATATTTCTAGAGATCATAACCAGTGTTCAAATACTCATAGCTATATACTAACGTCATACGTGTGTGTGCACACGTCTGTGTGTACACATATAGGTGGTTTAATTTCAGGATTCCAATACCTGGAGACCTTTCAAACATTAATTCAATATTTGAAAGTATTAACATGAAACATTTCACTTCCATATTTAAATGTGTTCCCCTCTTGTTACTAACTAAAAGCAGTACTCATTCCAGGTCAAAACCGCTCATGAACTACTGTAAAATGTTGTTTTTGTTGTTAATACTTATCACAAGAAGAGATTTATACATATAGTACATAAAATACCATAAAGCCTGTGTTCTGTATGCTACTGAAAAAAATCTATCATCACTAAAGAGGTTACTTTAATAAAAAAGGGCTTATCTGCATATGCAGTATTAAAGAGATTTAAAACAGGCAGTGAAATAAATTACTGGAAAGGAAGAGCAAAGATTAAAATATTTAAACCCAAGAAAGGAATATCAAAATTGATTCAGAATCATATTTATGAACACCACCTACCCTGAGTAAGACTGAATTTCAATAATGATACAAAACCAAGTATGCAATCTGCCTGCACTGCATAGTTCATGCATATTTATTTATAATGCATATTTAATACTCATCAGGACCATGCTTGCATGACAGGACACTTACCTGACACAACTTCATGAACAAAAAGAATGAAAAAATAAGAGACTACGGATTTTAGCAATGAGAAGGCTAGTGGATAGCACATTACCCAGCTTCCAAAGTAGCCTACAGATTTTTCTTCTTCATTAACATATTTTTTTGCAACACTTCAGAGACAAAACCATCAACAATTTTCAAGATCTTTATGAGTGGCAGATCCTACGTAGGAATGAAAATTCAGCATATGACTATCCAAAACCATATCCTTGATATTTATATTGAAAGAAATTCCAAAAGCCTAAGCGGGAATTGGCATTATCATACCAACAATATCAAACCTGGGTTTCACACTGTTAAATAAAATGAAAGTTCCTCAGCATTTCTTGCTTGGGCTGGCAAAGATGTAGTTCTGATTAAGGATCAAGCTCATAAATTCTATTTTTCAGGGGTTTATTTGCTTCAAAAAGGAAAAAAGTATTTATCTTATAAAAGAAACCTTTTATTCAGGCAAATTAGTTGGTGAGAACCACATAAATGGCTGCTTAAGCTAGATTGTTTTGTATTGACAGACTGTTCAGTTTATCAGTATCTTCTTATTTTATCAACAAACCTAATGAAACTTACTAGTCTGACATTATTTGGGAGATAAAATACCTATCTATTAGAAAAAAAAAAATATAAAATTATTCTTACCAAGATGACTTGGAAAAGAACTGGAAAAAGACGTATTTCTTCCACAAGGCTGCAAAAACAAATTTTAAGATTTATTTAAGAAGCAAGGAAGTGAATTCTTATTTAGCACACTTAACTCATAAAAGGAGCAGAGTAGTGTGCTTGCCAAAATCCATGACCCAGAATCTCAGCCTCTGAGTAGCTCTCAACAAAAATAAGCTCCACTTCAGTTATTAAGTAGAAACAGCAATGTTGTACTGCTTTGGAAATTACTTCTAGGTCTGCTTCACTGATCTGATTCAAGTGAGTGGAACAGTAATTAAATTAGTATTTTTAAATGGCAGAAATTAATAACAATTCAGAAATATAATACCATACATACTACGAAACAGTGTGCACCATTAATAATTTGAATTAACAGAGTCAGTGTGCATCGTGAAATTACAAACATGATGTGTTTTTTAAAGCATGCTACGTTAACTAACTTCTTGGGTTTAACATATTAATACATGATACATTTGTCAGCCACTTCTGTTGACAATACTGAGGAGTGGTTAGCCAAAAGCATTTAGCTATATTCCCTTGAATTTAAAAATCACATACAAACTAGCACACATATATATACTTACAAGAAAGAATATTCTCAAAAAACAGTAATACTTTACATTAATGCAGTCTTTTCTATCCACAAAACCCATAACACCTTATATTTATTAGTAAAGGATGCGTCTCTCACAAACACTACAATGACACATAAATTATGATTACATAGTCTTTTGTGTATTATATTATCTAATTTGAAGAATGATTGTCCCTTTTCCTTACACGCCAAACTAGATGCCTATTCACCAAACACCACAGAAAACACCAAACTGAGTGTTTTCCTTGTGTCTTTATAACATTAGTGAAGTGCTTCAGAAACAACAGGTAAGCTTAGCCTTGTAATACAGCTATAAGATAAGACTGTATGATGAGTCCCATGTAATAAATACAGAACTCAAACACAGAGACCACATCTGAAAGTGTTGAGGATGTCCACTATGACCGCATGCTCAACATGTGCTTTTGCACATTTATTTGGGGAATGAGGCATACAACATACTTCAAAATTGTCTTGCAAGTCGTAAGTCAGTTAAAAAGACAAAGTTCTATTACATAGTTCTCTGTGAATGAACAGGAGTGATATTCGACTAAAATAAGCATTTCATTTCATGACTGAAGCTTTACTGTGTAATACCCTGTACCAGCTTCTGGTACAACAATAACCAGATTAATTCTGTTTGGTTAACTATTTGTTAAGAAGAAACCATATGTTCCTACAATTACATGTTTCCATTTAAGAGCTTTTACTCACATCCATCCAGTAAGAAAAGACAAGAAGGTATAATTTGTTACAGATAGTGTAAGCTAAAGCACTAGTCTGTGAACTGAAGCAACTAAAAGGAATTGCATACTGTCTTCTATGAACTTAACGAAAAAATTGAAAGGGGGCTAGAACAAGCATCCAAGTGTCATAAAAATCATAAAATGCTTCATTTAGATTAGTGTCTCCTATCAGAGCCCTGGTTCTTCATATTTGTTGAAGTCATTTTATATAAAGGAAATATAATAAGGAATGAAAGGCTTGCTAACCATGCTAAGGCAGAGCAACCATATATACAAAGAACTGAGAATTACTCAGATATCAGATATATGCATTAAGTATAAACAATGGTTTCCTATTTCATATTGTTTTCTTATTTCTCTGATCCTTGAATTCACCTGAATAATGATGACCATACAAAATCTATATATGAAGTTGGATAGGAGCAAGGGCTTAGCCTAAGACCTATTGCATTGTACAGCATTGGCATATGGAGCTAAAGATGAGTAACACACACCCACTAAATTGGTCAAAACCTAACAAAACAATATAATTTATGCACCTATATAAACATGTTCAATACAAGTAACTGCCTTGTTTAGCCAAATGTGTTCATTTTTTTTCTTGCATAGAGAAATGTGTAAAAGCACAGATTACACCCAATGGAGAGAGAGAAAGAAGATTTTATGTAAAGAAAACCCCTCATTATTTCTAAGTTAAGAAGCCTGAATTTTAGGACGATTTCTGTTCTTATTTTGATGGAAAAAATATCCATTTGCAAGGGAAATTCCAAGTTCCTTACGTAGGTCAGGACAACCTTAAAGGTATTCTCCTCTGTGCTCTCGCAATTCTTAAATAGACAGTCCATGGCACCCTGGACACAGCCAGGTCAGAAGATAGTCATAGGATTGCAGACAGGAAGAGTTGTTATATTTGAGGTTTACTTTCCAGGGCCAAATCTACTAGTTAAATTAAAAGCTTAGACCAAGTCTGTAAAACAGAATTTTGCTGATGCGGGTATAACAATGCTGAATGTAAAAATGGTCATTTACACACCACAGGTTCCCAGAAAGAGCAACTACTACAGCAATCATATTGACAAAACAAAGTTTTGCCAGCACAACTCTTATGCTCAGGGCATATTGGAACTACTTACCCCAGCAAAAGCTGCTTACTTTGCTATGTAAGCAGCATTTAAACTGAGAACACATTGGCAGTAAAATACCATCAAATACCAAGAACAGCTAAGCAATCCTATTTAGGCAAAAACTAAAAAAATGCTTTTGTGGTAAAAAGTAAATTATGAAACAATTGGTTTCAAAATCTGTAAGCAGTCCTGACTGTTACAACGTTAGGATGTCAGCTATACTTTCTGCTGAGATAAGCTAAGACAAAACGAGAGCCAATACAGCTATTCGTAAAGGTCACCTGCAAACCTTTATGATTGAAATAAGAAACAGCTGCAGCCTTTAAAGAAAATTATACACATAACTTAGCTAAAGCATAAAGACACATCAAGCAGTGTATTAAAACAAAGCTTAAATCTGTTTTATCCCAACTTTGCAGGTATGTGCACAAGAGAGAGTGACATTACCACATTTGTCATTGCTGTTACATAGTTTTACAAAGGAAGTGTCTTAAAGCAGGTGAAATTTCAGCTATAGAATTTATTTCATAGAACGGTCATATTCTAAATCAAAAGTAGTTTGGTTCTTTTTAGGCTTTCATAAAATGTGTATTAAAATTAGGTCCTACCCTGTTTGAAAAACACAGAGAATCATCCCCATACATATAAGCAAATCATTATATCAAGTACTTGCATTTTCTTCTCAGATTACATCCAAATAAACAACAATGGCTCATCTGATCAATTACCAATCAATAGTCATCTGATTTTATAAGATTTGCCATCAATACAATCTGAATTTTTAACACACTAACATTTTTCAGAATAAGATTATGTCTCCAATTTTGCTTTCAGAACAATTGCAAGATCTCTTTTTTAAAGATATCCTAAATTGCCTTGTTGCAAAACACAAACCTACTGCAGGGCACTGAACACAGACCAAAGGCTTTTTGTTGCAGGTGAGGTGCATTAATGATTCCAAGTACCTGCGTTGAAGTAGGAGCCTTAGAACAGGATTTCTGATTTAGAATTTAAGCTTTCTTAAGTCCCAGCACTTGCATATAAAAGGCAGCACCTTATGCCAAGGTGTGAATTTACACTGCCTTGTGTTCACTTCTAACATGAATAATTCTGGTACGCAGTAATGAATACAGTCTTGACAAGAGAGAATAAGACTAACTTCTTTCTTATTTGGCATCAAGAATATCTGTACTGGTTCCCTATGCAAAATTCTTCGACGAAAACATGGTATTTCAGTTGTATGTGTTCAAGCTGGGTATTATACCAAGATAGAGAAAGAAAAACAACAAACAAACAATAAAGTGAAATCAATAAAACTTCTGATCTTGTGTCACCGGCAAAGCAATTTAGTGACATCCCTATTTTATTCCTCTAAAATTGTCTAACAATTAAATATTCTTATTAAGCTTTTTTTTTTTTTTTAAAAAAAAAGCTTTTTTAGTAAATTCTCTGCTCAAATCAACACTACAAATCCTACGTATCCAGATAACTCTATTCTTCCTTTATAGGTAGGATTTACCTGTACATAGGCTATATCTACAGTGGCAGTTGGTCCTTCAATAAAGGAAACTGCAAAAGTCTTCTGTAAAAATACAGAGCAGTGAATTTTCCAAAACACTGAGAATTGTGCTTTTAAGTCAACCCATTTCAAAAATTAGTATATTATAATATTGTTTCAAGTTTTTATAAAAAAAACCTCAGATTGGTACACTTGGAGTAAACGCTACTGATCAGTCTTTCAATCCTCATTATACAGAATAAATACCTTTTCTAGTAGGGCAGCAATGCAACAAACAAAACACACCTCTCAATAAAAACCAGGGGTTAATACACAAACAGAATTTGATTTTTCACCCCTGACAAATGACTTAAGAATTCATGCTCTTTACATCATGGTGCACTGCAGTCTGCTTTTATTCATGTCTGTATTTTTGGTCTGGATCATTCACAAAAAAATCCGCAAATGCACAAGCACACAAATGTTTGTATTATCGAATTGAAAAGCTGCAACCAAGGCTAAAGAACAAACACAAAATGACAAACACATCCATGACTTCATATCACTTTAGCAGCATGGAAGCACAGAAAGTTGGTGGAAATAGTCAAATGGAAACTCCTGGATCTCATACAGCAAGTAAGCTCAGGGATATGAGCTGTTAAGTTGTAACAGCCTCTTAGGGACATTGGTACCTTGAGTAAGTTACAGAAAAGCTCACATTAACTCTGGCTGAATCCCACACAATAAAGACCCACCACTGAATCAGAAAAATCTCAAACTCCTCTTACTGCCACACTTTCATAACATCCCCTTCGGTAGCTCTTCAAAGGCAAACACAATGATCTTATCATTGATTTTAAGAAATATTATACTAAGGCACAATTTACTATGGTATCTACCATAAAATACACCGGGGAGAAGATATATCAACTTTATCTCTAGGGGTCCCAATTATTTTAAAATCAATTTTCTGGCAAAGATTTATTCTTCAGTTCCAGCTCCCAAGATTTTTCAGCAGCTGCAGTTTACATTTCAAATGACCTGGGGGCAAGGAGGAAGAGAGGACTTTTGGCCTTTCTACGGGCAGATAATTATGTTGGATACAGAATAATTAGATTTTTATTTAATGCTTTACTTTTTGTAGTAGACAGTAAAGGAAGATATACACAACAAGAAAGATCTGTATGTAAAAGGGATATACATCACTATTATTTGATGATTATATTTTAAAATCTTTCATAAGTGTATAATTAATATTGAACATGGGAAACCTACCAAGGAAAGGCTAACCGCTATTCATAAACACAAAGCAACAAGATCTAAGAATTAAAATAAATGTGCAACTGCACTGTAAGACAAATATCTGAAGTAGGGCATTTCTTCTTTCAAATATCTTGAGTATTTACTACAACTATCAAAGTATGTGAAATGAAGGAAAATACTTTTCAGTAAGTATAATATGAAGGTTTGTACTAAATGCACTGCTCCACTGCAGTTTGTTTTCATCATTTATGAGCAGCTGAATGTTAATAACTTCCAGTAATTATGTGGTGAAATGAAAGGGGCTTACTTTCAGTCCCAGCATAAGCTCAAAAACTGTTTGTTGCACACATTTATTGGAAGGGTGTCAACACAATCCCAGTCATTTTGCCAGCAGTCTCAGCAAGCTTACTGAGGAAGAACAGATTGTATTTTCAATTCCTATTCAGTTTCCAGCCTCAAGGTTCATATTTTTATAGGAATATTTGTCTTTTGAAATGTCTAAACCACAATGTATTGTGTTTTACCCATTTCCCATTGTTTCCTACAGTTTTCTCTTGCCTATTAACAAGTAGTATAGAATACCAACAATAAAATAGCCAACGATCTTAAAATAAAATGTCCCCCTTTTTTAATATAAAATCATAATACAAAATGACTCCCAGTCAGTGAAGCAGTAATTGCATGCAGGCATGAATATTATATAATTTTCAAAAAATTAGAAGTATACATGTTATCAAGCCATAAATATTACGGACCTACAACATGGTATAAAACAAGAAAATACTATGACCAAAAGCTTGAGGGGCACTCAGCGTTATAGTCATAAATAAAATCTTTTGAAGCTCTCTGACAAAGCTGCAGCCTCTGCCACCGTGCTCTGGACATTCAGTGGCAACATTAAAACCTTTGCCTTACCAGAATTATAAGAATTTCCTACTTTTTAGGGTATAAAATCTTTGCTTCATTTTTAAAAAGAATTCACATGAAGTTTGGCTCCTTAAAAACATCTGATTTTGAAAGTTGTATTCCTTTCCCTTGAGTACTAAATCCTGAGGGATATTTTGCTTGAAAAGAAATTATATTAATACTTCCATTATAAATCATTTTCATGGTCTTTTGACACCTATGAGTCGATGCTTCCTCCTCACTTTGAAAGAGAATTGATTTTGTCTAAAACATTAAAAATACATATCCAAGCCCTTTTCAATAGTCTCCTGTTCTCTTCCTTGCTGAGAATATAGAATATTGTCATTTACTCTGATATCAAGGGTTTCAGATTTAAGCCCGCGGTGTTCCAATTCCCATTGATGATTACACTCTGGAAAGGACAGATTAATTCTCCGAATGGACTGCCTGTGAAGTGCTAGGATCTCTAATGTAGAGCAATATGCCAAGCTATTCTTAGTCAACCAGTAAGATCAGAATTTTTTACAAAAAGAAAAAAAAGCAACCTTCCTCCCAAGATTAGGTTTTTTTTATATTGCCAGTGATAATACACACCCCACACACACAGAGTTTATTTCAGTTTGTTCAATGACACGTTTCAATATGGATATATGATTGATAATTTTTCTATTCCACTTACCTCTAGGAAACCAAAACAGAGAAGCTATGCATTGATTTACATATTAAAGAAATTTGCAGAAAAAGACCAAAAGTGATTTACAAAGCCACAAACTGTCAGTAGCTGTATCAGTTTTCCATGATCATTTTACAGATATTATTTTTCCTGTCACTGTGCTTAACAATCAAAATGGTATTCTGAGCTCTACACAATGGTTAAAAGAAATCAGAATTTACTAAAGATGAAAAACTCCACTTTAGAGACAATTTTCAAAATTTCAGGTGAATCTATATCACAATTTGCAAATAAACTCAAAATTATTCTATTTAAACTGTCTTAATATGTTCTAACAGTAGTTTAATCACTCCAAACAAAAATTTTCAGGAAAACTGGACTGTGCTAATGTGTCCTGTCTCAGATTAAATAACTGTATGCTTGTTCTTTCTGCTAAAGACTGACTGAGGAGACTCATTTCCAAGTCCTTGGTCAATTTGATTCAAAGTGACCCTGTAAGTACTCCAGTTACAACTCTCAACTGAACAAAAGCATGTCAATCATCCATTCCAAATTTTGATATCTCACTGAAGTATATCTATGTTTTAATTTACACAAAATAACATATCTTAATAAGTTTTTTTTAAGAGTTCACATTATCAGAATGGAGAGCAATAAGGACATAACAGTGATACAATAATCAGTAAGAATTCTGTGGAAAAGAAATGCAAATCTTGCTTTAAAAATACACACACCTCAGGCTCCTGGAATGTCTATAAAAATAACCTTAATTCTTCATAAACTTTCAGTATCAGTGAGTTAAAACACAATGAATTTCAAGTATGGTCACTTGATCATGATAATACCTAATAAACCTACTCATCTCCTGAAGTATCAGAAATTATACAATTGAAAAGCTTTTGATTACAATCATGATATCTTACTCTGAAAAATGATTTTATGAAATATTATTCCTCAGGAAATTTTTCAGCTTAAGGATGAAGTTCACTACTTGTTACAAATGGAACTGATGAAAATCTAGTAAATCTTACTTCTTTTATTTTAGCAGAGCTTTTTTGATGTTGCTGCTGTTAAAGCTTAAAGAGTAATATTTTGTCAAGTTTTTGCCAGGTTGTGATTGCATATCTTAGACTTGTTATTGTATCCAGCTGGAAAATAAGATAATTCCATTATTCCTTGACTTCTAAAGACTTGTCTGAAGGCAAGGAAGCACAACAATGTTAGTCTTTTCTCCAGTTCTGCTACTTTTAATATTATATTAAACAAGAACTGTATTGAAGTTTTTAGAAGTTAATTTTCAGATTTTTATTTAACATATAATTTTATGAAATGTTAAGATGTATTTTAATATTGTCTAAAATAAATAGCTGGTTAGACAAGTTATTTCAACCATATCTCAGATACTTTTCCAAAGCCTTTTTTTTTAATTATTTTTAAGCATCTGCGTATTTATGACTTTAAAGTCAAGCCTGACTGAGATTTCAGCCCTAAGTAGCTACAATTCCTTAAACATAAAATCATTGTTTGCCAAATGATTTTAGCTGATTTGATACATCAAAAAGCTTCAGACAATTCTGAAAAAAAACTTTTAGTCATACACTCTTAGCCATATGATTTAATTTTAGATAGTCCTGTGAGAAGCAGGGAGTTGGACTCAACGATCCTTATCGGACCCTTCCAACTTGAGATATATTCCATGATATGAGAAACACAATAGTATGTCGAGCAATTTTTTCTTGCTTCTGGCCTTGTATAGCTAAGCACTCATGTCTGAGAGTCTTCACATGGAACTATTTGCACAAATAAGGACTGCAATTAGTCTTACATAACCAAGATCTTTGGCTATTATTCTTATTCCTAAGAAATTATAATACAATCTGTTAAATGAAAGAATGGGGGTGAGAAGAAAGTACTTCCTTCAACAACAAAATCAAGACTCTACCAGTAACCTTGGGACATTTCCAAGATGGCAAAGCATTCATTTTACACCTCAGACTTCCAGCACTTTGTTAGACAGATGTTAATGAAACCTTCTGAGCCCATATGGTTCTTTGAAAGGTGATCTGTAAGGTGTAAACATAAATGCACCCTTTGCTAAATTACTGACCTATGTTTTCAACACACCAAGGAAGGTAAAGTAGGCTTTACACCTTCAAAAAATCATTTGAGACTCCTCTCATTTTGCATTTTCTGCAGATCATGACACAGCAAGAAGCAAGGAAGCCGAATAATGGTCACTATGTGGGTTTGGAGCCTGTTCTAAAATATAGTCTACAGTACTGCAAATCCTTCTACACACAAAAAAAATTATAAAAAAATCTTACTGAATTTAAAATAAAAAGCACCCCTTCAGATTGCTAGAGATATGGGTGATGAGGGACAGATGGGAGGGAGTGGGTGAGATCAAAGCAAAGGTCTCAGTTCACACACCAGAAATCACTTCTTCGTACAGTCAGCTAACACTGATTTCAAGTATTCTCAATTCCTACAAAATGTAATTCTACTACATGACAAAAGGGCTGACCCAATCTCTGAAGAATGGCAGAAGTTTGAAAGAGATACAACAGAAGACTGGCAAGTCTCTCACAAAGCAATATCTTTTCACAGAAGCACTTGCAATCAAGCATTTTTAGGTATTTTAAAAATAATAATGGAATATATAAAAAAGAGCCATTAAAGTGAATTTAAGCCATCTATTCAACAACAGGATTAAAATCTGTGAAAATTAAGATCAACAGTTCAGATTTTAACCTGTGTAGAGACTGCAGTTCTTGCATGTATGATTAACTGTCCTTTCTATGCAAAGTCTCTAGGGAAGAGACTGGTAAATAATTTGCTAAAAATCCAAACCCAACTTCTGTTACTGAAAGAAAGAGGACACAAAGCAAATCCACCCTGAGCTGTGAAAAAAAAACTCGGAAAAAAACGAAGCTTTAAAAACATTCCATAGCTACGGAACAACTTTTTATTAATTTCATAAAACTATAAGCAGGTAGAACACCACCACTAAGTGTTATGGTAACAAGGTTATCTTTCAATCTTCTGAATATTTCTTCCACCTACACAAAAAAAATAATCCCTACAAAACTATCTAAAATATATTTTAGATATTAGAATTCATATTTATAAATATGAATATTTATTTATAAAAAATCATATTTAGAATTATGAAAAATAATGCATGAGCAAGAAAATGTTGAGAGAACATTTGGAAATAGTAGCGTTTCTGAGTTGGATCTGCACGAGGATTTAGGTGTCCTCATGGTCCTAGAATTTCCAGTCATAAAACACAAAAGCATGTGTGTATGTGTGTGGGCGTGCCTAAAATCAGAATTGCAATATTCAAAACACTGCCCAGGGATCTGGCTGATCCAACCAATATGAAGGCTTAAAATGCTCCTATCTTCTGGGTTCAGTAATCAATATCTATTTAGGATTGACATTCTCATGCATTACTCACTTGTTTTCTTTTTAAAAAGAGTAGCTTTGGGGTTTCGTTGTGTTTTGTTTAACAGTTACCCAATTGTCTTCCTTGGAAGTGTAGCAGAGACCCAGGTTCCAAACCTCTTCTTCATCCCCAGACTTCTCTCTTCAGGTAAATTCAGCTAGTCAGTAGGCTATGTTCACTCTACTAAGGGTTATGCTCCAACCTCTCTTAGTGAAACTATCCTACTCAACAGAAAAAGGATTAGAGTTTTTATTAGACCACAGAAGGGGAGAACAAATTTGTCACCTATTGTTTTACTTCACCACCTGCCAAAATGAAATCTTGAATCCCTGGTGATATCTATGTATTTAAAAAAAAAAAACAACCCAACATACAAATATTTACAAATACATAAATTCTGAAAAAAACCCTTTTTTAAGTGTTGAATTCTTTTTTTGTAAAACTTGGTCTTGGCGTAAGGGTCCCAATTTAGAAGTTCCCAATGAAAAAAGCCAACATCTAAACAAGTATATTTACATCTTTTTTTATCATAAATTAGCTTGGTGAGGTTCTAACAGCAGCATTTTTCTCTGTAGAGAATGCATATGAGTGGCTGAGGGAACTGGGGTTGTTTAGCCTGGAGAGAGGGAGGTTCAGGGGAGACCTTACTGCTCTCTACAGCTACCTGAACGGAGGCTGGAGGCAGGTGGGTGTTGGTCTCTTTTCCAAAGTAACAAGTGATAGGATGAGAGGCAACAGCCTCAGGTTTGCACCAGGGGAGGTTTAGGTTGGATATCAGGAAAACTTCCTAACCAAAAAGGTTGTCAAGCACTGGAACAGGCTGCCAAGGGCAGGGGCTGAGTCACCGTCCCTGGAAGTATTTAAAAGACCTGTAGATGTGGCACTTAGGGACATGCTTTAATGGTGGACTTGGAAGTACTCAGTTAATGATTAGATGCAATGACCTTAAGGGTCTTTTCCAACCTAAATGATTGTATGATTCTATATGGTCATCTGCCTCAAACTGAAGTATCAGTAAAAGAGGTTATAGACAAAATTAACAGAGACAAATCACCAGGACCAGAGAGCATTTGAAGAGTTCAAAAGAAACTAGAGAAGAAAATAGCTGTTAACTGTAGTGTTTAAACTGTACCTTGTTTAAAACTAGATGCTTTCATAGGAGAGATTTAAAAGACGGAAAATGGGATCTTATTGGCTATTAACTTCCGATAAAAGTTACATGGGGGGTGAAAATCTGGGTATTACAGACATTCTAAGCTGAACAAATGAGTAGAAGCTATTGTGAAGAACAGAAATGGTGGGGATGCACAGAGCAAGAACCAAGACACTTGTTTTAAAAGGACAAAATGTCAAATCCATGACAGATCTTCGAAGTCATCAGTCAGTGTGTGGACAAAGGACTGCTGGTTGATACAGTATTCTTGAGCTTTCAAAATCTGTTTTGTAAGGACCCCTTACTAAAGGTTACGAAAAGATAGGCGCAGGACTGTTCAGATTGCAAATGGTACAGCTAAAGGAGACAATATTGCAGAAATTTATGAAGTAGTGTGTGCTTCTTTTTGAATGTAAGAACTTGATGGCATCAAATTTAGCAGCAAGTGCCAGATCAGACAAAGAAATCCCAAAAAACCCTCTAAAGATGGTAAATCTTCATATGCAGGTGATTATGCTATAGAATAACTATAAATAGCAAAAGTTATTTATCAAGTATCTTTGTGAGCCCACATAAATGAAACTGAAATTACTCATCAATAGCTACTGTCTACAGAACACCACATTGTCTTATATAGCTTCTGAAAAGAAAACTCACAGGGGGCTGAGAAAGCCCGCAGAAAGTATTGTCACTCACTTGATGCCTTCTTATAGTCTTCTCTGGGCACCTGCCCTTGAAAACAACACAATAGATTGGATGGTGGTTTAGATCTGCTTCATGCTGAACAGAGAAGATTTGTGGCAGGACTGAATTCACTCAAGTTTGCAACTCCAACTGTAGTACCCTAATCAGCTGACCCTTCCTCACAACCTGTTTATTCTTTATTTACTATTTATATATTCACAACAGCAAAAATTCACTCTGGAAAGTAAAAATAACCAAGAAAGAATGGCATTTCCCCCTTCTGCTTAACGCTTTAACCTAGAAAAATAAATACGTCAACATTACAATATGACATTTTTCAATAACTGGTTTAACAGTAACATCAAATAGTAGCCTCACATTTTTAAAACTTAAGATATTCAGCAATTCATCAGCAACATGAAAGAGAACACAAAATTGAAGGTTTAAGGTTAATAGCTAATTTCTTTACTAAAGGGGGATTTTTATAAAATGTACCACTAAGGAGTTGTGTTTCACATTAAAAACGGTGATTAGCATTACAGTCAGCACATGACTAGACTATAAGAACTCACTTGCAATAATGAACTCCAACCAACGCCTTTGATATGAACTACAATGATGCACAACTTGACAACAGTGTTATTAGCTGACACAGAACTTAACATTTCAAGAGTCTGTTTCTGGGTAAGTCTTCCTGCCTGGTGTTATTCAGTAAAGCAGCATATATGCAAATATCATACAACAGCAAAAATCACATTAATTCTTTGCTGGTTTATATTAGCATTCCTTCTCTAACAAGAAAGTCAGCATTCTTACAACTCAGTTTTCATAGATGGGAAACCAGCGTAATCAGAATCCAGTTCAAAATCTACATAAATATACCCCAAAGTTCTAATAAAACTGTACCATCCTCTGACAATCTCTCAATCCAGCTGCACTGAGATTTTCTTACTAATATTACACACCTCTAACATGTAACTCTACTGTTCAGTTCAGCTGACTAGGCCCTATAAGCTTACCTGCTGTCAGAGCTACTCCATATTATTTTATTCATATTCATTACAGAAAGTAAGTAAACACATAAAAACAGAGAAGTAATTTAGAAGCAAATAGATTAACTTTTTAAAGCGAACATTTCTACCTTAAACTAGGAAATTAAAATGATTGAGAAGAACAAAGTGTTTTTAAAGCAATTAATAGACGCCCACATTAACAAATTCACCAAGAAAGTACTGAAGTGCTAGCCCTATAGTATAAAGAAAAAGAAACTACAGCAGGTTCAAAGATAATCTGGGCACAATACCAACAAGTACTTGTGAACCAAATCACAATTCTAACACCACAAACCAATTAAAAGAGTTGGAGTTTGAGGTTTTTTACTGTTTGTTTTTTGAAATCGAGAGTATGGATATTACATACACCATTTCAGAACATACAGAAATATCAACAAATGCTAATGTAGAACATCATGATGAATGAAAAGAGGATCAATTCATTACTAACACTGACTCTAAAATGTGCTTTTAGTGGCCTTTAATAGAAAATGCATGGGTATGAACAGTACCATAAATGAAGTTTGAAAATTGCACGATTCTTACATGATTCCAAAGACACTGTGATAAAGAGTTACTTTAGACAAGACAGTCTGCTGTGGTGTACATGGTTGATATAGCTATCACCTCACAGATACTAGATACGTGGCACTTAGAAGCAGCAGATGGTTTTGTTGCTCTTCAGCACCTTCCTGTTTTGTTTTCTGCTGCTTTTCCCCCTTTTCTACAACAGTGCCTAATGTCTGTCTGGGAAACTTAACAGTACAGACTGGAGGTGGGGAAGTTTCCTTAATTTGCTCCCCTGTCCTTCAATCCACCGTAAATCTAAGATGGGTCACGCCATTAGTTTTTAGATTATTTTTTCTCCCTCAGGAAATGACCTTAATGACAAAATACAGGAATGTGTCCCATTCTCATGATTATTATCTGATGCAGTATCTGACACTCCCCTCACCTCCACTCTATTTCCTTTACTGTCTCGTTTCCTTGCAACCAAAAATGGATATTTTAACAACCCATAAAAATCAGAATCCATAGTTTCCAGTATTTAGCTTTCAGATACATTAATGTCATCAAATGCTGTAAGTTTCTGACTAAAGGTAAGCCAAGTAGCTGCACAAAAGAGCCCACAGCAAAATACATAGCTGCATTTCATAACCTTATTTGTAAGACCAAGAGACAAGAATCATGATCCAATATGTTTCCTGCAGTAGCACAGTACAAAATATCTTCCCATAGACAAAACATTTCAGATGAGCTGATCAGTATACCATATTAATAGAAACTACAAAATTCACTTCAACTACTCCTTGTTACTAGAAAATCTATGAATCTGATCATTACAGATCACAACAGTGTACAAGACTCAAAGCAGGAACCAAAAAAGCCCCAACCCTTAACGAACAGATTATGTCTGACTTCTGACTCATACATACAGCCTATACATTAAGCTGGTCAACACACAAAGGACAAGGTATCTTATAATACTGCTCTTTTTGAATACAGACTTTGCATAGTTAAATCAGATCTCGCCCTGCTGCAGTCATTTGCTCCCACTATGAGAAGTTCAGTTCCTCCAACAACTTCTTACGTAAGTAAAATCCAACAAGAGTAAATCCAACAAGGGGAAAAAAAAACCCTAATGCAAAATGCAGTAGTCCAGAGATTAATCATGAACTGAAGCTACCTGTTTCCTTAATATCATTGATTTCTTTTAAAAATCAGACTCAAAATAGCTAAAGATGAACTCTGCTATTCATTTTCACACTGGTTTTAATGTCCACAATTTTTCTTATCAGAGGACATTAAAAATTCTTGAGGAAAACAAGGCAATACGTACTTAGGAGAGCCACAACACAATATTATTAACACTTTTAACAGCAGACTATTAGCTTTGAGCCCCGTGTAAAATAGGCAACTGATGGACAAATTCTGTTCAAAGCTCATTCTTCCGGTATCTAATTTTGTAATAAACAAACTCTAAGTGAAGTTGTATCAGACAGCAATTGTTGCATGATGTAACAACAGGTATGTAAAGGAAACACATGACTCATTTATGCTCTAACCCATTAAGCTGAAAACAAACAAGAAAACACTCATCCTTCTCTAAAACTGGATTTTCTTCCTGTGGATGCTCATACAATCAGGTGTCCAAATATTTAATGTGCTCATAGAAACACATTAAAGTAGGGGGATTTTTACAGTTACCATCTTATACATGCTGGAACTAACAACATTTTGAAACATGTAATTCTGTAGCACATTAATGGGACATCACTAGAATTCTCCACTGCTGAATTGAAAAGCAATAGAGCAGAAGAGTTTCTATAATACAGAATGCTCAAAATTACCCCAATAGTGGAGCAATGGCAAAGATTATATTTTTTTCTGTATTCTTACAAAATATTAATTATTAAAGGCATTCAAAGGAGATATATATTAGCAGTATTTTACCACAAATTTTTGATTTTAAGTTTTAAAAGGCATTTAAAATATTTTAATATCTGTTCGTCTGCCATGTAGATCAAACTACCTGTAATAGAAAATAAGTGTCCAAAAAAAAAAAAAAAAGTAAAAAGGAGATCGCATGTTTCTCCTCCAACACCACAAGAAGTTAGCTGATTTACAGTATCAGCTATGAAAAAGAAGAAACAAAAGACTGGAATGCATCTGTCTCCTTTCAAGTGCTAAAATAAGAACTGCTCAAATGCTGATGCCTCTATCAGTAAGCACACAGGAAAAGACTGAGGGAATGGGAAGAAGAAGAAAGGTAAGTGTGAGATACAAGAAAAATGGTGGGATTAAAGAAAAGAAAGCAAGAAAGAGAAAATGTGTTAGGTGAACAAGTCTGAGAACAAGCTATCATATGGAACAAACTATATAAAACACAGTAGCCCTCATTCTCCTCCCAATTCACAATTCCAAATAACGTTAAGTATTTTTGAAAGAGGTGGAGACAATAAGGTAAAATGCTAATTTAAGATTTTGCCATTTTACAAACTCTTTGCTACCATCATTTGTATTCCTTTAAAGTAAAACACAGCAGAAAGCATCCATCCTTAAACCCAGGATAAAATGTAAGCACCGAGAAGCCACGGAGACTCAATTAAAAGTGACTCACATCACTGTCATCAGTACTATAATATAGTAGAGTTTTTCCACAAAGAACAATTTAATCCCAAAGGATCTGTGTCCAATGTTACTCATTTACTTCCAATCACAACAATCAAACACTTTCCATAAGCCTAATGAAAGGGGCAAGGGACAGCATATGCCTTAAGTAATTCTGAGTTCCACACATACTGATGAATTAGCCATCAAACCAAAACAGAATCAATTGTGGTTGTTCCCTATAGCATGTACCTTGTTCCCATTTTGTTCACTAGCAAATATGAATATATTATTCTGTCACACTTTCGATGCATTGGCTACTTCCAGCTAGAGTTATTGGGAAATCAAAGAATCAGGAAGACAGACCAAAAGAATCGGATAAATTTTGCTCCTTCAGAAATCTAGCCGAACAAATTATTAGTGAAAGTAAAAGAAGAGGGCCAGTAAGACACATAAGAAACAGAATAATTAGGGATGTGTTAGTATCTGGAATCTAGTAACCAGTTCTTAAATAACAGGACACACTGGTACTTAAAATTATTAAGAGTTCATTGATATCCACAGCTGCTCTTAAATAATATTAAAAATTGCTGTCTGCTGCAAGACCATGAGGATGAGTGTGCATTCACAATCTGCCTACATTGAGCAAAATGGCAAATATGCATGATTCCTCAAATAAAGAGAATTCATTAGGCAGAGGAAAAGTGCTGCTATAATACCCAGCATTCTAGTTACAGAAATATTTTTTGTAATTTTTACTAGAGTAAGTATCTGTAAGTTAATTCTAAAAATAGAAAGCTGCATTATTTGTATAATACATAAAATCCTGCAATAGCATAAACAGCTTCTATATCATAAAAATATAATTAAGTACATTTACTGTATTCAAACTCTTTAAAATATCAAGCCATTCTATTTCCTAGTTAATTTTTAGCCTACTTAGTATATTAAAGCACTGTTCACAGTAGCATCATAAAAGATTAAAAGAGGATATTTTCATCTCCTGTAATAAAAACAGTGGGAAAACAAATTTCCTGTTTTTTTTTAATCTTGTGCTTATGTCAAAGTAGGACAGTATGGTATGCAGTGACTTCCTAACAGTAACATTATCAGACGCCATGAACAGACAATGGCGAGTGCAAGAACAACCTAGTTTTCTGGGCAGATTTGGGAAGAGAAATAGCTGTGTGCATGCACGCATATGCCAGAGATATTAATCCTTACTACTATTAACAAATGCTGTTTAAATTCTATGCCACTTTTTTTTGTTTGTTTTTGGGTTTTTTTTGTAAGTCCATAACTGCCTAAACTTTGGAACAAAGAGACATTAAGATATTTCTAAACCTACTGAATGTACTTACACCAAACATTAAAATCCATATTTAGGAACTTTAAAGGGTAGCTATACTTGCAGGAAATCTGAACAGCTTTAAAGAGAATTGATTGGTCTAAACCTTTCACAAACACACCACCTTTGTCCTAATACAAATATGCTTAGCCAGACAACAGTTTTAGTATTAATTTTTTTTTTAAAGTTTGAATGATAATTCTAATGTTTAAATTCTTACAGTTTTGTCTTTAGTGTTTCATTGGCTAAATCCAGATTAAAATAACCAGGATCATATGAAATTGGCACAAAAAACGTAAGATTGTGTTCTACAGCAAATACTCTCCAAGGATTTTCTAAAGCTCCTAAGTGCTAGTCTAAGTAGTGTGCCAGTGAGATCTAAGTTATTGTTAATTCCTAATTAAAAAAAAATAATAAAAGAATTGGAACAGAAAGAGCTCAGAACAACAGGGAATGTGTAGTTGTATCACCTTACGGAAGCAGGGCTGTGTTCAGTCAGAGCCACCAACAGTTTCAGAGCATACATTGGTACTGGGTCTGGAGCCATCAGAATGTGCTTGTACCTGAAAGGGAAGGGGCAAAAGGAACAGGTCAACAGTGAAAAAAAAATGTCAAGAGATGCATGTTAAAAAGTTTATATTAAAAATATATAATTTCCCATTTCCAAACTTTACAATAACCACAATGGAAATACAATGCTGTTTGGAACTGTACAAACCAATAAACAAGACTCACTTAGAAACTTTAAAACCAGCATCAGATTAACTTTAAAAGCAGCATTAATCAAAGACGACATCATGTTTTAGAGAGAGATACACAATTATAAAATATGTAAAATTTATAAAACACATATAATTTATATTTATAAATGTGTATTTAAATAATATTTATTTATAAAAAATATTTATAAAACATGCATTTTTACTATATGCATATGATTTATTTATTAATGCACATTATATATTTTCATATATTTAAACAGCTAACCTTCAAGCCACAAGTAAAAACTGAGCCTCAAAACATTAGGCATAAGATTTATTCAGTGCTCCAGAAGACCATCAACCAACTTGTACATGATTAAGCTCTGTATTTTGTTTACATCATGTTTTTTCTCAAAATGAAATATTTACTTACAGAACACTCGCATTGAGCTGTATGTTTTATTTCAAATTTTAAAAAAATACTGTAACTACAGAATACTTCCATTCTCTGAGTTATATGGAACAGAACAATACAAAAATACTCCAAAAGTATGTTTATTGAGAACTATAGCACTGAAGATAAAACTATATGAAAAATATCTATGAAACATTTCCAAATATCACTTCATGGAAATATTGGTAAAGCAGAACAGGCTGCTGAAAAACAAAACAGACCTTGCTCTTGCTGCTAACATTTCAGTAATACCCACCCTACAAGCAGGGCTATTTTTGTTTTCTTTAAATCAAAATCTATCTGGACAGCAACAAGATACAATATTGGAAGAAAGAAAGATGTAGGCATAAAAAACACCATGGACTCAGCCATGTCAAAGCACCGTCTTTGATTACAAATAGTACTACATTAAACATGGAAGTAATAGAATTGGAAGCATAAATCTCTTCATCTGTAGGAGAAAAAACATGGAGAAAAATGAAAGGATGGAATTTGTAGGAACATGTAGGTAGGTTATCACGTTTTGTGCAACAAAACACTTCCTGTATGTTTTTCTTTTTGTGTTCCAGTGCGGGGAGGGAGTGGAATCAAGCAAATCACCAAGAATTTTACGTCACATCTTGAGATCCCTGGTGCTGCCTGAACTGAGGAATTTGGATCAGTTCCCACCACCTGGGTGTCAGCACGTACCCTGCTGTGTGCCAGCTCTTCACCAGAATGAAGATCCCCTCTCCCCAAGCATCACATCTCCACCCATCTAATTTACACAGGAAGGAAATCTAGAACAAGATGTGGTGCTTTCTGGTCAAGTCTCCAATCTGGACAACTGTAAGACAGGCGTTATTAGCTGTGCAGTCTTGACGTAGCCTGTGGGAGCTCCTCCACAGAGGCTAACATCCCACACAAGCACACAGCCTGTGGGCAATGTGTCATGGATATTACATATTAGCTCGAACGTGCTGCCCTAGACTTGCAAACCACACTGGAGAATCCACACAATAAACCAATTAGAAGTCAGTGTTGGCTTCATGTCTTCAGTGAATAAAATCACTCCTTTACAAATAACAGATTCCAGTTCAGTTTGTGAAAAATCAGCTGTTTCTCACTGGTGATTTAAGTCCCTTTCTTCAAAAAAGAAAAGACTCTAATACATGAGTAGACACTGATTGCGGAAGCCTTACAGGTGAGCAATACATATTCCTGCCAAATTTAATGGAACTATTTGTTTTGGTTTTTTTTTTTTTTCTTTCAGAATCCATGACTAAATCCTTTAAGGCAAGCAAAGATGCTATTAGGCGACTCAGGTGCCAGAAGTCATCTGCTCAGTGCCTAAAACACGGATTTAAGTCTCAAAAATGGTTATTCCTAATAGTAATAACGAAGGAATCAGCCATGCCAGCTTAAAAATTTGACGCTTGGCAATATACTTATTTTATTATAAACACATAGATACCTTCCCTAAATGGGGTCCACTTCAAACAATTTTAAGCTGCCTGTGTATTACATCTGAGAGAGACTTACTACTGTGCACACTTAGCATCCTAATTCCTCAAGGTTCAATAAAAAAAGTCTCACTTAATTTCCTTTTACTTGAAACTATTCCCCCCTCCCCTAAGATAGCATCAGTAAAGAATATTTCTAAGGGAAGGTGCAGTGATCCATCAAACCATGTGAGAAAATTCAGATTACTAGAGTCAATATCTTAGTAATTAATATAAACACATTGCCTGAACAAAGGCCATTAGAAGCTATGAATATATGAATCTTCTCTGAAGGGAAAATATTCCACGCTTGAAATACTTTGTTAAATGAACGAGTTCATCCAATGATTTCCCTGCCACTCCAGAACACAAACCAATTTAGTAACAAGTTTTAGAGAGCATTTTATAAGGGTTCTGTAAACTCTAGGTACTACACTGCAAGGAGTTATTCTGTCAATCTTTTCTATAAGCAACTGTGACAAGAGGACCTAAAGATTTGTGGTTATGGATTCTCTTTAAGCTCTTAAAAAAGACTGAATATTTTATCTACTAATTATCTCAAATATCCTGGACTTGCAGAATTGACTCAGCATTCTACTAAGAACAAGCTACATAATCTTTCAAATGAAATAAAACTTTATTTACACATTCTTCTACTTTTGCTGGTTCTGGCTCAAATATCAAATTTATATATAACTAGGAATATTAAGAATTAAATAAAGAAGAGCTTATGTTTCAATTTTTGATAAAAATCTCTGGATAGGTAACACAAAGCATTTACCTGATATTCATTTTCTATAGGTGAAACTTTCATTTTGGTTATGAAATGCTCAGGAAAATAACCTTTCAGTGAATTGAATAAAATTGTGTTGTGAAATTTCAGTTCAATCAAAATCCTATGAGGATGTTAACTTTCTGATCTACAAATGCAAAAATATTTAATGGACTTACCATTTTATTGATGATACCAAAGACAAGAAAAAAGTAGTAACCACAGCATTCCTGCATTTATCTCAAAATGAAGGCAATTAAGACCATTTCTATTTCATGCACAATGACCAAAATTCTATTTGCTGGGCCAGTTTTCCATTTAAACAAATTAACTTGTGGATGATAGTTATAGGAACAAAATATATACACAAATGAGTTCATTATAACCTTTGCTAAAAAGAACATCACATATCAAACCCAATATTGCTCCCTTCCATACTCAACAGCTCTCAGTTCTTAAAAAGTAGAATCAAAAGGGATTGAAATACCTACTTCCCCACACAGACTGCCCAGGAACAAACAGCCCTTGCATGCCTCCCTCTTTTGACTGTCCTCCAGCTGAGTCACTCTGTCCCATCCTCTGTCCAGCGACAGAAAGAATATCAGCAAACACCTCTCCAGCCTCCAAATAAAAAGCTAGTTGTCTCTTCACTTTCTATCTCACAGTCACTCTTACTTTTTGGGATAGAGCTTTACACTATCTTTAGAAGTAGGTTACACTGCATCTCAGACCTCCCTTTTCTTTTTCAATTTAGGCCAGACCCCTTTGCATTCAGATAAAGCTTCTTTTGAGAACTGTAGAGAGTATATGAAGATTCATTCCTACCTCCCATCAATATTTTTTTATCCATACCTAGAAAATTCCTGAACAAAACTTACCTTTTGTGTCTTTTTTGACATTTAAAGCAGTTACTTCGGTCTTTTCTTAGTTTCTTTTTGAGTTTTCTCCAAATTTTGGAGTTTTGAGGCTTTCCAGTCGAAACTGATTCAGAGTTCCCTTTTCTGCAGAAAATTCTCAAATTCTCCTCTGCATTTTGTTCCCTCTGTGCCTTACTGTATTGATTACCTGCCCCCTTGTCCTGGTTTCAGCTGGGATAAAGTTAATTTTCTTCTTGGAGACTAGAGCAGTGCTGTGCGTTGGATTTGGTATGGGAACAGCGTTGATAACACACTGATGGTTTTGGTCATTGCTGGGTAGTGTTTGTATTGGGAGGGGACACAGCCAGCTCAGCTGGCCTGAATTAGCTAACAAGGTATTCTGTACCACAGGCTATCATGCTTGGTATATAACCGGGGGGAGGGGTGGTTGGCCAGGGCTGCCAGTCATTGCTTGGGGACTGGCTAGGCATCAGCCAGCAGGTGGTGAGCAGTCATATTGTTCATCACTGGTTTTCTTTTCTCCCTTCCTTTTGGATTTCATTCCTCTTTCCTTCTCCTTCCTTTTCATTATAACTATTACTGTTATCTTTACTATTGTTCTTTTGGTTTTATTTTATTTCAGTTATTAAGCTATTCTTATCTCTACCCTTTAGTTCTACATCCCTTTCTGTTTCTCCTCCCCACCCCTCTGGGGGAGGGGTGAGTGAGCGAGCACCTGCCTGGCACTTAACTACCAGCTGGGGTTAAAACACCACATCAACACAGGTGAACATATTTACTAGAGGTTGGCTCAACACACAGGTTCAAGTAATGTATTAAATATGCAGACACTAGTTAACGCCTTCTGAATCACTAGAAGATTTACATACTGTTTTACTATGCTCCTGAACTAGAGCAAAATTTGTTTATACCAAGTTCCAATATATTCCAAATATCAGAAACTTCACATTTATTTTCTTGAGATAATCTCAAACTGTTTTCTGAATACAAGTATCACCATCTCTACCGGTGAGATAATGGAACTGTTTCAGGAAATACTTCATGCCTGGAACCAAGATTCTGAGCTACTGCAAGACCCTTTTTCATACATCTACAATGCAATGCGTGCCAAGATAGCCCAAGTGTAGTCCCCAGAGTAGGATCATATTTAGTCTCAGACCGAAAATCCCTGCCACATAATTGAGATAATTAGCTTGAAGACAGGAGTATACTGGCTGTTTTCCTTCCAGTTTGTAATTAGCATGACACTCCCCCTACACCCTCCATTTCAATGAGAAACATGTTATAAGGTGGGCATTTCTGTGCAGAGCAAGTTTCAGAGCAAGGACAGACTTTGGTATCACTTGACTCCAGGTCTCCACTCCAATCTGAAGAAAATAATCTGACAGCTTTTAGTAATGCATATACTCTATTTTAAAAATAGTATTTCCATTTTAATTCATATTTATATATTCTGTATTTCCTAGAGAAAAAAGCATTGTGAAGATAGATGCGAAAATAAGCTTCTCCATAGAGCTTTTAAGATTTCCTTCCCATTCTCTCTCACAGAGAAATGATTACCTGTCTGGCATGGATAGAACTTTGGTCCTCAAACTGTAACACTAGTCAACTAGCAAGAGACAGTCTCATTTTGGAGGAAAGCACTGTGTTTCTGATCATAAACCAGCATCCATTCCTCTACCCTTCTGTCACTTACTTAACGTAGGGGTGGGGAACAATTCTCTCACTTAGAGCAGCTAAGTATTTACAATTATTAACTTTTGAGTACCACACATTAAAATACACTGTAACATTATTAGAATAATGTGAAAGAAAAATGATGACTCATCATTACTATCCTCATCTTGTGTTCATGCTTTTCATCCCTCTACTTGCAGATGTTATCAAATGTGCCTAACACAGAAAGCCGCCTTTACGCTCACGTGCAAGTCAGTTTGAAATGATAAGGCCTTATTTGACCATAAACTATATAAATTAATTTCTAGCCCACATCTGGCCCACAGGCTGTAGTTTCATCTACTTTGCTGTAGGACAGCAATTTAGAGGCAATAGCCCCTGGGTGGGTCATGGAGGACTAACCCATCCTGCACTATTCGCTTTCAGAAAGTTACATGCCTTTCCATGTGATTTCAGAACATCTTACATGAGGGCACAATATCCGAATTAGACAAAAAGATGTTGCTGTTAGAATTTTCTGACTTTATTAACAGAACAAAGAGGAGTATTTAAAACAAAGCCCAAAAGCTAGGGAAAATTTGTTTCACGTCAAGAACAGCCAGAGACACAGTATCAGAAACGACTGTCACACAGAAGTTGTGTTTGTGTTGTATATGACAACATACTAAAACCTAGGACAGAGATGCTGGGCAGAGAACTCTAGCAGCAGTTAATTGTTATTCCTCTCTTTGTTTTACCATTTAAACATAAAAAGGGTAGTTAAAACCAATACATTGTCAAAATGGATCGAGTATCAAGTTATTCCCCATTACACAAGCAATATTATACTTACTGAGGCAGCAATGAATCTCTAATGAGACACAGAAGCTTGCTGTTCGAGTTGAGGCTCTCCCCTTTCTCCTCAGCCATGACCTCATGACTTAAAAGCAGTGATGTGGTTTCTGAGAGCAACCGCAAGCTGAAGAGTCTCCATTCCACTTGAAAATAAAGGTGCCAAGAATGTGACCACACTGAAGTCTAATTAAAACAAAATGCTGAATTCATGGAAACTGCAGCTGATGTGCCCATATACTTACCATTTTGACTGTGGACCAAAGAAACTAGTGGTGGGAGGATACAGTCTTCAACCTAAAACAGAGAATTAGAAAGATCTGGATTAGATTATTCACAGGGGAAAAAATAGAACAGAGATACACTATCGTCTATGCTTATTCCACTGCCAGTGCCCTTAATCAAAAAGATGAATAATCATGGAAATTCATCCGTAATCACACTTACAAAGCCACCAAGTTCACTTTTCTCTGGTAAGCTGTCATAAAGTTACAGATAGTACTGTACTTTTATATAGAAAACAGTAACTCTGGTATAATTCATTGAGAGTGAATTTTAATTTAAAATACAGAATTAAATGCAGATATATGATATTAAGAAAAAAGTATTATAATATCTATTAATCCTGAAGTATTAGAATATCTATTAATCCTGATGCTTTAATCTATAAACTACTCATCAAACAGGTCAGAAGAAATATCCTTCTAAAACAAACCTGCATAGAACTAAAATACATCAGGAAAGATGTAGTACCTCTAATGAAACATCCTTAAGCTTAGTAGAAAGTCTGGATAACATTTTAACTTCTTCCATTCTGGTAATACACAGTCTTCCATTGAAATCTAAATATACAGACTTAATATTTGAAATATATAAAAAAAAAATAATCCAGTCAACTCCTTATTGTCCATGAGTCCATGTTACAGGACTGGTCAGCTTAGTTCCATCTGAAATCAACTTATAGCAAACTAGGCTATAACTCAGTTTTATATATCTACTATATATACACAAAAACAATGTATTATTAGTATTCACTGTAAGATAATGAATTGCTAAGCCTTAAGTCATTGGTAAAATAGAATTCATTTATTTTTGCATCATGGATACAAGCTTGTCCTTGGATTTATTTATACAAATAAAATTACTGTGTAAATTGTCACTCCACTGTGGGCAGGATTTGGCATAACAAGACTGTGTTATAATCCTCCATGTGTTTTCTTTTAGTGATTAATACTAGAAGATAGAATTTCTCTATATTTATGCAGCTAATAATAACACACATCTATAGAAGCTGAAAGTATGTATGAAAAGGGGTCACTAAATGAAGTTAGCCTCTAGCCAGCAATAACTAGAATTAGCAACTACTCCATTGCTAGTTGGT
Organism: Falco cherrug; assembly: GCF_023634085.1. Classification (NCBI taxonomy): domain Eukaryota; kingdom Metazoa; phylum Chordata; class Aves; order Falconiformes; family Falconidae; genus Falco; species Falco cherrug. Next base: position 97,840,430 of record NC_073700.1, read on the forward strand.
GGTCTCTGTTAATTGAATCCCTGACATTAAGGTATTCATTTAGTCTAGCTTTTTTTACTTCTGAAAAAACTACCAAAAGATGCCATTTTTTACATACTTCCAATAAAAGAAGTAAAGGACTCTGCCTGAGGTATGGAAGTCAAACTACTCTTGCAAGGTCAAATAGCTTTTATGCCTATATAGATAATGATATGACTGATGTAGTGACTTCTGCAACACTTCATAATTTTGAAATATTTCATGGTCTTTTCAGTTCATATGTAATAAGAGAAATAATAAAACTACATTGCATTCCAGTGACTCCATTAGTGCAGGTTTCTAAACTATTCTACAATGGTAATTTATCAGTTATACCATACCTGAGAGGTAGGATAAAAAGCAAAATAACGTATGTACTTAAGATCTTTCAGTCCAAAAAACCAGTTCAGCCTAATAGAGTATTACATGTCACCCAGAAGCAGCACTGACTCAGACTAATACCAGTTAAGATGGCAGTGTACAGCAGTATGATGCAACTTCAATTTCTAAAACTTCAAATCTTCTTTCACTTTCATCTAGTACTAACAGTAGCCTTTCCACACTAGCAAGTGTAGTTGTCAGTCATAAGTCTTTTCTAAGATAAATATGTTACAAAGTGTCATTGTAAAGAAGATTCCTTAGTTCTTAATAAAAGTATTAGCTTTCTCTGACCTTTTTCTAACACAAACATCAATTTTGGCAAATGAACTGTTTAGAATGGAATCCTCCATAGCAGGTGTGTGCCTCGTGTCAGTTCAGTGTGGTGGGGAGATCAACTAAATGAAGCACTAGTTCTATGGAAAATTCGTTATATAAGAGCATATCCGAATGTACGTTCTAAAGGGAGAAGCAAGTATTAAACTGCACATGAACCTTAAATCAGATACCTCCTAACTCTGCAACCCTCATCTTCCATCCATCTCATTTTTACTAAAGTGTACACAAATTTGTAAACAAGATACTGACTACAAAAATAATTACTGAGGTGAAATAAACTGAAGTGTAATAGTACATAAGATATTTTTAATGAATTCACCAGTGAATTGCACAAGTTTCTGTAAGTTACATATAAAGAAGCATGGCATTAGTATTTTGACATTTTCTAGAGGGATTGAACAAGGATTCATTATTTCTTCTTTTAAATGACTGCTGACATATACATGGAATCAAATCTCCATATATGCATGAAGGTAGTCAGATATTTCTCTTGCCTCAATCTTTATCACTAGGATTGATTACAAAAAACCCCCCACTCTTTAAAAACGGAAATACTCTTCTTCAAGTCTAAACAGATTAGATAGTTTGAATATGATCATAGCTATATCTGGGTTTGCACCATCTTCTAAACAGCCTGATACTCAGTTCATGATAAATCCTTAACTGCACAAAGCCACCACTGTATGATTCTGTAATGATGGCATTCAAAGGCTGTGCTGCCACAACTCTGCTGTTATCAGTACCCAAAATAGCAACAAAGTACTGGAAACTTCCATACATGCTACATTCACATCTCCCAGCTATGATACACATGTACATAACCAAACAAAAACATAGCTCAAACCTGGTAATGCTGTTTCTGAAAATAGCAAAGGAGCAGAAAAAGAGTAGAAGAAATATACCAAGCATAAAGCACAACTCTAGTTTCTAGTAAAGTAATTCTTGAGTTAAGAAACTTCCTAAGCTGATGCTGTATCTGTATTTTGGCATTTAGTAACGCTTACTAGCCTTTTCTCCTATATGTTTTTATACATTATAATGTATTTATACATTTAGCATGTGTGATACCTATGACACTGAATTCTACACTTCAATTATGCCTTATGAAAAGACACCTCCTTGTTTCTTTTAAAGCAGCTAACTTGATACCCATCTATTCTTATTTTATGAAAACCAGGAACAATTATTTCCAATTCATCTTTCCCATGCCATTCATAATTCTATACTCTCAACTCTTTTGTTGCCAAAGCAGAAATTCTTACCTACTTAGTCCCTCCTTGCATCATCAAGCTGTACTTTTTCTGGTTAAGCTTCATTCCCTTTGAGAGTGAATGACCACAACTGCATTCCGTATTCAAGGCTTGAGGGCACCATGGATTTACCATGGCACAGTAATGTTTTCTGCTTTTTCGTCTGATCTTTTACCAGTCATTTCTAATAATCTGGTTGTCTTTCTCATTATTGCTGTGTAAAAAACTCATTTTCATAGAAAAACTATGCTAAAAGATCTCCAGAACAGTTACAAGTAGTTTAGAGCCTGACACTGCATATGCATAGCTAGAATGGGTTTCCCCATTTGTGTCACTTGACAATCAGTATTGAATGGCACGTAATTTTATTGTCCTTTCACTCAATATCTTGAAATCTTCTGCAACTCTTCTGTCAGTTTTAATTTTCACTACCATGAATAATTTAGTGTTATCAGTCAGTTCTGAAACCTCCCTATTAATTCCCTTTTCTGGATTAGTTATAAATAGCACATGTTTCAACACAGAACTTCGTACAGCACCATTCTTAATCTATCTATTTTAAAACTGTTCTCTATTCTCTACTTAGTGAATTTTAACTAGTTGGAAGAAGTTGCTCTGTCAGGGGGTAAGAAAGAAGGGCCACAGATGGATTAGAAGAGTCTTTGACACATCACTTTGTCAAAAACTTTTTGGAAATCCATGTATACTATCCAAATCCAGAAAATATCTCTCCATAACATTCACTGAATTCTGCAAGGAAAACTCTACTAGTGAGATACGAGCACGGAGCAAAAAGCTTTTCTACAGTATCTTCTTTCTTACAAAAATTCTATCTTTTGAAAACAAGGCACAATTTTAAAAGAAATTCTTCTGCAAAGTCTGTATGTTAATTTAACCTTCAAAAGAGAGAGACAAGCCACAGTTTCAGAGTGGTTAAGTATTCACCAGCTACTAGGAGGGGCTTGAAAGAGAAAACTGCTAATTTCAGTCCTTCTCTGCTTGTCTCAGCTGTTCAGGAGATGTTAGACACAAGGCCTGCACACTAAATACATGTGCCTGCTTTGTTAGAAAGAAACATCACCTCAGCTTTACTTAACCTCACCAAGCAAAGTCCAAGCTCCACAAGTATCCACTAAAAAGCAGTTATAACACTGCAAGGGCTCAGTGTGGAAAGATCCAATACACTGAATCCCTGTTTAGCTGCAGGTACGCCCCTAAGAATGATGATGGAGAATTAAAATTCCATTCCCTTGTGCTAGTCAGCAAGGATGAATTCAACTATTCAACATACACATGCAACCTCGGTGTATTAATGAACTAGCATATAACCAAACTTACCCATTATCCCCTACATCTTAGAATATGGCTTAACCTTCTTCTCAAGGCCACAGAACTAACCTTTAATATGGTTAACATTACTGACCTAAAAAAAAAAATATCTCCCTTGATTAAAACTGAGTCTCAGAGCTCTTCAAATCAGTGCTTAATGCCAAAGTCCTGACATTTGATGTTACGCTGGGTGGACAGAAAAAGTAAGCAGGCTTAAAGCCTGGTACAGTAGCATCTGTGAAACATGCTGTTCTCAAGTGAAAATAAGACCCCAGAACTAAACTTGCATAAAGAAACCACACTATCTCACTCCACGCAGCTATCGTAGCCAAACTCGCAAGTGACTAAGCCCATTGCTTTACTTCCAGAGATTTTTCTAGCAATATCTGGTTCTTTTCAGTGTGCAAATGTTTAACTTACAGCTACTGACAAATATCTTCTCCTTATCCACTATTCAAAGCAGAATGTACCAAAGCAAAGACCATCAGCTCCCAAACCCTTTTTTTCTACTGACATGTAAGATCCACAACATTCAACATCACCTTGACATTTATTCTCATTAAAATTCCACATACAATGTTACTGCTGAAAGTGACCATGGAATTAAGATCATGCTGCCTTCAAATTTCTTGAAGAATCTGCTGGAGGCACAGCATGCTCCTCAATGTTTTAATATTGCCAGTACTCTCTCAGAATGTAATAGAAAAAATAATCTAATGCATGATAGAATGAACTGGGGAGAAGAATGACATTTCTGTAGGGTTTTTTTAAAAGTCTTCAGAATATTCACTGAGTTTGTGGGTTTTTTTCTTTCTTCTGGGAAGAGACAGCACTGATTGACTGGCTCAATATGTCATTTAGAAGAGAACTGGTTTCACAAAAAAGTCTCATGTCATGTGGATTAGCTTAATGGACAGAAAGCCACATGGTATCTAGAATTTTAATCTACTTGAAAAGGGAAAGTGATTGAAGAAATGCTGTACAATATGTTCATATAGTCATACCCTACGCTGACAAAATTAGGGTGTCAGTGTTTAGATCAGAGCACCCTGTGGATGAAGAATACCACTGATGCTGAATCAAGAAAAGACTAAGATGAGCAGAAAAAAAATCACTTGCAGAAGTTTCTAACCCTTGTGTTGTCACCTTTGGTGAAAATAATAACTCTTGTATTGTCAACCAGCAGATTTCCATGTCACTCTGCTTTTCCCTTGACTTCCCATCAAGCAACTCATCATGTTTGGAGTGCTTTTATTTTAGCCTGATTTCTTAAAGCAAGTTTTAAAACCTTGAGGATGAGAATCACTGCTGACAACTTCTGCCTCAACCACAGAACTTTCATGGTTTGGGTAAAAGATCATCTGTGCAGTATACAGATCATTGGGGAGCTACAGTACAGAAAGGACTCCCACAGGAACTGCCTGCCATTAGGAACCTCATCACTGCTCAAAGTTGCTCTCAATTAACACAAGTCCTCTTTTCATGGCAATAAATATACTTAACAGAGAAAAGGAAAACGCAAATGATAACAATCAGCACAGAATTCTTCCAGTTAATTATACCTAAACCTTTACCAAAATTTGAAAATAAATATTATTATAACACTTACTATCTGAATGTAATAAATATTTTTCCATTTTAGGTATGTGAAGGAAACAGGCAATTGGACTTGTGCCAGTTTAAGAATGAAATTACTGCTCATTACTGGCTTTCACTTCAATTAATTCCCCTTGACTTTATCACACTTAGCAATATATACCACCTCCCACATCAGTCCCCACAGAAATTACTCTCCTCAATAACTGACTGCAGATTGATGCTAATCAGAAATTTGATCACAAAAAATCAATTTATTCCATTTTCTTTTTCAAGGTACAAATACAAAGGCAAATCAAACACTAACTAAAAAAGAACAAGCAATTCTTTTCTTCTCAAGTGAAAAAGAACCTGAAACATTGCTCTTAAGTTCTTATTAACTTAAACAATTTCCACTGTAGCTAAACTAAAGCCAGAGCCGGACTGAAAAACTTAGTGGTTCTGCTTGCTTAATATAACCTCACATTTTAGTAAACTCTTTAAACTTCACTAGAAATTTACTTGATTTCTGTTTAGAGATTTTAAAGCAATGTCACAGTTGCAGTGGAAAAAAATGCATCCTCTCAAGAAGGTTTTGGCCTTCCTCCCACCCCCTCCATAAAATGCTGTTTGTAACCAACTTTGTCAAAATAAGCAATCCAGGCTTCACAGATCGGCGCAGGATACACATTTCTCTTCAGTAAAAGAGTATCCTATTAACCATTGTTATACTTCAGTATTGATCTGGAAGCTCAAACACGTCTTACCTCAACTTTTTAAAAAAGCACCAAGTTCCACTGGGTGCTGGCATTTATATTCATAGATTCCAGTCATGCTCAGCAAGCAGCAATTAGAAGATACCCCTTGAGTAACAGCAATTCTAAAAATAGTCTGTATGCATCACAGAAGATGAAGTACCACTTTCCTCTAAAGTAATGTATGCTGTACATTCAAGTATAATTAGCACACTAGACTTCATAAATAGTATTAAACTAATTACTGTTTGCACCACTAGTGGCAGATGTGGTTAGAGATTATTAATTACAGTGGACAATTTCTTGAATTTAACATACCCAATACAAGGCAATTTCTCCACTTCATTTTGTGCCTGAATGGCTATTTGCTGAGTGTCAGGTAGGCTTCTAAATTAGGAAGAACTGTTATTTATGAAAATAAGTGCATGAAGGAGCAGATTTTCTTTCTTAGGAAAAAAAAAGTGTTCATTGACAAGGATAGATTTATTTTTAGTTAATAAATATATACCTATTCTAAATCAGGGAAACTATTCTACAGCAGTGGTATGTGTCACAAATATACAAGCACTGGACAGGCAGGAAGTTTTATCTCGAGCATAAGGTTAACCAATGTGCTCAGATGGATTTTAAATAAACAACTAAAACTTTCAACATATGTGAGATGAAGTAAACTGTTCCCCAGAAATTTAGATACTTACATAAGACTCACCTACTGCTAGTAAGGGGTTACTTAAAAGACAGTGGGATGGTCATTCCCTGGCTTCAGTACACCATCCCACTGAATGTGGGGCTGGGAGCAGGGAAAGAAGAGTCAAAAAGGAGAGCTGTCTCCTTGGTGCTATTTTTTCAGGGAAGAACCCCCAGACCATTAAAATTTAAACAGCTAGGGGAATTTTATTTAACATGCTGACACAATTTATTACAATTGCGGTAAATGCTGATGGACCTCCATAAAAAATGGCACATATTTCTGTCAATATAAGACACACTGATAACCCACCGAATTAAAATGATTATTTTTAAAAATTGAGATGATTCTAGAATGATAGTGTCGTAATACAGTCATAATACAGTGACTTGCACGCTGACAGGCATGTAGGGAGATACCAATAGGCATTCATACCTCACCTACACTTACATTTCTTTTCTAGACCATAATTTCCCATATTACTTGAAAGTAAATTGAACCGTTCGGTTCTGTACTATTTCCCTTCTTCCTATTAATTGGCTAGATTTTTGTGCATAAGGACCATTTCTTGATTATCACTCCTTTACGAGCATTAATGAAAATAAATATTAAACTTATTTAAACTCCAATTTGTATTTTTTATTAATTTTACTATTTTCACTTATTAAGACTTTATAACACAAGTACTTAACTAACACACACCCCCAAACAGGATTCAATTTCTAAAAACACTTGATTTCTAAGATCGCCCATTCTTATCTAGCACAATCCCCAAGATCACTCATTCTTAAGTATTACAATTTACTAATGCCTTTCTTGATTTAAGTGCTATATTGCGTGTGCCCTTAACCTAACACCTATACAAACACATACATTTCATTTTCAATTAAATGGCCACCCCAGTAAACATGGTGGAAATTCAGGTACAAAAATGCATTGGTACAGGTTACAATTTGTCAAACACTGATACAATACATTCTGACCTCCTCTGATACAATACATTCTGACCTCCTGATTTGCTAACAGCTGTTTCATAATGTAATTGTTCTGCCTTTAGTTAGCTTAGCTGACAGTAAAAAATCTAACAAAAACTTGAAAGAAAACAAATCATAGTGATGTAAGAAGCTTACAGTATGTGTGTTTGGTAATTGTAATGCAATTTTTAGTAAGCAATCTGTTATACTTAAACAAAAAAAACAATCAACCACCATAACTGCTATTGATGACCTCAGCAGGAAGGGTATTGAAGGAATGGGATCTTCAACCCTCAGAAGTGGTCTTTCCAAGCTATGTTAAAAGCATAATGACAAATAAAGTGGTGACATTTTCACTAATATATAGCAACATACTTACTTGGAGGCTGAAGAAAGACATATAGAATCAAGTGTTATATTTACATGAAAATCATTTTAAGAACTGTTATTTCTAAACTTTAAGCCGTTCTTATTCTTCCTCTGAATTCTCAACTAAATCTAGTAAACTGAGTCTGAATGCCTTGCTGCTTCTTTGAAAATTAAATCTCTCTACAAACAATAAGGATTTTTTTTCCATCAAACAGAACCACAACACATTTTAAACCATACTGTAAACAGTTTCTAAACCTTCAAAACATTATATTTATCAATGGAATTAGGCCTGTTAGCCTACAACTATTTAATTTGTTGCCAGACTTACGGTCAAGCGATAGGTTGTCAACAACACAGGATGCTGGGTTACTGCTTCAAAGGTTGATAAAGTAATCTTAATCAATTCTTCTGATGCAGCTTGCCCTATTGGTAAAAATCATATTTCTTTATAAAATGCAACAGTTATAAGGCCTGCATATAAAAGTACTGCAATATCATAGGTTACCTTACCTATTGCTCCATCCAAGTTTGTTTCTCCTGAATCTATCGACCTGATAAAATTCTACAGAAGAAGCAGCATTTATGTTAAAATACTTTATAAACAAGAAGTAATCATGGAATAACTACAACATGAAATTCTTTAAGGGACCATGTAAATACAAAATTTTAATGTTCCTACATTATGAAAGACTGAAATCATTAATGATCTAGCAGTTTTAATCTTGCAAGTCTGTAATGCTGCTGGACATTTAAATGTAGACTACAGTAAGGACTATTACTCTGACTAACATCAGGAATGATAACATTTCCAGGTAAAAAGACAGTAACTAAATGTACAGAAAACTGTAATTTCTTAGACTACTTTGAACTACCTTGGACATGGCTGTGTTAAAGTAACTCATGAAAAAAAAAACAAAACCCTCCAGAAAATGCAATTTTCTGTTATTTGTACCATCTTTTTTATTTCCATGCATACTACACTCACTATGAATACAGTTAGACACAGGAGAACATACAAAAATGCATAACTTTCTATTAAAAATCACCTAAATTAGTCACCATTTTGAGGAACAGAGACAATGAAATATTAATAATCTGGGTTAAGTAAATATTGTACAATTAGACCCATTATTCTTTTGCCTTTAAATGTTAACTTCACTCCTTTCACTTCCATGCATAGCTGTTTATTTCATAAGGAATGTAAAAGACACATAATTAACATTTGCTAAAGAAGGAAAACTTCTCAGCAGAATTTATAATATGCTCTTTTTTACTAATGCAATATTTAAATCACAGATAATTTATGATTGATAAAAATCTTTCCCATTTTCAGTTTGCACACATCTATTTATATTATGTCAAGCATGAAGAAAAATGATGCTGGTTTTCTATTGCATAATCAGTTGAAATTTTGTTATATATTGAATTGGCAGAAGTGTCTACGTGGGTTATCTTCTCAGTATGTAAGAAACATCTGAAAGATTCTTCTCTAATTAAAAAAACAGAAGCCAATTATATATTTCATAATTTAAACGCATCTAAAAAACATAAAAACACTGCTTGTATTAAAAATAATAGTTATTTTATCTTCCTGATAAATTGAAGAAAATTACAAGATATTACCTAATCAACTTGTTTTGGAAGAGAGTAAATTATTTTGTTTGCTCATTTACTTTCACACCTAACCATAGTCTCAAGACCAATTTGGAAAAATCAATATAGTTGGTGCAAACACCTTTCCAGCTACTAATGCTTATTTCCTTAATTTTATATTAGAAACACAACAAGAAGATGTATTTATTAAAAAAAATAGTAATCTGAGTCTTTTTAAGCAACAGAGAGGAGTAGTGTGTGTGTATTTCACTACAGGTGAGCCGGTGCCCTATTGACTGCACTAGGAGGTTACTATTAGCAGCGCTTTTGGGGCAGAGCATGTCCTCCATATATTTCTATTCACAACTGAAAACATGAAAGGACTGTTCTGACTCCCTCTCAATTTCTTTGCACAACACTACTGAAAATTACAGTGATGATGAAAATAACTTCAAAGCAGCAAGAAAAAAAATCTCAATGAACAACAGTTACAGTAAAATAACTACTCTTTTCCTTCCAGATATCAAGCACACATCTTTCCACTCCTACTCATTTCTTATTGTTAAGAGTAAGATTTTTTTAATAAATCAGGGGTGCAACATCACCAAAAAACCTGAAAGACTGACTTGCTAAAGTCTTAGAGGTCTCAATCATAGCACAGTACTTCAAAAAACTACAAGCTGATGACTGAGTGTCCCTTTATAGATGTCAGTGGGAATGTTGCCAACCCCAAATCTCCAGAGTAGACCGTTGTCTGATAGAATGGATAGCGACTGTTCCAGAAGTAGTTATGTTACCCATATTAAAACACAGTTATAAAATATGGATTCAAATTTGATATTCAGTTTTCACATATACTACTTTTCCTCCCTTTTTCATGTGTAAATTGAAATAGTATATGTAAGTTCCTGAATTGCCTTGTTTGGAGACAGAAGGACAAGATACAGGAAATATTTGTTAATCATCTCCTTCTTGATTTGAGAGGAAAGCTGTACTAATATAACTAGCCTGACTTACTCAGTCAGTAGTTCAAGCAAGCTGGAGTAACATCAAAAGAAAACTTACATTGTACCTGCTCTGCTGTACCAATATCGTTGACAGAAGAATTTCACCTTCTAGAAGGTTGATCCAAAACTATTAATAAATCTAATGCATAGTTACAAATGTTTCAAAGAGATAAAAGGCTTTGTAATTGAATATCTGCAGTTTAAATTTTTTTTTCTTAATTCTAATGCTAATTTTTATACAAATACTTCAGTAGAGCTAAATGAAACCCACATTTTCTTGGAATCAAGTGTAAAAGGAGGAACAGAATTGAATCTGAACAGTAAGCTTTACTCTAGCTGTTCGTGGTAAAGCATTTCTTCATGCTATTGTGGAAGTAAATACCTAGTTGTCATTTATGAACCCATTTACTTAAAAGTATTTTCCTAAATCAATATACAACTTTAGTATATAATTTTTTTTCATTTAGCAGAAACAATCGTTTATACATTAGGAAATTACATTACAACAGTACTACTTAATTTCTGCTATATTATCCTATAGCAAAGTTAAAAAGTTCATTTTCTTTTGCTAGTATCATAAATAGGTTGTAGATGTCAACACGGGACAAAGATCATAGTTCTGTAGCTTACAATACTCAGCTTTTCATCAATACAGTGTAAAAGTACTGGCAAGAAGAAAAAGGCAACAAAAGGAAAGAATACCTCAAATATAGATTAGATTATAATTTATCTTTCATTCCTACTTGTAAAATTCTAGAAAGAATATTCTGTGTATATTACAGCTAAACTTTTCTATTCTAAAATAAAACATGCAGGAAATTCTCAGTTTATCAAACATATGCAGAGTTCCTCTATACTTGGACACAAGGTAGAATATTTTGTTTGACCCTATAGATTACTACAGAAAATACTTTATGGTTATATATATAGTTTTGAATATAATCAAAGCTTACATTTTATATTCAGAATAAAGTTCTCTCTCCAATTTATACATCTAATGTAATTCTATTACATGGAAATAATTCCCAAAATTTTATGTGTATTTTGTAAACAAGATTTATCTTATACTCACAAGTAAGGTCCCATAGTTGAAAAGAAACTCCTCTGTGACTATCTGGGGACGAAATACCTATTTGAATTTAGCAAAAGTTGAAAATAATACATTAAATGCTTATCTTATGACCAAAGTAAGATGTATTTCACAGCCATATTAAGAGGACAAAACATGTATCTGCTTCTATCATTGGAGTTGCCTTCCAATGTGCAAAAAATAAGGCTTACAACTTTAATGCTATTACATAGCTGAAATACTCATCAACATATCTACACATTAATAAGAGTTCTGTTTTATCCATTCTGATCATGACTGGCAGAAATTAGATCTCGGGAAATGGCAAGCATTTGCCCTTTGTTTAACAGTTTTTGCAGGGGGTGGGAAAAATTCTACCTGGGATGTCACAAGATGAAGCACTACAGGCATCATAGGAAGGCACATCTTCAGCTGTTTAGCCTGAACTGTTGATGGGTGTTTACGTCCAGAGACGTTAGTTAAGGCAGTGAGAATGTCACCTACAGAAAACAATATTTCAGACTGATCTAACATAACTGCTTTACTAAACAACAGCAAATGACATATAAAACAGCTCTGTTCCAGTATCCACTGTTCAAACCAGTCTTGTCCATCCTGCTGAAAGTAGTGTTCATGTGACTGCATGATAAATCAGGCTGATCCAGCACTTTCCTAGCTCAGTGTTCAGCCAGGCCAATTTCCTGCTGTGGCTACAGGGACAGGCACACAGTGAGGACAGAAATACAAGACAGGTGTAGAAGCAAAGATCAAATTATCCTTCTTGGCAGGGTGGACATACTGGCTGTAGGTGGCTACATATGCATAGAATTATATTCCTGAAATTCTATGGATGTGATTCTATTTCCAGTGAAATAAAAAGCAAACCTCTCATGAGTTCCAGCTGACCCAGAGCTGAATTCACCATGATTACTGGGTGACATAATGCTCAAGCAGCATGTTTTTCCTGCCGTATAGTACTACTGAAAGAATGAAATTAACTTCCTCCCCTTCCCAGCAAAACATCTTGCCACCAGCCATGCACACACACATTCTCATACACAAGTTTAACAATGATGCAAGTGACCTAAAGCAACAGGAATTCTCATGTTCTCATAAAAGAGGTAGCAGGTGGTCAATGAGAGAACTTAGTTGCCTCCATAACAAACCCCAGCCACAATAATGAGGGAACAAAATTTTAATTGCAACAGTGAAGAGAATACTTCGAACTTCAGAAGAGACATATAAAATCAAGGAACATTATGCTAAATTTGTGTTACTTTAACTATTGTCTCAGAAAAGCAAGATCTCTTCTGCATGGGATAAACAGAAGCAGCAGGAGAAAAGTCACAGCTCGTATACAAAGAAAAATTCTGTTCCTATAACCTGAAAATATTAAAAGCCAAATCCTGTCTTGAAAAACACTTACTACATCTTTCTCCCCTAACAAGAGGGCTGCACAAAACTGTAAAAGGGAAATCACATAGACATTAAACAAATAAAGGACAGGATTCAGTATTTTATATGATTTTCATGCCAGCAAAGGCCCTTCCTTTCAGAGCAAGTCAGAGTTTATTCACGTTGAAGAATAGCAATGCTTTTCTTCTGCTCCCATGGAGTTCAATTTTCAACATAAGTAGAAACAACAGAGCCTGGCACTAAAGTAGGTTGTAACAATACCTAGCCTTAAAGATTTGATTCGTTCTGTAATATACTACTCAAGAAAAATAAAGCATTGCCTAAAACTTTTTAAATACATAAACCAAAATATTGGGGGTTTTATCAACAGATTTTTGTTCTGAATTACTCACAATACTGTATTTCAACAAGACCTCTCCATGGTTAGCAACAAATAATTTAATGAACAGTCTACTCTCCTGTGTTTTAAGGCCTATATAATCAGCATATTTGCCAATTTTGCAGTTGATACATAGATCGATATGGTTGCTTTAATTTTCAGCATGATCTAGGCAATTTATATCTACTTCCTAGAAATAGGTTAAATAGTATAAATGCAGAAATAAAATTACTTTCTTACCTACAACAACTTAAAACTTTGAAAATTATCCACAAGATGAACAATTCATTTAATTTGTTTAAATGTATCTTTAAGGCCAATTTCTACAATTTGTTAATCTATTTGGATTATAGCTACATCTGGTGGAAGAAGATGGAATCAGTAAGAAGCTTACATATATGCATATTAAAAAAGCCAGCTAGGATTACTTCTAAATCAACAGTTAAACTGCTTTTAACTGTTCCAGTTTGCAATTCTGATTGTTTGTTGGGGTTTTTTTTGGAGTCCATGGATTTTACCTCCTCAAGCAGAACATGCTCCTTTATCATTCAGCAAAAAAAGCAAAAAGCCTTCTAACAAAGTGGACAAATACAGATAGCTTAATCTTAATAAAAACAACAAACACACAAATCTAGTTTGGAAAGGAAAATAAAATGTAAAAATAATGCTTGATATATCAGTTGTCAACTATGCACTGAAATTGTACATCAGTAGTAAAACACCCAGCAGAATACATGCTAAAGCAGTTGATGTATTATAGTGATAGTTACTATATATTTGATGTACAGTACTTTCAGGTTCTAAGGAATTATCACGGCCTACTGTATTAGTTGCCTATAGTACACATAGACAGTACGAGGTGAATTGCTGCCTCCAACATTTATAGTCCGAGACTTCCAAATCCTGAAATACAGTCAATATGCAAACCTGATATTTAGTTAGAAAAAAGGGATCAGGTGTTTGCAGCAAGGCAAAAATTTGCGTTGTCATAGGGAGTAAAATTTATTTTAAAATAGCAGCATGATATTTAGGTCTAGTGACTTTTGCAGTGCTACCACTTCATTTTCAATGTTCTAGTGATAATGTAGAGAAAGTGAAAAATAAATCAGGTATCATCTAATCAGAAAATAATTTTATGAAAAGAATTTTTTATCGTTTAATGACAAAGCATACACAATCAAGGTTGGTTTTGCCTCCTTTCTTTTCTTGAATACTCACAGCACTTCCTTCCTCATCTTCCTGTTTAGCTTTCTTCCTCTATTCTGTGGGAGATCTCACTCACCAGTTTTGATAAGAATCTTAACAATGATTCAGACTGGCCACACCAATTTCATACTTTCTGATTCCTTCCTTTTTGTCTCCTTTTTACATTCTCCCTTTTTCCTTCCTGCCATCCTTCCCTCCCCTTCTCTTTCTCGATCCCTTCTTCCCCTCCACCCTTTCCTCCGCTCAGTTTCTTCCCTTCTCCTCCCCTCCTCTTTCCTTCCTCTTCTTCCTACCCTCCTCTCACTCTTTTCCCTCTCCCCCCTCCTCCCACTTTCCTTCGTCCTTCTTCCAGTTCCTCCCTAACTCCCTTCCTTATCTTCTTTCCTTTCTTCCTTCATTCACTCATAATTATCTTTTTCAGACAAAGCCCTCATCTTTCCTCATAAAACACCGGCACTGCTTTTTCCAGGAACAACAATCGCACTATTCTTGCTCATCTAGGGGAACTTCTGTCACATTTCTTTTATTCAGTATCAATCCTACATTCAAATCTCACCAACAGATGCTCCTTAATTTTTCAAGATTTTATCTATTATTTTTTTGCAAATGGCCAAAATTCTCATGCCGTCTCATCACCTTGTCTTGACTGACTCCCCAGATTCTCAAACTGATTTTTCTACTCCAGTTTCTTCTATGGTTCCCCAACAAGCTCAAATTATGTACTACGATTTGCAGGTTTTGTCCTATTTGCATGCATGCCCCAGTACCTCATCCCCTCTTCCCCAGTACTTCATCCCCCTATGACAAGTTTGAGCATAATTCAATGATGACAGGACTTCAGCTGCTATATCCAAGCAAATTTGTTTGAACACATATGAACAGCACAACATTCAAAGTAACTTTGTATCATTCTAAAGGCTCAAATGCTAGTGAAATTTGAGCAGATATTCACAAAATTGTCCAAATGCATATTGTTGGTACAAAAGCCACTTTGCTGGAACTGCAGGTCCTTACTCCCAAGTATAAGGGATGGGCTCGACGTACTAATGCTCTCTCAGAGAAAATCTTTGCATCTTTCCTTATGCATAAGCAAATCAGTTTCAGACATCTAGAACAACTGAAGTATCTAGGCTGAAATTTCCCAGAAAAATTGCCTGAAGCAAATACTCAACATAGACGTTCCAGTGTAAGGGATTAACATGTACTCACAGATATGCCCCATTGCATCTCTCCTAGCTCTGTGCTTCATGAAGCAAATCTACTCTTAGGTTTTTCAGTGTTTGGAATATCTTTAGAACATTGATAAAACTTGTACATTTGGGCCTCATTCCTGACTGAGTTGATGGGGCTACCATTCAACAAACATGAAAATATTAACATAGAAAATCATACATTCCAATACAAAATATATGATCATGAAACAACTAAAACCAACCTCATGACGTTAGTCTCATGCAAACTTTACATAATCAGACAATACAATCTTTCCACCTGTATATGCAAGGAGATATTTGTTTCTCAAGGGAGTAAGCAAAAGTAAGATTTGTTCAGTGAACCAATGAATTTACCTAGAATTCCTGGCAGCTCCTGCACAATGTGATAGATGAGGAGATCCAGGCATTTTGACAGGTATTCACTGCCACCTTGCTGCTCTTTTCCTGGCGTGGTCTTTCTGCTGTCTCTTTCAATATACATCACAAGCCTACATTTAAGCAAGTGCAAAACATTACCTCTCATAACAAAAAATGGAACTATATCTCAAAAGTACTACTGAACCAGACACTTCTAGCATCTGTGCTTACAATCAAGACAATATATTAGTTCTCTGTTGCTCTGCAATTCTGTTGAAATTTTAGACTTTTTCTTTCAAATAAAATTTTCAGTTTTTAAAATAACACAAATGACTGAGTCAACAAACAAGAGGAAAGCAGCCCTTAAGCTACTGTAAAGAAGGGCAACTCTACCAGTTTAAATTAATATATGATGTTAACATAAGGAGTGAATCCCTCTGCAGACTTAGACAGAGATATACTAATTTTAAAACTAACTTTATTTTGAAATATATGACCTATATGCACAATATGAGCAAAAGAATAAAGACATCAAGAATTCCAAAAGCAAGAACAATTTATGTCAGTGTAGGAGGAGATTAATTTTTCAGTAAAGAAAAATCATGCTACATAAATCATGTTACATAGATCATACTACAACCTATCAAAATGTTAGCATTAGTTAGAACAGCCATATTGAAAGAGTCCAGACTAGCCTTACATCCTCTCTCTAGAAATCTGGTGTTCAAGATCTCCAAAGACAAACCCCATGCTTACACTCGAACTGACAAGTGCTGCGTAGCTATGCTGTTCTGCAGAATGACATTTCTCACAGTAAACTATGGTAACTGATTTATTGGCCATTGGCTAACTTACAAGAGATTGCTTTAATAATACACCTGTAACAGAATGCTTCAGGCAATATTTTAAAATGCTCATTTGAATAGACAGAAGGGCCAGACTTCCCTTTAGGGGCATAATATTGACATCTTTGTTTCACATTCAAACTCCCTGGGGGTCCTGTGCAAAGAACCATCATTCACTGGTGAGTGAAATTCATGCTCTGCTTTTTGAGACTGTACTTCAGCATTTTTTATTTTTTTTTAAACCCCTTCTTATAATAAATGCTCTTTTATAGAAGTATGAAAATAACTTATTTAAACTGTCTCAAGTGTACATAACAAAACTGCAGGGCGTACAAACACAAAATTTTATCCCAGGAACTATGTATTTCCATCAAAAAGCCACTTTAGTCAGAAAACTAAAAAACACCTAAGAATGCATTTTTCAGGATGACGTCTCTAAACAATGATGACTGTTATGGAATATAAACAATGCATGACTGTTATGGAATACTACGACTCACCTTATCCTTCCTGAACTGTGCTACAAAGACAAAGATAGAGATAAATCAAAAGACCCTTCTCCAACTACCTTTCACCTCTGCAATAGCCCAGATGCAAGACACTGAGCTGCACTTCCCAGAGACTATGGGGACATCTTTTATTTTTCTTGCACTCTCTGGGAATTGTATCAGATTACAAGGAATTTTGATTTGTCTGGGAGAAGACAACTACCTAAATATCTCACATTATGCTTCAAATAGAATTTTCCTTTTAAAAAAAAATATTTTTTTTTAATTTAAAAAGTGTATAAAGCCCTCTAGGTTTTCCAGACAACCATGTAAATTTTACTGAAAAACTGTTTAATTTTTAACAAAAACATGTTCAAAGATCAGAGTTTGTATGGATTTTTTTCTTGAAGAAAGCCCTTCCATGATTTAACAATCATCTGATTCTATATGGAAATATGTTTAGATCTGTTTCAGTTTTACTTAAAATAGGCTGAACAGACTTCAACATGAAGGGAATTCTTGGAGGGGGGCGTGGGATGGGACAGCGGTTCTTTTTTAAAAAGCATGTTCTACTAGTTAATCACATTTGAGAAGCATACAGAATATGTTCATTTATTCTGAGAGGAAAGATACAAAGTTTATGTAAACTCATGCATTCTCTCTTTTTGTTGACCCTCCCATCACAAAACTGTTTTTCACATAAAGATTTTCTCAAAATACACATAAGTATTTCTTCCCTGACAGTACTTTTCAACTATACATTTTCTCGAGAAAAATGTACAGATCCATATACAGGCAGGAAAGCATTAGTATCATTATTTTCCTTTGACAAATTCCTCAGTCACATGTAGAAGAACTGATCAGTTACTTTTATTGCCTGAAGAATCTCAGTGTTTTGTCTAATGGGCAAAACTATGCCTAAGGAAATACATTTATTCAACTCTCATAATGCACACGTTTGTCTTGCACTCAACAATACATGGAAAAGTATGTAAGTGTTACTATAAATAAGTTAAATATGATAAGGAATAAAACACTGTCTATGAAGCCAAGTTTGATTTTTAAAAAGATTTCTTCAAGTATCTGTATTGCATGATATGGCCATCAGCGACCTTCTACACAAAAAAAGGAAAACAACCCAAGTTTTCTGAGAAAAGATGTGAAGAGTGGAGCAAAACCAGAATTGGAGTTAACAGTCTTGAGTAATAGGAATGCGAATGAAGTCTACTACTTAAACAGAATAAGAACTGTTCATTTATAAAGATGATAAATGGTAAAAAAAAAAGAAGATTTAGTCAAAATTCAGAAGACCGAGCAGAGACATGGTAAAACATGGTCTTCAAATATACAGAAGTCACTGTAAAAGGAAAGAGGCTACATTATTGTCTGTGCTTAACCTGTAGAATTGACATTTCAATGAACAAACAACAAGAATTTTTAATTTGTGTTACTAACAGCTAACAATTAGAACACCTGTCAAAAAGAGGTCATGAATACCCACCAATTTCCACCAATCATTAAAAAATATTTCTCAAGCATAATAGACCTTGGCCTGGATCAGAAGAGTAGACTCTGCAACTACTCAAGGTCTCTTTAAGAACTGTTTTCTAAAATTCCTTCATTCCCTTCCACCATTTACCACCAACATCCTTAAAATCAGCTTTAGGTATCAGTAAGATTCAGTTACAACTTCACCAGCATCTCATGTAGGCGGCAGATGACTGAACCTAAATGCAGGAGGTCTCCCACTAGCAGTCCTCCCTCTACTTCTCTCTTCAGTTCACTAAGTTCACAGAGAACGACAGACCTCCAAGAATCTAAATGTCTTGCATGCTCTGAGGACATATACAGGCCATTTACCCCAACAATTCAAAAACCTGTTTTTAGTTAACCTGTGTTAACCAAAAAGGATGAAGATTTAAAACAATAACAAAAAAACCCCACCCAAAATCACCACTCACAAAAATCTCTGCAAAATTATGTATAATTTTGATTACTAAACAAAAGCCTTTTCCAGTGTCAAACAAGATTTAACTTGAAGCTGTAAAGACATATGTAGTGTTGCCATGAAACAGTTATTACTGGCTGCTTTGGCATCTGCATCAGGTCCTTCAACCGATGCATGCTGAAAAATTGCCTTATACTTATTATCTTTATCACAAACAGATTTTATAATCTAAAGCAATATAAATCCTGTTACAGGGACTAGCTAAAGACAAACTAATAAGTAGAAATTATGCACATTTTACTACACTCATATTTCTCAAATCAAACACCTTCATAAAGAGCATTGAATATATCAAACATTTTCAATAGTCATCCAATTGATAACTGCTTACTGTACTAGCAACTTTGAATTTATAAGTCTTAATTTTGAAGTAACTTTTCTGTCACAGAACTGGAGACATTTAACTAAAATACTCCAATAGGAATTCAACAGTATAAGCCAAAGAATACCCATTATCTCTACTGGGCTTAATAAAATTTTTCCAGAGTTCAGGATATTATGAAAATAGCTGTCTCCACATACTATGAGTCATTTATCCTCTCTCGTGCTACTGTAGCCATCTCACCTTCTCGATGCAAGAGAAAAGTTTTAGTCTAGATGATCTATCCTGTCAAGAGATATTCTGGTCACTGAAGAACATTTATGAAGAAAACATAACAAATTAAGAAAAACAGTTTAACAATTCAATAAAGCTACTAAAAGGCTTGCCTGTTTTTTGCCTAATGTGTTATGTTATGTATTGGTCCCTAATCAGCTCCGTCTGGAGCATCACGATAAAACAGCAGGATAAAGCCAAAATTCACAATACAAAATAACATCCCAAATTCACAACACATTCTCTTCAGAAAGGCTACACATTACAAAGCATTATAAATAGAAGAGACCAAATTGTTGATAAAAATTAAAGCTGTTCTCATAATACCCTAGGTATAAATAAACAAATTGTAACTGTCAGTACAGGGCTTCTCTCAGACATTTCTTCAAACACGCAGCTCAGCCCTACGTACTATAACAAGCATATGAATAGCAGCAGTCATTAAAAATCTCACCTCTCAAAAAGTCACTAACGAATCATTAGAGACATTTTACACTAACCAGAACACATCACCTGATAAAACATTTCTGGAAGTATAAAAAGATACACATGAAAAAGAAACTTGGATTCAGTACTTATTCTCTGTGATCTACAGAAATTGGGATACCTACAGATTTGTGAGTGGAGGGGTATATAACAACAGCATCCCACAAGACATCCTCTCACAACGCTTCATGGC
The DNA here is from genome assembly GCF_023634085.1 of Falco cherrug. Classification (NCBI taxonomy): domain Eukaryota; kingdom Metazoa; phylum Chordata; class Aves; order Falconiformes; family Falconidae; genus Falco; species Falco cherrug. The sequence goes on from NC_073700.1 coordinate 97,860,964, forward strand.
ATAACTCACCTGCTCCTTCCAATCCAGCCCTCTAGATCCAATGCATACATCTTAATTCTTCTCAAACATCAATATACGATATGAAGTTATATTTGCTGTAAATGCAATTAGATTTACAGCTATCCTTAAGCCTCATTCTTTTTTACTTTCAGTTCCAAACCTGCTTTATCCCAATACCATTAAAACTGGGTTGACACTACATTTTGCTGTTCTTCATAATGAACAGTAGAAAATACAAATCCAAATAAAATTTCTTTCATCTTACTTCTCCAATCACCCCAACACCTGGAGACAATTTACATTCTAACACAGTCTAATTTCCTCATGTCTGATATGGGACTATTTTTGTGCTATCAGAAGATCCAAAATTCAAATAACTATTCCACCGTAAGTCAAATATAATTTTAGTGCAATCATTTCTTGCAAAGTATTTTAAAACATAGAAAAAAATAAACAACATATAGAGCCGAGAAATACTATTTTATGTGTCTATAGTGAAAAAACTATGGATTATACCACACCCCAAAATAAGGAAGGTATATGACAGACCTTTTTATTTTACTTTCCCACTATACCAACAACTCACTGTTGCAGTATTTGTTTTGCCCTACCCAAAGCAAAATCTGCTCCTTGCTAATGGCTCACTGGGATCACAAGTTACTTTAAAAGACAGTCTCCCTGTAAGACAGCGTTTTCCCCTTGTGAGTAATCATCACCTGATGACCCCAGACAAAAGAGAATGTTCTTTTCTTGATATCCTCATGAATAAAAGGATTCATATTGCACAGAAATTAGGTCACTCCTAAAACACTGGCTCAAAAATACAACACATTTTAAAGTAATTCAGGTACAACTTTAAAAATAACCATTAAATCTCCAATTATCTTCCATTGTCACCTTACCTTGCTTGACAACTGAGTAGCAACATCTCCCTGTTATTAATTAAAACTTGTAGAAGGACCAGAAAGGCTTTTGCTCGAATAAAAGTTGAAGGACTTTCAAGTAAACGAGTAATGGTAGTCACAAAATCCTTGGTGGAAATAAACACAAATACATTAATTTTATTTTATGGAAAAAGGTTATTTGCACTGTATTTTAACACTGTATACATTTTAAAATTGCTCATTTTCATGTGCATGTGCATTCTATATTCCTAAGGTATTTTTCATGTCACTCATGGCAAAAAAAAAAAAAATATCCAGAAAACATACTAAATAAATTCTATTCAAGACAGACTGGCCCAGTCCAAGGCTGCTTTGTACATCTTCTCAAAAGCTGCAACAAGTAAGGACTATCTATCTAATGTACTGTGTCCAAAATTATACAAGATTAACTACAAAATATGAAAAAACTTTTATTTTAAAATGTCTTACCTTAAGGATAAATGTAGGATACTTTAATATATTTATTTTAAAAGGAGACTGAAGGATTTTCAGAATACATAAATATTTCAGCACAAACATGATTGTTTGCCTATTAATTCCTATATATGTAGGAAGATTAAAACCAACACCTTTGTTGGACACAACCATGTCTACATCAGACACTAAATTATACAACAAATGCTCTAAATAGATGGCAACACTGCTTCTACCTTCTCTGATTGTTCTTATCTAAACTGATTTTATTTTGGGTTCATAATGTTAATAACATCTTTTCTAGGAACAACCCAAATAAGGACTTGGAAAGAAAGAACTAGGATAAACCACAAGCAGTAAGGAGCCATAACTTTCCTAATCCTATAATCATTCTCCAGCCCTATAATAAAGTCAATTTATAAGATGCTAAGATCCTTGTTAACTTCTTCCTTCCTGTAAATACAAATGAAAGAATAATTTTAAAAGTTTAATAAGGGTAGTGATAAATACACAATAACCACAAATATTTCCATGTAGAAATTTAACAATGCTTAGCTGACTGGATTCTGAAATCACAGCTTTCTTCTTTCTTTCTCTCTATTTTGCCCTGTATATTTTAAGGATTTTCTTCTCTTGTTTCTGGAATGTGGCCTGACATGTGGAAAGATGCGAGTTTCATCTGTACTGCCTCAGCTTTCAAGAGAATAAAGCTGAAAATCATCAAAAGGAAAAAGAGTTCTCATATTATGAAGAACAGAATCAAGTATTATGAGTTGTAAAAAGCATAAGATGAGGATCATTTATGCTCTGTCCAATGATACATGTTGTAACTCCTGAAGAACCAAAGGAGAAAAAAAGAAATAAAAAAAGGACAACCTCCCCCATATGGAGTATCCTCTACCTCTGAGGAGTACAAATGTCCACTACACACCTGTTATCTTCTACAACAATCAATTGGACTATTTGGTAAAAAGCCAAACCAACCCAACCCACAAAAAAAGCCAAGCCTCCACCTTCAAAGATGACCTTGTCGGCAGGTATTTTTGGATCAGCTTTTGATCAGAATGCCTTGTTCTGAAAACACAAACCCTACTTCAAATCTCTCTCCCTCTCAAAAAAAACCACCACAAAACCAACCCAAAATAAAAAAAAAACAACAACAAAAGAACAAAAAAAAATCAGAAATAAAGAAGTTTAAAATCCTGCTGTGTGATGTGCATTTAACATACCTTTAACATACCAAATATTATTCAAATTGCCTTTCAGTTATTCTGTCAGCAAAAGCAGGAACTTCATTGTCATAAAAGTGAAAATCATCACTGAATGTAATTTATTAGAGACAGCCTTTGCAACAATTAACTATACCTCTTTACAGAGTCTGGAAATGGAACAGGAGTGTAAAAGCTGGCCAACAAACCATCAGATTTTGATCTGGTATCATTCTAACACTGTCTTCAAAAGCAGTTATCATAGGCAGTAACGACAGAAATCACAGAGAAACAAACTGCTATTAATTATTCCAGAACTGTTTTGTTGTATTTCTGTAATTTCTTTCGTAAACAGAAGAGTTCCTCAGTCTTGCAGTTAGTATACATAAGCTGTATAAAGTTTACTGCTTTAAACACTTCAACAATTCATGGAGCATGACTTGTAGCTTCTCCAGTATGAACCTGCAGCAGTAAAGTTCTTAAGTTATAATCTACTAAAAGCAAAGGTTGACATTTTAATAAAATGGGGGTTTATGGGGGGTTTGGTGTTTGTTTTTTTTTAAATGAAACTACAGAACAACCAAAAGAAGTTTTTACGTTAGGAAACCCTGTAAAGCCTCAGAGTTGGTGAAAGAGTATTATATAATGCAACACTGCCTGCTAACATAAATGGATTCAATAGAGTAAGTACAGGAACACCAGACACTTGCAACTACAAACCAAAACACATCTGACTATTTTTAGTCCTCATTGTCTCGAAAGCAAGAATATTTCAGTGCTACATGTGGGGGTTACCATGGGGTATGACAAAGCTGTCAAATAAAATCAGTTACATTAGGTGCATCCGGGAATGTTCTAATAATCTAGCTTAAGAAATAGATGTGACATTTTGGAATTTGCTTTCCTGGCAGGTTTGAGAACTGCAAAACAGCAAAAGTTTATCCAAAGAAAATCTGAAGCACATCTTTGCTGACCTGCAGGACTCAATAGATCAGAAAAGCTAAAAATGGCTGAAATACCATCTGATACATTAATTATTAATAATTTCACTGTTACATTGTTCTTTCTTCTCCTGCAACTGTTTGATGTATCCATGGAGACTCTGCAGGGTAAGGACACTCTTTTCATTGCGAGTGAATGCACTGTCGATTCCAACAAGATCATTATTTTATATTGGACACTTAGTGATACTGCAAAGCAAGTTTAAAACAAATCACAAAAAGCAATGATGTTTTTGAATTGGCTACACAAGGGGAAAACAGTCAGACCACGATTTCACTATGCAAGAACTGAAGTTGTGATAGTGAGCATTTGTTGTATTGTTGCATGTTTTCAAACTCTCTACACATTGCAAATGCCTCCATATTGTAAGAGTTACAAAGACTTTGTTAAAGGTATTTATATCTTTTTATTAATTCATACTGATATTGATGAAACCATCAACACCAAAGGTAGGTCTTTGTCCACAATCAGGTAAAAGACACAGAACTGAAAAAAACTAACTGAAATATGAGGACAATGTTTATAACACATGTATAATGCTTTTTTCCAGCGTCATAATTGGACAGGACCAAGATAAAAAGACAGTATGGCCAATGGTGTAGGGAAATAAAGAAACAATGCCATTGTGACAATGTATTGCTGTAACTATCTGAAGAATTTTACTTACCAGTACTTCAGAAAAAACAAACAAAAAATACCCCATCCCATTATCTGACCTCTGAAGAACCTAACCACATTCAAAAAGTTATGTGACTGGTTTTTACTCATTCAAAGGTAAATCTTGACAGCTAGATGAAAGTAATTGGCAATTTATTATTTTTTGGTCTACTGCTATAGTCCACCAAAGATTTTTGATTTTTAGTTCTTTTTCTATGCTTATTTTAAAAATACAATTTTGGCTTTTTTTGTTTCCAAGAAACCGAAACAGAAAGGCTCTGTGTCAAGAGAGGGACAAACACAGTCCCTTTTAGCTACTGTAGTTCTCTGAAGATTTACACTAGCGTAGCTGACCACAGAATTGCACTTCTTCGTCTTCTGGCTTCTATTTCATAACTGGTTTTATCACTGTTCTTGAAGGGAGCAGAAAACAAGGGCAGCCTTAAGTCTGTAAGCTAAGAGAGATTCCAGGTAATGTATACAAAGCTAAACGATCTCCACCTGGAATTTATATCTTTAAGCGTCTTTTAATACGTTGGTTTGCAGCTGTATTAAAAAGTTAGTCACAACTTTATCACTACCTTCTGTGTAACACTGAGGTTCTGCCTCTTAGGCTGCTGTATACAAGAGTACTACAGAAAGCAAAACACTTTGTAGGCCAACACTACCCACTTGTTTATTCTTTTCCCTTCTCTCATTAAGGTGCACTTCTGTGTCATGCTCATGGACTATTGAAAAATGTATAGATTATTAAATTCACTTTTCAGCAATACAATGTTATTACTCCAGCTAACATGATAGTACCTGGCAGTTCAATTCAGGAGCAGGATTCTGGTTTTAGATCCTATTCAAGAAAAATGGAAATCTAGTTTTTCTTCTAAAATCCTGCTATCTGATTTGAGCAAAATAGACATTCTATGAGATACAGATTTATCTGAGCTGTAAGGCAGATACAGTTACCACATCTGGGCACATGCAGTAAAACTAGACCCTCTACCAATTTTTAAAGTACAATGTCTTTTCAGTTACAGCTTTGGGTACTATTCACACTTGTATTATTAGACAAAAGAATGTCTACATGTTCTAATCTGCAAAATTGCAACACTTGTTCAAAAAACACCTATGACAATTCATTAATGATTACAAAGCAATTTTAAACCCACAAAGTGTCAGCTGTTCCCATACTGCATGCCAACAAAATACTTCCTGTTTTCCTATAAGTAGGAGAATTTCAGTATCAGAAAGAGTCCTTTTAACCATATAAATCTTGTACAAACTTCACAGAAAACATCATGCTGTAGCCATATGCTTGTTACACGTTGCATCATTTCACTGAATATTCAAGTCAGCATTTTTTGAATATACTTCTCTGATTACGCCACCAACTGACAGTAATGTGCGCTATCAGAAACTGTGACATTATGGGGCAATTTGCCACCTGTTAGTGCTGTAGTAGTGGAATCTCTGGAAAGCTTAAGAACAGCTGACAAACATTTACAAAAACACACTGGCAATTCTGACAAGGCACAGAAACAACTTTTAGTAAGAGAATGAGTGATTTCAGGCTGCAAGAAGTGATGGGTGGAAAACAGTGGATTACTTTTTAATTTAAACATTGTTCTAAAAACAATGTGTAGAGAAACCAAATTGATCTCTCCCAACTAAAGCCTAAACAGATTGTTACAGTCAAGATGACCGTCAGGTTACAACATACATTACAAGAGAGTATCTGATGAAAACATAAGCTAGAGTTCCCGTTTTCCTTGTGATTTTTATCCTTTCTAAGCAGAGAGGGATTACTTTCATTTATGAATTGTGCAGACTTACTGCCAAAAAAATAAACACCATTTCTCTAAGCATGTAATAATTTGGTAATCAAAATAGAAAGCTCTTCATCACCTCTTCCTAAAATTATATTAGACATAAATCAGGACCAGTAGTTTTATTCAATGACACTAAAAATAAAACCATAAGTTATTAAAATGCTAATTTCTGCAAGACATTTCACTTACAAATTGGCCTAAGGTCCTTTAAGGAGAGCAAAAAGTACAGCTTTAGATCCAATCAGGACACTCATTATTTTCTCTTTTAAATGTCTAAGACAGTTATGTCAAATAGCTGTCCTCATGCATTCCTTATTGTTTTTCCTTAGGGCCATTATCAGTTATAGTCAGGCTAGAGTTTTCCGAATTGATTGAATTCTAGCTGCAGCAGCAATTTATATACCCATTAGTACCATCTCTTGAAGATCTGGGAGAAAGAAAGAAAAACTACACACCTTGTTATTTAGATTTTAAGCAAATAAAAACAACATAAACACATTCCTCATTTCCTGCTTTTCAGATACTTGTCATTGAGTTATTTTGAAAACACAAAAACACTACCAGAGCCAACTTTAACTTTCCATTAGTGAAATTCAATGCCAATGAATATTACTAATACGAAATCAAACCTTTTCTTGAATCAGTCTCTGTAGATGAATCCCACATGACAACATTGCTGAAAACATGGTTAGCATGTACTGCTGAATTTTGCATATTCCATTTGCCAAGGAATTCAGTACAGCTGTTAATCCCACTTTTTCAATAACACTCTGGAAAGCATTAGGTGAGTAACGAGTAATTCTGCACAAAGCCTACAAAAGTGAAGAAAAAAAAAACCAAACACACCAAACCATCATTATTTAATGGAATTATCATCTCAGGAAAAACAATAGGAATAAAAACAGGTGATGACTTTTCCAATAGTTTAGGAATATAGAAAATTAATAGTTTAATTCATAAAACAACTATTAGGAGGAAAGGCTACTTTATTTTTAGAGACCTGGAATTATTCTAAATATGTTGCTATACACTCCATGCAGCTGAAATTGAAATATTTGGTACACCAAGTCATATTACTCTTTCCCTCTAGAGAACAATAACAATGGAGCAGCATAGTCCATGACAGAGTCTTTTGTCAAGCACAGGATGGAGGCAGCATCAGGTAACACTGTATTAGAAAAGACCACAGGCAGCAGAAAATAGAGGTGGCACACAGCACAGAAATTCTTGTCCCCCATAGAGATGGGCATCTTTCCCCTCTATTTCTGCTCATGGACTATAATCTGATATATAGTAGATCACTATCTGAAGACTATCTTTAGATCAAGATAATACTCTAGATGTAGATACTTGTTAAGGAACTGTGTTTACTGTAGTAAACATGCAAATTATTCTCCAAATGGTTGATTTAGAAATATCCGTGATTAATACAGTTGTAACAGAAAATGCAGATGCTGACTGCGCTCTGGTGAAGTGACCACAAATGTGTTCAGTATTGGCAGTTTCATAACAAACATTACCAAACAACCTCGAGGGTGGATTCATCTCCAAGTCAGCACAGCTTTTCCTTTTGGTACCTCTGGAAATGCAACCTTCAAGATACTGTAACTGCTTTTGTTCTCTCCAGATAAAGAAAATAAGACTCTTCAGACATTTAAAAATTCATTTTCTTTGGCCCGAATGTAGTGTTACGATACGAAAGCAGATTACGTCAATTATTTGATTCACGTGAAAATACGAATTGGTTTTAGAGAAAAACTTTGAAGGCGACTTTTGTTCTGTGTAAAGTAGGCAATATTACTACTGCTTTGTTCTATTCACACCAGCTATATTTAGAAATTGCTACTTACTTGGTATGCATTCAATAGCGAGGTCACATTTAAGAGAAACTATAGTCAATTACACCCACAGAATACTATCATCAGAGAAGTTTCCCATGTAAGAACCTCAGAAACTACCCAGCTCACCAGTGCCCTCAGAAACATTACTCAAAACATGCTAAAAAAATAAAAAGGCATATAAGACAATAAATCAATAACTTATTATTTTTAAACAGATATTTTATTGATGTCGTTCATCTACTCTGATCTTGTTCTTCCATGTACTTTCTGGTCCAGGAACCAGATCGATTGCAGCCTTTTATTTTTCCTCTTTCCCCCCACCCCCACTTTTAAAACATAGACTATCAATCTCAGTTTCTTAGTACAGCATGCTCTATTTCCCCAAGGATGCAATCCAGCCCCTCACCTCTAGCCCTCAACATGAGTGGGCAGGAGGTATGCGCATTCACTAAGCTTATCCTCGAGGGTCGTATTAACAGTGAACTGCTGGGACCTAGGGACAGACTGTGTCAAAGCAACATGGAACCTGGTGTGCTAAGGGGGTGTATGCAGACTTGCCAATGCCTTAGCTCTCTGCTACAGACCTTGTCAAACAAGGGTGACCATAGCCACAGGCCATCAGATGACCTTCAGGCAAATCTGACGGGAAAGACATGGCTGTCTTCTGGGATCATATGGCAGCTTTGGAGACCGCAGGAATGCTCCAGCTCACCAACCGCCAAGGGGAGAAGCTTTAAACTCCCATTAGCTGGTATGTCACAGGGTGCTCTGCCGTATGAGTGAAACCAACCCTTCAGCAGAAAAGCAGATGATGGAGTTTAATGGAGGATAAAAGACTAAATATCCTAAATCACTTCAGTAGATCCAGCATCTGGAGAGAACAGATGGAGGTAAGTCAAAACGTGGTGGAGCAAGAATTGAGAATCAACGATGAGAAGAGGTAAGACTAGAGCTCACACCATTATCTCTCAGCAGCATTATTGGAACAGGAAATTATCATCACCATGAGAGTGATCCTGGAATTCCAGGAGATTCTCCTGGAATTGGCTTCTCTGCCCTTGCTCTCTGCGCAGCCTTAACCAGCACCTTTTCTCCCAGCAGCTCCAACCCTAGCATCATGATCCTTATCAGTCCCTTCCAGCGTGAGATAATCTACAATTCTATGATCATCTATGCCCTATCTGTTGCTGTTCGGTCTTACATGCCATATGTTGGCTGGACAACATGACTCTCTCAAGTCTGAGAATGAACGCTTTAATGTATCTGCAATATCCAAGTCTCTGAAAGTAACTATTCAGCACCAATTATTTTATAAATAAAATATATAAAAAACACAAAATAAAACAAAAACATACCCCCAAAAGATTGTGGTGAGCTTTCCCAAATTAGTTTCCACTTAAGTGGCTTATGCCTTGTTACTCCTACCCCAGCAGAAAAAGACATCTCTTAGAAACAAAATCAAGAATTATTTAAAAAAAAAAATTAACATGTTCAGTGTACTAGAAAGAAAATATTCTTCTTGCTGCTGAGCTTGTCAGAATGTCACTTTGACATCTTACAGAATTACTTTTTCTCTGAGTCTAGCAAAATGATAAAAAGATACAGCTTTCCTGCAGGCAAAATTTGTGATATTTACCTGAGGCATGTTGGACTCCAAAGTGAGCACAAATACTGAGACACAGTCCCCATTTGCCACCTCTGACAGACAGGACAAGGTAAAGTGTCATTTTGTGACTCCAGAGAATGAAGATAGAGAATCATCTTGATGTATTTTTATTATTGATTGAAATAACCATAAGTAAAATTCCATAGTGCCTTACTGCTAATATACTTTGCAGGAAGACTGCTAGCTCTAGGTAAAGACATGATACATGTATTTCTGAACAGAAATATATTTTTACATGTTAATATAGATGTCAGTCAAGAATAAATTCTTCAGGATACATTCAAACAAAGCAGAAATGTCTGCATAATAACATACAATAGGACACTGATGATCTCAATATATGTGGTCATGCAGAATAAAAATGCCTACATACCTATAGCAACAATTTCATGAATGTAGAAATTGTACAATATAGCTGGAGAATACGTTAGTACTTTCCTTTAAAAATTAGTACGTCACTGAAATCTCTCTGAACTTCAGTTGGTAAAAGATCTGCCTGTGCTAGATTTCAATGTTCATTGATAATTTTTTTCCAAAATTAAGATTATATACCCAAATACCCCAACAGTATTTATACATAACCATGATTTGTATCAGACATTGAGTAATAAATCCAACAAATAAGTTCACCCTCCTGATACTTTAGTGTTTCACTACAAAGGAGCAACAGGACTAAAGTACCACCTTAGTGTATCCTACTTCAGAAGCTTCCTTGTCCAATTCACTTCATATGCAGTATAAAACAATTCAACCTCAGGCTTTTGACAAACGACACAATCCCCAAAACAGTGCAGGGGAAAAACCAAGAACACATTTAGACCCAAACATACTTGTGTCAAACTATCTGTCTGGAAGAAAGAGATGGAACTAGCTACATGGATAGCAATAATTTCCATGAAGACCAGTAAAACCAAAGGAGCTGGACCAAGGATGTAGAAGAGTGAAAGTCTCACTCTTGCAGTTCCCCTTTACTGCTGCTTTCCCTCAGAGCTCTCCAATATATCAGTCTGGAGCAAGCCCTACCCTCCAGCATAACTAAAACCTCAGTAAATACCTAAAGGAAAGGTATGATCTCCAGTAAGCCTACTGCCTTCACAGGAAAAAAATGTTAGTTGGGAATAGGGGGGTTTTTGCTTATATTGTCCATAAGTACATTTATACTGCAGATTTGCACAAGATGTTGAAGAATATTTTGCCTCAGCAGAACTCGGTGTGCACACACAAACTTGGTCATCTCTTCAAAATGCTGGCCTCAACATTAAAGCATGCACTGCTAAGGAACTTTGAGGACAAAAAGTTAATAGAATGATAAAAAGGCATTTCTTACTTAAGATTGACAACTGCTGTTGAAAGGATGTCCCACAAATCAGCTGAGTTTCTCTAGGGAACTCTGGTAATTGCAGCTATCGTGATCTCCTAAAACATACTGCTTTGTCCTAAACACGTCATCTGTAAGAGGGCTTCTAGAGTGTTCTTGAGGACTGCTAAGCTTTAACAACTAATGTCTCTGAATTGCATTATAAAGGGAAGGGAAAAAAAAATCAGGAGGGAAGAGCTTGGCAAAACTAGTATCATTGCAAGCCTTATGAGTGCCAGCCCAGGAGTGCCAGATGAATCAGTTTTGAACTACAGTATTAATATGGTTACCATTTAATTAATTTAATTTACCATTTAATTAATTACATTTAATGTCCCTGGGTGAGCAAGAAGCCCACAGAGATCAGGTTGCTCTATGACACCTGCAGCAACAAGAGGTGAAGGAACTGAGGAACTCAAGATCTGTGATACTTTCAATCTCCTTTAGAGAAGGCCACACAAATGCCAACACTGACTGAACTGGGCAATTAGAAAAGCCTCATTGACTAGTAAGTCCTGGTAGCTGTCCATGGATATAAAAAGGAAGAAAGAAAAAAAAATGTAAACCAGACTACAACAAGCTCTTCAGGTTTTGGCTTCCTCTTAAACATCTTTTTCCTACCTTGCAGACAAGATGCATAAAGATTTTCTTCTCATCAGATACTATGGAAAAAAAGGCAACTCCAGTAGTGCTTAAGAGATGCTAGCTACCCATCTCATAAATACTATGAAAAAGAAAAGATTTCTCAGTTGTTCACCTCAACCTTACAGCTTTGGTGAGATCAAATGATCTGGGATCTCAAAAGAGGGTGAGGATACAGAGGGACAAACAACAACCCTCTCTTCTTACAGTCACTAGAAACCTCATCTAAGGACAAACTGTGTAAAACGTGGCACTGATGATACCAACCTGTGAGCCTTCTGCTACAAAAAGCTATAGTGAGTCTGCACTGACAAGTGCATTCATAAGAATCAAAAGTCTAACTTTCGTATCTTACTGAGCAGAGAAAAAAAAAGCTCTTGCCTTACTCAAGCATACTATATTGTCCAAGAAGAAATTGACTTTTCAAGAGGATTTAAAAAAAATATCCCACTGACATTTCCTCTGGTGATCTCTCTTTGCTCAATGTCTGAATGTAGTTCAGACTTCCTCTGGGATATGCTGCTCACTGTGGCACACAAAACAGGCATTAACTGTCCAGCCGGCCCCTACAAATGGAGCAGCTCAGAAGTCTGGTGTAGGAAGCAAGAGTATGGTAGACATCAAAGCAAAGCTCTCCAAGTGGATAGCAGACAAACAGGAGGAAAACTTCAGGACAAGTTGAAAGATATAAAAATAAAGATCTATCATCTAGCAGCAAACAACAACTGCCCGGTTCTCCTGGTTTCGGCTGGAACAGAGTTAATTTTTTCTTAATAGCTGGTATAGTGTTGTGTTTTGGATTTGGTGTGAGAATAATGTTGATAACATACTGATGTTTTTAGTTGTTGCTAACATTTATACTAAGGACTTCTCAGTTTCTTAGGCCCTGCTAGCAAGAGGGCTGGAGGGCACAAGAAACTGGGAGGGGACATAGCTAGGACAGCTGGCCAAACTAGCCAAAGGGATATTCCATACCATATGACATCATGCTCAGCAAGATAAAGCTGGGGGAAGAAGGAAGGGGAGGATGTTTGGAGTTGTGGCATTTGTCTTCCCAGGTGACCATTATGCGTGACGGAGCCCTGCTTTGGAGATGGCTGAACACCTGCCTGCTGATGGGAAGTGGTGAATGAATTCCTTGTTTTGCTTTGCTTGCATGCACGGCTTCTGCTTTACCTATTAAACTGTCTGTCTCAAACCTGTGAATTTTTACTCTTCTAATTCTCTCCCTCATACCCATGTGGGAGGAGTGAGCAAGCAGCTGTGTGGCACTTAGCAGTTGGCTGGGGCTAAACCACAACACCAGTCTAATGATTGGCAAGAACTGAAAGCACAAGATACAAAACATCCGTTATGGCAAAAGCAGTAGGAGAAGAGAGGACTGAGCAGACTTTTTAAAATATTCAATAAGTAAGGGAAGTCATAACCCTAATCTTGTCTTTTTCCATATATGCAGTCATGATGTAAGCATAAAATTCACAGATCAAATGGCTAAAGACTCAAAAAGAACTCTTCTGAAAAAGCAGCCTACTAGCCAGACTCAAAGGAAGGCTTAATAAATGCCCTAGCAGACTTAATAAATGCCCTCCATGAAGGTTACACATATATTTTACATTTTTAGAGACTGACAGTTCTCTATCCATAAAAAGTTCTGAGACTAAGTTTTTACAAAGACTGGGAGGTGCCACAGAACAAAGGCTTCTGTAACATGTATTTTACTAAATAAGTTTACTGTTCAAAAAGGTCAGGATATTTCCCCAGTATTAGAGCAGTTTATTTCCCAGGCAAGACTCTGCCACAAATACACACTGAAGTAAATGCTTAATAAATACCTATTTTTTTAAATTATAATTTTATTCCACCATTTATCTCTTCAGCCACACTTGTGCTGTGTTTTTAATTCTCACTCTTTTATTACCTCAGTGCTAGATGTGCTGCAGCAACATTACCATTTTCCATCTGGGAAGCCAACAGTAAACTCATTAGTGAGCCTGAGCTCTACTCAGGAAATGAGCATCCAGTTATCACACTTCATTTAAAGTAAGTCAACTTGTTCAGTTCTAAAATATTACCTGTATTGGTGGATAAGGCTTTTGTTTTGTCAACAAGAGATACAGTTAAACTCACAGCCCTGCTAAATATTTTCTGGCTTACAAATCTTTTTGTTCCAAACCTTTTGCTTGCATGTTATAGCTCTGATTCTCTTGTTATCATCCTATATTAACTTACAAACTCAGGGAAAAGACCAGCCCTGACAATTTTACAGTAAGTAACATGAAGATTTCAAATATGTCTTCCAAGCAAGTCTGTGATAAGAATAAACACCTGTCATGTAAAACATCAAACAAAAAAGAAATTTCAAGTTTGCAAGAATTGAATTGATTCTTCAAAGGATTAAATGTTTCAAACATAAATCATGATCACCAGCACAAGAAAACAGATGTTCCAGAAAACAATGAATCACAAGGAACAGGCTGTCCAGACAGGTTGTGGAGTCTCCTTCTCTGGAGACATTCAAAACCCACCTGCATGTGATTCTGTGCAGCCTGCTCTAGGTGAACCTGCTTTAGCAAGGGGTTGGGCTATATGACCTCCCAAGGTCCCTTCCAACCCTGACAGTTCTGTGATTCTGCAACTTTCCATAAGCTCTGGACTGTAAGACTTTTCAATTTCAAAAAAATTATAAATATATTTTAGAGTAATCTGAAATATAAATACAAATACTTACAGAAAACATGCTCAAAAACTTTTCAGTTTCAATTCAGAATGCTTTTCAAAATAAATGCCAAAACATTTCTATATCACAAAAGGAAATTCCTTACCGAAACAGTGGTTATCTTCAAGGAATCTACTGTAGAATGTGTAAAAAGGTACCACAAGACAGGTCCAATTTCTCCTGTAATAAATCCTTGTGCATGGCAAGAGAGAGTAGTGCAAACGTTTTCAATTATCTTTGCTGCCAAATGGTTCACTACTCGGTCTTCCTATAGAAAGGAGAGGAAAGGAAAACTCATATGCAAGTTCTTCTAATGTTTCCAATTTCTTTTTAAACTATTATCTATGTCCATGTTTTATTCCATGTATATTGTCTTAGTGTGGTTTCTTGGTTTCACTTGATACTTGACAAAGGCATTTTATTGGAAACCTCACCTTGTGACAATTTATCCTTACGGATTCTACTTCTCCCCACTTTGTCTTCTACTGCAAAGACAATTTACTACATGTATAATTTAAGACAAAATCTTTCAGCTCCAAATGATCACACCAAATTAAATGCAGTCACTCAAAACCAAAATGGTTTTGTTATATTAGAGGTGTTCCATGATCAGTGTTTTATGCATGAAAGAATCAATGTGTATCAAAATTCATCACCACAACTGGCTCTGAATAGCAAGATTATGAGATAAAGTTACATTAGGAAAAATAAAACTGATTACATCAAACCCTCTTTATTCAGAAGAGCCAACAATCCCCTGGGATAAAGAAACAGCCTTCTTGCAAGTCAAGTTATTCCGTAACTCCCTTCTCTTACTGTTCTGAAGCAGACAAACCTGACAAAAGTTTAAGAAAAAACACTGGATCCAATCAACTCCTAAATTTCTGTAAGGGATTCTCAATCTTTCATATTTTTAATACTAATCAAATAATTTCATCTGCAAATTTGTGGAAAGACACTGTACATGTAGCTTTAACATCTACATAATACTATTCATCCTACAATGTCTCCATGAAATAAAAAACATCAGGTAAGAATAGTCACGAGCCATCAGCACATCATGAACAATGCATGGCAGCAGTTCTTTCTCAAGAAACCCTTACTGACCCTAATGGAAGCTATACTTAACACAGACCAATTAAAAGCAGAGCCTCTACTTCTCTCTCTTTTCCCCTTCACCTCCTTTCTTTAGTGGGGTTTTTTTGGGTGTGGGTTTTTTGGGTTTTTTTTTTTATTCTTTCACTTAAAAGCAGAGTCTGCCTCAACAGAACTGGAAGATTCATTGCTGGTGGCTTTTTGGCTGTGCATTGCTTCACCTTATCTCAATCTTTAACTATGAATAAGTGGAGTCTTTCAACAATGTCTTAAATGGCATTCTTGAGTTCAGCAAGAGTGAATTTTAATATAAGAGGGACAACCAATTTAATTTGTCAAGTCTACCTCATAGCCTGGCTTCACAAATAATTCATCATAATATCTAATTGATTTCTTTCTTAAACTAATCTCCACATTATCCTACTAACCTTTGGATTTCTGACATTTATCTTCACAATTGGAACTACCAACAACTGTGAGCAATGATAATGAAACCTTTCAAAAGCAGTACAAAAGCCTTCCAGAAGGGGAGAACTTATACTTCATTAAAAATATATTCAATATCCACTCTTCTTTCTGGTGACTTGGGTATTCTAAAATATAGACACTGATGTAGAAATATTTCAAAATTCTGGTATAAAGTTGTTAAAAAAAATCTGCATTGATCATTTTCATGCTAATCCTTCCTGTTCTCCCAAGGAACTGCAGCTCTACTCAAATACTTAAAAGAAATACCAAAGTCAATTCCCATTTAAACCAGTTACACTCTTCTATAAAACTCTACTGGTTTCTGTGGTATTCCTTCTCATTTACAGCCATGAAACCAAAGACGATTTAGACTTCTCTGATTTTAGCTTTTATTACTGAAATATATCATTTCATTTTGATTTATTATACCTAAATACATATATATATTTACCAAAATTAATTTTCTCAAAAAACTCTTATAAATAATTTTAATTTTTATTCAGTTTTTGTGAATTATACTTCTGAATTTAAGTCCTTTTTTTTATTTTGCTACATTTAAGGTAAAAATACATGGATTTACTAAACTGACTATATGCATTTAAAATTGAATCAATAATTGAATTATTAATAGTCAAGTTAAATCTCTCATATATGAAGTGACTACTAGGAATGCCAACTGGGACTCCACTGCTACCTTAAGCAGGCGGAAACACTCAATAAATGCACTATACTTCCATTAATAAATCATAATGAAAGCATTATGCAGCAGATAATAGTTATTATAACATTAACAAATTTCCAGGCACAACGACAGCTTTTCTTCACAAAATTTGGTCCTGAAGGTGTGCTTTATTTCCTTTCAGCTACTGATGAGTTATGCCCTGTGCCAGATTGTCCTGCTACTTTGGCTAGAAAAAGGTCGTATACCATCACAGTGCTCTCAAAACTCAATGAGGCTGTCAGAGAAATTCCATTTCCTGTCCCCTGAGATTGTCCATCTCAGCTCCTCTGGGATCTATTCCCGAGCACTGTCTAAGCAACTAGACTTGTACCATTTTCTGCCTAATTAGGTGTCTGGAAGGGAAGAGTGACTTTAACTAGTATTTGGCTTCTACTTAAAGGAGTCATTCTGTCATGTTACCAGGACATAAGCTATGTTAGTGAACAGAAACCAATCTTCAAGATACGAGTAAAACCGTTCCATGTAACGCTTAACCTCTGTCCATATCATGAATTGCATCAAATCTAAATCTATGAATAGAACTGTATCAAGAAGCAGCACATCATCTACTTTCACTGGATTTAGATTTCAACTGGTTTTATAAAATGCACTTAAAGCTTCTAATTTTCAGTTACGTTGAACACTTGCATATGTATCTGTTTCCAGTTAAAAGTCATTGATGCTTAGTGAAAATGAGCCCTGAGTGAGAAAGCAAATACCAAAAGGGTAGATACATGTAAACTACTAAAAAAAGAGAACTTCTTTTAATCAAGACTTTCATTGCAACTGGGTGTGTGTGTGGGGGTGTGTGTGTGCGCGTGCACAAATCTTCATCATCGAGAAATCTACTTTCATTTTTTAAAATAACTGAATCTACTGGATATTTTTATTGATTGTTAAGAACTTAACAGTGCACTAGAAGTTTTGGAGGCACTGATGATACACAGTCACTATGCTAACCAACATACTACCTAAAAATAGCATAGTTTCATTTAAAGGTTAACGCAACATACTTTATGATCTTTTTATATTACACTGTGTACAGAGACACACACTTCAGTAAAAGCTTAATACTGATAAACATTTGAAAAGCTGAAAGATTCAGGAAGTTACACTGTATTCCATCATTATTCTAAATCAATCTCCATACACTTATTCCTTTAATCTAAAAAGACAGAATAAAAAGAAACTACAAACATAATGTAACGAAGTAAAGTTTTATCATCATAAGCATCCATGATTATAAGAATTAAATCTTGACTTGGTAACAATTTGCAATATAAAGCCTGCACAGAGAAGAAGGAACATACAGAAATAAAAATTTTAAATCCCTTTTGTGGAAAAATGTTTTAAAATTCTGTCAGTCGACTAGAAAATTGGTATCTAAATTAAAATGATAACATGTATGATTCAGAACATTACTATTAGACCACAGGCAATTCTGTCAGTAACCTAACAAAACGTGATGTCTAAAGAAGAAATTGAGGTGGTAATCTGTATGATTCAAAGCTTTACTTTTATATTATAGGCAATCCTGTCAGTAAACTAGAAACTAGAAAACTGATACCTAAAGAAGAAATAAAAGTAAGAATACATATGATTCAGACTATCACTTTTATACTATAGGCTGTCCTATACTCTCTGAGAAAATTGTTATGATTTTATTCTCTCCTCCAAATTCTCCTCTCCCCTCTAAATTCACTGTAAATGAACTGCTCTGGCTCAGAATATACATTATAAAACAACTGCCTTATATTAAATACTGGTAATTATTTTTTAAAGTTATCTTTTATTATTAAAATTTCTGATCAGTTCAGAACCAAAACCATTAGACTTGTATCTTGTTCCCTCATCAGGGAAGAAATCCATATGAAAGCGGGAAATGTGTACTATATAGTTCACTGGCAAGCTCTAATTTATTAAAAATCTTGCTTAAACAGTACCTTGCACATCCAAGAGACAGAAAATTATCCTTTGTAACCCCATTACCCATTTACTGATTCAGATACATTCTCCAGGTGCCATGCTTTAAAATGAGAGGATTATGCACATTCTAAAAGTCAGATACAGCTAATTAGCTATAGCTGTATATATTAATTTATCCATGCAAATGTATTGTCGATATATAGTTTTTTCCAGGTTCTGTGAAATTATTACTGAAATTGTACATAATTGTGTACCTTATATTTACATTTGTAAGCAGAAATGGACATATACCGAGCTCCTGGAAGCTTTTTCAGTGGTTCCTCTGCTTTCACACAGGAAGACTTAAAAGGAGGCTTGCACACAGTTTCTGACCTCACCGTCTAGTTTCAGTGAAGGACTTCGTCAAAGCAACATAATCCAGACCAAATCAGACAAGAAAAATTATAAAAGATATCAAAAAGTAGTTTAGATATGGGAAAGATTAACGGTTCTAAGCACGTATCAGAAAAAAATGTGTAAAAGGAGGATCTGAAGGAAGGGAGGGGCAAACATAAGGGAGAAAACAGTGGAAGCAGAAAGGTAAGAGAATTGACTGGAACGTAAGTCTGAGAAGAGGCAAATGTAAAGCAGAAACTAAAACTGCGATTTCATTTAAGATTGAGTTGAATCTTAAATGTGATAACAAAAAGCAAAAATATATATGCAAAGTCAATGAGTAGATTCAAATAAGAGATAGGATGACACATTTGGGGTGAAGTAAACAAGGGTAACTTTAGCAAAGGAATTTTGAATAAACTGGGTAAAATGAATGAAAGGAAAAGGGTAGCCATATTAGCATTAGGCATTTAATATTACATAATAACCTTTCTTATTTAATAACAGAAAAAACAGAAACAGAAGGTATCTTTCATGACTGCGTAACACTGCAACTGTAAGAACACTTTAGCTGTAGAAATCTGGACCCTGCTATCTTAGAGACTGCACACAAGTATTTAAAAGTTGAACACAGACAAGAATATAGATGCCTGGAACAGGCATTATGTGTCACTGTTGGAAACGGTTGTTGGAAAACATTGTAATATTTACTACGTGGCTTCTGACAAACTGCAACGTTATACCAAGACTAAAAATGTAGAATTTGGCTTATCGTTTACTTACACAAGAGTGTACCAATTTCCTTATTTTGACACATCATTGAACATGCCTTTTCTTTGTCTGAGTTGAATATCACCTTCTATCTCATGTTAACAACACTGAAGTGCAGGAAATCTGAACTTGTGATCCACTATAGACAAAAGGCTGTCCCAATCCCCTACTCCACCATCCTAAAACCCCTTTCACCTGTACTTAATCTTTTGTCACTGTTAGATTCTGAGGCATAGAAGGTATGTGGAAATGACACTACCTGCATTTTCTGAACACTGTGTTCCTTTATAAGCAAATAAAAGGGACACACGTACATTTCAAACTCCTTCCTGCTCTACTGTTCTTTTTCAGAGGGCAATTCTGCTCTGAATCTTGCAGAACTCCAGAGTAGTTCATAATGAAACTGAAGAACAGCAAATTTACCTTACAAAACTCAAAGCTATATAAACAACAGTACTGAATGACATAAATTGGTTTTATTTTCTTGAATCCTTATCAAATACATCAAATAAAGCTTCTTAACTGGCAATAAAAAGCTACAAGTAAGTATTTACAATGCATATACTTAACACAGTGGTAATTCAGGATTTATTACATAAATTTAGTTTGCCATTTTCATTAATACCAAGATCATATGCAAATATTCATCTCAGAAAACACACTGATATAAAATTTAATTAAATTAGCTTAGGACAAATAAAATAAACTTATGATTTAATTAAATTTGATTGTGATTTCTTAATTTCTAATTAAGAATGCAAAGCTTACTTCCATGTAATAAATTGTTAGAGCAGGGAAATTTATTGAATAAATAGCTGATTACAGGCTACAAAGGTAACAAAGAAATACAGCAGCTAAGATCTTAAGCTGCAGTCAAAGAACATTAAGCACGCTGAAGACAAATTTAGACAGTATCTTCAGGATTTTCACATCCAGTGCTTTACTAGTTTTAAGTCAGACCTTAAAAAATTCTAGACTGTTCATTTTAACTATTTCTATTATCTGCTATTTCACAGCAGGATGCGGGGAGGGGGACAGTGTCATTCACATGCTCCCCTACCACACCTCTGTATCACTCACTAAGCATTGTGAGCCACTCACTGCCTGGACAAAGCAGCTCTGGTAGCAGGCACAGAGTGATGTAAAATTGACTCAAAAAAACCAAAAAAAACCAAACAAGAACCCAACCCAAACAAAACCCACAACACATTAGAGCCAGCGTATTAGGTTAGCAGAAAAGAACACTGATTTGAAATTCAGAAAGGTTCAAAAAGCAACAGTTTCTGTTGGTATATCAGTAATAAAAATAGAACTGAAGAAAACTGAGTTCACTGCTGAACAAGGTGGGGCCAAAGGACACAGGAAAGGCTCAGGAGCTCAGTGCCTTCCTTCTCTGCCTCCGTCTTTACTGCTCACAGGCATTCCATGCCCATGGGCCAAACAGCAAAATCTGGGGGAGTAAAATATACCTACAGGACAGGAAGACAGAGGCAGCGGACACTTGAGCAAACCAGACACGCGTAAGTCCATTGAACCAGAAAGGATGTAACTAGATGTGCTGAAGAAGCCAGCTGGCATTTTTGTGAAGGAGCACACATCTTCAAAAGTTTGTGGTGATCAGAGTCCTGTTGACTGCTGGCAGGGGACAAAGGGCATGGTCACCTTCCAAAAGGCAAGAAAAGGAATTCCTATTTCTGTCCCTGGAAAAATTACAGAGCAAATTTTCCTGGCAGCTATTTGCAGGTATGTGAAGGGCAAGATGAATGGTAACATTTAGAACAGATTTATCAAGAGTGAACCCACCTGACCAACATGACAAGCTTCAATTACAAGTTGACTGGCCCAGTGGACTAACAGAAAGCAGTGGCTTTCATTTACTTCAGCTTTAACAAGGCTCTCCAGATGGTTTCCGTTACCTACCCAAATAGCAAAGGTGTGGACTGAAGAGGACTACAAGGTATACAGAAAGCTGGTTGGACCACCAGACTCAAAGCGTTGTGATCAGCAGTACAAAGTTAAGCTTGTGTGAGCTGGTGCTATCAAGGGTCAGTATTGGGGCTGATACTGTTAATCATAGCATGTTCACAGATGGCACAAGCTCAGAGCAAATGGTTGAACCAACGGAATGTTAGTCCACCACACAGCTGGAGAAATGGTCAGACAGAAACCTCCTGACATTCACAAAAGTCAAATGCGAAGTCTTACACCCAGGATGGAATAACTCCTACAAAGCAGAGGGGCAGAGATGGACCTGAATATTTAACAGAACGGGTTGAACACAAACCGGCAGTGTTCCCTTATGGCAGCAAAGGTTAACTGCATACTGGGCTGCACACATACCAAGCAGCCAGCTGACCAAGGAAGGTGTTTTTTCACTTATATTCTGAAACATGAGACTATCTGGCCTACTGTGTCCCAGCTTAGTTACCCGTTGTAAGCTGGGCTTTGACATATGCCAGTTAGTCCAGAGGAGGTCCACCAAGATGACTGAGGGTCAGGTGCACATGATGATTAACGACAGGCTAAGAGAGATGTTTTCCAACACCTCACAGACAGTTAAAGAAGATGGTGCAAGACTCTTTCTGGAGGTACCAATAAAAGGTCAGGAGGAAAGAGACACAAGCTACAGCAAGGGAAATCCCCATTAGATATAAGGAAAAATATTCTTCACCATGATAGCGGTCTAACACTGAAATAGGCAGAGAGCTTACAGAATAACCATCCTTGGAGTTACTTGAAGCTTAAGTACATAAAGCCCTGAGGAACCTCATGTAACTTTGATGTTGAATGCAACTAGAAGCTGGCATTGTTTTAACAGGCGGCCAGACCACAAAATCTCCAGAAGGTCCAAGCTCATTTTTTCTTGGGATTTGCTTACCCTTATAAACCAAAAGATTGAAGGCACTTGATTTTCTTTACATATGGTCATAGTTCGTATTTTATTCTCTGTGAAAAAGAATATATGAACATAACTAGAAAACATTAAACATGCTCTTTAATATAACAAATCTGGCAATCAATTAAGAAGCGATTCTGAACACTAGGTATTTTTCTTCCAGTTACCTTGGTAGCACTATGCTGGACTCCCAAATGTCAAGATCTTTCTTGTACTGGGAAGCCCAAAACTGAACACAGCACTCCAGATGCAGTCTGATTATTGCTACACAGAGGGGAAGAATCACTTCCCTGAACCTGCTGGCTACTCTCTTGCTAATACAGCCCATGTTGCCGTAGTGCTTCTTCTCTGCTAGGGCACACTGCGGGCTCACATTCAACTCTTCATTGATTGGTAACCCTCCAAGTCCTTTTCTGCAGAGCTGCTTCCTAGTGAGCTTGTACTGTCGCAGGAGGCTATTCCACCCCAGAAGCAAGGCCTTGCTCTCACTTGTGTGGAGCTTCATGACATTCTCAGCAGCCCATTTTTCCAGTCTGTCCTACTCCTGACTAGCAGCCCTGACATCCAGCATATTGATGCTGCTCCTCCCACTAATTCGGTGTTATACAGCTGGAGAATACACTCCAGTTGGTCACTCTGGTCATTACTGAAGACATTACAGTAATGGTCTCTGAGGGACACTGCTAGTTATTGGCTACCAGTTGGACTTCGCACCACTGATCACTTGAGTGAATTTTCCTGCCCACCTTCTATCTTCCATTTAAACAGTCTGTACCTTACCGATTTGCTGATAAGGGGAGTATGGGAGAGCGTGTCCAAGGCCTTCCTAAAGTCAAGGCATACAACATCCACTGCCCTCCCTTGTCCACAGCGCCAGTTGTGTCCCCATCATAGAAAGGAATCAGGTTGGTCAGGGGGTTGGAGCATATGACATACAAGGAAAGGCCGAACCAGCTGCCAAGCCTTGAGAAAAGAAGGTTCAGGGAAGATCTTACTGCTGTCTACAACTACCTGACCAAAGGACAAAGAGAGGTTGGAGATAAATTTTTCTCAGAGGTTCACAGCCATAGGAGAAGAAGCAATGGCCCCAAGTTGCGACATGGGAAACTCCAATCATACAAGGAAAAACTATTTCTAAGAGGGTAGTCCAGGCATTGCCCAGTTGTGGGACTGCCATTCTTAGAGACATTAAAGAGTGAAATAGACATGTCCCTGAGCAATCTGATCTGTTTAGACCTGCTTTGAGAAGGAAGTTTAATTAGATGACCTCCAGAGGTCCATTCCATCCTAAAGTATTCTAGTTTTATAGCTTAAAATATTTTTTAAAAATTAATCTCTAAGACACATGGTTATATTTGAAGTCAGTCTGACAACACCACACAGATCTTTTCATAAAAATTCATTAAGCACATTTTTTTGTGTAACTTTTACTGCTTAAGATTGAGACCTACTTTCTCACTAAATAATGTGATAAACTGAAGAGACTGATATACTATCATCCTGAATGCATCTACTTCAGTAGTCCTACTTTTACAAGCTTTGAAACAAATATGCAAAGGTGACAGCACAAATTGAATTGAATACTTGAAAATCTTTCTCTCTCTGTTTTTCCATCTTTGTTCATTCCTCCTCCACCTCTACATCTAAAACATCTGGCACAAAAACTTGTTTTATATCTGGTTATTCTTTCCTTAAAAAAATCTCTTGCAAACAGATGTCTAACAATAATATTATTTTAACCATCTAGTTTTAGATGCTGAAACATCATTTCCAAGAAAGATGGGTGGCTGGTAAAGTTATGGAGAATAAGAAGAGGATTGCTGCAAGACTGGAGGAAAACAGTAGCAAAAGAAATTGTAGAAGTTAATAATAGTGGGTGTTAAGTTTCTCCATTTCCATATGTTTATGTACTTTACATATTTATGGGCATTTTAAATTCTTCACGTGGTGCTGTTCTGGAAAGTTGAGCTGCTACAACTGAGGCAGAGCAATTTGTAATAGTATATTTGCACTGTACTCACACAAACAAGCACAAATACTTAAAATTCCATTACAAACCTCAGGCATCTTCACAAACAGAAACTGTAGAAATGCACAGCTGTACTTGGTTAGCCTAGGCATAACTCTAAATTTACACTTAATTAAATCTAATTCAAAGTACTGCATGGGAAATGTATTTCTATTTTGTGTTAATTTTTTTCAAGAAAAATACACTAAGAGCAATTATTAAGTAAAATTTGACATGTTTCAGGACTAAGAAGTGATTTTATTCTATAGGAATAAATTAATGTCTTATGAATGTCTCGATTTAGTTTCTGTACACTGAATATTCAGAAATGGCAAGTCCTCCATTACTAAATTTATAATTTAATAGCTTCACTAATGTGCCTTAGAATGACATCTTATTCTAATTATGAGCTGGAAAGAGTCCACAATACACACACAGTTGTGTGTTCTTGATCACCTGAAGGTTTGAAGATGTTAAAATGCATATAGACTCTTCCTCTATTAATCACAAGCTGTAGGCAATAAAGATCTCAAAAAAAAGAAGGGAAAAGAAAAAGGTATTTTTCTTGCTTTCCTCCCCCCAGCAACCTCTGACATGTTTTCTGCCTTCAGCTTTGCCTCAGGCAAAAATAAAGTCAAGTGCTCTCATACAAATGTAAATGTAAACCCTCAAACTCAATTTTTTTTCATTTTACAAATTGGAACTATATGCATGTTTTTCTTCCCTTCTAACACAGCTAAGTCATCACCAAGAAAAATGAGGAATACAGCACAGCACATGTATGAGAATAAAACTAATTACTACTTTTTGGCCTTGAAAGAATGTTAACAACCCAGTAAGATAACAATGCAGTTTTCAAAACCTGTGTATCAGCCACTTCAAAATAGAATGTAAATCTTGCTCAAAGATTTATGGAAGATGCACGAAAATCAGATTGCAAGAGGACAGTACAAACTGTCAGAATATTTCTCAAGAGAAAGCCACTGCATTAATAAAATCCACATTTATCAACAGTAATTTATATATACCATCCCATTTCCAAAAAAACAAGCAACAATACATAAATGTTGAATGTACAGAGAACAACGCTACATTTTTGCATTAATCTCCTGCTTAGGTCATGGTCTTATCATGATTATTTAAATGCAAGAGCAATACTTAGCTGACAACGGACTGCAGTGCTGCAGGCTACAATCCTCACACAATGCCTAAAGGGTTATTACAGTGGAGAATTTCTATTGAGGACAATGAAAGAGCCTTACCCCTTCCCGAAGACACCTCATTAGCACAGTGTAAGCAGCCGAGGGAACAACCCAGCATTCTCTGGGGTGCTCCCTTTTTTCCTCCTGAAATGAAGTCAATGGCACATATGATTAAATAAAAAAAAAAATCACAATAATCTCAGTCACATAAAAATGGGTAACAGATTCTTAACAGGGATCATATTATACACATTTCAAATCAACATATGCAAAGTACATTAAATTCTAGGGCAGTATTGCTATTTACTGTTATTTCATTTGGAGCACAGAAATTTGTATTTTATTACCTTTATTTAAATAGTCTCCAAAATCCACTACAGTATTTGCCCTTGTATTTCCGGATTTCATTAATTCCTGATTCACACACACACACACAAATATATCCTGGCATTCCTCTCAATCATTTTAATCTCTTCAGAAAGAGATAAGTGGTTATTAATAGCAGTAGTGCTTCTCTTTCAATGTGACTTAATTCTACCAAACAAACTAAATTAATTCTGTCTGGCAACTAAACAAAAAATAAGCTTACTTTGGAAAAAGAGTATTCCAAGTCATACAAAGAGATACAAACTGTTTAAGAACAATTACTGTACGGTATAGCCTTCAGTACATACCAACCAACACTGTTCCAAGATCTTCATGTATTATTTCCTTGAAATCGCCCTGTTAGAGACACTGCACTGATTCACTGCTAGTTGAATCAGGGGTTTGATTCTTCCATTAGAAGTTAATAAACTCCACTTCCCCCCACGTTCCTTCCCCCACAGTAGCCTATTGTAAAACTTCTAGTTTAAAAGAAGACACTTGGGTATCCTTAAGATTTAACTAAAACAATCTCCGTGTCTAGGCTAGTAACAGAGATATTAGCAACTGAAAGAAAAAAAAAAAAGCCTCTTTTGGAAAAGAAAGTGAGAAATAATAGCCATTGGATGTTGTGAAGTTGATAGGCCATGAAAGCAATGTGTAGCTTGTCTTAGTAAGTAGACAAAGGATGACAAGCAACAGTTTCTGCAGATACTATACATTTCTTGAACTCTCTTAGTTATATCAGCATATTCTTTTTAGTATTATAATTAAGTGTCCCTAATAAAGAAACCATAGGATGGGCAAGGTGGAGGTTAATGGTGCAGAACCAAATTATACTTTCTAAGTTTCCTGATTTCTGAGTGGCTCACACTAATTCAACGTATATGATGTGATAATGTCAGGCAGTTAATTAAAGCATAGCACATTAGCAGGGAAGACTATCACCTAATTGCCTTGACAAATTTCATTTTCCTTCTGTACTGAAAATAAAACTTTATTTGCAACATGTATCAATAGAGAAAATGAGTTTGTTAAATGTCCCATTTTTTTAAGCTTTATTTCTGCTAACTTTGCATTAGGATGTATGGAACAATTTTCCTTGGAAGTAAACAGATAGTAAGAATAAGAGTGGTTTGACACCCAACAGAGACATCAAACCTACTACATTCCACCTCCTTCATCTTATCAGTGTAAAAACGTGTTGACATTTAACCAGAGTCTGCCTTCCACGGCTTAGCATATAAGTTTAAGAAAATGCAGCCCAAATTTCAAAGAGGGATGGTAGGTTACTTTCTAACAGTCAAGAGTGGAACCTGCTCTACCTGGAAAAGGCAGGACAAGACTAGAAGTCAAGACAGAGTTAAAAAAGCCTATATTGGAAGTAGCATGAATCTGCTTCTCATTTTAATAATCTGATTTAATCAGAAATTGTGTCAGGTTTTTCTGCAACCATACATATTAAATGTACTGTAAAATAAAAAGCCTTAAGAAACTGTACAGTCCTGAAGTATAAATTATTCTTCCATTATTCAGACTGATTAATGACTTTCTGTAAGGCTTAGTCTCTACTTAGAAATAAAAAAAGCAAAAGGTGTATGAACTTAGCACCATTCTTAAACACACCTATAAAATTTGACGTTTAATAAATTTAAATATATAGCCAAACAATGGGGATTCTTCCTACTTTTTGCTTACAGCCTATGTTGATTTTGGTTAAATTTTAGGTTCTGCACCTTAATAACACAAACAGCACAAAATGAGTAGAAATATTACATAGAACTTAAAAGTTTTCCCTGAAGGCAATTTGCTCAAGAGTAACAGAACATCTTCCCTGGGGTCTGCTCATGCTACTTGTGAATTGCTCTTGGCTTCATTTTGGAAGAAAAATGCAGAGATGGAGCATAAGGTCTTACTACTGTGATCTCATATGCAGGCACAGACACAATATCAGAGTTTAGGATTGCAGAGGACCATTATGCTTACCTCTACTTTTTCATAGTATTTTTAAGCCACAGAAGTACAAACAGTAAGCCTGTAGTTAAGGTAGCGATTCATGCTGCATTTGATTTTAAATGTTTGATAGTCTATATTTTACCAAATATTCATATAAAAAAAGAAATAATCTTTATCATTATTTAATATTAATATTGTGGTTGGGCCTAGAAACACTTAGCAAAACAACAAAGAGAATGAATAAATAAATAAAATCAGCCATGTCCCCAAAAACTTACATTTTAAATAAAAAATATTTAACAGCTTGATAAAACAATCAAGTAGTCTGAAGAGCAAAATGAAAGAAAACAAGGAATAAAATATTTTGTGGGCATTTCTTAATAAATTAGATGCAGTTATGACTTTTTTTTCTTAAATTAGTCAAGGCATAAAACTGCTGTTTAAAGATACAGACTGGGAATAAATGTTCTTGTTTCATCTTGTTATACTACCGCTGGGTTGGTATGTGATTGTGCAAGGTCATTCAATACTACTGTTAGCAGCTGAATGAGCAACAAAATGCCTACAACAGTACAGTATTTTGAGATCAAGTAGGTACAGAATAGAGAAATTAAAAGCTTTATAAAGACTTTTCTAAAAAAAGAAATGTTAAAAGAAGTGTCTCAAAGCATACAAATCACACTGGTATTCTTGAAGTTTTACCAAGACACAGTACATTAAGTTCATACATGTACAGTAGTTCCAAATATTTCTTCCTATTCTCTAATAATTACTTAGCTATGACTCAAAGCAGTGCAATCCGTTACTATACATCTTCCTGAAACACGAAAGAGTTGCCATTTAAATACAAGTTATCATGCTTCAAACATTGTGATGCTCATAAATCAAACAGTCTCAAAATTTTTTCAATTCACATTTTCAGAAGGAAAAAGATCTAGTAGGGTCAGTGGATGTAAATCATTTTGCTGTTACAGAGCCAGTGAAAACAGAATTGTTTCAACCATTTAAGTTTAATTTCAAAATAAAATCAAGCAGTGTAAAATACTCTTGCCAAATATAATTTTCAAGTTGGAATTTTAACTTTATTTGTTTTTATTAATGGTTAAAATACATAGTTTGCAATCTGTCTGATGATGCTAAATACAATTTTTCTCTCTCAAGGAAAACTGAGAAAGTATTAAACATAGAAATATACTGTGACTGTGGATGTATTTTACATAATATAATTTCTCAGTGTAAGAACAAGTTCTGTGAGTCTCTGGGTGTTTGACAAATTTGGCAGCTGTCTAACCAAAAAAAGGACGATGCTTGCTAACCTACAAAATACAAGGCAACCACTAAATCTTTCGGAACATTGCAAAGGAACTACAGGATGTTGACAATAAAACACTTAAGTTCAGTACAAAGCCATAACTACAGTAAGCCAAAATATAGATGGTACTTTCATTCCTTTATCAAGTGACCTCACAGACTAAACTAACATGATAGCATTCAGAGTAAATAGATTATGTAGCTAATACAAAGGCTCTAGAGAAGCTAGGGCTACGCCTTTGCTGTTTGAAGTCACCTTCATTTCTAGTGAGTAAAAGAAAGTATTTTACTTTTTGAGTAAGGAAAAAGAAAGGTGAGGGTTTAGAGCAGCTGTCATCTTCAGTTCCTACTATTGACAGTATTTCTTTTCTACAAATTGCTCATTTATTTTTAATGTGAACCTACTATTTCTAGACTGAAGGTTTAAATCAATTCTAGCCAGGAATCACTGTAATTCCATTTGAAATTAGTCAGGATCATTCCATTTCCTTTCCCACCGAGTTGTGAATTCAACCATGCTGGGATAAGATCTAATATGGACCAGATATATTAATTTACTAATATCATAGGCTGTCCTGATACACCCTATTTAGTCAAAGTCTCTAGCTAAGATGTTCTAACCCTTAGATCTGCCACCTGGAGGCCAGCAGTCATTATGGTGATTGACTAAATTGTTTTATGAAGTTAAAACTAGTTACTTCAGGTTGATACTTGAAGAATACAATTTAATCAATCTCAGATGAAGTACAGGATTGGACTAACATGTTTCTTACAGCACAAAAAGTATCACAGAACACACAAGGAAACTGTTGAGGATACAAATGAGAAAGTAATTTGCTTTTTTGTCTACTTTTCCATGGGAAATTTTTTTCACATTTGTTAAATTTGTAAGGATCCCTTGACAGTCTTACCTCACTGGCTATGAGGTAAAGAAGCTCCCCAAGTGCCGGTAGAAAACATTGTTTCAGTTTGCTGTTTCTGAAGTTCTCCCTGATGAGTTCAGTTAAAAGTATAATTGCCTAAAACAAACAAACAAAAAATAATCACAGAATACCATGTATAATGTTTTCTCAAGCAAAATGTCCTGTTAAGGTAACAAGCTTTATCTGAAATGCCATGTTACTGATACACTCTTCACTTATGCTAAAGAGCCATTTGCAAAGGATTTAATAAGCATGGAAAGACAAGAAAAAAGAATCATTACAAAACAGATAATACATGCTATATGGAGAAAAATGCAAGAAGTAAATAGCCTAGGTGGCAAATTATGAGCTATCCATTCTTCCCTTTCCCTCAGGACAATAGAGGTAGAGCTGCCAGGAAAAAAGAGTCGACTTGCTATTCCTATGTTTCTGTCAGAAGATCTAAAAGTTCTCATCATCATCAGGTTATAAAAAGAACAAACAAAACCCCGGTGCTGTCTTTTGTGTATATATTAAATCAGAACATAGGAACACTTAAAGTTTTGTCACCTGATCTCTGAGTTTACTGGCAACTCACTGTGTGAGAACTGGACATATCTGGATATAACCAAGTTTCTGTTTGCAAAGCTGAGATACACATACATAGATAGACAGACATTATCTATATTGAGGGGTTAGATGGAAATTGAGAATTTTTATTCATCTTGTGTAGGTGACCTAAGAAATCACTGTGCCAAACACACATGGAACAGATTCCAACCTAATGTTTAATGCTGGACTCATTCAAGAAACCAAGGACCATTTGGCTACCACACGTTAAATTGAAAAGCATGCTCTCTGCTGGCTGAGGTGTGCTCCCCAAAACCAAAAGCACTCCAATATGTACCAATCATATACAGTAGAGAAGCTAGTAGTTTCTTTAAGAAAGATGAAGCTACATGTGTTCCCCCTGCTCCAAAACATGAATGCCTTGCAAGAGCAGGAAAAGAAGACTGTTCAGCAGATACAGATTTCATAAACTTTCTATGTGCCTATGTTCCTTTGACTGCTGGGAAGGATTTAGTTCTAATACTTTTAAAGTACTTATGAGATAGAGCAAATGAGCTCTCTAAACAGATACCATCAGTGAACTGAGTGATTTCCAATACTTTACAAGATCTGATAAGTGAGATTTGAAGTTATTTTTATGTATTTTAAATAAATGGCAATATTGCACATACTATTCCATTTTAAAATGTGGAAACAGTCAACTTTTTAATTATTACTTTACATGTGAAGTGTAATGTAGAATGCACTACATTTTTTAATTAAACAGAGAAAGCATTGCTGTAAAGTATCAGCCTAGGGAAACAGAACAAGAATAGTAGTACAAGCAAATAATAACACTTATTGTGCATTTTATTATTATACAGAAAAGAAGGCAATAGAAAGCATCATATTATGATCTCCTTAATACAACAAATAGGGCATGAATTTTATTTCGTTCTTCTGCTTATGAACTCTTCCCTTCCTATTTAAGTAGCAAAACCATTATCAGCAGTATAACTGAGACATTTCTGAATGTCTGGAACAAACTGAAATGTTTATTTTATGCTGTAGTACAAAAAAATGACACTTAAAAAATTAGCTTGTTTAAAAATGTTTTAAGGTAGGACTGACTCTGTGACAGTCCTATCCCAAAGTCATTAAGTCCGGGCCTTAGATACTGATGATACTACAAATATCTGATAAGAAGCAGAAATGTTTATACAACAAAGATCATCTAACTAATCAAAACATAATGAAATAAGTACTGCATCACTGTAACAGACTTTTTATTGTTCTCTTTAGTTTAAAACTACTTTTAATACAGTTAAACAATACAGAAAAGTTAAGGAGACAAAAAAAATTTCTCTAGTGTTTTCCCCAGTTAAGCAAGTATTGTATTATCTGCATACAGAGCACAGACTTCTATCGTTCGTCTCATTCTATTCATCTATATTCTATTTGAATACAAACATGCAACATTTCAACCTGGGCACAAGGGGTCTAAACAGCAGCGGTTCTGGGAAACCACTTCATGCAGTCAGTTTCCTCAGATACTCTGAAACTTTGCATGAGGTTTAAAGTGAGAACCTGACAGCCATTCTTTCAGACTGGTCTCAATCCAACAAAAAGATAAGAATTTTTCAGTTCTGATTACGGGCCTGCCAATGTGGGCTTCTTTCTCCTTCTGTGGAGGATCCAAGTCCAACTCACTTGAGCATCAGCTTCATTGCACACTCAAGAAACTGCTCAATTCACTTCAGCTGACTGAATCCCACCACCCTAACACTTACAAGCTTCATAGTTTTGCCTCTGTTAAGAAGCTTTCTCTAAACAGAAAAAAGCAGTCACAGCAGACAGAGATTTTCAGGTAACCCATGAGAGTTAGCTCAGATAACTGGTTTTCAGCTGAAATACTCATACAGCCCAGTGTACAGCAGAGACTGGTATTTCAGATAGTACACTTAAAACGTGGAATCACCCCACTTGGTGACCTGGAGAAGTCAAGCAGTTCACAAAATCTGGTTAAATTGTGGTGGTTAATCTGTGATTTGTTTGCCATTATGTGTTCTCTAACTTTTTCACATTCTTTACCAACACACTCCAAGCACGGGATATCATGTGACAGGGATGGAGTGGTAAAGACAGACTGTAGCCTGGGTTGAGTATGAGGCCACAGAGAGTGAACACATGCTGTTGCTGATTATAATGCCACATTGTGCACTTTTCTGAACTGGAAGAAAAGCACCAGCATAATGAGGGATGACAAAATATAGCCACATTCATTTACCTACATTGTAGCTACAACAGCAGATCTTGCTTCCAAAATTTTTTTCTGGTACTGTAGCTACTAGCCAGACAAAGGATGGATGCAGCTCAAAAGAAAAATAGAGATAAACACGTTTTCTGGACATAACCAAGGAAGTAGTGTAGCTTGTGTGTTACAAATATAGGAGTGGAAAAAACTTAGGAAATGGGAAGCTTGAAGTTGAGGAAACAGATGTAGATGAAAGGACAATGTGAATGCAGAAGGAGACTAAGGGAAGTATGCAAGATTAAGAGTTTGATCTAGAGTGACAGAAAGGTGATACTGTCATCCACATGAAAAATTTACAACAAAGGTCCCAAGGAATTTTAGTTTCTCTTGTTAGAAAACTGTGGACCACAGCCACTTCAGCATTACTCCATAAGACAAGAGTCAAGCAATCTACAGTCCCTCCTCTGAAAGGGATTTAATGTGATATACCTTTGAAGAGATGTGTGGTAACTGAAGGATGCTTTTCAGTCACGAAGATACATACTCTTTAATTTGAGTAGCACACAAAAAAGATAATTAAAAACCAACACCAACCAAACCACCACCATCGACACCAACCAAACCACCAACACCAACACTGTGGTTTTCTCACAAATCATGAGAAGAGTTGGGCGGGCCAAAGGCAAAAGTTACTTGAAATAGTCCTGGCTCTCTACTTTCAAAACATGCTCTCCCCACTACCTCAAAAGGCCTTGCAAAGCACAGTCCCATCTAGTCATTAAGCAAGAAGCAGCTAAAAAGAAAGCATTACTCAGAGTTTTTTCAGAAATCTAAAGAACATAAGACATTTTGAACATAAATTCCACCCCATATCAAGCAATGAATATAAATGCCAAGACACATATATTGGCTGCTGATCACTGCAAAGCAGATAGCAAATTTGTCATTATGCATACACCCCAGAAAAAAAAATATTACAAAAAATATGTAATACGTTATTAAATTCTTGGTGAAACATGTATACTACATATCCACCAATTAAAAAAGTAAAAATGTAATTTAACTTTTTATCCACAAAGAACAAACACATAGAAAAACAGCATAGCTCATAAAGTATTTTAACTTGAGAGGTATTCTAGGCAGGAGACAAAAATTCTGTTGTTTTCTGAGAGAGGACCAGTAAAAATATGGATGATCTTGAAAAAACAGTAGTTCATTATCATACCTGACTTGCCGTTCAGAACAGCGAATAACCTGATATAAGAAACTACCTTAATGCTTATCAGCATCTTACAAGTCACTTCAGATTTATTGCAAGACATCATCTTCTAGAGATCTTTATCGGAAAACTACTTGTAGACTATATGGCTGGATTCTGAACAGCTTCCATTACAAGGTTTAAATTTTTTACATTGAAAAATTCATAAATGCCTAAAATCACTTGCTCAGTAAACAAATATTGTTTCCTGAACCTTTTGCTAATATGAAATGCAATTTATATTTTTGCAAGTCATAATGTTTTTGCAGTCTCCAACCTTACTGTCATTTCCATCTACATAAACAGAGGTAAAATATTGACACAAACTTCTCCAAAACTCAAAGAAAATAATCTGAAAATTAGTCTCATTTTAGCAGACTTTGCAACCAACTATTCTGTGGAGATTCCATCACAAACATTGCTAAAAAGCATAAAGGGAACTGAAAGGTGAATCAGAAAGTAATAAACCAAAAAAACAACAAGAAAAAACCCCAAGAGTTTACTGAGTTTAACAATCACCCCAGGAAACAACAACTTCCAGTCCTAAAAGTTATAAAATTTACTTTAAAAAAAAAAAAATACTTTACAGATATACTTGGGAGTACAGCGCTTCTTCCTCAGTGCACTGAAGAGTTTTTATCCTCAGCTTTCCTTGATTTTCCTTCACCTTCTGACCTTAACAGCTTCGTAACTCCAGTCTTTGTACAGAGAAATCATATAAAAATTGGAATTGTAGTGTTCAAACAAAAGCAAAAAAAATCTACTAAACAAACTTTGACCTTTCCCCTCCCCCTTTTTCTTAATGTACTGCTATGTTCATTAACTGTTTTCTTTAACTGCTTTCAGAACATTTCCTCAGAAGTTATTCAGGAACTTTAAATAGCCTGCCATTCCAAACAGCACTGCACTTACATATTTCAAAAATAAATGTATCAGTAGGTTTTCAAGCTTCTAATATATCAGCTTAAGAAAACAGTACTCAGGTTGTTTCAAGTGCAGTTCTGCACTAAATGACGAACACACAATGACATCATTTTCTCCTTTATTAGATTTGTTTTCTACAGCTATACAAAACTACTCTTGCTTTTGTGATGAAATACATATTTTGAGAACTTTCACTGTGGAATCAATACTACTAAAAGTACCTCAGCGCTGCAGCATTAACAGAAATTATCCATATTCAGTTAACACTTCTAAACTTTGTCTCTTTAGATTGAGGGTGAACATGTCATGAAAATAGTAGTTAGACTACACAAAACTGAAGAGCTATGTGGTAACACAAGCTGCAGACAATAGTCCCAGCAGACTAGCTAGGAACATTAAATCATCATGATACCTAAGTTACAATTGCCTGCTTCTTTGCAGGCAGGACTCGATGAAGAAATCAAATTGTACATCTGCTATAGAGAATCAAGGCAGGCTGTTCAGGATTATCAGCTTTAATGATATATTTCATCCAGCAGAAAACCCTGATTTAGTATCAACACCAAACTTGTTTTGCACCTTCATTTTCCCAAATCACAGTTAATAAATTTAATAATGGCAAATTGTTATGATACACTATCTAAATAAATTTATGCATGCAGTCCTGAATTTCTCAGAATCTTATGTGAATTAGATTTTGTATTTAGTAATAATTAAATAATTAAAACTTTGTTTTTAGTAAACTGTTCCTTTGCTCCCTTATATTCTCACTATTATTCTGTTTGGCTGCCTTATTACTCACTTGAAATTTTTCAAAACTGTCATTAACATTAAATAATACTGGCTAGATTTTTCCATCTTTCATGGGTTTTTTGTTGTTCATTAAAATTAAGAATTTAAGATTTAAAATTAATTATAATGAAAACAAAGAACAATGTTTGATATTGGTGAACAGAAATTACTGTTTCTCACTCTCCTAGATTTCAGGACTAGCAGACCTAGTTATTATTTTTATGCTGAAGTGATAAGAAGAGGAAGTCATTCTCCTGATATTCCAATTCCTGCTCTTTTCTCATATTTGAATGAAAAGTGGTAAAACTGAGTTAACTAACTTCAAACTAAGAAGTTACTTTTCTGTGCACTAACAAAAACTGCCAAAAAGCTAGTCAACACTGCAGTAAATTCAAATGTTCATTTTAAAGAAAACTGGTTTATTAAACAAGAGAGAAACCTGTCTGAAGAAATCTGAGCCATACGATTAGTGACTGACTCATGACAAAACTGTTAAACCTTTGTTAAAGAGAAACAGTGTAAGTTGCATGAATTTTTATGTGTGTGGAGTTGATGTCCATTAAAGGTTAATTTTAGTAACAGCAAGTAGGTTAATAACAAGAAAAGCACAATTAAATTAGCAGAACCACAGACTAATAGAACTGTATGGGGGTAATGTGGCAGAAGGCACTGAACATGAAGTCAGTACATGTCATAGGGAATACTCACTGTTCTTAAATGTTTATGGTCTCTCAAATACAAGTCTATATTTACCATGATCAGATAATGGCCTCTCTTTCTCTGGAGAGCATGCAGTCTAACATTTGCTCTATGATTTTCCTCTGTTCACTGAACACATTTAAGTAATCAAATATTAAACAAGTGCAAGAAACAGGAGCTCACAGAACACATCACATACTGAACAGGAAGAGTGTCTGTGCCGTTAACCACACTTAAGATCTTCATGTGTTCTCCGCCACAGAAGCTATGAAACACAAAGTTTTAATTCATCATCTACATTATAAGCACCATTATACATATACACAAATATTTTTATCAAAATACATTTAATGTTATATACTATAAAGCATTTATGAATATGTAATTTTAAGAACATATTTTAAATGTCCTATAAGTAAAACGGCAAGCTATTTTTCCTGCTGTGTCATGTGCACAGATTACTTTTGATCTTGACAATAGTGATTTGCACAAGATTTAAAATATTCTTTCATCCTTTCATAAGGCAAAATATAAGACTTGAAAAAACTCTGCCCAAAAGCTTTGATTCAATGTTAAAAGGCGGTATAAATTTTAGATAAAGTACATTACCTGGTAAAACACACAACAGAAAAATTAAGTTTATTTGAATTATGAAGTCTGATAAATAAAGTCTCCTTCTTCCCTACAGTACATTATTTTTTCTTTTCAATTTGCCTATATTTTCCCTTTTAAAGAAGTAAATAGTAATGAACTGCAAGTCCTACACTGTCTGGTAGAAGACAAGAAAAAATATTCATAGAATATTATATCATATCATAGAAGACAAGAAGAGAAGAAAGAAGAAATATTCATAACTGAGTAGACAGTCATTACCTTCATCTACACTAGTGTGTGGAGTTGATGTATTACTACTACCTGTAGTAGATTCTCAAACCATTTCAAGCTGTATCTAGAAGTTTCTCTCCAGTTTCAGGAGTCCATAAGTAAAAATCACAGCATAGTAAAAAAGAAGGTATTTTATATCTTAAGATGTAAAGAGGCAACGTATAGATTTACCATACTGCTCCATCTCTGATCTATTAGCATGACTATCAGCAAGTATTAGTGTGAATTAAAACGTACTTGTAATTCTGAAAACCCTTACAGTGACAAAACTGCCAGTGCTTCAAGCACAATGGAAATTAGTTTTCCGTTCATTTTCTTGTGTATACACACATCACATAACGTGGAGAAGTAATGTGAAAGCACTCTCAATAAGCGGACAAAGTATGCCGTGGTTATATTATCAGTAACGAGAAAAGAAACTACAGCAATATTTATACCAAGTATGCATCTTTAAAATGGCCCATTTAAAAAAAAAAAAAAAAAAAAAAAAAAAAAAGAGACTAGCAGCCTTCTCCAAACATCTCGAGCATGTTGCCTACTTCCCTTCTCAATAGAGTATTGTATTGGGCAGGGCTGATCCCCATAGCAGCCCTCCCAGTGCTGTGCTTGTACTGGTACCTAGAAAAGTGGTGATAACACACCAGTGTTTTTTGCTACTGCTGAGCAGTGCTCGCACAGCCATGAAGGCTGTCTCTCCAACATTCCCTTGCTCCCACCAGCAGGGTGGTAGTGAGAAAGATCTCGGGAGGGGACACAGTCAGGACAGCTGACCCAGAGTGACCAAAGGGATATTCCATGCCATATGACGTCTGCTCAGATATAAAAGCTAAGAAAAAGGAGGAGGAAGGTGGGGGCATTCTTATTTACAGCATTTGTCTTTTGGAGCAACCGCTACCCATACCAAAGCCCTGCTTCCTGGGAAGTGGTTGAACATTGCCTGCTGATGGGAAGTAGAGAATAACATCTTTTGTTTCCCTTTGATTCCACACGCTTGTTCTCTGCTATTGCTTTATTAATCTGCCTTTCTCTCGTCCCACAAATGGCTTATTTTCCCCCCACACCCCTGTTCTGCTGAGGAGAGGTGTGATAGAGCAGCTTGGTGGGCACCTGGCATCCAGCCAAGGTCAACTCTCCACAAAAATTAAGAGTTAAAATATTACAAGGGATTAACAAATCAATCAGGAGTTGGATCCATGTGTACCTGTGATCCACTACACCTCAGTGAAAGCTAGTTAAATATCCTGAAATAAACAAGTGGCTTGACTGAAGAGTTAGGTGGCAAGATGGAAACAGATAGTTTTGTCCAACTTGTATAGGGTGCAGATACAAGAAGAAAGGGTCTGAAACGGTGAAATATTCAGGTTTTGCAAATTTTGTGTTCAATACAATAAACTGGGTGATGGAAGAAGGAGGACTGAAGGGAGATCTGACCAGCAGACTATGGATGTGGTACTAACGTTGTCCAGAATGTAGAAAAAAAGATAAGCAGATGTACAACATATTGCAGAGTTTATGCAGAAATATAGCTCCTCCAGGGAGCAATACCAGATGGATGTGTGACATTTTTCTAGATGGAATACAATGCAAAATTGATTCACCATACAAACTCTTACCTTTTCAACTTTTACATAACTGCTGTAGGAAAAGGTCTTAGCAGATGAGTAGCCAACCAGATGTCATTAACTCAACTGGAGGCTCCATCAACTTCCTTTGGAAACAACTCAAGATCCCAAAGTGATACAAGCAGACACAAATAGTAGGAATTAACTTACAAATCTGTTATGTTGACTAACAAAAAATGCAGCTAAAAGAACTGTCTACAAGCTTTGGGGTTTGTTTGTTTGTTGGTTGGGTTTTTTTAAGAAAAAAATTTATAGCTGTTATTCCTCCTAGTTTGTCACGACAGATGTATTATTACATGATGTCAGTTGCAGGTGTTAATGAATATATCTGACTTCCACCCCAGCCCTTGAATTTGAAGCTGTTTAATGACAGGAAGGATTAGGTAAAAAGATTTGCTTCAAACAGGAGAGAGATCCTGTTTTCATTTTTGCCAAGGGCAGGAAAGAAAAAAAATTGCTCAGGAGCCCAGAAATTGAAGGGTCCCTGAATTAGAAAGATTTCTGCCTTAATAACTGAGGTCAGTGGCTATCAGCTGGAGCTGCTTTACATCTAAAATAACTAGAATAACTGGAAATAGAAACCGGTCTTCACAGAATAAGATTTGGCAGCAGCATTCAAAGGAAAGGGCTTTTTTTTTTTTTTTTTAATTCTTCCTTGCCTTTTCCCCTCTCTCTCCTTTTTTGTTTTCCTATATTTTACTATCATCATTATATGCAGGTTTCTACCATTCATCCTTGCCTTTTCTGAATATCAAGTTGCTGAATTTTTATTCTTTTCATAACTCAATGTGAGGTTACTCTAAGACATCTTCTGCTTCCAGGTAGTGGGCCTGTTATCCACTTGATTTAGAAGCCATGCTGATGACACTCTTTAAAACCAATATCCATCAATAAAATATCCATGTAGGATGTTTTAGATTGGTTAATTCGATATAGAATTTCTCTAACATACTCTATAGACATAGAGGATTTTCCACAAATGTTCTTTGAAATTAGGTCTCATTATTGATTATTGCAAATTCCTGCATTCTGCTGTAAGAATGCAAGCCAGAACAACATCTGGCTAGGAATTTCCTTCTTCTCTACAGAATTACTTTTTAAAATGTGTTTCAGACCAAAAAAAATCGCATTATATTTCCAGATGATAGCTGAAAGAGCTGGCGTTCAGAGGAAAATCTAGGACTGCAAGCCATATACAACTGATCTTGCCTAACACTGAGCCTGATTTCAGTGTCTTTTAGTGCTGTAACCACAAGGCAGTAGGAAATTAGGCTTTTCAGCTACAGCTAGTGTGCAATTTCTATCACTAAAACATGTTGTAGCCTAATTGTGTCAATCAAGAAGGCATGTGCTTTAGGGAAGAAGGCTGGATTTTTCTACTTTTCTTACTAGTCTATGATTTGATTAATTTGCAAGTGTGAGACAAAATAAAATGGGAAAAGGGTTCTCTTTTAGGTTCATTCTTCAAGGTACATACTTAGTTGCAAGAGCTAAACACTTCAATGAGCAAAGTGTACAACAATTCACGTTGACACAAAGCTGGATGACTGAAAAGAAATTAAAAGTATAGAAAATATATTAAACCCAAATTCTCAGTTATGTCAAGCTTTAATAAAAAGAGGACTAATAGCAGCACAACATAGAATGGCAATGTTATATGACGTGACTTTGCAAACACCAGGCAAGCAGCATCAAAATTATGCCAGGAAATATTTAAAACCACACATAAATACGTGTTTTCCAGAATTAGTAGAAAGAGTCATGTATTTCATGTCAGGAAGCTTAGGTATGAAAAATTCTTCAGTGTGGTCTCTCTTGCTCACAGCAAGAATGCTAACTTAACTGTCTCCTGTATGTATTTGATGGTTCTGCTGATACTGTAGCAATGTAAGAAAAGCAAGTCTTTCACTTCTTCCACAGGAAAAAAATGTGTTCTTGCTAGGTTATTGTTAACTACAGAAACAATATTCCATCTAGTTCACTTAGCCTTTTACACCCCATGCATATCTCCAGTGTATATGACATATCCATTTACTCATAAAGCAACAGCTGTCAGCTGCACAGTAAAACAGAAAAACGGAAAGGGGGGAAATCATACACTGTAAACAGATTTGTCTTAGAAATAATAAACTTTAAAAGATCTCCTGGAGCTGTCCTCCTTAATACATAAAATTCTTTGCCCTGTAGTGTACCTCTTCTTTAACATATTAAAAGTTCAAATTAGCTAGAAAAGTTATTTGAAACTAAGAGGAACCTAAAAGTTATTTGGAACTAAGAGAAGCCTTTTACAAATCTAAGAAATAAGAGAAACATATCAGTTTCAAACTATTCATTTTGAGATTTACCTTAATTTTCATTTTGCTC
Source organism: Falco cherrug (assembly GCF_023634085.1). Lineage (NCBI taxonomy): Eukaryota > Metazoa > Chordata > Aves > Falconiformes > Falconidae > Falco > Falco cherrug. Next base: position 97,902,575 of record NC_073700.1, read on the forward strand.
TACAAAATTTACCCACAGTACGCCAGTGCAAGTAACATAAATTGATGCTACAAGCAAAGACCAAAGTCTATCCATGATGCCAGATAATACTAGTCCAAGAACACATCTAATTTAGATCTACAACACGTGACAAATTCATATCTCAGTCACGTGATACACAACCATACAAAATTCTATACTCTTACTTTAATGTGTTGTTTTCATTAAAACTGGGATAACATAAAAAGAAAAGCATTCAGACACTCATTTCAGCATTGTCCCCTGCAAACATTTGACACTTCTTACCCAATTTCTACCAAAGTAAGAGTAAAAAAAAAAATTAAAAAAAAATATTACTTTTTTTTGAAACCTCTAGAAGCAAAACAGCAACATACAAACTCATTTATTTTTAAAAAGGCAATACATACATGAAAAAATTTTGAACACACTACAGACAGAAGAAGTTCAGACATTATTAAGTTTTAGAACACGCCCTCCTAAACCAAGGATTTTCTGTTTAAACTTTGAGATAGCTAACAAGGAAAGAGATGAATACGCTAAATGGTAGCCTTCATATAATTAAGTTTAGAAGTCAGCCAAGTGCAAATCAATTCATGAGAAAGCAGGCTCTGTTAGCAGACAGATCTGCTTGTTAGCAGTAAAAGTAAGGAGCGTTCAAGTATCCCTACTGCATTTCCTACATACAGATTTAGCTGCCTTACGTTAATTAGAGAGGGAACTGCAGGCAGTAAGTGCTCTTGGGGCTTTAGAATATTTTGAATTTTTCCCTCTTCATGAAACAGCTCTCAGTGCTCTTGAGAGTACAGGCTTTACAAAGAAAGCTAAGGATATATTCCCAAAGGTAACTGGTGAAGTGGCTGACAGTTTATTTGTTAACATCACATTCATTTAGTACCATTGACAGGCTGAATCTTTCCATTTTTAATGCTGCAGGATAACCACCCTTAAGTTTTTGGGAAAAAAGCAGCAAGGTACTTCAAATTTCCCATCTGGGATTTGCTCTTACTTGTCTTGATTTTTTTTTTCTTTATAAAAAAAAAAAATCAAATGCATTATTCATGTTGCACTGTGTGTGTACGAATAAAGCAAAAAACCTCTAAGATATCATTTTCAGTTTAGATTCCCAAATACAACAAATAAAAGCAAAATTATTCCATGCATACACAGAGCAGGACACAAGTGATATGCTAAAGCCTCAGGAAACTGATGCCAGAGGAGGGGGGAACTGAAATTAGTTCAGCAAAAGCCTACATAGTACAACAGTCAGAAAAACTAAGCTTCCTGCTGCACAGTACATACATAATAAAGGCAGCTGTCAGGTACGTGGTACACTTCACACAATCATCATTTTCTTCTGGAAGTAAGTTAACCTGAAACTGCTTATCACCTTAGGATCAAACCAAAAAGGGAAATCCTATTCAAGACTCCTCCAGATGCCTTCCAAATCAAAGCAGCTTCCAGGTTTTAGTCTTTGCAGCCCTAGAAAAGGATGGCTTGCACAAACTAATCCATGAACTATTAATTTCTTTTACACTCCTCCTGCTTAACAGCAACCTCTGCTCTCAAGGCAAATATGAAATTGGGAGACTTAGGGACAGAAAACATATGTAAATTATATGTTTTAAGTTCTCTATGCAGCTGAATTGAAGGAAAAACATAAGCATTATTTACTAGCCTAACATCTATGATTATGTTACTTTTAAAAAGTAAGAACTATTGGGTCAAAGTCTGTTTCTTAGTAGGTTTTACACAGTAGAAATTTCTTTACATATTTCCAGTTCTGAAATGGAAAATAAGAAATGAAGTATTTCAGGTTTTTTGAGTAAATTTAGTCCTCCCTGACATAATTCCCATTAAAAGAAATTATTGATTCTACAGTTGTCTTGCATGTAAAACTCCCTTCAATGGGAGCCGCTTGTCTGCAAAAGATACCTGGGAATAATCTAGGACAGTGGAATAACCAACTTAAAACGTGGCAACTTACTTCACTACCACAGAATTTAAGTAAAAAAAAAAAAATAATCAATAGTAATATAGAGAGTTATTATATTATAGTGAAAAAATATTACTTTTAACTACAAATGTAAAATATTTTAACTAAGTAGGACTTAAAACTATTCTCACTGTACATTTACATTATAATGCATAGAATGAAAGAAAAAATGGAGTTATAGCATGTCATACAAAGAGTTTAAACAGCTACATTTTAAACTGTATGATTGTTTTATGCTAAAAGGTAAAATATGAGATCTTAAGCCTCAAATACTAGTTGTGTTAAAGAAGTCATTGTTTAACAGCATTTTTGTGAGATAATTATGTTTCTTTAGCTGAGGTAATATGCAAATAGCTAACTGTACAAAGTAAATGACTATGCAATGTTAAAAAAAATTAAAAGCTTAAAGCAGAGCAAGTGAAATAAGAAACATTTCCCACTTTAAAAAGAAATACAGTGGGAATGGCCATTTGTCCAGAAAACAAAGTCACATTATGCTTTAAATAGAAGTCTCACAGCTTGTGTTGCAAAAATATTACAGTCAAGATGACCAAAGATATCAAATGGTTAGTATTAAAAAAAAAAGTGATTACAGGATTTATACGCTGAAATAGTCCTGCAAGCTGTCTGGTGACACATGAAACACTTCTATCATTATAACCAATTATGAAGAACCAGTTTAAAATGTTCTCTGATTTAAGATGTGTTACCCTATACATAAGCAACTTAAATATGGCAATCTTACACCCACACTGCACATCAGTCTCAAAGCACATATACAGAAGAATAAAGGTAATATTTTTTCCCCCAATGTTTCACTCGAAAATTGAAGTAGATTTTAGTGTTCTTTCTTCAAAAAATAAGTTTACTTCTGAAATAAGCAACATTAAAAAGATACACAACAATATTAAAGGTAAATGAGTCCTCCCAGCTACAAACAACACATTCAATAAATATAAAGAAGAATCTGACATAAGTCAATGTATATACCAGTTATAAACAACTGTGACAGTAAATTAAGGGTTTGTATGACTATTTTTATCCTAAAAAAAGTGTTACTCTATCTAAAATCAAAATATATGGAAAGAAATCATAAAAGAAATCATTTCACAAGATAAATCTTTGCCAATAAAAACCACAAGATGTCAGCTGGATCAAACTGCTTTTAAGATTTGTGAGTGGTCAGCTCCAGATGCTTTTTTAAAAAAGGTTCAAAAAACCCTCAAAGGGAACTTGGACACCCTACTTTAAATTATCTTCCAAGTCCAGTTAGGTACCGACCTTAAAACTGAGGCACGCACCGTTAGAAATTTTCAGAAATGTTTTGCCAGCACTTGCTATTGTATGTCAGACACTCCCATCACCTATACCAACACAAAAGTTCTCTGAAAATTGCCAGCTTCCCAGCTTTCACTTTCTCATGTGGAAAGGCACTTCTTTGTATCATTACGCATCCTCTCATTGGATCTTAATTTGCCACTTTTCAACTTCATGAAGTGGCTTTATTCTTAAACTACAACATGAGAAAAACATTCCAATATATTTTTTCCCTATGTCATTCAGCATTTGAGGATAATTCAAAGATTTTTTACTAAAGAATCTGACACTCTTCAATACCCTCAGAGGTCTTCTAATTGATCGTTCTTGGTTTTCCTCCAAATCTCACCTTTAACTCCTACAATGCCTTTCTTTTAGATAAGTGAACTTGAATTGGACATAGCATTTCAGTAAAAGTTGATGGTGGGGACGTCCCCCCCTCTACCTTAAAACCCAGGCTGAGAGAATATTATGGGGCAATGGGGTGGGGTGGATTTGAACAAAACTCAACACTAAGCTACAAACTTGATAATATCTAACAGAAATCCTATGTTTTGCCTAGTAGAAAGAAAAAGTGGGAAAAAAGTAATCAGAAAATGCTTTGAAGTTATAATTGGAAACAGAAAGTCATACCCAGTAACTAGAGAAGTATTTCATTCAAAATATTCAGTTTGATGCTTTCGTACTTTTAATGCTATCTGATTGCTCAAGTTAGGAACCATAAACCTCAGCATTCTCAAAAATAAAAACGCAATTTCTTTTTAAATTAAAATTCTTTTTTCCTGAAAAAATATAGATAAGTTTAATATACTAAAAGTTCAAAACTATGGTGTAAATCTAAGACCATTCTGATTTAGAGTATGTATGATTAAAAACCAAATTTGTATGCCTATTAGTCTAAAGAAGAATGAGCTCTCACTTCTCTATCTAGTCCTAATAATTGAACTGAATGCAAGACAGGTGAATGAATGACAGACAAGAGGAACATGCATAGAAAGACTTATTGGCTGCAGAATTTTTTAACATTGACTACATGGCACACTTCAGCAGACTGTTCCATATTCTTATTTGCTACACAGAGACATTCAGTCAGAGTTTGATACCATAATTTCAGCCATTTCAAGCCAGTATATCTAGTGTTACCATCAATAAAACCAGACTCAATATTGCTCTATCTCCTCCTTTGGGCTAGCACCAGCATTCACACATTGAGCTGGATGACAGAACGGATGCAAGTTTAAATGAGCCTGATATAAAACAAAGAGCTCCTTCTAATCTAGATCAGTTCCCTATTGATTACTCATCTTAAGATCACAGTCAATAGTGATGGTTCATCAGCTCGGGACATTTTTGAGATACATTCCTGCTACACAAAAAAACCTGATCTCATCATAACAAAGAAATGTAAACCCCAAATATCTCAAAGCTCAGTGTTCAGAATACTCAGATATAATATGAGAAGACCAACATACATGCTCTTGCTATAAAGCTGTAAGTAGATACAGTAAAACACCACTTCTCTCCATTGTATAACAGCATATGACTTTCAGAAGGGATACAGAAAGACTGGCAGATCAGAGGTTCACACCAGTCCCTTAAAACTGAAGCACTGCACCTAGCCACCTACCGACATACGTGTTCACTTCTGTGTCTGCCGAAAAGCTCCCAGAAGTAGGGGGAAACTAAGTATGAAAACATCTGATGGGAAGCTGTTTCGCCTCTCAACTGTGATACATATAAAGACTTCAGGAAATCAGTAGGCATCCACATGCTGTATGTGAATGTAGAGTCTGCCTTTTCCCCCTCACGTATGTTACCCTTAATTCTCCCTTAACAAGCTTCTCTCTGAAGCTTACAATAGCCCAGGTCACTATCGTCTTTATGATAGAAGTAGCTGAAGAACACCGACTTGGTGTTTCATAGTATCAATTTAGGAGGAATATAAATTATGCCTAGAATCCTGAATGAAATATTGAAAACACAGACAAAGGTCTGCCAGAGAGCTTTGTATCTTCCAGAGATGCAGATATTTATCTACTGAAGAAAAGAATCCTAGCAGCAAAGCTCTTAATTATCCCAAAAGTAACAGTCTTGTAGGCGGGGAAAAAAAACCAACCAAAAAAACACACAGCATTTTTACTATTATACAAACTAAATTGAAGACTGTTGCAAAGAGATATATGGGCAACACCACTGACATAATTTTAGCAGAAAATTTACTATTTCATCTCTCAAAAAAACAGAGGACTAAGAAAATAGCGTCAAGTAGATGTCTTTTAAAAGTGTACAGGTTTTGCTTTGATCAGGCAATTAGTTTAAGAAAATTGCAAAAAGTTATTTGATCCTGCATTCAGCAATGTAAGTTTTCCATTCCCTCGCTAAGAATTTCCACGTTTTCTACTACGTACCTGGTGCAGATTCCAAATATAAAGCAAGCCCAATTGACTGGATTGATAAAATCGATTTTTTTGAAAGGGGGAAAAAAAGCATCTTCCTTCAATTATGATAAAAGGTCTTAATATTTTAACAATCCAGAATTGCCACTCTTGACAGATTCATTGTAGTTAATTTAATTATATCTACATTTTCTGTTTATTCACTCAGAAAAACTTTTCTCAAACACTCAGTGAGTTTCTGCCAGCAGAGGCCAATTGGCCTAAGAAATATTTATCTTTTATTTGTTTGTCTTCCTGCCACATGTCCCAGGCAAGTATGTACGTTATATTTAGTGGACTGGGTTGTTGAAAACAAATTGAAGAAATGTATTACAGAGGTTGAAATGTTACTAAAAGTCATTCAGAAAACTTAAATTGAATCTCCTTTCACTGTTACAAAACTATTAAGTCACAATCCTGATTATGCCAGAAACATAACTTGAAGATTTTAATCATTTTACAAAACAGTGGACATGTGTGTGTGCACGCACATGTGCAAGTACTCACACACACTTTGTTACAGCTCCCATCTCCTGCCTACAGATAATTTTTTAATTGGATCTTTTTTTGTTTGGTTGGGGGGTTTTTGTTTTGTTTTGTTTTTTTGCTTGCTTGTTTGTTATTTTGGGGGTTTTTGTTTTGACCTAAGAGCTATCAGGTCAAACCAAGGAAAGTGCCTTTGAAGGAAACAAATACACTGAAATTATTATAATTGTGGGCAGACTCAGTAAGTTATTTACAATAAAACAACATTAAAACTAAATAGGTTGGGAATAAATGGCCAAATGAAACCATTTTTATTTGAATCTCTTTATAATATGGGCAGACATGGATAGACCTAGAAACAGGAGTTATCATAGACATAAGCTAGGAACACGACTTAAAATCAGCATTCTGCCTGAATTTGAATGACAACAAACTGCAGACCTAGACAAAAGTAGTACAATCAGACTAGCTAGAGTCTACATATGAATTTACAGGTTCTAAAACTGCACCTGTTACAATGCAGCTGTAGAAAACAACCACCAAATTGTACTTCAAAAAATCAGAAAAAAAGGCTCAAATTATATGGAGTTCCAATTTGGATTGAAACAGAAATCAGGACATTCCACTGCTTTGACAAAGGAATCACATTCTAAGGTCACTACTATGGAAATCATCTAATATGCTGTCATTCTCCATGGGCTATTTAGTTTACTAATTTGGCCATGGAATTCCATAAGCCACAGGCTTTGCAAAGAAACCTGCAGTGTGAAGGCTGTAGCAGGTTCTCTGAGCCCTTTAATCACTCAGCAGAGCACTGTACCCAGGTCTGTAAAAAAACCAGGCACAGCTGCCTCGGTCATAGTGTGAGACTGGCATTCCCAATCAGCAGATTTAAAAAAGGTAAGGAAAAGGACTAGATTTTTGCCTCCAAAAGAACAGAGAAAGCACGACTCAACAGGTGGAGGCGGCTGGTCTCCTACCAAACAGAGACGGACATAGCTCCCTGAAATGGAGGCATTCTGTGAAGTTGCTCTATCACCTCTTAACAAAATAAAAAACTGTGTCTGAAATCTCACATCAGAGTGGCTGTGTCCTACATGGCAGAAGGCCCAATCTATTCACAGAGAGGTAAGAACAACAGCTTCTTTCAATAAATAAGCCACATTAGATAGAAGCAAGTCTCCCTATCTTGGGAAGTATTATTCTTCAGTAAAAAGAAGAATAAGCAGGTTTTTCTTTCCAAGAATCCTGGAAAGAATCTTTTTTTCATAGAATCTAGTTCCTTAAGAACCAGTTTCAAAACCTAAATACAAAGATAAAATGTTAAAGTTTAAGTGTCTTCCTAAAATGACTAGGAATAAATAAGAGGAAATGATGTTTCAGATTTGTAAAGAGCAAATTCCATGGAAAAAAATTACATTACTAAGTCAGAAAAAAAACTGGCCTTTCAACAACTTCTACTGGAATTTCCAGATAGAAGACATTACACCTAAAATGTTTTCATCTTTAATTATACAAGAGATCAATTTCCCTATTGTATTCTAAGATCAGTCTTTTTTTCTAACCAATGCAGTATTCTTCTAAAAAACACTTAACTGGAAATAAATCAACTGCAAGGGAATTCACAGGTATAAATATTCATTTACTATGCTTTTTTTCTAATATGACCTACATATTAGAATACTACAGCGGAAAAAAGATAGTATACGGTTCCAGTGTTTGTCTAGTCTGTGAAATAGCTTGCTTGCATTTTATTTTTGCGTTTTAGTGACCTCCGGTGGTTACATTTAAAACAAATTGCTGTTCACCGATTACCTGAATAAGAATACTATTTTTTTTCTTAAGAAAAAGTTAAGAGATGGGAAAATCACTAATTCTTCAAAACCCAACAAAATAAAGGTTTTTGGCACACAGTACGTGAAAGTTTACTTTAGCCTGTAACATGAGGATGAGACTTCTTTTCTTAAGTTTTTCTGCTTCTTCAGGACCTTACGTTACTACTGTTTAACAAATTGCTTGAACAACAAGGACGAAAAGGTTAATGTGCTGATTCAACCTCAAAGATAGAGGAACCATCCCTAAATAAACGTATAACTGGGTAAAAGACAGTGGCAGGCAGAAATGAAGAGCCAGATTTTAACATGTAAGGCCCAGCAGTGGTGTCCTGCATGAGTATCCATTAGGTCCTGTGGTACTTCAAAAGTACAAAAGAAATCAGAAATAACTGGATGAGTGCATAATGAGGTAACAAAGAGCTGCAAAGAGGCTATGACTGAGTGATAAAAATTGGAAAGAAAACTTGGTGTACATAGCATGGTACACATACAGGGCAAAAGTAATTCCAGAATTGTATCTTCATGGGCTCTGAACTGACTTTTCAGGCTTGGAAACAAAATTTTGGGGCTATAGGACATAGTTCTACTGAGGCATCACCTCTGCCTAACAGGTGTCAAAAAAGGAAACTGTATTAGTAGTTACTAGGAATAGAAAAGGAAACAAGACATAGAAACAACTATCAATATCAGTCATGTATCTTTAGTCTATAAGACCTGGATAACAAAGAGGCATTTTAGATTGTTCTTTTGACTAGCTACAGATTGGTTTTGACATCTCCTAAATCACAGCAGCCACCAAAAAACTTCAGCTACAGCATCAGCCAGCTCATCTAAGAGGATAAATCATAGCATGATATTTTAATACAGTATATAATGCTGTTTAAAATGTTTGGCTTGACTTTTTTTAAAGCATCACACAACATACAATAGCTGACAGTCCACAAGAATGTTCAACAAACTCACAGGTTCATCTAGTTCCTTTGCAGGGAGCAGTGGGGAACTCTGTAAATCAGAAATTCTTAAATGACTCCTTCCTACTTTTCCTGTAAATCAACTATCCAGTCTTGTGTACAAGCCTACAGTTACCTGATTTTAGATTACATATGCGAAAATAAATTTGAAAACATGGAAATACTAGGATTCAATTTTTTTCTTCATTCTAATTTTGTATGAGCATTCTAGATTTTTTTTCATTCAGAGATATTACTTTGTGAGAAAAAACTTAAAATTAATGTAATTACAGTAAGCACAGTAGATGCCATTTGAACAGTATTACAATTCACATTTTTTAATTTAAATAAGAAATCCTTATTTTCCCAATGAACATATATACAATTAACATAAGAATGGGGCCAGAAAGCGATAATGAAAATTAGTTTTCCTTTCTAGTCCAGTTTGAATGCCACTGGTCTCAGACTTAACTTTTGAAGTTAACTTTATTTAAGTATATGCATATTTCTAAAAATGCCAAATTACATTTGAGAACAATTTTTAAGTTCATATAAAAAAACCAAAAAATGGAAACACTTTGAAAAAAATGATGTTATAGCTCAATGTAAAACTATTTCAATCTTTTACATACACAAAACAGACTATCATATATATTTTCTATGATGGAAACTGGGAAGCTAGGGAAACCATTGCTGAATATATTTGTGCTAAGCACCTAAAGCCCAAAGTTATATGAGCATCTCAAAATTACTTTTGAGTACTTTCACTGGAACTTTTAAGAAGTAAATATCAGAAAAATTTGCCACATGCAAAAGCACACTTAAATTGCAACCTGGAATTAAATGGACATACAACTGTCAGTACTCAAAAGACTTGGACCACGCTTCAGTGACTGTAACCATAAGGACTCTTTCCCCACTTCATAACTTTACAAAACAAACAAAAAATGTTTTGAGTTCAGCTTTCACTGTGGAACTGAAATGTTAAGCAACACAGCAAGATAATCAGAACCATTCTTAATATTCATTAAGAAGAAACCAGGGGGACCTGGAACAACAAAAAATTCTTTAGCTGCATTGCCAATAAGGTCAGCTATTAAGAAATAGCTGCATGTACCTACACACCAGACCTGCACAGTATGGAGGCATATTTGCTACCTGTGTTTAGCAGTGGTCTCTTACATTCAAACACTCATTACACTGAAATCACGACTTCACCTCATGACATAGAAATGTCACGCTCACACTTTAAACAGATAGTAAATAGCAGATTCTGTCAAGTTTACACAATTTCTGTGCATGTCACATACAAAAAAGGACAGTAAAATCACTTTGTCTAATCAGTCTTCTGTTTAAGTCAACTACTGAGCATGCAAAATGAAAAAAGGATGAAAAATATTTTTCTTCTCCAAAGAAAATTACTTGCTCTTCATTACATGCGTTCTTCAACAACTGTGAGGAATCTCAAATTAGCCCCATCTCAATTACTTTTTTGAAAAAAGGATTTCTAAGAATCAATTTTATATTTTTATACTAATTATAGTAATTACAATTCAGGATCACCAAATATGTCAACAGTTTCTTCTTGTTACACACATACATACACACACAAGCAGTATGACAGTGACTACTTATTTTCTGAAAAGAGAAAAAGGCTAGAGTTTTATCACTGGTGGGTAGTTCTGCCACAGGTTGGTAAAGATCAGAACCACAACTATATACATAGAATAAACTGAGAACTTTGTACATTTAATTAATTGAATTAATCAATTTCCCATTTACACATCTGAGAAAAAATAAAGCAGGGTTAAAAAAACCAAACAAACACCTGCAAACATTTCTGACAAAGAGTAAAAGCATTATCTAAACTTTCTGCCTCGTCACCTCCCTGTCACTTCCCCTCGACCCCCCAAAAAAGAGAAGGAAAGTTACCTCAGAAATAGGTACATTTTCTCCAAGTTCAGATGTGTGTAATGCCAGCAAACCAATCACTCGAGCAACTTTGGCACGTCTGCATATCAAATAAACTGTTTGTAGGTGCATGAATATTATTCCAAAAATATCACAAAACAAATTATATCTTGTTTATATTTTACACAGATTGCCAAGGGCAGGAAATATTTGAAGTGTTATTTACAGCTCACATTTTCTTCTTATTTGCTTTTTCTTTGGATCATCAAATTATTTCAGTATTTCAGCTGAATTTAGCCATAAATTGACACATAAAGGTATTTCTTTCCTTTAGCATATAAGAGTGAAGATTCTTTAGTTTGTTATAGTCTTACTAATCAGTCATGCTCATGTTCAGTTTTCTTGTAACACAGAAAATTCTAATAGATCATTTTAAACTTTTTAGTATAGCTGACAAAACAGAAATGAAATCGGTATCAGCAAATCATTTTAAATGTTTCGTTAAAGAAAAAATTGGAATAATAAAATCAGTATCTATGAATCAAACAGCAGGGGGCACTACCACATTGAAATATTTCTGACAAGCATTTAAAGAAAAGCTACCACTATGGTTATTTTGCTACTGTTACGGAATAAATTGGATTATTCAGTGATTTTAAGCAACACTATATGACACACTAAATCGTAACTTCCAGATAAAATTTTAAAGATTTTTTATAATCTTTGGTACTGTAAAATAGCAATATATTAATTCAATGCTGAAAAAAATCAATCTTTTATATGCCTTCATACTGCTAGTCAGGTACCACAGCAGTCCGACAGGCTAAAGCATTCCTCAAACACACTGTTAAAGAGTGTCTTTAATCAAATTCAGTGGTAATTCCGTACTTGAACAAATTCATTTAACATAACTGTTACTTACATATCCCAGTTGGTGGCTGCACGCAGCTGCTGTATCAATATAGGAAACTACAGTTTAAAGAAGAGAAACATTAATGAATTTCAGCGATCTGATATATTCCAATGATAAAAAAAAATCAACATATCACCAATTTCATAAAAATTTATTTGGATAATATTTGCAAAAAGTATTATCATAGACCAATACTGTAGATATTGACTAATTGTTTACAAGAAAAAGGCTGAGGTTAAAAGTATTTCTTTCTATATTCTCACCTTAAATTACACTACTAAACATATATTAGTGTGCTAAAAAATGAACATATCTTTCATTATGAATAACACTTTACAGAGGAAACAAACATCTGATGCTTTCATCTACAAACACAGAGATTATCATATAGTCTAACCCAACAAGTATTTAATAAATTAATTTTGTGAGAATGGACAAAAATAGTTGGTAAAACTAGAATAATTCATGGACTGTCAACACGCATGATCAGCCACTTATGAACAAAACTGCATAATTACTAACTAATTTCTAAAATGTCCTGTTAATGGCAATTCATTTATTGGATCACTGTCTCCAAAAAAATTCTCCAGTGATAATGGAATATAACTCCCAGCAATTCTGTTTCCTGTTTTCACAAAAATTCTATGGCATAAGACCTACTATTGCTTCCAACCTGAATATTCTTCACTGAATTTTTCTGGCAGTGCAATTTTTGTCTTTAATATCTCTACATCCAACAATGACTTGTCAGAATATGACTTAGGTGCATTAGTATAAATGTAGAACAAGGTAGTTTACTTTTTATCAATTACACTTAAAAACATGCATCTCAGGATGGTCTCTGTGATGCTTTTATATAATGGAGAAAATACCTCTATTTCTCTTCTGTACATGCAATACTTGAAAAACATGTTAAACCACTACAGAGGATACTAGTAAAATTGTTTGGTAGAAAATGGTTACCGAAACGTGAAACTGCCATTTAGGTATACACTAAAAAGAACTCTTCAGAAAAGTACGCTCACTCTTTGAAACACTGCTTAATGAAAGGTTTACTGTATGTTCTTCAGAAAGTTTTCCTTGCTATTCTTTACAGACATATAGCTAAATAAAATTGATTTAACAATTCAAACATGAACTTTTTTCAGTCTTCTCTGTCACTTAATGAGTTACAAAGACTAACATTACATCATATGTTGCTTCACACTCTCTATCTAGGTTAGTTTTTATCCCAACCTTTTTACAAATACAACAAATCTGTATGTAAAGATATCTGAAATCTAAAAGAAAGAATTATTTTCCCTCACCTCTTTAAAAAAAAAAACTGACACGGATTTTAGTAAGGGTTGGGGTTTTTTTTCATTGTTTTGTATTTAACTTGCCATATTATTTTTGTCAGTGCACAAATGATCTCTTGAACTATAACTAAAAGCATCTAATTTTTCCTACAGTGGCAAGTAAACCATATTGATTCCTTCAAAGCTTTATTATTTACCAGCTGAGAGCTAATTAGCCTGCTTGCAATTTCCTTGTGGACAGCCACAGTACACAGATAGTACAGTAAGTTCAGTTTAGAACGCGCTGCTCCTGTATTCTTCTCAGTGGAATCAAGCAGTGAACATACTCGTTGCAAGAAGTCATTCCAGTCCGTGTCTTGCATAGATGATAACTTCTCAGCTAACCATAAGAAGCAAAGAAGTAGTTAAAGATAATGGATCTTTGATGTTGCTCTAACACACTAGAAAGTAACATCAATAAGTTCCAAAGTTTGAATCTAATGGTAAATCTAGTACTTAAAACATGAAACAAACATGTTATAATTCATGTCTGAAAATTATATAAATTTTAAAAAGTAGTAAGAAGAGAAACAAAGCATAAAAATGTAGCAATAAAAGCCTCAAAACAACTCTATTAAAAATTCATGTCATTACATTTAGGAAAGACAGTAACTGTTGTCCTTAAGCATTACTAATTCTTAAGAAAGTGCAGTTTTTCATTACAGTAAATCTGAGGCAAAAACTAAAGTCAGCCAGCAAAATCTCCTCGGAATCAATAAACTGAAAATGTGCATAGTTAGTCATATAGGCAGGTATCTATCTAGTTAAGCCTTAGTAGTATCAGAACATAGATCACTTCAGAAGGAATGTGGAAGAAGCCAAGTCACTAGGATGATTAACATAAATCCTGTGGCTCAATTCACTGACCAGTGTGCATGAATAGAGATTTTTTCAAAGACTTCCTTATCAGGCCCAGTGGATAACTTCACTCTAGCAGCCATACATACTGTCTGTTTGGTTAGTTGTTTATTAGTAACTTATGTGCCACCCTGATATGCTCCAGTACAGAACATTTAAGAGTATGCCTTCTGTCTTTTACTCCAATTTTACACAGAAGTAACACCCACTAACGAAGGCAATTATAAATTATATTAGTAAATGTGAAAAGAGGTTTGGATTTCAGGCATTTGGCTTATTTTCCATACTGTCTTTAATCTTTATTGATGAGCACCATCAAATTCAGGGTATTCAAAAACAATCAGAAAGCTGTCCAGAAAAAAAACCCTACAACCCTGAAAGTATTACAACCATAAAAAACCACTGGCTCATATTAAATAAATATACACAACAATAGTTAAACATATCAGAACATCAGTGTGATAATTTAGCTACTCAAATGCAATATGAAATAAAATAACATCCCCTTAGACACTTGAATCTGGTAATTTTTGTCTAGGATGTTAGCCAAATCAAAAATATTTTCTGTTACTACAACCTTGATTAGGAGACTGGGGGACATTTTCTTACTTTTTCAACAAATTAACTCTCCAAAATACATACCTCATAGAAGGAAAAAAGTAACTTTTAAGTCTAGGAAGAGGTGTTCTGTGAATTCTAGAACTACATATCTGGCTGACATCCCTCTTCAAGCACAATAAAGCGTAACATTTCATTAATACAGACTACAGAAAATTTTCCAGTGGAAGAAATGTTACACTCATGACCATGAGCAACCTTTTGTTTTCAGAAATAACAGCAGAGTTTCTAGACACTAAAAACTAACAACAACAAAAAACCAAACCCCAAATGACTGCACACTGTCTTTTGGGATACAGTCCCTGTATTTCATGATTAAAGGTGGGACTGGCAAGGCTGCCTAGTATTATGGCTGATCAACACTGCACATTTTAAGATCCTGTTTTCATTTGCTTATCTGCCTTTCTCAAATTTTAATCTATTTGGTTGAATATTTCATTTAAAATATCTGGGTTTTACAAAAAATAACACGGGGAAAATATTTGCTGTTTTTCTCACACTAAAACAGGGTCGACTGTCTCATTTTAAAAGCTTTTGAGCATGGGCTTGTAATTGAAAAAGGTAGAAGAGAAAGGAAGGGCGCGTAACTTAGTACTTGAAAAGTCTACTCAAAATTGGTCTCGCTAAATACTTTACATATGCAATTTCAGTTTCAGAAAAGTTATGAGTTCTGCAACTGAGGCAGCTCATCATCTTCAAGAGCTACAGATCCTGTAATAGCGAGTCACACCAGTATATGCATAACTTAGGTTTTAACATCTTCAGAAAATCCATACCTGAGTATGCTGGTATATGTAAATTTTTCAAGTCAAATCTAATTGGTACCTGCTTCATTATCTGGAAAAATAAACAAACTTTACAACTAGTTTTAATACATTCCTGGAAATGTCTAAGTAGCTGAACATGAAACCAAAGATGCAAACATTATACAGGATGGGTGTACAAACCACTGCTCATTACTAAGGCATCTTCCATTGATTTCTGGTATGTATTTTATCCAAGCAGATACTTGAGATTTAACTCTATGTTTTTAATATAATTAAATTATTAGTATTTCCATTTAAGGTTTTTTTTAATGGGAATATAACATGAAGGGATTTTTTCAGTTTACATTTTTATCTTACTTGTATACGGAAAAATATTTGCATTTGGGTTTCAAAAGCTACAGAAAGGAACTATGCAGCCGAGAGCTCATGAAATATTTTAGCAATTAATTGCCATACAGTAAATACATATATATACACACACTATATCATTCTAGAGTATAAAAGGTCACATTAACATCAATCACTTATATAATTACTAAAAAGCTGAGGCTTTTTTCCCCACACCACATCATTTTCTAGTACATTGTGAAATTGGATGACTGCTCAGTGACTGAACATTTGAGTGAAATTTTCAATAACTAAAGCATGCGAAAAAGGTAACTGTATACTGGAATTTAGCCTTTGACAGATGAAGCCTAGGTGTAACCAGAGAGCTGTTTTCTAAAGAAAGTTTTCAGTTCAATAGATCTGCAGAACACAGGGAAATTCTACAATATAAACTGACATTTCAGCTTTTAAAATTCTGCCAGCATCTAGTAAATCCCTTTTGAGATTAAACTGCAAGCTCTTCAGCTTTACCAGGTGTCAGTATCATCCATTAGTCTGAAGATCACCAAGTATTCAGTGGCTCTGATTACACATGCCTGCAATTTAGTGGGCTATTTTGCATTAATTCCAAGCCTGGCATTGCACTGGAAGGGGATTAGCATCCATGTGCACATTAGTAGGTACACTTACCCCTGATCTCATCTCTCATACTTGCAGTAAGAAGAGAAGCAGTGAAAGGCTAAGGCTTTGTGTCAGAGTCCTGAGACAGAACTGAGAATTTACAGAGGTGGCATCCAAATGCATAATTACCTTTGAAATTCTCCACTGGCAACGGACATCCTCCACCCCAAACACATTAAAACAGTATTGTTGGGTAGTTACTTTAGCTAGCTGTGTAAGATTTTTAATTTTTGAGAGTATTAGGAATTCCATTATAACAAAACAAAAAAAGTTGTACTCAAGCAATACATTAACTAAAAGCTGTAAGACATACTTAATGAGATAGACGCTCACTTCCAATGACAAGTGTTGCATTTCCTGCATCCACCACTTACTGAATGAAGTTGCTAAAATTACAACTTTTTTTTTGTTTTTTTCCACAGAAATAAACTGAAGACTAAAGGGGCTCTTGCCTATCATTCCTTCCACTACTACTATACATGTGCCCATACATGCACATTATATTGCAATTGCAGTGCAACTCTTTTTTGGTCTTCCCTTTGCTGTCAATAAGTGTCTCTGCTCAAGAGACCCATCACAAACTGTTATCATGTTGGAATCCATATGACAGAAATTGGATGGACATTTCTTGTAACATCAGGTCTTCTTTTCCAAAGAAATTAAGTTCATATTTATTAGAAACATTATCACACCTAAAATTTAAAAAGTAACAAAAATTATTCTGTAAAGGTCTAACTCCTAATCTAGAAGGCTTCATAGATGGCCTTGTTTTGAGTATCCAAACCCACAGTTTTGTCCATTTAAGTAACAGATATTAATCCAAGTTATCAGAAAACAAATCTACAAAAGCACCAAACACAGCACTTAGTAGGTTCAATTTCTTGTAAGACATAATTTAATTTCAATCCCGAAATAACTCAGTTCTCCAAATTAGCAACACAATAGCATTATAAAAGACTGCCAAAAAATTGCATGAGCACTTGCCAGATGACTGGGTGGAACTGTTTTAAAATGAGAATTACAAAATACAGGAAAAGAGTTTTGCCCTGATTAAAGTTTCATCCGCAAAAATAGCCTCACCCACAAGTTCCTGAATCTTATATTTTATTTTGCTATACCTTTGGATTGTCAATGATTGGTGTTATGATAAGATCAGACTCAGTGTAAATGAGCTCTTTCAATGTTGACTCCATATCCTGCTGACTTGAGCACATATTTTTAGCCTAGAACAAGAACAAAGTTGGTTTTTTAAAAATGTTTTGGAAAAGAAAAAGTTCACATTTATTCCCAAAACACTTCATCTTAACATTATACCACACAGTTTGGCCATGTAGACAATATATTCTAAGTTATTATTTAGTTAGTAGCAGACAGGGCCAGCTAAAAATTATAATAAAGAAACACATTGGAAGAAAAAGCACTGGGTCCAAAAAGTAGACTGCAAAGAAAGAAGATAGAATTATCCCTTTTATACACTGGGGAAAAAAAAAAGGAGACTAAGCATCTTACTTCTGAAGTTCTGCAATTTTTTTCTTTTTTCCCCACATAACTTGCACACTGTAGGAACTGCTTTCCTATTATAATTATGGAAGGATGGAGAAGACAGTTGGCTTTGCCATAGACTCGAGGCTAAAATTCTAACTATGAAGATACCACCACCCCCTAACATTATATTTCTACTCACCTTTTTCAAACATGAATCTCTTTGTGGAGAGTTTTGGATTGGGGCAGTAACAACAGCATTACTTCCTTCTACTGCAGTGTTAGTTCTAGGTGTGGGACGAGAACTTAAAAGAATGAAAAAAAAAGAGAAAAAAATTTAAAAAAAGAAAGACTACAGACTAAGCTTCACTGCAAACTATATACTTGATGCTCTTTTGAAACTTCCATGCCATACAGTAAACTTTCAGAGCTGACAAGCATAAATGATGCCATGCCTGAACTAAACATGAACTTAACTTCCTGTCTTTAAATATGTCCTGACAAGGTTAGTATTTGTTTGTCAGTTAGAAATGGGAAGGACTATGTGGTTTGTTTTTTGTTGTTGTTAAATGAATGCAATTTGATTATTTTCTCATGCACAGTTGCTCTCCAAACTGGATGCTAAAACATTATCTTAATTTCTAATAACAAGCAACATACATAGAAAGAGAACTAACCTCACCAAAAAATTGCAATTTATTTTCTTACTCTCTTCTGACTGCCAACTCTTAGCTAGGTAATGAGAAATAAAACCTGACTAATTCTCCTGTATTAAGGTGAACTGGGTTTACTTTTCATTTTTTCTTTTTAAAAATCTTGTCTGCTAATCAGACAATAAAGAAAGGAGAGACCAGAACACCACAAATTTGCAATTTTCATAAAGCTGCTCGTGAACTTGGTTTTTATAGTATACACTAATTCAAAGTAAAGTGTTTCAAATCAACTTCAGAATTAAAGTTGGCAGGCCAGGAAACTAATTTAATCAACTCCAAATGCACGCGTTTTCTTGATTAGCAGAAAGTAATATACACATTGAGTTGTGAATCAGCTTTATTAGAAAAAGCAACTACTTGAAAAACACAAACACCAAACAAAATTAAAGATACTTACGAAAATCAACGATCAAATCACTAACATATTCTTATTCTTGTCTTTTGTTATAAAGGCAGCATTTGTCTACTTTCAAGAGAGACTGAAATTTATAGGGCACAATGAAAGAGCGCCAAAATATTATCTACTAGCTAGATAAAACTAAGTTTTTTTAAAGTCCTAATTCTTATGGCAAAAAAATATATCAGGATCTGCTTGGAAGTTTAAGCAGTCTTATTTCCTTCACAAAAAAAAAATAAATTATTTCTAGCTAGAAGGCTGAAGAAATCATTTCAGGTTCCATACTTCAAAACATGTATTAAACGTGTTTTGTTTTTTTCCAAACCTAACTGCTTTCATATGTATTTGAGATACAGAAATTTTTTCCTACTTTTCCAGTTTCCAGCTGGTTTCTCAATTTGAACTAGTTGAAATTAATAACACTTATTCCCTTTGCACATGTAGAAGAAGCTATCACTGTTAAAAGCAGATCAACCACTCCAGCAGCTAAATAAATTCTGGTGCCAAGTCAAGAGCTTACTTTCACTTCAGTGTTTTAACACTTTAGTAGGTAACACCTGCTGCTTTGAGAAGTTAAATCGTTGAAACAAAGAGAATTTCAGAGAATATTTTTAAAACTGTATTACATTTCAAATTCCACATTAAAATAAGTGTACTTATCATGAAGTCTGCTGTTAAAAAAAAGTGGTTTTTTCCTGACAATTTCAATTACATGTTGTTATACTAAGTGTTTGTAATGCCATTGTAGCCTTTCTTTTCAGCAGACTCCTAAAGCAAAGAGTAAATGCTATTTTAAATTACTAACAGTATGGGTTTAGCTGTGATGATAGAAGTTATAAGTGAGATGAGAAGAAACACTTTATTAAAACCAAGTGTAACTGCTGGAAAAGTAGAAACACTATCATGTACAAAAGCCCTATTCCAGGTTATGCAAGAAGCTTGAAAGATTATTAAATTTCAGACTGGAATATTTCTGCCTGATAATGATGAGACAGTCTATCTGACTAGATAATCTTCTTGGCTTGAAACCTACTACAAAGTTTCAGAATCAGGCCTCAACTAAAACAAATCACTGTTAAACCAATCACTTTTTTATTTAATATCTATTTACTACTTGGTAGATAGTTACCAACAGCTTGTGATGAAAAGCTGCAGGCAGAATTTATTTGCAGGTCTTGAGCTGAATGCGTATCCTTGTGTATTTAAAGTAAGCATATTCTCAGCATATTCTCATATATATGAAGTAAGAAGGAAATAAAGTTCTAAATAAATTCCTCTGTTTAGACAGACAAAGAAATCAAAAGTCTACTTCTAAAAATTAGTGTAATAAAGCCATTAAAGCATTGCTTTAACTATACACACTGCTTTTACAGCTCTTCAAAAGTGTCTGAATATTAATTAAACTAGTGATAGAAAAGTCCAAAGGAGACACGCTAACAATATGTTACAAATAGAATAAAATGTCTGAAGAGACCGGGGTGGAGCAGGGGGGAACACAACAACATACAGGGTTTCAAGGTTTTCATACCTGAGAAGAAATATGGATTCATTTGATTCACCATCAACTGCACTTTTTGGGCGCAATTCAGTCTGAGTTTCTACTGAAAAGAGAACATGAACTTGCATTCATAAGTTAAAAACAAATAAAGCATAGGGAATATGCATGTTGGTAAGACTGACAAAATTCACAGGACAAAATAATTCAAAATTAAGTAATAAACAATATTACCTATTTTTAAAGAATTGCTTAGTAGCTTATTATCTGCTCTTGAGGATGACAGGTTATCTAGATTTTTATGAGTATCTACTGGCTCTTTGGCACTCCAACACACTGATGACTCTGCGTCTTCACTGCTGTTTAATAAAAGATACCAATCACACAGATTTTAAAACAATTAAAAAGAGGGATCATATCTATTATTTGTTGCAACTATTAGCATACAATTCAGCTGTCATCCTCTAGAACAAACAGACTATTGTAATATGCATTACACATACTTTATATATCAGTAATGGCAATGATGAAAAATAAGTTTACAGCAAATGACTTTGAGAATATTAAAAATTCTCTAGCTCCCTCAGTAGAAGTTGCATGAAAGAAATTAGAAAAGTTAAATTATTACCCCATCATACCACAGCTACAAAAAACCATAAAAATCTTTAGAGATCATTCAATCGTTACAGGAAAAAGTCACAACAAACCTACTTCTAATAATCTAGGCTACAGACTTCATGAAGATCAATACAAACTAGCATTCTTCTGTGAAATGATTTACATGTCACACTTAATCGCAAGTTTATTGATTTTGGTTGTTTGGGGGGGTTTTAATATAACCCTCTATTATACACATGGAACTGGGTCATATAAGTTTCCTGAAGGCTCTTCAGGATATCAAATGTTAATCAAACGCATATTTTGAAGAAAATAGATACATAGGCCTCACAGATGGAAAAGAAAAAGTATTGAGCTTCTTTTGCATGTCAAGCCAATGTCCTACATTTTTTGTATTTGTCAATTAGTGCAAACCTCACTGATAATTTCAGAGGTGTTAGAAAACCCTCAGAAGTAAGGTCGAATAGCCCAACATTTCATAGGAGATTCTTCTGATTCTCCAAAGGTTCTTCAAAGATGAGCACTGTGGTGGAAGCTGAAATCAGTCTTGCTAAAACCTTGAATAAATTCTTTGTGGTATAAACTTTAAACTTTGATTTCTTCTCTGCCTTGCTGGTGAAAGCAGTAATAAAATTAAAAGACAAAGAGTTGTATCTCAAACCAGAATAAATGTTAGTAACAAAAATACTGCACTACTGGTATCAGAAATGGGTATTAAACAATACAAGAGAGAATTTTAAAATAGACAGAATGCAAAAACATTCAGCATTTTAGAAGAAATCTGTTTTCACATTAGTCCGCTAGATTGGAATCTAAAGTATTTTACAAATATTTAGAACAAAAGAACATAAAAATCAACACTAAATATTCTAATTCAAAACTAAAAAAAAACAAACAAAAAACAGCAAGATAACAGGAGTTTTGAAGAAGCCTAACTTTTTAATACATAGAACCCATTTTCACAAAAGGTTTGGGGTTTTCTGCAAGTATAGCAGTGTGGAGTATTACAAATTTAGAAAAAAACCCCATCAGATTAATGCTTTATGTCATAAGCAAAGAATGTGGGTCAGTTGCATTTGCAAGGATATAAGGCTGAATCACAAATCTAAGATACCATACTGATAGGCTTTGTGATGCTCTAAGCCTAATGCACAATAACATACAAAAAATCTCACTAAAGATAAAACATCCATATTTATCATTGTTTTGAAAGCTTTTGTAGAACAAGTTAAATTACTGTGCATCATTGGTATATAAACAAATAAAAATGAGAGCAGTTAGTTCAGAAGTAAATTTTAACACATTCTATAGCTGGGAGGAAGGAGTCTGTTGAAAGCGAGCAGTGTAATAACACTAACAGGATAATGCAATTGCTAAGTATCAAGGACTGTTCACTGAATGGTGTAAAACTCCATTCACTGATTAGTTAACCACATAAAAATCCTAATCAAAATTCAAACCTGAGAAAATTTACAGAAAAACATTTGATTTTTTTCTGCTTGTGTTTACTATAAAAGAAGCCTTCCTTGAATATTCAGTACCTTGAGCTTGTGCCCTGGCTGTCTGCAGAATCACCACCACAATGGTCAAGGGATCCTTTCCAGAATGGATGCTGCAATAGGTCTGTCCAATTCAGCCTTTTGAAAAACAACAAGCAAACTGAAAGAGAGTTCCAAACTACAGCTCCACAGAGAGATACCAGACTAGGTTTTGAACCTAGTGACTCTACAGAGCAATTAATCCTGTTGTTTGCTTTTATTTGGTCAACAAATAAGTTTTCTTACAGGACAAGTGTTTTGCCTCAAATCAGGATGGCTAACTCACACTACACAGAGGTATGAGAAACTGCATAGCCATTCCCAATATGTAAGTTATCTGAGCTACCCTGTAAATTATAATCTTATGTTATTTAACAATACAACTATATCAGCTATAAATCAAAGCCTCATAAAACACATGTGTCCATTGCCCCGGAAAAGAAAAGCCATCCAATTTTAAAATCACCCATCATTTCTATTACAAAGATATCTATTTAGCACCAGCTACAAAGATACACTTAATCAAAGCATTAATTCTGTATATCTTCATGTAAGAAAAAGCACAATTTGCTCTTTTATATAAGGGATTAAATGATTTTTTGCATTCTTTGTCATCTACAAAATACTATACATACAGTATCATAGCAATTATTTTCTCCAGAGGTGAAAAAAGACAATGTAAACAACTATCATGGATTAGACTGTTCACCTTTTCTGAGGATCCTTTTGAAGCAACCCATCAAGCAAACTAATGAACTCAGCAGAAGGTTTATGAAAAGCTGAACCTGTAAATAGAAGCACTTGAGAAGGTAAGTATTGAGCAGCAAAAACAACTGTCACACAATGTAGATCAAATCGCTATCTACAGATCATGCTAAAAATTTTCTTTTAATAGTAATTTCATCTGAAAAAATCTGAATGTATGAAGAATCTTAAATATGCACTCTTTGCATTGCAAAGCGTCCTCAAAAAAACAAAAGCCAAACAACCAAACAAATCACCAGTACGCAGTTACCAAATTAATTAAAATTGTTACATGCTTAAAAAAGCACCCTCCAATTTTAATATAGCTATTAGCAAAAAATAAAAACTTGAAATCTGCCTAAATTAAAATTAATTTTTCCCCAAGCATAACTTAAAGAGGACCATTGTTGCATGCCATTATACAAAAGAGCTTTCCAAAATCCATATTTAACTGAGAAAGGTCGTACTTCTGAGAGCTCAGAAGTATGAAATGCACTTTATCCACTTCAAAAACAAAATCTCTCTTAGAATTGAGACAAGTAACAAGAGTTTTAATTCTACAGGTCACCATTTTCACACTACTATGAACTGAAAAGAGCTACTAATATTCAAAGGTCTTCACAAACACCACTGATGCCCAGAATAAATGGGATCAGAAATTCCATCCCAGAAGGTAGATTTACTTTTAATTCTTAACATTAAATGATATGCTTGGCTGTCAAAAGGGAAATAAGCATTCATTGTTAATGGGGGAAAAGTTCTTATAAAAGGAAGGCAATGGTAACATTCACTTTGGACAGCTGATTCCTGCAATGGGCCTCAGATGAAGCAGTGAGGAACAAAACTTTAACTTTGTTAAGTTAATACTCTGATTTGATTCATGAAACAGTAACAGAATGTTACCCTCTGGTCTAGGTGGCAATGGCTCTTCATATAAAATCTTTTCAATTGATCCAGAAAAGCTGTCTGAGAAGAATGGTGGTCTTCCTACAAACAAACAGAAGTGTATTTAACAGATTAGGCAAACTTAAAAATGTCTCAGGTGCAATGACAAGCAATGAGTTCATTTTCCTAAGGAAACATCCAAAGAAATAAACACCTGGATAGCCTGGATTCTATTTATCAAGTTCCCTTGTCAAATACAAACCCTTGAATTAAATTATTCTACCGTGAACAGCAAAAGAGTCCACGGACAGAAGAGGCACCAGAGATGGCTTGATGGAAGTCATCATGATAGACCTGTGTGAATCAGCAATAAGACAACAAGAGAAGGTCTAGGCAGAAATCAACGTCCATGTAACTATGTTGATCCAAGAGATCAACATATTGTTTAAGACTTCAGAAAGTTGCACTGTAATTCTCTTCTGTGATTAAATTCTCCTTCCGGCTGCAGCCAATGCTAACAGCTACTTTATCTGCAGGAAAACCAATGATTCTAGTTTTACACTAGTGAAACAGTTTTCTCTTCCAAAGGTCAAAATAATGCACCCCCGAGTTTAATACTGAGGAGATTAAAAATGTTACACTGTCAGAATCAGAGGACTGCTATAATTTTAGATCATAGTATTTAAACAATACATGTTGGTTAACATAATATCTAGATCACAGTCAAAAGGACAACAGTATTAATCCACTTACTATTTGATGAAGACACCTCCCTCTCCTTTTTTAAGTACAGATAGTATATTCTTCACAAACTCTTTAAAACCTGTCTGAAGTTTTTCTGTGTCTTAACCCCCCTAGGAAGTTAACAAGAATTTACTCTGGGACCATGACCTATACTTCCATTATCAAGAATATTAAATAGATACACAAATTTACAACCTGAGAACATTTCATAAAGTAAGCATCCCAAGGACCACAGATCACTGGCTTTCGAGAAGTCTTCTCCCTTTATTGCTTCTGGAGCTGTGTACAACGGAGAGCCTACAAAATACAGTATGTATAACGCACTTGGATTATTCATTCAGCATTTATCCTGTTCAACACTTCAAACTTTGTCTCCACAGTTCAGTGAGTTAGGGGTTATTTTCACTTACTATAAGCAAACAGATACCAAATCTAATCTCCTATACTTTTACTGAATTATGTAGGATTTTATACACTATTTTGCTATTTCACTTCTATTAACTAAGCTGACTTGTCCTACACTTTCCTAACACAGAGATTCATGCAAAGGAAGTTTTGATATGCCTTGACAGCTTCCAGAGCCAAACAAATTAAGCTGAATGGTAAACAACATAATCATCATATGAGTAACAGAAATAAATTAGGTTAAAGCAGGTTTGGTTTTTTTGTTGTTGGGTTTGGGTTTTTTTTTAAAGCTATCCCAAGACATAAACCTTCACAAAATTAGAAACTTTGTGACAAAACCAAAGTAGCTAGCCAACTAGATCACCGATCCAAACTAGTTACAACTATTTTCACACTAACACACTATGAAAACATCACATATCAAAATATAGTACACAAACCCCTTTTGTCTTGATATAGAAAAAGAAACATACAGTTCCTATTGCTACAGTAGTTCCCATGTAAACACTAACTCAGTTCTAAATAATCTCCAAAAAAATTACACAAACTCAGCAAAAGTATCAATTTCATAGTCCTTTAAAAAGTTTATTTTGGATTCTTTTGTCCTTGGGTTTTATTTTTTTAAATGACAAAAGGTCATTAACTATACACATCAAAAAAAGCTGTTTTGAAAGGCCACAGGAAAGAGATTAGATTTGTATTTCTTCCTGAATAAAGATCTGTTCTTGGTCTTAGTATTTCCAGTGTGGACTTTCAGCAGGAGACAGCAAAGTATTAAAGAAAGCTCTTTTTGTTCGCATAAAACATTTCCAAGAATTCCACCATTCCTGATAACAGTAACTGCTATACACATCGTTATCTTGGAAATAGAGGTCTGTGAGATGGTCTGAGATAATGACTAATAAAAGACTGAGAAGATTAAAACCAAGTTGCTGAACTTTTCTTATTCGATGAAAAAATAACATAGTATTTGCAGCCTACTGCATCTGCATGGATCTGCCTGTTGAAACTAAAGCACAGTAACTTTCTCATACTTTAAAAAGAAATTATCATTCTTAAGTAAAAGGTACTGAAACAGTCGAGCCTCAAACTAGAATAGAAATCACTTTGGATCATTTGCATCAAAAAGGACAATGCAAGTACAGCAGCGCAAAGTCTCCAATGAAAGAAGCAGCAGTTCTGTGTAGTACTTACTTAATTTTGCATATACGTTTAACAAAGTTCACAGAATTTAATCCTAGATCCTAAAAAGAGCATCTACAGCACAGACTTTTTAGAAGTCCATAAATAATTCCATGGCTCAATTTTTTCTGAGAACAGGATTAATTTTAAATCAATTTTCTTTATCATATATCCAGTATCAGTTATCTCTTCATTCTCCAATTACTACTTCATAACCGAAACACAAAAGATTGTAAACGCATGATTCTTTTGCAATTTTCCTTAAACTTTTTTTTAAATACATAGCCTTATATCAACTAAATACCAGCAATACAATTTCATCAGTTAGCAAAGCCAGTCAGTTTGAGTTCTGAATGTCCCAAATTTTAGTAATCTTCCATAGTTTTCATCAATTAACAATTAAGCCTCACCAACAAATCCAAACAAAAAAATAATTTTTAATGAATTTGCTACCTTGAAACATTTCAGGTGTCGTTCATATACTCAGATTGGTTTGGATTTTGTTTGTTTTGGGTTTGTTGGGATTTTTTAATTATTGAAATTTTACCTTTTTTTCTTTGCAGAAAAAAATCAAGAACAGCTCATAAAATAATTAAAACATGCTCAGGATAGACAGACCTTTTGAACATTAAACCGTACTGTAAGGATCTGATGCCAAGCTGCAAAAAGAAATCTAAAATAAACCACCTCCAGTTATGTTATGTTATGTTGAAAAATTATTATACAATTATACTACAGTCTATCATCACCTACATCAGAGCTTCAATCCAAAAAATAACCTGAAGTCTATTTACAAAAAGCAGTAAAGGTCATGAGTTGTTAATATGTCATACATTGTATGACAGACAGGAGTATATTTTTTCCAGCTCTTAGTTAAACTGGCTTTGTGAAACTTAGAATTATTACTATATACTTGTAAATACAGTTTATTTTCTTTCTATTCACTTGCAGGTGTCGTTCCCTCTAAGTTATGATCTCTGACCAACCTTCCTTAAGAGCTAAATTTTGGTTTTGAACTTACTTTAAAAATTCCCCATATGCAGGATATGTTAAACCTACTTACAAAATATGTACAGATCGTACTTTCTGTTATAAAGACACAGGCAAAAACATTAATCTTTACAAATGATAATACAACAGAATTAATTATCCTGTTGCCCTAGAAATTTAGTCAGCCCCAACAGAACAATCAACATATATTTTATTTCAAGGTCTTCTCTCCAAATTGCTTGCCACAAAGGTTTTTTCCAGATTTCATTCTGTCCCCTTGGTATATGTTAGTTTGGGCTAGTAAAAAGATCTTACCTCGAAACCTGCTTTTCAGGTATCTTTGTGGATTGCTTTCACTGACATCTCCTTCGCCTTCTTCAGATCCAACTAAAGAAAAAAATTCTTCCAAGTTTTCACCATCCACTTTAGCCAAGCAAAAATTACTGAATTTCAAAGTGCCAGGCCCTTCAAGCAGAATCTAGAAGAAAAAAGAAAATCTGACATACAAGTATCATATACTACAACTGATGAAATTCCCAACACAAAGTATAAAATAATTTATTATACAAAAATAAATCACAACCTCAAACCATTTAAGTACGTATAGATGATCACTATAACCGAAAGCACTGAAATTTTTTCAAGTCACCACCAATAGTGTCCTCTTTCTTATAACCACAAAACTCCAGAATCCTACAACAAAACCCTTACAAGGTGTTTAATGTGCACTTTTGTTTACTCATTATTAAATCTAAATGAACAACAACGTTACTATAGAAAAGAAAGTAAAATTATAGTAACCCTGTATAGGAAAATAAGTGTGTAGTAAAAAGATACTTCACTTTATTTGAGGACAAAAATTCTAATCAGCAGAAAATTCCGAAGATTTTGTCCAATGATGCAGAGTTTTCTCTATGTGGTCACTGCTTATTGTTGTAATTAATAGCTTCATAATCCCAAAAATGTTGTTTGGAGAACTCTTCCATCAGTCAGATGGTGGAGGGGTGGGATGGTGGGATTCAGTCAGGTGGATTTTTTTTAGTGCTTTTGGACTCACAGGTGACAGTAACTGAGTATAATTGTGCAAGTTTTACAGAAAATTCAGAGAAGGGCAACTTGATCACTTATAGATTAGGATCAAAACCAATTACTGTTAATAAATTTTTTTTTACTATAGTTAATATTCTGGTGACTACGTAAATTAAAAACAAATGTGGACTTTGATAAAGCTATACCTAAACTTCATACACAATCAGAAACCACATAAATATTTGTATTTTTATGCAAGAGTAAGATGATAATTTAAAAGGTACTTGGAAACAAGAGAAGGTTATTAACAAAGAAAGTTTAGTTAATTTTACTCCCCCATTAGCATTTTCTGTGACTTCAAAATATTCTACAGCATGATAGAATAGGCATAACAGCAAAGTTACATGTCCAAGGACAGAGAACTAAAATCCTTCATTAATTCAAACCGGTACAACAAATCAAAAAGAATCTATCACATCATATCAAATATACAATGGAAGAAATCAACTGGATCATAAAATATTCAAGCTACAGACTTGTCTCTCATTGTCTTCACATGTATTATAAAGCTCAACTGGCCTCCAACTTGAGGCGAGCCTCTTCCAAATAGTAAAACAGAAATAATGAACTAAATGCTGATGGCCTACAAAGTAATATGCAGCATCCCCTATAAATAATACTCCTTCTTACCTTTCCAGGTGTCAGTTCACAAAAGATAATTCCAAGCTTATGAATATGGTATAAACCAGTAACCAAATCAACACCAAATTCTCTCACTACATCTTCAGGTAGATGTTTGTCTTCAGCAATAACAGATTCTAGAGAACCACCTGAAATATATTTATATGTAGTCAGCAAGTGCATGTAAAGAAGACGGTCATACAAATAGTTCCCCAAGTACATTATATAAGCTCCTTCAAAGGATGTCAAGCAAAAATCACTATCAGTAGATACTAAAAATATTTCCTGAGATTAAATAATAATTACAAAATCTAAGATGTACAGGAAAAAATATTTCCAGTACTGTGACAAAAAATATCTTGACTACAATTAAATGGAGTGCATGACATGAAAATTACTTTAATATTGATATATTTTACAAAGGAAACAGAAGGGAAAAAAGAAAGCCAGAAACTGCACCACATCACAACATAATACTATCCAAAGGGTTTATTCAAATTCCTTTTAACTGACCCCTGCTGCATGAGTTAAAAGAATAAACAATACTAAGAACAGGCTAACAACTTCGGTGAACAAGTACTAAAGCTTGACAGGTAATTTTTCACTGAATTCACAGACATCAGAAATAGTAAAAGTGGGCTACATTCTGAGGTCAACAACATCCAATAGAAATTCTTTTGTTTGTTCTTCACACATAGTATTTCTGTACAGTCCTTTTCTTGACTCATGTGCCCCAGGTCTTTCATTTTCATCCTTTCCTCTCTCTTTTGTCTTTTTTTTATTATTATTTTAAGGAAAAAAGAATTGAAAAACCAAAACAGAAACACACAGAAATAAGCTTTCACTTCCCAGGTTTCTCACATAAATCCCAGCTTCCTGCCCCAGCAAGTCCTACTCATATCTCTCTGGACTTCTCACACTAATATGAGACCCTTCTCTGTCCTCCCAAAATCACCACTTCCCTTTCTCCACTAAGTTCCAACCAAACCTTCCTCTGTTTCTGAGCAGATCACACCTACAAAGCCTTTCAAATAAACCTTCACATATATCCTCTATCACCTGTGTCCTTCCCTGGGCTTCACATTCACTCTATGCTTTTCCCCACTGACTCCTACTGTTTCTCTGTCCTTGCAAAACCTCTCTCCTTCCCCCATCAACTACTTCCTCACATTCCACTGATTCTCAGGTACGCCATCAGACTCATCCCATTTGAGCCGTTCCTGTCCTAACTGGTAACAGGACCTGGACTTTTCCTAATCTCGTTTTCCACAAGGTCATTGCTCAAATAGTCTTTCTCCTCCTCCCTGTCCCAGTCTTCTATCCCAAACTCCACACTCCCATCTCCCCCCCAGAATCCTTTCCTCAACTTGATTTGGTCCTTTTCTACTCCTGTATCAAACCTGTTCTCGTGAGACTACAGTTTGGATTTCATGAATTATCTGTGGGCTTCCTGCATTATCTATTATTTATATCTTAGCCAAATCATGCAGATTAAACAAAACAGAGGGAAAAAAAAGACACAAATTTAAGTCCCTGAATGAAAACAGGAATTAGGAAAGCTTTCCATAGACAAGGATACTAGAACCTTTATTCCAAATCATCTAACAGATTTTCCTGAGCTTTTTTTCCATTTGCTCAGTAATTTCTTTCATAGAATAGCAACACTAAAAGGTCTGTCATCACAGTATTCTTTAAATTATTCAATCTGAATCTTAAAATTATTTTATTTCTAAACCTTTTTTTTATTCTGTTTAGTAAATCAGTCGGCTCCTTTAAAACCAAGCCTGCTTTACATACCTATAGTAAAGAATTTTCCATCATTTTTAATCACTGCTTTTAATAATTCAATTCAGAGGACTACATATAGAATGATTCCATAATATAACCAAATACACAAAGGAGAAAAAAAATTAGTGAAACCAGTAACGCAGGAAGAGTCTGCTGCTTCTGGTAACAGAAACTCACTTTGTCACCTTGAGACAAGTGAGAGAGACCTTCCATATTTCAAGTGATTTTCAGGGCTCTACAAAATTAATAAGAAATCCATGTCAGTCTATTTAGAATTAAGTTAGCTTCCAGACTCTCCCTACAGCAAACTGCAGTACTGCAAGGTAAAAAATACATTATTCAAATTGTACTTAATAAAAGGCTGCCCGTCTAATAACGTAAGTATGTGCCCACAAGTTAGACTAAGCAAATAGACCACAGCCTCCATATGAGTAATTAACTTCATTCTCAATACACGACAGAATGGCCTGACCTCCCCTTCCCTTCCCTCCCCCTCCCCCCCCCCCAACTTGTAGCTTCTCTGCTTCAGTTATTTTTGAAAAAGAATTCTGGATAGAAAAAAAGACTGTGCGTAATATGGACTTTTACTATGATACAAACTCCAGATACCAAAATACTAACATGAATCACAATTGGCCACCTTTCCCCTCCATGTGGAGTAAGGCATATTATCTGGAGTTTAAAACATGCAATCATCAAAATTAGAGAAAGCTTTAAAAGATGTCTGTAATGGAATGATGAGAACCTATCAAAACTCAGTGAATCACTTAATGCAGTTTTAGGTTGCCAGAGCTCCCAAATTAACATCTTAACAGAAAAGTCAAAATACTTCTACTGAACAGGAAGAAAACTTAAGTAATTTACTATTAGCTACAGAATTGCCTTCTGATTAAAAAATTCATTTGAACATTATTGTCTTTTGTACATTATAACTTGATTTGCTCTTTGTCATCTGTATTACTGTGTGCTATAAAATGAAAAAAAGAACACTAACGCTGCCAGTCCTTCGAAAACTTATCAAGTAATTTTTACTTAACTACCATTCAACTATTCACAATTTGGTTCTAAGTTCCCCTGAACACCATATCACTTCAGCTATTACAAACCAACATTACATCACATCAGTTAACAGTTAACATACATATACAGTGAAGTAGAAAAGTATGATTTCTAAAAATGTTTCCAAAAGCAAAAACTGTGCTATATATAAATAGGATTCTCATGTTAATAATCAGATAATTACTAAGGTTTTCCAAACACACATTTGTTGTGGATAAACTATTATATGAAATCCTCATTCTACAAATTTTTACCTTCTGAGCTTATCTCACCTGTGCATAATTCCACTACAAGCCAGATATGGTTGCTGGTTTCATACCATTCATGAAATGTCACTATATTCTTGTGTCTGATTTCGTGAGTCAGACGAACCTAGAACAAACTTAACATACTTAATGGGGCAGGGGGGGAGAAAGCAATATATACGGACTTAAGACGAGGAGACACAATATGAATTTATTCTAGAGTAACTACTCATTCTCTTACCTTTTCCAGTGCACTAAAATTATTCTCCAATTCTAATATTTTAGTTTTACATATATGTTGAGAAAAGATAACTTTCCTCACAGACCGTGCCCAACTCACTCACTTTTAAAAATACAGAAAAAAAAAAATACAAAGTTCCCCAGCCCAAAGTTATAAGTGCTATTTAACCTTCCTGCATCACTAAAACAGTAAAACTGGAAATCAGAATTTGGAGTCAAACTTGCATTTCTGTTTTCCATTGGGAACACATTGTAAGACAATACAGTGAATACAGTAAGAGGAAGTAAAAAGAAATTTTTTACATCATTCTTATCTTATTAGGCAAGAGCAAGCATTCAAGGGTCCCTGGAAATCTGTATTTCTACTACACCTACATGGCCTCCTCTCTACAGAAGCCTCTGTATCTTGCCACAGTGGTATGTAAGGTATCCCCAAGGGCTTTCTAAGAGAAGTATGCTGCTAAGAACAAAAAGTTTACATTGACCAAATTTGTTAATGGCCCAGTAAATGATCATTGAAGCAACGAGAGGGAACATGAAACTGTAACGGCTTTGCATGGCAAGGTTTTGGTAGCAGGGGGGCTACAGCAATGGCTTCTGTGAGAAGCTGCTAAAGCTTCCCCTGTGTCCGATAGAGCCAATGACAGCCGGCTCCAAGGTGGACTCACCACTGGCCAAGGCTAAGCCCATCAGTGATGGTGGCACCGCCTCTGGGATAACGTTTTTGAGAAGGGGAGGTGGGGATGGGGAATCTGGGCAAAAATTGCAGTAGAAGAAAGGAGTGAGACTATGCGAGAGCAACAGCTCTGCAGACCCCCAGGTCAGTGCAGAGGAGGGGAGGAGGTGCTCCAGGCACCAGAGCAGAGATTCCCCTGTAGCCCGTGGGGAAGACCATGGTGAGGCAAACTGGTCCTGCAGCCCATGGAGGCCCATGGTGGAGCAGATATCCACCTGCAGCCCATGGAGGAACCCACACCGGAGCAGTGGGAGGCCCGCATAAACAGGGTTCCTGGCAGAACTTGTGACCCTGTGGGGGACCCATGCTGGAGCAGCCTGTTCCTGAAGGACTGCACCCTGTGGGAGGGACCCATGCTGGAGCAGTGTGTGAAGAACTGCAGCCTGTGGGAGGGGGACCCCATGCTGGAGCAGGGGAGGAGTGTGAGGAGGAAGGAGCGGCAGAGACAATGTGCGATGAACTGACTGTAACCCCCATTCCTCGTGTCCCTGCACCACTCGGGGGGAGGAGGTAGAGAAATTGGAAGTTAAGTTCAGCCTGGGAAGAAGACAGGGGTGGGGAGAAGGTGTTAGGTGTTTTCAGATTTGGGTTTACTTCTCATTACCCTACTCTGATTTGATTGACAATAAATTAACTTCCCTGAGTTGAGTCAAGTGGCAAGTGATCCACCTGCCTTTATCTTGACCTACAAGCCTTTTTTTGTATTTTCTCTCTCCTGTCCAGCTGAGGAGGGGGAGTGATACAGCAGCTTTGGTGGGCATCTGGCATCCAGCCAGGGTCAACCCACCACAGAAGCAAAATGTATCCACTCGAAAAATAAAGTATTTTTAATGTCTAACCGTGTCACAGTTTCTTTTCCATAGAGTATGATATGTTTAAAACTTTGCCAAGGTTTTACAAACCAGAACTGATTTACCTTAAATGCTATTTTTTCATCAAAAAATATTTATTCTTGTCAAGTAAGAAAATGATTATTTACTGGAAGGTTATTACTACCACTGGATTTGCACAACTAATAACAAAATAAAGCAAACCACTACATGCAAGTAACTGTTTTTACAAGTTCTCTGACACATCACAGAAACAGTAAGCCTGTAAATATGGGTTTACGCAAACTCAAGTCAGATAAGACTCTATTAAAAGCATAAGAATTTAAAATCTTAAGAAGCTGACCTCAATGGTGACAAAACTCCTTCTAAAGAAGCACAAGGTATTTTTCTTTTACATTACCTGTGCTACAAGGATTTTGTAAGATCTTTTCCCAGGTTTAGCAGGAAAAAGCATTACTTACCCAGTTTGTTATTTCAGCTCTTTTGCATTTATCAGTGCAAAGAATGGCAACAAAATTAATTGTCCCCTTTCTTCTTCCTTTGTAAACAACTGTCTTATTTCCTCTTCCAATCTCCTCATACAAAATGAAGTTCTCCATAGTTAACGATGCTTTACAGGCAATGGCTTGAAACCATGACATTTATCTCATACGCAAAGAAACCTTTAAAGACAGGAGGAAGAGGGGGAAGCATTCATATTTAATAGTCATTGACTTATAGTATTTACCCTCCCAATTCTCAAAAATAGGGATTATAGTCTTCCAGCAAGATCAAACACAATTACTTTATAGAAGGCCTCCTCTCAGGAAATGTGATAAAAATTTTGAATGGGTAGTAGAATTTTCCACTTTCAAAGCTCTTAACACATTTGAAAAATTACAGACCTACAAATTCTAAATATTTTATCACACAACCAAAATTAAAATTGCTTGTTGAACATAAAACTGCTGCACAAATGAAAATATTCTATACTGAAAGCCTTGCCAAATAAGTTTGCCATTTCTGCCCAAGAGCACTTCAGGCAAACGTGCCCCTGTAACTTTTCACAATGTAATTTAAACCTGCCAAGAAACTGATTTCATCAACATTAACTGAAAAACACATGATTTTGTGAATATTAGCACTCCCAGCAATGCTAAGCTGAATGTGGCTCTACCAGCTATAGGACTCACTGTTAATTTTTCAGGGACAAAAACAATTCCTTGCAGACCAAAGCTGTGTAAATGTGTGGGCAAATGTTGCATTGTGGGAGTCAGTAACTATCACTTTTGTCTCAAGAATTGTATATGCTTTAATTTACACACTGAAACAAATGAAATATCTGTCATTTGTTGCAAACCCAGCAAGTGACACTTGTATATTTATGTAGTCAGATGCCTTTCATAGAAGTCTCATTAATTCTTTTGATCCATAACTATTTTCTCTGAGCATCTTGGAACAATGGGAGAACTGATAGCAAAACATTGAAGCAGCTATAATACATGAAGTAAGAGTTCTGCACCAGCTTTCCATCCTGCTCCTCAGCTATTCCACTGGGTTAAGAGCAGAGGGATACAGAATCCCAATACTGGCATATTCCAGAAACAGGATATATTGCTAATTAGCCCTCAGTGACCACCTTGTAGTAAGTTCATCGACCTCCAGGACAGCTTCACATTCAGTGCCCAGTTCTTCCAACTACCAGTTTAATTAGTTCCAAGCCATTTGGAGTTGGTGTTTCTATATTACTTACTCCATTTTGTTTATAAAACTCTTGGGTTTTCTTCAACAGGACCAGTTCTCAATGTAGTTATCATAAAACAATATAAAAGCAGCATATTGGAGAGGGTAGTGCAGCAACATGATGAGCAAGGATAGAGAGGAAGGGCTACTTAAGTAGAACAGCTGCCAAATGCCTACTCACAAATCACAAACTCAGTTTCACTTTAACTCTTTCATGAAACACTAAGCTCCAAAAGTGACAAATCAAAGACTAAAATGAAGACCAGGGAATCCCCAAGTTTTCAGACAAGACTTCAAGTGAAAATACAACAAAGCATTGGGCAGCACCAAACAAAAAGCCTGTCACTAAAACACCAGATCTTGCCAGAATATCAGCCAGGTACCAAGCAGAACTCAGATGAACCGGAATTTACGACATATATAGGAACCTCATGATTCCAGGATTTCCTTTACCAAAGGTATTTACCCAAAACAGAAGTTTTCTTCCCAATAGAAGAAAGAATCTCACCACTGCAATTCAAAAGCCTTCAGATTAATACTGTAAATTACTTTGATTTTATCTAGCACTAAGCAAACAGCTAGGTACTGCTAGTGCAATATAGGAAGGAAGACTTTTTTTTCTAATTATCTATGGGAAGAAAGTAATTATACAATGATCAGCTTGCCAAATACCCCAAAATAAGGCACAAAGACAGCATCAGAACAGAAGGAGGTATCCATTTCCCCACCTCTCTTTTCTGATTCATGCAGATCATCATATCATTCCTTATGTTCTTTTTCTGGACAGCTTAAAAAAAACCCAACACAACAAAATAAAAACAAACAAAAACCCCAACCAAACAAAAAAACCCATAATGTCTTCCCCTACTACAGCGAGGTTCCAAAACAGCAATGCCATAGAAATGTATTTGGCAAAAAAAATGGCCAATCTACAGCCCACTCCCAAAATTTACATGACCACAGCCCCTTCCCTGTACTTCTTTCCCAAGAATACTTCAAACTTGACATGTGCACCTCAT
Organism: Falco cherrug; assembly: GCF_023634085.1. Lineage (NCBI taxonomy): Eukaryota > Metazoa > Chordata > Aves > Falconiformes > Falconidae > Falco > Falco cherrug. The sequence goes on from NC_073700.1 coordinate 97,939,545, forward strand.
CAAAAGACTGATGCATATACACATTAGGTGGATGGAAGCTACCTTTGTATGTTGGTCATACGAAAGGCATTATCATCCACTCACGCAACAAACAATACAAATATATGCCAGGCTCAATGCCAAATACAGAAGTATCTGTTTGTCTGACATAAGCATGACCAATGACACACAAATGCACAATAGGACAGAGTAGTCATGGCCATGAGAAAGGAAAGCCTTCATTGCTACCTCATAAGAGGCAGTACTTGCAAATAGGGTCCTATTAGCTGCTCTGCAAGAGGCTACTAGGGGAAAAGCCTCTAGTCTTGCATCCCCAAACTGCAAGAGTAATGGCTATGCCATAATTTCAGCACACAAACCAACAGAGCATGACAGACAAGACAGATTTTGAACAGCCAGAATATGTTAATTAGTTTTGACAAAAAGTGAAAAGAAAAAGGTATAAAGAAAAAGCAAGAGGGCTGCTGTGGAAGCCTGTCACAGATCTGAAAGAGCTGAAGCAGATCTGAAACCTCACAGAAGTACCCAAAGCAGCAGACTCCAGCTGCCAAGGGAACCGCGCCTGCTCTGGGCTGGACACAGGACACCAAGGAGACAGGGTTCCCTCTCCTGGTGAAAAAACGGCCATAATTGCTCTGAACTGAGCAGCACCTGCAGGGCCCGAGCTGTCCTGAAGTCAAAGCTCTGTCAAGAGCAGTCAGCTGGGCCGGCCTGAGGCGCCGCACCGCAGGCCCTAGGCCACAGCAGGCCCCCGGCCCAGCTGGCGCAGTGAGGAGAGTGCCATAAGGCTGGCCACCCTCCGGCGGGGTCTCCCGCCCCTCAGGAGCCCTTCAGCGGGGGTAGCGGCACTCCCGGGTTCAAGCAGGCCCTCGGGCCCGGGGACCGACCGGGAGGCGCGAACGGGGGCGGGAAGCGGGAAACTGCGCGCGCGGCCCCGGCAGGTGGGGCGGAGGGCCGCGCCTCGCGCGCCGCCGCGCTCCCCCGCGCCGTTAGGCACGCGCGCGCCGCGCCAGTTAGCGGCCGTTAGCCGTCCGCGGGGGGCGGCGACAGCCGTACCTGCGAGGCGGGGGGCAGGCAGAGACAGCGGTACTAACGGCGCGCCGCCGCCATCAACCGAAATCAGCGGAGCCCCGCCCCCAGGCTGGAGTCTCCCATGCCCCTATGGGGGGAAGGCGAGATTCCGAAGCGTCCCAGCGGGAAGCTTGTCCGTGCACGCCACAAAATACAGCCGGCGGGGGGGGGCACCGGCACAGCGCGCGGAGCGACCCCGGGAACGCCCGGGTGTTTCTCCCCTTACTCTAGCGAGAACACACCGCCAGGTCCCAGCCGCGCCCGCCGCGCTCCGCTCCCCCCCCGCGCACCGCCTGGATGGCCGCACCCCGCGCCCGTCTCCAGGAGACGGGGCCGGACGCCAGAAGCAGAGCGGAGCCGCCGCCGAGCCAGACCGCGCCGGCGTCAGAGCGGGCCCGCGGGGAAGTCCCGGATGTTGCGGCGGGGATGTTGTTGTTGGGGGTGTTGCGGATTGTCGCGACGGGAGAGGGCGGGGGGACAGCACGTGCCGGGGAGGGCGGGGCGTCAGGGGCGCAGCCGCCCTGGAGCCAGGCGCCCGGCGGGCTAACGGCGGCGGTGGTGCGAGCGGGAGGCGGGAGCGGGACCCCCTCGGGGGAGCTGCCCCTCAGGCGGGCTCCGGCTGCGCCCCCGGCGTTGGGGCTGCGGCTGTTGAGTGGAACCGCCGTAGGTCGGCTTCAATCGGAGCCACGTGTGGTGGCGCTGGGCCTTGTGGCCTTGTGCGGATGCCTGAGGGACGCCTTGTTATAACAATATTTAGCCCTTGAACCAAGTGGTTTTCAACTTTTTCAGTGGAGTTTCCACTTCATTTTTCATTCCAGTATGGTCTGGTTTGGGGATTTTTGTCTGGTTTTGGTTTTGTAAGGCCCTTGGAAAAAAAAAGTATTCTTTTCTCTTGTGGGACAAAACATTTGACAACATTTGGTTTCCTAGAGCGCATTGTAAAGCATTATATTTTGTCCGTTGTCCCACCTTCATCTCAACCTCCCAGCAGTTCTGAACCCCTTGATCCATACCAACCAGATTTGATAAAAGAAGTAGTTAATAGGTGGTAGAAGTAGTAGTTAATAGGAAGGATTCAATGTTTCTTCAGGCTGCGTGACAACAGATGGCTGGGTTTTTTACACACCCACACCCCCACACACACTCACACCCCCGTACGCAACATTTCATTATGAATTTAAACCTCCCAAATACTGGAAAAAAGGAACAATAAAACCAAACCATCCTATTTGGGAGAGGGATGTTAGGGACGTGTCAGTTGCAAGAAGCTCTTTGGTTTTGTTTCATAACCTTCGCAGACAGTGGAGGCTGTAGGCACAGAGCACAGATCTGGAGGAAATGAAGCTTCATTAGTTACACAGCTTGCCAAAAATTCTGTCACAGTTCAGCTGCTGAGGGGTTTGGTAGAGAGCCTACAAAACTGGTAAGAAGTCGGTGCTGCCCACCAGGATAATTTCTGCTGGTTTACTGGATACCCACATAGAATTGACTGGACTCACAAGCACTGAAAGGTATCACGTGCGCGTCCACAGCAAAATTGCTCACTCCTTAACAGCTCCAGATCCTGCCCCACTGTGCACCATAAGTTTTCAGCAATTGCAGAGTTGTTCTGTAATTACCAGTGAAGCTACCGCTTTGAAGCTGCACAAACTATTTTTTTTCCATTTCTTTTTTTAATGTTAATGAGTAGTTGACTAGATATAAATAAACCAAATGTCTAAGTATACATCACCTAGTTTCTTTTACTAAGCACAAGAAAAGTATGCTTTGAAGAGGGGTTTATTTAGATTTCAGAAAACTGTGTATTTTATCTTTGGCTCTGTTGCGAGTGACCGATATAAAGGAGAAGGAATAGAATATTAGCTCAACTGCAGACCTGTCCTGAGAGCAGCCTGATGACACATCACTTAATTTCATTGTCCCTGTCCAAGAGGACAAAACTAAGTCACAATATCAAGTTGTGACACAATATCAAGTTGCCTTTGCTTCCAAATTTCTAGTGTTCCTATGTACAGCTTTCTGTTAAATTAGCCTGGGTTAGGGATCATTTCTTTACAAAGGGGGTAAATGCCCCATTCTAGTGGAGTGAGATGGTATGAACTTTAACGAAGTCTGTTGTTGAAATCTTCATGTAATAGTGGCAATAGTATTAGAAATTACAGAGAAACACCTAAAATGCTTTAAGAACAAACTAGATCGCTTTTCAAATTAAGTGTCTCCATAATGAAGAATTTTCAGTGTAATTAAAGGCAGACACAGGGGGATGTGTTGACTTCAACACCTCTTTTTTCCAATACCTTTTAGGAACTATGGCACTTTTTTATTGTTGATACACACTTCATTACATGTCTACCTTTCGTACCATCTGGATGCACAATTTCAATGTACTCCAGATGGGGAATTTTGCCTTTGATTTGGTATAAAAATGGGGAATTATCTCTTTAAACATGCCATTTGCTTCCAATACAAGAGTTACCTTGAAGAAATAATCTAAATACAAGGACCGATAAGGGATGTAATTGTAAGACCCTAATCTTTGGCCTTTTTCTTACTGTTTTAGTCTGTTACTCCTTTAGTCTGTAACTGAGCATGACTGAGCATTTTACTTAACTGCAGTAAACTTTTCTGTGGGAATATTTTCAGTGTTCAGGAATGGAATGCAAAATATTCTCTCTGCTGTTTGCACCATTTCAATACTCTTAGCAATCCGTACAGCAAACTCAGCCCTGTTCTTTGCCTGGCTATTATATCAGATGGTCAGATATAATCAAATTCTTGTTCTCAAATAAATATTTGATCTAATTTAAGGTAAACTGAGATCTTGTGATTGAAAACACATAGTTCAGGAATGCTTAAACTTTACTGCATTACCCTCAATGGGTACTACGGAAGCCTCTAACAGTTTGCCTGGCTCCCAAAAGCCTGACTAGTAGGCTATAATTTTAAGGTATGTTTACATGTTTTGTTTTCCTTTGACAAGAGGATCTTTTCTCTAGGTTGCTGCAATGCCTGTTGAAGATGCTATACAGTTCTGGTTTATTTTGCCACATGTACTAGGTTTTCTCCCAGCTATCATGATTACTCATGCTCTATCCCATCTTGCTAGTACATGGTGTCTCTTTCTATTCCAGACTGACCCCGTTCTCAAGAGAGTGTCTATTCTCAGCATGCTGGGTATGATGATTCAGTCACTTGTATATAATATTTTTATGTTGCATTTGCCTTGATGGTTCTGTCATTCCTGGAAAGTACATGGGGTCACTTTTCTGGCCTTTGACCATTTTAGCAGAGTGATGGACATGAACACACCTTTATATTGAGGTTTTTATTTTCAAATTCTTTTCCAGCATCCTCTTGAAACTAGTGCATACTTTCATTGTTCAAGTGAAACGATGTGTGTTTTTATTTTTGCATTTCTGTGGTAATATTAAGGTTCTCACATTTTGATATAGTCACCTTGTTTTTCTGCTACAAGGCTGCTGTATTCACTGGTCCTTCTAAAAGTTGCTGAATAAATTCAAATGTTACCATTCCAGTATTGTATGCTGATGATATTTGGGAGTAGCAGTGATTTTTCAAATTCTTTGGTAGTTTCTGGGATTCTTGTTTGGAAATCTGTTTTCTCCATCATAAGTTGACCTTTTCACTGAGGAAATGTTATTGCAAAACAGTCCTTGCCAATGTATTTGTTTCATGGGTGAGGGAAAATCTAGTAGTGGTTTCTTTCACAAGAACGTGGGTCCAAATCTCACCTCACTGGATCAGCTTGTAAGGTCACCAGTACTGCGTGTGTAGCATGCTTGTGTTGCCTCTTCCTCCCTTATGGTCTCAATGCTTTGCATATGTCTATGAATTGAAAGAGATATGGCAAGATAGAAATTTAAATACTGCAAATTTTAATACTCTCTGATTTAATACCTTTAAAGGCTGGTATATTACAAGCAGCTTTTACCTTTCCAGAATCATTGAGTTTCCTTGGGAAGTCAGCAACTGTTCTGTGTATGATACTGAAGTAAAAACCAACTTCCTTTCCCCCCCCCCCCCCCCCCGATTGAGTTTTATCTGCTAATGAGATGGGGTTAATTGTTATGGACTACCACAGTTTCTGCCAGGCATTCCTCATATCACATTCCTGAGTATCATCAGCTCTGATGCTGGCAGAGCTGGTAATTCTTCTGCAGCAAGGTTCACTACTAACAGCATTCCCAACACCTAAGCCTACCTGCTGGGTTCCACAATATGATGAGATGATGGCCTTGCTTGTGCAGGAAGGCTGAATAAGCCTTATCAAAATTTTGCTGTTTAGTGACTGTCATGCTGCTTATGTAATTTTGAGATTATGTAAATTATTAGGGATGCTTTCTTTTTCTGTGTATTTCAGTTCAAACAATTCCTTATTCTAATGCAATAGATGGTATGTAAAGCAGATGCAGTACTGGTTGAATTGCTTTCATCTGTTCTAGGTATAACATGTTGGGAGGACATCCCATTTTCTTCAAATACATTCAGCAGTTCAAACTCAACACAAGAGTCAAGTGCTTTATTATCAAGTATACAGATTGACTGTTTCAGCAGAAAGCAATGGCTTTTATGTTGCATATTCTGAAGCTGCATCCTGATTAGAATTCACAATGTCTTGAAGGTATTATCATCATTCCACAGTGTAATTTTCATTTGGCTTTGCTTGATTTTACTTTTTTTTCCTTTTCTTGCAAAATGCATGCCTGGCACATTCATCATTAGCCCACTATCTTGCATTTAATTTCCTCTTTGTTTGTGTACTTGTCTTGACTTCTAATGCTAATCTGAGCTTTATAAACTATTTACTCCAACTTGCATTTCATTAATGTCATATATGTGCAAAAACCCATCCTCTGACTCACTTTTTGCCGCCTTTGTGTTTTTTCAGACTGTAAGTTTTGGAATAATGCTTTATTTTGCCATAATTATTATATATGATCATCTACGCAGGACTTTTTCAATGGGTTTTCTCCTTAAGACCTTTTTATCTTCATTTTATTTGTCTCCTCTAGTTGTGTTTATGCTTTATCTTGTCTATAAACTCTCACTTTTTTGATTTAGCCTCTCATTTTCCTTGTTTTTTTTTTCCAAATTACATGTGTCTGCTCTCCTTAGGTCACAGTTGCAATAACACTACAGGCCAATGCCTGAATAAGTTGGTATTGCTCTTGAAAGATGCAGGAAATAAATTCCTGTAGAAAAGCAGTTAAGAAGGAGAAAGCATTGGTGCTGGCTAATGTTAGCTGGAGGAAGCATAGAGCTCTGAACAAGAAAAGCTTTTCTGCTGATTTGATTCTTCCAGGAAAGGCAGCAACCACAAACCCAGAAAAAAATCCATCAAAAGTACTCACATTTTTATTTTTTCACATGCTCAGTCAGACAACTTGCAAGAATCTATGTGTTTTGATATACAAGTAAAAGCAACAATAGCTTTACAAAAATCACCATTTTAACAAGAAAACATGTTGTACAGGCAGCATTATGCTGACACTGCATACATCCTTTTAAAGGACTTACAGCATTACTTAGTCCCTGCTCATGTAAAAGTGTGAAAAATGAGGCCAGTAACACTAGGTAGTAATGGGAAGAAGCACTGCAACTCCTTTCTTCTTAAATCCACCACACAGCTATTCAGAAACACATGTGTTGGATAAGTTTTAGTAGTTGTTTTTTTTTTCTCAGATCATTTGTTTATGCCCATTGGAATTAATTTGTTCTCTGAGATTAAAATCATCTACTCTACAATCATAGCTGCAGTTGGGTTCTTCAGCTGGCAAACTAACTAGGTATTTCTGAAACTGGTTTCAAATGCTTTTAAAGCAATATTGTATTTTATGATTGCTTTACAGGGATTATAAAAGAAGTTCTAGAGTGAGGAACATGCAAGAAAAACAACAGCATGCTCACTGAAAAGTATATTTGAGAAGTCTTCTATTTTAGCAGGGTGGAAATAAAAAGTCTGTTCTAGAGATGTAACCAAGAAAGCAAAATTGAGAATGAATGTGATAAGTATCATGCGATAATCAAGAAGAGAGAGGAAATGGAGAGGATAATGAAGACAGAAAGAGAGCACAGCAATCTAGGAAGCTTTTTTAAAGTATCTGGTTACTGGGTCAGTTGCCAGCTTCCGATCTACTAGGTGGATGAATTAAGATGACAGTAAGAATGCAATGTAGTGTGCTTACGTGCACTATAATACCATGCAACAAAAAATCATGAGGATTTGGTGCAGCAACCACCAAACAACTGCTGCTGTATCCCATGACCAGCATACAGACACACGGCTTGCATGCGAGGGGCATGTAATCCTGTAGCCCCAATTTCCCTCCCCTGATATACTCCCACATACTGTGTTTGTGTACAAACAGTGTCATTGCCATTTGTCCCACTGTGAAGGACGACTTCTCACTCTAACAACTCTTTTCAGTCTCAGCAGAACATCTCAAATCCTTGTTCCTTACAGATGTGACAGGTCAAATGGTTCTTCTCAGCAAGAAGTCTCCAATCATGCAGACTTGTTTCTCTCTATTGTTGGTGTCGATCTTTACTTTTCTTCTTCTTGGTTTTCCTTCTGCCTGCAGATCTTTTCTGCCTTCCGTTTTTTTCAGCACTGGATTTTCTTCCTGGCCTCCGATTCCAAGATGCCTCAGTTGTGTGCCTTCTGTTTTTGTGGAACTGAAAGTTTATTTATTTTATTTTTTTTAATCCCTTACCAGCCTACTTTGCTCTTTTTCTGTTTCTCATTGGCATTCTTTAAAGCACAGATCAAACTTCTTTAAAACTACTTCTTCACTGTGCAGACTATAACCCCTCGCTGCTGTCTTGGGCTTATGTTACACATTACATGTAACAAGTGCCCAGCTCTTGCTGAAAGTCTCTATCGCTTGTTTGCAACTCTGCAGTCTTGTTCCCTCTCTTGTGCAACCTCTGTCCGTCATCTGACTCCATTCTTAGCCGTTTCAGGAATTAATCAGAAAACTACCCTTTTTTAAAGTCTCCTGATGTAGCTTACTTACTCACTAACCCCAGGGTCACATGTATACAAGACCAGGCACAAAGGAAGCAACCTTTTTAAAGATACCTAGGCGTTAGACTTCCTAGCAGTAACATGATGTTTCAATTTTGGGGAAGAGTTAGATGAGACTATCAAGATGATTTAGGAGTGCAGCATTACCAAAGGGATGGTTCTGTTCCTCCCTGACAAAGGGTTTCAACTCTTCCTTTGTGCTCGATCCTGATACTTTTATGACCTTAGGGTGAATCTATTTCAGTTCACTGATCTGGCAGAAAACTGACAAGCAAAAAAGTATTATTAGTTCTGTGTCAGGTTAGTAACCAAGTCACTCACTGAGGAATCCTAAGCAGCAGAGCCACAGAAACTCCAGGGGAAATCCAGGAGTGCCTGGCTTGTCCATGGAAGTGGGGAGAGCAGCCTGCTCCTCTTGGCAGCAGCACGCCTTTAGGTTGACTCACATGCCCCATCAACCACATGCACCCTTAGTCACTTCAGGGGATCTGCTCTAAAGACACGCCTGTTTGGCAGGCATCTGTGAATCCTCTGTTGTCCTTGACATATTTCTCTTCTCTCTTCTATCACCCAAGCGCATCCCCATCTGGGATTCTCTTTGTTTGCATCTGTGAAGGGTTGGACCATTTCGTTTTATGGGTTATTCAGGGTCAAACCACGAATCCATTTACACTCTCTCGAGGTTAACATACATCCCACGCTTCCGGAATCCTGTCACCAGCATGACTAGAACTTTTTTGTCTTACCAGCTGTAACCTTGGACACAATTCTGTTCTTCCTTTGCCACTGAACAAAAACAATCAAACCCTCCTCCAGCAAATAGTTCTGTGAGCTGCAGAAATAAGACGGCATGATTTCCTCTGTTTTTTTGTTGGTGTTTTCTTGGGTTTTTTTAATGATTAGATATATTAAGAACCTGAACTGAAGCTTTCCTCTGCAGGTGGGGCATTAATAACTAATCTTTCCCATTGGGGATTTTCTGGTGTCTAATACATCTTGCACACAGATTCCTCTCCTTTGTGCCTCTACCAAAATGCACATTTTGAATGTCTAACTTTCACCACAACCCTCTCTCCTATTCCCGTGTCAGTTCTTCTGTCCACCTGCGCCCCTGCAGCCGGGCTGGGTGCTTCGCCAGGGTTTTGGTCAAGCCTTTTTGCCCGGCCCAGGCAGGCAGCGCTCTCGCACGCACCGTGGCAAATTCCGGAATGGGTCCCCGCGGCAGTCAGCCGGCTGTACCAGCCCAGGTCATTCAAAAGCGAGGTGGCCAAGGTGGCCACAAGAAATCCGAACGCCTGTCAGAACCGAGGCCCCCTTCGCTGGCACAGGGCGGGCAGCTGAGCGGGTCTGCGCCGCGCCAGCCCACCCCGCCAGCGCGGAGGCGCCGTGGGCCGGGGCAGGGAGGAAGGGCTTGGGGAGACCGGACCCTGCCGCCCGGCGGGGCCCTCCCCGCCGCCCAGACCGACCCGTGGCCGCTGCCGAGCCAGCTGCATCTCCCCCGCGGCGGGGAGCCGCCCGCTTCTGTCCTGCGGGAGGCGGCAGGAGCCCCGGGGCGGCGCGGGCCCGGCACCCCTCTCCGCAGCGGCCGAGTCCGGGCAGCGTTCGGCCGGGGGAGCCGGCCGAAGCAGCGGTGAGTTACTTGGGTGGGCGGCGGTGGGCAGCGGTACCCGCGCAGCGGCAAACGCCCCCGCCGCGGAGAGCCCGCTCCTGCCCCAGCGCATGGCAGTCCGCCCCGCCGGCCCGGGCCGCGGCGGGGGGCCAGTTGCCGAGCGACGCGCGGCCCCTCCTCCACGGCAGGGCTGGGCCATGAGGTAATGGCCGCCGGGGAGCGCTGCGACTACCGAGCCAGCGGTGGCCGGCGGCGGCACTCCCCTTCCTGATGCCCCGCCGGCGGCGGGCGGCGCCGCAGCCCCCTAGGTGTCCGCGCCGCCCCGCCTCCCGAGGAGGCCCCGCGGCCCGGCCCGGCGGCGCGGGTGAGGCGAGCGGACCCCGGCGCCTAGCAGCCGCCCCACGTGCGCTGCCGCCCGGCCGGCGGGAGGGGCTCGCAGCGGTGCCGGGCGCTGCCTGAGCGCGGCCGCCGGGGCGGCGGCCCGGCCGGAGCGGCGCGGGAAGAGGGCGCATGAGGCGCCGGCGGGAGGAGGGGGGAGCAGCAGCCCGCCGGCCGCAGCAGCCCCTGCGCGCCACCCGCCGCGGCCTCTCAGCGGCGCGGGCCGCGGCCGAGCCGTGAGGGAAGCAGCAGCCCGGAGGTGGCCGCCGCCGGCAGCGAGGCTCCCCCGGCCCGCGGGGGCGCCGCCGCCCGCCCCCCGCCGCCGTTGCCGGCGCGCGCGCCTGGGGGGCCCGGAGCGGGGTGAGTGCGCCGGGCGGGGCGGGCAGCGGGGGCCGGTTGGCGCGTAACGGTTCGGCGGGGGGGCCGGGGGCCGCGCGGGGCCACCTCTGCCCCCGCTCGCCGTCGGGTCTCAGGTGAGCGGGCGGCTGCGGGGGGCGCGGGCTGTGCCGCGGCGCTGCGCGGGCGAGGCCTGCTCGCTCGTCGGGGAGCGGGGCGGGTGGCAGAGCAAGGTGCAGCGGCGCCTCCTCCTCTCCTCCTCCTCCTCGGGCCCCCGCAGCCCGGTGGTAGCGGGGCGACCTTCAGAGCAGGCTTGCCCGGGGGCGGGCGGAGCGCTGCGCCCTTTGTCCCTGCCGCCCCCCCAAAGGAGAGAGGCAGCGGGGTATAACCTTTTGCCGAAGGTCAAGAATCGCTCGGCACGTTCGGACTGTGAGTGATTTAGTTAAACCGCTGCCGTGGTCAGGAGGACCCCCGCTTCCAGGGATAGCTTTCATACCCGGGGGGGCGCACTTGGAAATGTTGTCTTGGTTTCTTCGGTGTCCGGGGTTATGGGTGGCTTTTGGCGGTATATACCTCAGTTTAAAACGGCTGAAATACTCCATGGTGTCTTTTAGCAAGTTTGCGATCTCAGTATCTGCTTTGGTTTGCAGCCGACGGTTTTCAACTACGTCTTTAGATGAGCTTATTTTCAGATAAAATGAGGGAATATCAAAAACCAGAACATCTGCTCAAAGGGTGAGAGCCCAGGCTTCTTATTTTCCCTTGCTTGGACCTTGGGAGAAGCCTCCTGTGTGGGCACTTTTCCCTGTCTTGCAGTCCATAACCTTATTTGAACCTTTCAGTCCACCGAGATTAAATCGTGGGTGTAATGGTTTTTGCAATCAGGAAAGCAACAGCAAAAAAATCAAGCTAAAACAAAACCACAGCAAACAACAGTTATGATGACCTGTTTGCCATATGTGCATGTTTTACTGCTGTGTGTTGTACAGTTTTGTGTACTGTAAGTAATGCCCTGGCCTCTGACCGTACTGGCACTGAACAGTGTTTAAATGTGGTTGTTCCTACTAGGGCTCTTCAGGAGTTTCTGTAAGAAGCCTGGAGGGAGTGTTGTCCCCTAGCCCAGGAACCATATTCACAAAGCTGTGCCTTTCCTGAGGCGCTGTAGCCTGTTCTAATTGAGCCAGAGCAACCTGTGATGACAACACATAAGAAAATCATTTTAGAAGCCCATAAAAAGAAAATCATGTTAAGCCATGATTACAGCTGTTACTTTTCTGTTTTCCAATGAACACCATTATAAGGGAGGAAAAACAGAAGGGTAAAAACCCTAATGGAAGGCAAACGTTTACAGCTTTTAATGTGAGCTCGTGAATTAAGTGAAGACCAGATGGCTGTATGTATGGATAGAATTTAAATTCCTATTGAAGTAAAACAAAAGTTTCTATCAGTTGCATGAATGAACTCCCACTTGCCAGTGGATTTAACTGCATGGTGGATGGCAGTAACAGAAATAAGTAACCTCTCTGGATCTATGGCAAAAAACCCCGTAACCAAACAAAAATGTTGCTGTTCATAACTGAGCTTGGTGCCTGTTCTAGAGCACTGGGTAGCACACCGGTATGCTAAAGAAGCATTAATGTGATTCTGCCTCTGAGGGTCCAACTAGTTTAATCCAGAGTCCTGACTAGTGAAGCAGTACCTGCCAGTTTTGCCATGTATATTGATGGCTCTTAACTTGGCATTCTGTCAGTTTGTGGGAGTTACTGAACTTGCATGTACCAGAGAATGAGATCAGATTGGAAAGATTTTGCCTGGAACTGTTTGGAACTCCTGTTCCCCTCTGCTGCAGCTCACACCTGAGCTCCTTTTTGCTTCACACATTACATCTCCTGCAACAGATTACCAGCTGCTTTTGTAGACGTGATTTGATGCTAACCTTCCCGTGTCCTCTGAGGGTTTTCTTTTGACTTTTGAAATATTCCAGCCAGTCTACTTTGGGAGAGAAGAATGAGATTAGTACCATAGAAATTAGTGCAGGTTAAATATTTTTGTTTTAAATATGCACTTGATCAATAATACTGTTTCTTACTGTTGTCACTGTTTAATGTTGGAAAGGAAGAACGCTGGAACTTCCCACTATCTGCTATGATAGGCAATAAGCTGAAAGCAAGAGACTTTTTTTTTTTTTTTCTCCTAATAGTTTAGCAGAAAGAATTCTCAGAACGAGTGCTATTGAGGCAGCATCTGCAATCTCAAAAGGCAAGGAGTTAAACCCAAACCTTTTACCCTTTCTAAAAACTGTATGTGTTTTTGTTCTTAACAATCTCCTGCATTGCTTAAAATTTTCCTTGGGAGAGGGAACATAATCAGAGGGAAGGCAGTGTATGAGTTATGTTTGTTTGAAATTTATTTCTTTCTGAAGTTTTAAAATAGTTTTCTTTGATCTCTAGAGTTGGGGTGGTTTAGTACTCCTTTTAGTACTAGGATCAGAGGTAACATTTGTGGGACATCATTTGTTTTGCGTTGTCTGGATGTTGTACATTGTGAGTGGTTCTTGAGTCAAGGTTGATGGAGGGTTTCTCGTTAATTTGCAGAAAATGGTGTGTTCTTTGTTCCAAATTTTGAAACAGAAACTTTTCCCCCTGCCCTAGCAAAGATTGTTCTGTTTGCAAAAATGGGTGCCGCCTCTAATAAGTCTCTGGCATTAGGCCAGGTACCACTTTAACTCACACAGAACTGTCGCTTGATTTCACATGCTGTTTATTTCACTATACTTCCATATTAATACAAGAACAGGCAGACCAGTATATCAGAAGTCCTGATAACTACAATATGGAATTAGGAGCAGTGTTTTAGCCTGTTGGTCAGAGAACCATTGTTGATAGATAGGCTTTTATAACTGGTTCTGTTTTCCTTTTAAACTGTTCCTTTTCTCCAGATGTACACCTCTGTACAAAGCTTAGCGGCGGCACCAAGATCAAGATTAAAAAATAAACACACGTAAACTGCATGTAAAATGACCAAAGCCATCCTGACAACTCCCTGTGTGATGGTCACGTTAGTTGTTTCTGCTGTGAATGAGATTGACCTTGGTGTGTTGCATAAGGGCTATTAAAAGGAATAGATTCCAGTAGTGATTGCACACCAAGTGGCTTTCAGACTTCTCATAAAAACAGTAAGTAGGAGAAATGCTTTCTACTCGCTACATGAGAGCTGTTGCATGTCAGTTGTAGACAGTTCAGTTAATGTACAAAACTTTGTAATGCTGAACTGTAGAACTGCTTTGTGATCTACAGTGCCTGTGCAGTGAAGGTATGTTTGTGGGCCATGTTTGTTATCATTAAAACTCCATGAGCAATGCCTTTGCCTCCTTGGAATGCTGCCATTGTGTGGAGGGCTCAGTTTTGTGGGATCAGAGCTATATGTGGGAGAGAGAAAAATCTCGAGAATTAATTTCCTGTTAAGACAGGCTTTCCAAAGATACCAGTTGGTGTCTGATTCAGAGCCTTCCTGCTTACTCAGTGGTTTGACTGAGGTAGTTGTGTGAGTTCACAAGCACTCCCATTTTACTTTGTAACGAATAACATGATGGCTCCTAAATAAATTTCAGGTTTTCACTGCTAATATTATTTGCTTAAAACTGTCCTTTATTTGAACTTTGATTCATCAGTATGTCTCTCTTTATTGGAGCCTATTGATTGCAGTGCAAAAAGTCATGCTATATAGTCATCCTGCTTTTAGTTGTCCAGCTAAGAGGCTTATTGATAGCACAAACAGATTAGCTCAGAGATAATTCTTAGATTCAATTATGTTGGCAGATTTGCTTTAGTTAAATCGGTTAGTGACTGTACTGCAGTCGATTCTTTGCATTTACAGCTTCTCTGGACAGGATTGTCTAACCTTGCAGTCCATTAGGTGCTGTAAACCCAAATGATGATGCTACTTTTCAAGCAACATATATCATTGTGTGCATGCATTTTGTTTTTCAAGTATTGTGATGGATTAATATATATTAGAGCCCTGTTGTTTTTGCTTGCATTTGTAGCAGAAGTTGAAAACACAGTAGCAGTCAGTAATACAAAGGAGGAAGGAAACGTGAGAAGAGCTTGGTTTAAAAGCTCTCGCAGAGTTTCATTATTAGGTTGTTTTGACATAAGACCATGTTGCTCCTCAGCAGAGCAAATTTTCTCCTGGCTGTGGATTCCTTCTTCTGCCCCCTTCTGTATTATGTTGCTGGGAATCAACTCTGTGATGTAGCCCAGAACTGTTTTCAAGGTTAATTTTCAATCAGATTGTCTGACCTCTGAGCTGCTGAGCAGGCTGTTAGCAGTGAGGCAAAGGAAGCAATAGGAGTAAGTGGCTGAGGCTTAGGTGTCAGGAGGGAAAGTCTTCAGTGAGTATAAGCTGATTTTGAAACTGCTGCACTCTAAGCTTTGATATAACCAACACCAGTTGTGTCTTGGTAGATGAGATGCTAATGCCAAGCCTGACAATAACCTGCTACATATCTATGTGCTTATGGAATATTTTTGACTCTCATCACCTGTATGAACAGAAGAGAGAAATACTGAGCAGTTGATGTTCTCGGGCTATACAGATATTATCCATTATCATATAGAATGCAAATATACTTAAGAATAAATTTGAATATTTTCATTTTACTAGCTCTCAGTTTGGTCTGCATTTCTGAGTGTTCTTTCCTGAGCAAGATGCCCACAAATTATAGTCTTTATTGTGAATAATGCAGTCCTCAAAACTTAATGTATAAAATAGCATGATTTTAGATTTATAAAGTAATATGAACTAATCTTAGGAAAAAACCACAACCTTGTTTTCCTTCTGCCTTCTTCAGTTATTTGTTCTTAGCAGACTTCTTTGGACAGGCTTTCCCTTTTTAAAACTCATACAAAATCAGCAGAGCTTTTTGCCTTGGGTTTTATAGCATCAGCAGATAAATGTTTTTCTTCATAGACCATAAGACCAGAAAGAACTGGGTGATCTAGTTTCATTAGCAAAGCTGTGAGCTTATGGCTCCATCCTGAAGTGTTTTCATCCAAGTTAAAACTTCTGTATGTGTTTAATCACTCTGGGCAAAAATTATCCAGGTATTTCTAATTAAATGTTGCTTGTCTAGTGAAACAGCCATGTGAAAATGGCTCATGGTTTCTGGTTTGTTTTTTTTTTTTTTATTTTTTTTCCTAAACATTTCTTACAATGTGTTCTGAAGTGTTTGGAAAGTAGAAACAAGAGATTTTATTAAGACAATCACTCTTTTCCTCTACTGCTTTTACTTTGTGAATCTCTTGTAACTCTGCAGGCAGTTTGCAAATACTTTTACGTCTTAATGTGTAGTAAAACATATAAATGTTATTTCTTTAGTTTCTTTTTGCAGACCGTTTAAGGAAAGTGAACACCAGAATGAAAAATGACTGGTATAGAAAATGCAATGAAGAGAAATACAAAGCGATTAAGAGTTTGAATTTCTGGGATTCTGCAGGCAATGTATTGTAAAAGGGCAAAGTTGACTTAATGGTTGTGTGTGAAGGTAGGAGCTCTGTGGAAAGTGTACCACGTTGTGTTTGGTGGATCACAGCATGGCTGAGGTTGGAAGGGATTCCTGGAAGTCATCTGATCCAACTCCACTGCTCCAGCAGGGCAGCTACAACTGATTGCTGAGGACTGTGTCCAGACATCTTCTGAGTATCTCCAAAGATGGAGACTCCACAACCTCTCTGGGCAACCTGTGCCAGTGCTCAGTCACCCTCACAGTGAAAAATTGTTTCCTGATTTTCAGAGGGAACTTCCTGTGTTTCAGTTGGTACCCATGGCCTCTGGTCCTGTCACTGAGCACCACTGAAAAAAGCCTGGCTCTATTGTCTATGTGCCCTCACTTCAGGTATTTATACACGTTGATGAGATTTGTCTGAGCTTTCTGTTCTCCAGGCTGAACAATCCCAGCTCTCTCAGCCTCTCCTTACAGAGGGATGCTCTAGTCTCCTTTCTTTGTGTTAATGGCCCTTCACATTACTCTCTCTAATATGTTTATGTCTCTCTTACACTGGAGAGCCCAGAACTGCACACAGTACCCCAAGTGTGGCCTCACCAGTACTGAGCAGACGGGAAGGATCACCTCTCTTTCCACCTGTCTGAACAGCTGTTGAAGGAAAAATGTAAGACCACCCTCCTGCCATGCTCTGCTGTGTAACAGTTACAGTGCTTCAAACAAAACATGGAAAAACTGCTTATCGTTAATTTTCAATGCAGTTTAAAATAATGCTGAGTTGACTTGTCACATCTTTTAATAGAAACTAAAGGTTAGGAAAATGTTCATACAGTAGAAAAATAGCCTAGAATGGATGATTAAAAACTGTGGAGACGTTGAAATAGTTATGTGCACCTCTTTGAGGAGGTGAGTTGATTACTGTAGATTGTAACCAATCAGTACATTTCTGTATTGTATGTTCACATAAATTCTCATTTTTAGAGGCAGGTGCTGGTAATGTCATATTGGACTTTAATTTCATGCAGGTAAGGACTCTGCATGAATTATGGTCTGACAGGAGCCATAATTTGGTGTCTAGAGAATACTGAAGTGCAGTTTTATTTGGAGAGAGAGGTATTTTTTAATATTTACATCGATGTCTGCTGCTTGTGGAGATAGAGACTTTTGCACTTGCTGTCCTCTTTAATGTTTGCATAAGTGGAACCTGTATTACTGACAACATGGCCTGTCCCAGAAAGCCTGGTTTCACCATCAGATACTGCACATTTGCATACTTTGCAAGGGGGCACCATCCACTTCCCTGTAGTAAGCAGAAACCTTGCAGTTCAAATCTATACAAACCTAGTGCATGGATTTGCCCCAGTGGTACCTGTAAAATGAGCAGAACTGGAAGACATTGGAGCAATGTCAAAGTCCTGAGACTGTCCTTTAAACCTGTGTTGAATGGGATTTCTTTCTCTGTGGACTGGTCATAGTGGCTGTATTTCTGGGGACGTGTGCACCTTTGGTGTAAAGTGGTAAGGAGGAAATAAATCTTTCTGGTAATATGGTTTCTTATTGTAGATCTTCTCCTGTAGTCACAAATTGCAGTGCCTTCAGAAAGAAGTGGTAGATTTCTGTTTTGCTGTGCTAATACTACAGTAATGATCGCTTCCAGGAAGTTATGGAGGGGGTGGGGATCAGTGTTTACCAAAAACATTACCTTCCTAGAGGCTTGGGCCCTGTAATGAATGAGTTCTGCAAACCTGCATGTGTGAAGGTCATGGCAAGATGAGTCTTTTATGGCTGTATTTCCTGAGGCTTATGTAATCTTGTCAGGTTATAGATAAGCATGTTACAGTTTGATCCAGTGATTTGTGGCTGACCGACCTGAGTGCCACAAATTTCCTGTATAAAGTAATGTGACCTGGAAGTGCTTCTTCTGTTTGTTTGAAATGTTTATAACCTTTGATTATTCTTGTATTTGTTCCCTAGAATTTTACTTCATAATGGTTTTCTCAAAAATCTTGTTTTGCAAGGCATCCAAAGCCATTAGAATGAGAAGACTGAGATGGATTAGATACCGCACTTACCTGGCAGAATACAGTCTTGTCCCAAAGTCCAAAGCAGTCTCTGCTGTCATGCTATTGGATGGATGTTATGCTATGTTTTTTCTGTAGAGAACATTGATTTCTCCATGACACTCACTTGTACTGCTTTTATCTACTAAATGAGACTTCATTTAGGAACTGTTGTACCTTAGGCAAACGTGACTTTCTTAAATATCTTCTCTTTTACATTGCAAAAGCTACAAAACATTCAGTGTAAACTTCTAATGAACTGAGTTTGTTTAAGCATTCATGGGTCACGGAAATCGGTCTTATCTTATTTTGCAAAGGATGGAGGGGGTCAGTGAGATCAAAACATTTGACTGAAGTAATTCAGGAGTTGGTGCCAGTACTAGAATTAATTCCAGTTCTTGTGAATCTCTGTTAAGAAGCCTGGCAGTCTGTTAGGATCAGGGTATTGGCACCCTCTGTGGTATTAGCTGTTCAGGACCTGACATAGAGTATCTGAAACAGACAGCCTCCTCAGTAGATGCAAGTGCTACACTTCCCCTTTTTTATTTACAGTACTAGAGTTGATAATGTACATTACTAATCCTCTTACAAAAGAAAAACTACAGGTGGGCCAGAAGACTCTCCTTTCTCTGAAGAGTGTGTGACTTGCTCAAGTAATTTGCTTGCATTTTAGAAAAGTTTTAAATACACGTCTGGCAGATGGGTTGTTCAGGATATGGTGGGGCTACTGTTGTAGTAGTGATTTTGATGCAATTTCTATGTTCTTTTTGCCTTCAGTAAAACCGAGGGACTATTAAGCTAACCATGGGGTGTCACAAAAAAGGTCAGTGTTCATAATGGGAGTCTGAGATTTCACAAACTGGGAGCACAGCAAGTCCAAAACACAGTGCCATCTCACTTTGCTCACTGATGACTGTTCTAGGTAAGTCAGAGTCTCAGAGCTTCTGGAGCCTGACTTACCAACCTCCTCCCTCCAAGAGTAAACACTGCACCCATTTTGTACTATTTACTAGCTTCTGGAGGATACCTGCTGTATGTTGACATAGAGGAAGAAAAGTGGAAAGTTTTGTTATAGATGTCCCCCTCTACTGTTATACTGGAGAGGAGTGAGATCTGTGACTTGATTCCTATCCAGACATTTCTTTTCTTGTTTTTTTCATGGGGGTATTGCTGTCTTTCTTTTAAAAAAATGAAGTTTGGATAACTGCTGTTGTGGAATGAGTAATGTATTAAAGTTAGGAATGTTTGTATGTAAAGGTAAAGATCATAAGCATGTATAGTTCCAAGGGAATAAACACAGAATTAACAATTTATGGTAGATACCGAACTCTAATGAAAAGCTTCTCAGACCTGATGAAGCAGACAGATGGATGCCACTGCACTTTGGGTATGAGTGATGAATGTATCTCCTAAAAGCAGAGAGTGGATTTCTTAAATTCAGCAATCAGGATTTTATGATGATCTTATTTCATTCGTTAAGGGATATTTTGTATCTTATTCCTGTTCCCAAATTGTTGTTGATGATACTCGATGGCAGGAAATGTATCTTAATGATATGACCTTAAATAATATGCACAGTAAAGTTTTGGATGGCCCATCATTGGAAACGTTCAAAATCAGGCTGGACAGGCCTTTGAGCAGCCTGATCTAATGAAAGATGTCCCTGCCCATGACCAGGGTTTGGACGAGTTGATCTTTAAAGGTCCTTTCCAGCCCAGACCATTCCGTGAATCTATGAAATGTGGCTGTAAATGTGGGATTTTTTGATCCAGAAGTAGTATGAATGCACTGTTTTGAACTATGTGAGTATTTATAGTAAGAATTTATCAATTTCACATATTTCTGGCGTAAAACTGGTGTATCCTTAAAAAAAATTCTCACATGATTGTCAGCTGGTATTTAGACAAGATTTAGACAAGTTTCAATTCAGGTGAGCAAAACTGTACTTTTAAATGGTCCTTACTGTTAATCATAATTAACTTTCTTAAATTTTGGGATTAAACCTAACCTTTCTACCAACTGACTAAATGGATTATTTCTTGGATTTGTACATCTAGCACACCTGCTCTGCCAGCAGGTCCGAATTCAACAAGAACTAAAATGTTTCTGAGCTCTTCAGTTGCCAGTCAGTTTCTCAGCTTCAGTTTCATGTGACTGTTGAATTGGTCTGGGTAAATTGAAACCACCTCTGTAATCTCCAGAAGAGGCCATTGCTGTTAAACCCTGGATTAATGCTTGTGTAGCTTCTGTAAATTCTGGCTCTGGGTGCTCACCTAGTGGTTTCCCTCAGACCTGTGGTGCCATGGGTAAGCACATGCAGTAGTTGATGGAAATATTGGTGATCTAAGTCCTACCAGGAATTGCTGTTCTCATGGCAATGAAGCTTGGAAGATAACATTGCAACACCAGTATTTGAAAATCCTCAAAGCTGCAGATGGAAGCTGAAGATGGAAGCCTAAAAAGGAGGTAACAGGTGAAGCCAACAGAGTGCCCTGGTTTAGTGGCATGACTCTTTAAAAAAACCAAATCAAACCAAAGTATTTTCCTGACAAACAACTGAAGCTGCAGAAGAGGGCAATCTTCCTTCCCTGTCCTCTCCCCTCCCTCATGCACTGCTCCTTGTGTGGGCATGCAGTGGCCCAGTTCAGAGAGGTGATCTAGCTGAAAAGTACTTGACACCACCCTCTGTGTGCCCTCTCCTGCCTGCCTCCCCCATCCCCTTGGCTTAGCCTTTCAACCAGGTTCCTGATCACATTGGAGTGGTACAATCACCAGTGTGTCTGAGGGGAAAAGGAGTGATGGGAATATATGGCTTCAGGGTAGGTGTGTGGTAGGATGAGGGTGTGCTTCCAGGACAGCCTACGCTAATGTTAGCTAGAGGTGACTGGGAAAGAGTGTGCCTGAAGGTTGTGCTTTTGCAGCCAGATTGGCCTGGTGTCACAGTTTGCCATCTCTGGTGGGAATTAGTCCTGCCTCATCACCAGCTATGTATTGTACTGCTTTGTCTGCAGATCTTTCTCACTATTACCCTATGGGGAAATAAGCCAGGGAGGCAAACTGGAAAAACATGTTTTGAAAAATCGGTTTTATTTCTTTGGTTTTAGGTTTTTGCCAGTTTCTGTTTTTAGGGAGTTAGATGAATGCTGGAGATGGTACAAAGGCAAGTCAGGAGTGTGCAGGCAAGGCCAATTAGTGTTTAGTTTGCTCTAGGTGAATAACACCACACCTTATATTTAACATGTGTGCATTAAGTTATATGACTCGCGTTAAAAATTAAAATTAATGTTATCGGAATTGTATCATTTGCTAGTTGTGTGGGAGTTTTGGTTTTGGTGCTTTGTGTTTTTTTAATAGAAGAAAGCAGCAAACATAATTTCAGTAATCTTCATTAGCAGAAATGCATGGTGAAGATTGACTACCCTGTCCTATTTCTGTTATCTGAGATGGTAAATTAACACTAATTACCTTGTCAAAAAGGCTGAGAGGAAATTCCTAAATGCACCTAGCAGCAAGCCTATTGTTTTGATCCTATGACCAGTGGGAATAACTGGAAGATAAAGCCATGATATGATACTGTAGCAGAAGTGAGTAAGAGGAAATAGGAGGGGCTGCATAATCAGGAAAGCGATCAGCTTGTAACATGACTTGTTACAGCAGATGTTTGCTGTGTTCTTCATTCCTCAGACCTTTCTCTGGAAAAAGTAAGCGAGCCGTTATTGTAATGTGGGAGTA
Source organism: Falco cherrug (assembly GCF_023634085.1). Lineage (NCBI taxonomy): Eukaryota > Metazoa > Chordata > Aves > Falconiformes > Falconidae > Falco > Falco cherrug. The sequence goes on from NC_073700.1 coordinate 97,961,282, forward strand.
AAAGATTTTTTTTTGTTTGTTTTGTTTAGCGAACTCCTAGACTGAACAGTTATAAAATACTTAACTTAGATCTCCAGAAGTTGGGAAGGCATGCAGTTACAGGGCTTCAGCCTGTTCTGGCTCTGATCTGAATCCTACAACAGGTAGTTAATTTCTGTTCTGACTGGGAATTGGTGGTTCCTGATCGTTAACTGAAAACTGTTGTTTTGTGATAGAAACCTTACAGTACGGCTGTGTGGCAACTTGGAATTGAATGTACTTCGAGCTAAAGAATAGACTTTGGGAGGGACGGTTTTGGACACTGCATTGTTCAATGGTATTGTCAGTTACCACTGGAGAGGTGAAAGGATTTTGAACTCTTGGGATCTCAGAATATTAAGGTATCGGATGTTCTGAAACGACACTGGCTAATCTTTACTGTTTCTTCCCGTTTTGTGTTTTCCCTTTTTTTTTTAACCATACTGTTTCTCTGGCTTTGTTTTGTGTGTCAAGTATTATAGATTCTCCGTTATCTCCTCACTTAAGAGCTCCAAGAGAGAAATGTCAATCTTTTCTTTACAGGGAGTCAGTTAATCCTTTGTAAAGTTCTTTGCAGCAACTCATTGCACGGAGGCATGTAAAAAACAGATATTAACAAACAAGGCTAAATGGAACTGATAAAATGCAAGTGAAGCCTTATTTAAGATTTAACTCTTAAAAAAATCCGAACAAATAATAAACAGACCACCCAAAATTGAAATAATTATTTTATTTTATAAACTTTGAAATATTTTTTCACAAAACATTTGTTCTCTAGGGTAACTTATGCAGTATGCCAGATCTTATTATAAATCCCAGAGATGGCTGTGGTAGCCAAAAGAAGTTATGCTGCCTAGCTGTATTTCATGCCTCAACAACCTAAAGTGTCTGTTAAAACTGATCTAAAAAAAAAAAAAAAAAAAGGCATTTCTGAACAAGTGGACTAACCAATCTCTTGAACAATAGGAAGTTAATAGGAGTTGGAAACTGGTATTTACAGGTGTAAATTTTTATCAGTTATGAGAAGCAGAATATGGTCCTGTAAGTCAGGAATGATTCCTTGAGTGAAGTCCAAATCATAAGGTGGATTACTGACTAAAAGGGGTGGTTTGGTTGGGATTTTTTTGGTCTTGAGGGTTATCTTTGTTCTTTTGGGAAATAATTGCAGGAGCCAATGAAGTGAGTCGAGATTCAACATAGTTTACCATTTACACTCCAGAACAGCAAAACCAGACATGAATCACAGTGGTTAAACAGGTGGTTACTCGTTGCTTTTTGTGTGAAGATCATCCTTAGCATGCCTGAAGGGAAAAAGGTGGAGAAAGAAATACAGTGATATGGTGGGTGAGTGTGTTTTGGAGGAGGGGAGTAAAATTTGGAAGGATCCATTATAAGACAAGATGTTTGGTTCAAAATGACTAGTATTTTGTCTTGGGAGCCTATATATAGACCTCTGGTCGTCTCTGCTTTTTAATAACAATAATAATTAAAAAAACCCCAAACCCCATTTGAATACTGTTGGATACAGTAGTGCACCTGACTGGATATAGTTAGTACATATAGTACCTCAGCTGTGGAGGTAGAAAGAGTGTGGAAGTCTTGACACCTCAAATGCATTTCTGAATTACAGTCTCTTGGATCTTGAGTGCTGCAATATATGGACCATGTCAAAATGTCAGCAGCTGCTTCCACATTTGTGGTACTGACAATATGACCTTCAGGTTAAGAGATCTGTGCTGGCTTGAGCTCTGCCCAGTGTATGTTTAGTTTACTCTGTGTGAAGCTTTTGTATTGCATACTTCTAAATGACCACAAAAGAAATGAGAGCATGAAACAGTTCTGTGTTCTGCACTTGCAAATGGCTCTTGTAATACTTAAGCACCGATGCTTCTACTTTTTCATTGTGCCCTGGGGTATGATACTTTGTGGTAAAGCATGTGTGCAGCTTAAATGAGAAGACACAAAAGCAGCAAGTGTATTTCTTGGAAACACACTATTGTTGAACCAGTTCCCGTTTGCACCTTGACAGGTGGGTTAGCAAACCTGTGAGTTTTCTTGGGAGATGGTGTAAACAGGAGGGCAAAGCTAGTCTGTTAACCTGTTTCAGATCAGTGCTGGTAAATGCAACTGAGTGTAGCGATGCTGCCCTGGGTATTTGCTCCAAGTTTTGCCTCTTATCTACAGAGCATGCCCAACTCAAAAATAAGCACAAAGTTGCAATAATACAAGATTGCTATCCACTTCTGTTAACTCTTGCTTTAAGATTTATTCAAGACGGGGATATCAACTGGCACAAGATTCAGCCATAGTGAAATAGCTGATTGTTGCACGGTGTGTGCTTCTAGGGTTTGTTACTCTTTGAGCTAAGTTTAGCCAAGTGACTTTCACTGGAGCCTATCACCTCTTTATATAAAGTGCTCAGCTGGTGAATGAGTATTAAGGCCGTTTAAGGTAGGGGACTGTCTCATTAATTGAACTTAATTGTAGTTTGGAAGGCTTCTAGGCTGCTCGGTAGCTCCGTATGTCTGAGATGTGTTTAGTTTATAATGTTAAAACAGCTCCCCCATCCACCCCCAATCTTCTCCGGACTGTTGGCAGCAGTGCTGTCAGAGACTTATTTCCAGACATATGGGAATTGGCCAAGCAGGAATTATTTATTACAGGTTGTGGTAACTGTGTCTATCAATGACTGTACTTTGCAGTTATACAATGTTTGCATTGTGGCTGTCTGTTGTCTGATGTACTCATTTGTCTTATACCCCAGCCTGTAGTTTCCTGAATAGCAAAATACAAGTTCTATCAGGACAGCTGCTTAATAAGGCACATGTTGAAATACTCAGGAAGGGAAAACTGTTTTCTGGATAAATTACAAATTGCTGAGAGGAAGCATGCATGAGAGGATAGCATGCAGATGGGCTAGAAAGCATGGAGGTTAAGATTCCTGGCCTTTTCCCGATCCAATAGCTTGATCTCGCAAGTAGGGTAAGGCTGAGAACTTGTAAATTGTATGCAGATATTGTTGTATTGAGTGAAATAGCGCAGCTGCAGTGCAGGATGGCTGCAGCGTAGATGGCTAGAATCTCTCGCTGTCTTGTTGAAGTGTGGAAGTACTAATCCACTTAGAAGAACTCCTTGTCTCTACCTGCTTTCTGTCACACGAGACTTGGAGCTACAGCATGTGGCACCAGAGAGAAGAGGGAAAGGAGTTTGGGTTTGTAGCAAGTGAGGAAACAGAATCTGGAGACAACAGTCGTTATGTGCCCACTGCAAGCCTGCAGTTTGAGCTGGTTTATGCAGGAGAACTTTGTTCTGCAAATTGTGCCTCTGAGAGGTTATGCTTGTTTTGTGAACAGCAGTCTTTCCTGCCAAGTTGAAGGGCATCGTGTGTCCTATTTGGAGTTACTGTATCTGTTACACAAGCAACAGCACAGCAACAGAAGACTTCTTTAATGTGTCTGATGTCAAATTTATTTTTAAAAAGCAGTGTAATTCAGTATTGGTGCCAGCCCAGATCTTTGCTACAGTCAACACTTGTGATACAGCTGTTGCTGCCATTGCATACTTAGCTCCCTAGTTGCAGTTTAAGGTGGGAATGAAGTGGATTTGCCTTATTTGCAGTCAGAAATCTATCGCATGACCACATATATACAGCCTTCTATAGGCAGTTGTGTTGTACAGTTTTTGGTATTAAGAATTCATGATCATACTGATGGTGTTTGAGGCTGTATCTTTTTTTTATTTCCTATAGATGCTTTTCTGCTGCAGGTTTCCTCCTTAGATCTAGTTCTTGCTGATGTTTAGAATTTGGTTGAGAAGGTGGGTCAGTTTGCCTAGTTTCTTAAAACATACTTTTTTCATAGTGAAGTCAGAAATAAAGAGCATGTGTGTAGTTTAATAGCCTGTGTGAGACTCGAGGAAAAAATGCTACCTAAAATGTATCTTGATCTAGCAGAGGAGTAAGGCATATAATTGTCACAGCCAAATTGATTACTGTAAATGGGCTGATCTTGTGTATTAACCTTTCTCAGACTTCAGTGGTTTTATATAAAACTAGAAAGTAACTTACTCTGTATTTTCTCTTCTGTTTCCCTTTGCTATTCAGTGATGTGGTGCAAATTAGGAAAGATAATCTGCTAAATGGCTCTTACTTTAAAGTGGGCCGACATTGTTGGACAGCTTGGGAATTTACAAAGTGTTGCCTTTATCTGCTTTTGGGTTTTTTTCCCCTTTCTCCCTCATGGGAAATATGAATGAAACATTCTTCGATTAGGACGTTAGGGTCATACTGTTTTTTTATAGTAGACCGGTTAAATGGGCTGTCCCTGGTATTTGGAGCTCAGTATTCAGTCTGTTGTTACTGTGGATACAGTAATTTGCTAAAGTAGCCACCCCTTCGTGCTTTGCCAGTGACTAAACTTGGCTGTGGAATGCTTGTCTCTCCTGTCTGTGCTAGAGACAGCCAGTTACTGGGTCAGGTCTAGCCTTTCATGGGTGCACCCGCACACATTATGTTAAATCATAAACTGAACTCATGCCTGTTGACTGCTTGAAGCTTTTGTGTAGATTAAAGAGTAAAGAGGGTAGGCTGAAGTGTAATGGGAGTCTCAGGCACCTCCCCCCCCGCCCCCCCCCCCCCCCCCCCCAACATTACTTTCTTTGTTCCCACCTTCACAGAGCCTGTCATACTGTTTTGTTATGTTCCCTTTGGGCATGGGAAATCACAGATGTTTCTCTAAATCATCTCTGTGATAAATACCTGTTAATGCCCAAGTGCTGACTGTGCCTGAGCTAAATCATAGTTCAATTTCCTGAGTTCCTTGCTCTTCTGCCGCCTTTTTTTCCCTCTTTGAAATAAAGGTTTTCTTCTCTGTAAACCAGCTTTTGAACATGTCTAAAAGAAAGTGGGTAGAAACATTTATTTGTAAGTAAACTAAATGCACAAGAATGGAAGATAGTCCATGGGTTTAGTGAGGTATGCACACATCCAACACCTCTGTAATACAGTTAAGTGCAGTTAAAGCACTTTGTGTTTCTAACCCTTGATCACTGAGACATGCGCTTAGTTTCTTGAGTAGCTTCGTTTTATGGACCAGGGAGTGCTCTGCTAAACTGGGATTTAATGGAAGAAGCACGGGGATATCCTATGGAAACAGTCACTGTTGAACTGCTCAAAATGCAAGCATTTCAACTTTCTGTGTTGGTTCTTTAGTGAAATGCAAATCGAGTTAAAAATGAATGAACGAGTCCAACCTTTGAGTGTTTCTGCACTTTGCCAGGGCTGGGGGACAGAGTCAGGAGTGGTCACATGAGTCTGTGCTGAAATCATTAGACTGGGGACACCAGCTGTGCTATTATTGGGGGTTTTAAAGTCGGTGGCAGATGTTCTTAGGCTCTCTTCCAGCCCCCACATACGGTGCAGTGGAGTACATGGAAAAAGAAACATCTGACAAATTGTTTTTCCATGCAAGGAATGTGTGTTTGTTTTTTTTTTTTTTTTTCTCTTCCCATGGACTGGACAAGATACTTTATGTTAACTTGCAAATATCAAAAACCAGTTTGAAGTAGTTGAGACAGAAGAATGAAAGAAGTGATCATCTGAGAATACATACAATTGCTTTCCTTGGAAAGTAGGACTTAAGGAGTTAGCCAGGACTCAAGCCCGTAGGTGCCAGTGTTCTGCCATGCATGTATTTGTTTTCTATTTTCTTTGACACTGCTATTTAGACAGGGCCCTCGTATTACTTTTTGTGTATGTATATACTGTAAAGCTGCTCCTGCAAAGATTTTGAATGTCTGTGATGAGGTGAAAGATGAGATGCAATACAGAGCAAAGAGGCATTAATCACATCGTTCTCAAAATCTGTGAACAGAACTGCTTATTATATTATGGTGATACAGCATGTAACATGGAGAAAAGCATGGGTTTTCTTTCTTTTTGTCACAGTGGGATAAGAGTATGTGCATCCTGTTTTGAATATGTAATTTGAGTCCCTTATGGAAGTTAGTTAACCGGTGTAAATATCCTCAAAATATAAATCTGCTCCTTTTTTTAATCAAAAAATATATTTTTAATCAAAATATAAAGCTGCTAAGTATTCTATGGACTTCTGATGTGTTTTGAGTTGTACAAAATGCAAAAGGGAGGTGTATACCGGCAGGGTGCAAGTGACTAAAGGGTAGACCAAAGGTACATGAGGAGCTGAAGAATGTGAAGTATTTATAATAGGTAACAAGTATGTCTCTCTTTCTTGTGCTATGTTTTTTTTTTTAAACCATATAAGCACATTGTTGCTAAGCAGAAAAATTAATGTTTAAACAGTTCCGTGTGCATCATCTTTTCCTTCCTGTCATTGAAGTGTGTAGTGTTCTTTGAGCTAAACCAGCTGAGATGCTGCATGAGTTTGCCCTGTGTTAAGCACAAAGGAAAGAAAATGCAATGCTTGATAAGTTTTTATTTTTGTATGTCCATCTCTCAGCTTCCTAACTCTAATCAGACAGCTCCTTTATACAGATCTTTTTAGTATTGATTAAAGAGAACAGTACCCAAAATAAATAACCTAACATGCAATTCTTCTTGGGGCTGTCACGCTTTTCCCATTCACTTTCTCATTCTGGATGTTACAGGTACAGACCATACAATTCATCAAAACAACTGAGTGTTCATTCTCTGCATTGTTTTATCTGAATACAAAACCCCAATACTGATGGCCTAAAGGGATTTTTTTTTTCTTTTGAAGTCAGTGAACTGAGATTTTAGTCAAGCATTAGGAGCCACTTGTAGGTGCCTATTTCTGGCAAGAGATTAAGTATCTAGATCTAGTCTGAATGGGATTCTCTCTTTTGATCTCCCCATCTCCAAACTGTTAACCTTTCTACTTTCTGGTAATGGTGGTGTTCTAAAACACTGGAGACCCAGATAGTTCTTCAGGCTGTTCCAAATATGATGTAAAAGAACTAAGTGCCTCCATTTACTGCAGTGCAGAGAGCAGTGGGACGCCAGAAGTCTTTGGTGGCTCATGTAGGTGAGTGCTGTTTTATGGCTTATACCTAGTCATTTGAGAGTACTGCTGTATGATTACACCCAAAGCAAGCTGGACTGTGCACTGAAGCCTGGATGCTGATTACTCAGGTTGATAGCAGTGAGGTATCAATTGCTATTTGAATAAGATCATGACAGTCCACACAGCCACATTCGTCCTATGAAAAGAACAGTGTCTCCTGTGTTACTGAGATTACAGTGCGGGACCTAGAGAAAATTTAAGAGGATTAGTCATTGGCATGTTGCATTAAGCCTGACTGCTTAATCAGAAGGATTTTTTCCTGAAGATTATTTTGTTGGCAAAACTGAGAAAATCAGGATCTTGATGAGCTCCAGGGGCTTGTTCTGAAGGCTTGGAGCAAGCAAAGTCCTAATGTGCTAGCTAACATGACTGGTTAGAATGTTTTTCCCAGGTAAGAGATGAACAGTCATGTCTGCGTGATGGGAGGAGACAGTGGTAAACGTGCTTATGGTATTATGCTTGCCTTCATAAGTGGCAGTCCTTGTTTGACTAGAATCCAGTATTTATATAGTTTCTTGCAGTATCAACAACTTTCTAACTGGAAAATAATTGCTTGGATTAAAGTGGTTGAGTCTTGTGCTGAGAGTGTTAAGCCCCAGCCAGCTCCTGCCCCCCTCTAATTCTGAACTTTCGCAACTTGTCCAGTGTGTTATAAACATGTTTCAGGAATACATTTTCCCCTCCTGAGGATGTGCTAGAGGAAGCAATTGCGCTTGTTAAATCTGAACTTCCAGGATTCTCTGCAGTTCCAGTGATGCCATCAGTGATGCTGGTTCACACACCTCTTTTGGCAGAAAACACTTCCATGCAATAGGTTCAAGCTGAACAGTTGCCAGTTACATTGTAATTTTTCTGTAACTAGAGTGCTTTAGACCTACAGATTCTGATGTGGGTGTGTATCTTTGCGGGTAAATGGATCAACCCTTGACAGATTAATTTCTCGCCCTCTAAGTGAACGTGTGTTCTTAATCTCCCCTGTGTGAATGTATGGGAGCCTACTAACAGATTTCACTCTCTCTTCAGCCTTCCTTAATCAATACGTTGTAAATACTGTGGGAACTGCCATATTATGGGTATGTATGATTTTTTATTTTTTTTATGAAGGTTCATTTTGCTAATTGACAGGTTGGTAGAATAATGCACACTCCTGCTCCTTGAATGTATGGAGGATGGCCTATGATTTTTTTTTTTTGTAATATCCCCTCTTCCCCCAAGCTTGAGACATTTTTTTGTTGCTGTTCTACAGTACTGAGCATGTTACTGCTTCAAGCCAGCAGTAAAAAGACAAACTTACATGTGTTCTAAGTGAGTGAAGCTCTGAAGAAGCAGATCCCCTGCACTATCTCCCTCTTCTTAGTTTAAAATGAAATCTGCTGGCCAAACAGGAAGGGGCTTACGTTTCTTGCTCATTTTCCAACTGTCAAGCAGAGCATGTAGTCATGCTGAACAAAGCAGCAGCATTCCTGGATCCTTTTAATGATGTATTCAGAACTCCAGTGCCTCCTGATTTAATGAGTACAGTGAATGTATTCATAACTAACAAGAGCGTGCTCATTAAACAGCAGTAAGTTAACTGTCCTATTCTTTTCTAGCAATCCGATGCATAATTAAATGGTGCCGTATCTGAATGCAATGCTGGGCTGTCAAATGGAGAGGTTAGATGTTCTGTGGGTGTGCATGGTTAGATGGGTTTGTTGGAGTATAAGTAATTTAGCGCAGCTTGCCTTACTGATAGGGACACTTTTCTCTGTTGGGACTTAGTGTTTACCAGTTCCAACCAACCAAAAAGTTTAAGCAGTTAGCCAAAACATTAATTTTAAATTGTCTTTTAGTTTGCAGCTTTCATACTCTGCTGTGTTGTACTGTTACTTTTATGTATCCAGAGTAGTGCAGACTAGAGTTTCTTGTCTGAAACTGAGGGCAGAATTGGAGCCTTGGTTGACTTGGCTGCTACTTAAACTCAGTCTTACAGTCCTGATGGTTAGGTGGTGACATTTGAGAAATTAAGAGATCAGTTTAGTGTTTTGGATTGGCAGATGCAAGCTAAACAAAGGGTTATGCTGCCTAGTGGCATACCAGGAGCTTGTTGGAATTGTCTTCAGTGATTAAAATACAACTGAGTGCTCATGTAAGTTACCTGCCCACAAAAGTACACTTTATTTTTTTTGTGGAATTATGGGTGAAAGCATAAATATTGAATGCTTATCTTTACTTTTAATCTGATGTCTATTCTGAAATGTTTTGGTTTTAATAGTTACAAGTGGTATTTAATAACAGATTGAAGGCAGAGGGAATTTGGTCCTGAGGGAGGGATAGCATGTGTGTGCTGTCTGCTTTTCTACTGGCACTGTCCTGATGCTGTTTGGGGGGCTTTTAGCATAATCAGGATGACACCAAGCCAATTCTTATTTGAAACCAGCTGACAATCTATTGAGTTTGTGCTGTCTTTCTTTAAACTGATTTCAGAAAAAAGCCATACAGTCCTTAGTACCTGTTTGCCATCTGGAACAGCAGGCTCCTGCATGGGTAGAGGCAGATGGACCGACTGTCTGTGGCAGCCTCCTGCAGCTGCTGCCCGTTACCACAGGCTGGCTGTCCCTGGCTCCGATCTCTGATACTCAGCCAGTCCCTGCAGGTCCCTGGCACAGGCACCTATCTTAAGTCTACCAAACAGATGTTGATTTCTCCAATAAATAATCATTAGTTTCCTTCTTTCTTCTTTTCTTTAAGAGCCATTTTCGTTCAGATACACTGAGTAGGCATCATGGATTGATTGTCGTCTACATCTGTCCTTTGACATTCGCACGGAGTGGTGAGGTTTCCTTTTAAATGTACTGCTCTGGTGTACTTGTAAAACCAAAGTGTGAATTGAAAACTTGCACACTCTGGAATAAGGAAGAACTTGTTCTTTCCATCTTAAATATGAAGGTGGATCCACAGTGGCTGATTGAAACTGGAAACCATTTGTATACTTGGGGCATCATGTGGAGACACACCTGCAGCTACTAGTGTCTTGTGTAGTGAGTGCACTGTATGTGGGCAAAGAGGACAGAGGTGGGGAGGAGACTCCAGAGTCTCTTTGGTTTGGTTTAATCCTCAGTAAAACTGTCCCTGCTGATGTCTGGAACAGGTGAATTCAGCTGCATGACTTCTTGGGTAACTTGATGGAGGTGTGATGGATACTGCCATAGGAATACCATACAAAACTGAGGCGGGGAGTGATGTTTTGTAATCTGCTGCTTTCTACTTCTGCCCCCAGGGTTTTTTCTGTTATATTATGTGAAGTGGTCAAAGGCCTGAGTGTTTTTTCGGTGTTTGTCTCTGGAGGGTGGTAATGGTGGTTGTTTTGGTGTCTGGTTTTTGTGGTGTAGGATTGCCAGGCAGAAGAGGACTCTTTGGGGGAACAAGCTGCATTTGTTTTATTCTTATTTCTGAGGTTGAATTACTTTAAACTTTTTTTAATACTAGACCACAAATGTGCGCTAGACAAGGAGGAAAGTGGAAACAGTTCCTGTTATTACAACGCACGGTCCTATTTTTGCAAGATCTTAAATCTTTCTGAATTAATACTAAACTTTGCTTGTATTCTAGTTTATAGATTTCTTACAATAACCATATAACTTAGTTTATACTTTCAATATTAAGACAGTCTACTACTCAGCCCATTTGCTCAGAGAATAATCTGCTGTTTACTGACTGTGTCGGAGTATCTGAAAAGCTGAGACACATTCCAAATGTTCTAGTTCTGAATAATACTTTATCCTGCCTACTTACAGTGTTTTCACAGAAGCTGCAGGGAAAGGATTTTGGATTGAACGCATATTTGATTGTGTGGGTGTGAAAGGGTGGTGTAGGAGACATACTTAACTGGAAAAATGATCCACAGTTTTCTCTGTAAACTTTTTTGGCCCATGACTTCAGTTTGCATCTGTACACCCACTGTGCCTAATAGCAGTTACTACAAATGACAAACTTTTGTTACCTTGCATTAGTAAGGCAATGCTAGTTATTAGCACAGAGAGGCTGCTCCCTTCCTCCAGCCTCTCTTTAGGCAGCTTTTAGAGACTGTGGTCTTTTCCTTACCACCAGGCTAAGATGGTAGTAAAATTTACATTGCAAACTTACCAAATAAAACAGTTTAAAAATGTTGAGTTGAAATATGTTGTAGGTGAAGGAAATTGAGAAATGTTGTGTTTTGCATGTAGGCTTATTATGGGGGTCGGTTTTGTTGGTTGGTTGGGGTTTTTTTTTCCCATAGCAAATGGACTGTCAAGTTACTGCAGATACCGCTGCTGTACCACCATGATGCGAGTCTTGAGAATATGCAGTGTGAGCAGGTGGATGGTGTAGGTCATGCAGCACAGGATTGTTCCAGCTGTGGTGGCATAAGGTTTTATGGGTAGGCAGGAGACATCTAGTTAATGCCTTGAGGATTTGGAGATCTTACCGAATCAGCAAGGTGACTCTTCATAAAAACCAGTGTGTAAATAGCATGAAATAACTGCTTATTGCTTAAAAAAGTCCTGTTTTTGTATTTTGCTAGATCTGTGGTAATGCCTAGGTGTCCAAATCTGTCATTTGCTGTTCTCCTTTTAGTTATCTTTTTGTCTTCCCAGTCTTCAGGAGCAGAGCTGATTGCACCTCTGTGAGAATTTAATCTCGCTGCATGTACTGCAGGTATCTTAAGGAAAATGTGCTTTGGGTTTTATACATGCCTTCTGTATTTGTAAATTGAAAATAAATTAAAAAAAAGGCAAGGGGATGATCATTCAGTAACAGTTTACCCAGGTACTGCTCAACAGGTTGTCTTGATGGAAACTGCTTTCCCCTGGGAAAGTCAGATGACTAGTTGGTAATTCCTTTATTTAACAACAAATCAATTCTTTCAATTGAAATGGAGTAGAATGCCTTGAAGGTCTGCGTGTACTGATCTGGCAATTCACATACATGATTGCATACAAAGCAACAACTTATGTTTCAGGATAAACTTTGCCAAATAATAAACCCAAGCAAATCTATACAAGGTTTAGTAGCCAGTCAGCTGTAGAGTTAAATCCTAATTAATCTCGCTGGATATTTAACAGACATAGCCTGGCAAAGGATAAATAAACTTACTGTCAGTTTGTTCTTGATTATAGTGTCAGCAAATCTTCCTGCTGCTGAAGATATGTGGACAAGACAGATGGAGGATGACTGTTACAGAGACTCCTGTTGGTTGAAAAATTCTTAGTTCTTAGAAAATGTAAATTGCGTAACTGAAAAATGAGTGAAATGCATGAATGAAAACAAAGATTGGATTTTCACAAAATACTTGATCTGCTGTGATTTCAGGGAAACATCTGTGGAAATCCCAAGTTGTACACAAAGGGTATGAACAGGAAATCTTTCTCTTAGCTCTGCATGTTGGTGAAAAGAAATATTTTTCTCTGCCATTTCAGCTTTTAAGAGTATTTTATTCCTTTCCCTGGCCAGTGAAGTGCTGTATTTGCATGCTGCTGCAAATGTTATTTCTGGATTGTCTTTACCTGACTGCTGAAGGTCTGCTGCTGTACTACTTTCCTTCTTTTTTTCTTTTATGCACACCTGGGGAGGAAAAGGAAACTTTTTTTTTTTTAAAATATTTTTCTATCTCTGCCTTTTAAAGTTCTGTGGTACTGGAAAAAATTACCTCCTTAACAGTGGAACTAACTGGGTAAATAACTTGGGGATGGGAAGATGTTGTCTTTGAAGTACAAAAGGTACAATGTTTTTCTCAGTTGAAAGTTCTATGTGAAATATTTCATTGGTTAAATTTTGTTACTTCACTATCACTCTCATTCAAATTTAATTTCTCCTTTTGCAGATGTTTATGTTAAGGTTTAAGATGGAGGTATAGAAGTACACATGAGAATAGAATTACATTTGCAAATGTAAATCACCTCATCAAATCCACTGTTCACCATATGGTGAATTTCAGTCTTCTGTAATCACAGCCTGATACTCATAGCGGTTCTTGCACTTGAATATATTGGAACTGCATGGCTCAGGACTGTTGTGAAGCAGGAAGACGGTGGTGTGAAAAGGCACTAGGAATATCTGCAGCTCCACTGATAAAGTAAATGGCGGTGTATCTTAAAGGCTGGACGTTATTCAGGCATACAATTGTGCTCAGTCTTGGAACTGAAGAATAATAAGATGTTTGAATGCAAATCAATCTGAAAACATGTGTGAGTCTGAAGTATTCATATAGTAAGAAGGCAATCCAAAATGGGGAATCTTCTTTTGATTAGAGTTGGGTTGTCAGCATCCAAAAGCTTGTTGCACTAGGAAGCACTGTAAATAACCGTTGATGTAGGTGTAGGCCTGAACTTTTTAGAAAATCTAGATAGACGTGTAGGAAGGTAACTTCTAATAAACAAGATCAGATAAGAAATGCTTAAAATTGCATTATCTTTTATTTTGTCTGAAGGAGCATCTGGTTTTGAAGAGGTTTGCAGGGAGGGAATTACATTTCATATCTAAAAACATTCAAGGGTTTGTCACTGGTGCGGACTTACCCTTGGAAGACAAGGTTTATGCATCCTGTGTTTTGACCCTAAGGGTTGGATCAGTCCACAAAGAGAAGTGCTGCTGTGAGAAGAGGTGGCTGCAATTGCAAACTTGGCCTGCATGTGAGGGGGCAGGAGGCTGTTTGAGAAGAACTGTTGTGACCTGTCTTGGAGGATGGCTCAGTAGTTTTCTTGAGGAATGATAAATTATTCCCAAATTCTTATAACTCAGAAGTTTGTTGAGGTGATGGCTTATGCACTATATAAAAAATGCCATTTTGAGGAGGGCAAAGTTCATGACTGATTTTCCTTTGGAGGATAATTTCAGTAAAGTGTGGTTGAATTTGTAGGAGTGCTTACGTGATTGCCAGATGGGCTCGTAGCTCTGTTCTCTCATTTTTTTCTTGAAGTTTCAAGACTTTCAGCAGAAAGTCTTAGTCTTTTGAAATGTGTGCAGTTTTAAAGTACTGCTTTATTTTGCTCTATAGATAAATCTTACAGCTTTTTTGAAGACTCTGGAAACATTTTGTAGTGTTTTCATTATGGTATACACTTCCCTGTTTATGCTTTCTATGTGATGTTTAAGAGGAAAAGATTTGCTACCATCTGTTCTGTCCAGAGGGTGTTTGTGTTCAGTTGTCTATAGTGCTCAGTGCTCAAACTAAAGATTTTGGACATGATTAATGATGTAGATACTGTAAAATGCTCAAAAGGTCAGGGTTTTAATGCAGCAGACTGAAGAGAGGAGTAGTCCATCCCTTTCTTTTTGACTCAGTTTGGTAGTTTGTGTAACTGCTCTGCCAAGAGAGGGTGAGGAAACTTGTCTGTGAGCCAAAGTTACAATTGCATTCAAATGACCTTACAGCATCACGAACTGTTCATGTGGGGGGAAACGCAAATAGAAGCAACGCTTAAAGAAGCCTGCTAGCCAAATGGTGACATTCTGGGAGGGAAAAGGACGCTCAAGAAAGGAAGAATGCTGTGCAGATGATCAAGAGCAAAAAGAATTGCAAACCAGGTACAGCAATGGCTGCTACTGAGCTGTAATCCCCTTACACTGTTTGTCTCTCTTAGAGCTTAGCTTTGGGTGTGGTATATAGGTAGTGTATGCAGAGGCATTGCTAGCCACGTTTTAAATTAACTCAGACAAGGGAAGGGAACGTGGCAAACGCTGCTTTAGTACTTTTTGGTTTCCCTTACTCTGCAGTTTAGTTGAATGCTGTTTTTCAGCTATTGCATGGCATAACACTGCCTGGTCTCTCTCTAATAATGCTGAGCTGCTGTTGTGTTGTCAGATGCAGGTTTTGTTCTGATGGGGCAGAGGAAAAGACTTAATGCTTTCGTCTGCAAAAGCAAGGCATCGACAGTGTACTGTGCTTGAATGGGCCAAGGACCACTGTTTGCTGTGGCTGCTTTCTCTCTCCCTGCCTCAAAGTCTGAAGGCAGTTCTAGTGAACTGACATGTTATTTAAAATGCTGCCACCGTAAGAATTTTTTGAGAATAAACCAGAAGCAATCTGAGGCAGCTATATTTTTAACGTTACAGATGAAACTGTTATGGGCATCAGGTATCTTAAATCATGGTATTATTGTTAAACAAGTGGTGTGTTCGGAGCAGGCAAATCGGTGAAAGCAGAATTACTTGCACAGTTTTGAAGGCTTTCAACTGTGAAGAAATAGCAGTTATTTGGGATACTCATATTGTCCTGTATTTGTAGGACAGTTCATTTGTCACTGATTTCTGTTGGTGATCCTGGAGCACCAGAAGCAGGAAATGTGTTTATCTGCTATGTGTATTAATCTCTGCATATGCTGATAGATGCTTTGGTAACTTTGGGCCTGTTTACTGAAGTAGGCTACTAATGATGCCCATCTAACTGGTATCCTGGACTTAGTTCTATTGTTAAAATAGAAATTCCTACAATATAAGGAGCTTAGACACAAGTGTTTCTTTTGAAACACAAGATAACTTGTGCTGGGGATGTCATCATTACATTAAGCTTATTTTCTGAATGTGGTTTGAGTTTGCTTTTCTTATCTGTATTTATTTATTTATTTTCTTATCTGTATTAGACACCGGAAGTGTAAAACAGAAAAATGCAAAACGGTTAAAAATTACTGCATGAATTTGGAATGGTGTGAACTATTTTCTTCATAGAACTTTTCTTGAAGAATAATCTTTTAAATCTTGATCACTCTAAAATACTAGATTACTGTTGAAGAGTTCTTGTGTTTTGGTGGCTGGAAGGTGGGAAAGCTATTTAGACATCCCTGCCCCCAACATTGCTGCTATGAATTTGTTTGCATACTAATGAATTTTAATGTAATAATCTTCATTGCTGCAATCAAATGAGGAAGAACTCCTTACAGTTAACTAGTTATTTTTACTACTCCACAACTTATCTGTGTCTGAACTCTGTTAAAAGAATTAGTATGTTTACTGAATTTGTAAAAAATTTGCAACTGCTTCTAATCAAGTTAAACCAAGAAATCAAGTTGATTTTTTTACATGTTCTTTGTAACAAACCCCGTTTCATCTCGGAGCCAAAATAGTTTAAAGGGCTTTTCAGCTTTGGAACAACGCCCATAATAGCTGTTCCTTGCTCTGTGATTGACTGACTTGAAGGAAGTTGACATTTCTTGATAAAAAGCTTTACATTTTAAAACTTTAGAGAAATGCTTTAGGCTGGCACTCCCTGCAATGCCTAAAATCCTGAACACACTCGAAAATCTCAGTGCTACAGTTGGTTTAGACTATTGTAGGAGAGCAAAGGGAGTGAAATGAGACTTTGTTTGTTTTAGAGTTGTTAGCACCTGTAACATGACTTGGTAAGTTACAGGATTGTAATTGCAGTTGGACAGAGATGGAGTTCATATCGGGCTAACAATACCCTTCTTGTTGGCTCTTTTTACTCTTGTCCTTCTCTGTCCCCACTTGTTCAGGTAGGATTGCATTGCAACTGAAGAGTCTTAAATTCTAGTAGGAGCCCTTGTCCATAGCAACTAGACTAAAAATCTGTAGTGTCCTTGGGTGAAATAAATCTGATAGATTTTTTTTTTTGTTGTTGTTGTTCATTTTCGTATGTCTTGGTTTCTCTTCTTGTAAATTTCTGTTTCACCTCCTCATAAAGAACATAAATGTACAGGGACTACAAAGTTTGTAGTCTCCCTGTTCACTCACCCACACTTCTTGTTTCTTTTTGTTAAGTGTACTTCCCGTGAGGTGCTGGTATTCATCAGTCATTCAGAGTTTGTCCCCACTTTTTTTTATCTATCTCTAACATACAGAGGAACTCCTGCCTTGCACAGGTGTTGAGCAATTTTCAGTCCTTGTGGAGAAAGCCTTTTTGAGGGAACATGTTAAAATCAGAAATACTTTCAATGGACTTCTATTTCTCCTGAAACCACTCCCCTTCCCCTCCTTGTGTATCCCATATGCTTAATGTCTGTACTGCTGTAATATGGACTGCAGTGGAAATTGGTTTTATTTATTTTGGGTGAACTGTGTCGCAAAACGTGGCATTAACACAGATACTAAGAAGAAAAGTTGCAGGCAGAGGAAATGTGGCAGGTGCTGTTAGAAACTGCTCTGTAGTCAGGAGGTTTTGTTCAGTGAGCAGCCTGGTTCGAAATGTGTGAAGGGAGCTTGGATAAATGCAAAGGGTGGGTCTGTACTAAGACTTGCAGTCTTTGCAGACTAGGAAGAAAACAGAGTAACTTCAGTCTTTAAACAAAACTGAAAGTATTTGGATTTATTTATAATACGCTTACTAGCCTTCTTAATTAGAACTTTGGTTAGAATTGTTCTGAGGCAACACATTTCAAATACAAATTAAAGACTGAGGTGAATATGTGGCCTTTTAAAACAGTACAGCTTGCCTTCAAATCATCATGGGGCTGTACAGGAATTACTGGGAAAACTGGAGGATTAGAAGTGATAGGGAAACCACAATACATTTCATTCAAAATGAAATACATTTCTATTACTATATTTTTAAATACTGAAACTATTTCCTCATCAACTGTGATGCTGTTCTCTTTGATCCCACCTCATTCTGAAATCTTTTTTCTCTAAAAGAGATGAAATGTGCTTCCTGATGTCGTTTGACTTCACACATGAAAGGTTTCATCAGAGAGCTGGTCCTGAAGTTGAAAAAAGGAGCTGACAAAGTTTCAATACAGGAGATGCAGAAAGAATAGCTGCCTAGTTAGGCTCTAAAAATCATGTGAACTTTAAGCCACTCAAGAGCTTAATTTAGTGGAAGACTGGCCTGAGAGGCTTAATATAGATAGCTCAGATATCATGTGGAAACTCTAATTTAGACATGTATTGATATAAGAGAAGTTGAGCTTATTTTTGTTTCTGGCCAGATTGTTTGCTTCCCTCCCTTAACCCCGCTCTTTATTCTCAGGAAATGCAGTACATCAGCAACTGTTACTGCACATCTACACCTCAGGGTACCAGGGAGAGTGAAGGAAAATCGGTCTTCCAATACTGACACTTGGTCTGATTTAGCCATTTTTCAGTGGAGTCTTAAGCAAACGTTTGGTGACACTCCTGATAGGTTGGACTGGGAATATGAAACAAGTAGGTGCTCTGGTCAGATTATCTTTCTGCTTGCTGAGAAGTGTGGGTGACTTTTGAACATGGCCTTTCTTGTTCTTCCCACAAGTGAAGCAGTGAGAGAGATGGCAAATGTAGGGAAAGTGCACGTCTCAGAGTTGAGAGGGAAGCAGGTAAATTAATTCAGATGCATCGCCCTTTCAGTGCCCTCCTTGCAATGTAAAACAAAACACCACCACCCCACCCCAAAAAAACCCAAACCAGACCAAACAACCCTTGAGTATAAATGTTTATCTTGAAATGGCAGTCTTTAGAACAGACAAATTCTTCACTCTGCCTGTTAAAAAAGGATGCAAGTTCACTGGGATTCCTACTTTTTTTTTTTTTAAAGTTATGCCTAAGCACTAGTTTACTTGTATGTTTCCCAATACTGTAACATCAAATAACAGTTATTACATTAACAGCACAGTAATTTTTAACTCAGTTCAGAAAACTTCTGGTTTCTGGTGTGGTCATTAACATAACATCAGTAGGAGGGTCATAGTGTAACTGATGTGACTTGCCCTCTTAGAAAAGTGTCATGGGAAAAACAAATGGACAAATGGATTCCCTGTATGTTTACAGTAGCCATGGAAAGTTCTGCTTTGCTAAAATTTGCACTGAGCTTGGGAGAAAAACCCACCCGTGCTCTTAAATCTTTAGTTAATAAAACATTCTTTTTTTTTTTTTTTTTTTTTCCCCAAGTATCAGTTCAACTCTACACAGGAATTTATTTGCGATAAAATGATATTGTTCGTCTGGAAGCAGCTGGGGATTTAAACTGTACAAGAAAAAATGCTTCTTAAGCATGTGTTCAAAGTCTGGAGTAGGTGGTGTTGATATCACTCCCGGACTTCTTAAAATGACAGCCCTTAATGTGATCACAGTTTATGACATGTAACTGTACTTATGGATCTATAACTTCCTAACCAGAGATTCAGCTTTGGAGGTAACCATTATGAAAGTTGTTTTTGTTTTCCATGAGTTAATATACCTCTACACCCATGCAAAAACAGAGATGGAGTAAATAGGACACCTTTATGTTTCAAAACTTTTGAAGTTGATGGTGACTGCTTCACTACTTAAAATGCTTTTGTTAACAAAGCTGACTTCTGTGAACCAAATAGAATCAAGCTGGTAGTAAGAGTCAAACCAAGGCTGTTGTGATGGGTTGCAGAGTTTTTGCTGTAATGACATGAGAACTCTGTTGTTCCATTCATTTTGGGCAAGTCCTCTGGTAGCAGTGAGTGGTGGAGATTGAAGAAATTTGTGGTCTATATAGGGAGGACAGTTTTGCGTATGAGGTTTCAAAGCCTTGCTAACTTTTCCTGTGTTTTTCTGAGAGATGGCAAGTTCCTTTTGAGTTAAAAAAAACCTAAAATGCAGATAATATGAGTCAATGTTATTATTAAGACATCTTGAAAATTTTGAATGGTACCTTAGCACAGTGACACAGTGCAGAATGCCATTTTATGCAATGTCTGAAGATGTCATGTCTCTGTTATATTTCCATTTACCATAATTTAGAAGTGATTAGCATCTATTGGTTAGCATAAACCTAATTCTTTTGAAGGTGAAAGGAGGGCAATGTTTATATTTTTTCTGTATTGAACAATATTGCATTACTTTGCTACTGATCAGAAATTACCATCTTGGGTTTTTCAGTGAACATCTATGCAAAGGACAGCCTCAATCTCCAATTCATTTGTATTAGAGGCAGATTTTGTTACAGCTACCTCAAAAAATCCAGACCAAATGTTTTTATGTACAAATGTTTTGGACAGCAGACCAATCCATTATTCCATTAAATTCTTGCTGTTAAACCAGAGAACTCAGTTCTAGAGATGGCAAGGAGAACAAGCAACTGGGTGTTTTTGGTGTTAAAGCACTCTTTCATTTCATGAAGTGCTGTAAAAATTACTCTCCTTTCTCACGGTTTGGTGGAAACATGCCTTGTGTGCCTTGAGACTGTAACTGGCCTTTAATTCTGTAGCTCCAAACTTTGGGTAATGGAGGATCACATGTGCATTTTTCCTGTAGTGATCATAGTGTGCGGTGAAGCAGCAGAACCCACAACATGGGTATCCATACAAAAGTGACCTGGGCAAGTCTTTTAATCTCTTGTCTGCTTTATTATTGTTTTATAGTGAGAAAAATGACTTCGAGTGTTGGGAATGTTGCACTTGCCTACAAATTGTCATATAATGTTATTACACAAGACTGCCTGTAAAGTATCTGTCACCTGGAGAAAAAAATATACATTCTGTCTGATGGACATGGATGGGAATGCGTTAAAGGCTTCCCTAACCTGACAAAGCATTCTTTAGTCTGCCTCTTCAATTTCTTGTGTCACCAGACTGAGCTGTGGGGCTATTACTAGGTCTACAGAAATGTTTTCCACTGATAATGTACATGTCTTGTAGTTGAGAAGCTATTTTTAGCCGTCTGGTTAGATTCTTAGAGTCACTGGGGGACAGATCCCTGGCAGAGAGCTGTAAAAGGGAGCTGCCAACAGTTTGGAATGGGAAAGGGGGGGGGGGGGGGGGGGGGCGGGGGGGGGAGGTACCTTTCATTCCCAGCTGTTTTGTCTATTTTTTTATATGTTGTTATTTCCTGGTAACTTGCAAAGAAAATGCACTTTTCTCAGGTTTGCTGGCTAGCATCCAGCTAGGAATAATCTCTGTTATTGAGGGGAAATGAGTAAATTGCATGGGCAGCAACTTCCTTTTGCACTGTGATGATGATGTTCAAAGGCTGCCTGTATCTCTGCCGACTGACAGCATTTAACTAGAGTGAATCTGAGAAGTGCTCGTTTTCACTGCGCGTTAGTGGAAAGGCTCTGACCTGAGACAGGTTGGATAAAGTGACATGGACTTGTTGGAGCAAGTCCATAGGAGGGCCACAAAGATGATCAGAGGAGGGAGCACATCTATGAAGACAGACTGAGAGAGTTGAGGTTGTTCAGCCCTGAGAAGAGACAGCTCCTCCATACTTAAAGGGGCCCACAAGAAAGCTGGAGAGGGGCTTTTTATTTGTAGTGCTAGGACAAGGGGTAAGGGCTATAAACTGAAAAAGGGTACATTTGGATTAGACATAGGGAATAAATTCTTCACTATGAGGTGGTGAGACACTGCAACAGGTTGCCCAGAGAAGCTGTGGATGCCCCATCCCTGGAAGTGTTCGAGGCCAGGTTGGACGGGGCTTTGAGCAATCTGGTCTAGCAGAAGGTGTCCCTGCCCATGGTGGGGGAGTTGGAACTGGATGATCTTTAAGGTCCCTTCCAACCCAAGCCATTCTATGATTTTGTGAAGTTGGAGTTTTATTAATTTGTACACTGCATTTGCTTATATGCCAGGCTTTTTCCTGATTGCGTAGCAACCAGGGAAGGGAGATGTGGACAACAGTGACACTGAAAAAGGAGGTTGTTACAAATTGTGGAACCTTTAATTTAACTGTGATGCTTGGCTACAAGCAGCTTTTTAATATTTAAAATCTGATATTTAAAAAACTCTTGTGAGTTTCAATTTGATGTATTTTGTTCACAGAACTATTCTATAAAAAAGACATCTGAGGTAAGATAAACCAGTTTACATGTTTATGTGCTGCATTATGAACTCAGGGCAGGAAAGATGCTGCTTCGTTCTTGGTGGCAGAATAGCTAGTGAGACTCCCCTAAATACATTGCCGTGCTTTTCCCCTTCCTCTCTTCCAACATTTTGTTATTTTTAATGTGTGTTTTGATATAGTGCTGAAGTCAAAGATCACCCCCAGTGTTTCACTCACCATGTGCATGGCTGAATGGATGTTGTTTGCTTCACTTGCATGTTTATCTTTGCAAATAAAACCTGCAGGTAGAGAATTTAAAATGGAATTCAAAGTTGTTTGAGATTTCTCCAAATAACATACCTGGGAATGCTGCCACATAGCAGAAACATTTCTGTGATGTGTGTTTCATTGCTGTGGGGACACCAAAGATAAAGTAAGGTAGGCTCAGTCAGTTGCTGCAGTGTTTCATAAAGTAACATTCCACGCAATAGAAGATGTGCAGGCGTCTGAACTGAACTATGAGCCACCTCTCGTCTTACTATTAATTGTTAGGTTTTATATATTCCACCATACTATCTCCTCATACTGGGGTAGTATCAACTATCTCATATGGAACAACTTTCTTTTTTCATTTTTTCTCAGTTCAGAATAACTTTCAAAATGTTTGGTTTTCTTTCTTCTGGCCAGTCAGAATGCATTCATGCTGAAGGTCATCTTTCTTCATTTTAACTCGTGGGCATTGGTCATGCCGAGATTATTGTATGGTGACTGACTTTTGTGCTCCATGTGCAGTCATGTGGATTTTTTGGGGCTTAATCTGGTGGTGCAACTTTGCCTATGTAGGATGTTTGTAAGAAAATTATGTGTATGGCACTTCAGCTGTGTTGGGTCAGGTGTTTTCTGCCCACTGTCATGTAGAATGTGTGAGGTACTCTGGGTAACATGCAAAATTGCTAAGCTAAAGTTCTGTTTTATTTTTACATCTGTAAAGAACACAGACCATAATAGTTAAAAACTGGTGGCTATGGTGGTGCCCCTTATCTTGCAGCAAGGGGAACTGATGATGAATGCAAACTGGAATGTGGTAGCTAACCATTACATGTTTGGTTTTAAAGACTTGATGGCGTACGTATGCCTGTTGCTGAGTCTGGTGGCTGTGCAGAGGAACATAATGATGTGTCCAGTGTCCTCCACTTGCCTTTTTGCACTGTGAACGACGGGGCAGTGCTGCCCAGCTGTAATGTCTTCAGGTACATTTGGAGCAAGGGTAGAGCATGTTCAAAGTCCTGTCTTGCCTTCATCTGTGAGAATATACTCTACCACTGTGCACTAATGTGCATCTATGTTATTTTAACCAGAACTGTAAATAAATAAATATTTTTCAAGAAATCAGTGGAACAGATTCATATGTCTTCAGTGACATTGTTGTGATGCATGACTGCAAAAACAAGGTCCTTGCCTAATAAGAATAAACTTTTGTAAGAGGAAAGAGGAAAAATCTGTCTGAATTCAGAAACCTGCAGCTAAACACCATGCCAACAAATATATGCACTCTATATAAACTTCCACATATGCATTCTAGCAGCAAGAAAATACTCTTCTTTGTTCTAGCTATGGATTTGGGTTTTGTATGGCTTAATTGCCTTGTAAATTGGTATCTCTGTATAGGCCTTTGAAAAGCTAATGAACAGCTCTGTTGTTTTTTTAGTGCCTTCAGGTCTGAACATTATGTAAAGATAGAGGAAGAATGGAAATCTATGAAATGACACTGTGCGAAAGTTCAAAGGAGAGAACTCTGCAAAAATCCTCCCGGAAATGTAGTGCTGGTTGTCTGTTGCTGGACTTGTTTTACGACCTCACTGTAGATTTAGCATGGATTATCTGAAATTGGTAGGAGTTGTAAACACCCTTCTGTTCTGTATCGATGTGGCTGTATAAGCACTTATTTAGCAGTTGGATTCTGTGGGAGTTTCATGGTATGTTCTGGGAAAGCCTGTGTCTTATCTGGCCCTTCTGGCATACTGTGCAACTGATCTTAGCTAGAAAGTTGTGGATCCAAGTGAAATCGCTGACCTTTTCCTCCTGCTTATTAATAAACCTTCGTGTTTCTACTGCAGTCAGTGTAGGTAGAGTGAGACTGAGGCGGAGAGCGTTTCAGCACTGGCTCATACCCCTGGGAAGGTGGCACCATGTCTTACTGAAATTGCAGAGATTGCTTGGGCTGTGAGCAGGGGCTGTGCAGGCAGCTGGTGAGAATTTTGGTGGCTGTGGAGTCTGGACTGAACTGTAACTTTGGAGCAAGGGCACGAGCAGTGGAACTGCAGACCTAGGATGGAAGCGTGTGGATCTCTTAAAACAAGAACTCCAGGAAGATTCTGGTGCTGCTTGTCATTACTAAGACATTCACTCTGGGGGGGCTATGCTAGACTTGGTGCTGCTTAGGAGCTGGCTGCCTTTTTAAACTATGGGTCAGTGGCTTATTTTGGCCTTGACACGTCAGTTGCTGGTGTTGATGACGATGGAAGTTTGCAAGGGAATTATTGCTAGGCCTGAGTCATGGGAGGCTTGCTGTGCTTCCTGTTTTGGCTGTGGAGATTCCAGCTTAATAATGGCTATCAGTAGGGTACTTTGATTTTTTTATTCAATAATATAAATTAGGTATGTGCATGCTATTTTTTTTTCCTTCCATTTCTGTTTCCATGGTGAGGGACAGGTGCATAAAAACTGAGCTTCACTGCTATGGACTGTGGAACCTTACTGAGACCTAAGAGCACACAGAAGAAAAATGGAATATCACAAACTGATAGTTTCAAAGTGGTGGCAGAATATTTTACTGAGGAGAACAGAAAATGGTTCTTAGTAGAAATTGAGGGTTGTGTCTTTGAACCCCATGGTTGGTTGGTACAGGCGAATAAACAGTATGCTTTTCAAAACAGAGTCTGGATTCAGAACAGCAAGGAAAGTAGGGGTGGTCTAGTGTACCTGTGTCTCTACTCTGCGGTAGGAATAACTACAATGTTTAATTCCCAGCGTCCTGGTAGGGGAGATAACTCCAGTTTTCTCTTTGGGATACGGTTGTCTTTTGCTTCAACTGCTGAGTGAACTGTTTGGACTCCTATTGTTCTTCTGACCAAAAGGGTGACCAAGAAATGGTTAAACACAAACAAGTTTTGGCTTTATTGGACAAGTGATGGCCTGGAGATCTCTGCTGCTGTTATTGAGTATGCTTTTTAATGTTGTTTCAGCATTGTTGCTGAAAATTCTATTGGAAGCCAAACCCTCAGGCAGAAAAACTGTAATATGTCACCTTGCTTGTGCTTAAAGCATGACTAAATGTAAATCAGAAGCTATTTTACATGAACTGTAGGAGGAGTTAAAAGGTGACTTTGTTTCAGGGAAGCCAGTGCCTGTGTAAAATACAGAAGTATTTTTCTAAAAATTTTCTGTTAATGATGTGATGTGCAGCCCTTTCCAAGCAAGTTAATTTTTCCCTGTCAGACACACCAAGCTGTAAGGAAGCGCTCCCCAGACCTTATTTAATAGCAAGGAAAGTTTAATAATCTGTCTTGACAGTAAAAGAGATGGGATAAAGCTTTGAGGTGTGGTGCTAGAACATACTGTACAGGAGAACCTAAAATTGTAATGAAGGCTAAATAATGAAATTGAGGGTGCACAGTTTCAAGGCATTTTTTAGTATTACTGGCTTCAGCGTCAAATCTTGGTGGCCATTTTACCTTTTTTAGCTCAAATAAGAGTTTGTATGTCAAATGAGCAATCTATACGGGGACCTTAGAGAGTAGGTAAAGAGATCTGTTCCTTTCAGGAAATCCTGTGTTTATATTCAGGGTTGTACTTGTAGGCCTTGCTTTCCATTTTTCTTGTTGATCTAGAAATCTGAATCTTCCATAGCTGCCTTGACAGAAGCTTGCTTCTTAGTGCACAAGCAAAAAGGGCAAAAGTCTTAAAATAGTCAGGCAATTACTTTGGTTTTAGTGATACTTTCCTGTGGTGTTAAATATAGTCTTCTTCAAATGTAACTGTGAGTACTAAAAGTCCAGAAGATGTTCCGATCTTAAATCTGAGTAAATATTTTTGTTGTTTTGAGGAATTTTAGTATTTGGAATGATAACCTTGCTTGTGATAGAGTATGTGTATTGTGTAGAGGAAAATGATTCCTAATTGTGGTGCTGAGGCTGATGGGACCTTTTGCTTTGCCAGATTTATATAATGAAAAAAACATTTTGAAGCAAGAAATTTCTAAGCATCCTAAGATGTTTTTATTGAGAGAGGCTTTCTTTTGAACTGAGGTGGGGAACATTAGTGATAACTTTATATTTTTCAGTTGAATGAAGTAGTGCTTCAAATGCTGTATTTTCCAGCCTTGTAAACGTACATGTTGTTCTGTGCACTTTCACCTTTACCATGTGTCTGTAATATTTTAGTACATTTGTCTGGTTTCTTTTATTGCCTGAACAAAGGTTCGTTTTGATACTATAGTGAAAACTTTCAATTTCAGAGAAATTTCAGTCTTTCAATTAAGTTGTAGAGTACACACAGAAAAAAAACCCCACCCTTGACATAAAGGAATAAGGTTCATCAAAGAACTGTTTCCCCTCACGGAAGGCTGGCTCGGTTGCTTGCCTGAGGCTGCTGGTATACTCAGAGTGCTTTCTGACTGGGTGCTAAGATATGAATAAGCCATAAGGCATGCTGATAAGTGGGAAACCGAATTGACTGGTTGGTAAGCAGGTTGGCTTGCCTAGTCCACTTATAATAGTTTTAGGTCTCCATCAACAGAGATTTACAATAGAGCAGGATCTGGCAGGGGGCAGTTTGGTCGAGTGCTTTCGTACTGCCTATGCCATGACTGCGGTAAGAGTACCGGGCATGAAACTTCAGTCTGTTGTGCATTTTGGAGAATATGTATATGCATACAGGAATTTGAGGACAACTTCAAGAAACGCCATGGTTAAGGGTTATTGCAGTTATTTCCAGATTGTTTGGAACCATTTAATCCCTGTGTATCGAGTGACTTCAGATTTTAATTTCTGTGGTCCTTTGGGGAAAGCCACAATGCTGAATTTCAGCTTCATTGCATAAATAAGTAAGATAGTTTAGTCTGCAAATGAAGCAGAACCAGAGCATGTATTACACTTAATTTGCATTTTTACCCCTTGACTTGTGTTGTGCTTTTGTGTAGTTCTTACCTTGTAAGGAGACTTTTTTTTTTTAAGACTGCATCAAAGTGTTGCTTTTGCCATGTTCATGTTAATGCCCCTGGAATTTTATAAAAAACTCTGTTCCAAAATCTTTGCTAGTGTGACTTTGACTTTAATGGCACTAAGCCATGAATAATTGGCTTGGTTTCCTAAAATTCCACAGCCTGTTGTTAAGATAAACATTTCTAGTTCCCAAGAACACAGACACATGTATATGGTAATACACTGGGTATATACAGAGCAACCTTTAAATAGCAAATTCTTTTTTTCCTATGTTACTCTTGATGTTTACATACAGACTTCATAAGCAGAAAAATGACTCAACAGAATAATTGTGCCAGTTTTTGAACTACACTGTAGCATTTTAAGAAGGACTGTGAAATTTCTTTTGTTGTAGCCATTAGCATCTATGGAAGTAGAAGGGGAGCAGTGCTGCGTTGGAGTGGTCTGTTGAGATGCACCCTGGTTAGTCAGCAGCTCATGTCATGGTTGCTGGGAAGTCCCTGTGACAGAGGTGCTTGGTTTGAGGCCTAGGACTGCTGGTTGTTTAGGAATATGTAGTCTTGTAATGTTGATCATCAATGCTGGTACCTTAAGTGACTTGTAAGGCCTGGGTGCCCACAAGTGTTGGAGGTCTAGCTTTCTTTTTGGTGCAGAGGCTGTAATCTACATTCCCTACAGCCCAAAGCTTTGGAGAAGGACTATAATTATGGAGCTTGTGACAGAGCTGCGTTCAGTTCACTCATGTCCTCTCAAACATAGCAGTATACGGTTGAAAGTGTTCCATACATAACTACTTAAAGATGACAAAAGAAAATTGATATGAGGCCCAGGGGTGTTAACCGCCAGTTAAGATGTTGTGGGATGGGTTTTGAGGAACTCTGTGCATGTTCAGGGTTGTAAGACAACCTTGAAGAGTGAGGGAGGTTCTCGCTGGATTGTGCTGGTTGCTGAAGCACGTGGGAAGGCTTGCTGCCGGGGAGCGAGTGCCAGTGGTGCTAGTGAGCCAAAGCCTGTCCTCTTAGCATCTTACTCGGTGGTCTGACTGTCCTTGAAGGTAAGCTTCCTAATAGCTGTCTTTAAAATTACTTGTAGCAGCAATAGGAAACTAAGTTACTAAGTTCTTACTTTCTAGGGAGAGAAAAAGGAAAAAGGGAGGGGATGTTCTTACTGAACAGGTTGGTTTTGGTCTGTTTGGTGATTATTTTTTTTTTTTCTTAAACATCTTTTTAAATGATTATTCAACTTGGTCTAAAGCCATAAACTCAGTCTGAAAGTAAGTGGATCAGGACACAGCAGGTGTGGTGTGGGGGTTTTTTTGGGTTTTGTGTTGGTTTTTGTTGTTTGTTTTGGGGCAGTTTGTAAGGCATTTTGTTTCTTTTTTTTCTGTGATCTGGTTTGGTTTACCCCTGCTCTCACTGTCTCTGTTAATAAGAAATAGTAAAGAAAAGCAGTACTCTTCTTAGTTCTGTTATGTGATATTTTGTATAAATGTTTTCAGGACAGCTATTAAAATGTGAAATGATGACATTTCTCCAATCCTGTGAACAAGCTTATTTTTAAAATTTAAATTGTACCATCTCCATGTAGACTCTTAAAAGTCATTGTGAAGTGTGAGAAATTTTAAAAAAATAATGCAAAACAAGATTACACCCCCCACCCCCCCAGTTTTAAATAGTGATGAATATCTGGTTTGAGTCAGTCTATTCTTTGTTTAGGGTTAGTTGACTAAAACTCTTGGCCCTAAGTTGTTGGCAATTAGGTTAATTGTATCTTTGTTTAAACAGTAGTAGTAGGCAGTGGGGAACCACCATTCTAGCATGGTCTTTCAGCTGTTCTCACTACTTTCCCTTGCCCTTTAGTGTTGTCCTGAAGAAGAAGATAGGGCTTGGCTCGCTAATCAGGGTTTTGGCTTGGAATGGTAACATTTTCATTTGAATACCTTTACCTACTGCATGCTGTCCTAGGTCCAGGCACTGTTCGGTAGGGTTGTTGGGGTTTTCTTTGTTGTGTTTTCCCTTTTACTAGTAGCTAATTCATGTGTGTCTGGTGCATTTATGCCTTTCTTCTCTGTTCTGCTTCTGGTCAAGTGCTCTTGCTGGTTCTCCTGTGGATGGGAAAGGAGCTGAGGACTCGAGCAGACACAGTGGTGTTATCTCCCCTGCAGCATTTTAGAGAAATTGTGGTCATCCCACAGCTCATCCCAGCTAGTGGAAAAGCACTACCAAATACTTGCCTATCTTTTGAAAGTCTTTGAGACTTATGGCAAAGTGAAGAAGTCAGGAGTTTCATGCTCTTGTGGTGTATAAACAAATAACGCTTTTCAGGTTTCTGGTATCACTGCTCCCATTCATACTGTTTGAGGATCTGGTTTGCTGCTGGTGTATAGTTTCCCCCATACCTGAACTGTTTGAGAAATCTTTGATACCCGCTTTTTTTTTAATAGCAGTACGAGGAGATGTGCTGGTAGGTAGCGTATGTGTTAATGTACCAAAGTGTACGTTCCTGTAGTTTAGCTTGTGTATCAGCTGTGTATGAGTCAGGAGTTCATACATGCTAAATACAACAGCAGCCTAATCCCAAATGATTTGGTGATTTGGTTTTTGTTTTAAGTCATTAGATGCTTTCCTTCTCTTCAGCAAGTATTGGACCATGCCCCTTGTGTCCATCTTGTCTTGATCTACCTCAGTGAACACCTTGCATGTACATGACTGAACAGAAAGAACGTTTGAGGTGTTTGTAGTTTGCATTGCTGTACTTCTGTGCTTGGTTTTGTTACCTGATGAATTCCTCCTTTGACTGCACATGCAGTTCTCATGCACTCTGTGCTAGTGTTGGTCAACCAGCTTTCTCTCTCTCCAAGGCAGGTACACAGCATGTCTAGCTAAGATCTCCCAGCCAGTAGTGTGATGCATTGTAGGAAAGGGAACACATTAATTTTTAACTGTTTTCAGTTTTATTTGTTCATGGGGGGAGGGGGGATGGGAGGCACTTTTGGTGGCCTACATTAAATAAAAGTAGAGGGAGCTGTAAAAAGCTGCCAGTGTAATGCGAGCCTTACACAAGGAAGAACTATTTATAGAAGGCTGCAATATTTGCCTCAAGGAACTTCAGAGCGGCGAGGGGCAGTGTTACACAGAGCTGGGTGAGAGCACGCTTGTGCACCCACAGCTGCGAAGGTCAGACCCAGGTCTTGCCTACAGTATGCTCCCGCTCCCCGCTGGCCTGAGGGGGGAACAGGCTGACGGGCTCCTTCTGAAGGCCAGTTCCCTGTCCTGAGAAAGTTTGGTTTGTGGAGAACAGTGGGGCGGTTTTCTCTCTTGGTTTTTTTTTTTTCTTTTTTTTCTCCCTTCTTCTCCCTCCTCCTTTTCTTTTTGGGGCTTTTTATTTGTGATGTTCTGACTGGCATTGCTTTTTGAGAAAAACATTATTCTGTCTTGATTGATGACTTGATGGTCAAACAGGGCCAAACAAGGTCACAGCAGCAGCTTTGGGGACCTGGAGAGAAAGGCTGTATGCTTTACAAGTTTATACTGTCACTTAAACATCTTTTTGGTTATTCTGGCTTTTGTTCTTGACTTATTTATTCTAAATGACATAGCCATGCCACTGGCAGTTAACCAAGTATTGTTCTGGTTTTGGATGCCTTCGTCTGCTTCATACTTGCTGGTTATGAGGCTTTATAATAAATGATTCTAGAAACCTTTCAGTTCTTTAGCTTAGAAACATTCTTCAATGGTTTCATAAGCAGAAGAGCCCCTCTTGGGAGGCATATACCTGAGAAGATCCCTGATAGCATGTGACATAACCCCTGAGTGTTGATACTTCTGTGAAAAGATTGCATTTGGCTAGGCCAAAGAGTTCCTAACCCCTAACTATGAAGAAAAAAGAAAAAAACCCCAAAACCAAACATGGAATATAGTTAAACTGTAGTATAGGGCTTCTTGAGTAAAAGGATTTGTGTGATGTTGGGGTAGCAGATGGCTTTGGTGTGCCTGCCTGCATCACTGGGCACAAAAGTGCTGTTAAGAAAGTGAAGTGGTGTTTCCCCAAGGGTTATCTAGGAAATTTGATTTAAAGCCATTAAAGAATCTTTTCAACTTTAGATAAGGATGTAGTCTAGAGTTGCCCAAGATGCCTGTCCCTTTAATTTGCTGTAAAAACAATGGACCTCTTCTAGCATGAGAAATGCTGTACTTGTTTTTATGCAAAGTGTTTGAAGGTAAATAAACTGCTTGTCATATTTTGTCACTAATCTATGAAACTCTGTTTATATGCCTCCTGTTAGAGGTTTAACTAAGCAGTCAACATTATGCCTATTAGAAGGTAGCTTCTGAGCAGAAAATAAACCCTCATGGTTTATAAGAGGGTATATAAAAGTGCCAGATTTAAAACAACTCAATAAATTATTTGGGATCAAATTCAGCCTTTATGTAAAAGTTAAGTAGTGATTTTGTATATGTGTGTGTAAAAGCCAGACCTATTGCAAATGGCTGTTTCAATATGGTCTGACAAAGTGTATTTAAATAGTAGTAGGCATTTTGACTGGCTCTTGAGCCCACCCACTCAGTGAAGAAATTGTTTTTAAATTAAAAAAAATATGATGTAAGATGTGAATTAGCAAAGAAATAAGCAAGTTGAATGCTTGAAGCAAGTCTTATTATGTTGCTTTGGTCAATTCAGTGATTATGCCTGGATTCTGAATTACTGAGGGTGAGCCAGCATGTTAATCTATTTCGCAGATTAGACAGGCTATAACCTGGCTTTGATTTGCTCCAGTGTCTACTTGGGCCATTTTGCATCTGAAGAAATTATTTAGGTTTCTTTTGTGTAAATAAGAAGCTTCAGGTTTTTTTTTTTTAAAGAATTTAGTAAAACTTGCCATACTTTGTAAAACCACTAAATGGCTCTGTTTTACTAAGTGATACACAAAACAGGGAAGAACATTTCTGGTGGGACTCTTTCAAGTGCATAAAAGGGAGGTATTTCAACACCCTAGAACCCTCTGAAGTGTTTAACCATCAGTTAGTAGTTAGTAAATGAGACTACATGATCAGAGCTCTGTAGCTCCAGGCAGATTCCAGGAGCGGAAAGCTCTCTCAATCCCTTGACACCCTGAGGTTGTCTCTAAATTAGCAAATGCTTTGGTCAGTAAGGATGGATGAGCAGATCAAAGTTATTGGCACTGAAGCATCTCAAATCCTCATTATTGATTCAGGTGGGCTACTTTATATTAGATTTAGCTTAGCACCTTGGGCTGAATGTCCCCACTCAACTGTGCAGTTTGAAGCTTCTTGAAGGAGAAAAATGCAGTAGGTACAAGTCAGATGCCCTTGCATTGATGCAGCCCTCAGGGTTATTTGAAGTCCCAGTTTGGCAGCAGGCTGCATTTGAAGTACAACTCTTGGAGTAGAGTTTTCAGGTTCTCTTACTCAAAAGGGAATTGGTTTTTCATGTGTACACTAGCTCACAGTACGTGGTTTTGCTTCAAAGCTCTGCTCCTGGTCTAAACTAAATAATTAAGTATGAGAGTATGCGTAGCAAAAGGATGACCTGTAACAAAAGGAACATTTTACTTGGAAGCCCTAGAAAGGTATTTCCCCCCCCCTCTTTTAAGGAAGCATTTAAGTTCGCAAATGTTTGCAGTGGTCAAGCAGCCATTTTGGACTAATGAATAAAAGTATTATGTGGCGCACAGAATGTGAGCTAGGTAGCTAAAAATTGTTCACAGCTTAATAATCACCATAGGGTGCAATGTGTGGGTTTTGGGTAGCATTTGTACATTTGGGTACGTTTGTAGGAGTTCCAGATGTTTTGTGACTACAGTATACTGCTGTTGCTGCAGTCCCAAGATAGGGATGAGAATAACATTGCAATGTTACAAATAATGTATCTTCTGGCATTGCTGGGATATGGGTATGTGGCTGAAGAGCTCGGTATCTTTTACTGCTTTTGAGGGAGGAATAAGGTTTACTAACTCATTTCTGCCTTAGATTCAGAGGTAAATTGTGTTAATACTGAATGCAGAAAACCTTTCTCAAATGACTGAGAAACAGCAAGTGGTTTATTTTATTTGTATGAAACTTGTGCTGTATGACACTTAACCCCTTCCCCCCAAAACACACTGCAAACAAAAAATGAACGTAACTTTTTTTAAAATGGTCAGAACCAAGAAATGGCTGACTGATGTATTTTTCTTTACCTCAAAACCCTCAAATCTTGGCTGTTTTCTGATGTGAATGTGGCTGTTAGCATTAAGCTGCATTGCCTAGGTACTTACAGCTGGATAACTTTTTTTTAACAAAAAGGTGGAATGCAATGCTGGCTAACCACAACTCAGTTTTGGAGCAGGCTTTTGTAATCTGGCCTGCCACAGGCATACTGCAATCAGTACCCGAGGTACTTCCTGATCAGGACTTAGCTACGCTGCAGTCATAGTCCAAACTATTGTGCAGATGTACTATTAGATGACAGCGATGTTTGGTGTATTTAAAATTTAAGCTTTTCATATATTAATCATGCAAACACTCCATTTTAAGCATGTATTGGGTTAGTCCAAAATCTGGATTTAGTACGGAGGAGGTGTGCAGGAGCAAGTCTTTGTGCTTATGTCATTGCTCTTATGAAGTGCAAGATTTGAGTGAGTCCCTTTAACAAATATTTACAGGTAAGGGGTGGGGGTTTTTTTCAGAGTAAAATGGCCTGATTAAAAAGATTTAGGTAATAAACTTAAGGGAATTGTGGTCTTCCTGCAAACAGTTTTACGCTGAAGAATGAAGTTCAGACATTGCAAATGAAGTATTTCTTTACATCCAGGTCTGTTTATTGGCCCCAAACAGTCTTTGTATTTAGACTGGTAGAAATGGTGCAATACAGCTATTGAGGCAGAAGCTGAATTATATTGTATTAGGTAGATGAGTTATTTGAATCCTGTATGGAGGCTGCTGTTGACATACAGAGTAGAAAGAATGAAATGCATTGAACTTTCATCAAGAAAAGTAATCATCTGACTTATAAATTGTACACAAAGTTTGGATGTCAGGAGTAAATACAAGATACTGCAATAACAATTTGTGTAGTCTTCTTATTACAAATACAATATATGCAGGTGAGGCTGACTAAAGAATAATATTAATGTTTTGTATTTCGTGGGTTTAGTAGCTACAATGTCTGTTTCTCTTCATGGGCTGCTCTAGCTATCTTGTAAATAATGCTCAGCTGTATTTTGGATTTTTTTCTGCAACAGGAAGATTTAGATGAATGCTTAAAGGAAAAGTGTGCACCCCTGCGTTAGGTGGTAATATTTGCCTTGCAAGAGAGGCCATAGAGACAGTGCTTCTATAGATTTGATAGTCAAAACAACATTTTTTTTCCACTGTGTATACGGAAATGGAAGCTATTGAATAAGTCTGAAAGGAAGCAGGCATACTCATTTATGCCTGCTTTCTTCCCTCCATGATAAAAGGTTTTAAGACCAAGGCAAATTCTCTCCCTTAATCCAGAACTTGACTTTCTCATGCAGGTGTTAAATGCATTTCTGCAGCAGACCAGGCAGACTGACTTGTGGGGATTTTTTTGGGGATGTTTTTGTTGCTTGTTTGGTTTTTTTCCAAGCTCTGCTCATAGTTTCCGCAAGTGCCAACAATGAAACAGCTTGTGTGAAGGAAAAGCATTGATGACTTTTTGTTTCTGAATGTGTCTATTTACTTGTTCTTAACAGTGACAAGGCAGAAGCTGTTGGAGTGCAGCTTACAGGATTCCATGGTACCTCGGTGGGGTGAATGTTAAACTGGGTGAAGGCAGAGAGGTGAAGCTCATTCAGCACAAACTTCTAACGTAACTTGGAATATTGTGTTCTGGGCAAAAGTATTTTTGGTCAGAACTATGTGGAAGATAAAGTTGTGAATGAATTAAGGTGATCAGGTACATCAGATGTTGAATGTCAGTGTGTCCAGAAAAGTTACAAGATCTCACATTCCCAAAACTCACTTGAAGACTTTTACACACAAATTGCGCTTTGATTATCAGTGTTATTGCATTTGGTAGTGTTGGTATGTTGTTGGCTTTCTCTAATTGCTGAGGCAGGGCATGGAGAAGAAAGCAAGAAAAGCTGGAGTGCTGTTGATGCTTTCAGTTACTTACTCCCAGACATACCCTTGTTCACAACAACAGACAGCTCACAGTTTCCCAAAACAAACGTGATTCACAAATGCGTGGTAGCAACTAGGACAAAAATGGAGCCCTTTTAATCAGTCAGTTTGTGCATTTTCAGTGTATTTTCTTGTTCATAGCTTAAGCTGTTTCTATCTTCAATGCAGAGTGGAAAACAAAGATTTCCATTTTGATTCCAACTTCATTTGAACAACTAATTTCTAATATCAGTAAATCTTCCTCTTGTTATTCCTAAAGAGCCACTTGAAAGTGGGACCATTTTAAAAATAATCAGTACAAATGACCCCATTGTTCTTTCCAGTAGGTCCTGTGATAGCTCAGGAATAATGGATGCTCTGCTGGGGAACCAGAATGTTTTCTGTTAAAGCACTCAAGGGAAACTTTCCCTTCCTGAAGCTACCAGAGTATAGTACCATTTATATGAGAGTACGTATCCTAAAGTTATCACTTGATTTAATATGTTCCTGTAGCTATTAAAATCATTACAAAATACAGGTTTTGAGCCTCTGAGTGAGAATTATTTTCATGTTAAATGATACCCTGCAGATACAGAAGTATATGTAATTGAGGAGAACTTAATAAAATGTTTTGTGTATGAGGGTGGGTTTTTTTGCAGTTAATATTGCCCATCTGTTTTCCAGTTGTGGTGTTCTGATTTCAGTGTAAACACATCCTTGTTGAGACCCTCTGAAGGAGGAGAGAATTGTGCTTTTTTTGTTCTTATGCCTGTGGTGACAGGGAAAAATGGGTTGAGAAAAGATGGTGGTGTTCTTTGTATTACAACTTTGTTGCAAGGTTTCTCTGAAGCTTACTCCCAGAAGGTCTAGAACGCATTATCTGTGTCTTGACAGTTGAGACAGATGCTTAAGTCTTGTGATCACTTTCTAGAAATACTGTCATGGTTTGGTGAAGCAATAATGTTATTTACTACAAATGCCAGAAAATAAGACGTCAAAATCTTGTGTGTAACTTTAATGGCAAAATAGGATTATCTGGGCATGTTCCTAGAGATTAAAGAGAACCTATTTAATAGGATTCTCCAGAAAACTCTTGTATTTCTGGTTCTCAATGAATGACTGAACATTCCATGTTCTGTTGCTGCACATGCATATTGAATTGTATCGACATCTTCTGGTTGCAGACCAGTGCATTTATGTCGTCTTGCTGGCTGTTTTTCTGCTTTTCCCATGTAATCTGGGTGTTCTTGTGTGTCCTGTTCTTCAGCTGCTGCTTATGTCTTGTAACTACTACATATATAGTCTTTTTTTTCCCTGTCCTTCAAGTCCTTTCCAAAGACTGGTTTTCCACAATCCCATGATTGTATTTTCCTTTCCTCGTAGTAGTGAGCATTTGCATCTTTCCTTATGCTGTTAATAACCAAAAACAGTACCATGCCACCAGTTATTGCAGGGCCTTTAGTCCCTTATTTGAAAGGTTCAGTCAAGTTTTTGGATAAAGGTGTTCTTCATTCCTTCTCTGGCCATTCTAATCTTGCTGGGGGCATCGGTATCTGTCTTTGAGGGACTTTGCTCCCTGTTTGATGCTGAAGTGCTGGCGAGCCACGGTAAGTGGGTACCCTCTTAACTCTGTGCAGCTTGAGTCCTGTTTCCTATGTACTCTGTAAAGGGAACAAAGATGCCAGCTGGCAGTCTGGCAGTGAAGGGCTGAGCTGTGCAGGGTGGCCTAGTGCAGAGGAAAGTCTAGCAGGGGTAGTTTAAGCTGGTATTAATTTCTGTATTGTTTGCTGTCAGTCAGTTTTGAATGATGATGTTAAAGTACCAGTAAATCACCTAGTGGTGCGTAGTCTGTCTGTGCAGCGTGGCTCATACAACACACTGGGTTACACACAGCTTTTGCTTGGCTGGTGTGGGAGAAGGTTAGCTGGTGAATGAGCCAAGGTGGATGGGCTGTGCTTACTCCAGGTTGGATGAGGCAAAAAACCAGATGCTTAATCAGCTGTTGGTAAATAACACTGTCCAAGGAATAGCACTTTCCTACTTCACATGACCGTGCAAGGTGCAGAGATAGGCAGCCGCTCTCTGAAGTGTGTTTGGGTTTTAGCATTTGCTGGATTTGTCAGGTTAAACCAATGTTTAAGGATAATAAAATTATCTATTCCAATTTATGCTGTTTGGAATGTCTTGAATTGAGCACTGGTTTCCTTTGTGTATTGCAGACTTCTTGAAGCCAACTCTAGCAAAGAGAAAGAGTTCTGTTTCTGCCAGCCAGACCCAGTCTCCAGTGCTGGTCCCCCTGATGGCAATTTGTACAACCCTGTGAAACCTGCCAAGCTGGACGCCACAGCTTTGCACGACTGCACTTTGGCCGCCACTGTGCCTCCTTTGGAGCTGTCAAATCATGCAGTCCTAGCCTGTGACACAGGCATTCACGAAGAGCACTATGTAAGTGAAGCAGTAGAAGATGATGTGCCAGACTGCAGAGAGTACAGAGATGCCTGCACCATTACTGGTAAGCAGTCAGATCTTTTATCTTGGGAAGGATGTGGAGATGTACAGTTAAGCGTCTGTTCTTAAGCTGTTGATGAGGTATCCGATTCATGGACAGGGCTGCTGATGTTCTGTGCATTTTTTTCTTGTTTAAGAAATGATTTCACAAGCACCTGAATTTTCAATGAAAGCACTTTTGTAAGGTTTAAGGCTCTTGCAAATAGTCTAGACCAATGACAGCTGTGAAACTAGGAAACTAATGTGCTTGGGAAGTTGAACCATTTGAAGTTTGTTTGGAAAAGAAGCCAACTGCAAGTCAGGGATGAGGGGAAGGAATCATGGAGTGGTTGTCCCAATGTTCAACGTAATTTAGATCTTTATCTTAATATGAGAATCAGTTTGTGGGAGAAGGGGATGAGAGAAGTAGTATCTAACATATTTTGGCTGTACATCTTTCTGCTTTTCAAACCATTCCATTTTTGTCACATCAGTTCTGGGACTATAATAGTTAAGTGTACAAGGAATGGCTTCTGCATGCTTTTATGAAAGGTTAAATGTCTTTTTATCATAAATTCATACAAAAAAAATTAGTATGTGTTTAAGTATGGTATTTTAAGTAGAATTAGATTCTTAGTGATGTGGTCAGCTGACCTGATTTTTTTGTGTTTGAATAGTCACGGTAATTCAGTTTAGTCATGGTTGTGTCCATGAAATGACAGGCAGTTTCCATTCCAAATGCATGGTTTGTTGGCTGAGCTGTGAGGTTTCCTTTTAGCTTAAAGTGACCTTGTCAGTGCCAAGGTCTTTTGGGAATGTTTGAGAAGTTAGCTAGCAGAGTTTTCAGGAGGGATAATTGAGAGGGCTGAGAAAAACACAAATAAGACTGGGGCCTTGTTAACTGACTACTAGGTATGTTTATCCTGAGTTACTTCCAGCCTTTTCTAGAATGGTGTGAAGGTCAGAGAACTAGTTAATGGTGACCGTCAACAGATACTTTTGTAGTACGCCCTAACTTAGCTCAGCCCAGCTGCTGTGTAGTTACTAAGGGTTGATACTCTGAAAAAAGAAAATAGAAGGGGAGAGATGCTCTGCAAGTCCATCGTGATTCCCTTGAGAAGACAAGCAGCAGGATTACAGTGATGTCAGTTTCAGTCAGGTATGATTCTACATACAATAAATATTTTGTTAACAGAAACTTACTCCCCATCCCTCCTCCCTTGTGTTCATGGGTTTAGAGCTCTTTAACTGGTTCATTTATAAATGGGTCACTCTTGACTGCCATGTAGATATTAGCTTGCTAGGTAGCCTAAAAACTCTACACATTACATAAATGCGTTGCTAGTAGCATAACTTTTCCAGGCCCCTTCTAGAATAATTTCTTTTTGCAGGTTGTTCTGTTGGCTGTATCCTGTGTCCTCTCCCTTCCCTCTCTTGTTAACAGGAAGATGTTAACTTTACGTTTTTCTGTTTCTGACTACAAGCCCAGACAACGAACTTTTTTCATGAACCAAGATGCTTTCTTGGTTATGGTTCCTTGAAAGGCAAGATAAACTCTTCCTTTTTTAATTTTTAAAAGTAGCTTTTGTTAAGTGGAGGTCAGTGCATGTTTTCCTACCTGACACTCTTTCAAAGGTGGTTCAGTTTCTGAATTTCTTTCTTCTTGCTTAGTTGTCAGCCAAGTGTGGTTTACTGATTGATCCTGTAATGCTTTCTTTATGGATTAGCTGTTCTGCAGCAGCACATTTTTATTGCTTGTGACCCGGAGACAACATAATAGGACTTGCAGTAGAAATAGTGGTGTGTAGTTTTGGTTAGTTGTTTAGTTTTGGGTTTCTAGGGTGGGTTTTTTTCTTTTTAAATGGCTGTTTGCTGTGCTTCTTACGGGTCTCAATGGACATAGACTGGGGTTTAGGAATTGGTCTCATACTTGCTCTGTAAAATATCTGTGGTGTCAGTAGTATGTGCTGGTGTGCAGCGTATACCCTTGAAACAAGCAGTAAAATCCTTGCAGAGGAATAAGGATTGTCAGAGACTTCGACACAAAACTTTATGTAGGTCTTACTGACAGGTTAGTGCTATTTACACTTTAAAACTGTGTAGTGGGAAAGAAATTGCTCATATCAAGTCTGCATATACCATAATTTTTCTTCTGATGCCAAGCATTGCCTCATCCTAGAGCTGGCATGTTCAAATTTAGCAATCAGGACAATCTGTTTTCTTGTCGTCTGAGACTAAGAGCTAAAGCCTATTGTAAAAGACATCTGCAAAAATTCTTGCAAGTAAAGGCTTGAACAGAGTTAAAAAAACCCTGAAACTGAGTCACAGTGCTGTGTAGTGATGCTTTCTGAAACCAACTAGTTAATAGTAATGTAATTAGAGTTGGCTGATACAATTTGTTCTTAGGCTTAAATTATATGACGTGCACATCTTGCTATTTAACTTTTCAAGAAGCCCATTGGTGCTCAAAGAATTTTAAATTCTTGCTACTTCTTTTCTTTTCTTTTCCCTCCCCTATTCTCTTTGCTGGAGAGGAGCACTTGGGCATTCTCTGCCAGCAGCATGATCTATCCTGCCTGGGACCTAAGAGCAGATACAACGTAGCTGAGGGTGCATTGCACATTCTGATTGTGCTAAGCATGTTTTCTTGGACAGAGGGTTGGCTTCAATGTTTCCTGTCCCCAAAGCACCTCAGAATGATAGTGCTTGTGCAGATTCCTGCGGGAGTGCAGCTGGAGGCAGTTTAGGCAACTGGTCTGGATAGAATCCCTGTTCTGTTTTTGTGGCAGAGGGGAGATGAGTTACTCTCTAGCTAGGTCACACCTCTGATCTGTGTAACTATGTGGCCTAAAAGCAGTTATGCTGGCGTAACCCATGGAATGAGCGCTGCAGGGGTGGGCCTGGGTGACAAAAAAAAGGTGAGATTAAAAGATTCCCTAAGCCAGTGTTACCTCAGAGTTGGGGATAGCACCGTAAAAGACTACTGCTTTCCCACTGAATTTGGTAGTAAAGCGATCCAAAAGTCATAGTTGCTATAATTGAAGTGTTATACAAGTAGACACTTCTGAATCTGTGCTAATTTGAGCATAGAAGGGAATATGAAATAGATAATTTATCCAGTTTAAAAAAAAAATAGTGAATGTTTTAAGAGTTACTAAAAAAATGTTACTGGTAGTGCACGTTTTTTCTAAACGCCGGTAGTATTAAGCCTGAAAATGGATTCAGTAGCTGTTTTAGCAGATTTTTTTTTTTTTTTTAATTATTACTTCATTTTGGGTTTTGGTAAGATTTAAGAGAAGAGTTGGATGTAGTCTGACTTAGAGGGTTTTTACTGCTACCACTTGAGGAACCTCTGTAGGTAAATAGGGGGAAGGAGATTCATATCCCGAGGCTGGTGGACAGTGGGGCAGCACTGCATGACTAAGGTGGTGTGCTGCTACTACATATGTGGGGCACCGGTCTTGTCCTAGTTGGTTTTTTCCTTTGAACTTTTCTTTTTCTTGCGGATACCGTTCATCTGGGAGTGTAAAGGTAGGAATACGGATGTAGCACCATCTAGTGTTCCTTTTGCTGGAAATGGAATCGAAGTGCTTTTAAAGGTGTGTCTGTCTGTCCTGTTAATTGCAGCGCAGACCTGGATGCTTCCAGTCAGGTGTTGATGGAAACAGGAGCTGACGTTGGGGGCTTTCTTCTCTGTTGTACACCCCCTGCCCCATTTTTTGCAAAGCAGGAAGGGCTGTAATTGTGACATCATAAAGCACAGTGCCACAAAGTTGCTCAATAGTGTGATTGCTTTTCTTCTTTGTCTGTCAGCTGCTATCAGACAAATCCTGTCCTTTTGGAAATGGAGAGTACAGTGGGGGTGAAAGCCTGAAACACCATTGTAGTATAGATTTAATCTTTTGACAGATGTTTAGCTGTCGGTGGTTTTGTGTTTGGGGGTTTTTTTTGGGTTTTTTTTTTTTTTTTTGCAGTGGTTTGGGTTTTTTTGCCCCTTAGTTTCTCTATAAATATGCATAACAGTATTGTTGGCCATCTTCAGTAAATTAATTTTCAGTCTGCTTTCTCATGTCTGAAGACTTGCTATTTCCAATGATTTTGGCATGATATACTTTGCAATTCAAGAGCTGACTGC
The DNA here is from genome assembly GCF_023634085.1 of Falco cherrug. Classification (NCBI taxonomy): domain Eukaryota; kingdom Metazoa; phylum Chordata; class Aves; order Falconiformes; family Falconidae; genus Falco; species Falco cherrug. The sequence goes on from NC_073700.1 coordinate 98,003,007, forward strand.
TTAATATGCCATGTAGGTTTCCTTCATCCTTCTCTGAAAAAGGAGAGAATGAATGGGCTGTGATTTAAATTGCCTAGCTCCTTCATTAATTTGCATGATTCATTTGTTCATTGTACTAATTACTCTTTCCAAATGCATGTCAGAGTGTGTTCTCTGGCTGTCATGTTAGGGGCAATTTCCTGAGGGTTCTTGGGAAATTCTTTGTGGTGATAACCTGTTCTGTATGTTACTTTGTAATTAACACAAGTAGATTTGTTTATTTTAAAATAAAGTTACATCACTGGATGGGTCAAGCCATGAAATCTTTTTCTCTCAGCTGGGAGGTATCTCTGAGAAGAGTTGGTATTTTTTGACCTTGCAGGGTGTAACTTCTAACTTACTGCAATGGTGGGTAGTCCTAATGTCCAGAGAAACCGACTTTCTCCTGCTCTCAGGCCTTTCACAATCTCCTAGCAACAAAGACATTTGGGTGCAGAAAGTTTTCTCTGGATTTTCATTCTGCCTCTCTTGTTATTGAGGCTATAATTGTGTTCTCATATGAAACAGAGCTTCTGTTCTTTCCACCAGCTGTTACCACTCTTCATTCCTCATGGCAACATCAAGCAGTTTTGATGACTGACTGATCCTACAGATAGCTGGTGTAATTCTGACCATTTTTTTTTTTTTTTCTGTAGTCAGTTGATTTGACAAGGCATGCCTAGGGCCTGTGGAATTTCCATTCCAGTCACCTGTGGTCATGTGTCGTGTCTGTCTGTGCCCCGCCGAGGTGCATGTTTTTGTTTGGAAGGCTGAATTTCTATTCCTTCTGTTCCAAGCCTGACAAAGCATGACTGCCCCAACGTAACTCCTTAAGATTTTGCTAATACAGGTTGTTACTAGACTGCTTTACTCCTGTCATGCAGGAGATGGGAAAATACTGTATCCATGGCCGTCCTGTTTTGGGTGCATGAAATACCATCAGACCTTGCATAGTTGCTAATCTGAGGCAGTTGAACAGGGTGCTGTGGTTGTTTGGTACCTGTTAAAGGCTGGGTGGTTGTCCTCTAAGTTACAAAAGTATTGATAAAATAATAACAGTTTTGAATTGCTTCTCTCTATCTGAACCTCTTTGAGTTCTGTTATGGTTAGCTTTCTCTTTTAGTGGTTGTTCCCTAGCTCTAGCACTTTATGCTTTTTCAGCTCCTGTTTTGGGATACTTTTGTGGTTTTTCTTGGTTTCATTGATATGAGAGAAAAGGTCTAAGATGGTGTTTGGTGGAGCTGGAATTCAAATAAAGAACATAAGAAATGCTCTCCTGGGTTGGACCACCTGGTTCACAACTGTGTTCCTGACTCCAGCAGCAGCAGATGCTGGGTATGGAAAGTACGTGCTCAGCCACTCTTAGCAGCATGTTCTCAGCGTAAGTACCCCACCTAGCAGAACTGTTGTACTAGGGATATAGACACTACATCCCTGCCTAGCTCTTATAGTGTCTATTTGGTGTTGGACCCTGTCCATGACTTTAAAACCTTTCTGAATCTGCTGATTGTGTTACCGTGGTAGTTCATGGCTTTTATTGGCTGTGTGCAGTGGTACTTATACCAGTCTTGCACTGGTTGCTGTCAGTATGTGGTGTTGTTATGTAGGATGTAGTGAATGTCAGGTTTTTTATTCCCCTTATGTTTTTATCTTTGTGATATTTGAAAAATCTCCATCGCTTTCACACCCTGGCCTGCTCCTTTCCCAGCTTTCTTAGTCTGTCCTTTAAGCAAAACTTCAAGCATGTCAGCTCTTACCTCAGTCCTTTTACTTTGCTGTTGCTGTCACTAGTCCCATACTGTAAGTTGGATCTAGTTTTGGTCTCTTCTCCCTCTTCTTTCCTGACCCTTCCTGTAAGCAGTTATTGCTAAATTCTGAGCACTCTTTCTTTCTCTAAGTCACGCAAAAAATGCTTATCCTATTAACATGAGATAACTCTCTCAGCATGAGTGGAACTGTTCTGTGGCGCTGACTTTAGTTCTGTCTAGCATACTCTACCAAAATGATCATACTCTCTGTGCCTGCTGCATCATTGCATCTGTTTGAATTTTCTGGCTGGCTTTTGGTGGATTCTCATTCAACTTCATGCAGCTTCTCCTACCCCTCCCTTCCCCACCACCCTGGCTTCCTGTCAGTTGTTTTCCAGCTCTTGCTCTTTGCCAACAACTTGTTCTTTTTCCTGATTCCTCTCCTGTGACAGGCTGTTAATGCTACTACCTCTTAGTCTGTATCCCAGACACACTTTTTTTTTTTCTTTCAAGGATGATGTTTTTGTGCTTTGGTGGGGTTGGTTTGTTTATTTGTTTTTTCCCCAAGCAGAGTTGTGGGCTACTGCTATGCTCCTTATGCAGCCCTCCTACTTATACTTCTCCTCCTAGTAGGAGGATACATGGGTTTTAGTGTAAACTGTCAATTCTAGAGTCACTGTGAAAGCAACCACAGGAATTACTGAAATCCAGTGTGACTTATTAAATTTGTTTCTAGATTTTCCCTTATTTTGGGAAGCACTTGTCATTGCTAAATATTGACTTCATTTGAGGTAGGGATGTGTGAGAACAGTAAGTGTTCGTCAGTGTTCTGTGTTCTTTGGAGAAACAACTCTTGAAAGCAAGTACTTGGTAGATTTTTTTGGGAGGTGGTTTTTTTTTTCCCATTGTGGTGCACTTGAGTAGTAATGGAAGACTAAAAAGCTACATTTGGTTATTGGCGTATTACGGAATACAAGTATTTTGACATATTTAAATTTGCCTCCATAACATGCTGAGTGCAGCTTTATCTTTCTCCCTCAATGTACATGTATGTGTCCATCCCAAAACAAAAAAAAAAATCCTTTTAAAGTCAACAACTGTAAAAACCAAGCTACACAAGGATTAATTCTTATGTTTCGTTGTGATTCTAAAGCTTCATTGACATCCATTGTTTAGGGGCTAGCACATTTTGTAGCTGGGCTGAACAACAAGCAAAGGCAGGACAATTGCTTTTCAGGGTTTTCCGTACTCAGTGATTTATCAATGGGTTTTTGAGACGTTCTCAGTCTGTCTTGGAAGCTGGAAGATCCTAATGGTTAATGGATGTGTTTATTCTTTCTGCTGCTGAACAGTGCGTTGCCAGCATGCATTTGACACATGAATAGCTTTTGTTCTTGCTCTAAAAGAATAGCCATGGTGGGGGAGTTTCCTTTTATTTTCTGTTTAATGTAAAAATAAAAGCATGAGTATGGCTGCATTTATCTACAAAGAAAAACGTCTCCATACTGAAGCAAAGCTCACTTAAATTTATGGCATAATGCACAGTAGGGGGTCTAATAGTTTAATGGTCTCTCATCACCCAGATCTGTCTCACCTTTTGTACCCAGTAGGAATGTGTGTGTAGGATGAAATCAAAGCAGGGAGACATTAACCTAGTAAACAATGATATTTCTCACATTGGAATCACGCTTCCCAATAGTTTGATCTTTGTTAGCTTTGACATTCCCAGCTTTATCCCAGGCTTTATTTGGTGTGTTTGACTAAGCCAAGTTTTCTTCCAGCTTATTTCTTCAATATGCTTTCAGCTGCCAAATTTAAGTAGTTTCCTACCAAGGAAGGTTACATGGTGGAAACAGTGCTTTATTCTCCCAAGTATGCAGATGTAGGCTGAGTCCAGTGACCTATATGGGAAGACAGTTCCATGGGTTGTGCACCCACAGACAGGTTTGGCCGGTGCCTGGTGTGGCAGAACTGAAGGAACAGCATTTTTTTTTTTTTTTCTTCCACTTCAGCTGGCAGCCTGGTCAATGTAATGATTTTTTTCCTCACAACAGTATTCTTTTGGATAATATTGAATGATCTGATCCTTCATACCTATTCTACTTGGTAGCAAAGGAAGAACTGTGATTATGTTCTGTGCAGCTTTCTCACCCTTGCATAAATCCTTTAAAACTTTTTGAGGAGAAGAGACTTCTTCCCAGTAATGAAGCTGGATTTGTTCAGAGGAAAGGCGATGGGAGTCGGTGTGGGGAAGAAAAGCAAAGTCTTGGAAGTCTTTTTCCTTCCTACTGCTATCCTTGCTCTTATAAATGCATGTTTGTATGAATTAAAATATCAAATGGCAGACAACTGAAGTGACGCATGGTATTATATAGATAATATGGTGAGAATCCCTGTTAGTGCTTCGTTCTTCTCCGTGGGCTGGACTTACCATCCAGAATTCCTTTGCCGTGATTCACTGTGCCCACTTGGCTACCACAGCTAGCTGCCTTTCCTGTGGTGCCCCACCTGCGCAAGGTGGGAAGGCCAGTTGAGATCTGTGCATGCAAGAGAGGAAGCGCTGTGGGCAGTACTGAGTTACAGGCCAGCTGAAACCTTGCTGTGGCAGCCCAGAATGGGAATACCCGAGGTTAGCATGGCGTCTTTTCTTTTCCCATGGAAGACTGGATTTTGTGCAGTGTTTTCCATGTTTAGAGGCAGAAGAACCACTGCTTAAACAACTTTGATTAAAGGTGTGGCAGGACTTGGAATTCCAAAATTGTGTCATGCCAGTCAAGTTACAGAAGTTGCCATGGGCTGTTTGCGGAATCTTGATTTTTAAGGGTATGAGACAGCATTCTTGTTGAAAAGCTTTTGCTCCAGCAGTTTGACTTTGCAGCCAGCATTGAGACTTCAGATATGTAGGATGCTAAGGCTGTCTTTCCCTTTGGGCAAGTCAGTGAGTTGAAAGGGTGGTGAGTTTTCTTTTTATTAGAAGTAATTTTTTGCCCTACAGTCTGATCACACACTTATTAAAACACACATATTGTGTATATGCAGTCCTGAGTTCAGCAGTAGTATTTATAAGACTTCAGTATAATTAGCCACATTGTGGGCATCCTGGAACTGAAATTAAATAGGGATATGGTGGGTTCTGGTATTTTGCCTATTGCAGGTACATGTGTAGAGTAACTGTTAAATAATGTTCCAAAAACACTTGTAATTCTGGACCCCAGTTAGTACATAATGCCAGTGTGTGGGTGGGGGCCTGGAGAGCTCAGATAATGGATGACTACAGGCTATATTTCTCTGTTCAGTAGACTAGCTAGCAGCCTGATTGTGGAGTTGAAGCTTCTCATTTACCCTTTGGCTTTTCATTTTTATGTAGATCTCTTCACAAGGGCAATGCCTAGTTCACACCTCTCCATTATTGTCTAAATGGACAGAAAACATTGGGAAAATGAGGCTATTGAGCTGCTTCAAACAGCAAGTACCTGTTGGAAAAGCATTTAGAGAAAGACCTTCTCTCTTGCTTCCTTCCCTGGGATATGATTAGGCTTTAGGCTTGTGGTTTGCTGAGAAAGGCAAAACCTAATGTAGTCATGGTTTCTTGGCTGCTTGCCGAGCTAGGTTAGGAGACTTTTCTCAGAAGGAGTTTCCAGAATTTTCTCAGCCCAATGGAATGGGATGACTTTTCACATTATGGAGTTGCATATTTTTTTCACTATTTTAAAGATGAGGGAGATACTGAATACACTGACAATTTTAAACAGGGCACTTCCTGCTTAAAAACTGCTCTTGTGTGACAGTACATGTACTACAGAATTTTGTGTAATTTTACATACAGGGATACAAAATTTGTCCAGTGCTTGCTGATCCTCGGTTTCTAGTAAGGCTTTCAGACTTTCTCAGTTTGTTTATGCATCACATGAAGTAAAAATCATGAATGTATTATGCATCAAAATATGCATCAAAAATGAAGTAAAAAAAAAGATTCACTAATATTTAGCACAGAATAACCTCAAGCTGATGAACTCTAATTTCTTGCATTACATGTGGCTGGACTTTAGCCTCCATGTGGCAGAGCTGTTCTGCAGAGAACCTTGCCTTCACTTAACTAGTAGGGAGCCAGCACGGGAATTGATCCTTTCAGGTACTGTGTGCTTTTTTCCCCCGATATAAATTGTTATGTATTGACCAGCCATTTTCGAAGGTTTTTTTCCCCCCAAGTCTCTCTGTTTTAAACTTCAGAGAGCTAAATGTCAAGGCTAAGTGTAATATGTGTGTGGGAAATGGGATGGAGCTGAAAAGCAGACAGCGAGGAATAGGTGGCTTCATGGAGTAGTAGACTTCTTCATTCCTCCTTTACTCAGAGAGTTTCTTTGTTTCTCTCATCTATTTTTGTTACTGTGCTCTTACCTACTTCTGTTTCCTCAACTGCCTCAAAAGGTTGGGACACGTTACGATGCCTTAATTCTGTTACGGGAAATGAAAGAATTTGCCCAAGAGTGACAACAGAGACCGGTTTGGTTTGGTTTGTTTTTTTAAGGAGAGGGTTATTTAGCCCACACCAGGAAGGGGCAGGCTGAGCACCAGCTGCTGGGTGGTGATGCAGTGGAGTCTCCTGGAAGATGGTCAGCGTGGGTGGGTGACACAACCTGATCACCAAAGCTTGTGTTTTGAGAGTTGCTGAGCAGCCTGGCAGTTGCCCATGGCCACACCTGGAGCGTAGTTGTGCTGAACACACCGCTTCTGTGCAGCAGTGGTTTGTTTCCCTTTTCTCAGAGGAGGCTCTTCAGGGTAGCACAGCTGCCTTGAGCCATTTGCAAGGTGTTGGCCTCCGTCCGGGCCATGACTCTGGCGCACGGTGCTCTGAGAATGACGCTGTCTCTGGGTAGTTATGTTGTGATCTTCCTTGTCTTGACTTGACTTGTGTGTTCTGGCCTGGCCCGTCTTGAGCACAAACCTGACCCTAACGTGGTGCATGGCAGGGTTGAGTTGATGAGAAATTGTTCTGCTCCTTTTGCAGCAAGGGGCTGTGAAGGAGAAACGGGCTGCCGATGCCATTTGGGTTTAGGGTCTCGGGTAATAAGGCGCTTCTTGCGCCAGGTGGCAGCATCCGCTGCCAGCAGGTTTTAACCTTGAAAGGGGACCCCGTGCTTGGAAACAAACCGATAAAACCATAAAGATCGAGCTTGGTTAGGACCGGAATTTGGAGAGGACGAAACTAAATATTTTGTGTCCATGCAATGACTGTACTGATAAGCTGTGTTGTATTGTGTTTCTAAAAACTCCTGCAGATACCAGGATTTTAGATTTGTAGAGTTTCTTTTCTCTGTGTATGTGTTTTGTGTACATTGTAGGGATTTTCTTTTGCTTGTTGTCCCCCTTCCTCTTTTTCTTTTTTTCTGAATTTGTCACTACTTTTTATGTGAAGTTGATGCTGAAATTGAATAGGTGGTCCTTTACTGATCCAGCTAGGTTTAATTTTGACACTCGGATATGGCTATTCAGCCACAGCTGAAAACAAGTGAGACACACAAGCCTGGTAGGGAATGGAGTTTCAGAGGTGAGCTGCTCTAGGTGACCATGTTGTTTGGAATGTGATCTTCAAATGTGGCTGCCTGTGGTTCATGTTGAACTTCACTTGAGTTGGCGATTAGTTCAGTCGAGGCTGAATTGCTGGGTCGTGAGGTGCTGGCATAGTTCTACCCGTCCAAACAGCATGACAGCTAAATGTATATTTAACACTGTATGGGAAGTGACCTAATGCATTGCACGGCTGCATGAGTGCAAGATGAAAACGACAGTGGGTGGCAGCACCCTACACAATGCCACATGATCTGTGTGATGTTATGTGCACAGAGGGGGACTGGCAGTCCTTGAGGTGCCCTTTCAGTACAGTCAGCTCCTCTTGTTTTAGACCTTTCACTCCATTTTCTGTTTGATCAGCACCTTGCCCACTTGTCAGCAGAGGAGTGGTGTAAGTGTACACCAAAAATAAGCTGTTATCATCATGTGGTTGTCCTAAAAACTATGCCTCTTCCCACCCCAAAAATAAATTAAAAAATATTAAAAAATTACCCTCGCTTCAATCTCCACAATGAAAAGTTAATTTACTATGCTTAGGGCATTCTGTATGGATAGAGGTGTTGGCTTCTGGAGAAAGCGAACTGACAAAATAGTCTAAGGTATCCAGATCAGCAAGTCTAATAAAAATTCCTCTAAGGAAATGTAAGCAACCTGAAACAACCAGTGAAACTTTAGTGGCTGTCTTTAAGTTGGGCGGGAGGTGGTGGAAAAATTGAAGTCCAGAGAAGTGAAAATATGCCAATCAGTCAAATGCCAATGTATGAAAAGACATGGAACTAGCTAATAAGTATTCCATGGCTAACTATTGAGATAGGAATAGAAAAATCCAGGACACTCAGCTGAAGTGTTCTGACCAGTTTTGTCATCTTTACTGAAAGAGAAGATTACAATCTGAAGCCACAAAATAATCAGCACAGAAGTCTTTCAAAGAACTGGATTATTTGAACATCTCATTTAGAAAACATAGCGAGGATGAGGAAAAATAATGTAAAAAAATCCTGCAAAGCAGACCGACTAACTTTATTTCTGGAGGAACAAGGGCATAGAGAAATATATTTTTGCACTGGAATAGGTGAGGTGGGGTGTTTGTGCATGTGCTGCATGTAAGCTGAGAAGACAGCAAAGCAGTGGAATGTGTTACTCGCAAAAAAAAGTGTGGAAAAAAATTACCAATTTTTTCTTGTTTATATATAATTATTTCTGTACAGTGGTGAAAGCTGCAGAGTTCTGCACTATGAAAGAACATTAGCAAATCTTTCTTCCTAACTTTTCTTTCAAAAGTGGAACCTGGAATGACCCACGCTTTAGCAAGAATCATGAGTTCATAATTCATTTAGCTATTTAAGTTAGTTGCAATTTGCTTGTAGAAGTTCCTGTTTGCTAAGGATGTCCAGAAAACTGCAAGTTTAAAATTGCTTAGGCTACAAAGAACAAAATCCTTAACAAAGCAACTTAAAAGGATATGTCAATTATATTTTGTTGTATCATTTTTCATTAATCTTCAATTAATTGTCTTAAGCTTATAGTCTTAAGCTTAAGTTATATTTAACTCAGTAAAATGAAGGTACCACTTAGGACAAGAGGAAGTGCAACAGTTTTGTTTGTTGGACATCGGTTAACTTAATCATAAACCACAAATGATGCCTTAGATGTTCTTAGTAGAGAAGTTATTTATCTTAGTTGTTTTGCAGTTTTAATCAGAAATAGTAATAAAAAGTATCTAGAAGCACAGTCAGGGTCTTTATAAAAATAAGACTGGTATTTTGGGATCAGGGATGGCGTTAGTCTGCGTACCTTCTCATAACAAGTGCCTGCACCTCAGAAAAAGTAAGGGAGGAAAAGTGAAGGGGAAGGCTGTGTAATTGTACTGAGAATATTGCTGTGATTTAAATGGTGAACTAAGGTTTAGTCACACACAAGTGTAATCACAGTGTCCTGTTTTTCCAAATAGGCAATTACATCAGACCCTGCTCCTATTTCCTGTTGGTATACTGATTTTAAAATTGCAATAGAAGTTAATGACAATAGCGTCATAATGAGTTGCCTTTCCAGTTACTCGTTAATATCTTTTCCAGTTGTTAGGCCTTTTGAATTGCTCACAAACACTCAGAATTTATTATATGGTAAAGTAGAAAAATTGTCTTGGTTGACTTGTATTCCATGTTAATTTTTATTTCTTTGCTTTCTGTCCTTTATGTTCCAGTGGATTTCTTCTCCACAATAAAACTGTATGGGTTTCCTTTGTGTGTGTGCATGTGTGGTTTTCTTTCCTCCTCAAATTTTATTGGTAACTTCTTTTGCATTCCATTTTTTGTTACTTTTTGTGATACAGCAAACCAGTTTGCTTCTGTGCACAGTTACTTGCCTGCAACTTTCTCTTTTCATCTATAAAGTCAGTTAAATTCTTTTGAAATACTAATTAAAAGCAGAAAGACACTAAAGGTTTGAACTTTCTCAAATTTTTTATTTCCTTGTTTCCAAGAAGACCACTTCAGTCAGGCTGTGTAGACTCTTACCAGTTTTTCACAAGAGGAGAACGAATAACATTTCAGACATGTGCACACACGCCAACAACCCCAATGAAAAAACAACCCCATATTCTTGACAGTGAGAGCAATTAGGTAATCTAGAGATAAATATATTTTAAAATATATATATTTGTGTATGCGTGCACACAAATGTCTCTGCTTGTTTAGCTGACATCAGTGGGTGGTGTTTAGAAGATCAGCTGGCTTTTCTGAACTCAGATGGTTGCAGGCAACTCAGATGGGTTTTGTCAGCAGTTAAAAAGGTAGCCAGGGAGGAAGAAAGGTTTGTAGTTAGAGGTTTGCTCTTGGCTTTTAAAACCTGAGAAATGGGTCTTGTTTCTCTGTGTAAGCTAGTAATTCTCCAAGGGGGCTGCAAGGACTTTTTAAAATGATATGTGCAGGCTGACACTTGTATTGCATGGACTCCATAAAAATAGCATTGCTGCACGTGTGGGTACCTAATCCTACTGACTTTTGCACATCCACTTCTGCAGTGATGTTTGGAGAACACTTAGAGATGTACAAGTTAGCAGAATGGCCAGGATGAAAGCAGAGGAGAATACTTTCTGATAGGTTATAGCAGACTCCTCGAGTCATAAGGTATGATGCAACTTTCCCAGATGAATTTTAGTTGTAATCAATAAAGGGTATAGGCAGGAGATTAACAGTATGAGTTCATCTTTGTATCTGCTGCCCTGTTGTCTGATAGAATAGTAACATTCTTGCTGTCTTTAGTGCTTGGGATGATGCTTATGACAATGCGATTTCTGGATTAGGAAGATTAAAAAAGAAGAGGTAATTGGTGGCTTATAGAAAAGTATGTGTTACTTCCCCATTCCCCTCTCCTCCTCCTCCCCTGGCAGAGGTGAGTTTCACTTGCAACTGTACATCAGTCCTGTGATAATGAGTTTCTCCCTTATGAAAACAGGTGTCATTGTCAGGGAACAGCAAGAGCAGGGCTGCCTTACCGCCTTGCCGGCAGCTGAGTGTGACCACGGGGAGGGAAGGGCAGGATCCTTGTTGGCAGAGCCCAGTCTCTTTTGTTCCTGAGTAAACTGACTCTCTGGTGATCATCAGGCAAATGTCAGGTACCGAGCTGGTCTGTAGTCAATCCAGGAAGGCCAGGCAATGAGTCGGTCTCGGTGGGGGACAGAGCTGGGCACAGACCTCCCCAGCAGTGCTGCACAGGGGAAGACAGGGGGGCTTGGGTTTAAATGGGGCACCTGGGCCACTGGGCAGAGGGTGCTGCGTGGGGTCCTGACAAGCCTGGTCAGAGCAATAAAGGCCAACGGGTGCACTCAGGGCCTTCATGGTCTTTGTTATTTACTGTGGTGTGAGTTGTAGCAACAGGTGCAAGAGTTAGGGCACTGGTTAAAGATGGAGCTGCATTGCACAGCATGTGAGCAGCCTTCCTCAGTGCTTGCCCTTCCAAAATAGGCTTAGATAGCTCTTTCTTATTTTAAGGGGTGGGTGAGGGTGGGTAGTGGTGTTCTTTTCTTTTTGTCCTGGCATGGAAATGGGTAGATTGATGCACTAAGTATTGATGGAAAATGAACCACGTGTTGCTCTGTTTCTTAATAGTTATTTAGTAAGACACTGTAGTTAATTTTATATGGTGATTAAGATGTATATTTAAAATTATCGTGCCTTTTTTGGGTATTGACACAGACACGGACACACAAAATTCTTCATTATGGAATAATATAGGTTGGAAGGTACCTCTGGAGGTTATCTGTTCTGACTTAGATCAGGTCTTTTAAAGAGAGTGCTCTTGGCCTCATGTAGATGAGTAGCCAGTCTTTCCGAAGATGGCGAATTTCCTAGCCTCTGCACCCCTGTTCCCATGTTTGACCATCCTCATGCTATAGAAGTTTTTATGTTGGAGTTTTAGTGTTAAAACTTCTCGGCTGCCTCTTGTCCTGAATTTCAATCTCTAACTTTAATTGCATCATAGTTGTAGTTGTTGATGGTTGTTGGTATCTGTTTTTAAAACTGTGTGCAAACTTGATATACTTGTGAACACAAGGGACTGATGTCACAAAATACAGGTCGAGATAGTGTCAAAAGGTGCCCTAAAAGTTCTTGCAGCCAACTTTACCAATGCATCTTAGGTGTCAACAGTGACCCTGTTTGCTATTGCAATCCTGGATTTTTCTTGAGAAAAATCTGCCAGTAGCAAAGGCAAAAAAAAATAGTGGTACTGAACTATGGTCAAAGACCAAGTTAAGGAGGTATGTAAAGCTTGCAAGCTAAAAATATGTGAAGTAGAACATGAAAAATGAAAATCCCTATATGCACTAATTCTTTATCCACACCCTGGTTGTAATTACCCTGTCTTGGTCAATGCTCACTTGCTCTTTACTCTCCCCCTGCCCATCTGCTCCCCTCCGCAGCCCTCTGCTTCAATAGAAGAGGCCCTTCTTCTAGAGGTTGGGCTTTTTTGTCCCTGAGAGCGTGCCTTTGTATTTTCTGCTAGTAAATACGTTATTTGGGGATAATTTGTACTAGTTGTAACTTCTAAACAGATTAGTGTCTAGCTGTTCTTTACATGTAGAAGAATCTTGGCGATATCAAAACAAACTGACATCTTTCTAGCTTGTATGTATGGTACTCAATTTAAGGTAGCTAACAGAGATTGTCGTCTTTCTCTTACAGATGTGTGCAATAGTACCAATCTTCCTGAAGTTGAAATCATCAGTCTACTGGAAGAGCAGCTGCCTCATTATAAGCTAAGAGCAGATACAATCTATGGTTATGACCACGACGACTGGCTTCATACACCTCTTATTTCTCCTGATGTGAATATTGACTTAACAACTGAGCAAATAGAAGAGACCTTGAAATACTTCCGTAAGTCAAAACTTCAGAAATTATACTGGGGAACAAATAAAATAGTGCTATCTTTGTTATTTTCTCCAAAGTATCTGTGCAATTCTGTTACGACTGTGAAAGCAAGAGAGCTGTCTGTGATTTATTGCTTTGGTCTTCAAGTTTGTGGTAGATAGAAAACAAAGGAAACATTTAATCAGGAACAGCAGTTGCATTTGTAATTTTTGTGTGCTTCTCTTCACGTTAGCAAATATTGATGAAACAGAAATACTTCTTTTTGCTTGTGATCTCTCTGGCAAGAGACTGAAATTTATCTATCTGTACAACATAGAAAGCTGAGACAAATATGTTTCCATATTTGCTTTTTTTGACTATATTCTCTGACACATTGCAACGTTGTCTGATGGTACTGTGTGCCAGCATCACGGCATGACATCAAATAATTTTCTGCAGCTTAAACTTGCAGGAAAAACTTGTCAAGAACCAAACTGAGCAATTGGTTAAGATGGTTTGTGCCTTTGTCCTTTTGTTCGTATTCATACTGTTTGACAAAAAGGTACCTTCTGTGCCTGAAGGGCAAGTGTGCAGAGTTGTGACCTTCTTGGGTTTTCATTCTTTTGTTTGAGCCTGTAGATGTTTTTATCGTGGTGAATAGATTCATGTCTCTCTGGGTTCTTCCACTGTGGGTATTGACTTTGCTATACAATTAGAGAAGAATTCAGCCACTAGTTGCAGATTAATAGAGTAGTTTATGATTAAATGAATCTTTCCCCACCCCACCCCCCTATGATTTCAACATGAAAATGCAATTGTGTTGCTCTTCTGAATATGTTGCACATTAAAATAGTGTGCAGAGCATCGAGCCAATAGGTACTATGATAACGATATGGTAGTTAAGACTTAACCAGTAGTGGAGTTACAGATATTACAGTAGCTGACAGATTTAGATATACTTACTGAGGCACTGTGCAGCGAAGAGGTGAGTTACAGGGCTCAATACAAACCTTTGCAAAGATGGCTTCATTGCATTTTGAAGCACCTGGACAATTCCCTTTATAAGGAGACAGGCTGGTAAGGAAAAGCATTAAGAATATGAAGAACTGAGTTTCTGACTTTTAATGCTTCAATAGAAAACATTAAGTATTTCAGTAGAGAGCTTAGATATGCTCTTCACCTCCCTCCAGTCAGTGGGAAGGGGGAGGAGGCAAGCTGAAGCTGATCTGTGGAATCGGTTGTACTACAACTCCTCCCTTTGTATCAGTCCGTTAGTGCTGTTATAATGATGGCAGAAGTTGGCTTAATGAAATGTTTTGAAATGCCAGGTTTCCAAAGTCTTTAGTAACTGGATTGGTCCTGTCTCACAAATCAGATTGTCTGTGTGGGTGGACTGTTGCAGTAACCATGGAGAGATGTTTTGCTAGTGGAGCAAGGAAGTAAAAAATCCATGTGGAAGCATCCTAATTCTCCCAGCAGAGTTGCTGGCAGGGCATGTCCCTTGCAATGGTGCATGGCTGTTGGAGATGGATACAAAACAAAGCTATGTACAACAGAGGAATGGGGTAGCGGTAGCTGCCTGGAACTGTGAGTAGTTAAACAGTTTATCCAGTTTCCAGCTTACAAGCACGATGACTGCAACTTTACCATGTTGCTGTGATTGAACATTTCAGCCAATCAACTGGCGTGAACGAAAAAAAATAGAGTGTAATTCCTGCCACAGCGTATGTTTTCTCCTTTTATTGGGAAATAACTGCTTAAAGAAGAGGAACGAAGCAAGGAGAACTTCCATCAATAAAAGTTTAGTCCTTAATATTTATATGCAGGTACTTGTGTATAGATAGTAATTTAAGACGTTTAAACAAATTTGGATTGCGTCTTCGACCGATACCCTGGAAACTGAGATCTCTGACTTTACCCTTGTTCGGTTTTTGTGGACAAGCCATATAATGCATCTATACATGAGAATGCAAGATCAGAAAACTTTGGCATGTTTGGAAATCATGGGACTGATTATAAACATTGGTTTATGAAAAAAAAAATTGTCAAAATAAAAATATTAAATGAGTTGGCAGAAAAGTCCTGTGAGTTATACATCAATTTGGAGAGTGTTTTCCAGGTTGTAGCTGCTTGCACAATGACTCATTTTCAGTGCAGCAATTAAGGCACTCCTTCTCTACCAGTTTAAGTTGTTTAAAAACCTCGGGAAGGGGGTGAGCAAATATGTAACTTGTCTCTTAGAAAGTTTTAGTATAATCTTACAAATTTACACTTATTTTCAAAATGGTATCCTTTGTGGTCTGAGATTTCTATGGATCTAGTTAAATAAACAAAAATGAAATTTCAAAATCACAGTTTTCATTAACTGAAGGAAGAACTCATCTGTTTTTGCAGCAGCACAAAAGGATTTGCTGCAAAATAAAAACTTTTATCAGAACTAAATGTGCTACACACAGATTTTTGTTATACCTTCTTCAAACATCTTAGAGATACTCAAGATAATTAAAATAATACTGATGCTGTAACTTGAGCTGGTGCAGAATATTTTTAGGTGTGAAATTAAGTCTTTGCTTATTGTTCCTGGTGGTGTAGTGTCGATGAGCTTTGAAACCAGGATGTTACATGAATAAATGACCAGGTTGTAGAGGAAGGGGTATGTTGTGGCTTTATTTGGGAGATGTTGACACGCAGAAATACTGGACAGCGAGAAGGATGTTTGGACATGTTTTAATATATGTAAATATGGTGCAATGTTAATACATATAAGTATGATGTCTTTTGTAAGGCTTCCTGTTACATAGGGAGAGAGCTTATCGGGAAGAGCAACATTTCATAACCTCTCACCACACCAGTTAAAAGTGTAACTACGTGGGTTGGAAATAGTCTGAATGGTAACTCAACAGTGACAGTCTTGCGCTGTAACTCATTGCTTTAATGATGTTCGGGTACCTACTGTGAACAACTGGAATTAGGGAAGGGGAACACTTCTGTTTTTCCGGTGGTTGTAATTGCACTCCTACTCCTCCATCCAAGTGCAGTGGAGGTTGATTTTTGGGGGGTGGTAATTTAGAGCAGCTTTTTTCCTTCCTTCTGCTGTAGGTTTTGAATGCGTTTGTGACCAGTTACCATATTCAGTGACTCTTTAACCTCTCTTGATTGTGATCCCTGTCTTCAGCTCTGGTTCAACTAATTATGTAAGTTTTGAACTAGATGGATGTCTGAACGTTTGAACCTCAGTACTGAATTACTTAAAAATAATTTGAGGTCCACAGAAGTAGGAGAGTGGGGTGTTCTAGATGTATGTATATATTTATATATAAATATACAAACATGTGGTTTTGTATGCATAAATAATAAATATCTAGTATATGTGTATTGAAGTACAATTGGATTTGTAGGTATCCTTTTGAAAGAACTTTAAAATACAGTGACCAGATCTTAAATCTCTACTGAAAATTAAAATAATTCCTCAAGTGCATTTTTAGTTAAGTCTTGTAAAGTGAATAAATAGCTTTTAAACTGTACTATCATCTTCATTTGTTCCTGTTTTAGAATGGCAACATGGAAGGCAGAAAACTTGCTTGTCAAAAAGGTTATATAAAAAGCTCTAACTGATTTGCAACCCCAAACCCAAATTTAAAACTGCATTCAGAAAACAGTGCTCTCAAGGACTATCTTAGAGAACTGCACTTCCAAATAATTTGTTTGCTGTTTAAAATGTCATTTTTATGAGTTACAGTACATGATTTCTGTATTGAGCATATGCACTTACATGTTCACATATACCCATTGCACATTTTATTATTTGTTTATAATTTGTTCTCATTATCCACCTTTTCTATAAACCAGACTTGTTAAGAGGGAACTTGTGATACTGCATACCTTTTTGTGATTTTTCTGAATAATACCTTTATATTTAATAAGAGAGGCTCTGTCGTGGTTCAGATAGATTCAGGTGTCTCTAAAGACCATTATTTGTGAAAGAATCGAAATTAATTGTAGTGACAGTATTCTCTAGTTGGAGTTAATCTGTGTTTGCATTTGCTCCCAGGAGAGAATCCATGGGAAATATAATTTCTAGGAGTGATTCAGCATATAAGGTAACTGGCAGCTGCATTGCTGCCCTTTGCAGTAGAAGCACTGAAATGATTGAGTTTTCTGAATAGCTGATGGGTGTTGGAGTGGTGTAGTCAAGCTTTTAAAGTATACAGATGCATTTTCATTTAGTTAAAAAGCAGATTAGCTAGTAGTGCTCACACACGCTTGTTTTACACTGACTGCACAGGTAACGTTTCAAGGGACAGAGGGGGCTGTGTTTTATGTTTATCATAGGAAGCATATCACAAGAGAACACTTGGATGTAGGGAAACAATAATTTTTGAGTGAAAATGACATATTAGACCCTACTGTAAAGGATGCATGGAGTACAGCTGTTCTCAAAAGTAACTTGATAATCACAAAATGCCATCTGTTCTAGTATTGTTATTTCTCCTTAAAATATGAAAATAAGCATTGATCATGTACTAAAAGGTAAACACGAGGGTGGATGGATGAAGAGCGAGCTTCAATGCAAAGATAAGAGTAGGAAGTGACTGTGGTCTGGGTGGGTTTTCAGTAAAATTAAGTATCTTTTGCAGCTTGTGTATAATAAGAAACTATACATTAAACTGCTTTGATTACTGAGTTCCAGACTAGCAAGACTTGTCATATGAAAGTCTATACAGAGCAAGTATTTGTGCTATTCTTGTATGCCTGAGTGCTATATGCCAGTGATGTGTATTTAATACTGACTCTATTTTGGTTCGCCGGTCTGCTGAACTTGTTCTGCTTGATCTTCTGACCATGTGTAGTGGTTACAACTGAGTCAAGATATGACCTATGAAAATAAAAAAGCAATGAGATTTGAGTGATGTGGATGTGTGTGTGCATATGGTGACTTCAGTAATTACTGAAAACCTAGGTTGTCTGTTGAGCACCTCTCTGTTCTCTGTCAGTAAAACAAACTTACAAACTGGTTTTTCTTAGTATTTTTTTAATAGCCCTGTTCTCGTAGGCTTATACAGATGTGTAAATTGTGATACAAGGTAAATCCAGTAATAATGCTGCAGAGCTATGTGAGCTAAAATCACTTTTTCAGTGCCACCTTCATATTTCTTAAATTCTTTGTGATACTTGGATGATATTTTAGTCTTTACAATTGCAAAGCATTGAGTTCTGAAAAAACATTAATTGTTGCTTTTGTGATATTTTACAGTAATGAGGACTGTTCTGTCATTATTAGTAGAACCCTGAGTCTTCATACTCTTTTCACTGAAGAAAGAAAACTTTGTTTAAGTAAAAATGTCTACAACCTTATGCTGAGTCTAGTAATGGTCTGCCATTTCCAGCAAGGTGTTATACTGCCTGAACTCCTTTTAACAGAATGAAGGATGTGCATCAGAAGATACAACACGAGCAGTGGTGATCTCGCCTAATGTAAATTGAGTTGACTTCTCTGTAGTGGAAAAGAAGACTATGCGCCAGAGGAATGTTTGGATCCTTTGTCTTAAATCTTCCTCCACAACCTACATCAAAACTTTTAGGCCAAATACTGATTACAGCTGGCTATGTCATTCCTACGGGATTCCTTTTAGACAACTCGCTGATTTTGATTGGAATTCAGATGACTTTACAACAGAAGTTATGCTTTGAATTTTAAAACCTAGCTTTTGACTTTTAATAGTATTCTCTTAAGCTTCATGAAGATTACATACTGAATATTGTCATTGTAACTGTTCGGTATGAATATGCGAGGTTTGAAATCTGAGCAATAAAGAAGGGCATTTGATTCCTGAATGACTTATGAAGAATGTCCTTGCAATTTCTGGACTACATGCTAAGATTAATGCTGGTTTATAACCAGCTGGTGGAAATGTGATGAGTTTCCTTCTGTGTTGATCCATGCAGGATAACAGTCAACAGTGACCCTTAGCTATACTGCCGTGGCTTGTTAGAGCAGATTTTCTGTCTTCCTGTTCCTTTTTGTTTTTGAGATCCTGAGTTCAGTCCCCAACCGCAAAGGCCGGCAGTCACAGAATCTGCTG
Source organism: Falco cherrug (assembly GCF_023634085.1). Lineage (NCBI taxonomy): Eukaryota > Metazoa > Chordata > Aves > Falconiformes > Falconidae > Falco > Falco cherrug. Next base: position 98,021,778 of record NC_073700.1, read on the forward strand.
AGCAGTGTCATTTGAGCATGGACACAAGGCTACTTAGACCTCCTTTTCAGCTAATTTTTGAGGATATTGGTGGTGGAAAGAGGAATATTTAAATATCCAAGCGTTTTAATTTTTTAGCAACTTTTGGGGGGAACTTAAGCTATAACCTGGGAATAGGCAATCTAGAGAATTAGTTCTTAAAATTTAATATATATAATAAAATGAAATGAAAATTCCCAACAATGGCAGTTGGGAAATGGAGTCTTCACACTTGGATGAAGATAACTTTTGGGAGGAGCTGAACAGTGTATTAGTGCTGTAGCTGTTCTTTTACATTCTGAAATTCCAAAGCACATCTTTTTCATTTTCTTTATATGCTTCAGACAGAAGGCTGAGCCAGCCCCTACAAAATTAACAAAATAAAGCTGATCTGACCTAAAGCATAATCAAATAAATCAAATGTTACCTCACCAGTCTCATTAAACTCTGGAGGCGGAGTGCCTTTTAAGGCAGTTTAAAATAAAGCTGCACAAATATATGATACAGCAAAGTGATGCTCCATCTCCCCGCCCCCAGCTTAGGGCACGCTTTCAGCTGGCGGCTGGGGAGAGGTCTGTAAGAGCCAGGCCTAGGGCACAGCTTTCCAGGCACAGCCACCAGACACAGCAGCTTGCCTGAGTCTGGGTTCTGCCTTGGCAGCTTATGAGGACAGGGCCCAGGATCATCTGGGAACCCTCTGAGATACTTGAGGGTGCCTGCTGCTGCCCAAGGTATGTGGAGCCACGGGGATATGGGCCCGAGGAACTGTCAGGTGCCCTTGATCCAGGGGTGCTCGGAGCCTTCATTGCAGCTGCTGCTGGTTAGGGATGGTCAGTCACCCTTTTAGGTGGTGCTTGGGAGAGCCCTAGGTGGCAGCCAGGCCCGGAGTGCAGCTAGCATGCAGCGCTTTGTGTGGAAGGTGCAAAGAAGGGGCCCTCATTGAGTGATGAACAGCCTAAACTTTCAGGTATGGTGGCGTTGTGCCACAGGGTGCATTCCACAGGTTTTGGACCACCTGTCCCTGCCAGGGCAGATACTGGAACCCAGACAGAACTTCAGATGGTGGATGCAGCCCTGCAAGTCCCAGGCTGCTGGGAGTGCCTGGGGCCTCTCCCTGAGGTAGGGAGAGATGGCCGCCTTTTACACAGGAGGCTTGCTGCAGGTGAAGAGCTATCTCCAGGCAGAGAAGCTGAGAGGAATTCAGCAGGCTGCGCAGCATTAGGGGGGTTGAGAGACCTAGACAGGATCCCCGAGGAGCTGCTGAGACACTCCAGAGAAGTGACTCCAGGGACCTTGATGAGCTGGAGAGGTGAGTCAGTAAGAGCTTGTGCAAGTCAGCAGAGGGAGGTGCCAAGTCCTGCATCTGGGGAGGAGCAACGCCATGCACGGTGCGTGCCTGGCTGGAAGGCAGCCTTGCAGAAAAGGGCCTGGTGGACATCAAGTGGAACATGAGCCAGCAACATGCCTGTGCTGCAAAGGCGGCTAATGGTATCTTGTATTAGGAGGAGTGTTGCTAGCAGGTGGAGGGAGGTGACTGTTCCTCTCTACTTGGTACTGGTGGGGTCACACCTGGAGTGCTGGGTCCAGTTCTGGGCTCCCTGATTCTGTATTCCTTCAGTGTAATGCAACTTGCATTCCTTTCCTCTCCCAGGAAGCTGCAATCATGACTGTCAGCGGCTTTTTTCACCTCCTTGTTAGAAAAATAGGTCATAACCATGCTGCTGTAATATTTTAGTCTATCCAATCAAGAGTGATGTTAAGCTCAACAAATATTCTTGTTGTCTCCAGGAGAAATATAACAACAGAAATCAGAGATTGTAGTTTACATTATTTCTAAATGGTGAACAGTTTACAAATTTGATTCTTTAAAGCTTTATTCTTCGTTTGCTTTATGCTGGATAGGGGTGTATTCTCCTAAATGTCTGTTTCTCGCTGTCATGGTCTCATTTAGAGCATTTGAGTATGCCCAGTGATACCTTAATTAACCTATGCAGCTGGTTTTGCAGGTAGGTTGCTGAAGACCATATCTATTTTGATTTTATACACGTGCAAATATAGTACTCCTCAGTAATAATTTGGGGGAAGGGAGAAATAATCTTCTCATGTGGAAAATAGGTTTTTGTCCTTAAGTAACTTCATTTCATCTGTCTGCCCCTGTCTCATGTTAAATCATTTTGTTTCAGTGGGAGAAGTTAGATTCTTCTCTGCATCAGAAGGGTCTTTTGTCTACCAGGTGAGGTCAGTGTTTAAACACCCTTATGGTGTTGGAAGGGACCAGCTCTGTCCCATCGGCAGGAAGTACTTGTACCATTTTGAAGCCCTGAATAGCAATTCCATTTTGACAAAGGAGAGTTGATCAAATCTGAAGCACCCATTTTTCTAAATACCAATTCTGAAAGCTGCTGATAACAATGCTTTTCACTGCTCTGGTTCCACTTTTCAGATTGAGCAAGCCACAGTGACATCTTGCTAAGCAAAATAACTATAGTGGAGGAGTCTCTGTCTAAAGTTGCAGAGTTGTTGCTCTGACTAAGTGTGCAAGTCACAGAATGACTGCTGTTCAACTGTTCTTTTAGAAGGTGAAACACCAGTAACTCTTCACTTCAGTAAATGAGATTCCAGTTTAGAAAGAACAGCATGCCAGCCTGTCCTTGAAAATCATTTGGACTTGTAAATATGCTTGCTTTCCTTTCTAATGTTCTTTAACTTACTTGTTTTTTAAAGTCAGTTAAAAATGTCAATTTGCAAAGTAAGTATTATGGCAACCCTGACTGTTAACAATATGCATTGCATAGTGATGGTCTGTACAGCTGCTCCTCTGATGGAAAGGGCTCCAGGTGATGTTAATGGACAACTTTATCCTGAGTGGTGGCGACTGTAGAAAATAATGAAAGGATATGGTGTTTAATTATCTGAACATCCTGATGTGATGCTGCAGCCAAAAGAAGAAATGTGACCCAGAGTTAATCAAATGGGAGGTAATGCACTGTTGCAGCTGTCAGGGAAATACTCCATCCAGCTCTGGTGTTCAGTTTCAGAGGATCCTCCTGGAACTGGAAAAGGTTTGGAGGAGAAAGCTGAGAATGACCAAGCATGGGAACTCATGATTTATAGTGACATAGTTTGCAGTGACACTCTTTGTATACTTTATTTGCTAGCAGAGATGACTTGCTGCTGCTTTGCACCCTCGCAACATGGTTCGCTGCATCCTCGAGTGTTCTCCTCCAACTTTCTTGAGAGGCCATGTTTATAAATGAGGTAGTTGCAATTACCTTAGTCAAAAATTCTCTTCAAACAAGGGAAAGGAATTGTGTGAATTTTGTAGCCTGGTTAATTTAGGCAGATCAGTGTTAACCTATGGTATGGATTTATTCTAGCAAAAAGGAAGGAGGAGAGGGCTTAAAAGCTTTTTCAAGCCAACTTTTCTGCTTAATAAAACCCCTTTGTAACGGCAAACTTGAGGAGTGCTCAGTCTAGGTGATCACAGTTGGCTACCAGAATTTTTTATCAGTCTGCATATTTTGCTCTGTGGAGAACAAGTAAAAGTGGTGGGTTTTTGTTTGTTTGCTTGCTTTGAAATTAACCATAGAAAAAATGGAGCAAAATCTAGCAGCTGGAAGAGAATGTTGAATGCATGTGAACAACTGTATTTAGCTTTGGAATAGGAAAAAGCAGATTCCTTTTAGTCACAAATCTATTATCTGAAATCTTTCTTAACCTTAAGTTTTATATGAATGTTTAGGTAAGTAAAAAAAACACATAAAAATCTCAGAAATAGTGTTGTAATATGGAGATGTGAATACACAGAGGTTCAATGTTGGTAGAAGCAGTCTAAAGAAAAATGTGTTCTGATAAGTTTTACATAAGATGAATCTGGTTTATAGCTGTAGGAAGGAAAAGTAGGGCTGCAGAGGCTGAAAGTAGGTTCTGCAAGGATGCAACTGATTTGTCAGCCTGGTCAGACTTTCATGTTGACAACTTGACAACCCTTCCAGCTCCCACTTTATGAAGCTACACTTTCTTATATAATTGAAGGGATGCTTGCATGTGGATATCTGGATATGTAGTATTCTGTCTGTCAAGGGTTTCTGTTTTCATGCTGGGAAGGCCATACACTTATCCCATATTTCTAAGTCTCTTGAGGAGTTCTGAAGTCATTTGACCACACAAGTGATTTTCTTCACAGAAGAAGAATGCCTTTCTGCATTATACCAATGTTTCCAATCAAATCTGTAGAAAAATATCATTAAAATGAACAAGAAGCCCCAAACCCCCACCTTGAGCTGTTTCTATCCCGTCTCATTGGAAAGGGGGGGTGTGTGCCGGGGGGAAGACAGTAAGATGAAAATTCTGTCGTGTTGAAGATTTCCTTTGTTTAAAATGTCAGGAATTAAAAAGGAGAGAGTCCCTGCAGCAATTTAAGCTTGTAGCCAGTGTTTGTATTTTAAATGCTTGTTTAATAGCATTACCAGACTGAAATTACCTTTTGGACAAAAATAATACAAGTGGAACAAATAGCTTATATGCAGAGCAATTGAGTTAATGTTGCCATAGGAACCTTTATTTTTCTCTGACAGTATTTTAACAGTGTAGCCTTAATTGCGTTTAATAGCGTGTGCAGTTCTTGCAGAATTTCAGTTATGCATACTCACAAGGCAAGACTGAGCTAGGGCTGGATTGCCTTGTCACGTTCCTGTTTCAAGATGGCACATTGTGACGGCAGAATGATCACATTTGGCAAAAAAGGTTGCGCTATTTGAAATGTGATTTGTTTAAAGATAATTTGTATGACTTTGTCCAAAGGCTTTCAGTGGCTTTTATATAATCCTTTGTGACTTACCTACTTGAAGTTCATGTATGCTTATTGTGTTGCTTTCACATCAGTATTGGGTGTAACAAAAATCTGATCAGCAAAATAAAGCCAAAAATAACACAGTCTCTGTCAAAATGCAAATAAGTTTTGTTTTTCAGACCCTTGTTATTTCAGTGTGCCTCTAGATTTCAAGAGGTAAGGTTAGCTTGATGCAAAAGCATTGTAACAGGGGGAGCCTCTGTGGGGAAATCATTATGGTCTCTGCGCTTTTCATGTACAAGGGTAGAAGTTAAGAAGACGTTAAGATTTCCTGACCTGTGGTGGGTACAGAGGGGCAAAAGCTGTGGCAGCCAGAGCTCAGATGCAGACTGTTCAATTCTTGTTGACTTTGCATTTTGGTATCCTGTAAATGAGGGAGAAGCGCCAGTAAATATGGCAGTGCCTTGGTTAAGGGTGTGCTTCTTTGCTTTGAATTAGCCACCCAAGAATCACAGTGCTTCCAGCCTAGAGCAGGTTGACTGACTTCATTTGGGTATTACACCAACTCAGTTGACCACCAGTAATAACTGAAGTACCAACATTAGACCTCTTCATCTGGAGACTGACTGCAGGAGAGCTGCAGGCCTTGGCCCCAGGTGCCTAATGCTGGCCTATGAAGGAGAACAGACAGGGTCCTAAGAGTAAATAAAGTTGGACAAAACCAGTGGTTTAGAAACATGGGCTTCAATTTGCTGCCCAGCCAAGAACATCTCACAGGGGCAAGGGGGAACTGTATTTGCGGAAGAGCTCTAGCACTTCCAGTCTCTATGAAGCTTTGAAGTTCACAGTGGTCTGAAACCATGTGCCCTTGTTCCTACTGCCTAGGAAGTTAAAAATGAGTGTTTTGTATAATGAAAAAAGTTCAAAGATCTTAGTCAGTGGCAATTAAAAAAATTAAGTAAATGGGTGGAGGCCCTTGAACTACAAAATCACAGAAGAGCAGAATGGTTGAGCGTGGAAGTGACCTCTGCAAGTCATCTGGTCCAATCCTCCTGCTCAAAGAGTGTCCCCTATGCAGGCTGTGACAATGCTCAGTCACCCTTCTATTTAAAAAAAAAAACAAAACCAACAACAAACCAACCACAAATTCTTACGTGCAGCATGACCCACCTGTGTTTCAGTTTGTGCTAGATGCCTCTGGGCATCACTGAAAAGAGCCTGCATCTGTCATCTTTGCAGCCTCTGTTCAGATATTTATACACATTGGTAAGATCCCCCTGAGCGCTCTCATCTCCTGGCTGAACAGTCCCAGCTCCCTCAGCCTTTCCTCATAGGAGAGATGCTTTGATTCCTTGGCCTTTGTGGCCCTTTGCTGGACTCTGCCTCCAGTAGCTCCATCTCTCTCTTAACACTGGGGAACCCTAACCAGACGTAGTACCCCAGGTGTGGCCTCACCGGTGCTGAGTAGAGGGGAATCTTGTGCATATTGCCAAATAGGTTACAATATTGTAGGATGAACACGGGGATTTCTGCACCCCGACACACAGACACCCTGACACACCCCGACTTAGAAACATGTTATTTTCCAGTGGAAGTAATGTGCCTGCAAACAAAGGTGTATTTGAGTTTGGCTGTCACCTGGAACTTTGGAGCTGAGTGAATAGCATGCTCAACTGCCACTGAAAAATGTTTGGCAGATGCATGAACCGATGTGTTAATCTGTGCTTCAGCTATCAATCTATAAAAGGGATGTAGCAATTCCCAACCTCAGAATTACTGCAGTGTTAATTTTTATACCAGAAAAGTTGAAATACTAATGCGGTCATGAAATGTATGTATTTTCCTTTGCATAGCTTGACTATGTCTTAAATATTGCTGTTACATAGAGCAAAGTGGTACCAGTCAGGGAGTAGAATATGTGGTAACAACATAGAGAAGACATGACTGAGAGTGAGCTTAATAGAAATCCGCGAAATCATGAGTGATTGGAAAGGAGAGATTGAGCATTCAGATTTCAGAGCTGGAAGCAGTGAATTAAGTTAGTAAAATTGAGTTGCAAAGCAGAAGGTGAGGGCTTCTTATATCATGAATAGTAGATGTGTGGAACTCCTTGCAAGAGGATGTTGGAGGTTCTGAAAATGTATACGGGCGCAAGAATAGACAGGGAAAGTCCATCAAGAACTGCTAAAACTAGACACTGTATCTGTATCAGGCTGTCTCTGAAGCTGGAAAAATTGGAGGTTGGGAGGGCAGTTGAGGGAAGTATTGGCTGGTTCTCCTTTACCCGCTCATGGCTGTTCTTGTAGATGGAGCCTTTGGCTGGGCAGACACCTCCTTACTCAGACCCAGTATGGCCTACTACCTTGTGTTATTAACATACGTGATTCTACTGGTGTTCATAAAGGAATACAGTTTCCTAAAAAAGGAGGAGAAAGGGCTGAAGAGTATGTGGCTGTTATGCACAAAATGGATGTCAGTGCCTTTGGTAACTGTACCTGCTCAGATTCAGACATGCTTATTGAATCGCTGTTTGGTGATGATTTAACACCATCTCTTTCTCAGACAGATTTTCTTCTAATAGCTTAAACCATTCTATTTTGTGCTGCAAAAATAAAGTCTTCTCTTTCATTTCCAAAACACTGAATACAGACATTAAGCTAATCTGTGTGACAGTCTTCAACATTTTTAGGAATAGAGTAGTGAAAGTTTGTCCTAACCTCTTGTTTTCAGCTGTGAAGCTCAGATGCTTGGGAAGAAAAAAAGCCCAAACCCAAAAAAGGGTCAGTCGTTCATGGACAGGGCAAAAGTAGAAACAGATTAGCTTTATTGCAAAGGGAAATGTATTGCTGTCCTGATGTTTCTGATTCTTTCATTTTTTTGTTTACCACTTTTGCAATAACAAGATGCATAAAGGATTCTATTATATCAGCCCAGAATAGCGTAACAAAGCTGTAACGTAGCTTAATTTTCCATGGGGAAGGCAGGCTTTTATCAGATCGGGGAGGAGAGTAGTAATGGACTAGATTTTCATTATTAATGTACTGCATGTAACCGGTGAATTGTGATGGCATGATGGTGCTGTTCAGTGAGCAGTCAGCAGAGAGTTGTATCATCTTTCTGAGTAAGGATTTTTGCTTCCAGCATGGAGGGGTACTTCTAGTCCATAAAGCCAGAAAAGCAAAATGCATTTTCTTTATCTCTGCATTGCTTCTGGTGCCAGCTCGTCTCCATAGCAACATGTTAGACTGAAAGAGATGTGGAGACTAGGGAGGAAAGGAATGAGTTAGAATCAGCCAGGCGGTGGTGGTGTGTGTCCCCTACGTCAGCGCATCAGCCTTTCGATAGGATGATTTTGTTAACACCCATCCAAGGCTCCTGTGCAGAGCTTCTTTATTAGAGGAGCCGCCAGGGCATCTGCTTTTCCCTTCTGCATCCTTTTTCTGGTTTTTATTTTATTTTTATATTTTCCAAATACACCCTCCGCACCCCCCTTTTTATTTTAGTTGCCTCGTTGAAGATGTGCAGCTTATTTTCAGCTTCCTGTGAGCTTCCTTGCGCTGTGGTATTTCGCCAAGGCAGGAAGGCATGGCTGCATTTCACTTGACCTTAGCAGAGAAGTGAAATCTCGTCTATGTTGTTGAAGGATACTGACTATGCAGAAATTTATTGAAGCAGATTATTATGAACTGGACTGGTATTATGAGGAATGCACAGATGGTAAATATTTATTTGTAGTCTCTTGTTGCAGAATTTGGAGCTTGTAAGATTGGAGCATCATTATTCAAGGGTTTAAAAAATGAAATACCTAGAAAAAGGTACCCTGGTGTAGTGGAGATGCCTGCATTTCTGTTGCAGCTGAACATCTCTTGTGAGTGTGCTACAAGAGACTCAGCCGTATAGCTTTCTTTTTTTCAAAGGGAGTGGCAGAGGAGTGTATGTACTGTATGAGCAACCTTTGGGCAGGGGCAGTGGTATTTGAAATGATAACTGTATGTATTGAGCTAAAATTAAATACACTTACTGTAAGATTCTGTACTGGTTTGAGTTTTAAGTCTGTTTTTTCTGCACTACCAATATGCTGTAATATGTATATATTTAATGTGTTAATAGGCAGTATGTGTTTTCTCACTGGTTATTTGTCTGTGAAAGACGTTTGAAACTGGAGTTTCCTAAAAGTGAGCAGGTTAACTTTTTGAATTGGAAAACTATCTTCTGGGCCTTCTCCAATTTTTCTAATGTTTGCTTGGGTGATTATTTCTTTATCAGAGTACTGAATGTTTTCATCAGACTTCTGACAGAAGGCACATGAGGAAGAATAGGGAATGGCTAAAACTGTATTCTCTGCAGAGTGGAAAAATCAAGATTTCTCATTGATGGCATTCAGTGATAACCTGTAAAAGAAAATGCAGCCTTTGGGAAAGCAGTAGTTATATATGGATTTTATTCTGGTGGGAGAGCTTGGTTTAAACAAGACAAGTTCAAGATCAAAGTGAAGCAAAGAGCAGAAAGGAGAGTAGGCCATGGGGATGTTGTAAGTATGTGTTACACAAAGATATTTTGTAGTGATTTGATAACAGTATCAGAGGGGACGTAAAGAGTAAAGATAATTGTGACAAAATTTTGAATGTGTTTTTATGGTCTTTTCAGTGGTATGTGCTTCCATTTATTTCTCTGTACTAGATCTTGGAACTGAATGCCATTTCAGAAACTTGTTAAACTTCTCTTATGTTTAATTGATTACAGGAGTCCAGGTATTCAAAGAGGAAAGGTGTGTATTTATTTGAAAGATCTGACCACTTTAAATTGGATTTAATCCATTATGTAACCTTTATCCTAGGTTTAACCCTAGTAAATACTGTAGCATCTGATTAATCTGCATGATGTAACAAGCTGAGTTGGCCTGGTTTTAGAAGCTTTAGAAATAGAACAGTTATGCTGCCATTAAAAGCAGTAGCTGATTTCTACACCGCCCCCCCCCCCACCCCCCCACCCCCCAGGTTAAATGCAGATAACCTTTTTATTGTTCATTTTTATGGTCCTTTGTCTGGTCAAAGCGTTGCTATGCAGAGGTGTGGTATGCCTGAATGTCTGAGTGAAGAGCCGATCTGCTCATCAGTTCTGTCTTAAGGTGTGTGCTGCACTGGAGAAACTATGGGAGTTCCATGGTAGTGGAATAAGCAACAGGTGTTAGGCAAGCATTTAAATCCTTTGTGGGATCAGGGCCTCAGGAGCACTAGTGGTTGCTCTGATTCTGGGCTTACGAGTTTTCCTGTGAGCGCTGAGCCGCCACCCAGCGTACTTCTTCCATGACCTGAGACCTGAGTATGTGCGTGCTGGCTGCTTGAAGTGTTTGGGAAGGTCTCCTCAAAGAGAAAGCAGCGTTTAATGTCTCATAGGGAAACCATTTCTCCGGTAGGTAAGGCATAATACTTTCTTAAAATTACTATTTTTTTAAAAATTATTAAAATATTACTTCTTACATGATGGAAGCATAGTGCTGTCAGTCCTGTCTCAGCCTCTCAGGTGAGTGGTAGCCCTCCAGGGTTTCTTGGAGCCTTTACGGGGTTAATGTTCTTTTGCTTCTCCCAGTTGAAGTACACAAGAAAAGGATTTGAGAGGTGCGGTGGAAGGCACAGTCTTTGGCCTTCAATACTGGCACATTAACTTGGGTTTGAAATGGTATTGACCTTTTTCCTGTTGATGGAAAAAGGTATTCTAATCGTAGTGGGAGACAAAAGAAATTTTTATAGAAGAAAATGGAGCTTTTCCAAAAACCTGGAGCAGATGGCATATTATAAGAGATGCCTGTCTCTTGATTGATGTTTGATTTTTCTGCCATGTATTTGTCAATACCAGAGTCATTTGCCTGAGAGTCTTTTTATATTCTGTAGAGAGTGATAGGCAGTTGCGGCTCAGCTGACCTGTTTTGAATATCTATTTTAGGACAAGATGAAGATAGTTAAAGAGCTCATTTCTCTGCTATACATGAACTCTCTGGAGCTCAGATGTATGCATGCATTCAATTTGTGAATCCCACCCAGTTCACCCTTTTTGGTAAATGTAACAGAGGAGAGTTGGTGGTACATTGAAACTAATTGGAAACCTCACAAGATACTATCCTACAGTATTATTTTTCTGATTAATTTGTTCATACATTTTTTTATCAGAGCTGCTGAGACTCAGATTTCCATGTAAAAGATGTGACTTCATCTCTTTTCCTTTTTTTAATAACTATTTCAGCAGCATGTGGTTTCTTGCTCTTCAGAGAAAAAAAGCCCTCTAAAATTACATCAGGCTATAATGCTATCATTTAACTTAATAGGTAAAAAAGTGACTCTCACTGTTACTTCAGATTTAATGAACCAACAGAGTAATGATGTCTTCAAATTGGGTTTGGTGGCAGTTATTTTTTTTTAATACCTTGCAAAAAAATTAACATGCTCAAAATTTGCCATTTATAAATCTTTACAAAGACTTTCTAGGGTTGGAGTAATGAATTAATCCCTTTAGGTAAGGTCCCCTACAGAGTTTATTTTTGGTAGGAGTAGATGGAAATAAGACAATAAAATGTCATACTGTTTGAATAGCATTACAATAAAATTAAACTTCTGTAAATAACAACTGTTACACTGTGCTTTTTAAATAATTTTCAAGTATAACATTTTATAATATGAGCAACGGTTGTCACCTTACTTGGCATTAATTAAATATATTGCGTAGGTGGAATGCGAAGGGGAAAGAGCTGGGTGTGTACTTGGGTAGGGAAGTAGCTATTTTCACCTCAGACTTTGAGACTGACAGAACCAATGATAAAAGAAGAAAAGATAAAACTTTTGTAGACATCTATCATGAAAGGAAGCAGTATAAAAGTCTAGGTTCATCTAGATGTTTGGGTGTTTTAGACAAAACCAAATAGATTCTTAAAAAAACCCACATGTAATGCAACTCGGGTGAAAAAAACAATGCAACACCCCCCCCCCCCCCCCCAAACTACCAAACAACTAAATAAACAGATAAATAGATACCCATAGAAATCTTTATGAATAGCCTTCTCCCCCTGCCTCTTTCTTTAGCCATTTTTTTTATCCTCTCAATGAACAATGCTTTGTAGAGAAGTCCAGGTTGACTTTGGCTCAAATTACTTTTCTTGTGGTTTCTTCCATTACTCGTTTATTTCTAGCTGAACAACTTCATGCTAATGCCTGAGAGTTCATTGCCTACAATTCCAGGTGACTTTGTGTATGTGCAATTGGCTCTTTTCTCCTGCTTTTGTGGGCCTTGAGTTTCAGCAATTCTTGTGGAGAAGATGGTGCTTTTTCCTTTTTTCCCTGCCAATCCCACTGTGTGCCCTGTTCGTTACACATGCTGAAGCTTCTAACTGCTTTTATGTTTGCTTGAGCAACTTTATCTCACTCTCTTTGTCATTCCAGCACACCTTATCCTGGTTTTGCTCTTCTCTAACTTTCAACCCCTACCTGTATTTTCTTCCTGGTCTCGTTGAAATTTTTTCATCACGTGATCACATGTTCTGTTTGCAGTTACTGTTTGGAGCTTTTCTCTGTTTTATTTTCCACTGCACTGAAATAATTATCAGCAAGCTCCCTAACTTTCTTTTTCATTGAACAATAATTAATAATGTTAAGGTTTGTTCTCCTTGACCTCTCAGCCACTTTAAGAATGTAAGAATGATTACTTGCCTTGCCTATATTGTGCCTTTACAGATGTAAGACTGCGTCCTGGTTCCCCTCTGCTCCCCCCCACCACCCCACTCCCTTTTTTTTTAAGTCACTCCTTTAAGGTAGCATTAGAAGAATATTTTGTATTCCCTGCTGCAGCTCTTAAGAGTTCTTGGTTCTCCATGTTTCTTCTCTGTGCACCTTAATTACGGGTAACCTTGCAAACACACCTCTGTCATCTCTTTGGGTGGCACAGTCAACCATTTTCCTTAAAATCCGCTTCCCATGACATCTTACCCCATACAGCAGGAGTTTAGCTGACGGTTGGGCATTTATGATGAATCATCGTCTCCCTCATATATTAGCCTCTTTTGTCTCTGGCCCTGTGGACAGAGTAACCCTGGTGTTACTGTGGGTGTTGGGTGGACGCTGACTTGTGGCATCTAATGCTGTCTAAATCTGTGAGAATCTTACAAATGCCTGTTGCATCCAACCTCTGAAACAGCCCTTGCTCTATAGGTATGGGGCTAAAATTCTCATTCAGGTTGTTCTTGTTTTGCTTCTGTGTCCTGTATCTCTATACTTGATAAATATGGTTGAATTTTGCTTATATTCATGTAATCATTGATACCATTTCCTAGTTTTCTGCTTTTTGCTATGTCACTTCTTGTTCTTTATTCCTCCATTGACTCTCTATTCAGTCAGACCTAAGCTACTTGTACTTGTATGTTACCTCTATGTATTTCAGTATGGAGGTATCTTTCCTCTTTATTCTGCTCACCTGCTGAATTTCCAGGTAGGCTTTTTCCTACTTCATCCCATTTTGTTTCATTTTTGCAAAAGTAACATGCTGTCCTTTTGGTTGAGTTGACAGAAGATAATTTGGGTGGGATTTTGAAAGAGTGGGAAACATGCAAAACCTGTGAAAATTTAACAAGCTAACTTTACTTGACTGAGCAAAGCACATGTTCAATGACCAATTTATCTTCCCTCCCTGAAAAGCCCACCCCAAAACACCCACATTTCTTCAACATATTTAAAATCCGAGTGCTGCCGTTTCAGGTGTTGTTTTTAGGATTTGTTTGCTTACAGAGACTCTCTTTGCAGCATTGTTATTATTAGTTAATTGTGGTCAAAATTAATGTGGTTAATTGTGGAAAATTTTATTGATAAGGAAAGGTTAGAATTATTTGAATACATTGGAGTTCCTTGGAAATAATGACTCAGGACATGAGGGTTTGTTTGTGTTGTGTCCAGCCTCACCCTTCTTCAAACGAGCTCCTAGTTCGCGTGTTTGCCGTTTGATCGCAAAGTTGCTGAAGGCCATCTGTACCTTAGTGCAAGCTTCGCATGAGGAATGTGCATCTGTGTGCTTTAAGGATTGCAGCTCACTTAGCAAGCTTCCTGAAGGAAGTTAAATGTCTTTCGCCGCTAATGCAGAGCAGTGATTGCAGCAAATATGCCAATTTTACTTTGCAGTGGCAACCCGTAAAAATGTGTGTTCATTCTGGTATATTCTTGAAGTTCCTGAGTATGTATTTATAGGAAATATTAAAAATCACTTTTGACTCTTTCCTGATTAGAAGGTATATTTTCAGAACCATATGCAATGTAGCTTTTCCCCTCCTCCATAGCTGCTTATTGTTTGGTATCTGTTGGAAACCTGGCTCTTAGTCTTTAGAAAGTCAATATTCCTGCACTATTAGAAGGACTTAATGCAGAATAGCACTGAAAATGAGTTGATAGTGTAAGGGTGGGGTACACATTCCTTCTCCACCCATTAGTAATTTGCATCAGCATTTTTCATACACTGATATCAAAGTGGGCATTGCAACACTTATCTTCCAGCTTTTGAATGTCAGAGTCCTCCTGTGTGGCATGAGTTCACATGAGTCACAGTTCAGAAGTCAGCTTGTGGAAATACTCATTTATTCTCCTTATATTGTCATTTAGCCTGGAGAGAAGGTGGCTCAGGGGAGACCTTACCACTGTCTACAGCTACCTGTAAGGATGCTGTAGTGAGGTGGCTGTCGGTCTCTTTTCCCAAGCGACCAGTGATACAAAGAAGACAGGATAGTAGAGAGGAGAGGAGAGGAAGCGGTCTCAAGTTGCACCGGGGAGGTTTAGGCTGGATATTAGGAAAAAGTTCTTCACCAAAAGGGTTGTGAAGCATTGGAACAGGCTGCCCAGGGAGGTGGTTGAGTCACCATCCCTGGAGGTATTTAAAAGACCAGTAAACGTGGCACTTAGGGACGTGGTTTAGTGGTGGGCTTGGCAGTCTTAGGTTAATGGTTGAACTTGATGATCTTCAAGGTCTTTTTCACCTTAACAATTCTGATGCTATATGTATCTTGGACAGCAACGTGCATGTTTTCAGTGTATCACCCACTGCCCTGCTCTCCTTTGTAAGCTAGTTGGTTAGCTATAGTGAACACTTGCCAGCAATATTAAACCCATAGTATGTCAACAGGGTTGGCAGGGGTGGACTCCTCTGTCCCTAAGTTTAAAAAGGTGCTACTGGCATTTTTTTTAAAATGAGTTTGTTTTGGTTATTCTCTGAACTTCCATTCTCTAGCTATTACTAAAATGTGATAAATTGACACTGGATGGCAAGTAGGTACTTAAGACTCTTACTGTCTTTTTTTATTTTATTTTATTTTAAAGAGTTTTGATTCACTGTTACAGGGGAGAAATGAAGACACAGGAAAGCTCTAAGGAGCCAGAAACTAGAAGTAAACCCTATTACATTGTTATTAAAATTGCATCTTTTAATGTCATGATAAGTGGAGAAAGGGACAATCCCATTTTTTCCCAAAGAGTTCTTGAGGCTATTGCTGCTGCTGAATATTGCAGTAAATTTTGGCAAAGGTCAGGTTAAGTTGGAGTAGTAAGGTCCTTCTTTATTCAGAAATGAGTGTTCCTTTCCTCAGCAAGCACTTAATGTATTTCATATCCTTTGGCTATTTTTAATATAAACATTGGTACAGTGTTTGTATATAAATATTAAGAGTTTAAAACATAAACCAGAATAATTTGTTGTGATTGTATAAAACAAGTTCTTTCCCATCTCGTAGTGCCTGGTACTCTCACACCACTGGAGAGGTGGTAGTCGAGAAATTGTTTCTATGTGATCCTAACTGTTACGTTCCGCTGGCTTGTGGTGCTTGGCTCCCTTCCTCCCCAGCAGTTAGGGCCCCTCGGGGGGTGATGAGCTGCCCTTGGCTTGCGGTGCCCCCATTTTGCCTGCCATAGGAATGCCTTCTGCAAGCAGCAAAGGGCACCTCTTTGCCATTGAAAAGTAAGGGAGGCAACCTGGCAAACATTAAATATCTACAGCCGCAGAAAGTTAAATAAGAAAGTTAACCTGCCCTATGTCTGTAGTCAAGTTTAGCAAACAATCTGTTGGAAACCAAGAGGTCTGAGCACAAGGAGGGAGTTTTCTTTGTTGTTGAACAAAGAGAGACGTCCACCCTTGAAAATGCATTAGGGTGCCCTGTGTGGACTTGAGGTATTTTGTTTCCCCACAGCACACAGTAAAGGCGACTGTGGAAAACGTGTTTGACAGCTGATGTGATATGTCATTTAAATGCTTGGTACAACCATAGTATTTTTTTGAAAAAGCAATAAAAAAGCTCCCTTCCCCCCCAGCCTGATTCTTTGCACAGTGGTGTCAGTGCAGCTGGACTGCTGTGCAAGAGCCAGACTCTTCTGCGCAAGAGCCTCAGCCTTCGAGACCTCTCTGCTGGGTGGGATTGGCCATGTGCGCAGGCTGTGGCTGCTTGCTGCTCCCCTGAAATCTGTTACTTGCAGCATTGGGCAACTTGAGAGGTGATTAAACTCCGTGAAGGTGCACACCCTTCACTAGGTGTGACAGTCGGAGGCTGGGTCGGGCTGTGCTGCCGAGACACTTGCAGGAAGCTACCACTTCACTTGGACGAGCAGGGGCAGAGGAGGGAGAACCTTGTTGACTGAGGAGTTCCGAGGACGTGGGTTTTCAGCCCACTTACTTTGTCTGGAATATGCTGGTGGAGCTGTTGAGCAGAAGCAGGCTGCCCTCAGAGCTGGTATGAGGAACAACATAAATCTTCTAGCAATTATTAGACAGATGGTCTCTTCCCTCCTCCACCCCATCTGTACAACAGAAAGCTGTTGTGCTAAGGACAAATACTCAGTTGCTCAGGAGCTCCCTGGCTGAGCATGTGAGTGAGGAAAGATGGTATCCTGCTTTGTGGAGACCTCGCTTTGCTCTCCCCCAAAATACAGCCTCCGGGGGAATGACTTCCCATCTCCTGTGAGACTAAGGCATCATATCGTGTCTGTTTGGGACGAGTTCAGCAATGTCAGTGAAGGAAGAGGAAAGCTTTGAATATGATTATGAAAAGGAAAGTAGGAGAGAAGGCACATTTAACAGGCAGAGCCTTGATATCTTGGAAGAAGGTACTTTTCACCTTTTGATTTTAAACTTTTACGGTAGTAGCAGATGGCAACGTATAAGTTATTTGAGTGATGTTTGTGGATTTAAATCTACTAAATTTTACTTTTTTTTAAATGTGTAGCCAGTATGTTCAGATGGAATACTAAGAAGATACTCATGAGCAGGATGGATCTTGATTTATATACACTACTTTAAAGAATAAATACATTATCAAAAGATATAGACTATGCAATATCTTTCTAATAATGAAACTGGATTTGGGAAATTATCTTTCTTTGGAATTGTACGCGGGTTTTGTATGTACATCTTGTGTGTGTGTTATGAAGCTGTGTGTGTTGTCATTAGGTACTTCTAAAAATGAGTAGAGCAAACAGAGCAACAATTTTGTGCTTGTCCATGAACTTGAAAGCGAACAAACAGAAAAAATCCAAGTTTTGGGTCTTGTGATTTAATCTTGCAACAAAACAAGCAACTGAACAATCTTGTCCTGCTTTGTGGAAATAATGGACATCTGCGTTCTGCAGGCAACTGGGCCGTTGGGGTGGGAGTGTGAGTGTATGTGCATTGCAAACCCTCCTGTGCACCTGCTGTATGCTGTGCACTGGCTGCTTCCCACCAGTCTGGCCATCTTTTTCAGGGCTTCAGGTGCCAAAAGTTAAATGTACCGTTTATATGATTTCATGTGCTGTAAATTTTGCTTGAAAATAGCAGCTTTACGCTAGAGAACTGTTACTTCCAAATACACTATCATAAAGCTGGTGTAAAGGTACTTTGAAAGATTTGTCAGCGCAGAGGATGTGACGTGCTGTGCATTTATACCCTTATGTACCTTATAGGAAAGAATTCCTGTGTCCAGAGCCCCAGTGGATGAAATGTGCTTTTTGAATCTTGTTTCATAGGTCTTTCCTGTAAAGATCTCCTCAGAATCACATATTCCACCTGGATTTTAGTCATACTTGGTCAATAAACCATCCGTCTCTCCTGTTGTGGGTCTCTGAAGGAAGCTGAGCTAACCTGTGTGCCTCTGCAAAGTGGAAAGGTGCTGGAGAGAATGCTGGTAGAAGGAAACTTAAAACTAGGGATTGGAGTGGGGAGGAAACTTATAAGAGAGGCCAACCAACACTTTCATATTTGATTCCTGGGGTTTTTTTAGTGATTAAATGGTTGCTGAAATGTACATCATGCTGTTCTTATTCTTCTTGTTGACTTTACCTTTTGTCCAGATCTAAGTAGTCTGAAGCTGTTCTTGTTGATTTTGAGAGAAAAAAAGAAAGCTTAGTTCCATCTGGGATAAATTTAGCCCTGTCCTTCTACAGTACCTTCCCTTCAAAAGCTCAGTATGTATTTGAAATGCCTTCTAAAGATGCTTTCTCTCCTCCACCTATACATTCAGGTCACCTACACAGTTAGTGTAGTAGTGATACAGGTGCACGAAAATGATGTATGGTATTTCTATGTATCTTTGCATGTGGGTGCACTTAGGAACGATAGTATTTTTCTTGGGGATGAGGTAATTCGTTCTATAAGTAGAGCAGATGGAAACACCAGCCTTTTCTTGCCGAACAAAAGAAGCATTCTAGCCATATCTGGCTATACATCTGGTATCAGAATGGACGATCTGAGAATATGGCTTACTTTAATCATTTATACTTATTGAAAAGAAGGGGAAAAATAGTGTGATTAAGACTCTTTAATTGTTTGGCCTATTCCACAGGCAGAACATGTACTCACTACTTGTCTGTTATTTCTGTGGTCATTTTGATGTTTTTTTTCCTGTCCCAACATGTAGGTCCTGTGACTGCCCTCAGTCCTGTTTAGAGATCCTTTGTCCCAGAACTAGTGGTGTACACTTGGCGGAGTTGCAGAATCGGTTCTCTTGATGAGTATGGGGAGCACCTTCATAAAGGTCTAGACAGAACAGTCCTAGAGTTAGTGCATTGCTTTGGAGTTGTAAGTTCTCCTGACAGCAACATGTTTACTCTTCATTTGATAAGCTGGTCTGTGAGCTGCCTACAGTGAAACTTTGTGCAGGGATATCTGCTGATAGACTCCTTAGGTTTTGTTCATAAAAGAATCTGAGTTGTGAAAGGACAGCCTGTCAGTTTTCTTTGGTTAGTGATTTGTTTGGGTCAGCTAATTCTGAAACTGGGCTGTGTTTTGATTCTTGCTTTTGCAGGTGGGACAGGAAAAGACTATTAGCTGTTTAGGACCTATGATAGCAGCTAGCCATTACTGTTTCAATTTACTAATGTAACAGAATAAAAGTCCTTGTCTAAAGTACTGGGTAAATGCAGGCTAAGACTCTAGCTGAAGTTTAATTAAAAAAAAAAAAAGAAAAAGAAAAAAGTTAAATCTCAAGTTCAGGCACTCTGGGGTCTCACTTGCAGGAAAAGTAAAATGCTTGGTTTGTCTTACAAAGACATTGAGTAGAATGGAGGCCATACAGGGCTCTGGAATCTTCAAACACTGAAGCAAAGAAAATGGAGACTAGTATTTCTTGAAAACTTTGGCACAGCCAATCCCTCCCAAAGAGTTGGAATAGGAAAAGGTCACGTATTTAAATGAGGGAGACCATGCAGAAAGATTTACAGTCCAGATCCTGATTTAAGCCTTACACCCATTTATTAGTTGCAAGGACTGCAGTCCAGACATGTCTTGACAGGAAATGGATGGAGGAGAATGTCAAGACAGTAATTCAATGGCTAATAATCAGCAATCCTGCACAAAAAGTTTTACTTTTAACAGAAGAGTTGTGCTGAGTTGTATCAGTGAACGGTGTGAACATTGCATTGAGGCGATGGTGAGTTCCCTCCGGGTGCTTTTCCTTATCTCCTTGGTTTCACTTTGTGGCTGTATTTTCTAAGTTACCTCATTTGATCTGTGTTTATGCTAATAGAAGGAGCAAGTGTGTGATGTTCTTGATGAAATTGCCTTTAACCTGATTCTTCATTCATCACAAGAAAATTTGGTGCAGTTCTTGCCTTGCTTAGAGGAAGTACTTTGAAATGGCTGCCTACCTGTGTATTTGACATAAGCTTTAGAAAAGAAAGAACAGCAAAATGTTTTCCCGAACCTGAGATTAAGTAATAGTGTAGGTTTGTATGTGAGGCTTTAACTGTGTGAGAGAAATGGTAGTGAACAAACACCCTTCAAAACATAGCTTAAATGACAAGATAAAATGTCTTCTTCAAGAAGAATCAGTAACTGCACCTTAATAGTAAAAGATTAATTTGCAAACTATGCCATTGAAATGACAGTAAGTGAAGCTGTAACATTTAAAAAAAAAAAAAAAAAAAAAAAAGAAGAAAAGAAAAAAATCTGTTGGCATTATCTATTGAACTTAAGGTAGTTATTTTTCACCGCACTAATATGGCCTTGCTGATGGAGTATGTATTGCTCACAACTTTGCGTTCTTCCAGACTCCTCCATGGATCTCGCCCACAGTGTGACTTGACAGTTGTGAAGCAGTTGGCAGGCTGTGACCACTCTTTATCCCCGTAACCAGGGTCACAGCCACCCGCTGAACTCCAGATCTGCCTGCTGGAGGGACTGGGCTGCCTCTGTGCTTGGAGGAGTGGGGGTGGCTGGAGGAACTGCTGGCGTGTTGGGTCAAAATTTGGACTTATAGCAAGTCATGCCTCAAAAGTACATTTTATTTTATTTTTCACACTCCAGTGACAACAGTCACTTAAAATTTTTCAGCTCTTCAGGTGAATGTGTTCTCTTAGGGCCATCTCAAACATGAGGGGCAACAGCGTGCCTGAAGCCTCTGCTCCAGCTTAGCCAGGGCTGCCAGAAGGTCCTCTTCAGTGGAGGAAAAGCTACTATTTTAATCTTTGAACATGTAAAATCCTGCTACTCTGGGCCAGTAACAGAGCTGATGGCATGTTTTAGGTACCATTTTCCCAAGTCTGTTTGAAAGGGAATATATATAATATGGCAGAGTTTCAGAATTCCTTATGCGCTTGGCTCAGGTTGGTGCAGTGCTTGCAGTAACTAGTGCCAGAGCATAGCTGTCAGTGGCTCTAGAACTGAATCTGTGATTTTAGCAAGTGCTTTATCCTCAGAGTGCAAAAGTAGCCTTTTGGAAATGAAACCCTTGTGAGCTGAGGAGTCGGAGTCTGCCGGGGTCCCTGACTACTGATGTTTGCCAGGTGGTACCTGGCAGTGGGGAGCGTGGCTGGCCAGTCAGCGTTACTGCCCGTGGTCCGTGCATCTCCAGTGCGCGACATTCAGCATGCAGGGAACGTGCCACTGTGTTGCCAGTGCTCGGGCAGAGCTCTGAGCAGCAAGGAGGCAGACACAAGCTGTTCCTGAGGCAGGGCTTCTCATGACTGAGCAAGAATATATAGGCCTTGCAATAGTTAAAGGCTTTGGGTAGGGCACTGTTGAGAATGTCCCCCGCTGCCACCTTGCCTGTAACAAGCTTCAGTATTAAAATTGCCAGAGATCTGTGCTCCATGAAGAGTATTCCCTTATCCTGGTGTAGTTTCCAAGAAAATAAATTTTGGTAGTAGGGAAACCCCCATGCCCTAGGGCCTTCTCTGTTAGACTCTATATACAGGTCAGTATTATCTGCCTAAAGCCTGAAACTTTACTGTAACATCTTATCCCCCTTCTGTTTCCCAGTAGTTGAAAATAGATGGGAAGAGGTGCAGTGGGAGCTGGGCTTTCCTCTTCAGACATGGCTGCTCTCTTTTAGTTATTTAGTTTGTCCTGATTGCTAGGTCTCAAAAATGATGGGGGGATATGCCTCAAGGAGGGATGCAGGGAGCAGGGGCTGAGAACACTTGTGACTGCTGGCTCCTGTGATTATCTTCCACACACCACCCCCCCCCCGCCCCTTCCATCTGAATCCCCCGTTCGGTAGGTGGTGGCTCACTGCAGCAGCTCCCAATAATGGTATTCTTGCTTCCCTTCACTTCTATGGCTGTTTCCTGTTCCTGGAAACAATTTTTCTCTAAGTAGCATGCTAAATGGCTGTGTAGTTTTCGGGGAGCAATCCAGGAAGGTACATACTTTCCTCTCTTCTCCCTGAGCATCTTCAGCTTGGGAATTGGTGCTTTCTTCAGTGCAGTGCTCAGAGCCTGAAAGAAGCTTCCAATCAGGTGCTGCATTAGATAGGTGATGAGAGAGAAATCCAGAGTATACTCATCCTTTCAGCTATACTCACGTTGGGAAACACAGGAATGTGAGTACCCATACATTTTCAGGCTTTAAGAGGGTATGAGGATGGTGCTTTGTATTTAAAGTTAGAGGAAATACTTGATCTCTGTTGCATTTATCCATATTTGAGTTTGTCTGTTAGGAAAAAAAATCAACCACCAAACCAAATACTTTGAACTGCAAATGTGTCCCTGATAGCATGTATTTAATGCTGTTATGAAAATAGTGTAACAGAAGCTTTCTCTGTTGTTTGTTTCCTGGTTTGGATCTGTGACATTACTTTCAAAGCAGTTACCAAAACATGTTTTCTAACTCTGCGTCTCTAGAATTCTATGGTTGTTCCACTTGCGGTAGACTTTTTGGAAAAATATTGTTACTCTTCCTTTCTTTGTCTAGCAGCCCTCTCCATAAACTGAGAGGTGCAAAGTGTATTTGATTTGAATGTTTGCATGTACCCATGCGTTTAGACACTGCTCTTCCTATCACCCTCAGGCGAACATACTACTGATTTGCAAGTGAGTGAAGAGAGGTCAGTAAATTGGCACTGTGGGTTTTGTATTACAGAGCATTGCCCTTCATTTGCTCTTGTTTTATCTTCACAGTAGTGTTACCGCACTCACATACTCATCGGAAACTCCAGCAGGCTAGAAACATACTATGCAGAATCCATGAGAGATGTGATGGGGTTTTTTTCCCATCCATATTTCACTGATCAGGGCTCAAAATGTTTATTCAAAATAGTGTGTCTTTTTTCACTGGTAGATTTTGTGAACACTAAGGAAATAAAAATCGCTGCACTAGCAACTGACCAAATGCTATCTTGTAATCCGTGGGGGAGGAATAATTACATACTTTGACAGTGTTTTGAAGTGTTTTTTTAAATGCTGTTTCTCAATTGCTTTCTCTCCCCTCACTTTTCACCTTCTCTTTCCACAAGCATTGATTTCTGAGTGATGGAGAGCAAGGCATCTTTGCAAGTTTGCCCTCCTTCCAAAAGGAAAACCTTCCTTTTAGTTAGTAGCACTGCGCTTCTGCTGTGTTTTGTGTTTAGTTGCCCAAAGGAGGTAGTGGAGTGAAGGAGGCATTTTATTATATGCAGTCTGTTGAAGTTTGTTTCCACTTGGATGTTGAAGAGGATACACAAGTTACCATTTCTGCTTTGAAACCCTTCCACGTTGGCAGAGTGATATATGAAGGCCTCTGTTTAAAAAATAATGGCCAACAGTATTGTGATGGAAACTTGGAGATATAAAAGCTATTGGTGACCAGGTCGCTACTGCTTTGCTAGTAATAAGTCTGTTGTGGTAAGGCTGTGGTGTTAGCCTGCCAGGTTAAAGATTAAATAGCAAGGTCCAAAGAAATAGCCAACTGAGCAGCCACGCAAATGAACCTTTATCACTTTCCTAGATGAGTGACTTTATTCTGTCTGTGGGAGCATTGTCCTTTTACCAGTTTGGATGTTAGGAAGTTTATATGTTCACCTGAATTGGGATGGCATGGTGGTTGCCATAGTCATAATCAGTGGTGATTATTAGTGCTAGGTACAGAGTTAAAGTGAGCTTGCTAATGATAATCTCAAACATTATTTTATAGTAGTAAGGGAATGCTGTAACCAAAGGAACTATTTAGTGTACCATTGTTTTGGAAAATAACTTGCTGGCGTCAGGGCTTGTGATAGATGCTTTTATGGCACAATTTATGATCTTACCATGTCTTAAAAAAATTTGGTTTATGGCAATGTTTGTTTGGGTTTTTTTTGTATTGTGAATAGTCTTCTGGATGTGTCACCATCTGTCTTCATGTGAAGTTTTTTATGGAAAGCTTCTGTTTAACCTCTTTGTTTATTATAGCTGATGTTCTCTGCAAGTTACTTCATTTTTTTTCTGTGGAATCCTGATTAGTCTGCTTTTGACTGACATAGCTTGTAGTTTACAGATGCACTGTATTTTTGTCTGTGCAGTGGTATAGCTATTTTTTATATTGGTATGTAATGTCAGATTATTACTTTAAAGCGTAAGAGTTTTTACTGTTATCCCTTTCAGACTTAATTATTTGGATAAGTGTAATTATCTTTTGAATACTTTTGATTGGCATCTTTTGGAGTTCACTGGCACTGCTGATGTCCCTAAATACTGTAAATGTTTTCAGGATTTGATCCTCAAAAATAAAATTTGAGAAACAGGAAAATAAACATTGTCCTTGTTGACATAGTTTAAGAACTTTCTGATGTTTAAGTATGGAAAAAAACCCAACCTCTAGCATTGCAACAGGTATCTAAGTACTGTTGCATTTGGTCCATTATGGGTGTGCCTTTAGAAGTGATCAGCTGTACATTTGTGTATATGTAGGTTGTTATTTATAAATTGGGTAGTGTTGTTTCCTTAGTGTGACAAACTGTCTCCTGGTAATGTTACTGTACTCAGTACCCTCCCGCCCCCCCCCCCCCCCCCCCCCCCCCCCCCCCGTTTAAATCTTATTAGACCTTATCTGTCTCTCCCCCCACAGCCTTAATGCACGCTAGGGCAACATCAGCTAATCTGTCAGATGGAGCTTTAACTGACATCATTGAAGATAAATCCCCTAAATAGCAATTCGTGCTACAGCAGCCTGGTAACTCGTAGTACATATGATCAAGGGAACTTCATGAACAATCCCTTTTTCCCAGAACTATGGAGTTTGAAAAACAGGTGTAGCTGAAAATGGAACGAATATAAGGGTAGAGGAGAAAGTGCTCTTTTCTCCTGTGATCATTAGTGGATTTTTAGAAAGCTTGCAAACTTTTAAATAAGTCAATATAGCTTCTTAAAGGTGGTAGACTAAACTTCTGCCTACTTTCTTCAGTATAAAAAACTTGTGGTTCCACCTTAGTGATTAATCAACTCATCCAGTCCAAGTAAATATCTCTCATGAGCAATATTGTGGCCACTGTGGTGTGTTCTGGGTATTATAAGAATATTATTTGCATGCCTTCTGTATTTACTTTGCTGTCTCATACAGTAGAACCCAGTTCTTATCAACTTTATATGACATAGTATCTTCATGTTGAACAGTGTTACTAACCGTATTTATTCATGGAGTAACAAAAAATTATTGCACATAATACAATGACTAAGTGATGTGATAGAAACTGAATCATGTATTTAAGAATGTCTATTTTCATTTCTTCCTTGATGTTTTTTTTTAATAAACTCAAGATACTCCTTCAGACAAAAGATTTAACATTTTAACTGTTTGTTCTGTCACTGAAAAAAGCAAATAGTGATTACAAAAGAAAAACACTTGCATTCTCAGTTTAACTTGAAGCTTTGATTATTTTTCTGAGGTTTTTTTAAGCTTTTGATATACATACCCAAAAGTTGAGATAAGTATTTTCAAGATGAAAACTTATGCAAACTCAAACTCTTAAGAGTATTTTCCCTTTAACAGTGTTACCAATATAATTAATGTTTTATTTTTTCCTCACAGTTTTATGTGCTGAAAGAGTGGGCCAGATGACTAAAACATACAATGACATAGATGCTGTTACACGTCTTCTCGAAGAGGCAAGTATTACATCTCTTTAAGGACCCATTCACAGTATGAGACACTAGTACAGAAATTATATGGTACCTCTAGTACAGATGGTTGGTAGACTGTCCTCTAGTGAGTAGGGATAAGTGCTCTGAGTGTATGTACACTTTATCTCATTGGTAAGGTAAATATTCTTTCTAAATAAAGGTTATTTGTTTACCCCAGTCATATAGATTCATTACTTATGCTTATTTTTCAGTTGAGGCCATTTAACTTGCTATGGTCAAATAATTGACATAACGAATGAGGAGGAGGAGAGTGGAGGGAGTTGTTTTAAAATGACATGCACATTTACAGTACATGTAAAGCTAATAGTATAATTATTGATGGATTTAGTCTTTTTAAAAAATAAATTTAAAAAGGCTCACAAATAGTCTTACATTCATAATCATTAGCTCAGATAATGTCTTTCTAGAGAAGTGCATTGACACACAAAAAAAAAAAGTGTAATATCCCATTTGTCTCCAAACCTTTTCTTTTTTGCCTTATATTTGGTTGTTTTGGGTTGGTATTTTTTGGTTTTTATATTAAATACCATTATTATGTTAATTGTTATTATTTTAATCCTTGGCACTCAAGAAATGTCAAAAAGCAACTGTCAAGCTACAATGCTTATGTTCAATAAACATGATAAATTATTTGACAGAAATCAGCTGCTTTTCTGCAGTAAACTTTAGCACTGTTTCCAAGTAATGTTTGTGGAGAATTTTTTAGGTGAAAACTATTACAACTGTATTGGTTCATGGCTGAGTGTTCATATTTATTTGCTTGTTTATTGCAGTAGCAGTGTCAAAAATGGGGTCTCTGTGTCTAAGATATGTTGGGTGGTCTATTCCTCCCCTAGCTCTGCCAAGAAACAACCACGGGAATGCTCACATTTCCCACCTATGCTTGATTGTACTGCAAACAGATCTAAGTCCTGCATTTTGTGCTTTGAGATGAATCATTTAAACAACTGTCTGTGAAAATCAGTAAAAACTGATGCTTTACCTAAAAGACTTGTCCTGGAATAATCCATTAATTTGTAGTAACAGTCTGTTACTTGTTTGTGTCCTGTTCCCTTTGTATTGTTTGGCTGAGATTTACTTGCATTTGTTCCACAGCTCCTTCCAGTAATGATGCAGCATTCTGCCAAACTGTTGCCTCCCCTGAGTCCACATAGCCAAACATCTATAGATCCAGACATCACACTCATGGGAGCAATGCCAGAATGACTTGCTGAGCCGATGTTTTAAAATTTCTGGTGTACTTTATCTGGATGATAGCAAAGAAAAAACAGGGGAGTGTGTATTAAGTGAACCTTTAATAAAACAAGTACTTTCAGTGTGCCTTTTCCCTTTTATTTGGCCATCTTTTCTGATTGAATCGCTCCATTCCTTGGCAGATGTGCACTTACAGCTCCTTTCTCTGTTTTCCAAATGTGGTTATTACAAGACACATCCATTTGCAGAATTTAAGGTGTAACTCCTTCTGGAACCTTGACACACAGAAGCAAGAAAAAAAACCCCAAAACTACCCCTTGGCTGTCCTTGTTGGCAAGCTTCAAATTATTGCATTATGAAGTTGGCAGGTTGAAAGGTGTTGCATTTTGGGGGGAGGATAGGAAAGATAAGATCTCAGAACAGTATCTGTGCAGATATTTTGAAAATCTGTGCCTGTTGCCCTGAAACTAAGCAAAGGGAGCAACACCAGGCCTGCCTGGGTATATAGTAAGAACAGGAGTAGATTCCTCTGTGAACCTGCTTTCTCAGCCCTTTCTAATAATAGTGTAAATGTGTCCGGCTTCAGGATGTTTTTTTACATATTTCTGTAATAAATCAGATCCTTATCACTATGAGTAAGAGGCCTAACCCCACACTGAGATTTAGAGCTGAATTGCTAAAAATTGCGTAGGCAGCCTAGGGAGGTTAATTAATGAGCCTGGAAATACACTTACATTCCTCAAATCTGAGTTTAGAAACCTTGCTGCTAGATAGCTCTTCCTGTGTAGAGTCAAAGCTGCAACAATATATTTTTTCCACTCGTATTTATGAAGTGAGCCAAATCACTGAACAATAAGTTGGCTTGATACGTAAAGCAAATGTTTTTTGGATAACTTTGTGGGACCTATTGTTCTGAAAGATTTTACGTAAGATTATATAAAGAATTTATGGCTAGATAATGCCAGTAGCTTTCGATGCAAATATAAGCCTGACCTTCAGAAGGCATTTGGAAAATGCTATTTGTAGATACAGCAGTGATCAATAACCTCTCTGTTTTATTTACTGATTATGACATAACTACTTTGTTTTTTCCACTATGAAAGCCTCTTCATTCAAATTCATTGACTTCAAATCCATGCACTCAGTAGCTGTAGAGTTTTGTAGGTTTTGTCATTAATGTCTGCATGAAATAAGGTAGCTTTTAGTCATAAAATTTGAATGGCTGTCAGGGGCAGTATAAACACCAAACCGTATTTTCAGTGAGAGGGAGAAAACTCTTCCTCAGATGGTGTTGAACTAAAGGTAAGTGGGGAATTAACTGTTGTGCCATTTCCCCCCTGTTTTAAAGATCTAGTAGCTGAATAAGAACATGATAAATAGAAGTGCTTAATGAACAGCACAGAGTTTTACACATCCTTTCACAGGCAGATTACAACCCCATGTCTCAGCTTTGCAGAAGCTGAGACACGTATAGGTACATGTCACCAACAGGATAAGCTTCTAAGTTTTATTGGTGCGTGTAGTAAACTGTCTAGGACTGGTTATTTCCCATTCTGTGCTTATAGAGGAGGGGGAAAAAAGGGCCAAGCATGGCATGAGAGTAACCACTTAGCATAGATTTAGGCATGTGCAAAAAGGAAAGGGATAGGATTTGGTTTTATACAAAAGCACTAATGGATATATATAGACCAAGACAGGAGCCGAGTATTTGTTGTGGTGGAATCTGCTTCTGCTCCTGCTCAGCTTACAGCGTTTGATTTAAAGGTTGAGCAAGTGGAAACCGAATGAAATGCCTAAGTTCTTTCATATTTTCATGGTGCTTCTGAATTCTTTAAAATGTAACCTCTGAAGTACTGTGATTGCATTCTGCAAATGGTGTAACAAGGTGATGGAATAGTTTCAGTAATTTCTTGAACAAAACTGTAATAAAGAACCAGATCTGGTTTCATTTACGTTGTTCTACTGTAGACCTTGAAGCTGTGCTTTCATGTGTATGGTTTAGTAACTTCGTATGGGTCAGTCTTTTCTGATTAACATTGCTGTAAATAAGCAGGAATAGAAAAATAAAATTAACAAAAAACTAACCAAACAAATCCTCACAGAAGAAAAGTCTTTTTTTGTTCAAGTACTTGTTCCTTCCCTTTCATGACAATTGTTCCCCTCCTTCTGATCCTTTGGTGAATAAAAAAATTGAAATTAACTTTCTCTTCTTAATCCTTCACAGAAAGAACGGGACTTAGAATTAGCTGCTCGAATTGGCCAGTCACTCTTAAAGAAGAATAAATCACTGACAGAAAGAAATGAATTCCTGGAGGAGCAAGTAGAACACATCAGGGAAGAGGTAAGATTTTTATGGCTAAGTGCTATATCTGCAGTGATGGGGAGAATTTTCCATCTAGCTCCACCTTGTCTGTACTTAATTTTCTTGGGCATCCTGTTCGTAGCAGGTCAATCTGTGTTGCAGCAGTTCAGTCAGCCATTTTTCCAGCTTGTACACTTTTAGAAATGTGGTCAAAAAAGTAATTTGACCTGTTGGCTCAAATGAGTTGATTTGAGGAAAAAAAACACCTCAAACCCATTGTATTTTGCTTTGCCTCTGATTTAATTTTTCTCTGAAACTAGCTGCTATTTTAAAGTCACTATACCCACTGGTTTTTTTCTACCTTTTTTGTCCTTGTTTTCCTGCTTTATGCATAATTCATGTCTGTTTTGATTATTTCACTCATCACACTTTCCTTTACCCTGTCTCCCTTTGTGTGCAGCTCTTTATTTTTCTTGTTCTTCTTGTTCTGAATCTTCTTGTTGGTCCTCACTTGTTTCTTCCTCACCAACTGCTGCTCTAATTGCTTTTTCCCAAATGCTTTTCTATTCATACCTGAGTTAAATTTTGACTCTTGGAATTTTGGGGTTTAGAACATAGCATTTGAATGCTGGGAATGCTTCCCTTTGCTTCTCAAACTGAATATGATATAGGTATCACATGTAAGGTAAATTGTATTTATGGCGATTTCAGTGGTGCATGCTCACTGAAATCAATGTGCATTCTGCCTTTTCCAGGCTGGGCCAACTTCATAGACTTGTGTTAGGTTTCCAGTGTTCAGATGAGTCAAGTTATCTTTTAATAATTTATAATTTTTAATCAGCATGCTCTCTATGCATGAACTTGGCGTGTCAAGAAGCATTAGGTTATATTGGGAAGCAAAGTGTTATCGGCTGATACTTGCTACCTCCTATATAGATTGCTAAGTTCTTACAGCTTCTTGTGATTTTGCTGTATCTCTTTCCAGGGAACTGTGATAGAATCTGTTGAAGCATGGGTTGGCAGTCTGCTGCAGTTACATATATATGTCTGAGTTCGACTGCAGTAGTAATGCTTTAGACGTTTGATGAGCACGTGTAGAATATAGTATGATGGTGCATGGGTTTGTCAATTCATAGAATCATAGAATGGCTTGGGCTAGAGGTGACCTTTAGAGGTCATCTAGTCCAAGCTCCCCCGCCATGAGCAGGGACATCTTCAGCCAGACCAGGCTGCTCAGAGCCCCGTCCAACCCGACCTTGAATGTTTCCAGGGATGGGGCATCTACCACCTCTCTGGGCAACCTGTTCTGGTGTTTCATTGTTCTCATAAAAAAAAATAATAAAAACGTACTCCTTTTATATCTAGTTTGAATCTATTTTCTTTTAGTTTCAAACCATTACTCCTTATCCTGTTGTTATAGGACCTACTAAAAAGTTTGTCCCCATGTTTCTTATAAGCCCCTTTCAAGTACTGGAAGGCTGCAGTAAGGTCTCCCTGGAGCTGTCTCTTCTCCAGGCTGAACAACCCCAACTCTGCCAGCCTGTCTTCACAGGAGAGGTGCTCCAGCTCTCTGATCATCTTTGTGGCCCTCCTCTCGACCCACTCCAACAAGTCTGTGTCTGTCTTGTACTGAGGGCTCCAGAGCTGGATGTTCACCAGAGCAGAATAGAGGGGCAGAACCACCTCACTCAACCTGCTGGCTGGCTGTGCTTCTTTTTATGCAGCTCAGGATGCAGTTGGCTTTCTAGACTCTGAGTGCAGACATTGGTGTGATGTATAAAACATACCAGACAACTTACATTGTTTCAAGTAACACCTTATGTCTTCCAGATACCATGGAATTTTTAAGCAAATATTTATACAGTTGCTATTATTGTATTCCTCTGAATGGGGAGTGGAATGCTATAGGTACTGGCAGATTCTTGATAGCTGTATCTTGGATGGAACCATATAGGATGCTTTAAAAGAGCTCTGTCTGTAACTGCAAGTGTCACTAAACTCTGACTTGCTGAGCTAGGGGCAAATGTTGTTTCTGCTATTCTGGGACAGTGACCTTGGTTTGTGATTAGCGTCCGTACGTAGCTTTCAGCAAGAGCAAGAGAAATATCACAGTTGTAGGGTGAGCAGGAGAACCATGAACCACAGGGGATTAAAGTCTTAAAAAATGGCTCCGAATAAAACTGCTCAGGGGTGTGAGATGTTGATTTATATGCAAGACGTGCTGTTGAGAAAAGCGTGGATGGGAGGGATCCCAGATGGGTGATAAACAGTGGTGGAGCACACACATAGAAATAATATCCTTTGGTGTGGCCTACCCTTTTTGGCAAGGAAAACTAATTATCTTCTGTCCCAGAGGAGTGCTGTTGCTTGCTGTCCAAGTCCCATCATGTGGCAAACCAATATATTTGTGCCTTGGTTGCTATGGCATTTACTAGGCATATACGTTCTGACTGGGCAGGGCAGTGCATTCATATCATACATCTAGAATGGAAGAATTGACTGTGGAAGGTGGAGGACAGGGATGGCCTGCCTCTGTCCAGGTCTGTTTTTATTTATAGGGACTCAGGAGCAGCGTTAGGAAAAGTGGCGCCAGAAATAAGCTTCTTACCAGGTGGCTTGATACGTTGGACCATATGTTCTGTCAACACCCATCTTTTCACACTGTCATTTTGACTCCTTCAGAAATTGATGCTTTTGAGGCAGAGCTCATCAGGCTTTAAGTCATGACACCTTTATGTTGAAAGTCTGTCTTTCGTAGGTTTCAATTTTCCATTAATGTTGAATTTTGAATATTTGAACAGAATGGTAGCTAAGGTCATTGCCTCAAAGGCTAAGAGATAAGAGAATTTATTTGGTCCTTTTTATGTTCTGTAAAAACAGCCAAAAACCAATTTGTCTGTGTGGGATCTGTGGTTTCTGTAATATATAGACAAGTTCTTTCTGGTATATGATATAAAGTAAGGTTTTATTGGTATATGTATCGTGGTGTGAATAATTTAGCTTTACATCTCTTTGACTTTCCAAACTTGTCCTGGCAAAACCTTCTGGCCATCCCATTAAGTAGCTGAAGTTTTTCCTATGTCCTTGTGAACATGCCACATTCATAGGTACATGTCACTTAAGGTAATGTAGGCACCTGTGCAAAACACATTAGATTCTCAGGTTTGTCTTTTGAGTTTGTATTGTTAGGTGCTGCTTAGGTTTAGAAAGGGGCTGTGTTCCCGTTCAATTAAAAACTGATGGAACTGAGACTTTTCTTGTAGTGTGCTCGAGAGCAAATGGTGAGTGAACTGAGCAAGCACTATACTGCGTGCATGCTCTTTAGTCTCAGCTTACTGTTTCAGAGTTATATACTAAAAGCATAACATTATATCAATAAAACTTTCTTAATTGTAAATCATTTTGGTTACAGAGATGGGTGTCCGCCTTTTCAGGAGCAGAAGTGTAGTTCCCAGGTACAGTGTATCTGCCTGCTATGTTACCGTGTTCCTAAGGATGCTGCAGCTCCAATCTCAAGACGTGTCCCTTTTTGCTGGGGTGGTGCTGCCTACAGTTTAATGTTGTCTCCTTTGAGATCAGAGCTCAGTATCAAAGCGATGTGAACTGTGACAACCAACGGTGTTTGGAATGGAGTAGGTCATTAGGTTTTAGCTCCTCCTAATCTTCTAAATGCCCCAGTTTACATTTCTTTTTTGTGTTCACGTCTTGTCGTGTGTTTCTGAAGCTAAAAAGGCAGCGCTTCAAACACAGTGTCAGTCCTCAAATAACACAATCTCAAACCTGGGGTAATGTCTGGGTGATAGAGCCTTTTAGTCCTGTTATTCGAGCTCCAGCTCACATCAGCTTTGTGTTTTGGTGATAGCTGGTTTTAAAGCCCAGGTTTCACTTTGCTCTGTGTAAAGTGAGAGGAAAGGAGAAAACTGAATTATGATCTGGAATGGTGGTTTAAGAATGGAACATTGGGTTTGGACTATTGGAGTATAAAGTAATGTTGGAAAGATGTAAATGCTCTTTGGCTTGGTACTTGCAAGTGTGTTATTACATACTACAGTGTAACTGGATGTCTTTATTTTAAGTGAATAATTCCAACCTGTTAAGCATTTAGCTGCTGTTAGTCAGGGAAACAATCAGCTGGACTCTTGAAGCTGTTGTTAGTGATTCAGTAAGGATTGTTCCTGCGAGTTAGGTTCCATGTCTCTAAACTGTTGTGCTCTATGTGAGGAGCCTTTTGTCTTCTACCTTAAATTATTTCTAAGATAGATGCAGCTATTTCATGACATAGTTCTGAAGCTGAATGAAGCTTTCAGGGCAGTGAAGTGAATTAAAAGCCTCAACAGATGGAAGTCCTGGGAACCAAGCATGGTGACAGCTCATGGGCCTTGTCCCACGTTGAGCAAGGGCTCAGCCTGTATTGCTTGTAACAATCTGTTGTGCAGGGGTAGCGTGGTGGTGCTTGCTCTGAAGGGTACACGTTGCAGCGGCTTGTGAAAATGTAGAAGAGTTCCTTTCTGTTCAAAAAACAAGTCCTGTATTTTGCAATGTAAAAATTTGTACTGGTCTGGCTGGGCTGGAGCTAATATTCTTCGTGGCAGCCTGCGTGGTGCTATGGTTTGAGTTTGTGACTATAACAGTGCTGATAACAACCAGTGTTCTGGCTATTGCTGACAGTTGTCTGTCTCCTTCCCCCCCCACACTCCCCTTTTTTTCTTTCTTCTTTTTCTCTCTCTCTGCTCAGCCCCCCATCAGCACAAGATGTTGGGAGGCGGGCACAGCTCAGATACCTGACCCAAACTGACCAAAGGGATATTCTATACTTTATGCTGTTATGCTCAGTAATAAAAGCTCAGGGAAAAGAGGAAGAACATGAGACACTCATGACTGTGGCGTTTGTCTTCACAAGTAACAATTACGTGTGCCAAGGCTCTCCTCTCCAGGAAGTGCCTGAACATCCATCTGCTGATAGAAAACAGTGAATAAATTCATAAATACCTTATTTTGCTTTGCTTGCATGGGCAACTTTGCTTCATTTATTAAACTGTCTTTATCTCAGCCCATCAGTTTTTCTTGCTTTTGTCTTCTGATTCTCTCCTCCATCCTGTATGGGGGTTGTGGGGCAGAGTACAGGCTCAGCTGGTGAGTGCTTAGTTGCTGGCTGGCATCAACACCCCACAAAATTGCAATGTTAAAGGGAGGTGTTGCTGGAGGTTACTGCAGTGAGGTTTTCTCACATTTCACAGCATGATTGAGGTTGGAAGTGACCTCTGGAGGTCATCTTGTCCAGACCACCTTCTCAAGCAGGGACACCTACAGCTGGTTGCCCAGGACCATGTCCAAACAGTGTTTGATTGTCTCCAAGGATGGAGACTCCACAGCCTCTCTGGGCAACCTGTGCCAGTGCTCAGTCACCCTCACAATAAAAAAGTTGTATCTGATGTTCAGGAGTAGCTTCCTGTGTTTTGGTTTGTGCCGATTGCTTCTGTTCCATGAAAAGGTCACCATTTCTGGCTGTTCACCCTCCTTTGGAGGCTTGGAATTCTTGGAAATGGCAGTAAAAATAGTATCCTCAGTCTTTTTAATACATAGAGAAAAAAGTATAGCAAAAGCTGGACATGATCTGACACCCACCCACTGACAGTATCTGAATCCTTGCTACTTAAAGAGGCTGAGCCATAATGCACTGGAGGGAAGTAAATTGTTATTTTTGGCTCAGCTTTTTAGCTTTTCCTGAAATAGGGAAAGTGATCCTCCCAAAATTAATGCATGGATTTTTGTTTCATGGTTTTCTAGAGCGTGGTTGGTTTGGGGTTTTTTTGGTTGGTTTATGGCGGGTTT
The DNA here is from genome assembly GCF_023634085.1 of Falco cherrug. Lineage (NCBI taxonomy): Eukaryota > Metazoa > Chordata > Aves > Falconiformes > Falconidae > Falco > Falco cherrug. The sequence goes on from NC_073700.1 coordinate 98,056,771, forward strand.
TTTTCCCTTGCATTTTAGAATCCATGGTTCAGGAGGGCTTGGTGTCTTAGCATATCTGATTATACAGAATAGCCTTAGTAAATTAAATTACCTTATTTGCTTAAAATTCTGCAGAGTTTAAGTACTTTATTGCATTGAGTCTGCTTTTTGTTTGATGAAAATGCAGCTTACATCTATTTTATTGATATTCTCTGGGGTAGTAACTACAAATATAAATAATGCCTACAATACAAAAAAAGCAGAAGTCTAATAGAAACAAACATACTCTGTAATTTGTGCATTGGAAAGTGAAGACTGAGGGCCAAGTCTTGCAGTGCAAGTGAAAGGGAACAGATCTGTCTGATCAGTTCTGGTATTTATAGCTATGCAAGGCAAATAAAATGTAACCACTTGCCACTGGCATCCTAAATTGCAGCTGTGAAGTGGTGTAAATGCTACTGTGTAACTGAGTTTTTAACCCTTTCCATGGATAATTGCAATATAAATTAACCAAGATTAAGTTTGTGGATCTCACAATGACAGGGTCTCTTAACCACTCAGTTTCAATTTTTTTTTTTCTTTCCCCTTTTTGGTACCTGTGTGTATCTAAGTATGGGACTACCACATACAGCTTTACTAGACTCATGTTTTGGAGTCAGCAAGAGCCCAAACTACACCCAGAAACTGACTGCAGGCTCCACTGTTGCAGCAGCCTCAAGGATGGCAGCTTCCCACCGTGTGGTGGTGGTCTGCAGCTCAGTAGGAACTGAGTCACAAATGTAACCTCACTGCACAAGCATTTTAGTAATTTTGTTTGAAAGTCTGTTGGAGAGGAGGAAATGTCTGTATCTAAGCCAGAAGGTGACAGTCATCACATAAAATGGATAAAAGTGATGTTTGGCTTGATTGTGCCACGTTAATTTCTTGCATTATCATTGAAATATATCCATTTCTGTGGAGGTGACTCTGGACTAATGCAATAGCAAATCAGGATTACTCATCTTAAAGAAGGTGAAAGATGCCTTATAGCAGCAGATAATAGCGTTTTTTTAATTTATAAAAAAGAACATTCAATGGCTAATTTTAAAGGTACGCTTGTCCTTCTTTCTAAGAAATAAAGGAACTGGTTCTGGTCTGTTCCAGTCTTGGCCTCTTGATTTAGTCTGAAGATGATGCTTGGAGGATGAAGAGCTAGCTAATTTGTAGTGCATTTACTTATGAATGTGCCTAGAAAATCAACTTAGTGATCTGCAAATTCTTTGTGCAGGTTTCTCAGTTGCGGCATGAGCTCTCCATGAAAGATGAACTGCTTCAGTTCTATACCAGCGCTGCTGAAGAAAGCGAGCCGGAGTCTGTATGTTCCACCCCGTAAGTTAATCGATCTACAGCACTGAACCTTCACCTGGTACTAAGCAATGGGTAGTTTGGACAATTTAATAGCTTTGCAAAGTAGTGAAATGATCACTGTGTTGGCTGGATCTAAAAATGGGACTCCAAACTTGGTGCATGGCACCAGCTGGAAGGGTTTGCCTTGTACCAGCTGGCTCTCCAGGTGCCAGCAAGAGTCAGGAGGGGAGAGTACACAGGGAGGCTGCTGACGCAGCGCCGTGACTTTCACAAGAACTCGGTCACTGGTGGTGAGGCAGACATAGGTCCCGCTTACAGTACCCTGCTGGATCAAATACCTTTGCATGCTGTGCTAGAACATGCTACCTGTGTGACCTTTGCGCTTGAAGGACTTGAAGGCTCTATGGAAAAATTCCAAGCAGAGGGAAGGAAATAAAGCATGGATTGTAGCACGAGTTCCAGGCAATTAGCTGGCAGAACAGCGCTGCAGGCTCTGAGGGGCTGCCCGCCCTTGCTTGCGGAGTTATTGCTGCATTCTGGTGAAGCATGTGCAGCATTAATCAGGAAGCTATTGGGTTGCTCCCTGTAGTAAAGTGGATTCCTTTCTCATAGCCTTAGCGGAATAATTTTTCCGTAGGAAATGTGTGGAATAATAAATAAATCTGAAAATTGTTCTGTTTTAAAAATCACTGCAAATATGCCACTGCCTAAACATACTGGCGTGAACAAGCTGTATTTTATGTGGCTCTGACTGGTTTTTAGAGCTCTTGTTTAGTCCTGTTCTGTGAGATTGGCCATAATACAGGTGAAAATGAGTTAGAACTGTTGTTTTCCTTACAAGGCTGAAGAGGAATGAATCTTCCTCCTCCGTCCAGAACTACTTCCATTTGGATTCTCTTCAAAAGAAACTCAAGGACCTTGAAGAGGAGAATGTTGTGCTTAGATCTGAGGTGAAAATGCTCACTTTGTGTTTTGCTTAATGCAGTTGTTCATTTAAATGCAAAAACACAGGTGTTGAGAAGTGTGTATCGAAAGTTGAGAAAGTCTAAGAATATATAATTACACGTGACACATTTCTTTGTGGTTGTTAATCATCATCCTTTATCCTTCTAAATGAAGGAAAGGATGAAACGTGGAAGCTACGTGAAGCTACGTGTGAAGCAGTTTCCTTGCCAAAAGAATGTGCAGGAGCATGAGCAGGTTTTGGAGCCCAGCACTGCACATTGCAGCCATTTAAGATTTGTTTCTCTGACAGATACGGGTGATTTTGGCTGCACGTCTGAAGTTGTAGGCTGGCATGGTCTGTCTGGTTCAAATTCAGTGTTTGGCAAAATAAAAATGGCTAGCCTAAATTCGCATCAAATCGCTTTGGTTTGTGTTTCAAGTCAGGCTGTTTATATTTTTAGTTGAATGTGATTTTCTTGCCTTTTCTTTCTGACAATATTCTGTTCATTTTACAGATGTAGCTTTTAAAAAGTTCATTTACTGTTCCCTGTCTGTCAGAAATAACACTTCATAATTGAATATCCTATGAATAATTTTATATTTTCAATGCAACTTTTAAAGTTTGGGAGCACATTACCATTTTGCAAACATGTAGCAGAGTATAGTGGAAGAAATACTTCTGAGCTAAGAATGAATTTATGAAAACAGAGTATGATTACCATTTTCTACTGCAAATGCAGGGCCCGTTGCAAATAGGTAGTGTCACATCTTCGGGTGAGACACTGCATAACAGAGTGCTATACACTTCATTGAGAAGTCAAGCAAGGAAGATGAGCAGTAGATGGTTTGAGAGTATTGAAGGTAGGGTTAGAACTGAGTGCCACTGCACCAGGAGCTGATAGGAGAACCCTACCTACCACTGGCTTCCCTTCCAGGGAGATGTCATCTTGCCAGCAAGGCACGGGATAGAGCCAAATTTGAAACCTGAGCTACGCAGCTCTCTACAGGTGCTGGCTGTGGGTGTCTGTGCATGCCCCCAGCATTGGGAATAGGTTACGGACCCACCGAGGTGGTGCCAGACGAAACCAGCCGGGTGTAGCCACACTTCTCTTGGCATTCCTGGAATCAGAGCAGGAAAGAAAGCAGGGAAGGAGGTAGCACTAAGGTTTTAGTGGAATATATGATTACAGTACTAGCACTTTTTTAATAGTATCTGAATGCTAGTTTGTGACGATACCTGGCTTTGTTCAGGTGACCAGATCAAGCTCTGCATACTAGTCTTCTGTATGTTCAGGGCTTTTTTTTTTTTATTATTTTTAGTGCAAAATACACAAGTGACATCTAGTGGGGATATGGTGATAGTGGTGGAAGTTTCTCCATACAGTCATGTCTGCTGAATGTTCATCTGGCTCCTTTTTTCAGAACATGAGGGAGGACAGGCAGGCAAAAACTGTAATTTCTCATTGTCTTCCTGGAGGAGTGATTAGAAAAGTTTGTCTTCCTGAAGCAGATGGAAATGCATCAACATACTAGCAATGAATGTGCTAATGTAGCGTATTTTGATGTGGATTTTTTGAACAGGCTTGTCAGCTGAAGACTGAAACAATTACTTACGAAGAGAAAGAACAACAGCTTGTCAATGACTGTGTAAAAGAGCTAAGTATGTCCCTATTTCTTTTCACTTCTCATTTGAGATAGTTGAGTAAAAAAACACCCCAAAACCAACCAAACAACAAAATCCAACAAAAAAAAAACCACCCAAAAGCACAAAACTGAGTCAGATCAGCCATACTTTCCTGTGGTACTTATTTTCCTTATCTAAATGGTTGTAAGGAGAAAATTTATGGCTGAAACTTCACAGCAGAAAATTCTGGCTGTAAGCTAAATCTATCTCTGTTGCAAAATAGTTTTGCATTGAAAATGTGAGTGTTAAGGGAAAATACAATCTCCTTTGCAGTATGAGCACTTTTGTGTCTTCTGGCTTTGTGTTCTACTGTTGGTTTTCAAAAATACTTTGCTGTGTATTTGAGCAGGATTCTGCTGAATCAAGTCATGTGCCAAAAGAACACCTTTCTGCTTGTTTTTCTATGTTTGGGTTTGTGTTGTTAATTGTAATCACTTATCTTAAAGGGGATGCAAACATCCAGATTGCCAATATCTCTGAAGAGTTAGCAAAGAAAACTGAAGATGCTGCCCGGCAGCAAGAAGAAATCACCCATCTTCTCTCTCAGATAGTCGATCTGCAGAAAAAGGCAAAAGCTGTAAGGAATCCAGTTGCAAGGCTAAGTTGTGATTTGCTACTATTGTAGCTGGAAGACAAGTTTCAATCCTCTGTATAGTAGAACCTAAAGGAAATTTTCCACCCTCCTTACCTGGGTGACCTTGTTTGATGTTGAATATCTAGCATACTTGACCAGAAAGCATCAATTTATTAAAAGATGCATATATGATATATCAGATACAATAGTTAGATTTATTTTAAATACTAGATGTGAAAGTCTGCACTGAACTTAATGACTTCACATAAGAGAAGAAGGCCAGCACAAGTATTTCAGTGGGCACGTACTCATTCATTTTAGAGCCTTGGAGGTTCATTTAGCAGGGCACAGAATGATTCTGGGTGTTCTTGTGTTAACATTTTAAATGTTTGTAAACTAACATGTGGACTAATTGCTGCAGGAGGGTCTTCAGAAAATTTAGAATTTTTCTGCTTACATATAATGTAGGATATAAACGTCATCACAGTATTTTTAACATTTTCCGGCATGTTTTAGTGTGCGGTTGAAAATGAGGAACTTGTCCAGCATTTGGGAGCAGCTAAAGATGCCCAGAGACAGCTCACAGCAGAGGTGAGTACATTACTTAGTATTAGAGTAATTTAGTAGTAGGGCAATGGCTGTTCACTTTGCCACAAGAGTTTTAGTCTTAAGCTGGGTCAGAAATACCAATTAATTTTGCCTATGTATATGGAATGAAGGAACATTTATGTTCTTGGTAGAGTTCAAAACCTTTTCCTTCCTTTTCTCTCTTCCTTCAACTGGCATACATTTTAAAAACCTGAGGCTTATGGGCTATATAGGAACCCCTTTAGAGGCTGACTTCTCTATGCTGGTAGTTTAAGCCTACTTTGGTTTTGAATAGTGAGATAACACTGAAGAGCTTATTCATACTGTGATTTGTTCAGGGCATAAACCAAAGACAGTCCAGGATTGCTGGCTGTCTTCTGGGTGCTACATTCATGTGAACAAAATGCATGAAATAGAATGAATAAAGCTTGATCCCGTTAGGATGTGTCTTGTAGTTGGACTACTTGGAGTTGAATCTTGGACTGCCCATAGAAGCCTTTCCTGCTATGGGCTTTTTATATCTGTGGTGCTCCACAAAGACTAAGCTCATGCTTTTCCATCTCTTTCTTAGGGAAGACGTGAACAGGATCTCGGTTTCTAAGCCAAGTAGCTTATTTTTATGAAACTTGTAGGAATGTGGTGTTTCAGACTTCAGCTCCTTGCCAAACTTGGTTGAGGTGGCTGGTGAAGTCAAAAGCTATGAAGGTACAGACATCTACAGACAGAGTGATTACATGAGATATGTTTCCTGAGAAAGTCAAGCTAAAAAGAAGACATTGTCTTAGCCTGTTGGAGGTTATATGTATATGTTATATCTATGTAAGTCTTGAGTTAAAAATTCTGAAGTCCCTTGGAACACTGTGAAATGTCTTGTCCGTTTCCTATGCTGTTTGCTACTGCGGTCATTATGGCAGTAATTAGGCACTGTATCTGATCAGACTAAAGATATTTTAGCTCTGTGTCTTGTTAATAGTGGCTTCATACAGGTATGCAGGGCAGGAAATGGAGCAAGCAGTTCCTTCCTGCATCATGACCCCTCTGCCCTCACCCCACCTTCCCATTCTTAATCTGTTATTAACGGTTTTCAGTGATACTGATTTGTTGGAGTTCTCTTCCTTTAAAGTGGAATGTTCTTCCCTACACCGTTATACTTTACCAGTGTTAAAAGAATTTGCAGGCTTTTTGTGATGATAGTGTAGCTCGTAATGTCTTGGACTGTTTTCTATACTCTACAGTTGCGAGAGCTGGAAGACAAGTATGCAGAGTGCATGGAAATGCTTCATGAGGCTCAAGAAGAGCTGAAAAACCTCCGGAACAAGACTATGCCAAATGCTATATCACGTCGGTACCACTCTCTCGGTCTCTTCCCTATGGTAAGCTGATTCAAGAAAAAAACTTGCACACACCAGAAAATCAACCAGAGGAAATGTATTTGTATCTGACTTACAGCTTCAGGGACAGGATGCTGGGCCAGACATGAGCATGGGTGAAAAGTATATTGATGTAGCACTAAAGGATACCGGAGCGATCAGTTTTGCATACATGGTTCTGAAACAGTGATGCTGTGCAGTTACTTATTTTTGATGCAGTATTACATACAACCTGCATCTAGCTGTGCTTATGTTGTGAATCATGAGTAGCATTAATAGGTTGTTGCGCAGTTCTGTACTGTCATGCATATTGGTTATGCATCTCCTGTACTGTGGTGGTTGATATTCAGTAGGATCTTCTTGGTTTTCTTCAATATCCTTGAAGATGTAGCTTACTGATAACTAATGGTTTCTGGACATGGCATCCTTCTAGTCACTTCTGATACATGTTCTAGTTCTTCAGTACTTGAATAGGTTACACATATGTTCTTGTTCTAGGGTCACTGAAAATCCAGTGGTTCATTAAAATAATGTTTGTTGCTAATATGCATTATGGCAATGTCACTGGTGTTAGCAGCTTTGTTTACCTAGTTTCATTTGATTATGACATTGTACATCTAAAGCATGGGGAATGTGCAGTACCCTCAACCAAATGAGAAACAAAGAGTGGATAAGAATGTCTAAGTAAGTTCAGTGGCTGGCTCTGCTTGCCTGTGTATCTCTAGAGTAATTCCATTACTTCTGAGGGCAATGATACCAGTGAAGTTTCTTTTGAGTTACATTAATGTAATCAAGCAGCAGAATCTGGCTGTCCTTGTCTTTAGCCATGACTTGTCTTATTGCTGAGGAAGAACACAAATTATATTTGTACCCAGAAGAAGTAAATAGTCAACAAAGGCTTAGCTTGCCTTTTGGTGTTCCCTTCTGAGACTGAACAGGCAATTTCAAGTGCAGCCATTTAGTAATACAAGTCGTACTTGCACAAATAAAGTTGAAAGCTGCAAAAGGTATGTTTGTGCTGAGATAGGCTTACGTGTTTTGTATAAAAATGATTTTCAAGTGTTGAAGCATGGGACCAAAGATCGTTTGGATTTATGAATGTTTGACTCTTAGGCGCTGCACTTAACTAACTACATTTAGACAGTAAAACTTACTGACCAGCAATGGAAAATTGATAGCCTGTCATCTGTAACCCTGTGGGGGAAGCATATAATGCTTTATGCCAAGAACCATGTCTTTCTTGTGGGTAGGTAATATTGTGAAAGGGAAGAGTGTTTTCTGTTTATATTAAATGAAAACAAATCAAGCAGAACTTTATAAACAAAAGGTGAGCGTTATCGAGTAGGGAATTCAGTCTGGGAAGTTGGGGCACCTGAATTCTGTTGTTAACTGTGATGACTTTTTAGGATCTTTGACAGATGTTATATGTCTTCAGATGCGAAGTACTGTAGCAGTATAAGGCCAAGCCATAATTTGTCAGTAATTTAAATGTATACATTAGTCTTCCAGCTTTCTAGTAAATTTTAGTTTTTAAACCTTTCTCTTTTTTCTCCATGATGACACTTTATTAGTTATTATTTTATATAAGTAAACAATTATTTTCTGCAATGATAACCTATTAATACTATGATATTTGTTTTTCTTCTGTGCTTATTTTTAACAGGATTCTTTGGCAGCAGAGATAGAAGGGTCAATGAGGAAAGAACTGCATTTAGATGAACCCGACTCTCCTGACTTGGCGTACGACTGAAAAGAATTGGTTCCTAATTGATTGATTGTATCTGAAGTTAATTACCATTTGATGGGAAGGGAAAAAACAGGAAATAGTTGAGCTAGGAATTTAGAAAGAAATATTTCTGGCAGAATGTGAATGATAGAGAGAAAGGAAAATAAATTATCTGTTTATTGGGGTGATTATATTTTCTACTAAAGGTATCAAAGGAAAACACCTATATATAGATTTTACCTTGTCTTATGAACTTTCTGTCCTCATTTGTGAGTGCTGAGAATGAGGAAGGGTTTGTTTTCTTGTGTGTTACCATGCTAGGTGTCTTCAGTTAATGGTTAGGGGATGAGTTCAATTCCTTGGGTTATCTCCTCAGGTTTTGTAACAGAAGTTGCCAGGTAATTACTGATCTAATCAGTACAGTACAGGGAGAACATCAGTGCAGAAAGAGATTCAGTGGTTGGGTGCTTACATTGTGATGCCCATTACGCTTGTGCTGAAGTTCTCTTGAATTGAACAGGAGAGTGGTTTGAAACAAATTAAGTGCTTGTGACAGTCCAGAAGTTATAGATAGATACAGCCTTGGTGACACCAGTTGCACGTGTACTCCAGTAGGTTTATCTCACAGATTTGTACAAGGCATGGACTGGTTAATTTGAAATAAGTTAATCCTGTTTAGAGAGTCTTAGAGAAAGAGTTTACGAAGAAAGGACACTCAGGGAAGGTACAGTAGCCACTTTCCAGAAACCTAAGTATATTTACAAAAAGCTTGGCACATACTTAAACCTCCTCTGAGCATGAGCCAAGAATTGTAAATGAGGCTTTGACAGAGTGAAACGTTGTTTAGAAAAATTAAGATCAGAAAGATGTGTGTGCTCGAACCCCGTAGGATCTTTCTGTCCTTCCAGCATAATCTAACTTAAAGATAGTAACTTCTTTAGTATACAAAAGACTTGTATTGCTATGCATGTACCAAAGAAGAATATCTTTTTTTGGTTTCATGGCTTGTGTTGGTTTTTATTTATTTGTTCAGCAGTAGTAACTGTAACTTCTGTGGGACTGTTTATCAATAGGTGCTCTGAGATTCAGCCTCTAAAGGTATACAAGTATAGACTTGGAGCCTACACACAAAGATTGCAACTGTTGAACACTCATGGACAGAAGGAAAGTAATTTGAATGACATTGAATAGCATAAGGTGTGCTGTCATTGTTATGCCCTGTTACCTTTAAGCTGGAAGGGATGCGTTGGTCTTGTGTTCAGCCATCATTAAACTGTAAAACAAAGTAGCAATGGCACTTCTGTAGCATGATGTAGGGCAAATTTAATTTTGTCAAGAAATTTCTGCTAAAGTGTCACCTGATCTTAATCTTGAAGCAGATGAACAATGTTTGTTATGATATCAGGACAATAGTGATAAAGAATGAACTGTAGAAGTAGGTAAAAAAATTAAGTTTCCAGCCTTGACAGCCTCTCTCTAGACTTTTGGTCCATTATATTTCCGATGGTTTTTGTTTCTAAGCGTTATTTAAGGGAGTTGGAAATTCATTCCAAAAAGAAAAGATACAAGACTTGCTTGCTTAGAGATCAGTAGAGTAATTTCAAATTCCCTTTTAAAATTGATTAGCCAGTTCATAGTTAAGAATTGAATGGAGATCAGTGTTGTTTTTGAAGAGCTCATTTCCACACGGTGGCTTTAAGATGTTTTTAGCTGATGTACTGAAATGCTCTTTCACTTAATTTTGTTATTAATATTTGAGAGGATATAATATATATATATATAAAAAATACACCATTCTCAAATGTTCTGTCTAAAATATTCTAGGATGATGGATTGAATGTAATGGCCAGACTGTAGCGAGTATGGGACCCTATGCATACTACTTTACAGAAACTATAAAGACAAGGTGGTTGGTGGAGCTGTGAATAGGAAGGGTCGTTAACAAACTGTTACCTGTTTCTCTGTTCCTTCTTAAGGTGAGAAGGCACTGTGTGATTATTAACTCTGTGTGTGTCTTACAGTCATCAGAAGCGGGTCTTCGAGACAGTGAGAAATGTCAACCAGGTTGTCAAGCAGAGATCCATGACTCCGTCACCAATGAATATCCCAGGCTCTAACCAGTCCTCTGCTATGAACTCAGTCATTTCTAGTTGCGTCAGCACTCCACGTTCCAGTTTCTATGGGGGAGACATCTCTAACATTATGATAGACAACAAGACCAATAGCATCATCTTAGAGACGGAATCCTCTGACAACGGGTCAGTGCAATAGCTCTGTACTTTGCTTTTGCTTTAATTCTGACATAAAGTGTTGCTATTTTCCTCTTTTTGTCTTACATTGTGCAGTTAACACGGTGATGTACATCTTCAAAAGTTACTTTGTTCTGTGCTTACAGTTGTTGAGCACTCAAGTTTGTTTAAAAAGGAAACTTTTTGAAAGTACTGTATATCAGTGTCTGTAACTAATGCCTGTTCTGAGATGCAGCATCATCAGATGATGTAAAACATAAATTTTTTGTCTTTGCAATTGTGGGTCAACTTTAATTATATTTTCAGTATTTTACATTTAATGCTAGGGAGTTCTGATCTAAGATGCAGCTACAGCTAATGCTTTTGATGCTATAAATAAATAAATGGCATGTAGGTTACCTAATACAAGAACTTATGAATGAAACTAATAAGAAACTTGCTATTCGAGCCATTTGTCTCTTCCCCCAGCACAGCTCCACACTATGCTGTGTATACCTTCCAGTAAAAACAACTTAATGTTTCAAAATAACAGATGTATTCACATAATATACCCTTGTGACTCATTACGGTATTCTTGTAACATAGGCCCTGTAAGATGTGGCCTGCTTATTTGAGTTTGTGTAAATGTAAGAGAGTGACAACAAGTAGACATCTCTCATCTCTTTGTAGGAAGAACCTCTTAAGTAAAGTGCAGCTCTTCCAACCAGGAGTTTCCAGGCAGGAACTAGGATTCCAAACAGTTTTAGTATGAAGGAGAAACAAAATATTGGTGTTTGCCTTTGAGCTCCTTGGATGAGTGGCAAGTTGTTCCCAGACATAGTAGTTTAAAGGTACTGCTGAATATCTCAAAACTGTCATGTGAAGTTTTTAAGCATCTCTAAGAATTATTTTTTTCTCCCTCCTCTCCCCGCTTTTTTTCTTTCTTTTTTTCTTTGTGTGTGTCTGTCCGTCCCCTGTTACATTTTAGAAATGAAGACAGGATGAAGAAGCCTGGAACTCCAGGGACCCCAGGCTCCAGTGACCTAGAGACTGCCCTTCGCAGGCTGTCCCTCAGGCGGGAGAATTACCTCTCGGAGCGAAAGTTCTTTGAAGAAGAGCAGGAAAGGAAGTTGCGGGAACTGGCAGAAAAGGGTGAACTCCATAGTGGCTCCGTTACCCCTACAGAGAGCATCATGTCGCTGGGAACTCACTCCAGATTTTCAGAATTCACTGGATATTCAGGAATGTCTATCAGCAGTCGCTCCTACCTGCCAGAAAAGCTTCAGATTGTGAAACCACTAGAAGGTGATAACAAAGGGCCTCGGCCTTTATCTGTTCTTCTTAGTGACTCTTTGTGGTCTCTTATCCATCACCAGAAAGCAGGAAATCTTTGTAATACATACTCTTTTTACTTTAGAGACAGTAATCCACGCTGTTGGTTTGAAATCTTCTAACTGCGACGTTTTTCCACAAGCCTTAAGAATGTTAGGAAACAATTCCAGCCAAGGCAGTAAAATAAATGTTACAGGCCACACGTGCATCAGCTCAGCAGTGCAGCTTTATGTCTGACCTGAACCTCAGTGTTGCAGTTTCATACTTAGAAAATGAAGGTGGTTGAGTATCTGAAATCTAAGCAGCCAAAAGTATTAGTTGATCATATCTCAGTTCTGCAAATAAGCACCTGGAAAGACCTTTGCCTAGTTCACGTAGTCCAGTAGGTCTGATAAGGCTATTTTTGTGATTAAAAATTACCTCTGGACTTTATTTGGCTGTTGTGAGTGGCCATACGTGAGCTTCTGTGGCTTTGGGTTTCATGTGTGAAATAGTTTGTTGGTTTGGGATTGTTTTTTTTAAGTCAAATTTCCTCCATATATTGTCACAGAAAAAGGCAAGATATAGGTAGATGGTAGTCAGGGCTAGAGCTTCATTGCAAAGTATGTTGCTGTAGTCTGTCTAACAAAGCTGACAGCTCATACAGTACCGTCTACTTGGCTTTCTTCAGTCCTTTCGGGTTGTTGCTGGAAGTTAGTTCAGTAAATTTCTTCAGGTTTTAAACAAAATGAAGCTGTTTTCCTTAGTACTTCACAGATACACTAGCCATGTAATTTAGCTTTGGTTTCTGTCTTTCTCACTCTTCTCCTTTAACAGAACTCGTGTTACATTACATTGTCTGTGTGTGTTTTAATTGCAAAAGTTCATTTTTTTCATCTTTTTAGAGCAGGTTTATTTCATCTATAAGGAACATTTAGCATGACATAAATTCAGAAGCAAAAATAATCCTTCCTATGTCCTGAAGAAAGTGATGTGCTGTATCTACTTGTTCAAATGAAACTATAGCCATAGCACACGAGTCCATACGGTTCAGCAGATTTTAGTAGTTTGTTTTCATGACTGCTTTTAAATGGTCATAAAAAATTTTTGTACCACATGAGGGAAGGGATGATCCAGCTCTGTTTCCGTTACTGGTTGCTACCACTGTAATAGGTTTCTGTCACCATCCCATTATATCTGCTTTTTTCTTTCAATAAACTCTTAAAGTCTTTATCATCTTTCTATCTGTCTGGGTTTTTTTTCCTGGTTTTGTTCATTGTTCTCACTGGGTCATTTTTTTCCTTAAAATTATTGCACCTTTTAAAGTACTTCTCGTGTTTGGTTTTAGATCTCATTTGTAGTATGTTTGTGTCTGCCTGTTTCATAAGTTTAATGTTTATCTTTTATTAAATACATGTTTAGGATGCTGTTCCTTGCTTCAACTTAGTTTCTTTCCTGAGAATTTTCCCTGTGATTTCCCCCGCACCCTCAACTTCACGGATACTTCCAGACTACTGGGGCACAGTAGTCTGCTGTTCCTGCAGATTGTTGCCTGTTGTGCCTTTGGGTTTTATTACTGTTTTCCTAGGGGTGCTTATGCTGTAAAATGGAAGAAATAAAAAGTTAGTTCTGTAATAAATGTAAGTTAATGGTTTCTACTCCTTTACAGCAATCTTAAATCCCACAGTAAAACAAATAGGGTGACAGAAGCACTAAGAAATGAATCTTATTCTGCACCTTTAAAAAAACCCCAAAACAACAACAAACCTACACTTTTAGTCAAATAGAATGATTGCTTGATGTGACTTGCTTTAGTGGGTCTTTTGTTTTGGTTTGTTTTTAAACTCTGCATCTACAGCTTGTTGTGCCATAAGCACAAAATAGCACTCCCTGTGTGCTGTAGGAAAGCTGGAGCCTTGGACTCATTGTATCTTCACCCACTTTACTGCGATTGTGGCAACAACGCACCGTGAATTTCAAAGCTTTCTCTGACCCCGGTAGCATGCATGCAATCATGCAGATACCAACAACAGAAAAACAGATTTAATTTACTGTGTTCATATTTTTGTGCTTATGTCATCTTCACTTCAGTTTGGCAGTTCCCACTCTTGCACACTAATTCCCTGATGCCAGCTTTTTCTGATAACGTAACTTACAAAATTATCTAGCCAGAGACTGGGACTGAATATAAGCGAAGGTGTTGTACTCCCCTCTTCATTTGACTTATTATTTTTTTTTTAACAATCATAAGGGAGTTAATAGCTGTTGCATTTGCATCAATTTTATGTGCAGCAAAGTTAAGGCTCCCTTACACACATTTTTATGAGATGAAAATTAAACTCTGATATCCTCCTTCTTGTGATGAAGCGTAGGCCACTTTGATTTCCAGTTTCCAAAATAAACTAATAACATGTAGTGTCAATAGAAGTGTTAAAGCTCAAAATGCAGATATTCTGGTGAATATCTTTCCATAGAAAAGATACAATATATTATCAATTAAATGTTTGTTCCCTGCAGAGTTTTTCTGAGTATAAGTTTTGGTGAGCCTAAAGGTGAAGAAGATTACGTCTTCAGAATGCATGTAGAAGTTAATTAGCAACAGGATTTTATACTTGCACGCAGTGCAGAAAGAAATTTTGATTTCAGTTCTTAAATTTTTAAGCGTGTTGTCATACAGCAAAGCTGTACTCCTTGCTTAAAGCTTGACAGTATCTGGCACTTCTCCACATTCTGGAATATTTCTTTTATATAGAAGGAAAAAAACCTGGACCTTTCTGGCAATTCAGAAATAAATACAATTTGTAGGGATGTCTCTTCCCTACAGTTACTTACTTTGGGATTGTAATGGTTTCTACTTCTTGAACCTCAAGGGTTCCAATCCTCTTTAGTCCCTCACAACTTACTCAAAATTCAAAAAGAACAAGAGAAAAAGAAAAGATAGGGTCATTATCCAAAGTAATCTAGCAGATTCATTTAAGCTGAGGTAAAAATTACAGATTTTGAAGAGTGAGGTAGGCTTAATCAAAATGCTTCTCATTCTAAAGAAGGACTTTTCCCTGTTTCTTGACAATAAGCTTCTTCTCATGCAATATCCTCATGTGAAACAGCAATTTTTCTCATCCGATGGGATTTTTTTTCTCATACAAAATAATGTATATTGGCCATCCCTTCTCTAGTTGTTACAGTGGTTTAGATTTTTACATATACCGTACAACAAATTGAACATTCTTGGTCTTTGAACACTGGTGAGATGTTTGTATGCCAGCTTGTTGAGTGAGTCAGTGTTGTGCTCTGGGGAGAGGGGACAGGAGCAAGACAGCAAAAACTGTTCTGATTCAAGCTAGCAGAGATGAGAACAAAGATGGTTTGATTATGCCATAGGACCTGGAATGTATAGTTTTAAGTTGCACATTACAACACAGCAGTGTTCGGTGGGCACATCGGAAAACGTAGGCCCTTGCGAGCAGTGTTTAGTCACTGCTTGAAGAGTTGGGTAAATCCTCCCCTGGTTTTATTTGGCCCATCTCAGTGGACATATCAATTTAACGTGATACATGGCTGTTTCTGACTCGTCTCCTTTTGAACGCTAAATACTGAATGCTTTTCTCTGTAAAATGCACCTCTTCCCTCACTCAAAACGCTTTTCTGCCAAAGAAGAAGCTACAGGTACAGTAGCATTTAGTTTTGTAGTAGTTGAGTTCCTATACCATAGGGGCTCAGATAAGGGCCATACAAAGGTTTAGACTTGATGTATAGGTCAGAGTTGTTACCTGCTTACAGATGCCTGAAGTTGATGTGGCTTTCCCAACGTATGGTAGAAATGTGCAGTTTATGTGACTACCACCCTGTTAGCCACCAGTAGTAAATTCTGATGTTTGCAGCACCTTTCTTGGTGTGAGCTTAATGTGGGAATATGTGGTATATGTTCCTCTTACAGCTTTCTGTGATAGTGCTCAGACCAACTGTTAAATACAACTTCTTTCCACTCCCGCTTAAGCCGGTGAATTTAGGAGGGTGCGAATACTGATGGGGAGGGAATGTGCATGCACACAAGTATGCCACATCTTACCACCAGACTTTGCCTAGCTACGTGCTGATGTGATCAGTTTGTTTCATGCTGATGTGGAAATGCTGAAGAGTGGATGAAGCAGTTTTGCCTTATAGCATGTCTTCCTAGAAAGAGTAAAGCCTAGAAACATTAAACCCAGAAACACATTAAGGGGTTGGGGCTCCCAGACCTTTGGTCTTCCGGATAAACAAAGTGGGATTTTCTGCCTTTTAGATCCTGGACTAATTACTGATTATTTTTTTTCTTTGTGTGTGTGTGTGTGTTGTCCTTCTGTTCCCTTTCAAGGTTCTGCCACTTTGCACCACTGGCAGCAGCTGGCTCAGCCTCACCTGGGTGGGATCCTGGACCCGAGGCCCGGGGTTGTCACTAAGGGCTTCAGGACTCTGGACCTGGACCTGGACGAAGTGTACTGCCTTAATGACTATGAGGAAGATGAGACAGGTGACATTTCTTACAAGGGCCTAACTACCTCGACGCCAGTTCAGCACACAGAGACCTCAGGTGAGAGGTCACAAGCACAAGTGACTGTTTCAGACAACAAGAATAACCCCCGCCAATCTCAGGCTTTCACAGAGGAGATGCAGGAGTCCACGACTGACGATGATGAGGGGTCTGGTGAGGGAAACTCATTAAGTCCAGTAAAACTGACATCTTTACAGGATTTTGATTACTGGGCCATTCTCGCATCTCTCCAGAACAGCATCCATAGTGTTGCTTTGTGTGTAACATCTGCGCGTTAATGCGTGCAGTAGTTAGAACATAACCATTCTAACATTGGCTCAAAAATCCTTTCCTTAATAGTCATTTAATTTGACTTTTTTTTTCAGTAACAGCATCTGTGGTCAATATTTTACTCTGTTTTGATAAGAGAAGGCTGCTAAAAGGAAGTGGTTGGCTCACAAACCTTTGTGTGGCACGTATGCAACTTGTATGTGTATTTAGTGCACTCTCTGCGGTGTATATAATGTATAGATGATATATATTTTGTATGCCTATAGTGCAGATATTCTTCTGACTGTTTGTAAGAGGTGCTGCCATGCTTTAGATTTTTGTATTTTGGGAAAAAAACAAAGACTAAATGATGACAAAAGGTGCATCTAAGTTGCCTTCGCTGAAACAAATGGAAGTGCCTTGAAAATCAAGCTAAGAAATTCTGCAGACTTAATTAAGTTACCTCAGATAGAGTTAACTGGTTTTAAACTCCCTTTGAGATAAAGAA
Source organism: Falco cherrug (assembly GCF_023634085.1). Classification (NCBI taxonomy): domain Eukaryota; kingdom Metazoa; phylum Chordata; class Aves; order Falconiformes; family Falconidae; genus Falco; species Falco cherrug. The sequence goes on from NC_073700.1 coordinate 98,073,811, forward strand.
TTAAAAGGATGCTTTTATGCAGAGAATAATGACATTTCCCTCATTCCCTCTCCACCACACTATTAAATTCTGTCATTCCTATTTATACCGTATTGAGACTTAAACATTTTTAAGTGATGCAGTACTGCATGAGTTATTAGATAACTGATGTTAGTGATCTATTATTGCACGAGGTTACCAGTTCTCAGACTATAGATGTGTTTTGAGTTTGTGTGGTTTCTTTTTCTGTTGGTTTTTTTTTTTGGGGTGGACGGGTGTTTGTTTTGTTTTAATAAGCTATATAGGAGTTTAGTCTTCATTAAGATTTGCTACTGGTAAAGAATTATGTTTAGTCCAGAATCAGAAAACTACCAGAACTCCTTTTTCTTCAGACTTCTTGTTTTTACATAACTGCTTTAAATGAAGACACTTCCTTCCTGTTCTTTTTTCGCAATATGTAATAATTTATTATTTGGCTAATCTTTAGAAGACTAGATTGTCTCAGGGCTAGACAATAATATTTCTGTTGTTTTCATGAAGTGCCAGAGTATCCTCAGCTCTCACTGAAATGGCAGTTCAGTGCTTTCAGCTATTGAATGTAAGCTATTTTTTGCAGTCAGTTGTAGTAAGATTCAACCTAGAGTCATTTAGATTGGAAAAATACCCTTAAGTCCAACAATTAACCTAACGCTACCAAGTCCACCACTAAACCATGTTTGTGAGCACAACATCTACACGTCTTTTAAATACCTCCAGGGCTCAACCACCTCCCTGGGCAGCCTGTTCCAGTGCTTGAACATTCAAATCCTTCAACTTCCCTTTCCATTGGCAAAAAGTGTCTTATTCAATGAGATCTGTTGCCCAGGAATAATGATTATATTAATTTTTAATATTAATATGGAAAGAAATGATGCCTCTGCAGGACTTGTGTACAGTTTTGGGTATTGTCCAGGTTTTTATAATTTTAAAGTATGAATAACAGCAGCAAGAAAAGCTGGAGATCTAGGAAATATGAACTGAAATAAAGACTGAAATAACTGACATGTTTTAGGGTCTGCAGAATAAAAGATTTAAGAAAAGATATGATTAATTTTAAAATACATTGCTGCAGGGAGGAATGCAACAAGCAGTTCTTCATGTACTCGGAATACAATAATTGTGCAAAAAAGCTGTTTGGGTTACGCTGGGCAAATAATTTTCTAATTGTAAGACTATTCAACACAGAAACATGTCAAAAATTTGGAAGACATTTTCATAGACCATACATAAACGATATAGGTATCATTTAGTTCTTTAGGTTTTTTAAGAATGGATTAGTGAAAGATCTGTGGGTAATGATTTGGAATAGTTCTTTCTTTGGAGTAGAAAAATAAATGTAGTCCAGCGCTGTGATTACAAAGTGGCAAGAAAGACTAGTATTGCCCTCCACTTTCTTTCTCCATGATAATTTAAATACAGGTCACTGTTACTAACAGGTTATTCCCTTGTTACTGCTGACTTTGCCTGGGAAAACCCTCTCTCAGACAAGGCTTTTAAGCATATTCCCTACCTTATAAATTGGCAAAGCAGATAAAATCTATGAAATTGTCCTAGTAGTCTCATTTCATCTTATATTGTTTGTTGGGTAATTTTAATACATTACATGAACAGAGAAATCTGTCAAAATTAGTAACTTTGATCTACAGAATGAACAAATGCACTGAAAACTTTAATTTCCTAGTATTTATCCTTCCTTCAAATTGCCCAGCTGCTTAGGATTTAGGAGTATCCATGAGCCACCACATCATTATTGTTTGCATAGTTGCTGTATCTGCTTTTTGTTGAAGCAATTTGTCAGGTCGTGTACAAGGAGAAGACAACTGTGGATGTTTTCAGAGTAGGCACTTACTAATGTGGCACTGGCTTTCTTAGGTTCCACAAATCTGCCCGCTGAAGGATGCCTTTTGGGAGTAGGGATGTGTGCTTAGCTTATGAATGTATTTTGTATTTAAATAGCGTGCAGCCATTGCTTCTCTTGAAAAAACCTCCTCAGCATTCTTTCTTCCTCTCCCAGATTTCTGTGTAAGAAATGCAGTGCAGGTAGGGGTGTGTACGGATGTGTGGTTCCTTACAGTGCTGTCACAAGTGCAAGGTTATGACCTCATTGCTTGCATGATTTCAGCGGAGATGCCAGTTGGCAACATACGGACTAAGCACTTGCTAGAGAATGTGGAAGTAAAGTAAAAAAGAAAGGAGAAAATTATCTTCAATGCGTTCTTTAGTGGTAGTGCTTTTGCTTGTAATCCAGGATAGCTCTATTGTGGAAAAAAATCAGAGTTCAAGAAGTTTTTAAAAGCCAGAGGGTATTTCCCTACAGTTCCCATCAGCAGGTCATAGGGTGTGCCAGTCCAGAGCTACAGGTCTTCTAACCTGAGAGCAAGGTGTCTTTGGAAATACAGTGCCTACAAGGACCGTTCCCAGCAGGTGTAAGTCATTTTAGTCTTTTGCGTAGGTGTCTCTCATTATCAAATGATGTATGCTTTTACAGTTTGTGTCTTACCATTTTTGCACTGGAGATTTTCTCTAGCAGAGTGCTATGAGGTCTTATTTTTACTGCCATTTTGCAGGCATGCAGAGTACTGCTTGAGATGAGCCCCGAGAGAGGTCATTTTAACATCCAGGCTCAGGAGAGCAAGTGCTGCTAGTAGTGCCAAAGGTGTCTTGTAGCCAGAATAAATGTATTTGGAACAGAGTATCAGTTGTTTCTTGGTGAGTGCTGGACAGAGTCAGAAATCATTCTGACTAAATAAGAAAAAGTTATGTTCTTTGAATTTTCCTGTCCCTTTATTGAAACCTGTAATATCCATTGATGTATAAAATAACTTCCTTACCGTACATGCAAATTGTATCCCAACTGTGGCACTGAACATTTCAGGAGAAATTAACGCACATGTAATTTATGATCTGCAGTTGGTCTGATGAAGCTACAAATGGCGTGTGGGCTAGAGTAACTTTATGGAGCATTGTAAATTCTAGAATCACAGTTCTAGCCTAATACCCAGGAATAGGTTGAAATTTCTATGTCATTTGTATAGACTCTCAGCATAATTGGAATGGTATAGAAGTTACAGGATGCAGCAATGTTAAAACCATCTAGAACAAGTGATTTTTGCAGCACAAATTTTGAATAACCTCAATATATTTTTTTTATTATTATTCTTTGAGAGAAACTGTATATTATAAAACTGTGGAGTCTGTTTCAGAGGAAGGGGTGGTTGTGTGGTGTGTGTGGTGGTGTTAATTCATTGCCTTTCAGGTTTCCCTTAAACAAAAAACCCCAAGCCATTCAAAGCACTTAATAATGACATGAATGTTCTCTTTTTGAGGTTGGAAGGGCTACACTTGGTTCAGTGTGTGCTTAACTGCATGCTAGTATTGGGTGCATGAACCCAAGCTGGTCTTCCAGTACTTGTGTTTGTAAGTTCCACTAACTGATTGCTTTACAGGATCAGCCCTCTTGTACTTCGTGTGTAGACCTTAACCATGACATGGACTCCTTTCTAAATAGATGCCTAAAATCACAAAAACATATCATTAATGTCTTATGTTTGAGTTGGTGTTAGCAGGATTACTATACATATTTCTAAGAGGTTACCATTGTACAGAAAAGCAATAAATCTGTTAACTCTTAGAACGAAGGTATTGATGCATATTTAAATATATTTTATTTTCAAATGGCATGAATATTTCACAGTAATTATTTCTTTGAAAAAAGTCTGTCAGCAGTTGCTATGTGTGCTGTTAAAATGCTAGAATTTTAATTTGTCGATCCTAGCCTGCATAAACTCATGTTGAAGCCACATTAAATACTTCAAAGTCTTCTTACATCTGTGCTCTGTGGTTATATGCATATGAGAAGGAGAACTCAGCCAGAAGAAAGCTAAGAAAATCCTGTCCAAAGAATACTCACCTTTGTTCAACTTTTCATCTTTTGCTGTTTCCAAAGGCAAAAGAAATGGAAAGTTTGGAAATGCATATGTTCAGAAAATAATTTTAGTGTTGATTGTTTAAGAAAGGTAACAGGAGTAACGCTTCTGGCATAGATGTATGGATTCTTGGAGGTTTTCAGCATTCATGGTTACCCCTGAAGGCAGTGTTTTCTGAAGGACATCTGAAGGCACTTAAATGCCTTTAGGGGAGCACCATGCTCACATTTTACAGCTGGTGTGTTTATCACCCATCTCTGTGTTGTTGTAGCAGTTAACCTGGGCATCAGCTCCAGTATTCCCTATATCCTCCCTGTTCTGTCCTCAGCCAGGAGTTTTCAGTACAGGTAGCACTGGGTATCAGAATTCTCACCTTTAGTCACCCAGAGGGAATGAATGCTGCTAAATTTAGAAAGTGCATGCAGCAGTTCTCCTGTGGATCCTAATGAGGTTTTGTGACCTAGTTTTCAGGAATTTCACCTTGCCCAAGAATGGAGTTGGTGGCATAGACTGGCAGAAGTGAAGTCCGTAGCTTGTATTCTGAGTGGGAATGAGGCAGAAAGTGCCTCTTCATGGTCCTTCATTATCCTCTTCCAAAGCAGGCAGAGTTGTTTGTGGTTGGTTGTTTTTTTCCGATTCAGCAATAAAAAATAAAACTTCTAATGCTTTAAAATACCATCTGCTGCTGTAAGGACTCCCCAACCTGGTTGTCGTTCCATCCCTGGCTCACCAGCCTGTGGTAAAGAGATGCCCAAATTCCACTATGCGCCCTGCTGAAAGAGCAGGGAGCCAGGTTTCCTCCTTTTGTTAAAACATGAAAGAAAAAAAAAATCCAAAACCCAGAGTGTTTTGCTTCAGAGTTGGACTAAAACGTTACCTTTGTGCCAGTCTGGATCAGGTCATACTCTGAAGATTTCTGATATTTTTTTTTTAAAGTTAATTTTTTAATCACTCTGTATTTGCCAGAAGAGTTGTTTATATAAAATGCAAAGATTTACTGCCCACTGTGAGCTCGCTGCCTCCTTGCTATTCATCTAGCATAACAGTGAATTTGAGTTTGTAACCAACGGCACAAAAGTTAATGCTGGTTCAGTATAGCTACCTTTTAGAGATCTTTCTCAAACTTAATTTGTCTTGACACCTTTTTGTGGCTGGGGCAGGCTATTGGTTTACCAGCTGTAACTTTGGTACCTTTCTCTGCACGTGCTGGTTGAAAATCAGATTAATGGGTCTTTTGAGAGTTCCCTCAGCAGAAGACCGTATCCTAAACTCATCTGTTTGTTGTTTGCATCTAGCAGAATGGCCCGTCATCTGGAGTACTGAGGCGGGATCTGAAACAGCTCAGAGCTGTATAAGATCAGCTTTGTGTTCTGAGTGGGGAAAGCTCTGTTGTACCAGAGGATGGAGCTCTCTGCAGTCAGTTTGACTAGTACCTGCCTTTTTTTGCAGTATTTTAAAAGGTGTTTTTACAGCAGTGTTTGTGCTTACGGTAGAGTGTCTTTCAGCTGTAATGTTTTGTGTTTTTTCCAAAATGCCTAAGAATTGTTTGAGAAAGCTTAATAAGGTAAGAATCATTAATTACTGAGAGAGAAAACATGATCTAGCAGCAATCTGAGGTTTAGTTTGAATTTTAATTTAGGGGGAAAATGCTCAGACAGTTTAGCCTATGGTTTCCCGAAGGATGAAATTACATGATGTTTTTGTAAATTCTGTTAAACACTGAATTATGTACAGATTCTTTTTTGTACAGATAGGAAGCCTTGTTGTTAACCTACTAGTGCTTTAAAGAGGGTGTAAATAAAACATTCGATTTCAGACAGTCACATGGAGCAGATGTTTATATTTAAAACAATACTTTGCTGTATGTACATGTGAAGATAGTCTCTCTTACTGTAAACTTCTGTATTACTTCCTCAAAAACTGATACCAACTCAGGAGATGGCCATTCTTATGTAAAATGGCTAGGTTAGGAATGAATGGTTTTGGTTTTATTTTATAAACTTTGTTCATTTACAGCAACAGGTTCTCAATCTTTGTATTGTGTCCAAAGGATGGAAAATACTACAGCAATGTGATACACCCCGTTGTTGACTGATGGAGGATGAAGCTGGTACAGGACTTTCTTAGTGGTATTTGAGGGTGGAATACATCCTTGGAAATTGATAAAATTTTTTGTATAATTTCAATTTTTCCTCTGGTTACTCAGTGATTGCTCTACTTTTAGCAGCCTTCTCCTATCTCTGACTCATTAATAGCAATGAGTCTTGCTTTTGCTAATGCAGCTATGTATCTTCAGCGTGCCTGTTTCCAATCTGAGGGGATGCCCAATGGGTATAACAAATGGGGAAAATGCACTTAATGTATTACGGCTACATGCTTTGGGTTGAGCTTGCAAACTTGAACAGGCATTGCTTTATTCTGTTCTCTATTCATCATCCAGGGATAATGGCTTTGTTTCTACTTGATTTATGTTGAAGTCCTTTGTTTTCTCCAAATAACCGATTTTTTTCATGTCTAGTTATTTGAGCTCTTTCTCCAGATTTTCTTTTAACTCTCTACAATATGGAGAGAATCATGATTGCTAGGCTGTGCTCCCTTGTAATAGCTTTTATAGTACTCACACTAATCTCTAAAGCAACTGGATTCCTGAAGCATCATAGTTACCATCTCTGGAGGTGAAGTAGAGCTTGTTGTTATGCTGTGCTAACATTTGAGTGTGCTAACATGACACTCCAGTGGGTTTTTAGAAAGATCCTTCTTTAACATACAGCAGTATGTTCCAGCGCTAACTAGAAGTTACCTCACGCTGTATGCTTAGCCACTTCTGCTTCCACTGTTCACACTCCCCATGCGCTGCCCTTCACACACTGCTTTTATGTGTTCTTAAAGGACTACCTAACTGCACACACTATTTTGGAGCTGTGATACTTTGTATATGAAAAAGGGAACACAGCCACAATTAAGACTTGCCTTGCTTCTGCTAAGCTTCTCTGGAAGTTCAGAATGGTGTCTGGTCTAGCTGGTTGTTCCGTCTGTCCTTTGCAATGTGTTGAATAGTTGTGTACTGTGGTATTAAAATGTGGCTTAATCAGGGAATGGCTCAGAGGGTTGGGTAGGATGAAGGGGAGGGAGCTACAACACGGGTTTTTATTGTGCATGTCTTTTGACCACTGCTAAGTTTGGTTACTAAGTAAGACAACCTATGCAATCATGATATCTTTGATGTAATACTTAACGGGGTGTTTTTCAACCAGCTTTTCAGATGCATGGCTTTTAAATTTTGTAGCTATTTTGCAATGGCCACAGCTGCATTATATAGCAGGTTCATATGTCCGCAGCGGTATCTCTACTACGAAGAAAGAAATTGGCCTCAGTCCTTATTTTTTTCAAATTGAGCTGTATTGCTGCTTTTGCAAATTACTGGTACACTGACGGAGTGGCATTTTTACAGCAGCATTAGTGGGGAAAATTATTTACTACACTGTTTACAAATATTCAAAAACTGCTATATAGTGCAGTAGAGGACATACATTCTTAAAGAATCTGAACACATGCACAAGAGAAGTGTCACAGATGTACAGTAGTGGATCCAAACAACTGCCCCTTTCCTTGCTGTGGATATGAAAAGTCAGAGACAGAGAAACAATAACATGTGTCAGTCCTTTCCCCGCCCCAGCAATCTGTATTCCTGTAGTATTAGCAAGCTGGATCCATTACTGAGAAGTGATGGGGATACCTTGTTGTGGATCGATCTAAAAGCTGAAATGCACAAGCATTCAGAGTATCTTTGCCCTCTTGAGCTGATACTAGAAAATGCTGCTTGTGATTTCCCACTGATGCAAGTTGCTAGTTTAGATGAGGACTAGCATTTCAGGCACTGCTTTGCCTAAATGTGGTTTGAGCAAGACTTACATGCAGTGTTAGTGATCATGGGCAAGTTTCAGCAGACACTTTTAGTTAGCACTGGCCTTGGAGTTCTAGATGCGTTTCGAACAAGTGTCTGTTAGAACGCTGTAGCACTTGTGTATTTCACTTTCCTTGCATTGATCCCATCTCTGGTACCTCATCACTTTTTGCATCTGTCTTATCAGCACACAGAAGTTTGGTTTTCCCTTTTTCTGTGTAAAATGCAAAGAATTTGCTTTTTTTTAATTTAGTACCTCATCCTGGGAAGTGCATGTCACAAACCAACTCCACCTTCACCTTCACCACCTGCCGCATTCTGCACCCTTCTGATGAACTCACACGAGTCACACCAAGGTAAGGGTTTCCTGTGGTGGCAAAGCATTTAGCTCTGTCAGAGTTTTCCCTCTAAACAAATGCAAAGTAATGGCATAAGCAAAAGCATTAGCTGCATTGGTGAATTGCAATACACCCCTAAATTTTTCCTCCCAATTTGAGCTACCTCATCCTGATTTTCTTTGAGAGGCATGTGTATTGTTTTAGAAGGCCAGTCAAAATACCTTAAATTTTGTTGTCTCTAGTTAAAATATTGCAGGATCAGACCTAACTAAATTGGCTTCCAGTATCCAAACCTGACTACTCTTGATCCCAGACTAGTCGTAGTGTTCATGTGTGAATACGCAGAATGTGGTCTCTGACAAAAAAAATGAGAGATTTTACCAGGGAGGAAAAATCTAAACATTTGGCCCAGAAGAACAAAACATGCGCAGGTAAAGAAATCCAGGGAGTACATGAGGAGTGGACGAGGAAACATGCCTTAATCAAAACCAGGAGCCATCTACTTTGTTTGTTGGTGTAATTGTTGGAAATTAGTTCAGAGTTGCCAAACTGAAACTAATGGAATTGGCTTAATAATAGCAACTGCCATGTATAGGCAGTACATGCCAATAGATGGGAATTCTTTAGCCTTATGGAAGTGAAGATCTGAGAACTGTTTGGGGTGAGTAAATTTCGTACTTAAAAGGGAACTTTCCTTCCTTAGCAAATCAGTATTTAAAGAATGTTTTTTCTGTTTAGAAGGAAAATGCCTCATTGCTTTCTCGGCCCCTTCCAGCTCCTGTGCCGGAGTGTGCCATTATGTAGGTCCCCTTTCAGAGATGATGTGTCCAGACTTGTTGAGATGTGAGGTTGGTGGCAACTGCCTAAAAATAAGGTGGACACCTGAAAAGTAAGGGTATTAAATACAAAAGCCTGCAAGGTGGAAAGGAAATGGGTGATGATTAAATTTAACTTTTCTGCTTCCTTTTTGGCAATAAGTTAGTTAATTGTGGCCTGGCTGGTTTTTCTTTACGCTCTTCTGTCTTCCTCTCCCCTCAACGCCGTTACTGAAGAGATCCTTTTATATGGCTGCAGTTCTATTTTGATTTTCTTGTCATTGTCGAATTGCTATTAATTGTGGTCGTAGTAACCTCCTTGATTATGTTGGTTACTAAATCTAACAAATCAGCCATAACTGACAGCTACATTCGGTACGTTTTCAGCTGCCTTAGTTAAGCCAAAGTTCATCATTCATTCAGGAGGAAGAAGAGCACAACGTGATGTTTTCAGCAGACATGTCTAAGGAGCTGGTCCTTACCAACTATAAACGATTCTTCGCAGGTCATGTGAGGAGGACGAGGAAACTGCATTATGTCTCGTTATGCTGGGAGGAGGTATAGGGCAGAGACTGTGACTCAGCGTGGCAGGGGGTGAGCAACACTGCCAGCAGTGTCTGTGTTGGCAGGGTCACGTACAAGGAATGCTAGTGTGTGTGGCACCAGCTAACCCAAAGAGTTTGGATATTTACCTACCTGGTTGCACTTTAACCTAGCCTCTAACCCAGGTGACACTCTAACCTGACTAAATGTCATCTAGCTGAATGAGGTGCTTATTTATTTGTTTCTTTTCTCAGTCTAACTCTGAAACTGTCCCTGGTCTGACTTGCTGAGGCCAGTTTGAGTCTCTTTCTGTGGTTGTGTCCAGGTTGCTCTGCAGTGTTGGTCAGTTTGATGGGGAAAATATTTCCTTGTTAAAGCAATACCAAAATGAGCAAACAAAAAAAGCAACACAACGTAACAGCCGCTTTCTTTCAGGGATGTCTTGGTTTTTTTGTTGCACTGTAGTGTGTCCTGTGCTGAAAAATTAGTGGAAATACTAATGTAAATATCTGTGCAGCTGAAATCTGGAGCTGGAGGGAATGAAGCTGTTGGACTTGTTAACTCGCTGGAGTGCTGTAGTTTTCATTTTCTGACTGGGACATCTTGGAGGCCTGATAATTAACACTGCTTATGTCTGGGTTTCCAGAAGGTACTTGGTCCTACCCTGTAGAAAGTCAGTTCATGCAGTTAAGCTCGCTTTCTCTTTCTTTTCCTTCCCTCACACTGTTCAAGACTTGCGTCCTTCTGTGTTCGGCCAGTGTGGGAGATGCACTACGGTGGCTGTCACTGCTCTGTAGTTCTGCCATGAACTGGAATCAGAGCTATGAAGGTCCAGCTTCAATCAGTGCTTAAAGAGAACTGTGAACTGCCTTCTCCTTTCCCCTCAGCCTTGCCCACAGCGCGGGTGTGCTCCCTAGCTGTGCTGCCAGGGGTGGTCCTCCCCTGCCACTGGTTCCATCCAGGCAGGACGAAGGGGACACAAGGAGAGCTTGCCTTTGCAAGAAGACCAATTTTGGAGCCACTCAGCAAGGCTGCTTTTCAAATTACGCTGCTCTTCATACTAGTTTTCTCAAACATGTTTCACAGTTTACAGGGAGGAGTATAGGGGATTCCTCTTGTTGAATCGCAACTGCAGGATAAAAATCCTTCGGCAGTTTCACTTGCTTACCGTAGAAGCTGGTACAGTTGCAAGTCACTGTGGAGATGATGTTGGTCACATCCTATTTAGCCATGGAAAGAAGACATGACTTGAGACTTTACAGCAGCAGGCTAATATTTTCTTAATTAAAGAGTGCCTTAAAGATACTAAAGTACTGCTGATTTTTAGAAGATCACTGGACTAGAGTTTGTACTGCTATGTTAACTTGTGTCACCTGGTCACTGTATAACGTTAAATGTTCTAAGCTCATCAGAAACTGTGGCTTAAAGCAAAACATTCCAGGGTGTCTAACCTGACATGCACAGTAGCATTGGGTGCACGGAGTTCATTAATGTAAGGTGAAATGAGACCTCAAATTCCAGTTAAGATAATATCTAGGCCTCTTTGTCCCTATGGACAAAAATAATGCAACTCATTCATTGGCCTGAGTCTTCTCTGCGCCTGGAAATCCAACCAGACTGTCTTAATGTGGCTGTCTGATGCATTTCTTGGTACAGAAAACCCTACCTAAAGCTGTGTGTTATAACTGAGCCAATCCAACAGCATGGCTCTGCTGAAAAGGGAAGATCCTGCTCTTTCCTGTTCCTTCCCCTCCTAGCTGCTTGGTTTTCCCACTCTTTTGCACTGGCGTTGGTTTTTATCTGCCTCTTGGCTGAGTGTCTTCTGCTTGCTAACCTGGCAAGATGAAGGGGAAGATTGCCGCCTTTGAACTGTGGTGAGCTCTCAGGTCAGTGAATTCTGTTAGCATCAAGTGTTGCGTTGTTCAAGACCCTTTAAATGCCATTAGAGGGGATGAGTCCATGCCTAGGAAATACCACCATGGGATTCAGTTTTGTGTGTGTGTGTGTACACGTGGCAAAAACCATCATTTGAGCATGGTTAGAAAAAGTTGGAAAGCTGGTTTTTTTAAAAGTGTGTGGAACCCTTGGGATTCTCTCAAATAGACACAAATTTGGAATGTAATGTCATGGATGTCCCACTGCCTTGTTTCTGGAATAACTGAGTACACCATGCCTTACTTGATGAATGGTGTACCTTGGACTGCCATAAATTTTGAGTGGGGTTATCCATAGGTAAACATACAGTGGCTAGCCCGATCTATTAGAAACAAGTTTTTTAAGGGTGGCACTGCAGTGCCAGTAACACAGAAACCTCGCTGTCCATGAGATCTCGTACTGTGGCCCAAAGTGTTTGGCATGTCTCCTTTGTGTTGGTAATTCTTTGGAAATAGGTGGTGCATTGAGTATGTGTTCGTTCTGATGGTCAGCTTTTGGGGAGAAAACAATGCACCAGAAGGAATGCTATTTGATGTGCCTCAAGAAATCTCAACCCCTAGCATAACTAGCAGTAGCGTGCTTAAGGAAAGAAAATGCTGTAAGATCACACTAAACATAAATGTGTGGTACCAGCCTCTCGTTCTAAGTGTGCAGAGTGTTGCCCATTTAGTATTGTCCACTGCCTGTACATGGTTTATTTTGAGAAGAACTAACTGGAATAGGGGATCAACTTAGCAATGTTTCAAGCTATAGAAATTAACGTTCTACCAAATTAACAGTAGAATGGCTCTTTGTCATGCTTGGTTTGCTGCTGAGTTGTCAGTTATCTACTGGCCAGTTGACAACCAAGAGTTTGACTGGTTTTTTTCCTCATGGCTTTTGCTGATTATTCACAGTTGTGCATCTCCATCAAAAGTCAGATCCCCCATCGCTTACCCCTTTAATGAAAGCAAATTGAACAAAAGAAGGGAAGAAAGGTTTGACCTTACAGAAGTGCATGTTGGTTGCAATGTCAACTTCCAACAGCTTTGCTACAGATGCTTCTGTAGCAAATGCATTCCCCTTCTCCTTTGCCACTCTCTGCTGTGACCCAGCAGTACTAGAAGGACTAGCAGTTCTGTGTGCTTAGAAATGACACTAAAAAGTAAATCTGTCTTGCTTATATGGTTGGTCCCTCCATTTCCTTGTCTCATGGAAGCAACTAGGGGTAGTGACAGCCAGGAGATATATATCTGGAGATAAATACTGAAGGTGTTGGTCGTGGACCTGTCAATTTGATAGGTTATCAGAAGAAATATGGTGATGGGTGTTGGGGAATGCATTAATTCCATGAGACTAGGTGGTGAGGTAGGCAAAGTGGAGAGATGTGTTTTGTAAGAGACAATGGTTTTGTGCTTAACACATTGGTGAAGAGCTGGGAACTGTCAGTTTCCTGCCCTCTTGAAGTGGATAACAGGCCCAGCTCGGGGTTAAAAACCTTGCTTGCAGTAAATTTTAATTCCCTAGTGGAGAGAATAACTTGACTGCTCCTTTGCTTTCAGCCTTAACGCAGCACCTACTCCAGCTTGTGGCAGCATTAGCAATTTGAAAGGCACCCCGGTGGCTACTCCCTGTACTCCTCGGCGTCTGAGTTTGGCAGAATCCTTCACTAACCTCCGGGAATCCACAACGACGATGAGCACGTCTCTGGGGCTGGTGTGGCTGCTGAAGGAAAGAGGCATCTCGGCAGCAGTGTACAACCCACAGAGCTGGGACAGAGCCAGCAAGGGCACCCTTCTGAGCACATACCCCCCTAAAATGGCCATCATTCCTTCCACTCCACCAAACTCACCTATGCAGACACCTTCTTCTTCCCCTCCATCTTTTGAGTTCAAGTGCACCAGCCCACCTTACGACAACTTCTTGGCTTCGAAGCCTGCTAGTTCGATCTTGAAGGAGGTGAGGAATAAAAAGAACATCAGGAACAGTGAGAGTCAGACTGACGTGTCTGTTTCCAACCTTAATCTCGTGGACAAGGTCAAGAGGTTCGGTATCACCAAAGTTGTGAGTTCAGGGCAAGCGTCAGTTCCTCCTTTAACTGATGACCAGGGACCTCTTCTCTGTGGGGCACAAGGACCAGTGAGGGCCCTTGTTCCTGGAGGCCTGGCATCCGATGGTCTCCCATTGGGCTGCCCTGCCGTGACCAGTGCCATCGGGGGCATCCAGCTGAACACTGGCATCCGAAGGAATCGGAGCTTCCCCACCATGGTGGGTTCCAGCATGCAGATGAAAGGCCCAACGTCTCTCACTTCGGGGATCCTCATGGGAACCAAGCTCCCGAAGCAAACTAGCTTACGATGAAGGACTTTATTTTTACAGCTAGTCTTTTTAAAGAAAAATAGTCAGATTCTTTCTCCGATCTTATTTTCCTTTTCCCACCACCCCTTCATTGCCTCTTGAGTTGGACAAATCAACTTCGTGCCTAATGGGAGAAATGTGTAAACTTTGTATAAAATGTGTAAATATGTACCAGATCTATTGTAACTAATTGGATTATTTTGCTGTTCAATTGAGTGCAAAAGGCTCTACGTTATGATTGCTGTATTAAGGTTATCTTGCTAACTTTTTGAAAAAGTGTTTTGGTTGGTTTGGGTTTTTTTTTTTTTTAAGATGCACTGAGAAAAAAAACAAAAGAGCAAAACCAACAAAAAATAACTTGACTAGGAAAACGTGAATTCTGTAGCTAGCCTGACTTGAGTCAAAGGTGCATGGGAAGCTATTGAATGTGATATGTGAGACCTCGCATTACATCACTTGAAGTACGGGAGCATCTGTGCTTTGTTAAATACTGAAAAAAAAAAAAAAAAAAGCACTCAGTTTAACATGTGTTAGTTTTAATTTTGCTTCTGTAGATGAGCTGATCTGAATTACTGGAGTGCCTGGCTATTATGCCTGAATGGATGATTATTTTTTCCCCCCCCTGTTCTGTATTCTCCCTCCCAAGATTACAAACTTGAATTAATACTGTGTTGAGGTCAGCAGGCCTACTGGGTACCTGGAATACTGACATATTCCTGCTACCACTGTTTCATTTGGCACACTTACACTCTGTGACTTTTTTTTTGGTTTTGTTTTTGTTTTTCAATGCTGCACTGGATTGTGGAAGGGAAAATGCTTTACTGTGTGTTGCTGTCACTGAAACATGCTTTGTCAGTGCCCCCAAAGAAAACAGTTTTCACAACTCATGAGGTCAACGTGGCAGTGACTTCCTAGAAGTCAAAGTTGCAGAACAGACTGACAGATAAGAATGTTATAAAAGAACATGTAGCAAAACCAGTATTAGGAAAAGGTGCGTCCTTGAAACTTTAGAAGAGAACCACAAAAAACATTTAGTAATGGAACGGTACAAGCTGGAAAGAGCAACTTGCAGTCCTCACGCTGGCCTTCAGGTTTCATGCGTGTTGAGGACCATGGTCTTGTAAGCGGGGTGAGAATATTCCCCACCCATTTTGCTTTCTGTTTCCAGAGAAGCCTTTTCATCCAAAGTTGGACCTTGGCATAGGTAAAACTATGGGAAATGCTTTATTTCACAGTGGTTTTAAAATGAAAAATCACCTCCCAATACCAAACGTACAACCCCCTGCTTTTTCAGAGAGGAAACGAAAGACCTAACACAACCTTTAGTTACAGCCAGGCGATCTTAACTTATATTGCAATTTTTTTGCCTGTTTCTCCCAAACTTCTGCTGGGTGCTTATAGAAAGAATTGAAATATCTTGGATTGGAACAGACTGGGGGGAGCTTGTTTCTAAAGCTGAGCTGAGACTTTTTTTTTTTTTTGGAGGGGGAAGATGGAGAGGAGCAAAAAAGGGGAGAGCTTAACATCCACTTTCCTTGCACTTCTTGTGGCATCTAAATCAAGCTCCCTGTTTGTTACCATTATCACACTACACGTAATTGCCGTGAATTGCCGTTTGTACCAGACTGTTACTAAATCATTAGCACTGATAATTTCTTGTATAAATGAAACTGTCTTTTAGTCTTTGTGACAAGAGATAGGTGGGTGGGTTGTTTTTTTCTGAATGAAGTAGTTATTGCAGTAGCGCTATGGACACTAAGGATATTTTTTTGAGAGAAAAAAACACATCGGTTGGTTACTGCATGTGTTTGAAGACTTCTATTTATTCTATGAACTTACAATGTTTTAGTAAAATGTCATCAGCTCTCTTTGCTGTTGTATGTGTGCACATATTGCAAGTAAACTTAAGTATCTTTTTATTTGAATGTATCTTAAAACAGTAGATAGAATAACAGTTGATTCTGAAAAAAGAATTATGGACTTAATGGACCATTTTATATACCCAGAGGAAGAAAGCAATACCATATGGGAACTTAAAGTGTAGAAGTTAATCATGCAATCGGGAAGTATTATTTAGCCTTTAAATAAGCAGTAGGAGCTGTCCACCCACCGGAGAAAGCAATTGTAACACATCAGACTGATAAAATCTAAATTTTTCTTCACTAATATCAATAAAATAACAGAAAAGTTAAATTGTTGTGTATTGTTCAGCTTTGTTTTCCTCTTCTTTTAGGGTGACAAATCTTCCACCTTGATCCCTTGCTTTCATCTCTCAGCCAAAGCAAAATAGGAGGCCATCACCAGGTCTAGTTTTAAAATTCTTAGACACAGAAGCGGTTGAAAAGTCTTGAGATTTCAAGATTGCTGGAACTAGGTAAAACTTGGGTCAAAACAAAAAATACAGAAGTGAATGCAGGTTTTTGTGTTCCAAGAAAGAATTGGATGTTGTGTCATTTGTCTATTTTGAGCGGGAGAGGGGTGTGAATTCTTCTGTCTAATATGATGCAAAATCTGTAGTGATAAAATGTGGAAGTACAAGAGTAAGGAGGAAACATCCTCTGTTTTCCAACAGAGACAGAAGTGAGCTCTGCTGTTAGCTAGCATCTTCATTGCCAAGGGAGGAGACAGCCCAATGATTAAATGCCAGGTAATGAGAAACTCAAAAAATCCTGCACACGTAGTGAGAGCTAAGTAATGATAAAAGAGCTCCCTGGAGGAGGGGATAGTCAGACAAGAATTCACAGAAAGATTAGACGGCCTCATACACTGAGGAGAGGGATATGTGTGAGGATGAAAGGGAAATAATAACGTTTGTCACATACTTGCTGCAGAGAGAAAACTGGAGAGCAGTAATGCCAAAATAAACTTTTGGAGGGCTTGCAGTAGCATGATGCAGTGCCATGCAACAGCTTGAGGAAGGCTGCTGCCATCCTGGCCTCATCCAGGTACCATGTCAGTGTGTGTGGGGACTCATCCTGTCTGTCCAGCACCCAGCTGGGGGGGAGGCTTGTGATCGGAAAGTTAATGGTTAACGGGAAGGATCCAGTAAGGACAAGCACAGTGCACAAAGCCCGCCCTTTGTGCCCGAGTTAAGCAAGCACTACTCCAGGAACGGGGAGCTGAGGCTGGTCCACATGGTGCCTGTGGCTTTACGATGAGTAGGATTTTAGATTCAGTTAGCTCGCGGAAGGGTGTGTGCACGTGAAATGGGAAGGAAATCTGGGAACTGTCGCAGATGTGCAGGGGGAGAAAGCAAGGAGGGGTGAGTTCATGTAGTAAGACCTATTAATGAAAGTTGATGCTTAAGGTTTAAAAAGATAAAAGTGTCACTTGGAGAAAACCGCATTTTTTTTTGTGATAAGTATGGTATTGGGATATTATTTGGACCAGATCTGTCCTGCCCACTTTAAAAAGCAAATGTTCTCAGTCAGAGACATGAGCCTAGAAGGACTCCCACTTAAACCGGAGTTTTGCAGTCATAAGGTCTACCTGCACGTATCTTATTGCCAGACTCTAGTAAAGTCGTGAGTATTTTGAGGAAGGTATATTCTCCTATTATAGCTAAAAAAATAAGATTTCAAGTAGTAATTCGGTCCTTTTTTTACAGGCTTATGTGTTTTATCTGGATATCGTAGTGGACAAAGTCAGATGCTTGTGGCCTCATGCAGTGCCTTCCTGGGCTTTTAGGGAGTGAGGACGCAGCCCCACGAGTCCAGTTCCTCAATCTCTTTGGCCACTGCCTGGGTCAGGATCTTCAACCCTGAGCTCAATGGCAGTGCAAGCAGGGGACAAATGGTGACGGTGTATGAGCCAGGAAAGGCAGAAGAAACAAATGTACAGCTGAAAGCGAGGAGGAAAAATTACTTGCTTGCCCCCAGGAAGGTTTGTAAGGCAGTTGTATGAATGATGAAAATTTAAGCTGAGCATAGTGCAGTTCCCCGTACGATTCGGTGCCAGCCCAGCTGCTGCCGTGCTGGGGAGCCCTGCGGAAACCCCCCTCCTGCACCAGCGTCTAAAGGGAGCTGTTGGTTGTAGAAGTGTTTTCAAATTATCTTTCAGGGCTTAATTAAAGTTGTAAGCTCTCGCAAATGGCAAAACAAATGTTTGCTGGTTGTGTGTAAACTGTTGCCTTGCCCCAGGTAGCCTGCCACCCTTGACTTCATAAGCTCTGTGTGTGATGGGATTTCTCCTGTGCTGGCAGTTCTTGCTGTGCCTGCAAGACCTGCGACCTGTAACCGCTGGCTTCTCTCTGCTTCCCGTAGCAGGGCACCCCAGTGCTCCCCAGCGTGTCCCACGGCTCAGAGAGCCAGAAGCTGCTGGCCCGCGCGAGGTGGGAGCTGCCCTGCCACCGGAGCTGCCGCGGCGCAGCCGGGAGCTGCCACCTGTGCTGGCAAGGAAGGTACGTGCTCAAGTGAAACACGCCATTGTGGCCAGGGTGGCCAAGGGTCGGGCCTAGGCTTTGACGCCGTACGAGCTTCTAGACTGTGTTTTTGTGCTGTTACACGGCTCTGACCCAGGAGACTGAAAGATCCGCCAGTGTCGCTGCCAGCGTGGCAGTTCTGCAGCGCGCTGCGGTGCCGTTCTCACCCCACGGCACAGCCCTTCTGCACGCAGGTTGCCCCCCGGCCTGCTCCTCCTCACGTAAGGGTGCTGGCTGCTGTTTGCACAGCCCTCAGCTGCTGTCACTTCTTGCTGAGCTGCGCTGGGTGCTGGGGCGCTGTGGGGACACTTGGTGAGTTCTGTATGACACAGCAAACATCTTTTTTGGGTATCCTCTTCTTACATCTTTTTTCCTTCCAAAATTAATAGCTTTTTTCCCCCTAACTTATCTTTGGTGTGCATGAATGCTCCTGCAGTGATCTAAATCTCTGGCTTTGGAAAGAATAAATACATAGGGTTTGTAGCTCATGCTGTATTGTTGTTTTCTGACTTTTTAAAAAAGTATGCAGAAGGATGCATGTAATGCTGGGTTTGCTCACTTCTTTGGAGATACGCGTCTTCTGTGCAAGCTAAGCGAACAGTGATGGTGTTTAACAAGCGGGTGCATATGGATAAACCAGCTTTCAAGCCATCATGTCTCTAAAAGTGATTTATAAGCCCAGCTTTCCCAAAAGGCCCGGAACTCTAGGGGAACTTGGGTTTAAACAACCATGAAAGTCCAGAGATGCAACATTCACTGAAAGGCCCTACAGAAGAAGTGGGCTTCAAGGGTTGTGATGGGTGCAGCCCACTGAGGCCAAGGGAACTTACAGCTGCGTCAGGCTGAACTCCTCAAGATACAAAAGGAGCAACTGGAGATGGTGCAAGGCTGGGAGGTTTGCTGGCATGCAGGACCGCTTCTCTGTGAGGTGCTGCACCCTAGAGAATTTAGTGAATTTTGGAGAAAACGGTTTCTGCTTCTGGAAACAATGCTGGCATTTGGAGAGTGTCCTAGTTGCTCCTTCAGGACAGTAAATTATGCTGCCGGGTAGCAAAATCTGCATGGCCTATCTGGAAACTCAGCCAATGTATTTAACTCACTCGGACAATTTCAAAGCAGAACAGAACCACTGCATAAACTAAACCTCAGAAGGTCAAATGGCTGATGAACTGGGGCCTCTGCTCTGAAATGGTCCTCCATCCTTGCATTACCCAAGTATCTCAGAAACCTTAGTGGATGTATCTTCACCATACTGCAGCAAGGAACGTGGTCATCCACCTCTGAAAGCTGGGTTGGAGGTGAGAGGAGGGTGGGGTGCTGAGGCCTGTGTGCTTAAGACTTGACTGTGTACACATAGGACGCTCTCTGGAGAGCCAAGACTGATATTTCAGCCTTTTGAGACACTTCCCTGCTTCCTTTTGCATGTCTCCAAAGCACTGGAGGGCCCCACATCATAATGCCGTAGTGCACAGAGGTTGAACAGTTGCTCCCAAATTCCTGAACACATTTGTTGGCACCTCTCCGCATTGAACTGAAAAGTCTAGCAATGTCGGTGAGATGTGTCCTGCCTTCCTTTGGTACAGACAGGGTCTGCTGCCTGTAGCTTGTGTTAGCGCTGAGGAATTAGCATTGTTCAGCCGGGCTGTGGGGTCTCGCTGGGTGCCATTCAGACCTGCTTTAATTCAGTTAACAAGCCAATTGAGACCACGGAATAGCAAGAAAAATAATGAAAGGCCTGAAAGTTATTGGTGTTTAGGCAATGCCCTTAGCTGTAATGTAGGCAGGGGGCTTTCGTGTGAGAATGGCATATACTTAAGAAGCAGATAATGTTTGTGTTTAGAAGATTATAGAGATTTTTGTCCTGCTGAAATAGGTTTCAAGCTGTGCTGAATCCAATTGCTGTTCAATTGACACAGGCACTTAAGAATGATTAAAGCTTTAACAAGTCCACCGCCAGATTTTTTTCTTTCTTTAAGAGAATTTTAATAAGCTCAGGGGATATGAAAATCAAACACACAAAAAAACCTTCCACTGCTCCGCTAGGACACTGTAACATTTGCATTTTGTCTGACTTGCAAATGCCTCAGCTCAGGCGGTGGGGAGGGACCGCCTGGTTTGCGCATCTGGCTGCGGTGTGTCCCTGGCAGCACGGATGGAGGGGCTGGTGGTGCAGCAAAGCTGGATCCACATGCATTCCTCTATGGAATACCACGGCAGGTAAGACTGTTCTGGATCAGGTGCACTGGCATAGCAGAGGTTTCTCTTACACACTGCTTTAAGAGAGCTGCCCCTTCCCAGGGTGGGGGTGCTCCCTCTCTCTTGGGGGCTGCCTGGGTTTCCTCTCAATCCCACGGGAGCACTTGCTGCTTCCACCCACTTTGCACAGCTGCTGTATGCACGGCTCTGCAAGGGCAGAGCCACAGGCTCGTCCCTGCTCATTTATGTGCCGTTTGCAGTAAGTTGCCCTGTTCACGGGAATTTGCCCAGCACCTGTCTTGGAA
This sequence comes from Falco cherrug, assembly GCF_023634085.1. NCBI lineage: Eukaryota > Metazoa > Chordata > Aves > Falconiformes > Falconidae > Falco > Falco cherrug. The sequence goes on from NC_073700.1 coordinate 98,094,548, forward strand.
TTACGTTAATAAAGCTGGAACAGAGCTAGTTGAATCAAACGCATGGAGGAAAAAAACCATATTTAAATGCAAAAAGGTATTGATTTGCTCTTTTGCCAGTGTTAATGTAGCCCCTACGCACACGTTTCCATAAAGATGCATCTGAGTAAAGCTAAGTTAAATGTCAGAGAGCTGGCAGGGCCAGGAAACTCACCTCCCAGATGAGCACCAGGAGGCTGTGCCGATGCCCTGCCACATGTGCTGAAATCTGCAGGCGCTTCTCAGCCCAAAGCCTTTGCTAGACCCGAGGGGCTCGTACCCAGCTGCAGGGGCTCCATCCCCGAGGCCACTGTTTCCCTTGGGTTAAAACAGAGCAGCCTGGAAAGTGGCTTCCCTAATGCCCTAGGGTAAGCATTGCAGCGACCAGGGTTGTCTGACTTTCCCGAATTTACCGCCCCCCACCCCTGTTAGCTCCGATTGGCACCTCCAGTTGGCTTGGCACCTCCAGGTCACCCAGGAGCTGAGCGGTGTCTCTTTAGAACCTTTTCCCACCTGGGGAGTTTCTGCTCCCAGAGGAGCAGGTGACAGATGTTTTAAGGAGGAGGATGTCGCTCAGCCACGTACAGCCTTGTCTCCAGGAACAGTGCTGTGTCCTAGAGCCACAGTTCCTCTTGCCTTGATGATTACTGACATTGCCCCCAAACTGGTGTGCCTGGGAGTGCTAAGAAAGAAGAAGAGGTGTCCCCTGGAGCTACTTGTTTGTGTCTTAGTGGCACCTGAAAAACTGTGTCCTGAGCTGGGTTGTAGGTGGTAAAGAGGGGGCTCTGGCAGAATTTAGACCTGTAGGTCCCGACTCGCAATCCTGACCAGGTCGCCGCTCTGCCCAGTGCTCCCACAATGCGTGGTGCCTCACCAGAGCAGAGCTGGGGCTGTGCAGCTTTGTGGCGTCTTGGGGCACGTCTCCATGCGGATGTGTCAGAGCTGGGCAACTCGGCACTTGTAGTAAAAAGTTTTTTCTTCTAAAAGGCTGAGGGATGAGCGGACCCAAGAAGCAGCTGCAAACACAGCCAAGCGTAGCAGGATCAGGCTGCCTGCAAAGCGCACACTCCCATCTGATAGCCATTGCAATGCCAAGTCAGGAGAGGGGCCCCATTTACCTGTGCCAGCCGGCTAAAACCTTCAGTCTGGAGATAGGAAAAAAGAGACGAAATTATGTATGTTTTCAATCCTCATTTGAATGCCAGGTCAGTCACTGCGAGTACCTTTATTCCCCTGCTCTGTTTTACAGCATGTACAGCTTAAATATTAAAACCGGCACGTGCAGTGACTGTAAAAAACAATTAGACCAAGTTTTTTCTGAAGCTCTTGGGTATCCAGGAAAGGTGCCAGATGTGATGACTTATAAATGTCACGCTGGTGGGGGGCTGGCAAAGAAAAATAGCACTTTCTCTTAATCACTTTCAAAAACAGACAAACTTTGCTTGCAATCGTATCACAAAGAGAAAGCAGATTTCACAGGTGAAGCTTGAAGCTACTTTTTCTGCAATTGGCAATTTTGTGATTTAAAATGAGCAAATGCTCGGTCAAAGGCAATGGTGATGGTGGCTTGGCAGGGGTGGAAGCATTGTTTTGTGCCTAGGAATGATGCCTTGGAGGTTATTCACCTGTTGAGAACACAGGAAGGTACAACCCTGATAACTGCAAGGGCAGTGGAGCCTCCCAAGCCACCCCAGGGACCATGGTCCCGCTCATGGGGCAGTTTTGCACCACAAAGGATGGGGCCAGGGGGCTCCTCTCACCTGGGAGCCTTGTGAGCAGCCTCGTGGTGAAACCGTTTTATGTGTGGCAGGCAATGACAAGATGCCCCTATCCTGGGGGAGCGACTTGCAAAAGCCCTCAAAACCGTCACCTGGCTGCACCAAGGGCCAGGCGCTTCCGCAGACACCTTCAGAGACCTTCAGAAGAAAGGAATGGGAAGGAAACATCTTTGTCCCTCCATCCCCCTGCACAGAAGAAATGAGACAAAGGAGAAAAAAAAAAGTTTTTTTTTTCTCCTAATGACGTTTGGCAATAATAAGGCTAGATTCGTAACATCACCAATCCCCAGCCCCCTGCAATATTACTATATTACATTCTTCATTAAATAAGCTAGGGATAGAAACATTTTAAGACGTTGTTTGAACGTTCTTGTCATTAATGTAAAAGACAGCAAAGTCAAAACTTGGTTTTCTCCCAAGTTACTTTTAAAGAAACTCCACTTTTGCGGGAAATGTTTTTAATCAATGTATATTTAGATTCATTTGTATTTTCTTCAGTCTGAAAAAAAATATAGAATAATTGGGTTTAATTTATTGTTTGAAAGTTTTGGAAAATTGGCACTTCAAACTGTTTTCCTGGGGCAAGTCAAAACCAGGGAGAGAGTTCAGGTGTTTAGGGACTCATTACATTTGGAAGGGAAGCAAAAGAACCCTTGACTAGGTGGCTTGGAAACTGATTGACTGGAAGGTGCTTGAAAGGAAGAAAAGTTCATGCGGAAAAGCAGTTCCATGTTTTCAAGATGAGATTTGGTGTTAGCAGAGAAGACAAGTCCCTGTTACAATTTGCTGAGGTCTCCCTTTCACTGCGGATTCCTGCGGTGCTCTCTTCTCTGCCAGCTGCTGTTGGAAGCAACTCCTCAAAATGTTTTTGTATTCTGCCCTTGGCCTAACCATTTCAGTTTGTTTCCCAAACAAATTTTTTTCTTGGTTTTGGTATAATTTTGGTTTAGTACAAGTATTTTCTATGTGTTATTTTCTATGCATTGGTTTTGCATATTAACTGCTGTAGGGATTGCTGCTGAGATATTCACCTGTTTCCTCCGGCAAGCACCTGCTTTTCGGCATGTGACAAATGCCTTCCTTTCTTATTAATGCACACGTTTGGAAGAAATTATGCAAATTATGCAATGCAAAATTACTTCCTTTTTCAGGTTATGGAATTCCTTAGATGTGAGAACCAGCTGCTGAAGCAGACGTGGGAGCCACGGGAGGGGTGGCTTGTAGTGAAGGAGGAGAGTAGTAGGTAAAACACTTTCTGCAGTTTGCACGCTGGCCAGCAGGCACGACTCCGAGGGGACCCGCTGGACCACCCCAGGATGCTGGTTTTGCACAAGCAGGAATCAGTCCCCAGCGGCAAGTGTGGGGCTCTGCCTTGCTTTGCACCAGGTAAGGGCTGGGCACAGTCTCCTTCCTTCTCCCCACGGTGGTGGGCGATAGGCAGCTCAGGCTGCCTCTGTGATACTCGGGAGTGACTGGTTTCCTTTTAGGACACTGACTGCTCCAGTACCTCCTCCCCCTCAGGATGACCTTCTCCATTCAGGGAACTGTCCTGACCCCCTCCCCAAATGAATGCTTGGCTCACCACACGGCAAGGAATGAATGCTCTGTTTATTCCATGATTTGCAGCTGTCAGCAGAACTTTCACATTTAGCTCACAACATAAAATAAATAAACCAGGAAGATGAAAGGTGTTGGTGGTGTTCCTCTTTTTCTTTTAGTTTTACTATTGTTGACTATTTACTACAAACGTGTGGGCTTGGCGTCAGAGTCCTTTAAAAATGGGGTCACCGTGAAAATAGCTGGCCTTTTCTGGCAGTATTGTGCTGTCATGTTTACATTTGGACAAGCTCCCCCTTAAGAGTTCCCAGCTAATGGGACTGACACGATTTGTCAGCGGCTCATTCATCTGACTGCTCAACACATGGAATTCATTTACATTGCAGAGCAAAGGCATTTTCCTGCCTCCCTGTATAGTAAGACACCCAGCAACATGTGGTGACAGGACAAGAATGGGTATGTGAAATCATTTTAATGTAATATCGATGTATGAGAAACCACAAAAGAAAGAAAACATTTTATGGAAAATTCTGCATATGTATATATTGCATTGTATAGTCTGACAGACAAATTTACATCAAATACATGATATATTTTAAAACACTGATTCAAAGAGGAAAACAAATTAATTTTTCTCTTTCTGTACAGACATGGGAGTGTGATTTTTTTTTTTTTCTGTTGCTATAGTTTGCTGTTCTTTAGGAAGAGTACTCGTATTCTTCAGCACTACGGCGTCCAAAATCCATCCAGCCCATGTAGTCTCTGTCATTTATCCTGTGCGTAGGATCAATGCTCTGTACCCTGTTTCCCATAACTGAGAGTCTTCCAGTGGGACCTAAAGAAAAAGTGTTTGGGAAAGCAGAGAGTAAGTGGACACATTTTTCAGGTTCATCCATTTTCTGATCTGTTTTGTACTCTTTAGTAGACACCTGCAATAGTTGACACTGTTTGACTTAATACCAATCGTGTAAACGCCACTGTCATGTCACTGGGGAAAACATCATAGAAAAAGTTACGGGCAATGTACTGGAAGGGGCTTAAGTTTTTTATTGTAAAATAAACAGGCCATTTTCTCCCTCCTGCTGCAGAGGCATTCTGCTCCTGGCTGCCAGGAAGGAATATGGGTGCACTTCTTTTTCCATCCTATTTCACTACAGAAAGAAAGTTCAAACCATTTCTCACTCTTTCGGTAGGACTGCACCCTTGCTTGCTGGTGCTGGGAGAGTTGCTCTAGATGCCAAGTATTCTGCTTGAGAGCAGACTCAGGCCTGAGACAGGACTCCACCACAGTTCTGTGTTGCTTGAAAAGCCATAAATGTTAAGTACAGGAGCTCTGACAGTGCAAACTCAGTAACAAGCGCAGTATGGGTATGAATCCCAGGTTTTGTGGAGAAATGGGGATAATCCTGAAATGGAGAGAGTTGTGTCTGGAGTTTATAGCTAGAGACACCTCTTGCTGGAACTATACAGGGCTTATTACTATGCCAGTGATACTTTCATTGCTTATCCAAAGCTTTCATACATCCTTTCACAGCAGGGTTGGATGCTGATCTCTGATCTTGCTTTATCCTTTCCATCTTCCTAGCTTAAGGCATCAAAAAGACACAAATTATTAGCAAATAGAATTTATGCTTTAAAAAAAAAGCGCTTTAATCCTCTGTTTTGACATCATCACATTGTGTAACTAAAAATGTGGGGAACGGTAAATGACTTCTCTCTCCACTCCCTGAAAACAGCCAAAATTGACGTGTGCCAATAATTAGATTGAGCTTAAGCCTTGAGTGAGGAAGGAACAGATTCGATTAGTATTCGATGCAGACTGAAGCTTGAGGAGTACTCAAACTGATCAAAAAGGAAAAGAAGCCCAAATCAAACCCCCCAAATCCAAATCTACGCAATTGCATTGCTAACGGATTCTTGTTTTGAAGGAACCCTTGGTGACTCTGTGCTTTTACATTTCAAGGTTTTCCTCATGTGATCACTTGTAATGAACATGATCCGTTACAAACAAAACCAACTGCATTATTTTATTAGTGGTTGCAGAGAGACAGAAGAGCAAAGGTACCAAAAAAAATAAACCATTTACCAAAAACAAAATGACAAAAAAATTATCTCTAGAAAAGAATGTCTACCATTAAATGCTCAAACCCCATGAAATTCACATGTATAATTCAAAATATGCAATTAAATTGATGAAAATGGCTTCATGGCACTATAATCAGGCAGGGCTAAGACAGCACAGAACCATCACTCAGATGCTGGTATTTAAGAGGCTTCTGAGCCTGCAGTGACCTGTGGACTGTAATGGCTCCCCTGGTGCCATTATGGTCTGGCCTGGCAAAGGCTCCTTAGAGGATAGTAAATGTGCATGTCACTGACTTGACAGCTACAACATGTCTTCTACACTGTGCCAGATTCATGCTGAAAGCCTGCAGATGAAATTAGTTGAAAGCTATGGGTCACAAACAGTAAAATTAATTTCTTAAAAGCACATAAATTACCCTTCCTCAAACAACCGGAGATGTCCTGTGGATACTGCAGAATCAATGTACAGCAAACATATTCAAAACCATAGCAGTTTGGCTACGAGGCTGCCTTTTAGCCCTGACCTCTTAAGAAAATCTAACTCTCTCACTGTTTCAACTGGACTTATTGTCCAAAATCAGCCTTTCTATTAAGCACAAGGACAGGCGCCGTCACTGGTGACTGCTAACACTAGAAAATGCCGACTCTCTTTCCTCTTGGATGGAATTTTCCAGTGAGTGTTATGGTTTAGACAGATTAAAATTACAGAGGATGTGAGTGCTCTGCAGAGATTTCTGAAGTACTGCCCAGAATCTTTAAGTTGATTAAGAAGATAATGTTTTAGTGGAAATGCTGTATGTAAAATTAAGTAAATACTGTTTTGTCCCTGTCAATCTTCTGTAACTAGTAACTACGTCTACAAACCAGAGTCCAGCATCACAAGAATCCCATCATCTGCTAACAGTCACTTTGTAGAGTTAATTATATAAGTCAATTAACATGTATGCAGGAAATTCTCCCTCATATTAACTTTTACCAAAAAGACGTCTTAAATCCAAAGTGGTTTTTTCACTTCATCTGGTTAAGCTATTTGGAAATGTCAGCCAGATATTTAAGGATATAGTGGGTACATAAACTAGAATGAGTTTTGTTTCCATGTAGGTGGTTGACAATGAGTACACTGTTGGGAAAGGTAATGAGGATTCTGCTTTATAGACTCCTGCGATAACGTTCTTATTCAGTAACAGCTTTAACTGTAGCCACAAATTGAGGAATTTCATATCTGAACTCCTTTTCCATTAGATTATGTGAACTGCTACAAGAAGTTCCTTAATAGATATTCTGCAAATTGGTAACATTCAATGAAGTCTCTCAGACTATATTAAAAGTGGTTCTTTTTCTGTTGTTTCTGATTTGGCTTTGTTCTAACTACACAGATTGATGTATATGGCTGCATATGAAATGCATAAAAATGCATTTGATATCTCTTAATTGCAGACTGCCATCAAAAATAAGAATAGGATTTTTTTCCTAGCATAGAGGTGAGCAGTGAGCATCAAGAGGGGAGGGTTAAATGATCTGCTTAAGGTTGTGTCAAGAGACAGGAGAGGAAAAAGCTCTTACTTTTATAAAGTGAATTTCATCCTAAGCACAGTCTGGGGTAGGGAGTGAATTAATTTCTCAGTGTCTGTATATCCAGGTAATACTTATTACTGCCTTCCCCTCAAGTGCTCTTTGCTTCTCAAGATGTCCTCTTTCACGGTAGCACGGGATAGATCAGAGAGGCTATCACAAGTAAACAAGGTTTGCGTAGCAGCTTCTGTTGAAGTTGGCAGTCAAAAGGCCACCACAAGGAGGCTGCCCATGGTGTTACTCTATTGAGATACAAAGTAATAATACAGAGATGAGGCAGTTCAAAAGGAAAATGTTTTCTTGGCAGGAGTTTCAGTGATCAATGATTTTGATCCATCATTTTTACTGGTAGCACAGATGGCATGTGTTTCTGTCTATGTAAAACATATATGGTAAGATATCAACAGGGACAGCTTGCTATCTCATGTATGTAATACAATTGTTTCCTCAAATGACTAATAAATCACACGGTAAGAACGAAGCCCTTTAATTCCACTACTCTACCAGTGCTTCATGCCCTTGCTACAAACATAGTGCCATGGAGGCTTAAATTAACTACAAGATTGTGTTCCCAGGCTGCCTAAGACCAAAAACTAACAGGAACTGATGTGTTTTGAAGCAAATGTGCTTTTACTTATCACTGCTTTTAATTATTGTGTTCGTAAGTGTGAATTCTGATCTTTCAAAAGCTTCCACACTTTTGGAACTTCCTCTGCAAACAAATACATGGAAAATCCAATAGCCCGAAGATAACCTCTGGCTGAGGTGAGGTTAGCCATTTGCTCTGTATTTATCCTCAGAAAAGTTTTCCTGCTCTTCTAATTTAAGAGAAGAGAGGTTAACTAAATGAAAAAGAAAAAAAATGAAGAAAATGCAATTACTGTATTTTATCTGAGATACAACATGCTGAAATAACAACAAAATAATTACAAGGCTATGAAATAGGAAGTTAAAAATAAAAGCTGAAGTACAACCTGACAGGTAGGTTACATTTTGCTTTAGTTACCTATACGCAGCTCTTAGTCAGTGGCTGCTATGCACAAGTCGTTTTTTGGGAGGAGTTTTTTAGTAAATAATAGAACGCTCTCTGCTTCAAGAATAGCCAGGTAAAATCTACACCCTGTCTTCTCTAGGAATTCATGCTAGATGATGACAGGCTTATCTTAACATCTAGGTATCCCTGCAGGAAATTCTACTGACACAGAACTGTCACAGCAAGTCGGCTATAAACCGTACCTTTTCTGGCTTGCTGGAGATACTTGGCCAACAAAGCACCTATGTTAGCTCTTTGGTCAGTGCTTCCATCCAGCCGTGGCAGAGGTTTCAGCGGGCCAGCAGATGAAGGGGCGCGGATCTGCCGTTGATGTTCTGTCAAGCTCTGCTCAAGCTCAGCAGCCAGGGGATTCCCATTGTGCAAGCCCACAGTTTGCTGTCCGAACGAGCTCACCGAGAGCACAGCAAGGAACACACAGATGCATATACCGCTGTACATTGCTGGAGAGAAAAGGAACATTAAGCTGTTAAAATGACCACATTTACTACACTGCATGTTGTCCCTACCCCCATCTTCCATTGGGTGTGCTGGTTTCTAAGCAAACTAGGGTTGTGTTGGGTTTTCTTAATGCAGGTAGCCGTGGGATCTGTCTTAAGTTGGAAAACATGTACGTGAATGGTTAAATATCCCTTGGTAAGAGGAAGATATGCTGGAAGGGACTAAATTGCTTCACTGCAGTACATGCTATGTCTCCCTGATCTACTAAATTCTTACTTGATTTTCTTTTTATGGAAGCTGTATATCATTAACACTTCACGGAGATGAATCCAGCACTGTGAAAAATGTCAGGATTCAAACATTTTGGTATTTCAATGCTGCACTAAAAGCTTCTGTTATTACAAATGCTCAGGTTTGACAGATTCTGTGAAAAGCCTTTCTTCAGTCAGCCTTTATTGGTTTCAACTTCAGTGTTCAGGAGGTTTCATCTCATCATGCACAGAAAAAAAACCAAAAACTTGTCCAAAGGAGAGAAACCCCCAAATCTATTGCTCCCCCAAGCATTTGATCTAATAGCCGAGGTGGTAAAAGCTGTTTAGTTAAAAGCTGGAAGAAGTACATGCAACTTAACAATAATGTTCTTCATATAAGACAGCAAATTCAAATGTAAGAAATTTTTTACCGCTTCCTTAAACAAGTACTAGGCAAAAGGATGCTGCTTGTCTAGAGCATTTGATCATATAAGCTGAAATAGTATTTTTCTGGGAACAGAGAAACTTCCTTCACCTGTTAGGAGAAACAAGCTACCTAGTACTTAAAGCTACAGGGGTAACTTCCATTTATAAATATACATGAATTACCTCAGCTATATGAGACTTTTTAAATTAGTTTTTGCACAACATACTGAAGGTAACCTCTTCACTTTAGAAGAGGAGAAAACAAAGTTTATCGGTCCACCGCATATAATAGATTGAAAGCACTTCTGATGCACAAAATACGGGGTGGGTTTTTTTTAGTATTGTTAGGAGATGAACAAAAAAGTCAAACTGTCACTCCAGCACGGTTATTAGTGCTGTACCCGCGTAGGTTTTGGTAATTAAGACACCGAAGGTGCATTGCCTCCCCTCCTTTTCACCGACCCGATTCCTGTATTTTAACGCATAAATATATTTACGTTCCCGTACATTCTAACGATCCGAAACACACAATCCCTTCCCCGACGGCTGCCTCTGCCACAGCCTGCTGGCCCCTCTGCCCCGGGCTGCCGCCCAGCCCCGCACAGGTAAGCGCCAGCCCCCCCCGGCCCCCGGTCCGGCCCCGGAGCGCGGCCAGCGGCGGTGGCAGGTGCTCCCTACCTGTCCGCTGCGCCGTGCCGTGCCGTGCCGAGCCGGAGCCGAGGAGGAACGCGGCCGGCGGTGCCCGGGCGGGAAGTCAGGGGCGGCTCAGCCGCGACCCCTTAAGTATCGGCGGGCGCCGCGGCGGTGTTTACACAGCGCTGACGCAGCCGGGGCCGCTCCCCGCTCAGCGCCCGGCTCCCACCGCCCCCCGGCACCGGGCGCTTGCGGGGGCGGGGGTGGGCGCTTCGCGGGGCGCCTTCCCCGCCCTGCCCGCCGGGCGCTGCCGGCTCCCTCGGGAGCAAGTGCTCGGCCGAGCGCCCCTGACCGGGGGTACCCCCGCCCCCGCCCGGACACACGGTGAGAGGCGGCCGTCGGGAGCCGCCCCCCGGCTGCGGCGGTGCGGTGCGGGCCGGCCCTGGACGCCTTTACCGGCGGTGGAAGTTGCGGGGTCGGGGGCTTTGGGATCCCCTCGCCCGGGGGGCACAAACGCCTCCAGCCTCCATCTGCTCGGGGCCCTCCCGCACCTCTGCGCAGGAAGACGGGGTGGTCATTTTATTTTAAAAAACCCACCCACAAGCCCAAAACACAAAGCCAAGGGTGATTCCCCCAGAAAGCCGGGGGGGAGATGGGGACGCCGTCGAGGCGGTTCTCCCTCGCCGACCCCCCGAGCTCCTGGCCTGCCCCGGCCCGCGCCCTCCTCCCTGCGGCGCTGCCCGGCAGCGGTGCCCGCCGGCCCCGCCGCTCCCCCCTCCCTTCTCGGGGAGGGGAGGACATCTCCTACAGCTCGGGGCGCCGTGCCGGGGCCGCGCCGTGCCGTGCCGGGCGCTTGCCACGCCCGGGGGTGCTCGCTGGGGCAGCCCTGACGTGCCCGCCCGTACCCCCGCAGCGCAGCCCCCGGCCGCCGCCAGGAGCGGCCGCCAGTCGGGACCCAGCGCCGGGCTCCGGTGTGACCGTGCCGAGTTTGCTCCTTAATTCTTAACAACTTGTGAGGCAAGCCAGACCCGCAGGCTGCTTCTCCTTTCCCGGGAAGGCAGCGGGGCAGCCCGGCTCTGCCGTAAGATACCGAGGGTCTCCGGGGGGCCACACGCACTGGGCCGTGCGGAGGCTGCGGGAGCGCCGGGGCCGTGCCTGAGGGGCAGCCGAAGGCTCCAGCCCGCCAAGGCAAGGCGCGGGGGGTGCCCCTGTCCCTCAGCCCACAGAAGAAAGGGCTCCCGAGGAGGGACCCCCGCCGGTGCTGCCCACGGGCAGGCGGAGCTCCGCGCACGTCGCCCCGGTGCACCGGCCGGCCGGGGCTCCCGCCGCTCTCCCCCGCGGCGGCCGACAGAGGGAGCCACGGCCCCGCGCGGGGCGCCGCCTTAGCGTCCCCCTCCCCTCCGCCTGCCCGGGGCGGGCCAGCCTGGCGCCCCCGAGGCCGGCGGAAAAGTGCTGAAATCCCGCGGCAGGAGGGTGCCCCGCGGCGCGGGAGCGGGAAGAAGCCAGCCGTCCGGTACCTCCTCAGCGCGGGCCAGCCGTGGGCAGGGGCGCGGCCGGTGGCTCCTGGCGCCCGCCGAGGGCGGCGCGGCTGAGGGCCTGAGGCGGCCGCAGGGCCCGGAGCACCGCAGCCCGGAGAGCGGCGTCGCGGCCTGCAGCGCCCGCTGCCCCGGCGGGGCGGCTCGAGGTGCGGGGTGGCGGCGCACCGGCCGCCTCAGCCGCTGCCCGCCGCGCCGGTCGCTGGGCGGGACGCGCTGACTGAACCGCGGCCGCTTCTCGGCTCCCGCCGCCGGCGGGCAGAGTTGCCACCCGAGGCAGCTGAGGAACCAGCGACATCAGCACCTGCTTTGCACACCGGAAAGTAAGTTGAAGCGGATCGCCAGGGGAAAGAACGACACTGAAATTGTTCCAGCAGTACCCATCCAAGTGCTAGTTTAATGGCTCGCTCTGTCTCTGCAAAAAAACAAGCCACCAAACCCTCAGTAACATTCCTGATAATTAGATTTCACTATTTTGGCTTGGTTGGAAAAATGCTCGCTGCTATTAGACAATTAAATAGTCAACACTGAATTGAACCGTAGGTGTCTGGGAAAACTATCGCAATCTTTCTGGGAAGGTACAACACAGTAACAGTTCTGGTAGAGTCACATCAAGCCCTTGTGAAACTCACTGTAGATAATGAGTTCCCAAGGGATTAGCCCAAAGCTTAATAGAAGAAGAAGACAAGAGAGCTCGCTAATATAGGCATATGCATAATTCATATCACAGAGGTATAAATATAAATGCAGGCATTTAAGGCTGACATATTTGCCTGGTTGAACAAACACACGCAATAGGAGTTCATTTACGTTGAGCTGATTTGGAATATTAGTTCACTTATAAATATATCCAGGACTTCACAAACAGAATGGGAGAGTATGTGTGTGCACACATGCACGCATGTGTGTGCCTGCACGTGGCAGCCAGGCTGGCTGTTTGCGTTCATGAGCATACAGGAAGGCAGCAGCACAAAACTGAATAGAGAAGACAGGCATGTTTGCTGGACAGTTACATGCATATATTTCTGTGGGATCTCTGTCTTTTTATAAGTTCCTATGCGAGCTTTTTCAGTGTACCTCTGGATCAATCTAATTGCCGTGTCTGCAGTGAGAGGGTCAGGAACTCAACAGTGTAAGCACAACATGAAGTTTTCTGCCTTATTCTACCTACACGATCTCTACACCAACTGCAAATGCCTGTTGGTTTTTCCTATTTAGGCATTGTAGTGTGTGAAGAAAATTGATGAGGCTACAACATGATGTCAAGCTATTAAAGTCAGCAGTTCTGCATCATCTATAACTTTGGTTATAGACTTTTGAAAGCTGGATTTTCCTCATTGAATTGGTTAATAATAGTATGTACAGTCCTTGGAGATAATTTGCTGACTTGATGATGTTTTCTTTGGTGAAAGTTTGAAGTTGTGTGCAAGTTCCAGTCCTCGGTAAATGTATGTTAATTAATGGCATTTTAGAATTATTTTGGGCAGAGATAAAAGACCAGAAGGCCTGTTCAGCTTGAGCGATACAATAGCAGGACTCTGAGGTGAATTGCCTGGGGAAGCTTAGGCTGTGTATTACTGATTGATGTGGCACAAAGAGGGAAGAATCAGGGTTTGATGTGCCGTGACCTGTCAGGTTCCAGGACCAGTGTTTCCATCAGTTGCTGCACCTAGGAGTGCACCATGGATGTCTAGAGTGTTAACCGCAGGAGGGCCTTGTGCCACCATCACAGGTGGGGTGAGATAGGTGCTGCTCTAATGTGTGACTTCAACCTTAGTTCACCAGGAAGGAAAGTGCTTTGACTGCACCAGAGCTTGAGCGATATTGCAAGAATCCAAGTATAGATGCAAACCAAGTTTAAACCTTAAGTGAACCCTGCAATGCAGTAAATGCTAATATAGATGCATCCCTAAGGTAGAAGCCAGATCATACCATAGTTTAAAGGCTGCAGGGCTTTTACCATTGGTCTTCTGGCAAGTGTCTGTTAAAAGATTTGAGTTTCTTTAGCCTTTTCCCCATCAGGATCAAGGTATCTCTGTCCTCCGCTGCTTTCTCTATTTGCCAAAGGTTTTCTCCTGTGTAGCTGAGGTGACAAAAGAGAAGGTATGGCCAAGCATACATTTTATGAAGGCAGTGTGAGAACAGAGGGATGGAGATACTTTCTAATGTCTGTTCTGGGATGGAGGTGGCCAGTGCTAATAGTTGAGAGTGCAGCAGGGCATTGTGCTAACATCTCTACCCATCTCTGCTTGAGGTGGAGCAGAGCCTGCCTGTGAGTGTCAAAGTGGCAACAAGCTTGGAAATGCCCTGCTCTTTCCTACAGCAGTAAGCATGGAAATGCTGTGCAATACTTTATTTTTGACCATGTGTGTGTGACTTTTGTCTCTACAGTATGTATTTTTCTTGGCAATATCACATGCAGCTTGCAATAGCATGGTTGTCATGTGGACAGCATAGCAACTTATGATGCCTGTTTGATGCCTTTTATTTTTAGCCAAAAATAAAACATACAGATACCATGCAGCATTTATTGCATGGCTTTGGATTAACAAGACATTTAGGCTGGATATTAAATATGGAGCAGTAGACTGCCAAGTATAAGTATATTGGGATTTTGGACCATGTTTTTTTTTTTTACTTCCCTCTGGACCCTGATACTTAAGTGTAACATTTTTTGCTATATTGGGGCAAATTAATGTTTCGGGTTTTTTTTGGAAACTGGTGGAGTGGCAGTCTGGAGGACTACAATGAAGCAGAAATAATTGGCAGAGGATAACGGGGAAGGGAATGGTATAGTTTTCTGGAACTAATGGACAAATTGGTGAATATATTATTTGGACTAACTGCATGGATTGCAGATATAAAACAGAATCTTGAGTGTATTTCAGAAAGCACATTGTTCGGCTGCTATTTCTGTGGCTGTTGATTCAGACATTAAATTTTTGGTATTTTGTTTTTTCACATATTTTGAATTTTAATTCCATAATTTCTATCAAATAACCAAAATGCTTTCACTCTAGCCTCTTTTCTCTGAATTTGCATCCCACTTGACAGGCGATAAACTCTGCTTGGAGTCAACCCAGAAATGGAAGGATGAATTTTGGTCCTGGGCAGTAAACAGCGGTATTGCCTAGGAATTATAAGGAACCTAGGTCCTTTGCCTGAAGAGTGCTGACCTCCTTTCACAGAGCAGTGCCTCTAACTAATATATTAGTCCTGAAGAGATACCAGACTAATACATCAGATCTAAAGAAGGGTCCAGTAGAAGCAGATCAGCAGAGCTGGTGCTGAGGATGATTGAACACTCCCAGACTGCTCTGCAATGGAAACCAAGAAACAACAAGTGGGGATGATCAAGAAGTGTGTTTCAAAAGTGTACTCCTGATATGAACTATGTGCACTAATGTAAATTCACTCATGGTCTTAGAATTATACATTATCCTGCAGTTCTGTGGGGAAGCAAAATAACAGGAAAAATCCCATTTCCTGGGAGTATTGTTGGATTGTTCAGAAAACAGATTTCAACCTGTATCCCATGACATTCAGGCAGTTGGCACATAAGCTCTCTACAGGTTAACTAGAAAACTTACATGAATGATGTCTTCAATTTTGGTTCCCTGTGGTTTCAAGAAGATAGGGTGAAGTGGAACAGAGAAAAATCCAGAGCAATTTTCTAGGAGACCACCTGGTCCCAAATCCCTTGCTTTTTTTGTATGTTTTTTGTTTGGTTTTTTTCTCTCTGCAAGATCAAATTGATTTTCTGTGGAAATTGGCTATATATTTTCCAAATTGACTGCAGGATGGAGGCTTTAATGCAAGTTGAAAACTGGAAAAGGAAATCAGAGTACTAGAAAAAGAATACAAAGATATGTAAAGTGTTTGTTCCTAGCAAATTCTCTGTGATTTCAGGAGTACTTTGAGAGGTATGGTTGAGTTTGAAAAGGTAGGAAGGTAAAGGCCTTTGTTGACGAGCACAAAATGAAAGTACAGTAACTAGTCTCTCATGAGGAATGGGAATGTTTAATGCCTGCTTTGTGAAATGGTTTGGCATTTAGGACTCATCTTCTCTGCATTGTCTGTGACACACCTATGTTACTTTGCCATGTACATTTCAACTAAAAGTGGATGAAAACAAATAGTAAGTAAAGAATAAGTGTTAAGTTTTGGTGTAGAAGGAAGGAGAAAATGACAACTTGTGCTAGCTGTGCCTAAAGCATGCAAGTTTATTCCTAGCAGTGTGCTTCTAATCCCTACTCCTGTCAGGTATTTAAGCATGTTCTTAAGCCCCTGCACATGTGCTTTGTTAGCCAGAGAGGGATGACACACCTTTAAATATGTCCCTATGTGTTCTGTAGCGACACTCATGAAGACCACTTTTCTTTGAACTTGTTGTTTGCTGTTTTGAGACCTTATGGCTGTGATCTCCCAGATTTTGTCCTGTTTTAATGTCTAAAATTCAAAATCTCATTCAGCTTCTCTTGCTTGTTGTTAACCTTAGATATATGTCATGCACCTCAGGAGAGTCCTTGCCCTTTGTCAGAGGAGAGGTTTTTAACAGACCGTGTGTTGTCTGCCATTCTGACTTGAAGTACATGCTTCATCAGATATTTTTTTGAGAAAGCAGCTGTGATAGCACTTTTGTCTATGAAACTAAAATAGATATTCACAAGTACTGCAATCTGTTTTACAGTGATGGGATTATTTATGATTTTAAATAATTGTATTTTATTCTGTAATCAGTATTTCCTTTTATGTAGAAGAAACTAGTCCAACACACTTCAATGTATATTTAAGTTTATTTTTTATAAAAATAGCCTATTATAGAAAGGAAATAAATTGTGCCTTTCAAAACACTGTACTTTTCAGATGTGCTCTCCACCTCGCTGCCTGGACCCAGATGAAAAGTGTCGTTTCCACTGTGTGGTGATAACAGAATCCTGTAGGAGATACTGGTTGCTCCACAGTCCTCTCCTGTGAAAGGGGAATGTCTGACGGATCAACATGTGTCAAACAATTTAAAATCCCCAGAAGGAAGTTCTATAAATGACAGGTATGATGTATTGGTTTCTTGTCTTCCAAACATTTGCATGTTTTCATCTTTTGCTAAAACTAAAATCGGAATTTAAGAACAGCAAAGCAGTTTGACACTGGACAGACTGAACAGCCCATATGGGCTTTTTAGTGTCTTACAGAAGAGACGATGTGTGTTTTCTGTTTGGTACATAAGTGGATAGGACAGCTGGAGTCTTCTTGTTTCAATTCTACTGTGAAATTGTACTTCGTAATATGGAAGGAAATTGAATTAACCTGAGTGCAAATATGAATTGTTACTCTGTTGATCACTACTTAAATGGAAATGCCAGAAATGTCTGCGGAAGGTGTAGATATTGCACAGCTATTTTGAATGGCTGGAATGGAATGAAAAAATAAGGGCGATCTTTGGACAGCAACTCTGACTGCATTGCAGTGAGCAGAGGGAAGGAATTTGGTCTGACAGTGTTGTAAAGAAGATACTTGAAGGTCCTAGGGATTGCCCACTGGATGAAGTCAACATTTCACACTTTTGACAAGGCTGCTACTTTACGGATTGCTCAGCAGTATCTTTCGGATGTACTAGAGGAGGGTTACCTGCCGTGCAGCAGGAAAAAAGCATTAGCCAGGAGGGTGCATAGTCTAACACTTACCCTTTTGTGACCTGGTATTTCCACACTCAGAAACATCTACTTCTGTGACCACCGTAGCTGAATTACAGCCTCCAGGAGGTCAAATTGATTCAATCTGTTCAATTTACTCAAAGGCTGAGGAAAAAGAGACTTAACTCAGAGCTCTACTTTAAATACTCCTCAGCTGCCCCTTAGTGAGTGAGCCTTCCCTTAAAAAAGTACAAGGAAGGCTTCTAAATTAAAATATTTTACTGAATTATTAGGCATAAATGTATTTTGAAAGCACTGGGAACTAGGAACACACATGATAGGAAAGAATTATCACCCAGACAGAATAACTAAATCTAACGGGAGTAATTCTTTGGAAGCAGACAAACCTTGATATATACTGCTCACTTTTTATTGTTTCTAGCTGTCTGTCTCCAAATTAGGTTTTTCTAAATAAAAAAGATTTACTGTATTCAGAGTAGGGCCTGGAATTACTTAAAATCAGCTGTTCTACACAGTGCTGTGTGGCATGAAAGACACAGCTTTATGAGGCATTTAAATAAGTATGTTTTCAGGTTGACTTCCTCAAATTAGCAAAGACTAATTAGTGGGATTGTTCTGTATGGTAATGATGTCTTAGGTACAGTGTTTGATAATACAAATATGTATGTTATTTAACACCTTACCAATGTTGTATATTATTTAGAATGCTCTTAGGCCAAATTAATGAGCTCTATCAAAAGATTCCTTGGGGTAAGAGCTAGCCCAAGATCCTGGCTGTACTTCCCTAGGATCATAGAATATCTCAAGTTGGAAGGGACCCGTAAGGATCATTAAGTCCAACTCCCTGCTTCTGACAGGACTGCCTGATTAGCATTTATTTGTGGAAGCAGGAATAAAACTGTTGGAATGGGATGGCTCTGAGTTCTCTGGCTCTAATTTTCTCTTGAAATGAAAGAGCAGGATTACTGATGACTTCAGTGGTGGCTTGTTTATTTACAGTCTACTGAGGCCCTGGCACAATAGTGAAAAGGTGCTGTGAAGTGTGCAAGTGTGTAAAGTGGAAGGGAACTACAATGACTGCATTTTCTTTTCCTCTGTGTATTTTTACTCAAAGTATTACTGAAATGCACATGGCTTCTTTCTGTTTTCTTACAATTTCCCTCCTCCCTTTACTTCATCATAGTCTGGAATAAGCCATCCCGGCTGAAAGAGGATGTCTGCCATTTGTATGCCGTCGATAAAATAGCTCTGTCGTTGAGTGGGTGGGTCATGCTTTCGGTATGACCTGGTTCAGGGAGGAGGCCAAGGAAAGCATGGGCTTGCAGGGCCTAGTGAAGGCAAGTGAGAAGTTCCAGCTCAAAGCCCAAGCAGAGCATGGGGGTGAAGGAGCAGTGAGACAGGAGAGGTAGCTCCAGGAAATAAGCGCTGTGCAGAGCAGGCTGCAGGAGGTGGACTGAGCTAAGAGCATCAGGAACCTTCTGTGATTTGTGCTTAAGAGAAGACTGGGTGTCCTGCAGCCTTTGTCCCCACCTGATTGATGGTGGTGGTTGCCTGCATGGTAACGCACATTCAGCACTTCACTTTTGGAGATTCAGTGATGTGCCCCATCCTTAGCTGTTCACAAGGATGCTGGGGTTCCCAGTGTGACCTGTGTGGGGACGCAGTCATACAAGCATGTTCTTTGGGAGGCGATGCTGGTGGGAGGACAGCAAAACAGATACATTATTACTGTCAACTTTATAAGAGCGGCACACATTGTCCTCTTGTTCTGGCAATATAATAAAACATCCACTGTCTGGATATATGTAGGCTCTGCTAAGTGGTTGTTGGCTACTTGATCAGGACAATCCACACCTGAACTATTCATCAGTGTCCATGTAGTGCTGGATCTGATGACGCTCTTGTTGAACACACAGCTGATTGCAGTAGGTGGGTCAGCATTGTGTGAGATTTCATAGAAGAGTTCAGATCATGAACAGCGTACTCTCAAATCCTTATTTGCATCCAGTAAAATTGTGTTAAATCTTTTGAGGGCTGGTGAGGGCTGCTTTCAAGTTGATTACCAGTGTATCAGAAAACACGCTGTCATCTCCAGACATAAATAATATGATGATGAACTGTTTGATCAAAGCATTTTGAAGTGGCATCAGTGACCAAATTCTAGAACACTACTCAGCATAAGGTCCACACTTCAGGTTAATCAGTATCTAATACTTCAGGCATGTTTTAACATAATAGGGAGATGAATTCAGGTTAGTTTGTTGGTTTTGTGTAAAAACCTCTTCCCTCTTATGAGTCTGAATCACTATCTTGAATTTATTCAGAGCCAATTCTTTCATTTTAAAATAATGCTATTAAGATAATTACTAAAAGTGCATATTTAAATTCAAATGTAGATCTTAATGTATTTATTTTTTGTATTTGTTAGAGAATAACTCCTGAATATTAATTTTTCTGGTGAATATTCACCTGTCTATATTTTCATTACTAACAAAAACAAAGAGCAAAGAACCTTTCATAAGACTTACAGAAATTCAAATGATCATGTTTCATTAGAATCATGTTATCTTGCTAGAAATACAGAATTAAGGGGTTTTGGCACAAATTAATTATTTACATTTTTCCTTTATTTTCATTATTTTTCTGTTACTGTCCTTGATTATGATATACTTGATTCATTACTGTTATTCAGCAGTGAACAGTGTTTCAGCCCAAGCCCCCAAGCATGGATCAAACATATTACAGTACTTTAGCAGTGCTATAATTTGGGTGAGTTATACTTCTGCTTTCCTCCGTGGAATTTTTTGAACTCCCTTGATGGTTTCCTTGCTTGGAGAGAAGAAGTGGTTCATCATATGTGTCCCAGCTGTGTTTTGTCCTTGGTGAGGACTCTGCTGAAGCTCACAGGGAGTGTGTAGGTATGAAACAACTGAACTACAGATTTAGTGAGAGCATTATTTTCTCATCATGTGCTTCGTAAATATCAATATTTCTGAATTGAAAGAATTTAACTTTTGGTTGAACTCAATTGTTTTTCAGGCATTTGTGTGTTCAGCCAGGCTCACCTATTTCAGCAGCTCGGTAGCTTTTTAATCCCTGTGATGTATCAGTTAGCAGTAGTGTGACAATATGGCAGTCATTGTGAGTTGCATCCAAGAGCCTCTTTGATAAAGGACATGATGCCTGAGTTTGGGGAGCCAAGATTTGCACCTGAAGCCAGAAGCAGATCGCATTTCTCTGACTGTAGAAGCATGAGGAGCAGCTTTCCACTGAGAGTGGAAAAAGAGACTGGCAACAGCCTGTGTGGTGTTCCTCAGGGGAGTTAGTGGCTGAGCAGGGTGACTGACATCTTCTGTACTAACTGTCTTGTCAGGATAGCAGCAACCACGGTATTACAGATCCTTCCAAACTGCTCTGTGGAGCAGCCAAACTATATACCATTTGACGGTAGCTTTTATTTATTTATTTAGTTAGTTAGTTATAATTTGCATATAAGATTTGACCATGCTTGGATTAAGGGCCAAATCCTGCTCCTTTAGAATACTGACAAATAAAAATTTTCATTAGGGCTAAGCACTGATGTGCGTATCTGTGTACAGCAAGGTGGTAACTGAGGTTTCCTTGGCACCATGTTTTCCTTCCAGTCCAGTACTTCAGTACTCATGGGGTTGATTCTCTCCTGATCCTTTTCTTTTTTCATCTTAAGCAGAACATTTGTATGTATGTTTTTTCCATGCCAAAATGGATTTTTGTTTATACAGTGTACAAGTTATTTCACATTAAATGCACTGGAAAGGTTTATAGAAATGAGAGCTTTGCAAGCAGGTTGCTATTTCAGACTTTGCAATATCTAGTATTAAATATTTTGTTCAAAACAAAAGGAAAGGAAAAACCCTCAGCCAGGCTTTATTGCAATTAATATTTTGCCTGGTACTACATGGCTAGAATAAGTTATTTTTAAGAATGCCTCAGTGAATTAGGGGGCTACAAGCTCTTTACTGTAGTGATGTAGGTATGCTGGAGCTTTGATGCTGACGGTTAAGTGAAGATGGATCTGAGGTTCTTGAACATTTTTGCCTGGTTTGATTTATCATACTGCTAAAAATTACAAATAGATCTTATCTAAACCCCTACCTCTGTAGGCATGCTTAAATTTGGAGGTGTTTTAAATGCTGACAAGGTTCCAATATGCTTTATGAGACACTGCACACAAACCTTGAGTATGAATAACAGATATCCCAAATAGGAATAAGATTTTTGCGGTGTGACTACATTGTCTCTGAAGTTGTTTACACAGTGGAATAATAGTTTCAGTGTTTAAAAGTGTTGGCTCTGCTTTATGCCTTAGCCAGAAAACCACAATATCAGAAGTAGTCTAGGACATTAATAACCTTATTGTATACTGATGTTAGAGATAATATTGCAGTTCATCATTGTTTGCTATTGTAAATGTTTTGCTGCGCTTTTAGCTGTATCTGTTCTTCCATACCCCTGAGGACACTTACTGTTAAGATGGATTTAGGGTGCTTTCTTTCAAGTACAAAATTGTACAAGAAAAACAAACATTCAGTATTCAAAAGATGGACCTATAGACACAAGAAATTGAAAAACTTTCTCCTAACAGTAATAATTCATTGGGAAGATAGATACAGTGTAAATAGTATCATACATTATGCATTTTTTCTAATGTAATGCTCAATAATGAGGTGGGAAATCGATAGGGTGTTTTCATTATGCCAGTTTAGAAACAAACTTAAACCTGTGTCCTAGTCAACTAGTTATCTGTAAGACCTTACACTGCAAGCCATATCTGCTCATATGCATTCTTTATAAGGTCTCTAAAAGGTGTAGCTATTACATATGTCCTTGGAAAGATTTGAGCCACAGGAGAAAATTTCTAGTCTCTAAATTATCTGTGCTCACAATGGCTTCAGTGCATTTTCTCATAGCTCTTCGCTGTCAAGCTCTCATTTTCCCCTTGCTTTTGTAACAGCTCTGGTGTTACACCTGAACCTTTTCTGAAGTTGAACGTCATGGGTTTCTTCACCTTTTTCTTGGTTCTTTGACTTGCTAGTTAACTTCATTAAAAGTAGGCTAATTAGAGGGAAAATGAAAAATAGTTTGGTATCATTACTGAACACAGTGAAATGTACTACATGGGAGAGAAATGGGAGGAAGGTCTTCATAGATCAGTTTGGTTTTGCTTGCTAGCCCAAGGATGATGAAGCCAGCTAGGGCTTATCTTTTTCTCCCAGAAAAGCAGAACATAAAGTAGAAAAACAGAACATAACACTTGACTGTGCTCTGCATCCTCAGCTTAATGTAGCTGGAATTATTTGCTAGTAAACGTTTAAGAAGAGTGGTTATTACTGCCACATCCAGACTATATACAACCTCGGCACATACAAATTTGTACAACCTCTGCCACTGACATATCCCCCTTTTACTGTGCTTCAAAATATGATTTTTACTTTATCGCTTTGAGACAAGTCCATACATACAAGTGGGTTAAGGACTCTAGATGCCAAGATACAGAAGTCATCTGTCTGCCATCTCTGAGAAGGAAAAATGTAAAAGGTGCCCTTGTCCTTTTGTATTGCACTGTTTATATACTCAAAACAGCACAACATTGACTCCAGATGGCTTTCTCCACTTTCTGGTTGCCACAGACTGTTTTCTTTGCAAGCTCTATATGGAAGATAGTTGTCTCAATGAGCATTTTAGGTTCTGCTCCAGGAACCAGTAACCTTTTAGTCAAACAATATTCTGAAGCATAATTTTTAGTTACCCAAGTCAGTTTTTACTGGGTCAAGCACACTGCACTAGCCTGTAGTGAACAGATGATTCCAGGGCAAGTTTGAAGTTCAGCTAATACAAATTTGTTGCTCATCCACACTGGAATTTTCACACTTTGTTTAATTTGTGATAGTGCTTGGACTAGATAGTAAAAATACATTATTTTTTTTAATGTAACAGGATATGAATGACTGGACATGATAAATAATGGAATCTCTTGTAATTGTATCTACATGAATATTTAATATTCTTAGAGCTGTGAATTTATCCCATGTCTGAGAATACTTTGAAGTATCTGACCGAGCTTAATTGTTTGCTTTTGCTCCATCCCTCACATGCTGATGACACAAGTCTGTGGCTGCTTAAGATCACACCATTTTTCAAAAGTTCAGCATGCCTACATGTGCATGGAAAACCGAGGAGCAGACTGAATCTTTGCCCTTTTGTTGCAAGGTCTGTAATAGTGGAAGTGGGAAGAAGCAAGTAAAATTGGTTTTGTCTTTCTCTTTGGAAGTCTGCTTTCCTCTTGTACAGTATAGATAACAGGGATTGGCTGCAACAGTCAATACAAATTTCAAAGAGCTCTCAGAGGCTGGATATGGATGCTAGCTGGCAAGCAACGTGCAAGGAATTTCTCAGTGTACTCTGCGAGTGAGAGAAAAGGAGCTTATTAGTACTAGGCATGTTTCAAAACCAAAATGGGTAAAAGTATTTTTTTTCAGCAGTTAATTTTTGAGTAACTGCAAATTAACACATATATCAAATGTATGGTTTAATCATGAAATGACGGTATTTCTCATCTTCTAGGAAGAGGCAAAGGAGAAACAGGAAAATCAAAACAATGGCGTTTGAGAAGATAGATTTCAATAATTTTAAGAGTTCGTAGGATATTCTGTGAAGATCAGATCTGAAGGAAAAAAGAGGTGACAACTCTTTGATAAAATAATATTAAGAGTACAGTGGAAAGACAAATGTAGAAAGAAACCAATCTGGCCAGTTCAGAAGTTCTTCATTGACCTTTAACACAAGCAAGAGGAATACAGAAGTTGAAGTACAGATCAAGTAGCTGGGAAGTCTCAAAGTGCAACATGGGTAGGCAGAGAAAAAAACATCAGAAGGGTCAGGGAACAAAATGAGATGCAGTTAGTGAGGAACATAAAAAGTAACTGGAAATCACTCAAAAAGTACATTAGTTATAAGATAAAGAACAAGAAAAATTTGTCCACTACTGACTCTGATCCACTACTGAGGATAGTATGTTAAAAGTTGTTTCTTTTCTATCAGCCTTCACTTAAAGCTTAACAGCAATCTTTCAGAATTAATACTAGTGACAAGTGAAGACAATCTCAGCTTTTAGGGGGGTACACCGTGCCAAACAGTACTTAGACATATCTGATATTTTAAGATTGATGACTACTTCTGTCTCTGTTGAACAACTGACCAAAGCTATCTGAGGTATCTTGAAGGTTCATGAATGACAGAGGACATACCAGAACACTGAATTAAAATTAAATGTAGTGCTTCTCTTGTTGGAGGACAAGAAGAGTTGGAGATTTATAGCATAATTTTAATACCCAGAACAAGTACTGGTTCTGACAAAATTTTTTTAAAAACTAAGACAGTAATGAGATGAGTAAACCCTTCTCCTCTCTTGCCATTTCCTTGCCTCCCTGCAAATGCAAGAAAAATGAGTGTAATTTAAGATGACAAGCCAGAGTCTGACCCTGCACGACTCAATACTTAGTTGTAGCAGCCCATGCAATTCGGCTTTCTAGCACAGTTCTCCCTAGGCATCAGGAAAAGTTCCTGTAGTTACAGATGTAGAAATTACTGGCATATTAGCCAGAACAAATACCTAGCTGTCAGTTTAAACAAACTTTCTGGACTGTTTTGTGTAGAACCAAGGTATTAGGTTCTCACTGGAGAATTTCTTCCTTTGTTTGATTTTGTGTCTATTTCTTATTAAGTATTGCCAGCTTAGTTTTAAATGCATAATGAGTTTAGCCAGCCACATTCGGTAGCACGCGTTCAGTTTTCCATGGTGGTGGGAGTCCAAAGAACACTGAAGCAAAGGGGAAATCTGCATTCACATTTTATCTGATACTGAACAGAGAATGTGCCACCAAGCCTATAATCAATGTTTATTAAAGGAAGGAATAAATATTTCATGACCTTCCAGTCCTTGATATAGCTGTCTCTTTTATTTAATAAGCAGAAGAGGTTTATAGTGTTTGCCCAGCCATTTCCCAAGATATGTTTTTTCATTATGTGACTTTATTGCTTCTTGCTGTGTTAAGGTCCTACATTGTCTTGTCTATTCTCTGACTGAGATACATTTGTCAGAAGATCAAGTGCTATGGATCGATGGACCGCCAGTGAAACTGTTGTAGGAACATTGATTTGCAACAGGTGAATGTTGGCTCTTATTCTTCACAAATTGCCAATCTCATTAACTACTTAGAAACCAAGTTTAAAAAAAAGTATCCAGCACAGACCAGAAAACCACAGGAATTTCATTTTATAGAAGATGTAAAAAAAAAAAAAGAAAATAAATAAATGTTTAGCATGAAATAAAGCCAAGACACATAAATGTAGAGAAGCTGATTATTCAAGGAGAGTGAGTATTCCAAATGATAAGAATAGTGAACAATGCCATGATTTGGTCATCTACCTGAGATTTGAGAGACTTGGTTTTTTTCAGCCTGTGCTTCAAATCAAATAAAAAAAGAAAAAAAATCCCATCTGTTCTCACTGAATTACCTAGGTGTGGAGTTAATTTGTCCTGCTCCAGATTCCATCCTGGAGCTGATACATTTTAATTAAAATCAATGTTTCCAGAAATGTCATTTTTGACATTTGTTTTTTGACAGAACAGCATTCTTCAGTGGGAAGTAATTATCTATACAATATAGCCGTTATTTTTTGTCTGAACTCTTAATTGTATCCATATCACAGCTGGTGTGAGAATGGTTCCTTTTGCACATAACTTTTCAAAGCAAGCCAGCTTGGTATTGCTTCAAAATAAGAAAGGAAAACTATGTTTAACAAATGGGGATCCACGGAACATAGTATATAGGCAGTGTGCAAATGGTCACGAGGGAGATGCTCTCCTCCTGGGGATTGGTAACTGTACAGCTCATTTACGATTTTCTCATATAGTTCTTGCTGAATCCATCAAAGTTTCTAAATACTATTATGGCTTCATAAAACCTAATTAACATGGAATTTCATCTGCACTGCACTGCATTGCAGCAATTGCTTATAGCACTTTTGAAAGTCTTCATACTACGCATTCTGGCCTGATCATGATTGTTCAAATCACTTGTCTGAATGGAATGAAAATGCACTTGTGTTTCATGGAAAAAGGAAAAAAAAGTATAAACTTGACACATACGATGAATAAACAGCCAGCAAAAAAAGTACAGAATAGAATCTTATTATTAGATGCTATCGAATTTCTAACAAGTCACATACAATTGCTATTGCTACACAATTAACAGCAGCAGACCCTTTATATGACTACTCAGGTCTGTAGAAATTGTCTTTAAAATGAAGACTGAATAATAATAATATGGAAATGCAGTGGAGAAAGGTCTTGTTTGAGTTAAAGATAGAACATTATTGTGGAAATGCAGCCAAGAAAGATCCCATTTTACCCATTTTCTCCTGTGTGGCTCTTACCTTGCTTCACGTTAATTTTCACACTTTTGTCTTTTCTTTATCATTTATGAATTTTTGTTACTTATAGTTTCTAAGCATGTTGGATATTTCAGCCAAAGCTGAGTGCTGTGATTTGCACTCACATGGATGCCTATACAAAGTCTGTGCTAGTAGAATTTTAAGGCAAATCTGTTCCTTGCTGTTGCGAATCTGAACAAGTGTACTGTGCTGCGCTGCAACGATATTCCTCGTTACAACACAGTCACAGAGTGCGTGTGGCAGTCTGTCAGGCTGGAGAGCTACCATCTTCTCCATGTGAGAAGACATTTGTCAAGGTTGATACAGGGACACGGGGATACAGAAAAGGGAACCAGTGTCACACAAACCTGGGACTATGTGACTGTATTCTTTCTATATTAATTTATGTGAAATTGGCACTTCATGATTCATGTGAAGTATGTGGGGGGAGAGAGAGGGTTTTTTCCAAGTATGAATTTGACGCTATGGCCAGGAAAGCCTGAATTTACACATAAAGAAAAACATGGATAGAAGTTTAATTCTAATTACAATTATTTTTATTATTTTATCCACGCATTAATACACTTTTACAAATACATTATTTTTAGCTTTTGCATCAGGAGGCCTCACAAGTCTCTGTAGTAGCTGGAAGTTGTTGCTCAAACAATTAAGTAATCTGAGACTTTGCAAGACTGCAAGGGTGTGGTTTCTACCTCCTTCAACTGAAAGATGAGATTGGAACGGTATGAGGTTTTGAGTTTTCTAGTGGTTGTTTTTTATGTATATATTTCTATAACATATATTTGTATATTTACATCAAATGTATTTATAATAGTTATATTTATATTATAACTATTTTTATATAATTATACTATCATATTTTATAAATCAGAAGTATCTCCAAGTTTCAGCAGTTTGCCCAAACGGTCATGCAGTCTGATCATGAACAGATTATTGTTTGAGAACATAGGGTTAACACACTGGAGGGAATCAATGATTTGAAAATTACAAAAATTATTTGTATCTCTACCTCTGTAGAGGGACTTTGTCCTTCCTATAACATGCTGATAATGTGGCGCTTTTCACAAGAGCATGAGGTAGTTCTTTCTCCCAACAAACAGATAATCATCAGTTATCTTCACTACAGATTCAGAGAAACAAGTAATGATACGGTATGAACATCCACATAGGCAAATCAGCTTATGCCTTCAGAAGTGTTTTTAGGTAGAACTCAGTGATTGTTCTGTGAAAGAGTAGGTTAAACTCACGTAAACCTCATCTGTGGTAGTATATTTTTGCTTCAAAGCAAGGGAGAATCATTTGAACAAATCACCAAAACCTCTTGTTAGACTCCAGTCTCTTACCCAGATATCAAGATTAATTTTAAAAGGTTTGATTACATCTTTGTGCACTGAACAGTCTTCATCTGCCACTAAAATGTAAAGCAAAATTTGTATCCTTCCTGCTGTCATGTGAATGCAGACCTTCCCCTAGCCTAGTTTAATAAATCTGTTTAAGGAAGTTTCCAAGGACAGAATAAATCTTTCTAGTTTGTGTCTCAATTCAGTAACGTTCTTCCCTCTTTTTTGCAGGGTAAACTAATGGTATCTTTAAAGTTTATATGTTGCATTTCATTGATGATAGGTGAGAAGATGCCATTTGGGTACCAGATAAGTGAGTGACAATGGGAAGGAGGCGTCTGATGTTCTGTAATGGCTTTGGTTTGTGGACACTTTTCACCGGGACTACTATTGTGCAGAAATGAGAATGCATTCCCATTTACCTGTAATGAGAGGTAAGTGGAACTTGCTTTCTCAGTCTTTTATCGAAGGAAGGAAGCTGCTTAGCTTATCACTCCTGATCTAAAGTACCAGCTTTGCTTGTTGTATTCATTTCTCATTAGCTTTTCAATTCATTCGCTATTAAGATGAAAGCCAGGATTAGAAAAAATGCAGTCCTATACTTTTCACAGGTTTCCGACTGTTTTAAATTTGCTGCATTGCCACATACTTTTAGTCTTTCTTTCCTGGAGAAGTTGGAAATTGGTTCCTATCTAGTCAAATAATAAAGAAAAGCATCTCTGGTTGGTTTTTGGTTGGTTGGTTTGGTTTGGTTTTTTAATAAAGACATTACAAATTGGGGTATTTAGCAGAAAAATCAACGTCGTACTGAAGAGACCTCCCTTTCTTAGCTAATAAAAAATGCTTCTGAATCTTATGTTGCTGGTACATCTTTCAGGGTTGAATGTGCAACCAGTATGTTTGGTAGCAAGAACTTACATACATGCACACACAGGACTTAATTTGAAATAAAATTACACGATGAAGGTGGAGAAGTTGGGAATCACATAGATAAGGCATTCATAGCTTGGCATTTTTGATGAGGGAAATGAACTCTGGTTTTGTTTGAATGATGAAGATTTAGTTTATTTGTCCAATAAAATGGTGATGATATTAGAGACCAGAGCGCTATTTTGTTAAGCTCTGTAAAAACACATGGAAGACAGGTAGTGAATGGTCTAGAGAGCTCACAGCAAAACTGTGAAGACAGTCTGTGTTACTCCAGAGGTCAGGAATTGAAGAGACCTGAATAGTACGTGGAGTTCACATTCTGAATAAGTTAGTTTGTATGAGATTAAATGAAAAACAAACAATCAATGAGTGGACAAAGGACAATTGTTTTAAAAATATTTAAAACTGATCAGAAGGTGAAAACAAATTTCTTAAGACCATGAAAGAGAGCTGGAGAAAAGGAAAAGAACCGTGTTAACTCAAACTCTACCTTTAGCAAAAACTGCAAATATCTGAGCCTCCCTCTTTTCCCCACCACGTCTCTGCCCCTGTGATAGCGGTGACCGTGTTAGCCTAAAGTCCTCCACTGAAAACCAGGTTTCGGCAAGAAAGATGGAGGATTGTTTAAGTCTTTTAAGACAAGGCACAAGCTAGAAACAGACTGTTCCTGATGAAACACCCACTGGGGCTGTTTCTGTTCTCATTGCTATTTGTTTTATTTCTTCACCTCAAACAAATGACTGGAGAAATGAAAAAAAGACAAATTTGCTGCCATTGAAAGGGATGGCTGTATGTATTACTGTGCTGACTATCCTCACATGCTATTCGGTGTATATTGTTGTTTTGCTTCATTTCAACAGTAATACTTTACTGTGCTGTAGATTGCAGACCACAATGGGACAGTTTGTGACTAATTTTGAAAGCCAAATGCTTTCTTGGAGAAGTGGATCTACCTTACATGTATCTGCATCATGCTGCTCTGTAGGTGTGGTTTTCTCAGAGGTTGAATCAAGTCAGCACACTGGCTGCCAACACGGTGAAATATTATTGAACCATACAAAAGCAGTGGAAGACGAACTGTCAGTCACTGTGATGAGATAAAGAAGAAAACATTATTCAATAAAGTAAAGCTAGTTTACCATCATTGTACATCTAATTTGGAACAGAAACCAATTTGGCTGAACCTCAGCAGTGTTTTTTATAAGGCTACCTAGCCAGCTTTTTAAGCAGGTGAATCACAGCATAGTTCTTTCCAGAATTCAAAGAATTCTGTAGCTAGAGATCTACCAAATTGTTAGTGGTATGGAAAAAATAACTAGAGAACAAACTGTTAACTGCTTTTTTCCACTATAAAAATTCAAGACATGACTAAAAGTATCACACTGCCTGTTTGAAATCCAGAAAACAGTGGCTCTTAACCACCATGACATGTAGTTACACTGTGGAACTTCTTGTCACAGGATGTTGTGGATGCTAAGAGTTTACTTGGGTTTAAAGAGCAAATAGACAAGTTTGCAGAACTCTGTGCAGGTCTATTAAATACAAAGACTCTGCTCTGACTCTGGAAATCCCTGATTCCCCAATTGTTTAAGGCTGGGAGACCTAGCATGATGTTTGCCCTGTTTTGTCTTGTGTCATGGATACAATACTATTAGATACAGAGTACTAGACTGGGTGGACCTTTGTTCTGACACAGAGCAATGCAGCAATTCTAATGTAGGCTGCTCCTAGATACTTGCTTAAAAAATACGTACTAGATGTATCCTATTCCCTTCTGGGGTTTTTTTGTGTTTTTTTTTTTTTTTCTTTTTTTCTGTTTCTCTATTTGACAAGTAGCCAGGTACCAGCACTGGGTCTGTTTTGGGAAGATTGTCTACCAGTGCAGCGCAGTGTGGTGGTTTGACCCTGGCTGCCAGGTGCCCACCAAAGCTGTTGTATCACCCCACTCCTCAACTGGACAGGGGACAGAAAATAAAAGAAAGGGCTTGTGGGTCGAGATAATGACAGGGAGATCACTCACCAATTACCATCACAGGTGAAACAAACTTGACTTGGGGAAAATTAGTTTAATTTATTAGCATTCAAATGACGATAAAGCACCTTCCATGCATCCCCTCCCTTCTTCCCAGACTTAATTTCACTCCCAATTTCTGAGTGGCACAGAGGAATGGGAATTGGGGGTTATGGTCAGTTCATCACACATTTCTGCCGCTTCTTCCTCCTCACACTCTTCCTCTGCTCCAGCACAGGGTCCCTCCCATGGGAGATGGTCCTCCATGAACTCCAGTTGTGAGCCCTTCCCATGGGCTGCAGTTCTTCATACAGTGCCAGTGTGGGTCCTTCCATAGGGTGCAGTCCCTCAGGCACAAACTTCTCCTGTGTGGGTCCCCCGTGGGGTCACAAGCCCTGCCAGCAAACCTGCTCCGGCCTGGGATCTTCTTCCCTCCACATGTTCACAGGTCCTGCCAGCAAACCTGCTCCAGAGCAGGCTTCCCATGGGTCACAGCCTCTTTCAGGCATCTGCCTGCTCCAGCACGGGGTCCTCCACAGGCTGCAGGTGGATACCTGCTCCACCATGGACCTCCACTGGCTGCAGGGCACAGCCTGCCTCACCATGGGCTTTACCATGGGCTGCAGGGGAATCTCTGCTCCAGTGGCTGGAGCCCCTCCTGCCTCCTTCTGCACTGACCTGGGAGTCTGTGGGGCTGTTGCTCTTACATTTTCTCATTCCTTTCCTGAGATTCCCCCCTCCGCCCCCCCGCCCCCCCCCCCTTCTTAATATGCTATCCCAGAGGCAATACTTATTAGCTCAGCCTTGGCCAGTGGTGTGTCCATCTTGGAGCTGGCTGGCATTGGCTCCATTGGACATGGGGGAAGCTTCTGGCATCTCAGTGAAGCCACCCCTGTAGCCCCCCTGCTACCAAAACCTTGCCATGCAAACCCACTACAGACAGATAAGTCAGTGTCTTTCTTGTTGTACAATTCTAATTTTAAAATTATATTTTTCAAACATATCAGTTGCTACATGAACTCAGTTACTGGATATCCAAAAGGTGACACCAGATCTACTTCAGATTGCTGTCTGAGGGTAGTAGGTAGGACATAAGAAACTCTTCTACTAACTGTGAGACAAAGCTCAAGTCTTTATTTTGGCTGACTTTAGTTCTATACCAGGGCATTCCTGGGTTTTGGTTTACAGGATTATCCCAGTTTACCAACTAAGAGTGTAATTTACTAATCCTGCTATCGCTATTTCTGGAACACTGGAGTAGCTCTGTTCCTGAAATCATTGAGAGTATACTTAATTCCATTGTGTGGCACTTTAGTTACTGTGCACCATACTGCACCGAAGAAAGATACAAAAGCACTTTTGAAATGTAGCATACATAAAATGAAGAATATAAACCTCTTATTTGTCATGTTTTCTTTGTATGCTACACTGTATATTTGATATACTTAATTCTGTACCTTAAGTATGCAAGCAGACCAGGTGCTGATTTCTGTATCTATAACCTGTTAGAATGAGGAGGTTAGTTTTCCATGCTTTGTTGTAACATTGGCCTGAGTTTTACATTCTATCAGTCTTAAAGGAGAAAGACTGGATGCCACAAGTGGGGTGTGTGCACATGATTACCTGCTCCCTCATCATTCCTTCACTAGCTTTGGCTTCCTGACCACAGATGCAAGACCAGAACACAAGACCAGATCTCTGTTCTCCTGCTTATGCTGCATGCAGTATGATCATCCACCTTTTATCACTCTGAACTTAATGTCTTCTTCTTCTGAGTCATAAACTTTATCTTTTTTTATTTCACTTTGGATTTTGTATTTTAGTATTCTACCGTGTTTTATAGATATGACCTGCTTTCAAAGTATTGGTCTTAACAGCATTTTGACCTAGCTGCTTCTGTTCCCCAGGAAATTCTGACTTCCATACTGATTCTGAATGATTTTTTTTTCTCTTTGATATTCTGGAATTTCCTAGGAAAAAATACTTCTGTATTTTCCAGTCTTAGCACATCAGTAAAGTGTCATATCCTAAGGCTGGGACATCAGGGGCAGCTGAAGTGCTGCGGTATCTGCTGAGTAGTAGCAGCACTGCATTGGTGTGAGGACTGCTGAAAAACCCGAGTTCCCTGCTAGGAAGGTAATGAGTTGAGGTGGCTGCAGGAGCCAGTATCATCATATTGCCTTCAGTCCTCACTGCACACCTCTGCTGGCCAGCTGACTGCCAAAAGGTTTGCAAGGACACCGGTGTTGTGTGCTGATGGAAAGCTGCCCCTGGATTTTCCCTTTTATGAATTTGCTGAGCCTTGGCCTTGAGGATCTTCACTAGTTGAAGAGTTTGCCTGTAGTGTTACAAAGTTTGTTTACCTCTCATTGAAACAGATTCTTTCTTTTGTACCTTATGTCTGAGTTCAGAACAAGGATTTGGAAGGTTCCTCCTTTGGGACCATTGCTGATCCTCTACAAGTGAAGTTGTCCCAGGTGGTCTGCTCCATCACCATGCTGGCTTCCCTTTTGTTTCTGTATAGGCTCTGGGAGGAGAAAAAAATTCATCATGAATATTCTCAGTGAGTTATAAACAGGAAGAGGCAGTAACCTCTAATAGTTTATAAAGGTTCATATAATAAAAACATTAAAGAACAACAAAAGAGGTATCTGCCTTGACAGAGAACTACATAGTAGTACAGTCTGCCATTAGTTAACAGCTTCTAACACTACCTACCTTAAATCACCTTTTAAAGTAGCAAATAGTTGAGTGAATTTTAAAGTTGAATTTTCATCACTGGGTCTTGGCTCTTTTCCCAGCAAAGCAGCACACAAAATAACTTGTTTATGGGCTCTGAAAAAAATCAGGTTTGCATTCTGATGCTTAATTTCTACTTGGGGAAAAACAATAATTCCTCAAGCCATCAGTTTCATTCTAAGATAAAATAGAATAAAGAGCCTGAGGAATCCAAATAAACATGCCCAGAATTGCACATCAATGCAGAGGCTGCTACCTGGGGAGGGGACAGAACTGCTGGCTTCCTCTGGCCTCCTCTAACTCTCCCATCAGTCATTTGTGGCTGTATGTATGTCAGAAAGCACTTGGCTCTGAGTCCTCTCTGGGCCTGATGGGATGCTTCTTTGGCTTTGCTGTTCTTTGTTTTCTTCAGAGTGTGTGGATATGGGAGGTCTGGGCTGCAACCCACACAGTGGTGCTCCTAAGCATGAAACTGAGGATCTGTTTTATGTGCCCTCCAAGGTAGCAAAAAGGCTGAAGATGGTGGCTGGTACAATAGTCTTGGAGGGCTATATACCCTCCTAGTACCTACAATGGACTGGGTAGGGCACAAGGCCAGCCTGGTGCAGTCTTGTCCAGAGTGTCCACTGGATGGACTAAGGAATGAAGAAACTTACATGCTATATATACCCATGCACCAGTATAAGCTGGTGGCCTCCCAGCTGGAAAGCAGCTTGGCAGAAAAGGATCTGGGGGGTCCTGGTGAACACCAGGTTGAACACAAGCCAGCAATGTGCCCTTGCTACAAGGGAGGAGAATGGTATCCTGGGCTGTATTAGGCAAAGTATTGCCAGCTGGTCAAGAGAGAAGTGGCCCTTCCCCTCTATTCAGCACTGGTGAGGCCACAGCTGGAGTGCTGGGTTCAGTTACGGCGTCTCCAGTACAAGAGAAAGGTGCACACACTGGAGAAAGTCCAGTGAAGGGTCATTAAGATGATTAGGGGACTACAGCATCTCTGCTGTGAAGAAGCACTGAGAGAGCTGGGATGGTTCAGCGTGGAGAACAGATGGCTTGAGGTGATCTTAATATATATAAATATATGAAAGGAGGGCACACAGATGACAGAGGCAGGCTCTTTTTGGTGGTTCCCAGTGGCAACGGGCACAAACTGAAACAGGCGGTTCCCCCTGAACATCAGGAAACACTTTTTTTCACATAGGGGTGACTGAGCACTGGCACAGTTTGCCTGGCGAGGCTGTGGAGTTTCAATCCTTGGAGACGATCGATCGAAAGCCATCTGGACGTGGACTTTGGCAGTTGGCTCTAGGTGGCCCTGCTTCAGCAGGGAGGTTGGACAAAATGACCTCCAGAGGTACCTTCCAACCTCAGCCATTCTGTGGTTCTGTGATTTATACTAGTAAATAAAAAGATCCACAGCTAATTATCTGGCCCTCAGGCAAGTGATATGGCATAAGTCATGTCCATACCAGCTCAATTCTCTTCCCTGTTCTGAACATGGTGGCTTCGTCTGTGCTGCATACTGGGAGCAATCTCTGGCATATGCTCTCTCCTGAGAGGTCAGAGTGGCTGCTAGGTGGCCTGGGCCAAAAATGTGCCTGGCAGTGTACTAAGCAGCTGGACTGTATCAATGACTGTGATTGAGCCTATGGTCAGCCTATGTTTGGTTTGCTGATAAAAATGTAGTCTTTCAAACCTATTGTCCATATGCCAACCGTGTTAGAGGAAATCAGCATAGTTACCAAGAGTTTTTTAGATACAGGTTTCTTCCTTCTGCATTTGTTCTTCATTCATAGATATTAAAAGCATCCTGCATCCTGCCTTGCCTCACAACTCTCCTGGCTCCCCCTCCGCAGCCTGAGCTTCCTGGTGTTTTCCTGATCCTGTCCAGGGGTTTTGCCTGTGGTTTCATAAATCGTCACTCAGCTCAAGGGGTTTTACTGGAAGGTTGGTGCTGAGGCACTTGCTTTCCTTTCCTTAACAGATAGCTGAGGCTATGTAGCACCACTCTGCGACTTACCAGTTGGTTTCTGCTGTGTGGGGAGTTGATTGCAAAGGTGTGCAGAAAGTCAGTTACATTCCTAATGGGTGGCCAGTGTGGAGGCTAATGCTGACACAGCTTCCCAGCTGCTGACTTGGCTGCAGGGATAGGGTGGGGGAGAAATTCAGGAAGAGAGAGGCAGTGAAAAGAAGCCATGGAAAAACACAATAAATGCGAAAATGCTAAACGAGAAGGAGCACAAGAAAGAATAGAAAGAAGAAGGGAATATTCTAGAAGGAAAATAGTGCTAGAAAGAAGCCTAGGGCTAGCAGAGCAGGGAGAGGAAACAAGAATGTGGTGGAATAAACGTATAAAACAGAAAAGAAAGGGAAAAAGGAAAACATATTCCTTAGATTCTTTCTTTACATTATTTTTCCTAATGCATGCTCTAAGCACTGTGTAACCAGCTACATCCCTAGATTTGTATTTTGCAGTAGTCCTACTACACGTTTTATGGCTTTCAACAGCATTTGAGCTGAAGCAGAAGCAGCTTGTAGCATTTTTCTTCCTTTCTGTCCCCCAGTGCCCTCTCAACATTTCCTATGTTCTGCTGACAGTAGGCAGAAGGGTTATTTGGCACCCTTCGCCCACTAGATTGAGTGCAAATGCATTTTGGCAGCGATGCCTGGTAAACTGCATATGCTTTGCACATGGCCCTTCCCTGTAAAGTTTTGGGTAATATTCCACTAGTTTTCTCTCTCATTTATATTTCCTTTCCCTGTGTAGCCAGAATGTTGGAGAATAAGCATTGGTATAATGCTTACCTTTTGCTAGCTCACCCACACTGATGTATGTTTTTGCATCCCTTTTTGCCTTATCTGTATTATTTTTCCTGTGTTAGATGCAAATAGGATAGAAGATTCTGCATAAGGCAACGTGCTTTACCAGGCACCAACAAGGCACTCAAAAAATGACAGTGATGTTGGTTGAGTGTTCAAATTCTGCAGTATTTTCACCTAGGCTGTGTAACCTTTTCTTCACTTCTGAAGTGTCCATTTCTATGAAGAAAGGAGAAAACAGGGAGACAATAGTTTTGCTTACAATTCCAAACCTCTCACTCAGCTTTTGTTGTCCAAAATCTCTTTTCTTAGTGCTGATCCAGGCTATTTGTGGAGCTTGCTTTTCAGTCTGTTTTTGTGGTATACTCTTCTTTCTCTCTTGTTCGCTGCTTGCTTGGTCAAAGAACAATCAGCTCAGTGCCTTTGCCTTCATAGTTCAGACCTGGAGCATCCATAGTTAACTAGTGCCTTCAGAGAATGTCTTCCTTGTATCATTTCAAACACTGTTACAGTGGTGAAAAACTTACTCTTACAAGCTGGAAAGTGGTGAGCTTTGGTCATGAGGGATGTAGGCAAGGCACTGACTGATACTCTCTGTCCCTTAAACAAACAGTTGGTCTCTATATATCTCACTTTTAACACAGACATTTTAGGAATCCGTGTTTTGATAAGATGCTTCACTCTTACCACTTTTATTGTTCATTTGAACTTTATTTGAGCAGTATAGTAACCTAAAAAATAATGAAAGCTTCCCACTTCCCAAGGCAGCTATTCTTTATGTAACTTTTAAGAGTACAGAACGAATATCTGGTAGCTCATCGTATTTTAGCTTTTGTTGAAGGAAGGGGACTATTTAATCCATCATCTAGCTCCAACATCTATTGCTAATATTGCTGAACCAGAACTTTTGCAAGGTTAAGCTACTTCTTCCCTACACTGTGATGTTGTTCTTCCTGATGAAGAATCTTCAGTTACCTAACTGTATTATTTTTCATGTGCACGCTTGTTTGAAAGGATTTCCAGCTGTCCTGGAAATACACATACCTCCAGTGTGGTAATTAGCAATACACAGGTTTCTACTGTGTTCCTATTCTACTTTTGTTGATTGGGTAAATGTAACAACAGCATGGAAGTGCAGGAAGCCTGTGTCACCAGCCTGAGCTGCAAAGCTGCTTGTGTAGGCATGGCCTAAAAGTATGCAAGGGACAAAATTCATGTGTTGCATAGTTCTTTTCATTCAAGTAGTTTGAAGGGAATGAGCTGGCCATGCCACCTCTGATCTTACTTCTGTAGCTGTAAACACCGTGGCCTGTTCTACTCATGTAGCCAAGGGCGATGTGGGAGTGACTTGGCATGCAAGGGCACACTCCAGACCTGCTGCAAGAGGTGCTGAGATGTAGTTAGAGTCACAAATGCCACAGAGTACATCTGAGAGTTTGGGTTTAATTTGTCTTTGGATAAAATCATATTTATTGGTTTTATTACATAAATAATTGAACAATGGAAAAATGTATGTATTTGGCTAGGAAAGGATTTGCAAAAGCACATGAGCATTCTAACCTCACTCCCTTTGAGTCAGAGTTGAACCCCTAACTTCTGCATTTTTTAACTATCCTCCTCAAAACATGACAAAGTGTCTGTACCTGCTGTGTTTAAATATGGGCGAATGTGAATGAGAATTTATACAGAATATAGTCACTGCTGTCAATATTTTCTCTTGAATCTTTCCATTGATCTCAGTAGGAATTATACCAAGCCTTTGTTAGGGACATAGATTGTGATGCCTATCACTCCTGATATCTAAACTGGTTTTGTTCTATCAAATGTGTATGTTGCTATGAAAAACTATACACGAATTGTGTCCTTCCCAGAAAAAGCAATTCTGATGAGGCTTGTACATGGTTCTGGGGTTGTATTACTTTCCAAGTCAACACTTTTACAGGAATAACATCTTCTCCGAAGATTTACAGTAAACAGATGTGCTAGACAAAGGCTGAAGGCAATTAGAAATGTGGTGATGTGATCAGCCAAGAATGTACTGTAGATCAGTGGGTAAACTTGGCACTATAGTCTGCTTGCAGTACCTGTATCACTTGGTTTTCAAATGAGAGTCCTGATATGTACTGTTGGGGGTGTGTGTGTATTTTTTGGGGGTTTGGTTTTTTGTTTTGTTTTGTGTTGGGGTATTTTTGTTTATTGTTTTTGTTGGTGGGTTATTTTTTTAACAGAAGTAATTCACATTGCTAGTGTATGGAAAATGACATGAAGTAAGTAGCAAGAATATTACCGTTTCTTTTTTTTGTATTTACTTCCACAGCATTAACAATATAAGAACATGACTGAATAATTCATGTATATTTTACTGAGGCATTCTCTCAAGCAACCGAGGGCTTTCCTAATGGTTTGCCTAGACAGCGATTCCAGTCTGTGCTTGGAATGTTTGATTTGCAGGGCCCCACCACTGTGCTAATGTGTTTTACTTTCATAGCTGTCTCAGTCATATAAAATTGTTGCCCTACCTATAGACTGATAAATACTTTCCCTTCTTTGGCGCTGTCAGTTCACATAAATATTTCATGCAGCTGCAAGCTGATCTGGATGTTTGCATTAATGAACGTCCTTTTCCCTTTGACTTTATGACTGTCGTATTCAGCCAACTCTACCATTTTTAAAGGAGAACACTAATCAGTTTGCATGTATTCTTCTGTTGTAAGCACGCCATATATATATGATCTTATGTGCCCTATTTTGGCTGTATCTCCATTGTCATCTACCTTACTGTATTGGGTTTCTGTGACAAGGGATTGGTGGTGTGATGGCTACAGGGGTGACTTCTCTGAGAAGAGACCAGGGACCCATGTTGGACAGAGCCAATCCAGCTGGCCCTAAAATGGATCTGCTGCTGGCCAAAGCGGAGCCCATCAGCAACACTGGTAGCATGTCCGTGATAGCGTATTTAAGAAAGGGTAAAAAACATTGCGCAGAATCTGTAAGAGGGTAGTAAGAAAAATGGAAGAGAAACAGCCTGCAGCACCACGATCAGAGAAGGAGGAGAGGGAGGAGGTGCTCCAGGTGCTGGAGAAGAAATTTCCCTGCAGCCTGTGAAGACCGTGGTGAAGCAGGCTGTCCCCCTACAGCCTGTGGAACCAGTGTATGTGCCCTGAAGGAAGCTGCAGCCCATGGAGAGCCCATGCTGGAGCAGTCTCCTGGCAGGAACGGCAGCCCATGGAGAGGAGCCCACACAGGAGCAGGTTTTGTGGCAGAACCTGTGGCCCATGGGGGACCCACACTGGAGCAGCCTGTTCCTGAAGGACATGGAGAAGACCCATGATGTAGCAGTTCTTGAAGAACTGCACCCAGTGAGAAGGACCCACACTGAAACAGTGAAGGATTGTATCCTGTGGGAGGGATCCCACGCTGGAGCAGGCGAACAGTGTGAGGAGGAAAGGGCAGCAGAGATGAAGCACTATGAATTGACCACAACCTGCATCACCCATCTCCTGGTGCTGCTCAGGCAGGGGGAGGAGGTAGAAGAGTCAGAAGTGAAGTTGAGGCTGGGAAGACGGGGGTGGGAGGAAGGTGGTTTTAGTTTTGTTTTTTAGGGGGATTGCTTCTCACTATCCTACTCGGTTTTTAATTGGCAATGAATTACATTGATCTTCCCCAAGCCAAGTGTGTTTTGCCCGTGACAGTAGGTAATTGATGAGTAATATCCCTGCCGTTATGTCAGTCCTTGAGCTTTTTCATCTTATTTTCTCCCCCTGTCATGCTAAGGAGGGGGAGTGAGAGAGTGGCTTGGTGGGCACCTGGCAGCCAGCCAAGGTTAACCCACCACTTTTACCTAAAATGGTTCCTTGTGGTCTTTTAGGCATACCATGTTTATGGATTTACTTTACTGAATGTTTATCAAGAAATGTAATTGGTTGTTAAGGGAAGATGAATGCTTTCTCCCTTGCTTGTGCTCTGTATTTGAATGCACAGAGAAGATGAACACAAACTCATGGGCTCAGGCACCGGATTTGAGCTTGTGTAAAATCTGAAAGTGCCCTCCTTTCAGCTGTTTTCTTGTCCTATCTACCACCAAGCAACAAGCAGAAAAATCTGGCTATGGTAGGGCTTGTTTCTAGAGCATTTATTTGTATCTGTTTCAGCCAAAACTCTTACCTTTGCAACAGTAGAACTAATTATCTGGGCTGAAGTCTCTACTTGGATGTATCTCTTAAATCCCCCATCTCAGGCACACAATGAATGCTGTCCTTTTCACTTTCTTTGACATTCTCTTACAGGGCAATGAGCAGTGGTATCGCAATACCTGCTGACACATTAACTGCTAGTATTAATATCAGTCTACATATAGCTGAGACAGCTATGTCATTTCTTAAATGAGATGAAAATCATCTCTTAAAAGGGGTTTCTGTTCCCAATAAGCTATGTTCACTTGCAGCAAAGGTGGTGTGCCAAAATATTGTCTAAAACAAAAATATCCTGGTATTGATTGGTGGGGGGAGAGGTATTCCATGCAAACAAATTGC
The DNA here is from genome assembly GCF_023634085.1 of Falco cherrug. NCBI lineage: Eukaryota > Metazoa > Chordata > Aves > Falconiformes > Falconidae > Falco > Falco cherrug. The sequence continues at coordinate 98,135,413 of NC_073700.1, forward strand.
TTATGTTGAGTATCTGAATCACAGGCTTTTCCTGCTGAAAAACAGTTTTTGCAGATGTATGTAACTAACAAAACCTGCAAAGTCTGCTTCTTCCCTTGCAAGTCTTGTAACGGAATGGGAGAATACCCACTGCCTTTCTTCTATTCCCATCAGCTCAAACTGGATTGATGGTCTTTAAGCTAAACATCTCTCCAGCTGCCACCCAAATTACAAAGCAAGGGATTCCATCCCAGTAGACAGGCTGAGCTGCAGGGGCAAAGAAGTTTGGGTGCCTATGTCCCTCTTCTGGTGTGAATTCTCAAGTGCCTAGTAGAGGCAGAGCCAAACAATGATTTGGATGGGAAGAGCTAAATCAAGCTCAAATGAGTCTGCAGGGCAGGTCTGCATCTGGCTTATAGATCTGCTTCCTTTCAGTGGAAGCCAGTCCCTCAATGATATATCCGTGGTCTTTAAACACTGCCAGGGTAGAATGAGGTGCCTTAGATGGGACCGCTTCTTGCTGTGCTATGATTCACCCTAGCTGGCCATTGCCTATTGTCAAATGCTGAAAACAGAGGCTCCTTTTTGGAATGGAACTGCCTTATCAATCCTTGTTTACTAGCAAGGATCTCTGGCTCTGGCCGGAAAACTGATGAATGGCGTGTGAGCATATGGGAGTGAAGCAGTTTGTTTCACAGTTCTGCCTAGTTTACTTTGACAAGTTTTCTTCTTACAAGCAAGAATGAGGCTTTAAAACTGAGACTCTAAAATCATCAGAGAACTTTCACTTGTGGTGTCTGTGTGAGATAATGGCTTCAACTGCTTGAAACTGAGCACAGTTTGACAGCAAGGGCAGGAATGAGGGGAAGGTAAAGTGAGCCTTCTTGCATAAAAGCACTAATATGCTTCAGAAGTCACGGTGGAGACTTAAATTTCCAGTTCAATCCCAAATGACTTGGCTTTAATAGTCTGTCCAAACCCATTTGACATTCCTTTCATGTCTTTCAGAGCATTCAGATTCCTCAAGCATTTGTTGTGCTACCTAATTAATTTGAAAGACTGTGCTTAATCCCAAAAATAAGTTGATGAAGTTTTACAAAGTTTGATCTTTGATAACAAAGCTGAAGGTGCTTCAAAAACAGCAAATTTAGAAAGTCACAAATATATTACTTCACTCTTGTTCATAATAGAAGCTGTTTTAGTTTATTAATTCTGAGTATAGTGCAGCCACTGGCCTCCTATTTTACTTTCTCAGGCAAATGTTCCAGAGGAGCAAGAGAGCTGTATTCCCTTTCCCATTTACTACTACCCCATGTAGCATGGGAAAGCTGTTTTGTCTCATCCAGCACATATGCAGTGAATATATTAGTGGACAAGGGAAGACCTATGGATGTCATCTATGTGGACTTCTGTAAGGCCTTTGACACTGTCCCCCACAACATCTTTTTTTCTAAATTAGTAAGAGATGGATTTGATGGGTGGATTTGATAAGGAATTGGCTGGATGGTCACATCCAGGGGGTAATGGTCAACAGCTCAATGTCCAGATGGAGATCAATGATGAGTGGTGTCCCTCAGGGGTCTGTATTGGGACCAGTACTGTTTAGTGTCTTCATCAGTGACATAGTGGGATCAAGTGCAGCTTCAGCAAGTTTGCAGATGACACCAAGCTGAGTGGTGCAGCTGGCACACGTGAGGGAAGGGATGCTATCTAGAGGGACCTGGACAAGCTCAAGAAGTGGGCCCATGTGAACTTCATGAGGTTCAACAAGGGCAAGTGCAATGTCCTGCATAAGGGTCGGGGCAGTCCCCAGTATCAATACAGGCTGGGGGATGAAGGGACTGAGAGCAACCCTGTGGAGAAGGACTTGGGGGTTCTGGTGGATGAAGAACTGAGCTGGACATGAGCTGGTAATGTGCACTTGCAGCCCGGAAAGCCAACTGTATCCTGGGATGCGTAAAGAACAGCGTGACTAGTAGGTTAAGGGAGGTGATTCTGCCCCCTCTACTCTGGTGAGACTCTGCCTGGAGTACTGTGTCCATCTCTGGACTCCTCAGCACAGGAAAGACATGGACTTGTTGGAGTGGGTTGAGAGGAGGGCCACAAAGATGATCAGAGGGATGGAACATCTCTCCTATGAAGACAGGCTGGCAGAGTTGGGGTTGTTCAGCCTGGAGAAGAGACAGCTCCAGGAAGACCTTTTTGGAGCCTTTCAGCACTTGAAGGGGGCTTTTAAAAAAAATGGGGACAAACTTTTTAGTAGGGCCTGTAGCGATAGGACAAGGAGTAATGGTTTTAAACTAAAGGAGAGCAGATTCAGACTAGATATTAGGAAGAAATTTTTGACACTGTAGTTGGTGAAACACTGGAACAGGCTGCCCAGAGAGGTGGTAGATGCCCCATCCCAGGAAACATTCCAGGTCAGGTTGGATGGGGCTCTGAGCAGCCTGGTCTAGCTGAAGATGTCCCTGCTCATTGCAGGGAGGGTGGGCTAGATGACTGTAGAGGAATGAAGGCAGTGGGTTGATTAGCATTGATAATATGCAGCTGTGGCCTTGCTGCAACATCAGTGGGTTGATTGACATGGATGATGTGCAGCTGTTGCTCGTTCTTGCTAAGTGGTTCAATAGCCCTAAGGACTGTGGGAGAGGTGGCTGGGTGGAGGAGGAGTAGTGTGGTCTAACCTCTGGAGGAAGGAGAAGCAGCATGGACAGTAGAGTCTGACAGGAAAAGCCTTGTTGCAGCTTGATAGTTTGTTTGTGCTGCAACAGGTGACCTCTAAAGGTCACTTCTAGACCAAACTGTTCTATGATTGCTATGATTCTATTCCATATTTTAACTTCAACTACATCTGGAGCCTTTCCTCTAGGTAGCTCTTTGGCCATTTTAATAACTGAATTAGCTTTGAGCATTCACAGTGAGTTGTCTCAGTGGTCATAGATCAGCTGTGGAGCATTGTATTTGCTGAGGTGCTGTTCTGCTTGCCACACGGATGAGACACATGGTGGAGTGCATCACACAGCTCCCTTTACCCATCTGCCTCTATAAAATCATGAATGCAGAAAGGGAAAGGGGTTATGGTGCCCACTTGGGTCTCATCCCACATAGGGCCAAGGCCTACTTGAATCCTGAAGATGAGAAGCATGGCCATGCTCTGAAATTCAGCCATAATCTGTGAGAGCCATGTATTTTCTAGTGCAACACTCACCAGGTCCCACAGCACAATGCCTATGACACTTATTGGGAGACTCAGTGCAACAGCCAAGAATTGAGCTGCTCCCAGGAGATGGTCCTGATAGACTGAGGTTCCTGCTCATGAGCAGGAATGAGTCCCTGGGACAGCAGGGGATAGTCCTTTTTCCATAAGGGAGAAAGAGATGGGAGTGAGCACAACAGCAAGGCAGGCGGGGGCAGGAGCCCTGAGGTGGGGGCGGGCAGAGCCTGTGCTGAAAGTCCTTGCAGCTGAACTCCGAGGCTCACCAAGGCTTCTCAAACAGTGCTCTCAGGAAGCAGGCATTAAGTGCAGGAGCCTCAACTCCCAGAATGAGCAAGATGTGTGCTCTGGATACAACGCTGCGCAAACAGATGTTCAAAACCTCAGACTGAAGTAATATTGCCACCCTGAGGGACTACTAACTGTAACTGCTCTGAACAGATTTGCTGAAGGTGCACCTTGTTTGATTATTTAAGTTGTTGAGAAAGATAGAGTACTAGCAACAGGAATAACCTGATACTGAACCTTTGACTATGGCTGGGATGTGAGGGCACTAATAGTCTTTAATGTCCCTGATCAGCCTCACCTGGGGCCTCCACCCACGCCTTCTGCCTGTGATCCTAGGAGGTGCATTTAAACTCAGGCTGGGGCTTTCAGTCTTGGCTTGAGCTATGTAACAGGCATACCTGTCTCTGATCTTCCTTCCTTGAGGGATCCTGGGCCTGTATGTTAGGTAGCTTGTTCCTAGTCCTTTCTCTTGGACAGATATTGGACCCATGTTGCAGCATTATCTCTAGCTCTGTCTCTGCCCTCGTCTCCTGTGGGGGTCCCCAGATTGGACCCTGGATCTGGTTCATTACCTTGCCTTGTTTGGGACTGTCAGTGGACCCTGTTATTACCACCAGGCTGCCTGCCACCTTCAGACCCCCTGGGAGTCTGCTCTGGTGAGCAAGGGCGCTTCTAGTGTTGTAGTCACCTTTGGTTCCTGGCTTATTATACCTTGTGGAGCTGCTCTGCTTTTGCTGCTCTCCTACAGGTAAAGTGGAACTGGAGGGCTCTGAGTCTTATTCTCTCTTCTTTTCATGAGTACAAAGTTCACACAAATTAGGATGTCCTTGTGTGTAAAAAGGACAAGAAAAGCTACAGTGAATCTAAATGAAGAATAAAGGATAGTATTAAAGGAGAGGAATAAACAGTTCTAGTTGTTTGGCACTTCCCACTCTGAATCTGATCTAGCTTTTACATGTCGGTGCAAATTCTTTGACAGTAAGTTTGTGACAGCACTGTGTACTTCAGCAATCCCTTTCAAATGCTGCATTCTGTTGTTTTCCTCAGCTGTGAAGATTCCCACAAGGAGCATTTCTGAAAAAGTCTGTAGCTGTGGTGAGGACTTCAGAAGGAAGGAGCCCTGCAAGAGTAAAACAAGTGGTGAAATACCTCAGTCTACTTCTGTGAAAGGTAATGACATTTATGCTAAAAAGAAATCGTACTGTACTGGAGGAGGTTTTTATTTTTAATTATCATTAAAAAAAAGAAGACTAAAGCTGGTGATTCCTGCAAGGTAAAGAGGATGATTCTGCGGCATATGGTCACAAGGAAGGCTTAGCTCACAGTAGATCATACTGTCAACACACAGTACATTCCTCTTATGTTTTTTGGTTGTATGGTTGGATTGTTTTTTCATGTCCCAGTGATGGCAAATTTGTTGTGATTTTTCAAATGGTTTCCTACAATGCAAAACTTGCCTGTTTCTCAGTCTTTCAAACCCACAGCCTGCTCAGCTGCATGCCCCATTTGTGCCTTCAGTTTTGCTTTACTGACCATAACTTGTGATGGACAGAATAATGTTAGTAGCAAAAGCTTATTTCTGAAGTAACCTCTAGCCTTCAAGTGTTGAAAGGGAAGCATGGTTGTAGCAAAGAATCTTGGCTGCTGTTTTTGATACTAAACTTGAGCACAGTTAACTGAAGAAGGAAAGCGGTCACATTCTACACAAGAATATGCCCAGAAGGGCAGGTGCTTTGTACCAAAAACTGAACTGAGAGGTTTGCAAAGATAATCAGCATTAACCTAATTGCCCCCATTGAAGTCAAGGGAGAAGGCAGAGTTTGGCTACGTACAGTGCATGGCACATAAGAATTTATAGTGATAAATACTGTTATTTCCTACTAGCAAAAGGCTTTTACTGGTTTCTGAGCTTCTGACAATGACTGTATTATGTATCAATATAGCAAAAGCTCTACAACCCAATCACTGTGATTTTTGCTAGTAAAACTGACATTGTGTGAGGAAATTCTGTAGCTCGTCATGTCTCTAGACTGATGTCTATGTTGGCTTCTCTACTGCAAATTTTCAGGGAGTTTTGGTGAGCAACAGATTAGTTTGATGGAAAAGGGGGAAGTTTAAGAGACAGTGAAGAACCCAGGTGTCTTCTATGCTTTTGCTTTAGCAACCTCGGAGATACTTTAACTCTCCAAATAGAGAAGCAAGGGCTGGGGGAGCTACAGAAAGCATATACTTTAAGTTGTTGTTCTGATAGGAAATTCTTGGTGAGGCTGAGTATGAAGTCTCCTAATGGGCAGAAGAAGGTAGCACCTTGTATGGAGTGCAAGGGAAAAGGACAGCCGTGGAAAGGATATAAAGAATAGCAGAGCAAAGCTGGGTTTGGGGAATACTGGGTGGCATTGATGTGAGAAGCTCATAAAGTTATGGGAGTGTCAGCTGTATGTGGGAAGGATTTAGAGGGTTGCTGAGAAAGACTTAGGGGCATCACTGGGCAAAGGGGAGAGGCTGGTCTGGTCTACAGCAAACAGGATCCCATGTGGGCATCCCTCCACAAGAGGCAGGAACTGGAAGGGAAGGGGACCTTAATGGGGAGAGAGATAAAAAAAGCTTGTTATAGGAGAGGACTGGGGCGCAAATAGTGCTCTTTCTGGGAAGGTTAGTGGGAACAAATTCCCTCTGTAGCATGAGGGACAAAACCCCAAACTGTGATGTGGAGTACATGAGCACAGGGACTCTTGATTTGGGAAACTGGATTTTGAAACTGGAGTGTGGGTAAATGAGAATGATAGAGCACTGGTGTAAGGGTAAACATTGCAGTGAGTCTGAGACATGAGATAGTTAAAAGGAAGGTGTGGTAGATGAGGTGTGGCAAAAGCGGGAAGCAGCCCCTGTATGCATGTACAAGCACAAGGCAGGGCGTGAACCCTGGTTAGGTAAACGTGTTGAGGGGTATATGAATGTTTTGACAGTGATGGACTGCAGTTCTGCTTCTGGTAACACTGTGTGATTGGGAGGTTGTCAGTTCTGGTCACTTGCATAAATGCATATTGCTCCGGTGTCAGATTCTCTCCACTGTTCTATGTTGAAGTTCTTAGTGGATGCGATTTCCAAAAGTCCCTGACAATTGTGGAAATCGGTTGTAATAATGTCCTCCTGGATCTATTGAGGCAGAAAAGATTGTTGGTAGTGTACTTAATAGTAAAAAGAAGACTTTAGGAAGAAAAAAAGTATTTAACTTTGTTTTAAACTGTCATCATTTGTCTTCACACTGTTTTCTGTCTTGGTATTTAAGGTAATTATTAACCTGTATTTCAGACATGCCTAGGTGGCAGTTTCAGAAATATGAACGCAACAATCCAGATCTGTCTTATTTTTTGAGCAATTAGAAACACATTTATTCACTGTGAAGCTAGCAAAAAAACATGTGTGAGTTGACTTTTCCAGAGCACTTAGGAACCAAAGTCCTGTGGTTTTGAAATATTCTGTAATACTGAAACTGTTTTATGAAATAAATGTTTTGGAATTACTGTAGTATTTGGGGGAAGGGGTCATGGGAAAAAGTGAGCTGCTAGTAATGGTTTTGGCCGGAGAGCTCACAAGACTATTTCTAGGGCTCTGAATTCATAGCTAAAGTTGCTCCAAGATTCAGTTACGGGATCTGTGGCTGGATAGAGCAATATTAACTTTCTGTAGGGAATGGCCAAAAATAGAGGAACGCAAGCATCTGGCACAGTATTTATTCTTTAAATTAAATATACTCATTGTTAGACATCTGTATTTTCTATTCTGTTCTCCATTTAAACATCTGTTGGAGAAAATTTCATGCTGCTGTATTTCTGTTTGCATTGGTTCCTAGTTCCAGATGTTCCCAATGGAATGGGAATAAGCCTGGATAACCAAACAGCTCTGCTGGTGGTATTGTGACAGTTCTTTCACATCTATGGTGATTTGAGTATTAAAATACACTGCAGTGGATCATCCACATAGTACACTGAAGGATCTAGGAAACATTAGTTTCCTAAAACTGAAGCAAATAAGGATGAATGTTCATTTTCCCCTGACCTTGCTATTGTATTCTCTGTACGTTTCCCTTGTTGCTTTCTGGCTAAGGACTCTTATCTGTGAAACTAATTTGGGGGCAAGGAGGGGAGTAAGTCCTAGGAATTATTGTTCCAGGAAAATATGTTCATCTATCAATGGATCTTTAGCTGATAGAACTAGATATGCCTGTTTTATTAGCACCAGCTACTCAGCCTAGTGCATGAACTTGCCATGTAAACATTACCATGCAGATACACTTATAACCATATAGAGGGCCTTACTGCTTCACGTGACAATTAACTGTATAATAAAAATTACTCTTGTATTGTTTTGTTCTTGTAACTGTAGCTATACTAGACTTTTTAAAAGCATCTTCACTGACTTAGTTCACATTCAAGTTTTTAGCCACTTTGAGGTTAAAGAGTGCTACAGGTAATGCAGGTCATGAACAGATAAGACGTTTATTGGTGCTTGCATTTTAAGACAGAAATTTGGAATATGAAATCAAAAGAAAATGTGATGGTGAAAAGGACTGAGGTGGGCCTCCTGGTGGGCAACAAGCCAGAAATGCACCCTTACAGCTAGAATGCCAACAACATCCTGGGCTGCATTAGAAGTGGAGTTGCAAGGCTGAGGGAGATGATCCTTCTTTTCTCAGCGCTGGTGAGGCCACATCTGGAGCACTATGCCCCAGTCCTGGGTTCTGTGTTCCAAGAGAAAAATGGTCATATTGGAGCAAATCCAGTGAAGGACCATGAAGATGAGTAAGGGCTTGGAGCATCTGTTATACAAGGAAAGGCTGAGAGCTGGGACCACTTAGCCTGGAAAAGAGAAGGCTCAAGGGTAACTTATCAAGGTGTATAAATATCTGATGGGAGAAAAAAAAGATAGAGCCAGATTCTCCCCAGTAGTCCCCAGGACAAGAGAACAAGACAAGAGGAAATGGCTGCAAACTGAAGTACAGGAAATTACAGAAAATTCCATTTAAACATAAGAACAGTCTGTTTTGCTTTTGAATTGTGGTCAAACACTGGACTAGGTTGCTCAAAGGTTGTGGAATCTCCATTCTTAGAGATCCTCAAAACCTGAGCAACTTGCTGTAGTCCACCCTGCTCTGAGTAGGGTGGTGGGACCTGGTGGTCTTCCAGCCTCAATCATGCTCTGACTCTGCAAGTCTGTTCTCTAAATTTGAAAATTGTAAGCCTTTTGGTAAGTACCTAGTTAAAATACAATGAACAGGAACACAAACTCAAAGCTTATAAAAATGTATGGGAGCTTTCCTGCTGAATGAGTAGACTGATTTCCTACATTAATAAAATCATACTTATAGATCAAAAAAAAAAGATAACATTCAGCCCTGATAGGGAATCAAAAATTATTCAGGTAATTGATACTACCCTGTTCTTGTGAATCCTTTATTCACCTAAGTGACTTCTTGAACCTTAGTCCCAGTTAACTGCTTATGAGTAAATTTGATACAGTTAAGTCAGTGCCTGCAGAATATGGATCTTAGTAGACACATTCCTGTCTTTGATTTGTTCATCAGCCTGCCTTGGGCTTTAGAAAAGGTGTCATTTCAGTCATGATTTTCTGACCAGTAGTACAGTTTAAGGGATACACTGAACAAATTGATGACATCAAACAGAAGTAATCCAAAGGAGGATAGATACTCAGTTCTTTGTTGGGTGGTAGCCCTGACTGCACAAAAAATACAACTTCTGACTTGAAATTCAAGCTTGGCTTTTAGTGATTTCAGGAAACCAAGAAACATTTATTTCTTTTCTTTCCAAAAAATAAGTGCCTAAATTAATATAAGGGGGGATGTTGCTAGGTTCCTTAAATTTTCAGGCTAAGGACTAGAAATGGGCTTATAAGAAAGATGGGGACAAACTTTTTAGTAGGGCCTGTAGCGATAGGACAAGGAGTAATGGTTTTAAACTAAAGGAGAGCAGATTCAGACTAGATATTAGGAAGAAATTTTTGACACTGTAGTTGGTGAAACACTGGAACAGGCTGCCCAGAGAGGTGGTAGATGCCCCATCCCAGGAAACATTCCAGGTCAGGTTGAATGGGGCTCTGAGCAGCCTGGTCTGGCTGAAGATGTCCCTGCTCATTGCATGATGATGGGCTAGATGACTTTTAAAGGTTCCTTCCAACACAGATTATTCTATGATTCTATACACAGCAAAGTCCACTCACACTATTCTTCATACTTAGAATTCCTGACGACTATTAGCACTTTCATTTCATCCACCTCTTACTGCTCCAGTCTTGCATCTCACTTGGGACAGGATACCTATGGGTGGGGTGCCCATGGCAAAAAAGTAATCTTTCCTGTTAGAGGCATCACGCAGCAGTGGCGCTGAGGACTGTCTAGTAGCTTGGTACCTTGCTGTATGGCCAGGTTGCTCTGCTTCTGGTACCCCACCCAGGCAGCCTCTCCCTCAGGCCTCTTGTGTTTTCACCAATATGTTATTAAGTGTAAGGAGACCACCTCTTGTGGTACAGCCTCACGAACAGTCTCCTTCTCTGTGTAGGTGGCACTTGGCTCTGTCATAGAAACATTCTGCTGTTTTTGTGGAACATAAACCTGATGTTCCTCTTGATCGGTTTCATGGGTAACTATCTGCTCCCCTGCACTCTCCCCTGCCCCAAAACAACAACAACAACAAGGGCCACTACTTCCCAAAATGGGAAGATCACAGGGAAGGATGAAAACTCCAAGTTGATTCTGATTTCTTTCTTGCCTTGTCTATAAAGAGATTCATGCTGCTAAATGCTGAATACTTTGAGGTATACTAGAGCTAGTCTCCAAAATGCTACACTGTCTTCTGGCTCGGTATGGCATTTAAAGCCTTTGTCAGCCTGGCTGTGACACAGTGAACTCCAAAGACTGACTTTATGGTGCTTTTGCTCACTCTTGTTTTGGTGGAACGGTTGATTCAGGGTGTGAAAGAATGAGCAGGAGAAATTTAACATGGTGCCAATTTCCGTTGCCTTCTTTGGAAGGCTCCGTATGTGGAGGGCAGGATGCTACGGAATTTGACCGCTTTTGGCCAAACTTTTCCACCTCCACTGGCAAATTTCCAGTGGCAGCAGTAGATTTGTTCAGTTGAATTTTATGTTCAGTAAGGAATCAATGCTGGACTCTGATAAATAAGGAGGATTCAATTTTTTTGTGTGGAAGAAGGATGAGAATTTCCTGTTAAGGAACTGATCTGTACCGCATCTATGAACATCAAGGAACTGCTGAAAATACAGGTGCCATGGTGGATTAGACTATAGGTGAGGCCTTTTAGTGGGACGGCTTAGATGAGAGTATCACTGACAAAAGGAAAAACTTATGCAAATTTTATATAAGTCCATTATACTCTGGGCCCTAAAGTTTGTGTAATTGATTTGAGCAGAGTCTACTTGCTTGAGGTTTTTGTAGTTTCTTCTTTAACTGTTCACCAATCTACAGGTCCCACTTTAATATTTTACAACTAAAGTGCACACAGCATGAATAAAATGAGTTCTGATTTACAAAGTTTGTATGTCTGTTGTTTCTTATGAATCCTGATGAGCTGTAGCAAGCCAGCTTTAGATGGATGTAAAAAAAGTGTTGTGAAAAAGAACTGAATAGCAAGATAGAGAAATTCTTTAGCAACATTAGTGGCAGTTAATCCAGCAGGGATCTTTAGGTTTGTTTCTTTATATGAACACATAAAAAGTAAGTTTCTTTGACAAATATTACAGTGGAGTTATTTCTGATTAACTCCAGGGACTTATTTTCTTGATATAATTTGCAAGCTTTCTATAATGATTATCAAAACTCCTGAAAAATCCAACAGAATTTTTTTTAAAATGTCAATTTTCTCAGTTCTGACATTTTTCTATCCGGTAACAAAAAGGGACTTGTGGTTTAAAAATACGTATTTTTAGATTAAATAGAGCTGCAAGAAATGCTGAAGCTGTTTTTTTCCAGAAGGTACAAAGCACATCGACTTTGACTATGGGTACAGCTATGCTGAGAATGCAAATGCTTGTAAAATACTGCTTAGTGATATTTTTAAAAAAATCAAGTGCCAATAGATAGAGTACAAAATTGTCAGAGAGCTGTGCAACCCGGATGGTAAATATGGCAGTTTAGAATTGACAACTAAGACTTACCCTTTGAACGTGAACAACTTTTAATGAGGTTCACTGTAAGTAACGTTCCTGTGGAATTATGGTCTCCTGGACAAGCTCTGTACCAAGTTTCTTACCAGTGTCTCATTCAGTGTGAATGTGCTAGCAAGCTGCTCTTCAGTACTGTCAATTACATGGGTTGCTCCTATTTTAAAGTTGATTATGAGAATTCAAAACCTGTAATATTTTTATGCCTGTGCACAAAGTGGTTGCATGAGTAAGTTGGACATGTTAAAAAGTATTTATTGGTTCCTGTAATTCTGCAAGTTAATGCTGAGTTTGAAACAATGAATTCTGCACATTTTTAGATCCCTCAGAACTGATCTACCCTGCATAAAAGCAAAAAATCATATTCATGTGCACAAAGTAGTTTCTTCTAAACAAAAATGATCTATCATCTATCTGTCTCTCTCCCCTTGGCATCCCCCTGCCCCAGGTTAAGCTGTGCACAGCTAACTGCGCAGTGCAGCAAAAACAGACAGCTCTGCATTCAGGAGTACTGGTTCTGCTGTCATCTGCCAGCTACATGTGTCTCTTCTTTGTGCCATAAACTGGTTGTGGCGACCCACAGTGTATGAGGTGCTTCTGGATCTAGAATAATGAATCTATTGATATCATCACAATTACTACTACATCAGGTTGGAAGTAAAGATTACTAGAAGCTAAAAACATGTGAGAGAGAAATGCTTGGCATATCTTTATGCTTTTCCCTAAGCATCCTGTTGTAGCTACTGACAATGACAAGTTGTTGGATTAGCTACTCCAGTATATGAATCCAGTACAGCTGTTCTTCAGAAAGACTGGGTTCAGGAAACAATCTGGAAAAGCTGCATGCCACGTTCCTCAACCAGGATGTCAAATGAGCAGACTTAGATCATGATGTGTGTTTGGTTCCTGGCCCTTTTGCTGTTGTGAGTAGTGATTTTGATTTCCATAGCAAGTATCGTGGAGAGGATGAAGAGGGATCACTTATTCACTACCACCTCCAGTAAAAGAACTAGAGAAGCATCACTTGAAACTAGCAGTTGCCAGGTTCAAAGTGAAAGGAGATTCTTTATCCAATGTGAAGCTAAGCTGTGAAACTGGGAGACTGGAGAAGTCCCTTGAGCAAGAAAACAGGGATAGCAGCTGAATATTTGAAAAACATCTCTGGCTCAGGAAGCATTCAAGCTACAGACTGTGAGACCTGGGGTAATCATTCTGAAGAGAAGTACAGCGGTGTACTTGCCCTGTTCTTACATTCTTTAGGCATCAAATTTTGTCCACTGTCGGGACACTAACAAGATACTGAACTAGTTTTGGCTGGAGCAGTTCTTATGACTGTGAGTAAAATCTCTGGCAATATATATGAGAGTCTCTCAATGGTAAATGTGTCCATAATACCAAGCTCACTTAAAAAAACCCCACAAACAAAAACCCAAATAAAAATAAACATAGGGAAATGAATGTGTGTTTATATATGTTTATATCATACATGGTTTATATAATACATTATTGCTACATATAAACCTTTAAAAATGTGCATTGCCAGTAACATATCCAGTATATAACACTTTCCCATAAGATTCCCAAATACTCAGTTTACATGAACATCACCCAAACATAAGAATGGCAGATATGAAGTCCTGCCAGTATTTCCAGAGATGGGCGTCTGTTAAAGCTCCAATGTTTTTCCATTAGCACCTACCTAACTTTGATGTACCAACTTATGAATCAATGATTCCATGCTTCACAGATGTGCATTCATAAAATCTCTGTTTAGCCTCTGTATCAGTGACAACTTGTGGCGTGATGTCAGAGTTGCTGAATTTTCAGGACTCTCTAATTCCCAACATACGGCAGACAGATTTGACAGAGGTGGTTGTGAACACTGAGCACACAGTGCAAAGGTCTAGAGCAAGGGGAATTTATGTCTTTCCAAACATCCATCTGGGTGAAGACACTTCAATAATTACCTTTTGCTTTCATACCGCTCTTGGACTATTTCACTAAAGAAACTTCTAAGGAGAGAAGTCTGATACTTCTGACCTTGAGAGGTAATGCCTTCACACACAGTTACAAGTGTGACAAAATCTCTGTAGGGTGTTCAAATTGTTCAAATCTTACACAATCTTTAGTCACAGTGTCTGTCCTAATGTTAAGCTATGAGTTTTGAAAGAGCGAATCTGTTATCTCCCATAGGACCTCAATCTTCAAGCATTTTAATGTTACTTTAATATTGATCTAATTTTGCTGCTGTGTGAATGAGATGCAAAAATGTGCTACAAGAAGATAGAAGTGACTTTTTAAAAATAAGGCTTCATTACTATATTAGTGTTTTCTGTGGTTGACTTACTGTCCCAATTACTTTTGTTCTGCCTAAAGATTGATATGAGCATGGAGCCAATATCTTACCTGCATTCTAACCTGCAAATACTCAGCATCTCACAAAGATCAAGAAACTTTCAAAGCCATGCATTAAGGAATTACAGTGAAGGCTGAAAATCAACAGTTGTTTAATCAAACTTGTGGAGGAGCTCTGTAAGAATAACCAGAGACAATAATCCCCAGATATTTAAAGTGACTGAACAAGAACATGAATATATTTTTCATTTAATTTCCAATAGAATTCTTTCATTTTGATATTTTGGGGTATTTCTGTTTCCTCCGTGCCATCTCTCAATATTATTTTTTTTAACATCAGAGAAAGGGATACAAATTATTATTAAAATAATTTAAGAAATAAATTTGTGCCTTTTTCCTCCACACTTTTTTTACCTAGGAGGTGGGAAACTGAGGGATATTAAAGCAGAAAAGGAAAAAAATGAACTTTGAATCTCAAAAGTATCTCAAGAACAAATTTTGGTTTTGACATTCCTGTATGTGACACTATGCTATAGTTAAATGGCAAGTCTGATAGCCCCAGTCATGTTTAGTCTTGGATGTTTTGAACCATCTGTGAACAGTTAGATGTGGTAGATGGGCTCTATTTTGCTGTTCTGTGCTCCTTCAGGCAGCGTGTATGTGATGTGTGTTTTACTTGTGTGTGTACATATGCACAGCCGTATGAAGCAATGCCTTCTTTGTACTACTTTTGTATATTTCTTTATAATACTTTTAACTGAGTAGCTTGCCTTACAGGTAGTATTCTAGCAATGGGAAAAGGGAACTCAAACGAGCCCTAAGTTATTTTTTTATTTAATGTAAGTTTGAGGCTTAAAATTCCTTTTATAAGGAAAGCGATTATACTTGTGGCAAGAAAGAAAAAGATCAATGTTCTAAACACCTCACTGAAGATGGTCAGTGGGCAATTACAGGCTTACTGAACCATCAGTGCCTCTGATTTGTCTGAGCAGCCTTAAAGATCATTCTAAGGAAAACCTGGCACCTTTGCAAGTTAAACTGTGGCTCAGTAGGCGATCCCAAGGCTAAGTGCTTGTCAGCCATTGTATTAGTGTAAAAAGAAATATCTTTGATATACTGTCTTGTTTAATCGACAATAGGGAGTGATTATTTGTCTGTTTTCTGTATGTATAACTGCCAGGAAAACATTCTCTTAATCTAATGTGTGTTTTCAGTTGTTACTGTGCTCTAAATGGTAGGAAATCTTCTGTTTACCCATAAAAGGCTTTAATAGGGTCCGTGACTGTATCTTCAACTCTGTTTCAAGGACTTCAGAAATGTGGCTTTTGGAAAATTTGCACAGCACCGTCACTGAAATTTGGATACGCAGACTGAGTCCTTAGGTTTCAGAGCTGCACACTGTGCATCTTTCAGAGTTGTGAGGGACGTTCAGCACCTCACAGCATGGAACTCTAGGAGCGTGGAGACACAGTGTATGACTATACAGAGCTCCTGAAGTGGGAGATGCTGTGTTTGGTTTGTAAAAGCACAACCCTCAGAAGGCAAAATGCAGCAGTGTCACAGTTTGCTGCAGACTTTTTCATGACTTTTGAAGGGTGTTTTCCTGCCTTGAGCCCAAATGTCCTCTTCCATCAGTGAGAAGCTTACGGGTCCTTGTGACTGTCCTCATCTAGTCTTGCATGAGAGAGGAAGAAGGTTGGAACATTTTTCTCCCTTTTTGTCCTTTTGCTTATTGCAAGAGACAGGCAGCTTCTTCCTTTACCAGATTAAGATTTACCACAGCAATGAGGAGTTAGAGATGGGGCTATATATATCCCTGTATAAGCAAATAAGGGTGTGACAATCTTATCCATTGGTATTTTAATCTTTGTAACATTCTTCTTGCTGTAAAGAAGAATGTGAAGAATTCAAGGTGAGATGGGACCATTAGATTATTTATTCTAATCTCTTGAGTATATTAGTCCATAAATCATCATCATTTGAATTGTTGAAGAATTTAGCAATAGTGTATTCTCCAAACAGTATCTAGTTTTTGTCAAAATGACTTCTGAAATATAGAGTCCAACTTCATTATTTTATTCCAGGTGTTAATACTCTTCACAGATGTAAATTTGGGCCTTAGGCTTCATTTTGTACTCACTAGTTTCTGTCAGAGCCAACCACAGTATAGTAAACAAAATGCATACCATAGGTATTTCACTACAAGGCATTTCCCTCAATTTATGAATTAATTTCTGAGATTATTCTATGATTTTATTATCCCATGTCCTAAAAAAATATGAGAATAATGCAATACTTCAGGGCTAATCACCTAATCGATACTGTACACAAAAATAAAACAGTTGCTTGGACCCCAGAGTGACCCTCAATGGTCACATATGCCCTCTTTGCCCCAGCCATGATAAGAGCTCTGCTCAGCTGCTTGTCTGAGTCTCTTCACAATACAGTCCCCACCGCTTTACAGAACTCTGTTAGTCTTTGTCATCTACACGATTTTAGCAGATGTGGTTTTTAGATCTGAAGTAAAGACTCAGTCTGATCCTCACAAAATCCTGTCAGACAGTACCACTGTCGGGGGCTGGCTTCCCACGCATTTCTACTTTTTTATGTTTCTCCATTAACCTCATACAACATGGCTTTGTATTGCTGTTTTTTGTAAAAACTAAGCAGTTGTACAATACTACAAATGCTTCACAGTGGCTATTATTAGTTGTGTAGCAGCTTTTATAATCTAGTCTTGTGATTTATGAGTGTGTTTAACTAATAGAAGTGAAGCTTGACCAAAATCCCAGATCAAAGTGTCAGTATTACCTTCTTTCTGCGACGAGGAAGTTAACGGGACTAAACTTATCATGGCTATCATAAAAAATTCAGAATTGCCAACTGTTTTAGCTTGTGCATGAACATTAGTTTCCTGGTGGGAACTGTGTCTGCACATGCACTGTCAGAATTAATCTCGTGTTTAAGAGTAGCATTGTATGGCAACAGATGAGGGTGCTCTAAGGACAGGGCTTTTACTTTGTTACGGATAGTGATAAGGAACAGTCTGAGCAGGAAACAATACAAGTCTCTCTCTGAATGGTCTTTAAGATTTTTCAGGAAAGAAAATGAGTAAATTCTTGCTGAAAACCAAAATGCTGCACTGACAAACACTCTTCCCTAAGTAGGGCGTGAGAGAGAGTGTGTGAAGGCAATAAGAGGCATGAAATGGTAGGACTTTGATACCAGTATAATAAAGATGTGGTGAAGGAACCTCTATAGAGTAGAACTGGTTCTTGGTTTTAATATTATATTCATGTTTGATTTCTAAATGCTTTACCAATGACAAATACAGAAATAATAGATGTTACAAACCTGAGCAGTATACATTGTATTTGTTGTAGGTATAGCATAACAAATCTATAACAAACCTATAGAATTTCTGGACTTCAAAAAATCTAAAAATTAATCCTTACATTGTGTATTAAACGTTTATTAATACTTTTAAAGTATTTATAATTAGGACATTATATGTGAGGAGTTTCCTCTCTGCTGTACTGCAGCACCGCATGGCTGTGGTAGAAGGCATATTGATTTAATGAATTATTTATTTTTTCAATACATTCAGTGAACCTGATACAATGGACTTTCTGAAATGGCAGCATACTAGTATATGATGTTGAATCACCGATCTAAAGTTCCTTTAAATCTGGCCATGTGCAAGTCTAGAGTCAGATACAGATAAGCCTTTGGCAAGCACAGGTGGAACAAAAATGAGTTTTGACATGGCATCAATGCTGGCAGTTAAGCCAATTCTTTCCCACGGTGAATCTGAGAGGTTGGAAAATTGTTCTCTATACATGTTCCTGGCGCTATATATGACTTTTCAGACTCTTTAACCAGGAATGAAATTGTGGTCCACAGGCAGACACTAACTTCAACATAGATGGAAAAGGAGACATATACGCAGCCGCAGTAGTATTTGGTGATGGCAAGGCTCCAGTGTACCCCATTACTGTAAATTTCTGTTGAATGAACATAATCCCTACCATTAAAATACAAATAACACCTGTCATCAAGTCTGAAACACCTCATTAGAAATTTCAAGCATAAATGCTGCTTACTGACAAGAGTTCAAATGCAGAGACAAATCCTAAAAAGCAGAGGACCTGCCATATTTTGAAGTGCAGGGATCCTTGTTTGCATAGCTTTACCAAAGTAAAAAGAAAGTTAAAACCAAAAGGTTTAGACTGTAGCTAATTTAATGGTAGGGCAGATGCTTTGTACTTTAGCAATTGCTCTGTAATGCAGAGGAGACAGGCATTATCATTAGACTATGGTAGTTTTCTAAAATAGAAAATAGCACCAGTAATGACCCTCAGCACCAACCCAACTAATGTGGCACACTGGAATCACATGACTGTTTGCTCTATCATCTTTATTATCCTCTTTATCTGAAATATCTGTGGGTATTCTGGAGAATATCGTAGTCTGTCCTTCCCTGCTGTTTTGACTGGTTTCCTGTCCCATTTAGCCAATTTGATAATGGAAAGAGGATGCTGCTATGTTCCAAGACCAGTGGTCCCTAATAAACAGAGTGGGAGAAGCAGCTGCAGCAGGCAGGCTTCTTGACCACAAAAAAAAAGGAGATGTCTAAGAGATGTTTTTATAATTTTTGGTCCCTGTAGAGGCTAATGAAGTCCTGATGCCCTGACCTTTTGTAGAGCAGACTGTCCTATGAAACAACTGGTCAAAATGAAACTTGCCAGAAGAATGCAACTAAGGGATTTTTGTGCTGTGGATATCATAACATGCTCCCTCCTGGTCCTAGAAATGCAAGAGCTGAGAGACTGAAACATCTCGCCTTGCAACTGAAAGGAGCAGCAGGAGGGAGGAGGCACCTTTGCCCTGCCAGGTTGCCAGGGCCAACCTTCCTTTGTAGGTCTGACTGTGTGCAAACTAGGTTGACAGTGATATTACCTAAAGGGAAACACAGTACATGCTGCAGAGCCTTTTCTTAATCAAAAGGGACGATTTCCCAGGGTGATATTTTGTAGAATCTCTTTATAAAGTTGCACATGAATGAACACTATTGAATGTCTTTAACACTCCTGGTTTTTCTGTTTGAATTTGCACAAGAAGAGACTAAAATCTCTCCTATTGAAAGATAAGAAAAAACCTGCAGGAAGACATTTGCTGCTGCTGTAATAAACATTCATTATTAACACTACTTTGTGAACTAAGAAGGAAGCTATTTTGCTGGTAGGACAGACCTGCTGTGTGTAGCTCTGGAACACATTAGTGACATGCTGCAGCAAGTATTGATAGGCAAGAAAGCCTTTGCTGCTCCTTCAAATTTACCCTTGTTGGGAACAGAAATAATAACTTTTTATATTATTTGTTTGAAGATGCTGAGTGAGTTATTTGGCCTAGTATGAGCACTACAAACAATATTTTATTGCCTGTCCAGTTCAGACCACCTTATGGCCCCAAGGTTTCTTTAGTATCTTTGTAGCAGCCCAGTAAGAATACTCATATACTTAATGGAACTGCTCAATAGCTAACATATTTGCGGCAAGGGCATCATGAACAATCAAGCCTATTTATAAAGGACTTCATCTATGTATGTGGATCCTTTTACTGCTATGTGAGTTCACATGAGCTTGCGTTAGTCCCCACTGAGCCCTTCCTGTAGGTCTGTAAAGTGTGTTTGATGCTGGAAACTCAGGAGGTGACAGTATGCTCTCTGAGTCTCTGTTGGCAGTTAACACCAGGTTCTTCTGTAATTTACCTGGAAAATGTCAACAAAATAGCCCTCTTACTGGAACTTACATTGCAGCAATATTGACTATGTAATGGATAAATCAAGTACTGGGTTGTATTTAATCACCAAATCAGACAAGCAATTTTGTGAGCAGGGGAATAAAGGAAACCAGGTTTCTTGTGGATGTGTTATCTGTGCAGGGGTGCAGGCTATGTATCTGAGGTTAGATACAAAAAGGGAACCCATACTAGCTGCTTTCTCACGGTGGGGACTCTAATGATTTTTTTCCTTTGGCTGCCCCTCCTCATGAGGTGATGAACATTGAAGTTTGCAGTACCCTGTCAATTTTGGCCAGAACCGGTCTACAAAATAAGGACAGGGAGGGAAAGGAGCACACACACAGATATATATTCATGGAAATGAGCAATGTGAATATTGGTTACCTGTATATTAATTTAGCTCTTAGAGAATCTCTGTATCATTCAGCTAAATAAGTAATGCCATGAGAGAATGCAGGTTACTGGCTGTGTTCCAGTCTTTCAGAAATAAAGCCTATTGGATACTGTCTGTTCAATTAAACCACTGAGTTCTTTAATGAAGCTGGAATTCTTATCTGAGAAGGGGCCTCTCCTGTTTCTGTTGCTTGAGATGTCTAATGTACCTTTCTCGGTCTCCTTCCGAGAAACAGAGAAGTATAGGTTTCTATGTGCTTTTTAATCTACACTGACAAGAGCCACTCTTGTTTTATATGGGATGTGCTTGTTCATGTGGGATTTCACTTTCTTGGTCCCAGTTCTTAGGTATAAAACATCACAAGATCTGGTTAGGAATTAGGTGATTTTTCTTCTCTCCATGCCTAACATTTTTTGATGTAAATGTCCATCACATTTCTTATTCAGCCAGTCGTGGATTGGGTCTGGCTTCATAGTCACTGTACGACATTGGCAGTAAGCTTTATCAATTACACATCTGAAAAATAAGACACACGATCTCATTTTCATTTCTCTGGGTGACACATACTGACTCTATCACATGTGTGGGCCTAGCAAAATACGGATTTTTGTTTGGGATGCCTGGAATCTACCTCACAACTTCTTATATCTAGAGGAATGCCTTTTGTGACCTTATCTCACTGTTTCACTGACCTGAAATGCAGTTTCCTCCTCAGTGTTTTTATCAACACTACCTATCTTTTTCTCAGACTTCTGTTGCCAACAGAGATTGGTGTGACAGAACAGTAAGAATGTTGATAGAGTTCAGCTTTTTTTGAAATAATTCTAGCGAATTGCTGTAGGAAGAGTAATCAATAAGTTCACTTTTCTTTTATGAACCAGCCCTTGACAGAGAAGATGAAAACTTATCTTGAAAATCACGTTACATTTCAAGTCTGATTATGTGAAAGAGTCATTTTATTAAAGTCTTATATTAAAAAGACCCTCAGTTTAATGGTACACAATGATAATCATTTGACTGTAAAAATACTTACGGTACATTGTTTATATTGTTCAAAGTTAATAAGATAATATGTCAGTTTAGTGGAAAATGAAGTAATTTATCTTAAGACCCTCTTAAATAATGAGTGGGAAAAAAGCATATAGTCTCTTCTATGGGGTATATGATGAATTATTAAGACAAAAAGATGAAGCTGTATCATACGTGCATACATAAGGACATCAGGAAACTTGCCTGGAGGATCAGCTTGCATATATACAAAAGGTGCTGAGGCAGAGGCCTATGCAATGTATTGCCTTCTCCCTGCCCAGGCTGGCTACATGCCTTTAGGAAGCCTGTGAGGAGAGGAGGTAAGAATGAGCTACAGCCCAAATCTTGTGACTGTTTGCAAGTGGGGTTTATAGACAAGCGTTGTCATCCCATCAGAGATAACAAAAACTTTTCCACTGATTGGGAAGCCAGGTCCTATTTGTTTTCACAGTTCTGTATAAAATACAGCTTTGATCTGGGTTCTGAAGTCGAATTTTTTCCTTGGCTTCACTGTCAGCAGGTTCTAAAAAGCTGTTGGTATGGGGAGTTTTGCTGCATTTGCATATTTTCTTTCTAGAAGATACAAGATGACGTTACCATTCTTTGCGATGTGTTTGATTTCTACTTTTTACATCTACCTCAAGATTTTAAGTCAGGAGCTGCATAACCTTGGTGCTCTGGAGTTGGTTTTAGTAGTTTCTAGCTGACAACTCAAGAAAAAAGGGCTGTGATATTCCATTGCCACTCAGCAGAAATGTATTCATGCTATCACATAACTTGTGTTCTGAATAGATTAAAATCTCATTATTTGACTTCAGTGTGAGCTTGTTTCTATACTGGTAACACTGGGTTTGTTTTGTCATGATACAGGGCTACTGACTTCTGTAAAGTTACTCCTGATCTTAGTCTTCCAGCAGTACGCTGTTCTGGCCTTCACCTTGAACAGCCTTCCAGCAGGGCTTTTAAATTCCATATGAGGTGTAACAGCCTTCTTGGATCTTGGTGAAAGTGAATCAGAATGCAATCTCAGGAAAAATATGCCCAGATTACCAGTAGCATAGCAACACACAGATATATAAGCTTTTCTGTACTGTCCTGCTTGTCTCTGCCAGCTGTGGGCAGTCCTGTTCAGCCTCATCCCTTTCAGAAAAGCATATATGTATATTGCAGGCATAAGTAGATGGATGGCAGTTAGAATGAGCAGTTCTGCTTCCTGGATATCCAATCATACCACCTATCAACACTGAAATGAATGCATCTCACATGGTGCTCTCTAAACTATATTTAAACTTAACTGTGTTAACAAGAATAATCTGAAATTTAATATATATGCAGAACTGCCAGAACTGTACTGAAACTTGTTTCTATGGTGTACTCCTTCGTGGTTTCATGTATGACTTGGCTAAAAGGCATGTCAACATGGCACAAACAATGCAAGAAGCTGGTCTTGCAGAGCTTGCTTCTATTGTGACTAAAATTTCATTAACTTCTGAGATAGCTAATTTTAAAGCTAGATGCATATTTAAACTTAGAGCAGCTACTCACCAATAGCCATTGCAATATAGACAACTTGCTCAGATATGAGGGATGCTGTGACTGTTAAACACAGAAGTACTTGTTGATGGGTGACAGCAAGTAATAGTGAAATAAAATTGAAATCCTAAAATCTCAGACCTTTTTCTGTCCAACATCTGTTGAGTTTGTTTACGGTTGCCTTTTGCACTCATTTGTAGCTCAATGAGTGCTGTTTTATGGAAAAAATCAAAGAAGTTGCTATTTCTAGTTCTGTTTATTTTCAGTTCTCTCTTCTGATCTGCAGTTATTAGTAGGGGAGTATTCTACAGGAATTGTAATGGAGAGAACATTCTTCTACTCATCAACAAACATTTCCTCTGACCCATATCCTTAAATGTATCTATCTATTAGAACAGAAGGAAGAGTCTGGGGATTATATTTACTAGAAATGCCTTTGTGTCATTCTGGCTTATGAGGTTTTCACTCTATCTTTCTATACCTCTGCAGGGACAATGTCACAAACCAGCCCTGTACAAAGCCTAAACATTGTGGGAGAGTTGCTCTGAGGTTTGGCTTTAAAAAAATGTTCTTGTGAATACATATTTCTGGTTTTGCACCTTCCCAAGTAACTAAAATATGCTGCAGATAATGAAAACGAGGAGTTCTTATGGCAAAAATGAAATGTTGCTGTTAAAACAAAAAAATCCTATGGCACTGTTAGATATCAGGACCAATCTGGTAACTTTCTATGATGAGATGGGTAATAAGATTGGTGGATGAGGGGAGAGCAATGGATGTTCTTTGTCTCAATTTTAGTAATGTTTTCAACATTGTCTCCCATAACATACTCACACACAAGTTGATGAAATATGGACTAGGTAAGTGGACGGCAAGATGGATTGGAAAAAGGGTGAACTGCCTGGCAGAAAAGGTTGTGATCTGAGGCGCAAAGTCTAGTGAGAGGCTGGTTACTAGTGGAGTACCCAAAGGGTCAGTACTGGGTCCAGTAGTGTTTAACCTCTTCATTGATGACCTGGACAGACTGCACCCTCATCAGGTTTGCTCATGATACAGAACTGGGAGAAGTGGCCAGTATAGCAAATGGTCACATTGCCATTCAGAGGGAGCTTGGCAGGCTGGAGCAGTGGGCTGACATAGGCTTTGTGAAGTTCAACAAAGGGATTGCAAAGTCCTGCATCTGGAGAGGAATCATCCCATGCACCACTACAGGCTGGGGGCCAACTGGCTGGAAATCGGCGTTACAAAGAAGGACCTACAGGTCTCAGTGGACAGCAAATTGAACATAAGCCAGCAATGTGCACTTGTAGCAAAGAAAGCCAACAGTGTCTTGGGATGCGTTAGGAATGGAGTTGCCAGCAGGTTGAGGGAGGTGATCCTTCCCCTCTACTCGGCACTGCTGAGGTCACATTTGGAGTACTGCATCCAGTTCTGTGCTCCCCAGTGTAAGACAGACATGGAGTTATTGGAGTGAGTCCAGTGTAGGGCCACAAGGATGATCAAAGGACTGGCTTGTTTCATATGGTGAGAGACTGATAGACCTGGGATTATTTAGCTGGGATTATTAGGGCAGGGAAATTTTATCACTACTTACAAATGTCTGATGGAAAGTTGTAATGAAGACAGGGCATGACTCTTCTCAGTGGTGCCCAGCAACAGGACAAGATGCAACAAACCCAGGCTGAAACACGGGACATTCTTTCAGAATGTAAGAAAAAACTGCTGTGAGGGTGGTTGAACACTGGCCCAAGTTGCATGGAGAGGTTGTGAAGTCTCCATCCTTTGATGTATTCAGAACCCAGCTGGACACAGTTCCAGGGACACCTGCTGTAGGTGGTCTTGCTTTGAACAGGGGGTTGGACTAGGTGATTTCCAGAGGTACCTTCCAACCTGAACCATTCTGCAACTCTGTGTGCACCAAGTCCCTGAAGTAAGGTGATATTGGCCACTCACCTTGTAAGGCAATGTTTTCCTTCCAGCCAGTTGCAGCTTGCACACATCAGTTTTATAAATGGAGGTGTTAGCACCCATTATTTGTAGAGGTTTTGAACATTTTCCGTTATCAGATCCTGCCTTCAGCTTCTCATGGTTTGCTAAACTTTACCTCACACCTGCTGCCCTACTGCATAAAAAGAGTAATTAATGTTCTGTGAATACAAGTTCAGTATTGCTTGTTGATCTTATGGGGCTCTCCAGACTCTCAACTGAGGTCTTGAGAATGAGACTGCCTCTTTCATCTCATCTAGCAGGACTGAATAATGATGGGGTTTCAAAAGGTAGAGGGAGAAATTTTAGGAAGACATTTGCCTTCTGAGGTGACATGGTCCTGTGGGTCTTTCCCTTCTTTCCCTTACCTCAGCTCTGGACTCTCATCCTTCTACTTTCCTCTTTTATTTTCTACCGGACATACCACATTCCTGACTGATGAATAACAGAAAACAGCCTACAATGCTTGTGAATAGCTCATAAGTGAGAAGATTTAATTATGACTGAAATGGTAAAATTGCATGCAAGGAAATCAATATATTCTGTTCATTTATATTTTTATTCCAGACATTGTGAATCAGGATATCTACTTGAGCAACCTTAATTTAGTACCTTATTACATACCTTAAGGTCAGGCTGATAATGGTTCCAGTGCTCAGTACATTGTCTGAAAAAACAGGCTACAGGAAAGAAACCTGACTGACAGTTCTTTGTAATTGTCTTATATTTTACAGTGGTGTTCTGAAGAATCACAGACTTTTATCTGTGGCTTTATTCTGCAGCAAAAGAGAGACAATACATGAAATAGTTTTAATGAAATCAAACAAGCTTGCATTTCACTTAGTATCTGCCTAAACTGATAGGCAATGTAAAGCACCTTATATATGAATGTACTACAGATTATTCAGGATGAAATGTGATTTACTCTTATTAGGCTCCAATAAGCAGTTCTTTAGTACAAAGACAACATTGTTGGTGCTCTTAAAAGAGTAAGTATCTGTCTCATAACTAGCACTGTAACTGGCTTCTACAACTTAACTACAAAATGCAACAAAGGTGTCTTTTCTCTTTAATTAAAGTTTGAACAGAAGGATAGGCTGGCTGGCAGGGCCTGTTCTTGTCCCAGTTTAACTGAAGTATCCTATTAGGTACTGTTGAAGAGTTCAGCAACTAAAAGGAACACTGAGACATTTTTCTAACTTTCTGAAGGAATGTTCTAAAAATAAGAATGTATTCACTGTCTTTCTGCCTATTTCATTTCAAATGCATCAAAGAGTTGGGAGTTCATATCTGCATCTGTTGGCTTCAAAGGCAAAGTTTTGGTACCGGAAACCAGTTCTCTATTCTGTTCATCATCTGTGTCTCCTTGAAAGACTCTGTAGTCCACCAGTCCACCTTCCCACCAGGCTTAATTCTCCCCGTACTTTTTAACACATTGCTTGTTGTGGGAATATTTGTTCCAAGAGAGGATAGAACAGGATAACCTCAGTAGCTGACCACCATGAGACATCACATAAATCTTTTCTACCTTTGTCTGTGCTGATCAATACGGCAAGAGTTCCTCTGGTTAGAGTTTGGTCATGAAAGAGTCTTTGTTTTGAGTACCTGAGAGCTGAGCAAATCTGTAACTGTGTACGTGTTTCAGGAAACCACATTTGAGTATCTGACAGACTGTCTTGCTTCAGTGCATTGAGTTGCAGTTGGCTTTGCTTTTTATTGATCAAGGCCAGCATCTTGCTCAAAATGTCAAGGGCCAATTTTCCCCTGGGATTTATCATTGCCATTCACACTCCCTTCTACAGAGACTCCCATTTGCACTGTCTTCTAATCAGAGTCCTCTATCCCTGTGGTCCCTGAACAGCTAACATTAAAGTCTGTGTTAGAAACAACAGAAGAGCACCCATTGAAGGTATGATCCCCGTACAATCATGCCCTATTCTGAACAGAGAAACAACTTACCGAGGCATAGACATACGTTCACACAGCAGATGCTTCTGGTGGTAAAGATGTAATCCTCATCAAAATTCATTTGCAGTTGTCCCTTTATTGGAATTTATCACCTCTTTTGTCCTGTCAGCAGAAGGGAATATCCAAGTCTTCCTTGTGTGATTCAGTGCAAATTTCACCAGCTTAATTTAAACTGTTGGGAGAGATGATTTGAGTTAGGCTGTGATACTTGTGTGGCTTAAGTTGCTGCAACCATTTGCTGATCAAATGCCTGCCTGCATCTAAACTGAGTGATGCTTAAGAAGAAGAGTTGCACCAATCACAACCCCTTCTAAGGTACTCTGGGTTTAAATAACAAAGTCAGCCCTCAAACCATCCTGA
Organism: Falco cherrug; assembly: GCF_023634085.1. Lineage (NCBI taxonomy): Eukaryota > Metazoa > Chordata > Aves > Falconiformes > Falconidae > Falco > Falco cherrug. The sequence continues at coordinate 98,162,517 of NC_073700.1, forward strand.
AAATGTATTTAGCCTGCAAGAAACTTCAGCTCGAACTCTTTGTTCATTTTTAATCTTAAATGTAGTGGTCCCTTCCAGAATGTTGAAAAATTGCTTTCTTAAATGTAGTTTGGATGAGAGCAAAATGTAATGTAGGAAACAGACTGAGAGGAGAAAGGGAGTTTTTATTCCACATGGTCTCTTTAAAATGAAAAAGAATTTTTTAAGAAGCTGTTTGAGGAAGTTTGGAGACATTTGGTGCTTCAAGCACTGTAAGTAGAGAAAGGATAATTATCTGTAATTGAAGGTATTTTTTCCTGCATCCAAACAAATTTCTGCACAGTATTATTATTATCATGATACTGAAATTGAAACCTCTCTAAATTAAGAGCTTATAGAACAGTGTTTGGCTAGCTGAATTTCTGTTATAATAGTTAAGCCAATAATTGTCAAAAATAGGAGCATGTAGTTGGATAAATTCTTTCAGTGTTGAACATTCAGTAGCTTCCGTGGAAGAAAATGGAAGCAGGCACATGCTCATACTTTTGAAAATCACATATGTATATGTCTGAGCTGGGAGCAAGCATTGCATAAAGATGTCATGCTTTAGAAAATATTGACCTAAATGTTGAAGTTCTGTTCTTGCCCCTTATTTTGTGGATGTCTCCACAAACTGCCTCTAGCTTTTCCCAGCAAATATATCTCCTCAAAGATATAATCTGTATTGGTCTTACCTAATCACTAGTAACCCATGTAAATACGTGCATAAAGTCCAACTGAAGCATAATAAAACCTATCTGTATTCAAAATGTAAGCATACATGACAGAAGGAAACCAACACAATAACATATTGTTGGCTGTTGATTCTAACACTCTTCCCACACAATGATTTAGTGAGAAGAGCTGCCTTGTAAGACGGTCACTATCAATCTTGCCATGCTGTGGAAAAGCAAGTAGCCAGTCCTAAAGGGTCTAAAGCAAGTAGCCAGTCCTAAATGGTCTAAGGCAGAGTAATTTATCATCTCTAAAGCAAATAAATCTCATGACAAGAGGTGTAGGACTTCCTAGTAAATTAAAAAGAACAAACACGCATCTCGGTATACAATATAGGGCAAACCCCAACAGAGGGAGGAATCATTCTCACCAGTGCTGACAGGGCTTGGAAAGATAAACAAGGAAGATTTTGAAACTTTGATTGTAGCCATTCTTGTAGATGGGCATCACAGCTACTAACTTCCCATCAGCTGGGACCTTCCTGGATAGCCAGGACTGCTGATAGATGGTTGGAAGTGGCTCGGTGAGCACTTTGCCAGCTCCCTCAGTACCTTTTGGTGGATCCTGTCCCACACAGTTGTATGACTTGCAGTCTTTGGAAGATAGGGATAGCTAGAAAAAGCAGTTCAGTTCCATGGAAATGGAGAAATCCACACTTTTTTTTCCATCCTACTAGAGAATGAAATTAAAACTTGTGAAAACATTTCTCTCTCCTGTGTTTTTCTGATACTCCACATACGCAGTAGTCCTAGTGATTTGGGCAGATGTCTGTGTGTGGACGATCCATGTTCTCCCGGGTTCTGCAAGGGCTCTGCGAACAAGACTACCTTGGCTGTCCTCCTTTCTTGGCAAAGTGGAGGGAAAGTTGAGGCTGCTTAGATGTTACTCAACCAAATTCCTCAAGCCTGCTGTATGCCATATGTGGTACAGTGGTCAGAGGTCCTGTGTTGTGGGAGGAGGGATGCTGTTGAACAGAAATTCTACCATGGACCAGAGATACCATCCTAACACCACTGTCAGTGGCACTAGCACACCTCTCTGAAGCATTTTATTTCAAAAGGTTAATTTGTCAGGGGCATTTTTGGGTTTTGACTTGATGGAGAATTATGCTGTAGCTTAGATTTTTTTCTCACTTACATGTCTTGGTGGTCCTGAATGATAAAAAATGGAAATTAGATATAGCACCTTGTCCTTGCTTGTGCCTTCCATATGCGGAAGAAGTTACAATTGCTTCTGATACTGTGTTTACAAAGAAAAAGTTTAGAGGATGATTTTTACAGCTCCAGAATGCAAATTTCTAAGTGCAGATGCGTCACCAAAGTGTCTTTGCAAGGATGAGGTCAATGCTGATTAGGACACTGATAAAACACCTCTGTTAAGGACTTCATTTATTCTAGTGCTATAACATATTCCTATTGCTTTTTTTGTCACAGTCACCTTCAAAAGCAAAGTGTAATGCAACTGTTTATGTTATTTGATGCAACTTTCTTTCACAAAGGAGCATCTTGAATAAGACAGACAAAAACTACTGAAGGCAAAATGTAAGCCTGTGGAATAACAATCACTGTGTCTTCAGTGAAACCAGCATTAGACACAGGTTTCAACAGGTGACAGCTCTGCCAGCTCTTTAGGTATGGGTCAATCTGGCTTTCCCTGTGTAAGACAATATCTGCAACTTGTCATAGTGATAGCATCATGCTCTCTTCTGTATGAAATACCTATGTTTTCAGTAATAGAACTGTACAAATTGGGTCAAACTGCCTTTATTTTCTTTACCCTGCCTGCCTCGTGCTCCCTTGACAAAAAGTGTAAACCACCTGCTTTTAGTGGTGTGGATATAGTGACCTGAAAAGAGTTGTTTAGAGTTGGCGGTGGAAACAGATGTAAAATTGAGTTGTCAGTGGTTAATCCATTTCTTATGATGATTAAACTGCTGGTGACACTGAAACCAAGACTGAAGGGTCGGATATTGAGAAGTGGCATATCCTTCACTATCTCTGTTAGTGATCTAAATCCTGATCTGATATCACACTTGATTTAGGAAATGCTTAGCAGAAATCTCACACTACGTATAACTGAATCACAGGATGGCTGAGAACGAAAGGGGCTTCTAGAGGTCATCTGGTCCAGCCCCACTGCTCGAGTAGGGCTACTGAGAGCCAGTTGCTGAGGACCATGTCCAGACTGGCTTTATAAATGCCTCTAAGGAGGAAGATTCTACCATCTTTCTGGGCAACCTGTGCTAGTGCTCAGTCACCCTCACAGTGAAAAAGCGTTTCCCGGCGTTCAGAGGGAATGTCCTGTGTTTCAGTTTGCGCTCATTGCCTCTTGTATTGTCACTGTGCCTCACTGAGCACCCCACTGACAAAGCCTGGCTCTGTCTTCTTTGCACCCTCCCTTCATGTATTTATACACACTGATAAGATCCTCTTGATCCTTCTCTTCTCCAGCCTGAACAGTCTCAGCGCTCTCAGCCTTTCTTCATAGGAGAGATGCTCCATTTCCCCTTAGTCTTTAATCTCCCTTAATAACAGTGGCCTTTTGCTGGACTCCCTCCAATATGTCCATCTCTGTTTTGTACTGAGGAACCCATAACTGGACCCAGCACTCCCAGGTGTGGCCTAACCAGTGCTGAGTAGAGAGGAAGGATCACCTCTTTAGACCTGCTGACAATACTTTGCCTAATGCAGCCCAGAATGCTATTTGCCACCTTTGCAGCAAGGACATATTGCTGGGGGTCCACCAGGACCCCCAAATCCTTTTCTGCGAAGCTGCATCTGAAAGAAGAAAAAGGCCATCTCTGTGAATTGTGTTTTGCTATTTTTCTATTTTGTTGCTTTGATGTGAGGCTGTCAGGTATAATTTCTGGGGCCTCATTTGGATTAGTAAAGAAGAGAGTTTCTTTTTTACTTCTTAGTTATTATGTGAGCTACCCCAAAAGATTAAGCCTTTTTGTAGCCATTGGCCTGCATGCTCACAGTCCTGCTGGAATAAATGTTTTTCTTTAGTAACCGGCATGGCATGAGGTTAATAGCAGCACTTTATGTCATGGTAACATACTAAAGACACAGCAATTAAAAAAAATTATCATAATTGGTTTCAGAAATGGTTCAGGTTGTCTTATAAATAAAAGCCTGCCTTAAAATTAAAAGTGAAAACTCTGTGAGAGCAATTGTACATTGTGATTTTTCTGTGTTGCAGTGTGTGGTTCTTTAGCATTTCTATTGAGTCAGGATAGTGAAAGACCTATAAAGCACTATAAAACAAACAGTTAATATGCCCTTCTTCAGAGTAGCTACCTTATATTTTGAAATGCTTCAACAGGGGCAAGGTCTTACCAGGGCAAGAACACTATGTGAATAAATGTTGAGAAACCCTCATGTCATTTGCTAGCCCCAGGAAGTCTTTAAGAAGAACAAAACCAAAATGTTGAGCAGAAGCATACCAACCCCACTTTTTGGGATCATCAGCCCTCACCTGATTTCTCTTAGTAATGCTTTTGCTATTCATGAAAAAAATGTTGTCTTTGTGTCTTATTAGTCTAGTGGCTCTGGGAAAAAAAGCTCATGTAGTCGTCTCAGTTCAAAGATGGAGTCCAATCTCAGACAGGAAGGAAAGAATTAAGATGTGGGGAAATTAAATTTTTATGTTTCAACTTTGGGAAATAAGTTGTAAATAATGCTTATGGAGTGCTGAGGAAATGTCTGAATCTGGTTTATTTTTAGTGTGAGTGCTGCAGGACTATGCAGTGGCTAGGTAGAAATAGGGAAATTAGTAGAAACTGGTTGTAGTTGAACAATGAAAAAGGTAGCTGTCATGGGCATCTGATGAGCTGATGACAGGGAAATGCCAATAGGATGGATCTGGGAGACAGAGCATGCAGAGAAAATGGAAAAAAAAGCCCACTGGATTTATTGTCATAGATAAGGCACTAATTTGAGGCTACAGGGATTTCTGTGCATGTTCAGCTATAATATGTACAGGAGTTCAGAAGAGCTTGACATGCAGAAAGTTGATGTATTCCTAGTGAGGGCTGAGAGGTCAATTACACACAGAAAAAGTGCTTAATTCTGGGTGAAAATAAACTGGTGAAGTGCTACTCATAACTTGACATAGTCCTGTGTGGTGTTGCATGTGAAAGGGTCTATTTTAATCCAATTTGCTGAGGTTATTTGTGTCGAAGGTAATTGCTTTATTTACGCTACTGAAGCGTTTATAGAACCAGCTGCTTGGATGTTTAATGCTAAGTGGGAAGTATGAAGACTACTATTTACAGACTCAAGGTTTATAGTCTATTAAGGCCAACACAATTGCAGTGACCTTAGCTGTTCTCAGGTTTGGGTGTTTACCCATTAGAATCAAACAGTCAGCATATTTGCTTAAATTCTGCCTCAATGCAGGTGCTTGTACTAGATCATACTTAAACGTTGTTCCAGTGCAACATTTCTGTGAAAACTTATCATTCCTAAAGGACTGAATTGGATAAAAGGGACAGGCTGAGTCACATCCTTCCATAGAATGTCCTTTCCTAAAATCTGCAGAAAGAGAAAGAAAAGAAAGAGGAGAGTAGAAAGAAATAAAATAATTGTCCTAGGGGACGTACTAAAAATGTTACAGTCACTTCTGGTGTAAGCATAGTACAAGAATCATGGCTTATTGCCAATACTGATTCACTCTAGGATTAAATCAGAGCAAGTGTGAAGTTATTCTAATATAAGCATGTGGTCAGAATCCATTCCTTTATTTTTTGTTTTTAAATTTCAGTATACAATAAAATATAGCTCAGACTAAACACTTCTACTTCCCTATCCTTTGCAAGACAACAGACATGTCAGGCAGGGTTCTAAGTGTCTTGTTTATTTTCTGTATCGTTAGTAGAGAGATTGACAAAGTAGATGCACTCAACTGGCTATGAAGTGTCAGCCAAGTTTCTACAGCTACCCTGCATTACCTGACCTCCATATTGCTGTCGTTCTGGGCCACATAAGTTGTGCAACTTCCCTGTTTTATCTGCGTTGATACTATTTTCTTTAAAGTCCAAGTGACCTCAAAGTTATGTCACTCTTTTGCATGGCATTGATATAGCTTGTAAATGAGTTGGGTTTCTTTAAGTGCTGAAAAGCTGTATTACTAAGTGTTGAAGTTGTGATTGTTAAAATATTAGAAATTAATACTTATGCCCCAGAGGACTATCAGAGCATCACATCAGCCAGTTGAAAGTTTCCACTCATCAGAGCCAATTGTTTGACTATAAGTGTGAGAAGAGTAGTTAGACCTCTGATGTCTCTTAGTTGTTATTTTCAGTTCAGTAAAGGATTTTATATAGTTTCATATATACTGAAAAGCTTGTATCCTAAATAGTTAAAGTATTCTTTATGTTTGCTCTTGCAATGTATTTCCTTGTACTTTAAGACTGAATCAAAATGAAAAGAACTTGGCCTAAAAATGCTGCACTGTGATTCTGCAGGTTCCACTGTGTTATGACCCAGCAACAGCAAAATTAAAATCAAAGACTGTCTTGTGCTGCGGCAGCCATGGCATACACTTGTAAAGAAAACTTAGCACTGAAAAGATTTGCATCAGTTACTTTATGTCAAATCTATTTATTTATCATGTCATTTAGCATCAGAAATCTCTTGATTTACATGCCTGTCTGCTGTTCAGTGCAAGATACTACGTCCTTTGAATGGTGAAGAAGATCCATGGGGGCCTTAGAGATGACACTACTTGTTTCACAGATGGTGTCTGAGCAGAAGATAACCTACAAATCACATGTGCATGTCCACTTTGGAACAGTGGACATCCACACCTTGCAATCCATGCCATTTTATGCCAGTATCCAAAACTGAGGTGAGATCTGCTGTTCAGTGTTTGGTTTTATTTTTAAATAGTATTTGCCTAAAGACCTTTGAACTCATGACAAAAATCCAGTAATGCACAGCCCTGAAGTAAGTCAAGTAATCTTTAGCTTATTCCTGGAGTTTCTTTTTCAGCAAGTTTTCTGGGAAGTATTTACCTTTTAAATTCTATGTGATTTCACTTATTGGTAAAAAATTTCAAACCTTGTAGGAAGTTTGTAGGATCAAACTCCAGGCTCTATGTGTGTGGAGAGAAAAGATAATATTGGATAGAATGGGCCCAGTTCTCGTTATTGCAAAGAAAGAAGCCTCAGGGTAGAAATAAGGCCAATTTACATTGCTTTAAGCCTTCAGAGTGGAGTGAAATGATGATGGTGAGCAGTATGAAGCTGACTGATAGAGTAAATGATTACTTTTTTTTTTTTTTTAACTCCTGGCCATGGCACCAGGAGGTTTGACTTTATAAAAGGACACTCTTTTAGCTAACAGAAGTGAAATGCATGGCTGTCCAGATAAATGAATGAGTAGATTAAACTTTGGTAAATCAGTTTTGGAATGGGTTGAAATTAATTTATTTTTAGAAACAGGAGAGAAGCCATATAACATATATATATAGACCTTGAAGAAATGTGAAATAGTGTTGTGCTATCCCAGTGTTTAACTAGAAAGACATTACTGACCGCATATGAAATAGCGTGAGAGTCACAATAGGACAGCTTTGAAGAAGGTTAAAACTTTTTGGGAGGGGTTGTGGGTCAGTCTGCACAAACTTCATGCTCCTAGCATTACGCATCACTTTATGAGAATCCTTGCTAAAGTCCTCATGGACTGAGGTACTGCCTATAGCAGTAGGCAACTGTATCAGTGTAGCCATTTGTCTATAGCAATAGAAACAGCACACATAACAAGAGAAAACATATTGTGTGTAGTAAAGAAAAATTCAGCTCAGCTTGTAGCCCCAGGAGTCAGAATTTGGAAATGTCATGCACAGAACCTTCATCTTATGTACCATCTTGTGGTTATTGCACAGAGGTGAATGTTGTTTGATGGATTACTGATGCTTATGCCAGCCAAATAATCATCAGGGAGGTATTGAAATTTACTCTGGGTGAGAGCTTTTGGCTGATTTTCATTAGATTCCATACTTTCCTGTTTTGTTAAACATAAATACTAGAGCAGTCAAATTCCTAATATTTCTCTTGAAAAAAATATAATACACTGCACATAAGTGAAAAATCTCCTTTTATATTTGTTTTTTATAAGATTACTCTCCTGTATTCATATGTATTCATACTACTGTTGAGAAACATTCAGCACAGAAATTATGCACTACCTCAGAGAGAATGTTGTGCTATAGCCGTATCGTATATTTGTGTATACTGCTTAGGCTTCCTGTAAAGTAATGTTGCTTCCTGTGAATGAGCAGTACAAATGCTAATCTGATGTAATGACAAAAGAGGTACCTGCAATGTTATGATATGACCTGTAATGCACATGAAGGGTTCCTAGCACTGGCAGTGTCTATGGACTTCAAAGTCAGCTTAAACTATTTGAGAACAGACATTAATCTAAAGTTTTAGTCATTTATATCTCAAAGCCAAGCTATTATCTTCTGTGGTTTGCTCTACTGGTGCCATCAGAAAACCCAATCCTATTGAAATCAGCAGGAGTTTGCAATTAACTTGGTCAGAGTCAGAGGACAGGCAGCACACTGAATCTTTTCAGTTCTTATTTTCCCTGAATTTCAAACTGTGATCAAGACACATTTTGGTATGTCCTGTTGTATTTCATCTGCTTTCCTTATCTCTTTAGCTATAAAATCTAAAACTCCTTTGAATACTGTGCACGATATGGATAACAATGGAGCAAGCAAATGGTTCATCCCCCACGTAGCCTACTTGTTTCTGGACAGTCCCAGCTTGCAGGGCTTTTACTGGCTTAATATGATGTTTTTCTAGTAACAGACCATAAATAAAGAAACATTGAGGGTTTCTTAAAACTGTATGAGGTGGATGTACTGTGATTCACTCATCTAGGTCCTCACTGACTGTAACATGGGTTTATTCGAGCACAGTACAAACTATAATTGGCTGGCTTGTTTTAATGTGACATAATTAATTGTTCATTTGCTTGGAATATGTATTTGAAACGCACATACACACACAGAGACATGAAATTGCTCGTTGGTCAAAGTGATCTTTGTCTCAAGCAGTTTGAAGACTAAGACAGAGGCAAAGTTCTGTAAAGTATCAGTAAAGACCTGCCTCAGTTCTCCTGGTAAAAGTGAGCTGTCAGAGCAAAAAAACAGTGAAGAAAAACAGCTGACTGCTTTCACCTTCTGGTTCCCTGTCAATGGGCTTTGTGTCACAAAAGGATTAAAGGCTTTTTGGTAATGATGTACTGATAAGCTTAAGAAGGAAGCAGAGCAAATAGTTTTGACAGCTGATCAATAGTGCTGACTGGAAGCTACTGAGCAAATGCATGGAGCAGGCACGTCATGGATAATTGGCACATCATCATATACAAATTTGTCTTTGCAATTTAAAAAACATGAGTAACTTAAGATGTCTTTGCTTTGACATGAAGTGAGATTACTTTTGACCTGATTGTCTATTTTGACCTAATTTGCCTGTTCATTGTCCAGGAGAGCTGACAATTTTTCATCTCAGTCTGAAAAAGGTTTTGGTAGAAACACATTCAAAAGCTAAAACTTGCCAATGGTATGTTTAGTACAAAGAGGCAAAGAAAGTGCCACATTTCCTTTCCAACCCTTCTCCTAAAGACCAAACTGGCCAGAAGTTTTGATAATGTTTTAATTCCTTTAACTGGAATCTGAATGGTGAACTAACCAAGAAAAACTGCGTAAGACGGTCCCTATGGAATACTCCTTAGATGTTGCATGCATCCAGCCAGGTCCCCAGGAACCAGCTGTGTGAAAGCCACTTGTCAGATTTAAGGTGAATACGCCCACTTACTAAAAACTGAGATCACCTCTACTTGAATAGCTTATATGGTAATATCAAATATAAAGAAAACACGTAAAGACTCTTGCTGTTTGCACAGCAAAATGTGTGTTTGTTATGTCTTTGCTTGTTAATGGAAAGCTATAATTAGAGCCGTTTTCTCGTAAGTGTTTTACATAAAGCCCTCATGCTGGCTCTGTAAGGCTTGCGCAACATGTTTGCCAATAAACAGCATGAGCAAATGTAACTGTAATATGTTTTTTTTTCCAGCGGACAGTATTTAAATTATTGATTAGAGAGCAAGTGATAAGTTAAAAGGCAAAGGCACTTTATAGCAGATTAAATTTAAACGTAAGACTAACCGTATCTAGGAAGTTACTTTCATGTCCCCTTTAGATGGCAGGGATACCACTAGTGTGTTTGTGCACTTCAAAATCTTTTAATATCGAAAGAAGAGCTAGTTGATATTTGGTAGTAGTAAGAAATCTGAATTTCCATATGTTTATCTCATTTGTCAGAGTTTTGTTGTTTTCAGATTCAAGACACTGATAACTTCGGCAACATTTGCCCTGTGTTTATGTTCATGTGTCTAATGTCTGTGAAGAAATTTAATCTTCACCTTGCCTACTGCTGGCGATCGTGATGCAACAGAATTCATTTAATGTATCATGACCTTGTAAGCATAATTGTCTAGATTATACCCTTGCCTCAAACCAAATAAGAAATTTATCTGTGTTTTATCAGAAGTACCCACACAACCATTTGCTAGGAGTCTCTATGTTTACCTCTACTCCTGGAGTTACCCAGTAACAGTAGAAGTTTGTCATCTCCGGCAAGGGATGAAGTATACGTTTCCTTTATGCAGGAGAGGATTACTGAAACTGAGGGATCTTGTATCCATTTCTGCCTGAGAAGTGTGTGCCCCGATGGCCTCAAACCTTGTTGTTAATTGGCCATTCCTTGATCCGCTTCTCCCTTGTCCTCTCCTAGTGTGGTCTGTCCCCTACGCCTGTCTCCTAGTTCCATCCTCTTTGCTTACGTAGTTCAGACTGTTCACTGAACTTTCTATACTAGATTGATTCTCATAGTCCGATCACTTAACTTTTTCCTCTCAGAGGACTTCAGAGATCAGTTCCCACCACCCTGTTTTCAACTAACTTGTTCAGATCGTTGTGGTCTGCTTCTTCACTTTTGTTCCTCATCCCATTTTTTTACTTTCTTTGATCTCATAGTTTCTTTCAAGGACTTGTAGTGCTATTGTCTCCAACCGGCCTGTCATTTGTTCTCAATCTCCCCTCCTCTGAAGCCCGATGCAGGGCCTTTTGACCATATAGTCCAGGATCAATATTCCTTCTGCTTCTGTTTCTCCTGCCTTCTCTCTCCCTGTTATTTCTGCTCTCTTTTTCTACAGGCCTGTTTTCAGGCATTCCTCCTCACCTGTTCCTTCCCCATTTCCCTCCTTCCTTGTTCTCTTAGATCACTGAAAAGGGAGAGGAGTTTGCTAGAACAAAAAGACCTCAGGGTCTTGAAGATAGAGGGAGAGGAAGAGAGAGAAGAAGGGTTCAAGAAGAGGGACCAACAGTGGACTCACTTGTTTGACTTCAGATACCATCTGTATATGTCCTAAGCACGTTTACTGCACTGTTACTATTTACTAAACAGTCTGAACTAAAACTCTTTTACTTCTGGAATGTGGAGGTTCTTATAGGGTGCATCACTGATGAAACTTGAGATCAGCCAGGCAGAGATTGTGGCAGCATGTGTTGGTTGAGGTGGGAGATCTGTTTTGCAGTTCCTCAGGGAAAAAAGGAGGTGACTGCTGTGATTCTTCGCAAAGACATGATTTGCATTTGTATCCATGCTGTAGATCCTGTTTTCTTTAAGGAACTGTAGCTATAGTGCTTGGGGGATGGAGGGCTGAAAAGCAAGGGGATAGCAATGAAAAATGGGACAGAAGTGCCCATAGCTGCTGGGAACATACTAGGAGTACATGCAGTCTCAGTCAGAAGCTCATGGCTGCAGGCTAATCATTACTAATGCTTATGTCTTTCCAGAACAGTACTGCCCATTGGCAACTGCTGCTTCTCTTCAATTGGGGCTGCTCCCTCTGTGCCATTTCCTCTGCTCCTTGCAGTTCCAGCTTACTCCAGCCTTTCCTTTGTCCTTGAAATCTGTGGGAGTGTCAAATAGTTTGGGATGAAATCCAGGATGGAAAAAATAAAGGAGATAGTAGTGACAGTAGGATCTTTGATGTTATGGAACTGTTTGCCCATAAAAGAAGGGAATTCTGTTCACAAGAGCATGAGAAAACATTGTAAAAGAAAATACTACAGAGAATAGTACTGCACCACCGTTAGAATAGGTTAGATCAGGGTCAGCAGTGACAGTGATTTCAGATATTAGCTTTCTTTCCCATACTAGAAGTGTGGACACCAGTACAGTACCATCAAGAGATGTTGCTTAGCAGAGGCGCAAGATGCAGCTTGCCAGCTGGGAACTTCTGTCTCTCCCAAGTGCCTCTTACAGGTTGATGTGGCACTTGGCACAGAGGTTTGTGTGCTTAGGTTGACACAAAGGAACACTCAACTCACACAGGTGCTGAGAGTTTACTTCTCCCATATACTCACTATTTATGAGGCCCACAAAATTCCAAGGAACTATCAGGAATTTGGTTGATTGCTGGGTGCCATTACCCCCAACGCTTTCCCCCTAATTAGCTCAGCTATTACTACACAATTGCTTTTTATCCACTCTTAGGAGGATAGCATTCCTAAGAGCCCTAACGTGAGGTGATGTACCTGCAGCAGCAGCTCTAGCTCAAGTTTATTGTTTCCTTTATGATATGGTGCTGCACTTGTTGGCTTGTTCTTAAGGGACTTCCAGAAGTAGTAAAAGAGAATTCTTTACATCTCCATTACTAAAGGGGTTATTCACTGAATAGTCTCTCCGGGTTTTCCCTCAGCTTATTTGACCGTTCAACAGCCAGTGATGTTTCTCTTTTGGATTATAATCTTTGAATGAGCCTGGTGGGAAAGAGAAAAGTGTTCTCCAAAACAAACAGTTCAATGGCCCAAAGGACTGCAAACAACTATATTTAAATCTATATACATTGATTACAGACAGTTCCAAAACTCTTTAAAAAGAAAAAAAGTGATGTCTAGCATGATGGGCTCCAATTGATGCTCATACTTGGGATTGAATCAAGGGACTTCAAAAGTTGAAAAGGACTTGTTGCTGCCATTTGAGCTAAAAGGCTGTTGTTTCTTAGTGGGAATGTATTATTTCACATTCTCTGTGGCCCTTGATAAGGGAAAATTATAAAAAAGCAGACTGTGCTTTGTAAAAGAAAGTATTGGTATCTAATGTATAATACATAGCGTGTGGGGAAAAGTATTCACTTGTATTATTTCAATGTTGCTGTCATTGTTTCATATTTCATTCAAAGACTGCCAAAACCTCTTCATAGGAGAGAATAGCGCAATATTACCTGATTTTAAAGTAGGGATAAGAAGTGTCTTTGGAGAATCTAAGGAGAATCTCCATCCTTTATTGGATGCAGGGGAAACATAGTGACAAAGCATGAGGAAAAGGCTGAGGTATTTAATACCTTCTTTACTTCGGTTTTTAATAGTAAGACTGGTTGTTCTCTGGGTACCCAGACCCTTGAGCTGGAAGACAGGGATGGGGAACAGAATGAGGCCCCCATAATCCAAGAGAAAATGGTCAGTGGCCTGCTACACTATGTAGACACACACAAGTGTATGGGGCTGTATGGGATCCACCCAAGGGTACTGAGGGAGCCGATAAAGTACTCGGTGAGCCACTTTTCATCTGTCAGCAGTCCTGGCTAACTGAGGATGTCCCAGTTGACTGGAAGTTAGCAAATATGATGTCCATCTACAAGAAGGGTTGGAAGGAGGATCTGGGGAACTACAGGTCTGTCAGCCTGACCTCGGTACCAGGGAAGATTATGGAGCAGACGATCTTGAGTGCCATCACGTGGCATGTATAGGACACTAGGCAATCAGACCCAGTCAGCATGGGTTTATGAAGGGCGGGTCTGCTTGACAGACCTGATCTTCTATGACAAGGTGACCTGCTTAGTGGATGAGGGAAAGGCTGTGGATGTTGTCTGTGTAGACGCCATTTCCTATAGCATTCTCCTTGAGAAACTGGCTGCTCTTTGGCTTGGACAGGCTGGTCAGTTGAGGCCAAAGCGTGGTGGTGAACAGAGTTAAATGCAGTTGGCGACTAGTCACAAGTGGTATTCCCCAGGGCTCAGCACTGGGGCCAGTCCTGTTTAATATCTTTATTGATGATCTGGATGAGGGGATTGAGTGCACCCTCAGTAAGTTTACAGATAATGCCAAGGGACGATCTACCTGAGGGTAGGAATGCTCTAGAGAGGGATCTGGACGGGCTGGCTTGATGGGCCGAGGCCAATTACATGGTTCCACAAGGCTCAGTGCCGGGTCCTGCACTTGGGGCACAACAACCCCACACAACACTACAGGCTGGGGGCAGAGTGGCTGGAAAGTTGCTCAGCAGAAAATGGCCTGGGGGTGCTGGCTGACAGCTGGCTGAACATGAGCCAGCAGTGTGCCCAGGTGGCCAAGAAGGCCGATAGCATTCTGGCTTGTATCTGAAACAGTGTGGCCAGCAGGACTTGGGAAGTGAGTGTCCCCCTGTACTCGGCACTGGTGAGGCTGCAGCTTGAATATTGTGTTCAGTCTTGGGCTCCTCACTATAAGAAACACTTTGAGGTGCTGGAGCGTGTCCAGAGACGGGCAACAGAGCTGGTGAAGGGTCTGGAGCATGAGTCTTATGAGAAGCAGCTGAGGGAACTGGGGTTGTTTAGCCTGGAGAGGCTCAGGGGACCTTATTCCTCTCTACAACTACCTGGAAGGAGCCTGTAGGCAGCTGGGGTCGGTCTCTTCTCCCAGATAACTAGGAACAGGATGAGAGGAAATGGCCTGAAGTTACACCAGGTGAGGTTTAGGTTGGATATTAGGAAAAACTTCTTCACCAAAAGCTTTGTCAAGTGTTGGAACAGGCAGCCCAGGGAAGTGGTTGAGTCACCATCCCCGGAGGTAATTTAAAAGATCTGTAGATCTAACAGTTAGGGATGTAGTCTGGTGGTGGACTTGGCAGTCTTCGGTTAGTGGTTGGACTTGATGATCTTAAAGGTATTTTCCAACCTAAACAATTCTATGATTTGCCCAGTTTTGTCTGCTTTTTTTTTTTTTTATGAAGTGAAGGGAAGTTTTGGCTTGCTTCAAGCAAAGGAGGTAGTTCTTCAGCAAGAGCTCTGTTCACTAGAGTATAAAGCATCTATCCCATTCTCAGATGCAGTCTGGGCATGATTTGCATATGGAACTTGGGCACCTGATAATTACTTCTTGAAAATACATAACTAAAAGCCTGGCTAAGTGCTGAATGTTGCCATCTGTGGAATTGAGCCATAGTTTATATTTTCTTAACTAAAAGATAGTTTTAATATTCAAAACTGACTGTAGGGAGTTATGGTTGCCTCCTTCTGCTCACACCCTTCCACCTCCACGAACAAACACTTACTCTTTTTCTGTCAGCTCTATTAGTGATGTGTATGTCTTCTCCTTGCAGATACCCAGTGGGTGCCTGGCTTGAATCCTGACTTCTACCCAAAATTTTCTTGAGTATATTTGTTTGATCCGTAGGCAAATGTTAGAGAGCAACATGAAGAATTTTATTCTCCACTGCACGGAACAGAAAGATTCAAGTTTTCGCTCCTCTTTGATATTCTCCACTGGTCTGCAGATGAGTGATTCAATGAGAAAATTGGAAGATTTCTTCTTTGAAAACTCAGTGGCCCAAATTAATGTAGGATCTGTGGAAGCTCTACAGGTGTCCTCTGCATTCCTTATATTATCTGTGTGTCCTGTTGTATGAGACCATACTATAATATAGGATTGATCTTTGAAGAATTGCCACCTCTTATGAAAAACAAGGTCTTTCATGGTTACCAGATCGTACATTTTGATTATATGGGGAGTAATAGTCTTTGAGGCTGAGTCTACTGCAAAGACAGTATTTCTTGAATTATATTTAATTAGTGTTTCTGATTTAAATTAATTTGCTTTTCTGATTTAAATGCTACGTTTTAAATCGGCTTCCAGGGCTGGTATACTCACTGGAGATTGAATTCTCTGTTAACTCAGTCACTTCTATGGCCAGAGGATAAGTTTGAAAGAAAAAGTAGCAAATGACAATGTTATGAAGTACTTGCCCTGTGAGAGCACCTAGAAAAGATGTTCTCAAATTCAAGGTCACAAAACCAGAATTGTAAGTGATGTCATGACACCATGCATTAGGGGAAGATAGCCCTTCCCTCAACTTTGCAAGATTTTCAAACTAGTCAAAAAAGACAGCGGCAGACTAATGCAGAAACTGCTGGGAATGATCTCACATATTTGTCTGGTTCTTTTGTTTCTCACTGGATGTTCAAAGTTGGCCATTGTTGGAGATAGCATGTTAGGCTCAGGCTTTCAACAAATCCAAAGTGGCTGTTCTTGCATGCTTTTCTTCTGGGCAATTATTTTGCTGTGTGGTCAATCAGTTAGGTTACTTATAAAGTTCCCTTTGGCCTTTAAGTCTCTGAGTCCTACAGTGCTGACGCACATGTCATCCCTGGTGAAGAGAGCAATTCTATCAACTGTCATGTTACTGTTTGGACGTTTATGACTAAGAGCTTGTATATAGAAGGTGAAGAAGTGCTGAAGCTAGCCGAGTAAGATGTCAGAGAGACAGTCAGCAAGAAATGACAATTTGCAATGTGAGACAGATAAAAATGTCAATAATCCAAATGTAAATGAGGTTTTTTACATTATGACGCATTCATGAAGGAGGCTGAAGGCAGATGCCCACAACTTAGAGTTTGCAAATATGGCAGCAAAGGTGGTAACCCACTATAGAACATCAGGCACAGAGGAGTGGTGATGATCAAGAGGTATGAACACATAAAGACTCAACTGCTTTCAGTAGAAATTATTCCATGAATTGCAAAAGATGGAAAAGACAAAATGATATCTTCCGCAGATCTATTTAACGTCTCTTTTAAAATATAAAATAGTTAGTGTTCTGCAACTGTGAAAAAACTTAGGTAGGAGGATTTTTTTAAGGAGAGATACAGAAATGATCCAAGAGGTTGTACAGTGAAGAAGTTAGCTGTATGGTTGGCAAAATAGTAATGACAGAAATGAGGCATAGATTTTGGAGATTAAAAAATGGTGATTCTTTTAAACTTCTGGACTCAGACATGAATATCTGTCAACTTAAAGGCTTCACTCTCTCTGCTTTCAAACCAGCAGGATTATCTAAGCTCTTGTCTTCCATCAATCACCCATCGGGGCAACATGAAACAGTGGCAGAGTCCAGGCCTGTGGTGGCCATCTGATGCTGTGAATCAACCCTGTGGTTGTATTATTAATGGAAGAGTGAAAGTATCTCATAAGTTTTCTGCAATCCTGGGTCTCAGGCTAGCTCCTTGTAAGGCTTGCTTCCCTCACCTGTATGTCTGGCAGTTTGGACATCAGCTGTAGTGTGGGAAACTGACCTTTTCTTTCTCATTCTTCCCTCTTCTTCCTGATCTATAAAACCACTGTGCCCAGTAGCTAAATACATTCTTTGCTTGGCCTGCCTGGAGGCAAATCTTATGATGACAGTGGTAAACACACATACTTCTTAACAGATGCATAACTCCATAACTTTTATTGTTTTGTGAGAGCCACTTAGATTTTAAGTATGGCAAGCACAAGCAAGAAGAGACCTGAGGCTTGGAGGATGCCTTAACTGTGTAATAGTACATTATACTTCAGTTTAGGGGAGTCCTTCAGGAGATACTATTGCAACCATAAAACAAATTTCCTTCGTGATCTCCCTTGCTGCTTTTTCTTTGATCAGAATGTCAGCTTCCCTATGAGATTACAGTAGTCTCCTAGAGCAATAGTGCTTTGAGTTCTTTTCTATTTAAAATTACTTGCTTCTTCATTTATCTACTTTTTTTCGGAGTGACCCTGATTGGTTTTATTTGTTTAAAATTCATGTTTTTGAATGGGAAATAATAATTTTGGCTTCTGTGATGCTCAGGTCATTCATTTAGGAAAACCATTTGTTCCCCTCCTTCGTTGACTTGTTTCATTAACACAAATAGTTCACTTAATCTCATGACCTGCTGATCTGGAGGATACCATCAAACTGAAAGGTTACTCTCTTAGTAATGATCTCGCTGACCCTTTTAATACTGCATTATGGATAGTGTAAGTGATTATTCCATTTGATTAGCAGTGCAGGGATCTGCTTCATCGCCACAGGAATCACCTTTATTTTTCCTAAGGGCATCGAGGCAAAGCAGGCAGAAGAAAGTGACAAGAAAAACTTAAAAGAAATATACAACATTTAGATGGAGTTCTCCTGCCTGAATTAAGTTAATTTCTGAATAAGATTTTTTTGTAATCAGTGGCAATTAAAACCAATGACTCAGTACTTGCCTTGATGTTTAGTAGAGTATGGTAATTCAGCTGCAACCCACTTGGATGGTAACAGGAAGGGAGGAGAGGAGGAGATGAGAAAACACAGCAGTATTTTGCTGCTACTGGCACAGAAAGGCTAAAAAGCAGAGTTGCGATTGTTTTGGAAATAGAAGAATTCCTGAAAAACTTTCCTAAGTGAAATGTCATTAAATGATACCACATATGGCAAGTGAAAGAAAAAGCCCAGCAGGAAAATTATATAAAGGAGGAGTGAAAAGAACCTGATTTCTAAGGTAGCTTCTCAGCTTATAAAACAAGAATGCATTACAGATTACATTCTTTCTTCTTGCTTTGTGCAATACCTAATACCAACAAGTGTTTTACAGCTCAGTCAAGAGGAAAGAATCCTAAAATGAGCTTATTTTGTGGGATTGTAGGCTCTGGGCATTTTGAGTGCAGGTGACTCAGAGCTATCGAATTGGAAGAATACTTTATGTTAAATTACAGGGAAGTGATAAAATAAAGGGGCTATATTTTTAAAACTTTAAAAATATTGAACATACTTTATAGGAAAAAGTCAAATAGTTATGTTTACTCATCTTTTTATTTCTGAATTTCTCCTGTACACATTTCACACAAGTATCCATTACAACAAGATAGTTGTATCAACATTACTGGGAACTCTGTGGAAGTTTTTGGACATGAACTTAAAACCTGTCTTCTGCAGGGTTTTATGCTATGCATATTCCACTGGGGCTATGCAATTCCACTTCATGTATCACATCAGGACAGTGAAAAGTAGAGTAGCTCTGTGGCTGTTTGGAGAAGTTTGAGCTGATAAGTCTTACTACCACTTAGTTGAAATCCAGTGTGATTCAAATAAATTCAATATTCTTTAAGCTGGTGTTTCTTGGTGAGGCGGAAGTAAATACACATCTTCACCACCTTTAAATGTGACTCTAGCTTGTCTCTGTAGCAATCAATAGAAAGGGGAGCATGTCTGTTGATTTTACTAAGAGCTAAATCAGGCCTTGCAGCAAGACTGCTGAACTTGGCAAAACCTGAGAGTAAAGAATCATTTGCAAAATGGCTTCTCCTTCCCCCTGCTTCTGGAAGAGGAGAAGAAACTCACTTGTAACCAGGCAAAATCATAATAAAAATAGCAGCAAACTGAACTGTGATTTTTGCAGACACTTTTAGAAAGACAAGATGGTAAGCTCTCTGTCATGATGCTGTCAATGTGGAATGCAAATCAAAATTCAGTGCCCCTTATTGGCAGGGCAGTGTGACCTGACAAACCATTAGGCTGGTATTCAATTTGCAGTAAGATACAGATGAGGAAAAAAAGAAAGGAAGCACTATTTCAGGTAGGCATCTAGCCAGTATGTTTCAGTTAGCGTCTTCAAGGCCTACAAAACTACTTCCAAGTTGGTGAAAACCAGGCAATTTATTGATGCTGTTAATCATAGTTGTGTTAAATATAACATGACCCAAAAAGAAAATTTTCAGCTGCCAGTGTCATTAAGTGGTGTAACTTCCTCTGGATACACTTTTTAAAGTGTAATGAAAAGAAACTGGACTTCTGCCACAATTGCAGCTCCTTCTTATGGACCTATGTGCTCATGCACATCGCTTCTTGATAGGACTGCTGGTGGGGGAAAGGCAGCCTGTGTTTCTAATTTTGCAACAGGGGAACTGTGCTCAGCTGTGGAGTCTCCATGCTCTTTTTCTACTCACTCTCTAACAAGCTGCTACTTAGGGTATCACTGGAACAGTAGCATAATGTGGGTACGAGATAGACACTGTAGGCAAAGAATACCCAAAGGGAGACGCAGGTAAGGATATATGTGTCTCTTTTCGTAAGGCCATCTGCATGTTCTGCCTGGTTTGTTCATTCTTCAGATTGACCAAGGTAACTTCACAAATTGGTTTGGGATGGAGGGTAAGTTGCTAACAACAACAAATGAAACAGTAAAGGCAAACATAATTAAAGTGTCCTGAGGATTGTTGGATGTGAGTAAGAAAATGTTTTTGTCTCCTTCCTTTAGAAATATTAGAAAATACCTCTACAGATTTGTTCAGTCAGCTAAGCAACAGGTTATATAATCTAGTAAAATTAGTTCTGGTACTTCCAGGGTTCTCTGGTGTATCTACCGACAGTGATGTAGCTGCTAGGATGAAATGCAAGTTGAAATGGAAACAGTTGTTTTGTGTTTTGTTTTGGTTTTCTACTTCAAGCTTTACTTTATGGCCATTTCAAATGTTTCTGTTCCTTCATAGAAGTGACTCAAAAGGTAATTGTTAGTGGTCAAGTGATTTAGAGAGAGCACAAATATGTGCTTTCAAATGGTTGAAATAGTCTTGGTTCTCCACCAGAGTAGTTGTACAGGCTGGGAGGGAGTCAGCACACTACAGTATGGTGTGATACCAAACATAACAAAGAGCTTTGTAAGGTGTAGCACTGATTGAGACTTAATATATTAAAAGAGCTGTCCATTGCTTATCTTCAAGCCTTTTCCTTCACCCTTATCTCTTCTGTAATTAAATCTTCTTATTCTATTGACAGAGAAAAACAGAGAGGGCTACAGGTGGAGGGAACAGCAAGCAATTTTTATGCTGTTTGCCTTCTCATAGAGATTCTGCTTGGAGAAGGTAGCTTCATGTTCTGCTGGAGACTGTCTTAGTATGAACATTGCTGAGCATAGCTAGTAAGAGTGCCTATGGTGAAGCTGCAAAAGGGCCTGGACTTCAGTTTTCAGATTTAGTACGGAGCCAAGAATGAAGCATGTGAATGAAAAATTACTGCATCCCCAGTCACTCTCCCGGTGATTGTGTCCTTGGCTTGGGCAGCAGTACCCACTGTGCCAGTGCTCTGTATGGCCTGCTACACAGGGAATATTGTGAGTTGATAATGCTGTGTTTGTGTCCGGAGTTTCCAACATTTGAACACTTTTGAATTTTCTGCAGTGTTTTATAAGTAGTCATCTACCAAAATAAATTCAGCTTTTGCTGACTTAGCTGAAAGAAATTGCAGATATTTTGGCCTTTTCCTTCTCAGACTCGTCACCATGACAGATCTTCATTACCAGAGGGATCAGAGTTGTATTATTGTCTGCAGTAGATGCCTGGATGGTTAGTGAGATTTCTGTTATATTTTTTAGAATTTTACAGTTTCTGCTGGTGTCAACAGGTGAAGGACCATCCCCTTATAGCAGCCATGTTTGGAGTAAGTATTTTACAGGCAAGGCAGTGCTTAGTAGTTCTGTTCACAAAGGTTTATATGCTAGTGAGCTCTGAAAGTGGGTTGTTTAGAAAACAGCATCAAAATTGTGTCTCTCCCTCTGAAAGACAACTGAGAAAATTCTGTTAAATCTATTTATGCAGTCGCTGTGCTTTATCAAAACTAATTTTTAATTAATTTCATTGGGAATTGTACATCTATAGGCTAGAACCCATGGGGAAAGGCTCGTAAGAGGCACTTACTTGGAGTAATAAAATCATACATATGATGATGATTCTGAGACTTTACCTATGAATTAATGACCAAAGAGGAAAAGACTCCTCTGTTTTTCATAATCAAGGAGGAGAGATGAACAGCCCAGTTGCCTGCACTACCGAATATGTTGATTCTTATACCCACTTCTCTTTGACACCTAATATTCCAGGTTTAGTTGGGAGGCATGCCTTTGTGTACCATACAGGCAAGTGAGGGGTGCAAGGTCCCTTTTCTGACTCTCCCTCCACTGTTCAATTGCAGGGCAATAAGGCAGGGGATACTTTTTTCCAGATGGGTGACTGTAGTAGTCTGTCTATCCCTCTGCTCGCCAGTAGTGAACTGAAGGGACCTCTTAGGAAAGTACACTTAAATACGTGAATAAACATTTGCAGAACTGAGACTTTCCTGACTTCTCCCTCCCCGAAGAGGATCTTTCCTTAAGCTGGAGTCACCCTTTAACAACTTTTTTGATCTAGCTGTTCAGCTGGCTGCTCTGTGCCTCCTCTAGCTGTGCTTCAGGTCAAGTGATGATGTGAGAGAACAGCCTGTTAGCATCTCAGTGAACACTGCTCTTTCTCCTGCCTCTGAACCCTGCTTCTATTGTGCTTCTGCCAGAGGAATTTGTCTTTGCCTTTCAGTGGTAGGAAGAAATAGATGTTTTTACAGTGGGAATGGGATTTGGAAACTCAGGCACAGACTTTGGAAAGCTGCCTGCTAGCAGCTCCTGGGGTTTTTAGACCTGAAACTGGGCAGATCTTTCCTTTCCAGTGCCCTTAAGTAAGCTGTGGAGAAGATGCCTTGGAGGTTAGACATTAGTAGAGCTATCTGACAATGCAAGATGAGGTGCAGAAGTGCTAAATGATCAGTTTTGTGTGTTTAGTGATGATATGATGATACTTCTCCCTTGGCTTGTGCAGTGATTAGGCTTTTATTAGCAAGCTGTGGAAGAATTTTCTATTTCAATTTTCTAGCAGCCAGACCTCTCTCCCCCCAGTTTTGGTGCAGTGTGGATGCTGTGGTGCCTAGCTGCCTACTCACAACACTTCTGCAACAAGATCTGACTGGTGTCAGGCCTGAGGCATCCTCAGAAGAGGGTTGGTGGGATTGAGTCCCTTTGCCAAGGTGGGCATTGTCCCCTCCCACCCTTGACTACTTCAGAATCTTGATTTGAGGGCTCTGAAGGTTCACTTTGCCTCAGGGTTTCTAGGACTTCAGCCAGAGCTGCTGGCTTTGGAGCAATTAATTAGCTATAGAGTGGCAACATTTATTAGGCTTGTAATATCAGTGGTGTCTGTGTTTGTGAACTTGGCCACCTACCTGTGCTTAAATAGCTTTGAAAGCTAAACTTTCACCCCCTTTTTTTTTTTTTTTTTTTAAAACAGGATTGGAATTCCAACTTCATTTACTTTTTTTTTTGTGAAAAAATCAGTGATAGTTTTACAGATGATTTACCAAAATCCATCTGTCCGTCTGCTTATTAGGCCACCCATCATACCTGTTAAATGTAATTCCCAGATGACCTGCAAGCGGGGGACTTCTGCTCCAGACAACTGTTTTTTGTACAAAATTGCTGGGAAATTAATGATGCATGTTCCTGTATCAGTATTAAAAATAGCATGTAGGTGAGTGATCTAAAATTTTAATAGACCCCAAGATTTTTCTCTGTCAGTAATTTGAGGAATGAGTAGAGGCTGGGCCGATGTACAAGTCTTGATTAGACAATGTTAGCAGCCTTCTAGAATTATAGAAATAATATATATAAAATAATAATGTAAATGCATGTAAATACATTTATAATATAAATAAAATAATTATGTAAATAGCTATAATGTAAATAAAAAGTGATAAAATAAATAAGAAGTAAGCCTTTATATTACTACTACTACTACTACCGCTGCTTCTTACCTAAGTAAACATGAGGAAAAAGCTGTAAATTGTTCCAAATGGAGCCCCAACTGCTTCATTAACACTTCTGGGATACATGAAAGCACAGTGCTTCAGGAAAATGTGCTAGCAGGGAATCTAATCTTCATAATAGAAAATGCAAGGAGTGAACGGAAAATAGAGAACAGCCATCAGCTTTCTACGTTTGGCAGGCTCCTCAGAGGAAAGTGACGCGTTTACTGTGCAGGCCATATCTTTGCTGGCTCCCAAGGCAATTAAAAGAATCTCAAAGTCCAAAATATTAGCCTGCCTGATTAAGGCAGCATCATTAAATCAGTGTGTGTATTCTGATTTGCTGTAGCTGGGAGTCTGGGCCTGTGTGTTGTTTTGCATGCCGTAACCAGGCCTTGGTTTCCTTTATGGAAGCAGGGAGATGGTGACTCGGGAGCAACACCCAGCCAGGGTGCAGCTGTGCTGTTCCTGTTGTGGCCTCAGGGAGCCTTTCATATGAAATGACAGGTCATTTTCCCTTGGGAATTGCATTGGTTTTAATTGATGTCTTATAAAAAATCAGATTCCTAGATATGAATACTCCTCAATTTTAAATTGCAGTATCACCTACTATGTGTTTATTTTTAAATAATCTTTCTTTTGCACTCATTTCACAGATCTCCCATACCCAACTTTCCAGCCAAAGAATGTACATTTAATATTAAAAAAAAGTTTCACAGGAAAAAAAAACACATATATTGAAGCTTGACTCAAGTCGCTCTTGTGGTAGTTAATACAGAGGTGGTGAGGGGGCCTTCAGCACTGCTCCTTCTGCACTTCCTCATGCACAGTTCCAATGTCAGGATTTTCCTGTATAGCAGACGTGAAAAAAACAAACCACCAGGGAGGCGGGAAGGGGAGTAAGCTCACCTTGAGCAAAAGTATTATTACATCAATTCAATCTGTATTCTTGTTCTTCATTTCTTATTTCATGTTTCATCATTTTTTATTCACAAATACTGAAGTGGAAAAATAATTCTAGCAGCACCTTTCTGATCTGTTGTTCCTCTGTAGAGCTAAAAATTAAATGTGACAGTATTTTCACTTTATAATTACCCAAAAGACAGCTAAGAGGCAACATCTCTGGGCACATAGAGTGAGACAGTGGCAGAGAAAGAAAAAAAAATAAATCCCACAGCATCTAATTCTGAGGTGGCTGGCCTAGATTGAATCATGTCATTTCACAGCCTGGTTTGTCATGGGTATGAGGCATCATGAGCTCATTGGAATGTAAATTAAAAGGTTTCATTATTTTCATTTTTCTTTTCTCTTACTGCAGCACCCAAAACCACCATCCTGAGCGAGCACCTATTATACAAGAGACTGGATAAGTCATTAATAGAAAGGCAGTTTTTACTTAGAACTTGCAAGTCAGCAGTTTCTTACCCTGCATCAGGTGATATGGTCTTTCAGAAATAATATGGAGTAAAAAAGGTCTGTGGAATTTTTGTCACATTTTGCACATAAGGCCAAAGCTCAGCTTCACAGAACAGCTGTTCTCAAGGCTCTCTGCGGCTGTGATATACTTTATGGGGAAGCAAATTTGTAATATCTACTTTGATTTTCCCTCCACAACAGACAAAAAACTGGCCTCCATGACCACAGCATTTTGTAGGCAGTTCTGTCACGTAATTTAAAAGCCACATAATAATAATAATGATAGAAAAAATAAACAAGTTTATTGATTTACCATCAAATTTTGCATCACTGAATCATACAAATACATCTTGAAACTACTAACACATGCATGAAAATGGTATTTCTGTAATCCAGGCTCTATCTGATCTAGGAACTTACTCCACTGGCAGTGCTGATGTAGCCATCCAATGGGTTTCTTCTAGATGTTTGCCAGTTTGACCTGTTCATTTATATGAAACCGTAGTCCTCTGCAATCTTATATTTTTTTTATTCTCATTTTGTAAGGTAGTTTTGGATTTGTTTGCCTGGGTGTAAAAGAAAAAATTGTCTGCCCTTAACATTCTTTGGCCTCAGCTTCATCATTTAGCAGAAAGACTGTATGAAAAGAATGAATTGCTCTCCTCAATGAGCTGTTGCCTCAGAGAGCAAGACAGGTCAGCTGCCCAGGGTGATGTTATGACTGAAAGGATTGCTGTAGAGCTAACTGTTAGCAGCCCTTCTACTTTCCTTCATAACCCTTGTTTCTGTAGTATTTTTAGCTCATCTAATTTGTGTATTTAGATGTGCTTGTGAAAATGGAGATTTAATGTGATAAACCTTAAAAACGCAGTCTCTACTGTCATCTGGCTGGTATACATCGATTGCTAGGGAATATCAAATATGTTACTGACCTTCAGTCTAATTGCAGCTGTCAGGCTTCCAATCCAACCATGCTTGGAGGAGGATTTTAACTGTTTTTTCCTTACCTGTGCTCAGTTTTGTCTTTTCTTGGAGCTCTCCAAAATGCTATGAAAGTGGAGATGGGGACCTGATTGCAATGGTTTTGGATATCATGAGAGCCAATAGTGTTGAAGAAACCCAGTATCTTTTCTCTGTGATTTCTTGAATCTCTGGTGACTAGGCTTTTTGAGCAAGCAAAAACCTTACCTACTCTTAAAGAGGCACCTGAAAACTAAACAGTGCAGCTTTGGGAATTGAGCAGTGTGACCTGCTAGTTAGACTGGAAAGCTTTGTTCGTCAACGCTTACACATAGAGAGCAGGTGACCCCCTCCCACCCTTTCCTAGCTTTAAGGATTGCATGAAGCGTTAGGACCAATGACCTCTAAGTCTGAAACTTGTGCAAGGTCAAGAATGTCAACAATACTTTCTGAACTCAGTCACCAGCTCCTCTTCAGTCTGTAGTACATCTGTTAGACATCTGGACACAGCTTAAGGAAATCCCTAGATCCCAAAATAAATTGATCCAATGGATAATTACCATCACAGCTTGTAATTACTAATTCACTTATACTCTGATGTGTCATTGATTTGCAACCAGTAGATCTTGTTATATGTTTTTTATTCTGACACTGTTCTACATTCAAAAATATCTTCTACGTGTAAGTAGCTTACTGTGGTAGCATCATCTTTTTATGTTCCAATTGAGATTCTAAAACTTTATCTGTTTTTCTGTACTTTTTAATTGCCAATCCCTTAATTTTCCACCACCTGCACAGCTACTGTTGAACCTTTGGAAATATTAATACTAATGATATTTCACGCTTATTAATTAAAGAAGTGCATAAAAACCACTTAAGACTATACTTAGCTGACTGCTTTTCAACTGTCTCTAAGCCAGCAACTTGCAAAAAGATTGAGAAAGAAAAATGTCTACTACATCTTGATTCTGTTCCCAGATCTTTCAAGTAAAAGTAAGATTCCTAGGAAGGTGCCTTACTAAAAATTATACAAGATATCCTTCATGCTGCACTGTCTACTTCTAATTCTGCTGCTTGCCTCCTGAATTTTCTTTGCCTGACTCCATACTTGTATGGTGCCACTATGTAACAGAAATTCAGTTATTTGCCTTAGACTTTCACAGATCACCGTGAATTCTTCACAAGCTAGGGAAATTACAAGAAGCATAAATTTGACCCAGGAATAAAAATTGTAATCTGATTCCTCTTGCTTTTTCCCCCTCTTGATTTTAGGTATGGTTCAAAGTCTTTCACTTTACAGATGCAAAAAATCCTGTTCCTTATTTATACCACAGTAAAAGATAATTCAGTTAATGCACTGAGTTAGCAAACCTTTATTTCTTTTGGTTTTAAGTGTACAGTATGCAGGACCCTTGAGAACGGTACATGCATACTCTGCAGTGATGGCAGAACGAGGCAGCAATGGGAGACTCGGAGATGAAGAAGCTTAAAGTTTTCCCAGGCTAATCACACGCCTGGTCGCAAACACAGCAAGACAGGAGACAGTTGGGCTCGTGGGTGCAGGTGGTCAGTGGTGACTCTGTCGCAGATGAGGGAGACGTGGAGTGCACTGCATGAATGGGTTGTGCAGAATACTTAGGGACACGCACTTAGAAAGAAGTAACAGTACAGAACTAGGCAAAGGTGGTGCTCTGAAATGGCAGGAAATGGTGGCTGGAAGATTAGCTGTGTGGCTATGATTCACATTACTGTTTTCACTTACCTCAGCTCTAGCTGTTTTCAAGGATGAAGGACATGATTTCTGTCTCTTTTTCAGATAGATCCCAGCTTAACAATAAAAGATGATTGATTTCTCTATGCAGTCTGGGGTTAAAATGTGTCAGAATAACAGGAATTGATCATAACTAGAAAATATCAGTTCAAAGATTAGCATTAGCTGCTAATAGATGTAAGCAATTTAGGAAAGTATTATACTGTGACAGTGAGGGAGGCTGGCTGGTCAGCTGGCATAGTTTCATTCAGGGACTCTGCATTTATACCACCGTGAAGACTTCACTCAAGATGCTGAAATTGTCAGTAAAAGCACCCAGCTTGCTAACATGTATGATTTATCAGTGTAAGAGCTGTAGCAAATTAGTTTTTTTAAAAATGCTTTTGAAGCTATCTGCTCATAGTCAAACGAGAAGGCTGCTTCTCTTGACCAGAACTTTACAGAAATGCCCATCATCTGGTCTTAGAAATCAAGAGGCATAGTAACTAAGAGGAAAATAGTAAAAGTATATAATAATGTGTATGAGGGAAAGGTAGAATCCACATAAGACTGAGTCTTGCTAATAGCCTAACATCCACAGAGACGCACAGGTGAGGTCACGCTGGATGTGGTTGTTTTACAGCAAGCTTCAGGCACAGTGTGTGGAGGGTGCTCTTCTATTATAGCTTACCAGAAGGGTTCTGGCTACAGCAGTGTCAAACATGACTATGTGGAAAAGGCAACGTTGTATTCCTGTTCAGTGAAGACATACTCTCTTCGATTATGTGCATTAAAGGAAGGGCAAAACCGAGTGACACATCTAATGCACAGCCTTTTGCACCCATATTGTTTATGGTTTTGTTGTCCTGCAGCTGACATTGTTGATGGTAGATGGTGTTAGAGATTTAAATGTTGTCCTCTGGACCATGTTAAAAAGGATCCAACAGTCCTTTCCACCACAGATTGTATAGCCACAGGAGTATATGGTGATGGTGAATGTTTCCCAGGGCCTTAGATGAGTAA
Source organism: Falco cherrug (assembly GCF_023634085.1). Taxonomy (NCBI): domain Eukaryota; kingdom Metazoa; phylum Chordata; class Aves; order Falconiformes; family Falconidae; genus Falco; species Falco cherrug. The sequence continues at coordinate 98,191,139 of NC_073700.1, forward strand.
CCTGAAAGCAAGCATTGAAGCTTTCTCTGCCTCTTCTCACACTCCCTGCCCCCAAGCACTTCTAAGAACGACCAGACAACCAGAAGGGTAAAAAAATGGCTAGATAATTGAGCTAAAACAGTAGTAGTTAATGAGTCATGTGCTACCTGGTGGCTGGGAGCAAGTGAAGTATCAGAGATGTCAGTATTGGGATGTTTCCCCTTTAATGTTAGTGACCCAAAGAAGGCAAGCCAAGTTTTGTGTATGACACCAAACTAGGGGGACCAATCATACTGTTGCCAACCAGGCTGCCATCTGTAGGGTCCTAAACAGGCTTGGGAAACTTTATGAAATTCACCAAGTTAAAACACAAAATCTGGCATCTGGGTAGGAATAATCCCTTGCAGCAATACAAGCAAGGAACTGACTGGCTGGGGAGCAGCTCTGCTGAAAAGGCTGTGGGGTCTGGTTAGGCAGTGAGCTGAGCATGAGCCCACCACGTGTCCTGGCAGGAAAGGGGGCCAGCAACACCCTGGGCTTATGAATAGCAACACAGTCAGTAGGTCATCAGAAGGGATTATCCTGTTCTACATGTAACTTGTAGCCCACATCTAGAATATTGTGTCTGGTTTTGGACCCCCCAGTGCAATGATAAACTGGAGCAAGTTCAGTGAAGGGCCACCAAGGTGGCTGGGGGTGAGAGCACAGGCCGTGTGAGAACAGGCTGAGGCAACCACATTTTTTTCAGCCTGTGTAAGAGATGGCTTTGGGGGAACCTGACAGCAGCTTGCTGCTACTGATGAGTTTATCCAGAAGATGGAGTTAGGCCCTTCTTAGTGGGTGCGTGGTGGGAGATAAAGGACATAAAATGAGAGGTTAGGGCCATATATGAGGCAAAACTTTCAGTGTAAGGACAGAGGCTGTGCACTCTCTCCATCTCTGGCAATTTTCAAGATCCACTGGACAGAGCACTAAGTAACCTGGCCTGACCTAATGGCTGACTCTACTTTGAGCAGGTCCTTTCTTGTCCCTTCAGCATCTCAAAGGACTTTGGATAATCAGACAGTTGGAATATCATTTCCATCCTTGTCTGTTCCTTTGCTATTTGACCAGTGCTGTACGGTCTAGAAATAGACAAACCTACTGACCTTACAAGCTATGTACCAAAAACCTTCATGAATCTGACAACCCCAGAGACATCCCATAAGAATTGGACAAGACTACCTGGAATAGTTCACAGGTAAAGGAACACAGTGATCCCTGAGGATTATTCAGGAGCCTCCGTGTCAACATATAGCATAAGTCTGCTCCAAATCCTTTGCATGTGATTCAGAATGGCAGATGATGGACAAAGTGACCACACACAAACTAAATAATTATTGAAACTACTGAGAGCTCCATGTGGTGTGGTCACAGGAAGAAGCTGTATGTGAAAGAGGCAAATGGCTAAATTCCCTATGTTGGGTACAAGCAGTGAAGAAACGAAGTCCTGAACTTTCAAATGCTTTGAAGAGAGTCAAGAACTGCATTATGCTTGTACAACATAGTGCAGAGCCATCTTAAATGCTTCCAAATGACCAAATAATAGGAATGAAGGCACTGTAGCTGTACTGATATAGCTTTGCAGTTTCCAGTGCCCAAAGGGTCATCTCTGCATAACAAGGTATTTTGCAGTGTTCACACCCCAGTTTCTTTGGAGCTGGTTTAGAGCTCTCTCACATAATGCTCTGTTGTTCTGTAAGGACATGCTCTTAGAGAAAAGACTGGGACTTTGAAAAACATGTTTATTCAACGTATGGTGACAACATGTCTTTTAAAATCAAGAGTCTCAAAAGGACCAGCTGCCATATAACCTGTGTAATAGGCCTTTGGACACTGTTCAGACTATTGTCAATTTATCCTTATATTTGGTCTACTCAGATTCTGAGTACTTAGAAAATATAGTTTATGTAGATGGTGGTCCTTCAGAAAAAGGACTATTTTCTTCAGGTGACCAGTGTAATGGACCCTCCATCACAGATGGCCATAGTAAATAATAATAGTACTACTACTACTACTACTACCACTTCCTAGTGCCATTAGGATATTTACCTAATCTAATTTCCATCATGTTTTTTGTTTTTAGCGTAACTCACCATGATGTTTGTAGATTTAAGGATTAATTGGCAGAGCTGAAGATTCCTAATAACAAAAATTAGGAGCAGAGGTCTCACTTGAGTTCACTGGGAGCTAGGTTCCTAATTGTCTGCACGTTCTTCAACGTTTGTGATCCTTCTTGACAGCTCTGTGCAAGTAATGAGCGTACCATGTGAACATGTATTCCAAAACACTCTTTCACATTCTCCTTGGAATTGAAATGGTAGAAATTAAGGTGCAGGATATATACTTTGAGCAACTGGAATGCTCCTAGGGGACTGCATCCTTGTGTCACAAGGAGTGTTCTCAGCATGTGGCACAGTCAGCAAGAGAAAGACAGAAGGATTAAACTCTTTGCCTCTCTCCCACTAACACAATAACCACTCTTTTTGTCCCTGGTGTAACCGATGCATAAATACTCTAATATATTCTTTAGTTGCCAGGGGTGCCCTGAAAATTGTACCGTACCTGGGGATTGCTGAAATAGAAACCCTGGGGCTCAGAATATTCCCATCAGGATTTTGCTCACAAGTGGGTAACAAAAGGAAGATCTTCATCCCTTTTTTACTCTCATAGTATCTCAGAGAGAAAAAAAGGCTGACCATTTATTCAGAGTGCTAGAAAAAGAGTTATGATGGCTGATGAGGAGGATAAGCTATTCTGTCTCAATAACTTCCAAATCTAATTGGTGGGAATTTAGTAGTATGGCTTATGGCACACAGGAAAAAATATAATCATAACAATTGTGATAGTAATAAAACTGATCCTAAGATGTAGACAGTGGGAACAAGCAGTTATTAAACCATTCTCAAGGACTGTTGATTTACGTGCTGCAATGCTGTTGTATAAAGAATGCAGAGCAGATGAGCCAGTTGCCCGAAACACGTGTGCATTTGCTCAACAGCTTCGTGAAAAATAGCACTCACTTGAGCCTCCTTGTAACCTGTTTGAATGAATGCAAGTAGCAAAAGCAGGACTGTGGCATCTAAGTGAACTTGCGAAGGAACATTGGGAACACTGTTTTGATTTTCTCCTCAGGCAGAGAATGCGTGGGTTTGAACATTTTCTGTTGTGTGATCTCACATTAAAAATAGTAAGAGGTGGGGTGATTCTTACTGTATTGGTGGGTACTGCACACAATACACAGGCTTAGGGTAGAAAGTTGATTAAAAATGTGGTATCCGATTGCCTGGAGATCTCTGTCCCAGTTATCAGGGAAAGTTACTTACTATCTGAGTCCTCCTAGCATATTCCTGCTGTCGCTACCTTCCTGGAGGTGAGTGACAGCATGAGGTACCAGCATTTTAGCTATAAACACATATCTGGTGAGGATTTTTGTGATGGGAAAATCCTTCCCTGGCAGAAGTTCCTTCCTATGACATTTCCAACAGAAAAGGACCACCAACCAGCCTTTAACGTACTTCCCAGTTGCATTGCTTTGTTCTGAAGAGACCATCCACTGGCATACCTGAACTGCATGAGTCTAAGATGGTAAAGATGAAAAATCAAAGAACAGCAGCTGTAGAAAAGCTCTGAATAAGCAGTTGTGAAAAAAAACCAACAAACAAACAACAACCCATGCCCCAACCAAGAAACACCAAACCCCTTGTAATTTCAGAGTGTTTGAAGGCTGTGGTGGGCTGGTCCTGGCTGACAGCCAAACTCCCACCCAGCCACTCACTCACCCCTCGTCACTCCCAGCAGGACAAGGGAGAAGACAAGAGAATAAAGTTCCGCTGGAAGGGACCTACAAGGACCATCTAGTACAACTGTCTGAGCAATTAAGCGCTGACCAAAAGTTAAAGCATATTATAAGGGCATTGTCCAAATGCCTCTTAAACACTGACAGGGTTGGGGCATTGACGACCTCTCTAGGAAGCCTGTTACAGTGTTTGACCATCCTCTCTGTAAAGAAATGTTTCCTAATGTCAAGCCCGAACCTTCCCTGACACAGCTTTGAGCCATTCCCATGCATGCTGTCACTGGATACAAGGAAGAAGAGGCCAGCAGCTCCCTCTCCACCTCCCCTCCTCAGGCAGCTGTAGAGAGAGCAATGTGGTTGCCTCTCAGCCTCCTTCTCTCTAAACCAGACAAACCCGGAGTCCTCTGCTGCTCCTCATAGGGGATGCCTTCCAGCCTTTAGCTACCAAGATGCACTCAAGATAAAGACGGGGGACCACTTAGCCATTACTGTTGTGGGCAAAACAGACTCAGCTGGGGAAATCAAAATTTATTTATGATTAAAAGAAATATTTAATTACTGAGTTAGGTAGTGGGAAACAAAAAGACAAACATTTTAACACATTGGGAAAACCTCTGCCCTCTCGCAGGCTCAGCTTCATTCCAGGCTCCTTTCTTCTCTCTTCATTGCTGCTGCAGATTATGCTCAGTTCCTTCAGCCAGGCCATGGGCCAGGAAAGTTGGACTGTTGGTTACAGTCAGTACATAGCAGTTCCCCTCTGCGTTTGTTTCTTCTCAGACTTTTCCTCTCCTCTAGCATGGGCTCTCCACAGGACAAAGTTCCTTCAGGAAGATCTACCTGCTCTGGTACAAGTCTGCTATGGCCTGCATGGCAAAACCTGCTCCACCATAGAACTCCTTCTCCTCTGACCTTGGCGTTCTCTCTGCTGTTATTCACTTTTCTCCCTCCTCTTCTGCCTGTCCTTAAATATGTTTTCATGGAGATGCTGGTAGTTTCAGTGACAGGCTCAGCTGTGTCCTGTAATGTGTCTGTTTGAGCTGGCTGGAAATGGCATGGCTGTGTCTGGCATATAGCAGACCCTGATCTCTTCTCAAAGAAGCCACCCTTACAGTCCCCTGCTGCCAGCACCTGGCCATCTACACCCAATGCATAGGCAAAAAAAAAAGAAAAAAAAGTCAACAGGACCTCAAAGTCCAGTGCCTGAATAGATAATTGTCAAGCCTCATTGTGATAGCAGGTTCACGGTGCAAAAGTCACCTTGATGTCACTTGATCTTCTCATGGTAGTAAACAGCACATAGTTCTGTTTGTAGCTTTGGGCCCTGGGTTATTCTAATTTGTGCACCCTCTCAGCCAAGACAGCAGAGTGCTAAAACAAAAAGATCTCTAAATGTAACGCATACTGTTAATCATTGTCTTGTATTCTCCAGTTGCAGTATAAACTTCTAATTGTGCATCTGTTCTGTTGCCCCAAGACAGAATTTATTTGTGATACAAAAAACATGCATGCAAGTATAGGTAATGTAGGAAGCTCCATCTTCAAGCTGGCTGTTGGCTAGAGAGGCTACTTTTGGCATTTTGTTCTGCAGGATCTGGTGGAAGAGTGCATGGGGAGAAAGGAAAGATCAGTTGTGATGTATCAGGCTACTTTGCCAGAGTGTTTGGCAGTGTATTTAGCAAAGAAGCATTTACCATCTGTTTAGCTTTGGAAGGTGGAGAAAAATAATCTCCTGAAGGTTTTGCCCTTGTAAATATTTTAAAGCCCTTCAAAAACTCTTCACACCCAGCCGTATTCTAAGTATCTAGCTGATACCAGCTACCCAACATTATCAGGGATAGATTGTAAGCACTTTGTGTCCTCTCAGGTCTTGTCGCAGTTTGGATGCTTTATTAAGCTTGCCATACGTACCCTTCTGAAGTGTCATTCTGGAACAGGGTTGATGTCGGTTTTGTCAATGAGAACTGCTTTGCCAAATGGTCGTCTTTTAGGGTCCAGTTGTCTACAAGAGAACGCTTCATTGGAGCTAAGAGCAGTGCAGCCTCTTCTAAGGGATTCAGTGTCTCGTGAGTCTTGATTCTTCTTCTTTTTCCAAATTTTCTCCAATTTCAGTTCTGTATAAAGGATTAAAATGCAGAAGCTTTCTTGTATCTTTCATAGTTATTACTATCTGGGTGAGTTAACTGAATATCCCAAATATAGCTGTTGCTAAAAATGTGCCTAAATTCCAGTTTTTGTCAGTTTAGGTGTTTTCCCCTTGATTACAGATAGAAATGAAATGCAGTTTACACCTTTTGCAGTTGTATTTATTTTGGGGAATTTTAAACTGACCCATCTGTCATCTTCCATTTTACTGCTATTACTGTGTAATGCTTGGCAATCAATCAGCTGTCAGCAAAAGAACTGCTTCAGTCTCTTTTTTTCCTTAGAGCTATGCAAAGCAACAAGAGCTTCTCAGTGTCAAACTTGGGCAGCTTGAGAATTCATCTCGGCTATATTTACTCACAGATTAGACAGTAGTAGTAGCATTGTGCAGAAGGCAATTCATTAGATGTCTTTTTCGTGATAGGAGAAATCACTCATTAGAGGTGCTCATTTCTCTTCTATGGATGAGAAATGGATTTCTAAAAGTATTATCAGCTACAGGTTCAGCTCTTCAGTACCTGAGGTTGGGTGAAATGAATCCCATGCTTGGAAACTTCTCTCTTCTCACCTTTGAGAAGCTGAATCCAAAACGGCACAAGCTACAATTGCACAGCAGGTTGTATAGCAGAATCTGAAGAGAGAAACAGTGAAGGCAGGAATGATGAAAGAGAAGCAGAATGGGGAAAAGAAATGAAAAGACATAATGGGAGCGTGGGGAGAAAGAAAACAAATGGAAATGGAAGGTGATTTTGTGCTATATTTAGGAAAATAGAAAAAAGGGAAAGATTTTTAAGAACAGAAGTGAATAGTTCATTTGTTCTAGAAACTTCTGAGATGCAGTAATTATTTCCAAAATAAAATGCTTAGAGGGAAAAAATTTAAAACCATAAAGCCTTTAGAATCTTGGGTCTTAATTCTTAGCTTGCAGAGTGGCTGCTTTACAGGAACTTGTTCTTTAATATAATTCAAGCTAATGAGATTGCACCAAGTGTAACTTGAAGTAGGATTTAGTTTATTACTTCCCTAGTTATTGGCTAAGAAAATTGAATGTGGGGAAAGAATCACATCTATAATTATTCTTGTGACTTATATCACAAATTGCCAATTAAAAGCGTGGCAGGGGAACAAAACACGTTTCCTTTCATTCCCAAACATGCCCATTCTACTTATGTTCAGAGACTCAAACAATACAAAGCAATTTCTTCCTGTTGGTGGCACTGCATAGGATGTAAATCAAGATGGAATTTGGCGTTTACTGATCTTCAGCTTCTGTCACAGGCTATAGTTAGTGTGGATACGCACAGCATGGCTTATAAATAGATGGCTGGGTGCAGACAGCTGTGGAGTTGTGACAGTATGAAGTTCTGCACAGTCTAACCATGAGTATTTACTCATCTTCTCTCATGACTTTAGCAGTCTGTGAGCTCTGTGCTGCTGCTATTGCAGTGCTAATGATACTCCAATAAAAAACTAATTCATGTGTAAGATGAAGCCACAGCAATGACAAATCACTGCTGACATCCACCAGGGCAAGGCAGAAAAAGGCTATTGTTTAAAAAAGCAGTAGAGAAACAAATGGTAATTTCACTTTAAAGCCTCACTTATAAAGTTCAGTAACACTACTACTTCTAAGACCAAGTGTACTGTTTAATCAGCTAAAATCCAGACTGGTTGTATATTTACCTCCTTAGTATAGCATCTGCCCCCTCGCAGTCATGAATAATTATTTTTTTTCCTATATTTCTCTGTAAGTTAGCTTAGTACTAGTATTCCTGTACTAAGTATGGGAAAATGGGACAGAGAAAAGACTGCTTCCAAGGCCATATGAAGAAAGATAATACATGATTTAATTCAACTATCCCCAGCGAGTAACCAAGGACAGAAATCTGCATTCTTGTGGTGGTTGATAGAAATGTGAAAGTCAGCATGGAGTTTCTCAACAAGAGTGTAAATCAGAAAACTTTTTTTTTTTTTGATCACCTGGTCTCAATGTAGAGCTAATCTGAGTAACTTAATTGTGAACAGTATAAATAACCTTAGTGACTCCAATCACCAGACAGTTTTTCTGCATTAGAGTAGCCTGAGTTGAGTCCTTTAATTTGGTTGTCATGTTGCCTTTATACTGAGAAGCCATTTTCCATTTTCTTTTTTATGCAAACCACTATTTTAGTTTGAAAGAGACAATAGCTGTTTAACTAGGATTCTCCCACTCTTACAGACAGATGGTGGGACCCAGTTCCCACAGGTCCAAGGGCATCCCCTGTTCCAGCAGACCTTTTCTGTGCAATAATGATATATATCTTAGTTTACCATAGGGCTCCCCTCTTGTCAAGACCTCTTGATAAAGCATCTTCAGCCCTGCAGAGATAGGGGAAGTAGTAGATAAAGGTGGTCGTTACCCTTGTTTTCTCTCAGGACTATCCTGTTTGCCAAATAGTCAGTTTACAGGTTGCAACATTAACACTGAAGATATGAAAGTCCCTCTTTTGTACATACCAGAAGACATACAGCTTGGAGTCTATCAGGTTCAGCCTTAGTTTACAACAGGAACATTTACTCCTCTACCCCACAACAAAAATCTTTTCTTCCTCAAATGCCTGCAGAAACCAGCAAAATGGGATCTGTACCTGTCAGTTCTTTCTTTCTACCCAGACTTGAGTGACATCAAAACTTGACCAATATTCTCTGTGTTACAATGTGTCTGCACTGGTAGTATTTAAAAGCTGTAGTTTGGATTTTGCTCTACTACCTGTCCATCTGCTCTGGAATCAGTGCTATATGTTCTCTACTATATTCAGTTAATATCTAATAGCTGTTTACAGATATTGTATTGCTAGCTTTGTGAGTTGTGCAGTGGTTTCCGTGCATAAGCATGGGCATAGTTTATTTATGGGAAGTGGCTGATTTCTAAATCAGTACATTATCAGTCGTGGGGAATTTATGGTTTTCTGCAGGTGAAGGATGTTATTAACTAGGTATACAGTGTAAGACATTTTACACCTGCTGTAGATCTGGGGACATACTTTGGACAGTCTGAATTCACTCTGAACAAGCCTCACCACTATTGACTGCACTGATTTTTTTCTTCTGTAAATTGAATAACTTATGTAGGGTTATGAAATCTGCTAATGCCATTTTTCAATATATGCCACCTGAACCATGGCTGCTATCTGTGATCTATAGCCTCTAGAGGCTTCTGGACAACTTCTAAATTATGACTGTTACTCCTTTAGATTGTGGACTAATCCACACCAATTTCAAGGCCTTTTTCTGAGACCGTATAGCCAGTTTAGTGTCCATCATTGCATACTTGCCACTGAGGTTTCTTTTAAAATGGTTTTAATTTGCCGAGGGGTCGCCAGCCACTCAGCATCATGAGCTACCTTTCTGCAGTCAGTTTCACTGGATAATTTTGTCTCTGTACTAAATGATCCTGTCTCACTTTACTCCAGGACTGCTTGATAGTATGTTGAACATCACAGATCAAAGCATGGGTGCCATTGATGACCTCCTGCATTTTTAAAACTAACCATGTATTTCTATCCTTTCTCAAAGATTAGGATTATCATTTAATAAACTCTTAATCTAGGAAGGACTGTTATCCCATAAAAACATAGTGTCTTTAAGAGCACTCAGTGAGGGACCTTCTCGGGGCATTGTAGGGAGTGCTTATAAACCATGCTAATCAAACCATCTTTATTTAGATGCGTGCTGACTCCTTCATAGAACTCTAGTTTTTTCTTATATAATGCTACTTTCTGTAAAGGATTTTGCTTTTCCCCAGTGCATTGTCTTTGGGTCTACTGAACTGATTCTTCATTATAATTTCCATCAACTTGCCTAATGTGGAAGTCAGACTTCCTGGATGAACTGGTTTTCCAGATTACACACCAAGCTCTTTTTCAAGATGGGTGTCCATCTGTGAATGGCTCCTTCCCTTTCGGTTAATTAAACTGGTTCATGGTTAACAAAGTGTGGTTAACCTTATCCACACATCAGTTTATCTTGTTTACTATTGAGCAGTGTACAGGGAAATGAGCTCAGAAGGCTCATTAGCATTAAAGGAGGAACTTAAAATTATAATATATTCTGGTTCAGTTCTGTAGTCTTGTCATATTTCCCCTTGGAGTAAATCAGAAGTGTATGCAGCCACTTTTGCCCAGATGCTGCCCTTTGTTATTAATTTATTTTGCAATCTGGTTTTCATTATTTTGGCAGAGATAACATGCTATTCTCAGCTGCCTGTTTAGGAATCCTTTGTGCAAACTCTAACACGTCTTTGGTGCGTTTTTCTTTTTCTCTACCTCCTTATTGATCCCTTAGCTTTTCCACTGTTTCAGTGGATCATGCTTTTTTGTGTCTGTATTCCCAGAGATGGGAAAGTGCAGGTAATGCCTGAGAATATAAGTAATCCCCTTTATTGTCTTCTCTGTTCTTGTTCGTTTAAACTGAGGAACAGCTTGAAAATGAATACATTTGAGAGTCACTACCAGTTTCTAAGATTCAAACCTGACTACTAAAATGGACCCAAAGCAAAAATTCAGGCTAGAACTTCAAAGTTGTTTGTCGTTGGGCCAAAATACAGCTGCAACCTAAATCTAAAACAGATATGATGAAGTTAAGCTAGAGATTTTCATGTTTAGGATTTATACCTGCAAGTTGAAAGCAAGGTGCAGTGTGTTGCTGTGCTTTTTCATATGGCTAGCATCTCAGTTATTGCTTTCCTCCCAGATTCTCCTGTACCTGAGGAAGGAAGCTTTGCATGTTCCATCCCACCAGCTGAACTATGGGAGTGAAAACACTCAGCTGGGAATGCTGAGTGGGGCTGAGCACCTGCAAAATGGCATCAGCTGAATCAAGGGGATGTCTAGCTCTATCCCAAAATACACTCTGTTCAAAGCTGAGGGCTTATCTTCGCTCTCACTTGCACCAGTCTGAACTGGCAGAGCTTTCACTGAAGCTATATGGGGAGCTATATGACAGCCAGGACCTGAGAAATTGTGTGCTGTACACAGCAGCTGCCAAAGACAGCTAAGCCTCTAGTCTGTTTCAGTGCAACAACAGCAAACTCAATAAGCAGAAAAAAAATCTGTATTAAATCTTAACAAGAAAAATAACTGTTATTGTAAAGCCTAAAGCTTTGCATTGCTTTAAAAACAGGATGCACAGGTGTAAAAACCTGTTTTCCTCTATGCATTAGCGCCATTTTATGTATGTAAAAATACAGCTTTCATGACAGCAGTTCATTTATTTCATGCAATAAATTATCCTCCTGATATGATGCAACCAGAACTAATTACTTTTCCATGGGATACAATCAATATTTGCAAGTCAGTACTGCTAAATCTTTCCTCCCAGAAATGGTAATGTGGAAGCAGATCATAAAACACACCAGAGAATCTTTCCTCAAGAGAAAATAAAGCTTTGTGAAAAACAGAACATTTTTTTCTGGTCTATGGTGAATGATAGTCTTTAGGTGAAAATAAATTGCAGGCTGGGCCACTTCAGGCTTCAGATACTACATTCCTGGAGAACTGATGCATTTCAAGTACATCTTGTTTCCAGAAGGCAAAACATGGTAAACTATTTGAAACAGGCCAGCACCTTTGAAAATCATGTGTCACTTCTGAAAATGTATAGCCTTGGTTTTAAACTTTGGAAAAAAAACAACAACAGGAGAATCTGCCGAGTTGTCTCACAGAAAGATTGTTCAGAGTCTAATGCACACAGAACATCATTAGTCACTGGACAGCCTTTTGCCAGAAAAAGGCAAAAAAGCTTCTAGACCTCTAAGAAGTGATGATTCTGCCTACTGTGTTGTAGCGAGCCTCTCCTGCACCCCTGCAGGTGCATCTATGCACAGAATATCAGACACAATGAAAATCTTTCCTGACATTTATCTTCCCAGGAAACAACTAAAGGTGCGCTGTGAAGAGAAGGCCATAGGAGCACTGATTTTTAGTAATGTCTGCAAACAAAATGGAAGCATGTAATAGAGCTTATGATTGGTGTAGTGGAGATATTGTTGCCCATCATTTGAAAGACTGAAACCTGCTTCTGTATGGGCAGCACATTACGCTCTGTACCTTCTGTCTCACAGAGATTGAGGCCTTACTCTGTAACAGCTAAGACAGTCTCTCGTCTAGGTTCAGGGAACAGATGCCGTAGTCACTTGACTCTAATACGCAGAGCTCTGTTACCAGTGAAAAAAATAAATGGAATCAATAAAGGATCCTTAGTTCTTTCTAATGTTATGAAGGGCTATAAGAAGATTATAAGGCATTGCTACATACAGCACAGTTGCATCATCTCTTCATTTCCCTTTTGAAAAAGAGATGCTTTTCTCTAGCAACCTTTCAATTCAATCAATGAATTGTTACAAATAGTGTATCTTAATCCTGCAGTGGATATAATCAATCAGAAAGTACAGAGAAAGCAAAGTCGTGCCAGCCTATTTAAAAAAATGTACCAGCAACAATATTGAAAAAAGTATTTAATTGAATCCTGAATTTCCTGTATCAATAGAGACAGCTACAATGCAGTACCATCGATCAACCTGTAATCCAGAATGAGGAAGAAATTTACTACATGGCCTTCTCTTCCCGGCCCATTAATTTCACAAACTATCATCAACTGTTTATGGCAGCCTAATGTCAACAGGCATCTTGTACAAGACAACAAAGCAAATGGTCAAATATCAATGAAGATTAGGGCAAGGACATGCATGGCTTAGTGTTTACAAACATCTCATCAAGGCATATTTAAAAAAAAAAAAAAGCTAACCTCCACATTTTCAAAGAACACACCAATAAAGACATACACAACATCGTGGCTCTTGATGTCAGTGATCCCTTCCCAAGATAAAACCTCAGCTTTAAACACCTCATTAAAAACAGTGTCATTTAGAGGAGTTGGAAAGGATTGAGCCAAATGGATCAAAGCCATTAAGCAGTAAATGCTGGCATATATTGTCTTTCCTTTTCAGATGCTGAGATCTGCATGCCAAATCATATTATTTTGGCATTAGATTTTAGCTTTTGTATCTTCAAATCTACCTGTGTAAAAAGGGACTGGATTTTCTAGTCTTCTATGTGGTCCTGACTATCTTAGATCAAGCTGTTTAGAAATAAGCCAGAAAAATCCTGACAGACTTCTCTGCAGAACAGATCTTTATGTGTATTATAATGACAAAGAGGCTTGCTGTAAGTCTGGGCACTCACCTTGCTAGGGTGTGTTCTGAGTGTGTGTTGGTGTGCAAGTGTGCACAAAATGGCATTGTTATACAGAGCTTACTGTAAAACTGAGGCCTAAGGTCCAAGTTCTCCTGTCTGATAAGTCATACATTAGTACTCAATTAATGAGCACGCGTAGGCATAAATAAGAAGTCAGGGTACTATTATTGTATTTAAAATGAAAAACGTTAAAAAGAGGGACAGTACTTATTTCAGTAGAGAAAAATATTGGAGAATTCTAAAACATTCACAGTAGCAAGCTATCCCCAAGGAACAAAGTTGCTTAACAAATTCTGTAGCAGTTCTTTTTCACCTTTGTACCTTGTGGTCCTCTAAACACTTTACAGAAGTGATGTGGAATTGTTTACGTTTCCTATGTGTAGTTTACTTCAGAAAACCTAGGGGTTTGCTTTCCTTTTCTCTTCGTGACTTAACCTTTGGTCATCATTGTCTGCCATACCTGTAATTCTCTATTTTTCTACTGAATCTTTTTGGGGAGTGAGGTAATCAAAACTAAATACTGCATTAAAATATGGGGACAACACAGATTTATACTGTGGTATGTAATGCTGTTTTCTATTTTCTTCGTTCCTTTCTAAATAATTCCTCATATGCTACTTGCTTTTTAAACACCAAAGAGATTTTTTAAGAAGTTTAGTGTTTTCCACCATTTCTTCAAAATATCTAGAGTTCATCCGGTGGAATTATAAAAGTAGCAAATTTAAACCAGCTTAGAGCAAGAAGTTTTTAATATATCAAGTAGTTAGCACTGTTTAACTCGATGTTCCAAGATGTCAGAGAAGCTATAAATATGAACAGATTCTCATAGAGCACAGAACTTTGGTGACTGTTGAAGAATATAGGATGCAAATTTGTCTCAGAACATTCCTGAACTTCTGATTGTTGGAATTTGGGAGGGTGTTATAGGTGAAAGACTTGTACTTATTCCCAAGCAGCTGCTACCAGCCACAATCAGAGAAAGAATATGGAACTCACCAGATCTGTGGAGCAATCTAGTGTACCTGTTCTTATAGACAGCACATTGGACAATTTTCAAGAGCTGGGATTTTTTTTGTTGTGGGTTTTTTTTTGTCATTCAGAATTTGAGAGAACTAAAGGAGGCAATGGAAATGGAGGAGACAATGCCCTTAACCATGCAGCATGGTATAAAACTTCTAGGGACATGTACAAAGGTAATTGAAAACTCAGTTGGTTTGGATAGAGTTTCCAGCAACTAGAGAACGGAACCTGCATTTGCTTACAGATAAAAGGCCATATGATGTTCCCAAGGGAGAACGTGCTGGCACTGTGACCTTTTTTTCTATTCATGAGGGAGGGGAAGCTGCAGTCCTGACTGAAAAATTGATGGTGTTGTCCACAACGTGCTTAAAGTAACTGAGGACGCAGTCAATACATCACTTCCCTTCAGCAGCCCCCACCACCTGTAGGGTCACCAGAATTCACCTGTAAGTTGTAACAGTTGTCTCTGGTAGGATTCCAAATGGAAACATGGCAGTTGTGACATAAAATATCCTCAAGGAGAGAAGGGTTCCAACCAGGACAAAGTACTTCTTTCTTCAAAGTTTAAGCTAGGATAATTTTTACCTTTTTGATTGGGTCATTATTCAAAGAGCAGAAAGATAATATCTAAGTAAGAAATAATTTTAATAAAAAAAAAAAAGGAGGGGGGAATGCCAAGCACGAATGTTACAATGAAATTTCCCCCAGAAGGGGAATTCCCCCAAAGTCTCAGCACCCTATGAGTTCTTATGTTCTGCTGAATAAGATCACTTCTATTTCTGCCAGCCAGATTCCAGATTTTCTGGAATTAAGGGTTATTTTTGTGTCAGCTGGGGTGTCACTGGAGGAGTGATGTAGAAAAGCAAAGTGTGAATGTTGATAAGCTTTTTGCATTTCATTCCCTTTCAGTAGAAAACTCCTGTGAAATCTGGAGGTCAAGTCAAAATAACAAGTTTCTGAAAGAAGCACGAGGGGTTATGTGCAGCAAACCCTGACAATCTGTGCTATAATCCAACATATCATGAGCAAGTAGTGCAAATAGAGAAAATACATTACAGACGATACAACAGAGTTCATACAGCAACTCCACAGCCATTATACAGCTCTGTATTTTAAAGTCTGCATAACTTACAAAAAGATCTTTCTCAAGGACAAGACTTTCTGTGGTCTGGGGGCTTAATTTTCTGTGGAATGTGTGAACTAGAACCTACACCCATAAGGAAGCTGTGTTTTCTTCCATGAGAGCCCTTGGATAGTTCTCAGCAGAGTCACTGAGAACTGAATTGAGCCATAAGCCTCTAAACAGGCACTGGAGATTTACTTGTGTTAAGGCACTAAGTAAAAGACACTGTTTTCTTCCAGCTGACAAAATGTCCCTGCGGCAGGGAATGAGGAGAGGGTGCTGGCAGGGGATCAGCAGGGAAACTGTAAGCAGTGCAGGATCATCTCATCCCTGCAGTTTTACCCACTGTTGCAGTGGGTTTTTCTGTCAACAGCATGAGTTCCTGCCTAGGAAAACCCAGGACACTAACACCTACACAGGTTTTTGGTGGGCTTGTTGATTTCCTGAGGTGACCATCTTGCTCACTGAGTATGCAGTGTCTATCAAGTTACTCATCCATTCTCTCAGGTGCCTCAGTCACCTGCTCCTCTGGAGACAAGATGAATCTAGCTGTACAGAGCCATGCTTTCAGAATGCTTACAGATCAGAATGAATGATCAAAACCAGCAGCAAAATAAATGGATTGTAGTAAAAGTACATAGGCCTTGCAGGTTGTTTGCAGCTTGGAAATTGCTTCTATTTCAAAGCATATTCTCAACCCATTCATTTTTATTATATGTTCCCACCTGCTTGGTTTGTTCAGCTTAAAATAAAATAAAAAAGGAGTAGAAATAAACAATGTTAGCAACACTGTAGATATTTCTGCTGGGTAAGTCTAATAGGAATCATGTTTGCAGCTTTCCCCATAACCAAAGCAATCTATTCGATAGTGGTGTTATCAGCAGTTAGGGGGAGTGATACCTCTGCCAAATGCCTGTGGGTTTTTTTAATATTTAAACAGACTGTGGATTCCAAAGAAATGAAATTGAACTGTATCTGGACCCAGGGTACATACACAGGTACTGGGACTGGCACTTAACCTGTGTGGAGTGTCTGCACTTCCGTAAGGATTTGGACTTGGCCATGAGAGTTGCTTGCCAAGCACATGAGTGTAAGTGAAAAGAAAGCAGTTCTTTGATCTGTTTCAAGGGCCAGCACAGGATCTGCTGCCTGAAAGCCCTTTTTTTGTTTCTGAGGCTGGTTATTTTTGTGAAAGTTTGGAAACCTGTAGTGTTTCAGGAGTGTCTGTTTCCTGCTGAGAGACCGCTAACAAACTACCCAAAGTAGAAATGATTGGAATTCCTGAGGTGTTTCTGTTTTTCTGGACGAATACTGAAGTGGGCCTAATCCTGCATGCATTGTTGGTACAAGCAGACCCGTTGATGCAAACAGAGTAAGTGCAGGAGCAGGGGTGAGCAGAGGTTGGAGCCTGTGGTACATGTCTGAGACTTCAAGTCAGAGAAGGAAAGCAGAAATTTCAGGGGTATGAGAATATATAAAAGCATGTGGGAATGGCAAGAACACAGTCATGTGTCAAAGACTCTGGCTTAGAATATCCTCCCTCTTCCCTGTCCCTGGACTTGGCATCATGCCTTTAAGGAATCTGGTTTAGTAAAGATTTAAACAAAGTTGTTGCATGTTTGATGATAATCCCTGGAATTAACACCAACAGAATTTGCTGGAGTCAGACTATCTTTATAAATATTTCTATGCTTTCTTAAAGAATTCTGGAGGGGAGCTGTCACAACCCTACTGAGTCCCAGCATCACCTAAAATTCCAGAGTGAAAGTATTCTTGTGACATAGAGTTTTCCTCAATGGATTATTTTTCTCCCTTTTTTTATTCTTGCTTTGATATTTTTCCAGACTGTCAGATTCAGATTTGAAGGACATTCTCTTTTCCCATCATGTCCTACTTCCCTTGAAGAGTGCTTTTTGTCACTATTTATTCCAACCAGCAACAAAACCAAAAATCTGCATGGGTTACATCACCTGAGTGGGAACTTCTAAATCGTTCCTGTGATCTCTATTGTGTAGACCAAGCAACACACTCTGCTAGGGCCTCTGAAATTCCCTCATATTGAAGCAGAAGCTCTGTCCTGAGAAATTCAGGCTTACAGAAGAATGCTAGCGTCTATCCTGCCAGATAAAAAGCTAGTGATTGAAACTGTGGAATTTTGGGGTTGTAAGCTCTTTTCTTGCCAACTTTGTTTTCTTTATTCAGCTTGTTTGACAGAAGAACAAACACACGGACTGTTTCTGGTGACAGTCCAAAACCACAAGACAGGTCGCAGAGGGAGTTTTTGTTCTTCCAAAATGCCTACTGAAGGTATGGGCAATCCTTCAGCAAGGTGATTTCATCAGTAATTAGTTACTGTTATTAATCTCCGTTAAGAACATAATTTCCAAAGAGATCCATTGGTGATAAATCTCCACTGACTGCAAAGAGAGTAGAGTGCTAGTTCTCTTGAAAAGCTTGACCTAATCTAGGAGATTAAAAATGGTCAAATTATCAATTTGATGCTGTCTTCTGAAAAGCTAATTTCAATAAGATTAAACTATTGCTGCAGAAGAGACCTCCATTATGACAGGACATATGTTCACATACAGATACACGTGTGCTCTGCATTCCTAAGCTGCAGTTGCCTACAAAACAGGAATGGCTCTAGTGCGAGTGCAGTCCAGGCAGTGACTTAGGGAGGAATGGGACTATGTTCTCATATGGAAAAGGCAACCAGAGATGTAGGATAAGAATAGCTATGGGATGAGAAACATGGAGAAAAAATGTGGTAGTAAGCATCTCGGAGAAACTGCAAAGGCAGTAGGGAACAGATGGTTAATACAAGGTCTCAAAGCTGGAAGTCAAGGCAGAAATTGTCCTAGATTCCCCCCTTTGAGTCTCTTTTTCTGGAGAAAAAAAGGACTGAAATCTTGTAAGTTTTAGATTAAAGAACATCCCAAGATTCAACCCGTAGGTCCTGAGGTGTACCCTAGAGAAGGAGGTTTCCTTCACTGTATAATTATAGCTGGTAGGTGGCCTGCTGTACTGTCTGGCCATGGAGGCACCACAGGCATTGCATACTGCTGAATGTTCTGATCAGGGTCTCTTGTGCACCGTGTTGAGTACATGTGTACTCAGTGGCAGGAGGGAAAGGGCCTTCTCCACATCGTGCCAGACGTGAGCTAGAAATTGGTCACAGACTCACAGAATGTCTGAGGTTGGCAAGAGACCTCTGGAAGTCATCTACTCCAACACTGCTGCTCAAACCAGGGTCAGCTAGAGCCATAGCCAGTCAGGTTTTGAATATCCCAAAGGATGGAGACTCCACAACCTCTATGGGCAACCTGTGACATGGTTTGATGATTCACAGCAAAAAAGTTTTTTCTTATGTTTAAGTTGAATTTCCTGTCTGTGTCAATGAGATAGGAGGCTCACTGGACTGATTTGTTTCTAAGTTAAACAGGTCCCTGCCCAGTGTAAAAGGCCAAGGTAATAATACCTGCCTATCAAATGACAAATTCCGTCTGAGATGGTGTAGCAAAGGGAAAAGCCATTTTTCCTCAAGGGTGCATGCTGTCATGATGGGCTTGACAAATATAAATCTTTTATAATAAATGAGATGTCCATACCCATTCTATTGAATGCTATGTGGCACTTGTGAATTTAATCATTTTCACCTGCTATTTAGTGATTTTCACCTTGTGGAAGATCTAATTTTGCTGTGCTGTTGTTGAAATCATGATGTAAACAAAGCCAATTAGTCACTATACAATAACTGTTCTGCTCTACGATGGACATAGATCTCTAAATGGCATGTGAATTGAAAGATTTACAGTCAGATTATTTTTCAGTGGTTTGAAAACAACTAAGGTAGGATTAAGTCAGTTCTCTGAGCCTATGGATACTGTTTTT
Source organism: Falco cherrug (assembly GCF_023634085.1). Lineage (NCBI taxonomy): Eukaryota > Metazoa > Chordata > Aves > Falconiformes > Falconidae > Falco > Falco cherrug. The sequence continues at coordinate 98,210,364 of NC_073700.1, forward strand.
GTGAATTAATTGTCATATCCTTAATACAAACTGATCAACATTTGACTTCTCAGTGATCAGTTTCACTTAACATCTTCCTAAATAGTACTGTTTTACACAGAAGGAGATGAAAGTCTAGCTGTCATTTCTGGTAACAGATGTAAAGAAAGATTTAAAACATCATTAGTAACTGGATTTTTTTCCTTAGTAATTTTTTTTTTGAGCTCCCAGCTTTATAGCTTATGATTTGGGGTTTGGAGTTTTTTTCTGTTTGCTTCTCTGCCTTGTTAAATCTAATTTCTTAAACTACAGCATCTGTGTTTTCTGTGGTCTAGAGCTGAGTTAATCAAATTGCAATATTTTGACTTTTTTAAATTTTTATTTCTTTTCAGACTGGAAAGGGAAAAAAATGGTTATAAAACTACTAGTAAACACTAGTTTAAGATGGCCTAGCTGATCAAATATGTTGTTAAACCACTGAGACTGAATTAACTGGATGAGCAGCTGCTTTCTCTTAACAGGTGGAAAATGTCAGTTTCTATTAGGGAAAAGAGCAGGTATTTGCTTTCCATGGTGTGATGAATCTGGGAATCTCCAGGGTATAGAAATTGATGTAAATATTGTCCAAACTTCCTGTAGTCTTAGAAGTAGGATCTGAGATGTGACTGGGGACCATGTTCCAGTGCTGGCACTTCTTATGGCACCTTACCACAAACCTTACAAGAGTTCACCTTTTGTCTTAACTGAGAATTAAATCAGCATTCATTTAAAATGCTTTAAAGGTCTGGGACAGTGGATGAGAACTAAAGAAATGCGGGTGGCTTAAGGACCTCTTGAAAGCTTAGGAGCACAATGCAAAAAAACTTCATAACAGCATAAATGTGTATGTGCTGGTTTGGGTTTCAGTTATGTCATTATTTTGTCTCAGGCCTGATACGCATTTTTTTCAATGACTGCATTGTCAATAGCACTCTCTCTTGCAATGTTTCTAGCATTTTTTCATACCACATGGGTCCAGCTTTGGGCTTGCTTTCTGTTACCATTTTAGACTTCCCGCAGACCTCAGTGGGCACTGAATGAAATCCTTTCCTTCTAAATCCAGAAAGGGGGAGGAGGGAAGAGTCCAGGCCTCTAAGCACATAATAGATAACCTCCAACTGATGGCAATGGGAGCTGCATGTAGACATATCACAATTTGTATCAACAGACACATCATTGAAGGAAGAAAGATAATTCTGTCTCAGTTTCATTTTCTCTCACGGAGCAATTCAGGGTGCACATTAATTTACTCCACTATTTTTCTGGTTCTTACAGTTCCGAGTTTAGAACTGGCCTTGCCATGAAAAATGTTGGAGTTGCATTGTCCCACGGAACCAGGAGTAATTGTGCTGCCTCTGGTCTCCTGTGTGTGCAGAGAAGGCAGACAGTATTCCCTCATTGTCCGAGCCTATGGCCGCAAGGCTGCAAGTACTCTTCTTTCTTAAGATTTTAAGGCACTCTTAAGAATGCCTTTCTTAAATTCTCATACAGAACTGGTGCACATTGCTTAAAGGAAGACTGCATGTGGCTGTTAGTGTGTACACGTAAGACCTTACTGAAATTTTTAATCCTAAATATCTTTGAACAACCCAGCTGTTACAAGTAAAATATGCTAATTACATTTTACATATCTACCTCAATGTTTTTTGCTAGGTAATTAAGCTAAATAACTCTGAGCTAGAGTAAAATCTACTCAGTTCTGTTTGGTAATAGTAACAAGGGATTGTGTTCAATTAAAAATATCAGCAATTCCAGCTAGGAACAGGTCTTGTGAATTTACATAGCTTATGCTGCCATCCATATATGATGCCAGATCAGTCCTGGAAATGTGGTAGCTCTTAGTTTTAAATGTAACTGTTTGCTAAGACAGAGTCTATTTGCTTTATTGTGTCTGTGGTACATCAGCTCCGGAATTCAACTCACAGACATCTGTGAGACTGCTCACATTGCCAATTCCCATTTAAAGGTGAGTGCGTGCAGCAGACATTGGGTGTCAAGGACCAAACGGGAAACCAGGACGACTCGTTTGCAGTCTCTGACTGCTGTCAGTCATAGTGTGTGGAAAGCCACAAGACTGATCGCATGGGGCGAAAGCACTATATCCACACAGCCACTTCGCTGGTGAGAATAGTGTAAGACAGAATGAAGGAAGGAAAGCAAAGCAAGCTGTTGTAAAGCTGCACCCTTTGGTCATTTATAGAGTGACTGTATGCCCTGAGCACTATCTTGCTGCACAGCACTGAGCAATCATTTGCCCTTTGAATGTATTGAGTAACTGTCCATGTTTTGTAATGCTGTTAGGGTAATTGCCTGCCTGTGTAACAGTTTATTGAACATCTGCCTAGTGATATTTTATTGAATAATTGCTTGACGGATGTATTGTTTCACTCAATAGTTTTGTTATTTTGCTTGTATTTTCTGGAACTATTTGTAGGTCTGAATAGGGTGAGCTTTCTCAGGAGTGGGCAGTCTCCTGAGCCAGATTTCTTTAAGTTTGCTTATTTGTTCTTCCAGAGACTTCTTTATCCCAAAGCAACCTTCACAACCTTCATGGCCCTGCTTCTGACTCCACCGCTGTGTTGTATTTTTCTTCTTTTGAAAATATTTGGTTTGAATATTTTTCATGATTCTTCCCCCATTCACTCAAACATGCTGCACTTTCTTTTTCAATGAAGTCTGTGGTTGCAAAGAAATTGCACTCATCAGGACAGTTCGTTATTCTTCTTCTCTACTGTCTTAGCACCTGGACTCCTGTCTTTTCGGTCCAGTGCTTTATGGTGTAGAGCACTGACCACATGTACAGCTGATGTATTTCGTCACTGGTATTGAGGGAAATTCAGAGCTTTTTCCGTCATGTCTCAGGTGTGTGGCAGGTAGCATAACATGAAGCTTAGCAAGTGTTGCTGTTTCTGCTGCTGGGGTAGGGGCATCAGTCATCACTTCCCATTGATTTAAAGCAGGGAGCATTTCAAAAGGCGAATTGTGTTATAGAAAATATGCTTTTCAACATTACCTTTTGACAAAGCATAGTGTTTTCTGAAATACGCCAACTTTCACCTATGCAGCCCCGCATTGCTTCTTACTGTTCTTTTCTTTTCTTAGCATATCAGACAGAGAACCTGATTCATCAGCATGCCAAGACTTACTCTGCAAGACCAGAATGCAAAGGAACAATATAAGGATATTTATTCAGAGTTGTTAAAACCAGCTAGATACGATACAAGGCGACAGTGAACTGGGCCGACGATTTTGTGTTTGGGATCAGCAGTTCAGAGAGAGGTTTTGCTTGTTCTTTGAGCACTGAACAAGAGACATGGAGTAAAGGCAAGAGCTGTCATCCAGTGAAGTCATGTGCTGGGTGGGTGTTTAAGAGGTCTGTTATACTCACTGCTCTAAGTAAAGCAGTTTATGTGTTTGTGTTATTTGCCTAGAAAAATGCCCTCTTCAGTTTCAGTTGTGTATGTTCCTCTTTGTGGCTCCCTCTCCTTTCTGTTCCCTTTTAGCTGGTTGTGATGATTCAGTTCAGGGATAGTTCTGTTCAAGTGGCAAGAAATATACAGAGATGTTTACATACTTCTGGCAAAATAAGATCTGTAATAAACAGTACCATACTAAAGAGAAAATGGCCAATAATACATGGAGTGTTGATGGCGATAAGCAGGCTGTCTGCTGTCTGAAAGGTTATGTGCAGAAGTGTCCTGTGTTAAACTTCTTCTAAAGTGGGAGCACATTCTGTTCCAAACCTGAATGGATATATGGAGCAGAAAGAACAGAATCCCTGCCTTCCTTGGGATTTTTGTTTATTTTCCACTCTTCAGCTAATGCTGTCTCTTGTGCAGACGGTCTAAACCGGACCAGTTTCACCTCCGTGAATCTTGTTAAGAGCTATAGGTCCACTGTTGCTATGGTAACACAGCAACTATTTCACTTGGCCCAAGGCTTGGTGGCCCTGGGTATGATGATAAAAGAGAGCTGAGGCAAGCACTCCAAGGCTGGCTGGACAGGGCTGTCTGTACCTCTTGCCTTGCTTAAGTGCAGTCATAGTATGCACTGCTTTGTTGGTGTCCTACTCTAATGAGAATGGATGTAACCATCAAAAATGAAACAAGCTCCCTTTGTGGCAGAAAGTAGCAGAACACCTATAAAAAAATTTATAGAGACATACACCTATAGCAGCCAGGTAACATAAAGGAACCTGATATACTGCGAGACAGATACATCGATTTATCCCAAGAATAGCATAGCTAAAGGCAGGGGTCAGTTCTTTTGTGAACTGAAGTGGTTTATCTCTAGTGGAATCAAGAAATCTAACAGGGTTGGCATGGGCAGACCAGTCCAAAGGTTGCTGAAGGCCAGAAGGCAGAAAAAGAGATGAAGCACAAGTTGTGTACATTTCCTGGGAGACAGTCCCAAACAATTCTCTTTCATTCTCACCTGGAAAAACCTTTCCAATTAATGTTTTAAAAGTCCCACTGAAATGCTGCTGAATATTTTAGCAGGTGAGGTGATTCTCTTTTATGTTTTCCTGATAAATAATTTATTTTGCTCACATGGATTCATCAAGTGAGAGAGAATCCTGTATTTCTTGCACCTGTCTTAGTGCTTATGTAAGCTGCCCCAGCTTTAGCTGTTTTGTCAGCGGTGTGAAGGAGTAAATTCCCCAGAGCTCCTCTTCAGTACCATTGAAGTAAGAGCTGGGAAACTCCAATAGACCACTAAGTCTTGTTCTTCCAAATAGCAGCTTTAGAAACATCTGTGTTCATGGGACTTCAGCGACTGCCCATGGAATGTGCCAGCATAGCCTAGTCTTTTATTCTGACCTTATCAGGAAGTAAAGGAATCAACAGAGTACCAGAAAGTCCCTCTGACAAAATCCCACCATGTTTTTTCAGGTGAAATCCAACTTGTTTCTCCCAGAAAGTTTCAATTAACTTATATAGGTTCTATTTAAGATATTTAAACTGGATCTCCAATGAGAAGCTCTGGACACAAGCTGAAGAGACTAATGCTGGTGATGTCTTCTGGTCATGTTTTCCTGTGCTGCCTGCCAGTTCTCACTTTGGGAGAGCTTTGATGCAGTTACTAGTTGCCATGTGGAGGCTGCTCTGATCTTGACCATGCATGTCCATACAGTGCTTTGCTTCTGCATCCTTCCTTTTTTGTGTTGATAGATTTTCCCCAGTAACAGCTAGCCCTATGAAATGGTTGAAGTATTGCAATGCTTAATGTTTCAATATTAGGTGACTGCTGCCTACAGGAATCCACAGACCCAAGTCAGTCCTTTGAGTGCTTCTGTTTTATGCAGGGAAGAGTAGACACAAAAAAGGGTACTGTGCTTGAGCTACTAAATGTGCAGTCTGACCTGCCCAGTGGTGAGAGGAGTATGACTTAAGGCTCACCTTTTTGAGCAAAATAATCACCATTCCAGGGACCTGGTGGAAACAAGAAACCAAGAGAGGTGCCAAAGGACTTCAGGCAGTTATCAGATTTCAGAATGGGATTCTAAACAGGCAGCTGAGGAGCAAAAGAGGAGCAAAACCAAGCATAAACATCCTATTTGTCTCCTCTAAACCTCTGTTCTAGCCTTAAGGGGAGCCTGTTCAGCCACTCTGGATACCTGTCTCTAAACCCTCTGCTGTAGCTGGGACGATACAGTACTCATGCAGGAGAAGACCCAGCTGAGTTTCTTAGGACTCAAGCCCATATTTCTTATAATCAGGGGTCTGCCTTCCCCAAGTGACCCTTGGCACATATTCAGGTCTTTCTGCATAGTCTGTGCCATCCCAGCAAAAAATGCCTCAAAACTCAAGAAAACAAAAGCAAAAAAAGAACTAGAAATTTGCTAGAACACAAAACAAGATTCTTTTGACCTAAGACCTGCTTTTATCTAGCAACTGCTTCATGTTAAAAAACTGGTCTTGTTATAAAAGGAGGCAGGGACTTCTTTTACTTCATTTGAGTATAGATTGACGCTTCCTTTTGTGCTGTCTGGCCAGCTCATTGTCTTGAAATGTGGCCTTGAATCCCCTCAGGCAGGAGAAGGAATTAAATCTGTGTTTCCCAGGCTAGGGGAGAGTATAAGCTCTTCCATAAAAGAATTCTTCTTCATGTCCTCCCCACTCCCAGTATCTTAATGGGAAGTGGTGAGGTATGTCTTGTAGAAGGGGGCTGCCTAACTGTGCGTTGGACATGCTCCAAAGTTTTCTGCCCCTTCTGCCCCACCAGGGTATTTAGGCAGGAACATATCCAGTTTCTTCCTGAGTGACTTAGGTATGGGACTGTTCAGGCCTGGTAGAACCAAGGTTTCCCCACATGTGGGCAGGAGCAGGTCACGTTGCTGCCTGTTCTAGGAAATCCCAGTGGAGCATATGGACTTGTGTAGCTTGGCTAGCAACAAGATGGGAGAGGGGATCTCTGCTACGCTGCAGGAATTTAAGTTAAACGTGATGTTCAGGCAGGATTTGGGGCTGTATTTTACAAGGGACAGGACAGTAGACTTGCAGGTTTTAGTTACCTGTATGTTTTGTGTGTGTGTGTGTGTAAATGTTAAAGTCAAGAAAAAAAAGGGGAAATTAATATTTTGACACATTCCTCTGCCTAATACTCCAGCATCATCAGACACAGAGCACACAGTACACAGAGCACTGTTGGGGAGGCAGCTGCAAGGAAGCCTGATAAATGCTGTGATATATACAGTTTGTCAAAGTCTGATGCCCAGTTCTCTTTTAATGACATGAGCTAAGTTTCTCTCTCAGGCCGAGAAATCCCAAATGAAGAAAAAATTGGTTTAGAGTTTATGGATTTTAAAAATGGTTTGGTTTTGAAAATATTTTCATTTTTACAACAAATGCAATTTTGGATGATTTTTTAATACTTATTTTTTAGTCAGAACTACAGAAAAAAATGAAATCCTGATGTTGTTTCCCCCTGCCCAGGTCCCTGGAGGAAAATAATCTTATATCAAGAATGTCAAGTTTAGTCTAATGATTATGTTATATTGTAGTGTTAAATTTCATCTAGCGGAAGGTGAAAAAAAACCCTTCTGCTATTTGCTACTTATCTCTATTAAAAGTTTCACTACATTCATTTTTTACTTCATTTATTCAGAAAATGCAAATCTAGTTAAATAAAATTTAAAAATAGTTATGTACAGAATATATGAAAAATGAGCCCAAGTGTATTGTACTAGAGACGTTTCCCATTTTCACAACAGAATCAATCAATAGAAATTATTCCAATTTCTGCTTCATTGGCTGAGCTCTGCACAGTAAATGCTACAGTGCAAAAAGCCAGCTAATTCCTCCAAGTTCTGGTTAGACAACGCTAGCAGATTCATTTTCTTCTTTCTATTTTTTAAACAAGGATTAAAGTAAACAATCGGTGCGTCATCTTAGACTCTCTTATGCATCTTCTGCTTTTCTTTCCTTACCTCATACTTTCTGACGGTCTCTGATTGATAAATGTGCAGCGTTTCAGATCCGTTTGTTCACAGCTTTCCTAGCAGTGTGTTTCAAGTCTTACCTTAATTTTTAGAAGCCACATGCCATGTAATGTCCTAAACGGAGCTTGTGAGAAAGAAACTGTCCAATCCAACAACATATGGTTTTTATGGTGGTGTTGGGCTAAGGGATCATTTTTATGTCACTTGTAAAGGTACCTTCCTCTAGGTTCCCATCTTCATATATCCTGATTGTGAAAGTTATGGTGCCGGTGAAGGTTTAGTGAAGAATGATTCAGAAGCAGAGCATGGTGAGAAATAGCTCAGCAACATTTACATCCTTCATTTAGGAAATAAAAGTATTGGAAGCATTAAGTAAAAATTAAAGCTTTAGTGTAAAAAGGTATTAGAAAACAACAAAAAGAAATCTTCTGGTGCTCCTGAAGCCAATATGAAGTGCTGAAATATTTCATCCCTTTGATATCTCAGGTCTGTTGCACAAAACTGTACAGAGAAGAGCTAGCAGAGCCATAGTGTTGCATGTAAAGTTACTGTTTAAAAAACTAATCTAAAAATGTGCGTGAATGCAAGTCCCTTTATCTATATGAAAATAGATGGAAATATATTCAGTGCATTTATGGCGTATGAAAGGCTATATTTAATGTTATCTGGTCTTGACCTTTAGACTGAAATTTGCATTTGATTTTCAATGCCTCTGTGAATGTTTTATTTCCTGCGCAAAACCCTTTCTAAACTGTGAGGACTGCACACCCTATTGCAATATCGATCATTTTACACTGATGCTGGTAACTTCTCATGGCTTTATAAAGTTAACTATTGTTTTGAAGTAAAATTCTGAATTTTGGATCCAATGGTGTTACATTAGGAATAGACTTGTTCAAAGCTGTGACAACCCTTTTGCTCTAATCTGTCTGCAGAGAGTGTGAATGCTCTTTGAGAAGGTTTATCGTTATGTCCTGGCTTTGCTTGAGTTCATACCAAGACATAGCCTAAAAAATGAAGGCTTACACTAAGACATAGCCTTAGACTATGATAGGATGCTTGAAGCTTCATTTTATAATACCTTTTATTAACTCAGTCACTTAGTACTGTTATTCATTTTATGTAACACTGCATTCCCCTATGCCATGAATGCCTGAGTACAATTTCATATTTCACAGGTAATCATTAATTCATTAATTTTTTCTCTTTTTCCTTTTTTTTTAATTGTCTCTGTCCTCTCTCTCTTTCTTCCGTAGAGCATAATAAACTTATTACAACCTTCATCTTAACACCACCACCACCACCTCACTCAACTGGTCTAACATACTCAGATTCAGAACAATCATTCTCCACAATTATTTAGCATTAAACCCAGGAAACTCTGCTTCAGATCTGAAGAAAGGCTTGCGCTTCTTAAAGCTTGTCTGCTTTTTTCCCTAGTCATATCAGTAGCAGTATCTTTTATAAAAGATATTGTTTCAATTATTAATTGTTGGCATTAAAAAGTGACACTTCAGGATCAGGACCTTACAACGAGACAAGGCGGTGCATTTGCTCACACACAAAATTACTATTCTGTATAACTTGATATTCCTCAGGTCTTTTCCTAGATTTTTGACCGATTTGTATATTTGTGTAGGATAGTGTCCTCAAGGCACACAGACATGTACTTGTGAACACACTGCACAGTAGTCCCAGCACATCTCTCCCAGGAATGATCCACTTCCTCATCATTATTCCATATTTTATGCCTTCTTCATGTTTGTGTCAGAGCAAATCAAAAGATCCAACCCTTAAAAACCAAGGGCTGAATTATCTCCCAAAGGAAGGAGTGAAGCATCATTCTGCAGCAGTAGTTTCAAGAATTATGAGACGCACATTTTTTAAAGCATTTTGAGGTATCTTTTTCTATTCAGCTGTGAGCAGGGTACACCACTCCAATAACAATCCTCTGTCCACTTGAGAATCAGCAATTTGATGACCAGCATCATTAGCACAATGAGGTTAGCAGTCTGCTGCATTAGACAATAGACTGTATCACCTACATTACACTTGGATTCACTTGCAGCTCATGAAAGGAAGAGGGATGTTCTCAGAGGCTTCTGTGGAGGTGTTAGTTCAGATCAGGTCTTGGTTCACTAAGCATAGAAATTTAAAAAATAATGCTGTATCAAAACATTAGAAATTAAATATTGTGCTGATAAGCTCAACAAAGTAGTGTCCAGAAAATTGCATTATGACTAATGCAGGTCAAGCCACAAGGGGAAATGACCTGTATTTAATAAATGTAATTTATGATTACACAATATTGATAACCCTAATCTAATAATTTATTCAATATGTATTCCTGGTACTCATCAGTTTTATTCTTTCAGGAATGCTAGCAGTATAAAGCTTATATATTAAATCCAGAAAAGTGATTTACAATATGTATTACTTGTCAGGGCACTCATATTTGCTGGGTAATGTAACTATGATATAACATAATAATATCACTATCCCAAGCAGGAAAAAGCAATCTGGCTGAAAAAATTACACCACCTTTATGCAGAGACATAGTAACATGCAGACTTGCCATTAATGTCATCAACAGAAACTTGGCTGAGAACTCAGTCAGATTTAAATTGCGAGGTTTAAGGCTTCCCCATTGCCACTGTGCCGTTCCAAGACTGCCCCATGGAAGGGTGACATAATGCAGTGCTAGTTACAAAACAAGACCCATATTTTTTCTCTCCTACCCTGTCTTTAACTTAGAATAACTTTATAGGACCTGACCGTGAAAGATGTTACAGTGATCAGCACTGCAGTGACCAGGAGACAGTTGTCAGTGTTAGGGGTAGCATGTACAAAGCTGAGCTAGATGTTGAAGTTCTCTGCCTGGGGAAGATGCTGGTGTTGGGATGTTCTTTATAAGACATGATGCACAAATATGCTGGGGTGGCCACACAAATTGGAAAATAACAAGGAGAAAGTGTGTCGTATGGTGGGACACCTGCTTTATTCATTCCCCCCCTCCAGGTTAGAGCACTTTCCCAGGAGGCAAGGAGGATGCGTTCCCATCCTGCTTTGGCCAGAGAGGTTTTGGCTGCACAGTCTCTTACCCGAGGAAGTGTCCAGCCTACCTGGCTATAGGTACTGAGTTGGAACTGGGCTAACAGGGTCAAAGGAGGAGGGGTGGCAGTGTCCCTCAAATGGATGGGAGGAGATGGTGGGAGTGCTGTCCCTGCATGATTTTTGGATCGTATCCTATGTCTGTCTCATGCAGAAACAGCTTGGGGAACTGGAACAGACCCCAGAGCATCTCCCTTCTAGTAGGTATTTCATTGTTCCGCCCATGCTTACTGGTTTGCTCCTGTCTAACATATGAGAATATGGGGTGGCTCCTCACATTGTGTGTCGCATTTATGTTTTACTTCCAGTTGAGCCAGCCTCCTTTGAGGCTTTCCTTTCCCTGGACAGTCCTTTTTATATTCAGTGCAGCCATAATGAACTCCCCAAAAGTCTTCAGCACTGCACCAGTTTGAAAGGAACTTGTACTTTCCTTATCTCAAGATTTTTGTTGTCCTCTGAAAAAACTCCACAACCCAACACAATCACAAGTCCCTGCCAAATCCCCAAACATTGCTGCTTTTTCTCTGAGCCCTTCAGCACCCCACTTCGCTTTTGATTGTTCCAGTGCAGCATCTTCTGCACTCAGATGTGGGATTATCAGCTGTTATCTTCCCTCCTCCCTCATGCTTTGGTGTTTTCCATCCCTCCTCCTGGCAGGCAGTGCTATATTCTGGGCCCCACATTCTCTGCGACAATTGACATGGGCACAGTTGTTTCTTTTTTTGTTTAGTTTTATTTTTGCTTATTCCTGTTTCTGCTTAGCCTTCTCTCCTCTGTTATCTCTTCTTGGTACTATCAAGCTACTTTCAGCTGTGTTGCTCTCAAATCTCCTCCACAGTCTCTGCAACGTCTGTTATCACTTCTCTTCTTTGGATCTCTGCTGCTTAGCTGCAACATCTTTTCTTTGTTGCTTTTGTGCTACAGAGAAACAAACCAAAACAAAACAACTAAAAAAATCCAAATGAATAGAAAAAACCCAAGCAACCTCCCGTGAAAATTCCTACTTGCAGCCATCTGTTCACTGCCTTCCTTTCACTGAACTTCAGCTTATAGACTTGACCAACATGACTTTTTACTGCAGATAACTGAACGCTTGCCTGACTGTGTGTCTTGTCTCTGACATGCTCCTCCTTGCCCACACGTGCTACAGGCTCTGTAACATCAAACATAAATTAGCAGAGGGAAAGTGTTATTGCTTCAATATCTACTGTTCCTTTTTATACTGTTCAGTATATGGCAAAGTAGCACCACCTGAAGAATAGCCTGCTGCTGGTGTTGGTTACCAACCTGGAAAACAGCTCATTTTAATTATCTTCTGCTGTTTGACAAGCAGCAATGTTACTGTTGGATGTGACTGTGCAATGCTTTGTCGAGGTTTGGCTAGATTAGAACCAGACCCACTGTAGCTCAGAGCTGTGAGGCAAAATTGCATTATATGAATTAAACACTCCAAACAATCCCCGCTCCACAAACTAGCACATTTTTTCCTGTTAAAGCTCAGAAAAGCTCTTCTAGTCATGGCACTATTTCACAAAATAAGGTGGCCTTCTTAATGAATAACCTGACTGTTTAACGAGGATAAGCAGATGATTGCAACCCAGTACTAATGTTTAGTTCCCGTGTGTTGGGTTGACCCCGGCTGGACACCAGGTGCCCATCAAAGCTGCTCTGTCACTCCCCTCCTCAATTGGACAGGGGAGAGGGAACATAATGAAAGGCTTGTGGGTTGAGATAAGGACAGGGAAGATCACTCACCAATTACTGTCATGGACAAAACAGACTTGACATGGGGAAATTAATTTATTACCAATCAAATCAGACTAGGATAATAAGAAATAAAATCAAATCTTAAAAACACCTTCTCCCCTCACATAGTCTCCCTTCTCTCTCTGGCTCCAATTGTGCTGGGTTTTTTTTCCTCCTTCTTAAATATGTTGTCACAGAGATGCTACCACTGTCACCGATGGGCTTGGCCTTGGGCAGTGGTGGGTCTATCTTGAAGCCAGCTGGCGTTGGCTCTATCAGGCATAGGGGAAGCTTCTAGCAGCTTCTCACAGAAGCCACCTGTGCAGCCCCCCCCACTACCAAAACCTTGCCATGCAAACCAAATACATCCCCAAAGGGAATGGCAGATATTTTGTAAGTACCAAGCATATGCATCCTTCCAAAAATCAGTGAATTGTAGTACCCTTCTTGGATAGTAGGAGACATTTTCACAAGCTGAAAGTTCTTACAAGAAAAAGAGCTGGAGACATTCCATACATGTGACAATAAGAGACAGGATACTATTAAAAACGTGTGCCTCATTCACTCTGCATTCAGTTGTCCCTCATTTAGAGTCACTGCAGAATAGACAACTGGCTAGTGATTCATTTGCAGGGGCAAGGGTGGTAGTTCGCCTAACATTTTGTTCAGGAAAGGATGATTGAATCAGTCATGTAAATTATTTTCACTTGCTCATTTGATCTCTTCTCAACTTTTTTCTCCCTCAGGAATCTGACTGCTACAAATACTTGAAAATCATATGGATGTTTTTCTAATTTCAACATAGTGTAGGCTTTGCCATAGCTGATCCACACATTGTAGCAGAGCATGACTTACAGACAGGAAAACCACAGCAGTAATAAAAGACCAATTTAATTGTCATCAAACTTTATTAGTTTATTTTTCTCTTTTCTCTGTTTCATTTGTTCCTCATTTCTTTTTGTGTTGGTATAGCATGTTGATAAAGAAGTACTTCACAGCCAAAATGAATCCAAAGATGAATGGATCTTAGTCACCAAAGATAGGCTTTTCTGCAGCCCTTCAGTTTTTTATCCTAAAGAGGTCATTGTTAGGACTGCCTGGCTCTTTTCCCCTGTTATATCAGCAAAAGCACACAACCTCTTGAAACTTCTTTTTGCAGGCTATTTGTCTCTTTACCTTTCCTTTGTGCTACTTCTTTCTCCCTCTATCCCACTTCAGTTATCTTTCTTGCTCCCTACACTCTTGGTAGGCTTTTTTCCTGACAGCACATTCTGGAGCCTTTATCTGCCAGAAGGTTCATGAGGTGGATGTGACTGTGTACCATAAAAAGCAATGTAAGACGCTGGGCCTGCATTCAGTATTTCAGATTGGCCAGGAGGTGACCAAGAAAGAGTTGCAGAAGGAGATGGTCATTATCTGCTATACTGACTACTGGAGAGAAAGCAGGAAACATGTTTTCTGGATCCTGCTGAATGGAGTGAAGCCCATTGTCTGGGATAAGAAAAAGCAGAGCCATCCAGGGTGGTGTGTGGAGCAGAGTGGTGAATGTCCTCCAGGGGACCTGGGCTTTCCATAATAATCTCTACTATGAAGGGGGTGGTCTGTGTCTTACTTGTTTTGCCAATCAGCATGGCTGTTAATCAAGAAATCCACCATCCTTTCACTGGCAATGGCGCTGAGGTAAATTCCTGCTTCCTCACATGTTCTGCCGTTTTCACAAGTTTTCAATCAGGATGTGGTAAAAATATATTCACCCTTGTACAGGAAAACTCACCGTGAAAAAGGTACTTATGGCATTGCCTGCACAGCATGGGATAGTGTTTGTGGGATCAGTGTTTCTCATTTTTCTGTTGCATGGGAGTCTGAATGCTGCCATCCCACTTTCAAAAGTGTCTGCATTAGTCAGGACTGTAACACCTAAAGAGAATCACGAGTCTTTATCACAAGGTCCATTTCTGCTGCAACCTGTTAACATCTGCGGTACCACACTGTTGCTGCTTTGTCAAGGGGTGGGTTTATGCAGGCACTTTATTGTGTGAGAATGGTGGGCTTTTTTTCTAAGCTCTGAAAAGCAGAGCCAGGGTTGCCTATGAGCAAATTCACCTTCCTTCATCTCACTGCCTCTCTGAACTAATATCCCTGCTTCTGGGAAAAACACTTGCTGGAGAGCCTCCTTCTTTCCAACCGTAGCAAAGTGGGTGGCAACATCTGGGTCTTGCTCAGAGGCAGATGGAAGCTAATGCCTGGCTGGAGGGGGCCCAGGGAGCGGAGGCTGCTGGCGGCATGACCAGAACCGTGTTTGTGCTGGCGGCAGTTGTGGTGCCATTTGCTGGTGCCTGGTGTCTCTGGCTGATTCCCAACACAAATGTAACAAGAGTTCATCCTCATATGTGAGCCAAGCCCGTTCGAACAGGGCTTCCCTGCTTTTCGCCTTCACCTGCTGTGGATTCGCTTTGAAGAACCTGTGTGATTGTGGCAGTTTTAAAAGTTTTGAAAGGCCTCCTTAAAAGCATGTGGCCTGTAGGAGCCATAATTATTGCCCTGAATGAGGACATATTAGAAATGGGGATATATCAATGGGCAACTGCTTGAGTCAGCTGAAGTAGGTGCAACCATTCCTTTCTGTCTTTACCCTGCATCTGGCATTACTGTTTGATTCTGCCCTGAAGTGTTGCTGAAGTCCCTCTGTGTCATATATACTTACAAACTCTCCCTTCATGGTGGCTTGTAAACACACAGAATAGTGGGGGATTCTGGCTATGTAGTTTGAATGTTGCATCTTGCATTACTGTGATTTTGCCAGTTGGCTTATATAGCTGCAATGGCTAGCAGCTGCACCTGAACTCCCAGATTCCCCAGGGCTGTTGCCGTTGCTGGTTCTTGTTGCAGAATTTGGAAGATTTCCTTCTTTCCGGTCCTGGTGGGGATTGAGACCTAAAATACTTGGAGTATGTTGTCAAGGGTTTCCTCTTACTAAACAGACCACAAACCCATCTGTCAAGGCCTTTTCAATTGCTAATTTAAAGAACAGATGGATCACCACTAAAATAGCTCCAGCTAATTGAACTTGTCAAACAAAACTGCCCAAACCCTACCAGGCCTTGCTTGAAAATATGCTTTAAACAAGTCCTGAAAAAAATAATCTTTGAAATAGCTAGGGTGGTTAAAAACAAATAAAAGCTATCTCATGTGAAAACAGAGAATGCAAGACCTCTCTTCACAAAACTCAGGTAAAACTACTGTGTTGGTCTAGGAGCCTTCACAAACTTCACAAAGGAACTCTTGTGAATCTTAACCGATGATGCTTTGCTCATATCCTGGCACTCGGGAAGGGATTGGTTTTTTATATCCAAATGAGATGTTTCTTGCACAGTCAAAGCACACTGTGATGGAAATGGGAAATAGGTATTGAAGCCCACAAGAGCAATAGCTGTATGTGAAAGTTAGTCATGCAGTTGCTGTGAGAATTGTTTACTTATTAGTTTTTAAAATATGACCTTAGCATTACTGTTACCATCATCTTGCAAATATTTAACAAAACTCCATTTGTTGTCAATTGCTTTAATTCAGTTAGTTGGTGTGGAACAAAAGTGATTTATACATGCATAAGTATGCATATACCTTTATCATTATCTGTGTGTCACTTCATGGTCAGGTGTACCTAGGGATGTATCAGAGGTTCTCTTTTGTCAGTCTGCCTGGTTTACAAATAATATAATGGATACTGAATCAAAAGAATTATGGGAATCAATTACTCATGAGAGTAGAAGTACTTCAAGTACTGCTCTTTTAAATAGATCACTTCCTACTTTGTCATCTTTGACCACTAATTGCACAGGGCAGTTCTGAGTTAAATAACCTGCAGGGCAAGAATTATTTATAAAAGATTACACACATAGGACTTTGATACATTTTTTAATGCTGCATAGACAAGAGCAGTAAACCCTGGAGGAGACTGCTGCATTTGTAATCACAGCTTGAAATGCATTTACTGTAACAGGTGATACTGTGTATCACAAATATCAAATGTGTGCTATTCTTTTGGTACTTGGCTGAAACTAATGAAATCTTTGAAAATGCTACAAGGCATATCCATGCAGAAATACATTCGCCCTGAAACTGCAAATCTGTAGAGCTTTCATACGCATGTATCATGTGAAGTACTTCTGTTATGAAAAGCAGGTACCAGTGTCTGTGCGTAAGCATAAGCACCTGTCTGTGTGCATATGCTGGAGGGAAACGTCAGTTCAGACTTTTTCTTAGTTCTTGTATGACTGAGAGAAACTGTCGTGATCTCCTGCTGTTTCCTGTGAGTAGACTGTCAGAGGAAAGATATTTATTCAATGCCAAATGTAATCTCATTTTTTATGTCTTAAGGATGTATTTGTTGTTAAATTTAAGGACTTCTGTCATCCAATAGAGCTAGAATTTTAGCTAGTATGAATTAGTTTAGAGCTTCTGAGATCTGTGGAGATGCAGTGCAACAGATCCTCAGCTCTTTTTTGTGTGGATGCCATGATGCAAGACTTAACACCACATGGTAAGAAAAGAGAAAGAGCAAGAGAGAGGGAGAGAGAAGAGTTTTTTTTCCTAAGAGGCAAAAATTAATTTCTCCAGTGTTCAAGATTTTGGGGAATAAGGAAATATTTGCATAATACTTCCTACCTGATTAAAAAAAAATAGTTGAGGGAGCCCATCCTCATTCAGTAACTGGCTGAGAAGAGCAGAGGTGCAGCATCTGGAGCTGATAACTGAGAGGGCTGTTCTGGGAAGCTTCCCTTCAGATTAGCTAGAGTGAAAACATAGCTCAGTCTCCAGCCATACCACCAGCTGTGCAGCTTGCTAGGAACGTTCTTACATTGAAAAACCTGTTCAAAACTCAGACACCAGAAAAAGTCAAGTTTTGTTACAGAGAGCAGAGGCAGGCCCCACGTGTCTGCTTCACTGAAGTTCAGTATTCTCGTTTACCTGAAATCCAATTTTTAGGTGAATCTAAACAAGTTTAGAGTTTTTAGAAGAGTTCTACAAAACTCAGAGTTTAATGTTGATTCCTCTTAAAAGTAGGCACTTGTGATGAATTCTGTTTTGAGATTATAAGTAGAGCTGAGAAAGGTTTTATGATACTCTATTTGGAAGGGCCAGTCTGTAGTAACCAAAACCTACTATAAGGAGGCATCAACTGAAACAAATTTCCTGTTGAAGTTTCAAAAATGAATGAGATTTAACACCCTTTAATATTTCATTGCATCATTGCTAAAATGTAAAAATTGGTGGGCTTTCAATTTTCATCTTGAAAGGTAGGGTACTTCAAAAAGTTACTAGAAATTGAAACTTGCAAAATTAATATTTTTTCAGTTGCCCTATACTGTCGTTTTATTTGGGTTTTAAGTTCAGTAAAAACTTTTAAGAGTTTGTTTCACCTGATTTTTGTCAGAAGTATTTTTGTTCACCTAGAAGCTCGTGTAGAATGGGCTTACTTCTTCCTCTGTTGCTGTGATGATTAGCTCATCTGTTCAAGTGAAACTCAAGGCTTGCCTCATCAATTGAAAATTTATGACTTGACAAAGCTCTCCTAATACTCCTTAGGCATCTATCTTCCAG
This sequence comes from Falco cherrug, assembly GCF_023634085.1. NCBI lineage: Eukaryota > Metazoa > Chordata > Aves > Falconiformes > Falconidae > Falco > Falco cherrug. Next base: position 98,228,281 of record NC_073700.1, read on the forward strand.
TGAATTAGAGAAAAGGGAGGGAGAAGGCTCCATTAAAAATACAACCAACATGTCTCCTAAAGCATTAAAGGCAGGCAGCAAAATTCAGAATTGTTGGGCTAGTTTCAGTCCTAGCTTACCCCCTGAGCTGTGTCTATTGGCAGGTCCTCTGAGCAGCAGGTGGCACTGGTGAAATGTGCTCTCCATGTATTTTCCTGTAAACTGGACCCAGCAGAGTGACAGCTACATTTCTGAGCATTTAGCCTCGACCTGTCCCACATCCATTCCCAGTTATATAATTTCATAAGTAATTGCAAGGGGGTGGTATTTAGCCTTGAGTTCATTTTTGATGGAGCAGCCTTCCTGTTCCCGTATGATGTTTCCACATTTATGTGGCCAGTATTCGTACCATTGGTTTGAAGCAATTGCCTTGTTACCATGCCCTGATGAGCCTTTGCTGTTGCCATTGTAGCCTTGAAAGCTGGAAATTGCAAGTGCTGCAGGTGGTGAGCTGCAGGGTTTGATTAATCCAAATTCCATTTTCGCATTATTGAAAAAGGATTGGGCAAAAGGGATGCTCTGCAGCTGAGTGTCAACATAGTTAGAAATAATGCAGCTATGGGGATGACGATTTGGGTCATGCAGTAATTATTTTGAGCCAGGAGGACATAGTGAGGCGATATCAGAAATTTGTCAGAGAGCATTGCTTTAACATGTGGTTATGTAAGAGCTCAGTAAGAAGGCCAGTCTGCAAGACAAGTGGCTTTTTGTCCATTGTTATATTAAAAATGTGATTTTCACCAAAACTATGCTGAGCTACAGGATGTTAACACAATACATAGGACTGACATGAATTTGGTGCCCAGTCCTGTATCGGATCATGCAGTCTTCACAGAAACAGAAAAACACTCAACTGCTGGCCATGAAGTACAGCCTTGGAATTAAAGTAAGTAAAATACCCAGAAATAATGATGAACTTCAGAAATAACTGTGGCAGCTTCATAGAATCGTAGAATGATTTAGGTTGGAAAAGACCTTTGAGATCATCAAGTCCAACTGGTAGCCTAGGACTGCCAAGCCCACCACTAAACCATGCTTCTAAGCACCAGGTTTATGGGTTTCTTAAACACTTTCAGGGATAGTGATTCCACCACCACCCTGAGCCTTCTCCTCTCCAGGCTAAACAACCCCAGTTCCCTCAGCTCCTTCTCCTAAGGCTTGTGCTCCAGACCCTTCACCAGCTTCATTGCCCGTCTCTGGACATGCTCCAGCACCTCAATATCTTTCTTGCAGTGAGGGGCTCAAAACTGAACACAATATTCCAGGTGCGGCCTCACCAGTGCCGAGTACAGGGGGACAATCACTGCCCTTGTCCTGCTGGCCACACTGTTTCAGATACAAGCCAGAATGCTATCGGCCTTCTTGGCCACCTGGGCACACTGCTGGCTCATGTTCAGCCAGCTGTCAGCCAGCACCCCCAGGCCATTTTCTGCTGAGCAACTTTCCAGCCACTCTGCCCCCAGCCTGTAGTGTTGTGTGGGGTTGTTGTGCCCCAAGTGCAGGACCCGGCACTGAGCCTTGTGGAACCTCATGTAATTGGCCTCGGCCCATCAAGCCAGCCCATCCAGATCCCTCTAAAAAGCATTACTAACCTCAAGGGGATCAACACTCCCGCCCAACTTGGTGTCGTCTGCAAACTTACTGAGAGTGCACTCAATCCCCTCATCCAGATCATTGATAATGATATTAAACAGGACTGGCCCCAGTGCTGAGCCCTGAGGAACACTACTTGTGACTGGCCACCAGCTGGATTTATCTCCATTCACCACCATGCTTTGGGCCCGGCCATCCAGCCAGCTTTTTATGCAGCAAAGAGTACACCCATCCAAGTCATGAGCAGCCAGTTTCTCCAGGAGAATGCTGTGGGAGATGATGTCAAAGGCTTTAGTAAGGTCCAGGCAGAAAATATCCACACACCTTTCCCTCATCCACTAGCCAGGTCATCCTGTCGTAGAAGATCAGGTTCGTCAGGCAGGACTTGCCTCTCATAACCCCATGCTGGCTGGGCTTGATCCCCTGGTTGTCCTTCACATGCTGCGTGACGGTGCTCAGGATGATCTGCTCCATAACCTTCCCCAACACTGAGGTCAGGCTTCATCCTTTTCTTTATTTCCATTTACCACAGGTTCACTGGTGTGTGGTTTTTTTGGTTTGTGTTTCTTTGCTACATCAGTTTAATCATGGATTTCATCTTTTTCTAGGTCTTTCTCTGTTGCCAGTACGTAGCCTCAAGCTTCCTTGCTGTGCTTATAAGAAGCCGTTTCACAGGTGTCGGTGAGGTGTGTGTGCTGCTATTTCAAGAGGAAGCAAGATATTAAATGCATATGTGAAACAGAGAACAAGATTTTATTTCTCTGATGTATAAATTCCATGAATCTCCTCATTTCCATAGGTAGGAAGAAAATGGTAGAAATAAACGCCAAATGACAAAGTTCATTTCTGCGCTGTTCTGTCCAGAAATTAATGGGACTGAAATCCTGTTACCAAAACACTTCGGTTTAAAAACTCACATATTTGCTGTGAACAGCTGTATATTTGGGACCTGTAGCATGGGCCAGAACTTTGTCTAATTGTTGGTACCTGAAAATGGTTTTAAAATATAAAAAAAACCATTTTATAACCCTTTTTCCATTTACCATCCACAGCTGTACTGGTTTTGGCTGAGATAGAGTTAATTTTCTTCATAGTAGCTGGTATGGGGCTGTGTTTTGGATCTGTGCTGGAAACAGTGTTGGTAACACAGGGATGTTTTGGTTACTGCTGAGCAGTGCTCACACGGAGTCAAGGCCTTTCCTGCTCCTCACACCGCTCCACCAGCAATTAGGCTGGGGGTGCACAAGAAGTTGGGAGGGGACACAGCCAGGGCAGCTGGGGTTACAACCAACCAACTGACCAAACCATACCATGTAACACCATGCTCAGCAGTATAAAGCTGGGGGAAGAAGAAGGAAGCAGAAAGAAGGAAGCAGAAGACCTTCGGAGTGATGGTGTTTGTCTTCCCAAGTAACCATTATGCATGATGGAGCCCCGCTTTCCTGGAGACGGCTGAACACCTGCCTGCTGATGGGAAGTGGTGAGTAAACTCCTTCTTTTGATTTTGCTTGTGTGTGCGAGTTTTGCTTTACCTATTAAACTGACTTTATCCCAAGCCACACAAGTTTTCCCACTTTTACCCTTCTGATTCTCTCCCCCATCTCACACGGTGGGAGTGAGCGAGCAGCTGGGGGAGGGTTAGTTGTCGGCTGGCGTTTAACAACGATAGTCCTTTTTGGCACCCAACATGGAGCTCAAAGGGTTAAAGATAGCAACAGATTTGATTGGAAAGTGCTAGATGGAATTTATAGCTGTTATTTCTGTTAAGCTATTAATCGGCAGGCTCCTGTGCTTGCCCTAGGGCTTGCTTGCCTTACTGTATATTAAGAGTCTAGTGCTCGTTAGTGGCTGCTTTTTGCTTTTGCTGCTTGCTGTGCTGCTGTACTGCTTATCATCTTACTCTGCTGTGCCTGGGAACATTTTGGTAACAGCAATGGGGATGCGCCGGGGCTGGCAGATGGCCAGGGCATGGCTGCTGTTTCTGTGCTGCTGTACTAGACAGGCTGGAGCTCCCGTGTGAACTGGAGTCGAAGAGACTGACTTGTGGATGAGTCCACATGGGAGCAAGACACCCCAAAGTGCCTGTGGCCATGGATAAGCCCATGCCAGAGCAGGTGTATCTCGAAGCATCTGTGGCCGTGGTTGTCTGTGCTGCAGTAGGTATACCTCTGAAGAGATTGTGGCCTAAGGATAAGTCTGTGCTGGAGAAGGTATACCTTAAAGCGTCTTTGGTGGTGGGTAAGTCCATGCTGCAGCAAGTACAGCTTGAAGCATCAGTGGCTGTCCATGAGGCCATGCTGGAGCACCTCAGAGCATGTGGCCATGGATACACCCACAACAGCAGGGTAATTCTCTGAGCATAAACAGACCAAGATGTAATTCTTCTTGCAAACAAGGCATGCAAACAAGCATCCCGCAAAGCATCCTACACTGGCAGAGCAGCTCTTTGGAGAGATTCCCATTTGATATAGTACTTACAAGTGCTGCTGAAGGTAAGCACAAGCCAGGTTAGCATAACCTGTTGCCAAGGCTGCATGCCCTGGATGTGAGTTTTGGCCTCTACCATACAGGATGTCATAGAAAACGGGACTGTGAGGGACAGGGCATGATGTGTTTGAGGGGCTGTTCCCAGAGATCTGCCTGGAGCAGGGCACCTTATTTTGGGGTGAGGACAGGGCTGGTGTCACAGATGTGAGCCCTGCTGTGCCTCAGGGCCAGAAGACAGGCCAGGTCTTGTTTTGCACACTGGGTGGGACCCAGACGATGCCATCTTACCCTCATGGTCAGTGCTGTGATTCTTCCTGTGGTATTTTTCTTATGATGAAGAAGTAGATCAAACAAGTAAATTGTGTAAGTGAATGCGAAGAGGCATGGGAATGCTGGGCAGCTTTGGGCTTCATCACAGCAGTGGAGAGAGTGGAAGAAGCTGTTTTTCAGGGATGTTTTTTCTGGGCTGGCCTGGGTCTCCTTGTATGCCCTGGCAGTATGCTTGGCAAAGGCACCACACACTACTAATCGGCTCCTCTTCTCGCAGCTGCCCAGCTTCCAATAACAGATTCACCTTGGGCCCATGCATCATTATGCTACCATCTGCATTGGCCAGGGCATGGAATGGCGTTGGTTGAGTACAGTTATATCCTTTAGGGTTTATGTTCAGTTGCAGCTGCCCATCACCTAAGTCAGACATCAGCTCGTGTACTTATGAGTAATCACAGCACAGAGCAGCAGCCAGCTTTTGTCTCTTTTACAGTATGATTTTTAAGCAGCTTATTTTCATGTTGTTGGTAGCTTCTTTTACCATTAATTGATCTTACAGACACAGGCTTTGCTTGGATCTGTACTGCAAGAAGAATGAAGAAGCTTTTAATAGGCAGTGCTGTGCTTACTGTGTAATGTATTTTATGGACTTGCAATCCCTTCCTCTTAGTCTTCAGCCTAGATTCAGTATTAAAGCAGTGGCTTATGTAGGGCAGGAATCCTGCAGAGTGATTGCCAGCAACATGAACATTCCAACTCACATTGTCGTGCATGTCACACTTCTGCAGGCTAACATAATGCCAGTATTTCTAGTAGTTTATATATACATTTCATCAGCCTTAATGTTCCTCTGACACAGGATTAATTTGCTGCCTTTTTTCTCCTTAGCTGTGGAACTTTCTGGAGTCCTTGAAACAAAAATGAAAGCAGTCAGCTATGTGGGGACAGCAAGCACACACCTGCATCTGTGAGTGTTCAAGAGCGCTCAACTTCTCTGTGGCTGGGCCAGTAGGACAAGATGCCTATCACTCCTGGCTGCTAGCTGCTCTGCATCACCATCACTGCCACAGTACATCAGGCATTTGCTGAGTCTGAGCTGCTCCCTTTCCAGCCAAACAGCTCATTTTTGTCTGTCAGTGTTTGGTTGCTTACAGTGACCCCACGAGTCAGGGTGTGATTATATGAATTGTTACTGGCAGGGAGGATGGGATAAGCACGCTAAGGAGGGTTGGGGGTGATTACAGTTGTAACTAACTGACAGAGTAAGTTAAATCAGACCTCGGACAGTAGGTGTCAAGGAATAAACCAGGGTTCTTAATTCATAAAGATGGACATATATCAAATAGGAGTCCTGCCTGCCTTCACACGCAGCTTTCCCACAGAATATGGAAGAAGGGCAGGAATCGGTGAATGATGAATGCACTCCACAAGCTACACACCTGCTGCATTAAAAGTGAGTATCTCCACTCCCCTGTCTTGTAGAAGCTGATATAAGCCTGGAAGAGTACTGAGAGAGCTCTCATTCAGTGGAATTTTCCACTCTCTTTATATACATATGCATGCTGTGTGCTGCTGGGGTGCTGGCAGAATGGATGCAGGTACTACAGAAAAAGTGGCTTCCTTGATGCTTTAAAATACAGGGGAAAAAATAAGAGGACAATGAGAAGAAATTGCTTATAAAACCTGGCTATTGAAAATGCTGTAAAATAATATTTAGTCTGAGAGTGAATGGCAGGGTTTCACAAAAGACTATTTATCTGAGACCCCATATGTCAAGTTGAAACGGTGATTTTTCTATTTCTATTTATTTCAAATTTTGCAGTCACTAGAATTGATATAATAACATTTAAAAACCCCAACATTTCTGGCACTGTCAGCAAAGAATGGCACTTGAATCTTTCATTTTTCTCTGTGTCAAACCTCTGCAGATCTTTAACCTTGGGAAAACAAGGCACCTGTAGCTATCTGAATATATTGGGGCATGATGTGCACTGGAGGGGGAACTGATCCCAGGTTCCCCACTAACCTAGCTGAACAGTGTCTCTTGAAACTCAGAGCTGCTAAAGAAAATATGGTCACTGCAGCTACTCCTTACTGTTTTGGTTGCATTTTATGAATGAGAACTGGGTTTAGGTTCCTGTCACGATGGAGGTGTTAAGAGCTGTGAAACCCAGGTAGTCAAGTGTCTTCTTGCAGATTAACGCACATGTACACCAGACGGGGGACGACAAACAGGACAATCCCTATCCTTGCTTCTTGCCTGAAAAAATTGCTCCCTGATTAACATGCAGGCTCTGATAATCTCAATTTGATCCTTTTTTTAGTCATTGTACGGCCTGCAACCTGGAACATAAATTTCATTGGACAGACAGGCACTGCAGTAGATGTATCATTTCTCCAGGCCCAGCACCTACAGGATAAGAAGGTAAGCTGGAACGAATGGAAGAAACTATTTTTATGAACATATGGTGCGTGTACCTCTTTGCATGTTTTTTTCCCAGGGCCATGCAAGGGTACTCACACATTTGCTGTACCATTAGGGCCTCACACACGGAGCTGCATCATTACACAGCTGGGTATCTATTTAGTAGGAGCATTCAGGCTCCTCTAGGACTCTGCTTACATCCTGCTCTGTAAAAGGGTCCAGTTTGACTCCAGTCATATCCTAGCTTGCTAATATGAGAAGCAGTATAACAAAAAAAGTGATACTTATGAAATGGTGCATCTGCTTTCTTGTGTCCAAACTTTGGCACAGGAAGGCAATTTAAAACTTGAGTTTCTTAAGAGAAGCCTCTAAAGCTACCTTGCACACAGGAAAGAAAGCTGACAGAAAGGAGCTCAGCTGACTTGATGTCAACTTCATGTCTGAAGAAAGCTTTACCTTCTTTCCAAAGGTCAGATTAACTAGGAAAAGTCAAGTTTTCATTTCTTAAATGATGTTTCCTCACAGGGTGCTTCAAACAGTATATTTTTCTGTTCTAGTCTGTGTCTCTGAGCCCCAGCTCCCCCTTGCACTTTGTTATAGATAAAAAAACCTGTTGTGTTTTTTCCTTACTGTTACCCTTATAAGCATTATAATGCTTACTTTGAGTTCATTTTTCTTGGATTCCTTGCTAAAAGCTGAAAAGATGATGCATTGTAAACAACAAATCTCTGCTGCTGAGAGCCAGTTTTGCATGTGCAAAGACTTAAAAAAATGTGAGATTGTTCTACAGATTATGAGATACAAAAAGGAAAAGAAGAAAAATTTATTCTTTTATTTGAATTCTGTTTCCCCTATTTTATTTTTTGGTGAACAGGGCAAGAATGTCTGTGTTCTTTTACGGACCTCAGGGGTCAGGAATATTTTTAATAAGGAAAATGAAATGTTCATGCAATTCTTGGACACTTAAGTAGGGCTTTAATATCTGTTTCTACACATTTTAGTGAAATTTTTATATAACGTATGATATAGAGATAGATATTTTGTTATGCATCTGTCTATATATGCATATCATAAGACAGGCTGTGAAAATGTTATGAATTGGCAATGCTTGATATTAATGCTGTGCTTAGAAATGTTAAAAAAAAAACACCAACAGATACTGTTCTGGTCTACCAGAATTAGGCTGTTATTGTTAATGCAGGACTCTCTAAACTCAATCATTTTGAAGAGGCTTTTAAACCATTTCATTCAGCAGTTAGTTCTTTAATTAATCCCTTTTTATAATGAATGGTAATGGAGCCTTCACCCCCTTTACAAAGGGCCTATAATTCTAGTTCCACTTTCAAGGTCTACAGCATGCACAGCTAGTATATTAGACAAGTATAATATATAATAGTACAGATATGCAAGTAATGCTGCAGGTATTTTAGAAGCACAGATGAGCCAAAGGAAGATTAATGAAATTTGACAACATGACAGAAATGCTGCTGCACAAGGACATCCATCTCTAGGCTTTTTGTTATTTTTTGCTGTAACAGAACAATCAGTGGAGTAAAATACCCCTTTGATGAGTGTAATTTGGTAACAATTTGCAAACATGATAATGTGCCTTCTTAATTCAAAGACATTTCACAGAGATATCTTGACATTTTCATTACAGGAGCTGTCAGGAATAATCTGGAAGAGCAAAAGAACCTTATTGAAAAATGCCTACTTCTATTTGGTAATCTAATAATCTGTAGTAGTAGGGTCAAGTCATTTTTTATGATACAGCCTTTAATCATCTATCAATTACGACTTTTAATTACAGCTGAGCTGCTGAGATGTACAGAGATCTTCCTGGTGACAAAATGAACAGCTGTAGCTCCGAATAGTGCACTACTGCTAAAGAGAGCAGTTCCCTTTCTCCACCACCACCTTCCTATCAATGAACTGGCTACAAAAAAAGAACGTGCTGAGCGCATTACACATAATGCCAAAAATCTGGTTATGTCATAACACATATCCATGACAAACTGAATGAAGATTACAAGAGAAGTTTTTGTGGCTTTTTCTAATTTACAGCTACTTGACTTTGCCCTTCAAAGTTTCTAACTAGCAAGCTGTACTAACAGCTGCAGATATACTTTCTAGGTAATTGTGAACATCTATATGAGCCAGGACTTTTTTTAATAGCAATCACTCTGACACTGTTTGAGTCTCTGCCCCAGGGAGAAGGGAAACACTTTGCCTGGGAGCCACAAAGGCCGGCTCAGAGCAGGGTGATCTCAGTGCTGAGCATTACCTCCCTCAGCAGCACAGTCCAGGCTGTCATATGCAGATTGATCACCTGAACTGTTTTGGGTAGAAAAATAAAAATACATAATGTTAATAGCCCCAAAGTAAAAATTTCAGGTGTCCTGCAGGTCTCTGCTGATATCATAGAACAAATTTTTCTGTGTTCCCTGAAGGCCACTGTGTCTTGCTGCTCCTTGGTGGCTCTGCTTTTCTGTGGGTGGGGTAGCTTCAGAGGGCTTGTCTGTTAATAGCACAGTGATAGCTTTCCTGATTCTGCAGGCTAGTACTGTAAAAGTCCAGCTGTTTATAAAAAGCAAGTAAATCAAAACTCAGTCTACTTCACACCAAATGAAAACTCCTTCCTTTATTTTTTTTTTCACTTCTTTCTCTGTGTGCAGGACTCTTCAGTCTAAAACAAAGCGGCATCAAATGACCCTGCAAATAAGATCAGTGTAATTCAGAGAATGAAATTAATCCGTCAAGCCCTGGCTTTGTTTGTCAGTTACCATCACTGTAGTTTCTTTTCATCTTCAATTTTTGCTCCCCTTCATTATTTTCTATAAAGAATTTTATTTGGAGGAAGAAATAGAAAGAGGATTTTATGCATCCATTATTTAATGATGGACCTTTATCCTGGGGGAAAATGAGCAAGAAGGATTCTGATGATAGAATGAAGTGAATTAAAGATCAAAAAATTTCCTAAATTTGGCTGAGAGTTTATGACCAAATTTGCATATCTCTGGTTTTAATGTCAGTGACTTCTTTCTTGCTCCATTGTTGGGTTTGTTTTTATTTTTCTAATTTAATTGCTTGTGTATTAATTTTCACAATTCTGGAGCCAGCATCCCTGAGAGATCTAATTTAGGGACTGTATTTCCTCTTTGGAAAATAAGAGACTATTTCACAAAGAAGGAAAAATCAAGAACAATGGGATCTTTGAAATAACATACCTTATTTATTTTCAGAACAGCATTTCTTTTCTATAGCTTCTTAGGAGGGAGTGTTGTCTTCACAGGAGATTTGCCTGAATGCAGTTTTCAGACTCTTACCAGGCAGCACAAAAAACTGGAAGAGGCACCATAGCATTGCTCAAACTTGCATCAGCGGACCTGTTGCACGAGGGGTACGTACCACTGTGCTTAGGCTGGGCAGAGGGAATTTTATGTTGTACCTCCTCCTGGCTGATGTTTCAAGGAAAGAGTGGGACAGCCTGCACATAGCTCTACTGTAGTACCAGCTACGTTATACCTAAAGAGAGAGGTCTTAATATATCACATATACAATGTATATATAGAACTTTACGTTCCAAACAAAAATCACTTTAGGCATGAGTCGGGTGCCAGGAGTTTTCTAACCTGCTTCGGCAGCGTACTCTGTGTGCTCTGCATTGCTGTGCTGATGCACAAGAGCTGTATGGCTGGCATACCGGGCTACCTGCGCTGGTGGCAAAGCTGCTGAGCGCCACGTGAATGTGAGCCTTGGGGACGCAGGATTATAGCCACATGAGGGAGCTGCTTTAATTCTCCTCTCAAGCAACACAGGCATCAACTACCAGTGAGCAGCAGGGTTTGGGGCAAACCACAGGGCTGCTGTACTTGCTGCCAAGCCTTTGCCTCCCCACTGCAGGATGGCAAGTAGGGAGATTTGACATCACTTCCAAGATATGTCTCAACAATGCCCTTTCTATCATCCTCCTTAGTTCTCCCCATTTTTACTAATAACATCATGCCAAACTTCCCTCCTAAATGACTCGTATGTATCTCTATCTTCATTTTCTTGCCTTCTTTCCAATCGTTACTGCTTCCAGCTTTCCTTCTCTCATCTGGGGGGGGGGGGGGGGGAAAAAAAAAAAAAGGCAGCAAAAATCTTCCAAACCGGAGTATTTAAAAAACCTTATTACTATTAAATGAAGCACAGATTAGGATAAAGTATTATACGAAGTGCACAATGCTGCCTAAAGACACCTTTAATGAAAAGATGGGGAAGCTTATGGATGCTGGAGTACTGGACCCTTGTGATTGCCTAGGACATGCCAGAAAGCACACACAGGTGCTTGAAAACACAGCAGGACTTTTGTGTGATGAAGAGCCTCCAAGGAGTTGCAACCACAGTAGAGCTGTTAAAACAATCTGGTCTCTTATGGTTTCCAGCTAAGCTGGTTAAGAGCACAGTGCCTGCATGTAAATAGAGCTCTTAACCCTACTGCATTACAGGCACAACAGGAGTGATTATCTCCCCCACCTCTTTTCCTAAGGCTGCTTTGTTCTTGGTTCCTTATTTCTTTAATGGTGCAGAACAACCTGGCTCCATCACAGTATTTTTTGGAAGGGGACACTTGCCTCCTTCCCCAGCACTACAGGTAGCCATGAAGTGCTGCACATCCTAAGTACAAGGTGTCTGCACCACAGGAAAGCCTGCAGTACATGAAGAGAAGGACAGGCCCCAAGACCTGAAGGCATAAAATACGTTGCACCGGATTCAAAGCAGCAAAAAACCGCTCATGACTCACAGTCCTAATCCCAACTAGTGAGGCGTCTTCTGCTCTGCTGAGAAGCCTCTGGAAAGCTCTCCTCTGTACCATCTGAAATTAAATTAATGAACAAATGTATGTTTCTGCTATGTGAAAATACTACATCTCTGGAAAGAGAATGAAAGCAAATGACCTTTCAATCATTCATCCTCTGTGGGACTTGGGGGCGCTCCTGTTCTACCCTGTAAAAATGTCTCTGGGTAATTCTGGATTAAGGCTACTACTCAATCCAGAAAAGAAAATACTTTTTCAGAATACTAGAGAAACTCTTTCCAGAGTCAGATATAAGGTCCTTTCTGGCAAGCAACAAAGCCACTAACGAAAGCTCTTCTGAGCTTCACGGACACATTAGACTTCAGATGCTGATGTTTCCATTTTCAACTCTATTTAGTCCTGCTGGCTGGCCTAAGAGCCCCAGCTCTGCTGTGTCACAGCTCTTCTTGCAGTATCATAAACCCCAGCAAGATGTAGGAGACTGCAAACCATATGTGTGCATGGGGATAGGTTGAGCAATTACTTATTTTAAGGCCTATGCATTATTTTCCAACAGTAACAGAGGAGATTCACACTCAAAAGTTATTCTCGAAAGGATGTTTCCTGCAAAGCTGAGAACACTGACTCACTGCTGCCATCCTCCCAGTCTCCAGAGCGTGATGCAGAGGTGAGGTAGGAGAAGGAAGCAAGTGATGTCTTGCTTTTGCCGTGAGAAATAAGGGCTGGTTTGTAACTTGGCTCTTTTCCTGAAGATTTCCAGCATGAGATGGGAGACTACAAATAGCAAATCACAGACAGCTGGCTTCTGGTGTATAGAACAGATAGGCAAAGTTTTCAACCCTCTGCTGCAGACAATTGCCTAAAATACATTGAGACCATACAGCTCAAGGAAGAGAAAGAAAGACCAGATTAGTTGACTTAATCGTGGTCTTCTCATACTGAATCTAGCATAGGTAGAGTTACAAACATTGCCATGAGGTGAGTTGACACATATATAAAGATACACCTACTCCAAAGGAGAGTGCTTTTTCTCTCTTTAACTTTCCTGTAAATACCACATTTCAGCTCTGCTGCCAAATGAATGCATTTTCTAGTGGAAACGCACTGTGGAACATGAGGAAAAAATTGGGAGCAAGTGCTGTCCCATCATTGGTTTGCACCACATCAAAGTAGGGCAGCTGAAATGAATGCAGTTACACTGGGGTGCAGCTGTGTTTACAGCAATGAAACTGTGAAGAACTGCATTATTCAGGCACTGGAGGAGTGAAAAGTGATTTAAAAGAGCTGTTTGGAACAGTTGATGCTTTTCTTTTACTTAGGTAAATTATTATTGTTACATCTACATAGCAAAAGGGCAATTTTAATCTGTCTATGACTACAGAAATACAATTTTCAGGTGATATTTGGAAAAGCTTTAGATAATGCTGGACACAGAGAAAGAGACTAACGCAAATGGAAAAGGTGTCAAACCCGTAATGGTAATGAATTTCTCATAAATGCCCTCACCGATCCCTTGCAAATGAAAACTGGGTCATTGGAAAAGTTCAGTTTAAAGTACAACCCAGTTATTCACAAAGGTTATTATGTTGTGCAAAGTTTTCATAAAAACTTTGTGTCTTCTGCCAAAATTTACAATTCCTCATTGAAAATCAAAATTCAGCTGAAATACAGTTTTGCGTGTTTTTCTGAATAAGATGATATTGCATTTGGAAACATGATGCCTGGTAGCTGTACATTTATGGCCGCAAATTCCACTTTTGTGTTCTGAGTCGGGTTAGATCACCAGACTAAACCTTATGTTTAGACTCGTCCAAGAGAGAAGCTGGGAATGCTGGAAGCTTAAAAAACCTGCCCCAGATAAAAACAAGAACGATGTTTCAAGGTTGTCTGTCTTTTTGTTAGAATTTAAATGAGTCACAAGCATGTAAACAGTAAGTAAATGAAGAACAGAGCAACACAAGAGATGATACACAAAGACAAGTAATTGTATCTTCCAGTACTTCACATTATAAACTCAACACAAGGCTAACTCAGCCTTTACAACAGAGTCACTAGCCTAGCTAGACTTCTAAATTTCAAAAGGCAAGCTTCAAAGAAGATTTGGGTGCACCTCTGGATGGGAACCTCAGCGTAAACAAGCAGTTGTTTCTCCGAGCGAAGGCAACACAGAGGGGCCTGTTACAGCAATGTTGCATCTAGGCACTAAAACATGCTGTAACAGGCCCCTCTGTGTTGCCTTCGCTCCAAGCAAAATACAAGTCTATATTCCAATGGGAGGGAAGAACACTAACAGCAAGTGATACTATAAATAAATCAGGTGTAAACCGTGTGGTTGTAGACTTCAGGAGAGGAAAATAACACACATGAGGAATTCAGTTTTTCTGCTGCTGTAAGGAGACAACTCCTAGGTTTTTAGGACATTTCACTAGTTTCAGCTGTTAAACCCTAGCTTGGAGTGGCTGACAAAGATTACAAAGGACTGACGACGATGATTAGAAAGAAGAAGTCAGAAGACATGAGGGCTGAACTCTTATTGGAGAAATTGTAAAAAGCTAACAAAAAAACCCTCAGAACAAAACAATCAACGGCAGACCTGTGACAAAAACAATTACATCCTCAGGATTTCCCCTTCACCAGCAAATACCTCCAAGCAGGCAATGGTCTCCAACTTCTTTACAGTGCTAGTAAATCATCTCAGCCCCACAAGCCGCAGGCGTCCTGGGCAGCTGGTGCAAGGGCTGCTCTGGCTTTAGCAGCTGGACTCTAGAACGGACCTTTGTTGCCTCCTGAAAAAAAAAAAAAATATGTTTTTTTAATGGCAATACAACACCTTTGCCTTCACATCACGCATTCTTGTGCTCAGCTCAACCATGACCTATGTCTCATTTGTCCAAGGAGTATTTAAAGAGAGGTTTCAAAATGCCAACAGAATTTAATAAATTCTAATATCACAGTAGTGAAAGGATGCTCTTGAAAGGCATTTCAATGGTGTTGAAAAGAGGTTGAATGAGGGACAAACCCCAGTCAGTGAGGAGATACTGGGAAAATACAATCTCCATTATGCATTTAATATCAGATGTTGATAATGTACTGTATGAAACAGTCCTGCGTGGGAAAAGAAATGAGAGCCTTCACTCTCTTACAGTGCCAAGCTGTCCACTGACATAGTAGAATGAAAGTAAGAAAAAGATACAAACATGGAGAAAAAGCATTCAGGCAGCTTTCCTGTCGATGCTGTACAGTCTTTCCAAAAATCTGAGCAAGTGGCCTGAATGAAATTAATAATCAGCTTTGATTAGAGGACCTTGCTGTATTAGCTATTTATTTATTTATGTACCCGCACACACCCACGGGCAGCAATGAGGTAATAGTCAATGTCTTTATTTCTAATGATGTGGCATATTTTTCCCAGGTTATGAAAGGCAGGTTAATATTTTATCTTACATCAATAAGTCTCTCTGTACTAAATACATAAAGGTTATTCTTGAAAACATACTCTGGCATGGCCATGAACTTACTGTAATAGTTTGTAGGAGGAAGAGTTCACTAGGTGTCTGAAGAATTTCACTGCAACTACGTGAATATACTGATCTCGATCCCCGTTACACATATTGTTGCACGTGATGTTACGGGCCGGTATTTGAAATACATGACTTACGAATTCAATATCATCTCTTATAGGCTCTGTTTCACCAGCATAGTCACTGGATGACATTGATTTCTTCTCTCTCCCCCTGCTTATCTCAAGCTCTTCCATTTTGCTTGTCTTACTGATTTTTCATGTTCACTTCACACGTTATCTCACCGGAAGCCGGTAATGAATCAATGTGGCCTCCTAAATACATGTTCTGTTACAACCCTTCGGAAAGAGCCACTTGCAGCTATCTATATCAAAATCGACTCAGTAGCTATTGCACACATCTAAACAAGAGAAAACATAGTTGTCTCAACCTGACTCACAGAAGGCCTGTACAGTCTTTCTGGGTGCATGTATTTTTAAACGCCTGCCATGATAATATGAATTTAAAAGGAAAACCCTGGAACAAGCTAGACTGAAGTCCTTAATTTCAATTAGTTAAATTTTTAGTGGCTCATCTCACAACCTTCTGCCTGGAAGCTGTGTGCCTTCCTCTCAACCCCTTCTTGTCCTATATCCAATATTACTGGAAGGCCTTCAGGGCAGGGACTAGCTCTTATTCTCTGCTTACGGTGCCATAACACACAGCTGTTCTCAGAAAGAGACCCATTGGCACAAAAGGGACACCTGAAGCGTAGATAACAGTAATACTAATTACGCGAAATAATGCCAGGACAGCTATGATGACAAATTGTTGCTATTTTTACTCCCTGCTGGTCTTACATCTTTAGGTAACATTAAAATGTAATGGTTAGTTCATTCCCATAGAAGTACTCTATTTATTCTAGCTGGCCTGCTGCAGTACATAAAGGTTCTGATACAGCTTTCTGCTATACAGAGACAGGTCTAGCTGAGAAAGGAACACTTGTACTCCAAACTGCTGCTTGAAATTAGTCAAGAGTAATAACACAGGAAACTAATTTACACTTGAAGATGTTTTAAATGGGTACTTGAGGGAAACACAGTAACATCATAACACCCTAAATTAACCAGCACCTCACTGAGAGAAAACAGGATGTTAAATTCAGGGATTTCTCCTAAGAGATTTCACGTGAGTTAAAAATCTGCTCAGCTGAACAAAAGTAGAAGATGCATATGTTCATTTTGGAGCTCTCCAACACAAAAAAGCCAACACTGAATTTTTAACATCCATCTATGCAATGCAGTGATGACTGACAATATTTGTGTGCCTTATTTATTTGCAGGCTCACACAAACCTCATCCTATCCCGCACTAAAATGGGGTTCGAACAGAGACTTGTCACAGAGGCCACCAGGGCCCTACAGTAAAGGTCAGTGGAGCCTGCATGTCCCTGGCTTGCATCAACCACCTGTGCTTCCCAAGTGACACTGCGCTGGCTGTGTCACAGCTGGTTCCAGCTACCCACTACAGGACTTCCCGGCGGGATTAAAAGTGGGTTTCCATGACTGCATTGTCTGAGCAGCCTCCTGTGAAAATCCAGGCTCAGCGTATTTGGAAAGACTTCATGGCTTGATTTGCAATGGATGAGAGCTCTCTCATTCCCATCTAACTCACTAAAGTCCAGACAGCTAAAGACTTTTCTCAACCCTGAACAAATCGTGAATGCGTTGGTAACAAACTTGAAGGGCTTGCTTTGCTAGAAAACAGCATCTTGGTGTTCCACTTGTTTCTGCTTGTGCTCTTTACCAGCAAATGCTGTCCTAAACATGGACAGACAAATCAAAATTCATGCTGAATTATACAGAAAACAAATCGCCAGAGCTGAGTGAACACCAAAACCAGTGTGCAAACCCTCTGGGAAAAAGGAACTGTGTAACTCTTCTGCCAGGGGGTGGTTTTGGCAGTGAGAAGGGTTCAGTCGTATGAGGTGTCTCTAAACTTCCCAATCCCGACAGCAAAACTTGAATTAGCCTGCCTTTTGCCATCAGGCATGTGGGAGACTAGATTACATTGTCTGGGCTGAGCAACACCTCCCCATTCACAACCATCATCTGGAAGCCCTTGCCCAACTGGATCTTTTACATGGGCTCTGCTGCACTCCTGGGCAAGGAATTTAAATTCATTCATTCAAGCAGAAGGACTAAAACACTTATTTCAAAGCAACAACAAGTAAACAGAAGAATCAAAATCTCCTACACTCATTTACTTTTACAAGCTGTTTCGACTTTGAAACCAAACCAAAAACCCCAAGAGGCACCACAAGGCTTACCAGCATTGCAATTAAACTGTGAGATGACATTTGGGTTTGTTAGCTCTGCTGTGGCTAAATGAACAAACGGCTTATATGATATTAAAAGATTATTTTTTTATCTTCTCAGAAGCCCTTCCCCATTTACACGGCAGAGCATGTGATGCATTTGCCCTCCTCTTCTTTGTTGCTGTTTTTCAAAGTCTCAGTAAAGCTTCAGCCAGCGGGCCCTATGTGATGTCTCAGGACCAGCTGTCATCATGCTTCACAGCTATGAGAGTAATTCAGTTAGCATGTCTTTTATACAGTGCTTGCTACAGGGAGATTTCAAAGCCCCTGCAGCTCCAGAGGTGCCTACACCAGGAACACTGCCGTGTGAAGTCTGAGGACATTTCATGAGCTACACCTTGCTTCTGCAGCAAATTGCCAGTGGTAGTCAGCAACTGCTTTACAATATCCTCGCAGTTCTACCAGATCTATTTATGAGAAGCCTAGTTAAAATGAACGTGGTTGAGCCAATTAGACTGTAAAGGTCTTTTAGGTAATTGCTTTGGCGTGCTTAAAATTTCCAGTTGTACAGGGTGCTTCACAGTGACCTCTGAGCTCTGGCAGGTCCGGGAGATCCTCCCTAAAGAGGTCCCCCTGCCTCTTCCTGGCTTAATCCCATTTCTACCTATATGGGCTCCTGAAAAGCACAGGTTTTACTGCCATCTAATGTCAACCCAGACTGCATAATCTCCTGCTGCTACAGTATTAGACTAATGCCATTAGATCGTTATTCTCCTGAACCTACTTACCTGCAGCAGGACACAGGGGTCATCACAAGTTGACTCCCCCGTTGCAGGAACTTCCCAGCTAAATCCTGCTCAGCTCTTCGCAGCGTCACCCTGCAGCCTGCGAGTCCTGTGAGTCATTTTTAGTACTGTCTGGAACCAGCAGCTGGCATCCGTCATGGTACTGAGGAGCATCCAGGAGAGGGGCTGGGAGAGGCTCAGTTCTCAGGTGGGTGGCTGTTGCGGGGAGTCCAGCCAGTGGTAGCACGTCACTAGCCCTGCTGCCCTGTCCCAGCCCGTGGTGGAGGTCTCGTGCCTGAAGATCCCATGGGAGAAGGCTGAGGAGTACCACCGTGGCCGTGTGGCACCCACCCCTTGCTGACCTGGGCTGTCCAGTGGGCTGCGGGTTGCTCCACAGGGTGACACCAGCGAGAGAGCCCGGCCTCCTCTCACCAGCCAGATTTGGAGGAGCAGAAGAAAATGTCACCCGGTACAGCCACGAAAGACAGCGTACTGCAAAAAAAAGGAGAAATGGGCTCAGGTGCCGCGCACACCCTGGCAAAAGGCAGGAAGGCACATGCCTGTTTCTCGCACGTGCTGAGTTTGAACTGCCTGGATGGGACTGCAGAGGCACAGCAGTGTCCTTTAACTAGAGACTCCAAGTGCTTATTTCAGCATCACTTCCTACCATAACAGATTTACACAGCACTCAATCTCATTCTAATTGACCAGAACTGCTGATTGTGTTACAATTAAATTGCAGTCTAATTTTACTTAGCTATAACTGATAGGACACACAGCTATAGAAATTAAACCACATTGAAAGGAATCTGCGCTGAACACTGGTGTGAATATTAGGCTGGAATTAAGCTGAAGAAATGTGGCAACAGGCTACCATCACGGCCACCACTATTCAAAGAAATTAATATTTAGGGACCAAGGGAATCTAAAATAGTTTTCCAATGTGTTTTTTCTGCATCCAGCACTCTAAAATAGAATTCAGATTTCCGTTAAAAGGACAAAAGCTGAGACTGTCAGAGGACAGTCATTGCAGGTTCAGCTTTTTCAGAGGTGTTGACTGGATACTTACTGTTGGGTATACTGGTGGGCTGAAGCCCATGCTTCTAATGCCTGTTTTTCTACTGTCCTATTTCTTCCCTCTTGCCAGACCAACTATTTTATTTAGTGCCTCGTAGAAAAGTCAGCTCATCCTACAGATAAAAGATCAAAGATGTTCATTGTGCAAGCCCTAGAACTAGGTCATTCAGCTCCCCTTCTAGATTTTATCTTCTCTCTTTTGTATTAACAAACCTGCAATGGAGGTGGCTTTTTACATTCCTTGGGCATTGAAATGAAAGCTGCCAGCACTTCATCCCCTGCAAAAACATGAGAAAAAGCCCTCTGTAATGCTGGAGAGCAAATACCTGGAGGTCCCAGCTGCCATGCCATGCTCTCTGTAGACCATAAGCTTTACTAAAGCAATTGTACATACACATTTCCAAAAGCTTTTTTTTTTTGCTTTTTTTTTTTTTTTTGGG
Source organism: Falco cherrug (assembly GCF_023634085.1). Lineage (NCBI taxonomy): Eukaryota > Metazoa > Chordata > Aves > Falconiformes > Falconidae > Falco > Falco cherrug. The sequence goes on from NC_073700.1 coordinate 98,248,014, forward strand.
GGGGGTGGGGGTGGGAGGGGGGAGGGAAGGGGAGACAACGACAACAGGCAGTGCTGAAAAATTTATCAACCTCTCTCCATACATAACAGGGACCACAGACTGCACCAGCAGTGTTAATTTAACGTCAGGGAATACTCCCTCCCAACAGGCCAATAAACCCAAACCTATGTAAGGGTATATACTTTTATACATACCAGTGTTTGATACTGCTTTCCTTTTGGCACTGCAGTGGTGACAGGGCACCCACAGATTTTACCAGGAAATAACCCCATAATGGCGACTTCATCAGCTTCAGCCACTGCCGGGTTTACCTGGCAGCAATATGTACACCTCTGGTCTCCTCCAGGATTTCATTTTTAAGGGCAGGATAGCTCACAAGCATTTGGTTTTCCATTGATAAAACATACTATTTTCAACAATGGAGTTCAAATCCCAGGTATGCAGTGGCTCATGTGGCTAGGCCTTCTCAAGAGAGCTAAACCACAGAGTGAGGCTTTGTTGCTCAGGCAGAAAAACCACCTAGAAGAAACGTGCTTTGGTCACTAGCCTGCCAGACCTAGGTGACGTTCCTCTGAAAGCCAGGCCACGGCAGGACTTTCAGCCCGAGAGCTGCAGGCTGAAAGCTGCAGAGCCATACTGTAAGATATTGTCTGGTTTCACTAACCACATGAGGTTAATGTGCAGAGAGCTATTAATCCTCCTACAAACAGATCATTTTTCAGTTCATTAAACATTATTGCTAAAGTACCAGTAGCTCTTCCTCAATTACTCACCTCTGAGAAAAGTGGCTCACAACTAAGTAAGAGGAGAAATAGATATTAAACCGTTTATTCCCATGAAATCTCATGCCATGCAGGATAATTTCTGTCATTTCATTAGGGCGGGTGTACAGAGGGACTGGGTTTGTCTGCACTTAATTATTTTGTTAATGCTGAAGAGATATGTATTTATTCGGCCAAGCAAGCATTCATTTTATGCTTCCAGAATTTGTACGATGGGCAGAGCTGACCAACCTTTTCCTTCCAATCCCTTCCGTCACACTGCTTGACTCTGTCCCTCCAGCAATATAGAAAGCCAGCCCTGTGCCTTTTCACCCGGCTCCATGGTTCCTTAGCAGAGGGCTCCTACAGACATGTGGGGCCATCCCTTTGCTGATTGTACATCTGGATTCCAGACCCTGGCACAGCACCGGGCACTAGCAGGAGGTCGCTGCTTTTGCTGCTGGAGACAGGCTGGGGGGCAGAATCAAGGTTTGAAGGAGGCAGCAAGGAAGAATGTGACCAGGAGAATACTGTATTTAAGCAGATCCTTTCTAAGCTTGCCTCTAAAGGAAGGAGAAAAAATACCCAGTAAGTGTGTGGTAGGAGGACAGGACACTGGGAGCAGATTGGGGAGGATGCCTGGTGCTGGGTGAGAAGGGAATCTTAGAAATCTTAAAAAATGCAAAGCTACCTTTGAAATCATTGTAGGCCGCGCCAATCTGGATTATTAAAAGCATCCAGTTTTACTTGTAAACGGAATTTGCTCAAAAAATCTGATCAATTTATGACTTTCAGATCCAGCCCATGGATACAACCCCCAGCAGAACTCCATTTCATGCCTCCAGAACAGCTGTCAGCATCGTGAAACCTCAGTTTTCCATCCAAACCAACAACCAGCAGACCTAACTGCTTTACTTACAAAAGAACTGATCAAGGAATTAATTTCCATCCAGGTCTTCATCATCCACTCTTATTTAAAAGCAGTGTCATGGTCCTCAGAATAATCCTATTATGCAGTACAAATCGGTCCAATTCTTCAGCTGGGAGCAAAGTGCTTTAGTGCTACTTTTTCCCCAGCTGTCAAAGTTGTTGTGTGACTGCCGATTTGGGGAAAGAAGTAACATTTAGATTTGTGTTCCCAACCGTGGACTCAATTTTGAAACCTTTACCCTGTACTCTGCATTCAAAAGCAATGACGTATAGATGGCAACTTCCTGAATTGAATGGATAGACTCCAAAAAAACAATTGATCCCAGATTCTATGCTTTCCAGTATTATAGCTTGTCCTAAAGGACAGACTCCTTTTCAGAGTACCTGTTCAGCAGGTCTGTTGGTCTCAAAGTCAGCCACAGACTGGGGCTCCATCATGCAACAGCAAACTCCTGACCTCAGGAGAGCTGCAGAGCCCAAATTGCAGCTGGTCTGTTCGGTGGGAATTTCTGTTAATCAAGTTGAAAAGAGTGAGATCTTCCCAGATCATCAACAGGTAGGAGATCCACACTTAAAGTGAGGACCAAGCTTGCTCGTTATAGGAAGCGTTGATGTATCTACCTGTCTTCAGCAATGAGAGAGAGAGCTCACAGAAAATGTTCAGACTGCTAAATTAGCTGAAATTGAGCCCCTGAACATGTGAAATGGGAGTACTTCCATTAAACTGACCCAAGCTAACCTAAATAAATGTAATTCCAAATGGTTTTCTTACTGATATCTAGACTTATGGGCTCGGTCCCTAAGTCTCATGAGATGTCTGCTTGCAGGAGTGTGCAATGCTTGAGTTATATTTACGGGTTTAATCTAGACCAGGAATGACATTGGTAAGGATTACACTCTAATCAATCTGACCTACAAACTATTTATCTTGGGATTCTGTATCTCGTGATCAATAAATTCCAGAATTAAGTGACATGTCTGCATGCCCTTGCCTCCTAGGGAACCTTTATGCTTCCCAAACAAACAAGCCAGCGCCACTCGTTTCATTTCATGAAAGGGAAGGCAAGGAGAGGCTTAGGAGAGCTTTGGGTCAAATAGACAAGTGTATTTAGGTGCCTGCAGCCCCCCAGCAATCAATAGGCACTCGGGCACCTAAGAGACTCACTGGTGCCTGTCCTTAGGTAGTATTGGCAGTTTCCAAAAGGTAGTCTAGCAGCAGCTGGCTGGCCATATGGGCTGCATCCATTTCTGGGTGTGCTCAGCCGCCAGCGAGGTCAGTGGGAGCAGGCTGACTCCTGAATCAGAGTTTTGCCTGCGCTCACTTTGCCACCTCCTAATTCACATTTGGAGGCAGCCAGGGACCATTCAAGGCCAATGCCATCAAGCATTCTGAAATTCTGTTCCTAAACCCACATCCGATGCCTACTTGCAAGCTATTTGGACAGGTGCAGGCACTATCCTGTGATGTTGCACAGCGTCTGGTACCACGCGCTCCGGCTCTGGGAGGCAAGTCCTAGTATTGTAACTAGTGTGTTCATCCTCAGTAAAATTGACCCAGTTTTATTTCAGTGGCACTGTATCATTAATAGATCTGTCACAAACCCATAGCTTCAGTTTCCTGGCATTATCAATAGGCTATCTTTTTTCTCTCTGAGGTAGTGCAACCGCACACTAAGTCTTTGTGGGGAACAGCTGCATCTAAAGCTTTTGCTTCATGTGTTTTCTGACACGACATTAACCCTTTAGGTTAACCTTTAGGTAAACCCTTTAGGCTTCCTCCAGGCTCTGCACAAGCAAGAGTAGCCTCAGCAGTGGATCACTTTGTAGCACTTAGATACATTTACATGACCCGAGTTAGCCTGCCATGCCTATACAGGAAGGTATGTGGACAATCAAAGATCACATAAGACCATCTAACTCTTCAATCTCTATTAAGCATGACACACTTCAAATAATGTATATGAATGTTAAATCTTACTATAAAGCCACTCACCTGAAGTTACTGCTGTTTCTCAAGACCACCTTGAATGCAGCCAGGATCAGTGCTGGAGTTACCGATGTGAGCTCAGTGCCAGTTTTCTGCTGTTGGTTGCTTTTCTCGCCTTTTTCTCTTTTCAAGTTGCCATTTTTAGCACCTTGTGCCAAATAAATCACTGCTTTGGCCCCAGGAACAATTAGCTGCTGCCTGCTGGCCATGTCGAGGCAGCTCTCATTGTTCAGCAGAACTAAGTGTCCATAGCATCTCAGCGTGCAGTAGGCTACGCCTGCCACATCAGAGTGATGCTACCCAGAATGACCTGAACCACGGTATGAGCTCACCAGCCCCAACAGGGAGAGGCAGTAAAACATCCCAACCAGAAGAGTAAGTTCCCTTTCTTCAGGGCTAACATCTTTCTTCAGGGCTATCATTTCCACCAGCAGCCAAAACTTTGTACACAGTTAACCTTAATGGAATTAATACACTCACAATACCAGGGGAAAAAAAAAATAAATGCCTTCAGTACCTTTCTTACATTGTGGGAAATGCTATTGATTTATTTATTTGAAATAAATCTTTTTTTATTTATTAGGAAATTACCTACAGGGTATCAGAAGTCCCTCCATGTACGAGTTGCGGATGTTAGGCTTTAGGCTACATTTTGGATTAGAGCTTGTTCTGCAATACAGCTGGATGGATGGCACCAGGGAGGCAGTCGGACACAAGCTATTACACCTGCTGGCTGTGGTTTGAGATCTTGCCAACGGTGAGATCAGCCAGGGCCTTCAGCAGGAAAGAGCCCTTACGGCTGTAAGGTAGGACACGATTCTCATGGAGCGCACTCTCAGGTCTATGGGTGCTGAAATAACCTGGCAGGTGCTGGCGAAGGGCTAATTAGTTTTCTCCCCTCGCTGAGCCTGGCTTACACTTCTGTATACCAGCCTCAGCAAGGAGACGCAACACATCTGTGCCTCCTCAGGATCTCGCTTGAAGTGCCTCAGCCCAAAGCAGGTGCCAAGTCAGAGAAGGTGATCAGGAAAAGAGGTGCAATGAACTTCACATTGAGCTGGTTTGAGATGGTTGGCAGCACCAGCCGTGGCTGCTCACCCAAGTGAGGAACAGGCAGTGAACAACCTAGTCCCTTCCTGCATGTCATGGACCCCACAATACAGGCAGGGTCTCTGTACCAGCCCAGAGGGGCTAACCTCTCCTCACGGTCCCAAACCTGGTCTCCCACTGTTGTTATTTTAGCTGTATCTCGTTTTGTTAAACAGTGAGGCTGGTTGAAAGAAGCTACAAAACCACGGTGCACCACACCACCAGCCCTAAAAGCATCAAACACTGACACCAACTGTGTCTGCTGAGAGAGTCCACAAACACCAAAACTCCCAAGTGGAGAGGTCAGCATCCCTGCTTTGACCAGAAACACATACATACATTATTTTAGGAAAGTATGTTTTAAATTACCGACAGATTTCTCTGGAGCCATGTCTTGGCACCACACAGCACTGACTGCAATCACGTGCCCGCGACCTAGGGTCTCACTTGATGCACATCATCTATCCATTGGATATAACCGGCTCCAGAGTTTCATAAACTCTGATCTCACGCACGCAGTGTACTTTCTAATCATGTAATCTTGTCAGTCATTGTACTGCAGCTCTTGGGGTGGGGGGGTGGGTGTGTGTGTTAGAAAAAAAGGGAAGGTTAACATACAAAAGGAAGGTTTCTGTTTTACAAAGCTCCCTTTATTCACCTGAATCCTGCTAAGGTCAAGAGAGAGTCTGCTACTGACTCATAACAGCATTTGGATTGAGTGCTGAATTAGAAATCACGCTTTGTACAGTTTCAGTTCAGGAAAGAACTAGCTTCCGAAAAGATCACATGGTGCCAACTTTTGTCTTTTCTTAGCTAAAGTCCTAGGAGTACTTTCCAACACTTACTCACCAAATGAGAGCATTTTTCACTTCTATAACAGTTTTAATAGAAGTGTGGTGTTTAAAGAGCCCATTTCTAATGGGCTGCTTCCAACTCTTACAGCCTTGGGAGAGGAACAGGTCCCCAGGCACCATCCATAGCCAGATCCACCCAAATACCCTTATGAGCCCAACCAGCCTGGGGTGGCACTGCAGAGGACTGTCATCTGTACAAACTTCTGATCCCTAAAGGTGCCTGCTCTGACTTTTGCAGTGTTTCTGAATGGCTTTTTCATTGCTGGTTCCTTACAGCCCCTTCCTATAGGCAGCTGGGTCTGGTGTGCAGTCACTCCCATTGCCACCACACACACACACTGAGCTCCTCTCCTCCACCTCGTTCCAGCAGACCCACCACCTCTCCTCTGAGCCTGCAGAGAACTAAGTGGACAAGAAGTGACTCCTTAACCCCCAAAAGTAAATAATTTCCTGCCGAGTCACCTCTGAGAACTGGCTTGCTGTCACAGGAGTTGCAGCACTAGCTGGTGGAAACTGTGGAGGTGTACAAAGGCAGGTCTGCCTCTTTCCGTGGTATCTTGCCATGAGCTGACTTTTGCCTGTTAGAAGCCATAGCTGTCATCTCCTGCGTCTCCCAGTAATTTTCTTTCTTCTCTCTGAAGTGATGCCCTGGGACTCTTTTTTCCTCACACCTCTTGCACCAGGGCTCAGTGGTAAGCGTGAACGGAGCTATGAGTTGTCGACGTGTGGCTGGCTGTAGGGAAAGGGTACATCTAAGGACAGATTTTAGATCCTCTCCCTCTCAGGCAGAGGAAATTTGGGGTACAGTTTCACATGGGTTGTGCTTGCAGCCACCCAGGAATGTTACCAAATTTTTCCCTCTGAATTTCCCCCATCTAAGCTTTACAGTCATTTTTCCTGGCTCAGCAGCACTATTTTCAGCATGTGCTGTCTTCCAGTGACATCTAGGGATACCGACTGGAAACAGCAAGCTGGCCATTAAGATAAGCATTGTTTAAAACCTATTTCAAGCTGAAAACCCCCATTCATTTGATAGAGACCAATTATTTAATTGCTTTTAAAAAAAAGGTCAGGAGACCCCTATCTCTCCCCAGAAACATAAAATAAACCCCAATTTGTCATGGCAGAATTTGTATTTTTAAAAATCTTTTGTTGCAATCTGATAACTGTTTGTAAAACTTCAATTGCACAATGGACACAAATCTGTAGATCTTAAATAAGCCAATGGCTGAAGAAACAATTGCAATTAAGATCAGGGGAAAAGCATCCTGCCATGTTTTGCAGGATTGACGCATCATACTCCCCAAGGCCCACTCCTCACCTCATGTTTCATTAGCATTAATTTCATAAAGTGGCAACACAAGACATGGCACTGACTGGCATAACGTTTCACTCTGGTACAAAGAATGCAAGATAATAGCATTTCATTACTACAAAGCACATGAAAACGGAAAAATTCAACAGGAAGACAGAAACACTTTGACGTCAAAAAAGCAAGTTGCTTCCTGTAGCTGGATCTACTATTTACTCGTTACATTTATGGCAGTCCTCCAGTCACAAATCAGAGAGTCACCATATTTGGTGTTTCACCTACACAGGACAACGATATAGGCCATATAGGCCCATAGCTCTTACCTGCAGGGTGAGGCACAACCGACGGGATGGAAGCAGTAGAGCAGAGGGAACGGTGCCCGCATCTAGACTGCTCTGTAGCCTAGCTTGATGTCAGACTTGAGTCTGCAGTGTTGAACAGCTTATTCCTGTAGGAACAAGGCAGCAGCAGCAGCAAGGCTTCCCACCGTGCCTTCATTTCGTTACTGAAGGAGCAGGCAGGCTTCCTCCAGCGCACAGCCAGGGACAGCCAAGCAGGATTACTACCTGCCTGTGCAATATATCACATCAAGGGTGCAGAACCGCCTACGCTAGCCCTTTCAAAATCGACTTTGCCTGACTGTACAATCCACATCTGCTCTGGATTTCCTCCTGTAAATTCCTAATTCTTCACAACGCAGGACAGCAAAAGAATCCTGCACTCATTCATGCTTGGACCTTTGGAGAACCCAAGAAAATAAGTCTCTTTGATGGCAGGAGGAAACATGGAGCGTATTCTCAAAAGGAGAAGACATCAAAAGAAGTGCTCATACATGTAACAGGGGCTTTTATGTCCAAACCTGACGTATTTAAATCTACTTGCATGTAACAACAGTGTGGAGAGGGTGAGAACAGAGGCAAGCCGGTGATTTCTCAGGACCTTTTTGTCCAATGAGATAGAGCCGTGCCAGCCGAGGCCCAAATTCCAGCAATCAGGAAAAACTCTATCCAAAAGTAAAGGTCAAGTAAACTTTTGAAAAATAAGTCAGTGGATGCTTCACCAGTATCAGCCCTGCAAGATGTGATCCTGCAAATATGGTCTGTCCAATTCTATTAACTGGAGGGCAATTTCTCTTGATACATATCTGCGAAGGAACTAGAAAAAAACCTGACCCCTTTGCTCTCAGCAGCCACTTTGCCAGATCACTTAACTACTACAGAAAGTGGCAATCGCAAGCCACACCTTTTGCTTGTTTCTGCCACCTCTGCTGTTCCCATCACACAGCAGCCTACCCGAGGGCAGCGACATGCAACTTGCGCATTCCCGATGCTCACAAGAGCAGCACCCGTTGCAGCATGCTCTCCGAAGGCCCACACAACCCACGCTGTGCCTTCCGCACGTAGACCTGAGAGAAAGCACTGCTTCAGGACTGATTTAAGGCACTGAAATAAGTACAGCAAGAACTCTTCGGGCAGCAGATGCCTCTCAAGGTAATGTAAGACGGCCTTCAATTTTAATAGCTTCTTTGCAGAAATAGAACACCTAAATATGCACTTGGAAGATTCTCACATTGTCTCCTTATATTTAATTGGTTCAGCTAATCTTTCCTTTTTTAAGCAATCCCTAATGCCTTCCTCCTGAAAACATACCTTAACAATGTGAGTATAAGTAGCCTGAAATCAAATTGAGACAGGTAGTAAGATACTAGAAAGTAACAGAAGATTAGAGATGATCTCCGGAGGGGGCACAGGCAGGTGGTGTACACTGCGTAAACAGAGCAAAGATTACAGCCTAGACAAGAATCTGGCAAGCAACACATCACCACCTTTGCTAACAGCCTGTAGAGCCTCCAGACAGCTATAGAAGGGGTATTACCATTTTAAGCACGTTTCCTTTGCATTCCTCCTGCCTGTAGCCTCATCCAGCAATATGCAGCTGCCAGCAACAGGGTGTTCTTGCTTTCATACACAGAATTATGTTCTCAGATGCTCATTTTTTGTCTTCCAAATGTTGGGCTTGATGATTTCTAGAACATTACAGGCTTGTTTGGTCCCACCCCGCAGTACAATTCCACAGCAGACAACTGTCAATCCTCCCTACTCAGAGGGTGCTGCCCTGGAGTTGTTAGGATACTACTTTTATCACACAGACAAGAAGTAATTAAAGGACTGTAGAGACAGACCAACAGTAGATGCCCATTTCTGTGTGGCCAAACCACTTCCCGTGACCAGAGTGCTCTGGTACTTTGCATTTATTGCCAGAGACCAGCTGTGTATCAGCCTGCACTGCTGTGAGAACCAGCCCACACCTTGAAATCGTGCAGCTGCTTCTGTGCAGTGCAAACCGCCAAGGCAGCAGAAGCTGCCGTGTTCAGACTGGCTTCAGGGGCAGGCAACCTGAAGGGCTCTGCATTGCTGTACTTGGAAGCAAGATGCAGACACCCCCTTCCCTCTCACCCTCTGTAAAACCCTTTCTATCTTCCACAGCATTACTGAACCATGATTTGCTATCAGCGTGACTTACGCCAGTACTGGAATTCACTTCTACCACCAGGAGAAATGAAACAATTTGATGACCCCAAGAGGTGTCCCTCCCCTCAGTGCCCTTTAAAAACAGCTTAGCAAGCAAGGCAAGTGAGACAGGGATGGATGAGGACTCCAGGCCCAGCTACGTTCAAAACATAGCACCATTCACAGTATTTTTAATGAAGTAAAGATACTACTAGACAATCAGAAAGTTTCTTCATGCCACTGCAAAGTCTTTCCTAAAGTTAAGGTAAGGTAGTAAAACACTCTTCTTTCAATATACTCTATAAGGACCTTTTTCATATAAATTCTCACTCTTATAAATTATCTTGAATAATGTATGGATCAATTTACAGGTTATTATTCACTAAAGGAACCTGGACAGTGGTTTTGTTCTGTATCGTCAAGTCCTAATCTAGATCTGGGCTTTGAGTTACAGGTGTAACTCAAAGATACTGACAGTATCAGATACTGACAAGTATCAGTTTGCAGGGCCATCCTTCTCACCAGTGTTACCGAGCACAGATGTGCTGATACTATCAATATCTGTTCGGTCTGTTTACTGAGGTGTAACTCATTGCTCACCAGGAGGTACCCCTGTCGCGTAAGTATCTAACGTCTTCTGTTGGAGAGTAGCTGAAGGCCGTTTCCTCCACACCAGGGGCTGCCCTTTGGTAGGTTTTGCCAGCAGGACTCTTGAGAATATCTAACTTTTAACCTTTCTTAGCCCAGAAACATCCTCTGATTACACATTAATGCATTGTGTCATTTTCCGGGTCTACCTAAAAGAGCAACCTTCTAATTCATCTGTGGGACAGCTACTGAAACACCTGCAGTGCCACCTCTCCCATGGGGTTAACAGTCCCATCATGATGCCCAAGGATTGTCTACCTGTACTGCAGGAACAGCAGTTTCCCTGTCCAATTGTGAGAGGAACTAGGAAGACAGCTGACAGCTAAATCCTGTCTTCGAGGAACATGACCATTCTACTTGCAACCACATCTGAATTCATCTACTTGTAACTTGGAGAACTGAGCCTGGATCATGGGGGTTTTTTGCTGCACATTCATAGCAAAGAAGGCTTAAAATGGAAAAAAGCATTTATTATATACACAAGTGCTTTTAATCAGACCCCAAATGAATTTCAGAAATGTGCTGCCACACTTCACAGATGCAAGACATTCTAAAATGGCTGAGACCAGACTTGAGCATGTTACTGGCTTCACCTTAAAACACTGTGAATTTTGCTTATTCAAGAAGTTAAAAGATCCTCTTCTACCCAAAATTTTGGATCTCATGCCAATACAATCATCTTCTTTTAGAGCTGTGATATCCCAGTACAAGTCACAATATTTTTTAAGTTGGTCAGTACAGATTATGGTAGAAATTTAGAAGAGGAAATGCAACATTTCTTGAAGAAATCAAACTGATTACAAGAAGATCACATACATCACTTAAATTACACTACTTCTACCTTCCACCAAAAAAAAAAAAAAAAAAAAGAAAAAATAATCCTCCTTAAAAAGAGCACAGAATTCCATTTCTTAGAAAAGCATACATAAAACAACACTGGTACATTTTATTTCAAAAGACTTTGTCGCCTCAACTCTCCAGCAATACTCCAATACAGGTTAAGACTTGTTCATAGAGATCAATCACAGGCATGTAGCAAACATTAAAAAGGCATGCCGAGTACAAATCCTCTTTTGAGATTTATTTTTTTAAAATGTAAACTGGAAACAGTAGGCATGAAGCATCTGTACAGCAAACATAAAACAACTATTTTTTTTTCCCTTATTCATCTCAAGATTTTTTGATCTGGCAACTAGAAAATAAACCTCATGTTCTATCCATGGGGGACACGTTCCCAACTAAACTGAATATAAATGTAGGAAGAGTCTTAGGAGGAAGGCAGATTCTTAGTACCTAAATACACATGACCCTTTAAGACCACTTCTATTTCCCTAGTGGCAGTAGCACACTAATTAGAGGGACACTCAGTGACACTAATCAACACTGAACACACCAAAAGTGACAGCAGCCCCTACTGCATCCCAAAGTAATTATAAAAATGCTGGCCTCCCCCGTTCTTTAACTGGCTAAATACCAGTCCTGTACGTACTTCCACACAGTAAGAGGAACTACTGAGCCACTTCAAAGAAGGGTGTAACATATGGATCCTGTACACTACAGCCTTCCAGGAAGATTAAGGAAAAGATAACTGCTGACCACAACTCAAGGTACACCTTGCCTATACTGTAAAATCAAGAGTAGTACAGCCTGTAACAGTGCAGCACAGCGGGTAAGATCTTACACAAACTACAAACAGGCTATTGCACTACAGCAGGGTATCTGCTTACTGACAGGTCCGTAAATACCTGTATATGCATCTTCAGGACAACTACAAACTGATTATAAGCAGGACAGCAGTATAGGGCAAAATGCAGAGCTCCGCTTAATTTTTTTCTTCCAAATATTTAAAACTTAACACTTCAATAACTCCTCAAAAAAAGTTTTATAATGGCTTCAGATATGTTTATAACCTTAAATGCCAAACCCTCAAGGAAGTTTAATTAGGATTTTTAAAGATACAAACCCAGAAATTACAATGTTACACAGATCTTGCAGTCCAGGAGAATCTAAGTTAATGAAAACAGGCAAGATATAAACTTATTTCCTCAGGTGGTTTTTTGTGGGATTCCCTCCTCCCTCTCCAGAACAACATGCTTTTCATTTAGGCTGTGCAAGAACGTAGTGCAGGATGTAAGGTTTAAACAAAGCCACTGAGCCAATGAACAGCACACACACACAATCTAGGCACTATTCTTTTCAAAGGTTCTTTCACTTGAGAGGATTATTGCTCATCTGCCCATAGTTGTGCTCTTCACACTCATCTCTGAAACACACGGTCAGATTTAGTACACCACAGGTGAAGTAAAGGGCCTGATAATTCACCCAAAAGGAGGAAGTAGGCAGTCTACACGCTTAAATTACTAAATCTCATCTTCTACAAATAAGGACTGCTACCACCACTTGGGAAGTGATGGTTTCATTGTTCGCAATTTCATTATGTAGATGGAGGCTCTGAACACACAATTCAATGAATTTATTTAACCAACACCTTATTCCTGTGTATCAGCTAAAAGAGTCACCTACAACAGCCCAATGTAACTATGCACAGCAAATTTCAAACAGCAGTTCCTACATCCAACTGCAGCTTGTGGTTAAGCCTAGATATCACCAAGGCGGCAAACAATTTGGAGATCTCAAGGACACAGATTTCACAATATTCCAACAAAAACAAGCACCACTCTTTGCAGTCTGAGCTTGCCCTGTCTCAAGTCCTACTAGTGGGTTTTAAAAGTGTTTCCTATTATTAGTTCCCTTTTACTGCCTTGACAATTATGCGCCACATCCTTTACATTTTTTACCCTGTTTTGGAATAGATGGAAAGAGTGAAACCTGCTTTCCCCTCTGAAAACAGGTTCTCACGGCAGTAATTTAAACAGTTCTTTCCCATGGTCTTCCATATTTCTCATCATTCTTGAACATGGATATATATGCCACATAGGCAGAGCTTTGACAAAGAAGTTTTAGCGTAAGATGATAAAACATGAAATTGTTGAAGCCTTTCCTCCAGAACATGAAGAGGCTTGGGCATGTTAACAAGAGACGCTGTTCTAGTTTAAAACACTTCAAGGATGAAAATTTCTGCTTTTCTTCTAGGAAGATTAAATTGTTTGTTGCTACAACAAATCTCATCTATTTAAACTTCAAATGTGTTACTTCTTATTCCCTCTCCTTTTAATTTTGACCTTCAAAGGGCAAAACACAAGCAGCTCCACTAGAGCGTAAGAACCAATCCACTTACCAACTGCAAGGTTCCTCCTACCGGCAAGGACTTTTAAATGAGGAAGAAATCAAAGTTTTTTCTCATTTATTCCAAACAGAATAACTATGGAGAAATGACTCAAGCTTAGGCAGTGAAAGTTAATGGAATGCCATCTGAAATGAAGACTGACTCAGTAACACATGAGACTTGCTAATCCTTTGTTAATCTCCAATTCAAAACCTACTAGAAGTACTCACATAATACCAGTAAAATAGGAGAAGATACTGCTTGCTCTTCCGCTTGGGCAGCAGAACAAGCTTTAAATGAGAATGTCATTTTTTCCCTGGCATTTGATAAAATGAAAATCACTAAGTGCTATGTAACCCCAAAGGATTAATTACTTTAGCATCTATGAATAAGGACCAGGTAAAAAATTTGCAGTACAATGATTTTATTCTGCTAAAGTGTAAGACTTGCATAAGACTTACGCTTTAGATTTTCATTCCATGTGCTGGTATTTCGAGTTTTGCAACAGGCATTGCCTCCGCCTCCTCTTGAACACACTACACCTTAACGGTATACAATCTTCTGGAACATCTTTTTCTCTGGAACTGTTAAAATCTGCAACACCAGGCAAAATTTGTGGAGACTGAGAGACTGGACACTGGATACTTACAGGTGCAATTGCCTAGACCAGACAGAGAAAGGAAGTGCCATATGTATGCTTTATAACGTTCCTCTAATTGTTGCTAGTGCCATAAAGGTTCAGATCTGAATTCAGAAATCTAAAAACAACTTCAAATGAGTTGAAATTGAGCATTTCTGTTTAGAAAGGCAACTCTGAACAGGAAACAAAGCACAGGCACAGGTGATATTAAATAATATAGTTTTGGCTATTCTTGATGTTTACTTAGGTAGTCATCAATTTTTTTTCTGAGTAAGTTTTATTGATAAATCTTAGCAGTAAAGAAATGTCTCTTTCTTCCTTTCCAGAGAACACATGGTATTACAGGAAGTGTTAACATTTCCCACTATTGTTATGGTTTCCCAGCTCAGCATGTTTTGAATTGTTTCAGAGACAATTTCCATGTCTATCTCACAAGGAAGGTAAGACCTGCTCACAAAATAATTTCATTCTGTAAAGAGACATGTCTTAAAAGCAGAATAACAAATGCCTAAAGCTAACTAAAACTACATGAAAAGCATGGTTGAACCTATCATAACTTTAGATAACACAGAATGAACTGCCTGCTAGAAAAGGAGACTAAATCAGCTTTCTGTAGCAACACCCCAACCCCACTACAAACCCCTCCATATTAACTGTTAAACACAGCAAAACTTCTCACACTAAGACAAAAAAAGTTTAGTGCAGAGCCTGTTCCCTTCGTTACTTCTGCAAGTAATACTAGCTGCTAATTAAAGCATTCTGCTTGCCCACATTAAACGTACAGTCATGGCAGAAGCCAACTCAATGTGTTTCCCCTTTACTCAGTAACAGAAGAGACACAAAATCCCATGCATCTCCTTCAAATGTTTTGGGAGTCCTACGTAAGACCTAGATGTTTAGCATGTTCTCAGGAATAGCAGCCTTAAGGAGTTCAGCTTATTTTAGCCTACTATGGTTAACGCTAGTACATCATAGTCACTGCAGTAGATTTTAGAGAAGATCCAGTTGCTTACTCAGCAAACAATTTATGTCTTATCGTGCTGCTACTAAGATACACCTACACAAAAGACTTTAAAGCTCTAGTCTTACAGCTACAGGATCACATCATGCTAGAATACTGATTTAACTGGCTAATACTTCATCACACAGATTTTCCAATTTATTCAACCATCAGTGAGCTACACTTGCCACAAAACAGTTTAGCCATTCTTTAGTAAGGCTGCTGTGCTAGTTTAAAACTTAAGCTAAAGCATTTCAGATATCCCAGAAAATATATGAATAAACTTTTATTTTTAAGCAACACCACACACTATTTTAATACAACCCACACATTTAAGTCAGGTGGAGAGTACTAAACTGAACAATCATCGCTAAAACATTTCCATTGGAAATGTGGTAAAGTTCACAAGTGTCTTCATTACCACCTTACTGAAGTTTTCTTATGTGTTTCTAGTCTACACAGCCCATGTTTCACACAGTCATGCAAATCTGAAACAAATTTGAAGTGTTTAGGTAACAGGGAAGTCCATTCACTGCAAAGATTCATTTTTCACAGAAGAGCCAGGCTAGGTAAGGCCAAATACTTCAGGGTTCTTCATCGGAGTACAGGTATTTTAGAAACCATGAACTTTCAGTTGTTCTTCCTTGACAATGCCAATCTAAGGGAGAAAAGCAACGTATTTCAGTAAAGCTTACATGCTAAGGATATTACAGTGATATCAAGTTACCACAATCTTACATACTTTGATTAAAAGAAACTGAAGTATATAGTCAGTAAAGCAGTTTTCTGGGAATGTTTCTGAGCCAGGCAGAACAACTGACTACACAAAAAAGAAAATCTTATCAAACATCTGACTTATTCTGTAGTCCTAGTGTAACATCTCTGCATCATGATTTGCATCGGTAAGCCTCTTTCCTTTATAGTGTTTTCAGTCTCAACATTATGGTTCGCATCAAAGGCTTGATTTCACAAATGAAGAACTCAAGCTGTACTGCCAGAGAACAAGTGGTATGTTGAAGCAGGGTAAATGCATTCTGCAGTGCTTTCATTCTTACTGGAGGGTTTGCTCTCATTCTGCAAGTGTCATTTTACTTTTTGGCTGAAAATACAAAGGAACTATAGTGGACATCTTTAGCTTGTTAATTAACATCAGTGCCACCTGTCACTCTAATGCTTCCAGAGAGGTTTAGATATTTATCTGCAGTCCCTCACCTCCAAGAGGAATTGGCAAATGTTCTTCCTCTGGTCACCCTGAAGCTGGATAACTTCACCGTATTCAGGATGTTCAATCACAGTACCATTACAAGCAAATTTCTAGAGAGAAACATTCATACTGTTAGGACATCTGATGTACATTATGATTTCGCTTAGTAAGTCTTTTCAGCAGAATTTTGTCACAGAAGCTGCTTACTAAATTCTGATGACAAGCAAGGCAAAGGCTAGATCTATTTTACACTGGTTTTGAGAGCAAATAGAATCTATCTGCTGATACGCATAGACACAAACTAGGCTGCTGATAGTAAATCCAGGCAAGGACAGGATTAACTGTTGTGCAGAAGGAACTGGCCAACATGCATTACAAGAATGGGGAAAAAAAGTCATGACACAGCCTTTCAACTCCATGCTATTTTAAAATAAGTACTTTCATCCTGGAGAAACAAGACCTATTTTCAACAGCAACCCAGCTATGACAGAAGCAGGAATGCAAAAGAAGTTCTACTTTAAACTGATTTTATTCTTCATATCAACAAAGCCAGGTATCTTTGAAATTTTCTTGAAACATTAAGAACATATTTTATTTACTTCTTTATAGGAAAGAAACATTTAACTTTTAAAAATCAAGTGTCACTAGACACTGATAGAAGTTTTGAGAAAAACAGGGAAAGGGATCAATCTGAATATTAAAGTGATGCACACTGGAAAGAATGAAATAAAACAAACATTCTGTTACTTAGTATTAAAAGCTATCATAGTCCTTTATCATTGTCAAATCAGCAACTTCACCTTTTTGAAAGCTTTCACAAGTTTCTTCTTGTCATAATCATCTGCAATTCCCTGGACAGTTGTTAGTGTCTTTCTTCCGTTTCGTTGCTGGATCCTTATGTGAATATAATCCTCAGTCCCCGCCGGGAGTAAATCGTCACCCTTTGTTGCATCAGCAAAGGGGTCTGCAGGAGGAAAAAGATTCATGTAATTCCCACAACGAAAACACTCAACCTCAAAAACTAACAGTGAAGTTTCTCACTTCACAAAGAGATTCAGGGGACAATCTTGCTGTTTTCTCCCTGTTTAAAAGCATGCTGTTAAAATCACGAGTACTTTTTTCAACAGTTGTATTAAGGCTCACCAACCTAACTCAGCATAGCACTCTCAACTGTCATGCATCCATCTTCAAGGCCTTTCTGGATATAAACAATTTTCAGCTACAGTATCAATTTAGCTCACTGCTCCTTGCAAACTGTAAATCCTGAAGCTCTGCACCTGAAAACAGGATGTTGCAAGAGAACATCAAGTGCACCTAAGTTTTAGACAGCCACGTGCATAATAAGTGAAATATGGAAGTTGTACCTGTTATCAGATCAACTGCTAAGTACATGCAAATACAAAAAGTTCTTGTGCAACTTTACAGGTCCAAAAGAGAAGTCATGTACTCTGTGACAACTACCACACTAGCAGCATATTAAGGCATGGATGTAATTTTTGGCTACGAATGTAAACAAAACATGGCAACAGACACCAACAGATGTCAGAGGGTCTTGTAAACCAGCACCCTTCTGCCAGTCAGTAGTTTTAGGCAAGAACTGTGACAACATTCATTTAGGCTTTGACTACAAAAAGGTCAGTTTTCAAATCCTTCCAAGTTTAAAATGAGACTAGCACAGGTGAAACAAGAATGCATTTAGGAAGAAAGGTTTCAGGGTTATACTTCTTATTCTCAGTTGCCCACAAAAAGATATTTAACACTCACTCTATCATGAAATTTCATAGCCCTGCAAGTTTCCTAATCAGTAGCTCCAAATAAATCTTGAAGCATGAACTACTTCAAGTATTTTTTTAAGACAAATCACAAGTAATTTTTTGATACTGGTCAGAATCATATTGAAGAGTCTGATCTTTAGAAATTGTAGGTGTAGGTTCAACAGCCACGCAAGCTACAATTTCCCAAACTTCCATCCAAAACTTGAACGTAAAAACACTGATCAAGTTTTGTCATTCACTCAAAAAAAAAAATGTCCCAAAAGAGTAAAACTTCAGCAGAAATAGGAACAGAAGTAGTCTAGCTACAGACAGACTGACCCTTGCAGAAACAAGAATGACAAGAGCATTAAAGCCATTGAAAGCAGGATGACAATGCAAGCACCACAGGGAAAAAAGTAACAGCTCTGCGAAGCCTGACTGGCTTAATTTCTAAGACATTTGTTAAGGTATGCTGAATTTCACTGTGCACCACAGTTTGTGGGGCAAACAAAAAACAAAAAAAAAAAAAAGGAAAAAAAGAAAATTCCAGTCAAAGAAAAAGTCAAACAAAAAGGGGTCTTGGGCATGAAGATCACTTGGCAGAGTTTAGGATTCTAGGTGGGAGATAAGACAGCGCTGTAGCTGTTAACATCGAAGCACTTTAAAAAAAATAAATCCTTTCGGCAGCACCTTCCTAAGCACAGGGTCAACTCCAGAACCGTGATTAACGCAACCTTCTCGTATTGCTTGTGTATGCAAGAGATCAATGACAAAACTGAGACCAAAAGCCTGGCAACATTATTACATAGTGTGAACTTGCTCACTTCTGTTGCCTATAGATAAGGAAGGTGGAGGAGAACCACGGCCCAGCACAGTAAACTTCCTTGCTACTACAAGAAAAACGCCCTACCATCTGTATAGCTCAAGCTACACAAACACCACTCTTTGCAGGGCATGGATCAGGTTTTGGGACATCGGTACGTGTACGATGAGGCAGCAAATCAACAAGCAGTTGGAAGCATGGAAATTATTCCCTTCCTTAGCAGAGAATATGAACTCTGGCCTCCCTATAGAGGCCATATAACATGAAGATTATAACTTTGGGACTGCGGAGCTGACAGAAAAGCCCAATTTGGGGTGCTACCAGACATGCGGGCAAACAGCGCAGTACGGGCCGCCCGAGCACGGTACACGGCAGCACCTCCTACGGCCGCGGAGGGAGCGCTGAGCCTCCCGCCCGGTGCCTGCCCGCCGCACGCCCGGCGCCCGCCCCGGCAGGACAAGGACGAGCAGCCGGAGCTGCCGCTGCGGAGTAACGGGGCAGCGCCGGGGACGGCAACCCCCGCCCAGCGGCGGCTCCAGTGTCACGGCGGGGGCCGGGGGCACCGGCGCGCACAAGCCCCGGGCTCTCGGGAGAGCGGGAGCAGGGCAACACCGGGGGCCGGGGCGGCAGCACAGGCGGCGGGCCGGGGCCGGGGCCGGGCCGGCGGAGGCAGCCGCAGCCGCAGCCCCGGGCTGGGTGTGCCGAGGGGGTGACCGCGGGGCTCCCCTGCGGTACGATGGGGTGGCGGGGTGGCGGCGGCTCTTACCGAAGGATTGGAGGTTCTGGATAGATGACATGCGATTCTGCGGCGAGAGGCTGGAGCAGCGGGGAAAAGGCCGCGGCTGGCTCCGCTCGGGTCACGTCTCCGGCTCCGCAGTGCCGGCGGGGAGGGAGCGGGGCGGGAGGGGAGGGAGCGAGGGGAGGGATGACAAAAGCCGAGGGAGGGGCGGCGAGAGAGAGAGAAAGGAGTAAAAGGAGGAGAAAGCGCAAACGCGAACAGACCGGGGTGCGAGCCCGCCGCCCCTCCCCGCGGCACACCGCCCCACACACCGCTAACGGCAGCGGCCGCCGCTTCCCCTCAGAAAATGGCGGCTGGCCCGCGCCGCGCCAGGCACGTGACGGCCGCCCCGCCGCGCCCCACGGAAAGGGGTGCGCCCCCTCGCGGCCCGCAGCGCGGGGAGCCCGGCCCGGGCGGCGGGTCAGGGCTGCCCTACAGCCCCGCCGGCCCCAGGGGATCGCCTGCTCGCCCCCCGAGCGGAGCGCCGGCGCGGGGTTGAAGCCCCTGGTTCCCCACGCTGCCTGCCCGCAGGGACGGCGCGGGCCCTGGCGGGGTGACCCCCAGTGAGGGTCCCCTCCGTGCTGGCGGTGCCGTTCATCAGCTCCCTCCGTGTCTCCGAGCTAGCTCCTGCCGGCCGCTGGGCTGACTTTCCAAGCTGGTAGGGAATGGGGGGAGTGCTTCCCCTGTCCCCTTACCCACTCAAACGTATGGGGACCTTCCCCCCGGCCTGCCTCGCTGGGTGACGCGCCTCCAGACCGCCCGTGCCCCTTCGGCTGGGTACTGCCCCCGCGGGGCTCCCCTGCCTGCCGCTGCCCGCCTGGCACCGCTGGCCTCCCGGTGTGGGGGGACGGGGGTGCGGGGGCTGCAGGGGGAAAGGCGTGCCTTTGGCAGGGCCTGCTGGCATTGCGGAGCCTGCCGGGCCTCAGGAGGTGACAAATGGCTTTGCAGATGTACAATAACTTGGTTGCATTGGCACGACTGCCAGAACCTGTTTCTCCTTTTTTTTTTTTTTATTTCTTCCCTTTTTGTTTGTTTTTTCTTTTTTTTGGCTTTTGTGCTAACCTTCAGTCCTCTTAAATCACAGGGATATTTCTTTCCTGTTATCCAAGGCCTGGATCAGCACTGCAGTATTATGAATATCAGCATACATTAAGAAAGTTTCTGGTCCTGGCACTTTGCAAGGAAGCTTCTCTTTTTTACCTTGGGGCAAGCAAGGCCACTTGCCATGGTACAAAACTTCTGCTCACCCTTTGCTACCATCCCTGATAAAGCCTTACGGTGCAATATGGGCCGTGGAGAGGGTTGTCTTAACTCCTTCCCAAGCAGCTGCAAAATGCACTGCTGGACAGTAATGGCGGAATGGGGAGATGCTCATTACAGAGCCCAAAGGGCCTGTCTCGGTCACAGGCTTGCCAGAATTTGAACAATGTCCATGGATTAAGGATGCTGAGCTAGATGCTCAGAGACCTTCTGGGCAGGTTGTACAAGCTCAGGACACCCACCCTCAGGGACATGTTCCTGGTATGTCTCCAGCAGTTCTCTCAGAGAACTTACATTACTACTAATGTGGGGAATTTTTGGCCCTGATGCATTTTTGACAATTCTGCATCTCTGTACAAAATTTTATTGTCTCTTTTGCTCTCCCATCGTCATCCCATGAAACTTCCCCAGCAGCCATGCAGGTCTGTCATCCTGTTTTTCCCCCAGCCACTGGTTCTTGTTACCTTGGCTGGGCCAGTACCACTGTGGGGCACTGTAGTGAGCCAGATGAGCAAACTGATTTGAGTTAAAAAGTAAAGGTTAAAACTTCGTATCTACTCCACTTGCACAATCCTGCAACAGTTGTGCTGGGACAACCAAAGAGAACAGAAGCTGGGGACAGCCCTGGCCGTGATGAGAGGACGGTGGGCCTTCAGATGCAAAACCCAAGTCCAAGCCTGCAGGTTTAGGCTGCTCACTGTGGTTGTTCTTTTGCTTACTTTGAATCCTCATGCCTTTAAAATAGTTTCGTACTTCTCACTGCAGGATTAACCCAGGCCTATGGGCTCATTGGGTATTTGTGGGATTTGTTGTACAGTTTATAGACAAATGAGAAACAACAAGGCTTCTTTATAAGCCAAGAAGATGTGACTTTGTAATCCTTAAAAAAACCCACAGTGAGCAGTTCTTAAGTGCAAACTTTGACAACTGCAGAGGGAATGGAAACAAACCCTAATTGCACAGCTTGGCATGCGCTGGGCAGCAATTAAAATAAAGGCAGCGGACAGCACACTTACTGTTCCTTTGGCAGCCTGCTGCAATGGCCACATGCATTGGCATGGGGTCTCTGTGAGGCTGCGTCAATGCAAAAATCTCTCCCTCTTCTGTCGTCCTCAGAGGGAGCTGCAGGTCTCCGTGTCATGTCCGTCACTTAGTTCTGACACAAACATGGTCTGTGCCAGAGCCTTGCACCAAACTTTGGTCACAGTGGGCAGAGACAGGTAGCATCCTGCTGGAGATGTGCTGCTTCTGCTTTTGCCCCTTGACAGCTGTCCTGAGGTGCTTTGTCCTGACTGAGTCCTTCCCATGTCTCCTGAGCGGCCACTCATGACAATAGATCTGCGGAAGTCCTGGTTATGGGGGCTTCCAGCCACACCAGACTGCAGAAAGGTGGGCCAAGCAGACATGGCACCGCAGCAAACAAAAAAGGTAGAAACAATTAAAATAGTTTTAAAACCTAAGTGGAAACAAAAGGCGTTGTCACTTAGGCTGTTAAATTTCAGATTACGGCTAATCATCCTAGGGCTCAGGCTGGAGTTAATCTCACCTGCTAATATCTGTCAGACATCAGAGTTTAAGCAATGGATGGGAATGAGACTCTTGCCTTTCCATGACTAGTGTATAACCTGGCAACTATTGCGGCAGAAAAGAAGAGCATCATCTCTAATTATCTTGGTCATGGCTTCACGATATGTAATAGCTGCAAGACCTGGTTTTGAATAGCAATCCCCTTGCTTGACTTTTACTGTATTCCTGTTCATCTGCCAAGCTGTATGTGAATCATTAGAGGTTATTTATGACTGGATAAACTGCAGGCACTAAAACCAGGGACTCACTGGCATGCAGATGAAAAATATGATATACTAAAGCCATGAAGTACACTTTTGTAAAAATTGTCGCCCTAGTGCAGAACTGCACCTTCACTGGATATTCTCAGAAGTACTTCGGCTGCCCTTTAGGATCAACAAGTAACCCAGACCAGTGGGAGAAACTTTGTTCTTCCAGAGAATTGCTGTGTTGGAAATACAGTCTGGGAATGCCATGAGAAAGCATCACATCAGGAAAAAAACAAGTCACCCACATGGTAGGGACTAAAGCTCTGCTTTAATTTAGGACTCTGTACAATGTCTGTCTTTGCATGTGTGTACATGTGAGGCTGCCATTACCTTCAGCTGTTTTCAATGTCCTCTGTTATAACTGGATCATTTTTTTTCATTTCCTACAGACATAGTTCTAATATATACTACTATTATTTTCATGTGCAGCACCCTAATATTGAAAGTTTTATTCCTTAGGAGCTTTTACAAAGTCAAAATTTAATTTAATTAAGGATTGCTCCTGTAGGCAGATCCCCCATACCTGTCCCTGCAGTCTGCCATACCAGAAAAGAACAAACTGGCATGCTGACCTGTCCTCTGCAACAGCCTGGAAACCCAGACAATTACTGCTTGAAGCACGCAGTGTTCAAAGAGCAGTTTAAGATGCCTGACAAAGTGATTGTACATGAAATGTGGAAATGGCATGTAGCGGCACTAACTTCTGTCCTGTATTCCACCAATGCAACTACTTTATATCCAAATTCTGCTCCACTCCAGTGCCAGAAGCATGACTCTGCTGGCCTAACGGTGGCCTCCTGAAAATAGCATCAAAGCACTGGATGCTTGAGATAGGCAAAAGTACTTCCATCCTTGATTTTTTTTTTCTTGAACTTTAATCTTCCCTGCTCCTCCTACGCTACCCAGCTCCGTTTGCAAGCTGCACCTCCCAAACCTGTGTGCAGAAGGCTGTACGGTGGCTTTCTAGCAGGGAGGAAGAATAGCAAAAGTGTCAGAAGAAAACATCCCTCTATCTTTACTGTCAGCAGAATAGTTTTGAAGGTGGCTGTAACCATGCCAAGCCTGACTTGTGTTTTTCCATCTGAGCTCTAACGCTGGTGCAAAGCCTCCATAGTGTGCTGAGGAGGGCTTGGGGAGACTGGCTTATGTCCTGAGCTGTAGCCTATGCTTGAGCTGCCCAGCTGCTAACAAGTTGTTCCGGTAAACACGTGCTATCTGGGAGAACTGGGCAAACTGGGAATTGTGCTCATGGTATATACCTGTATATCCAGTCTAACTTATCAGAATCTGGGTTATATGCAGTTTGGTTTAGTCTCATTACATGGGACAGATACCAAAATACACGTTTTCATTTGAAACGTGTGGGGGGATTAATGCCTTGTTCAATGATTGAAAGCAAGACGATAGTTTCTGTTTTAACCACTAGATGGGCCTCTTTCTCAAACAAAAATACAGCTTCAAAATAAAGCCAGTCCTGGCTTTTCTCTGAACCTGAATGTTAGTAGAGAATGGCTTCAGTGTAAAGCTATACGTGATTAACAGTCTCATCTAGTTGCTTGAATTGACATGGTTTTCTGAACAGATTTGAATATAACTTTTCATGAATCCTCCAAACTCAATTAGTGCAACCAGGCCTCTTATCAATCATCAAGTTCTTCCAAGTTAATGTCAGATAAGAATTTTCAGCTCCAGCCAGCGCAAGTGTCATTGTTCTCCCTCCTTCTCATTCAAGGCTAAGCAAAATCAGACCAGCAACGTTTTAATATTTCACACTCAGAAGTCATGCTCTACGCTGGCATAGAAGGCTGGGCAGATTCATAGATTCATGGATCAGGCAGTAGTTCATGGCATTTGCAAAGTATTTGCATACTGGTATGTGAAACAATGAAAGTGGTGATTGGGGAAAAAAAAAGTGTATCTTTCTCCACCCAGCTGCATCAAATGTCTTTGCTTTGGTGGTTTTCACCTTCTGTTTGTGGAAGGCTCCTACCAGCAAAAGAAGTACAGAAAAAAAGAAATTTTGGATTAGCTCTTTGGGCAGACTAGATGGTAGAGTTTGGCACCAAACCTGTAGTTCACTGTTGGCCTCTGGAGCTGTCTTCCCAAGGAATATTCCTCTGTGGCAGGCACCCTGGACCTCATCCTCTTGGGTCACTCCAGCCTTCAGGTGATACATTCCACCATTGCTGACATTCATCCTCCTCATCATTTCCTGTCCAGGAGCCCAACCTCTCCTTAGCCTTGGGAAGTCGCTGTCCTTACCACAGCCCGTCACAGCTGTGTTTCTGCTGCCTTTCTAAGAGGTTGCATCCCACGGTGTCTCCCCAGCCAGCTAGCCCACTGAGACACTGCAACACTCCAGCTAACAGTGGGCACGGTCATGCTTCTGGGTCCCATAACCTACACAAGAATTTTACATGCAGGAGTCCTGGGTCTTGTGTGGGGCAGGGAAATGATGGAGGCCTGAGCCCTTCTGGGGGATCATCTTACAAAGAAGAGAGCACGTGCCCAGCCTCACTCGAAAACAGAAAAAGGATGAAGGTTTTAACACGCAAACCTCTGTGCCTTCACTACAGACCAAGCTGTGCTCTAGATGATATTGGTTCAGTCTTTCACGACCCTCTTTCCCCAACAGCTCTTTTTCAGTTCCTTCCAGATCTGAGTGGCTTTCACATTTCTGTGCTGCCTGAGCTGACTTGCTTTCCTTGGCCAAACCATATGCCCTGCTCTGAATGGGGTAACAAAATGAAATAAAATAACAACTGCCTGAAAAGACCCCGAGAAGTCAGGACAATTTCTCTGAAGCTTCTGAGTACTATATATAGCACTCTGGTAGTTCAGTCGTGGTCTGGTGGAGAGAATTGATAACTTACAGTCAATGAGGATGGAGTAAGGTAGCACTGTGGTAAGAGAAATGCCTGATGAGGCTCATCTAAACAGACTGTCACAGTTTATTAGTCTTCATGAAGGCAGAATGAAAGCAAAAATGAAAAAATAAGTACTTGAAACTCACAAGTGGCATGCCCAGAACAGGTGCACGGTCGTGATCCTTCTTGTGGCGGGGAGAATGCTGTGAAGTTCTTGGCTCATGATTTTGTGGGTGCTGAGAATTTACATGGGTTCAAGAAGCAGCTGTGAAAGAAAAGAAGTCCATTAAGGGCTACCTGCCACAAACATTTGGCTTGGGAAGCCTCTAGACCACAAGGCTCAAGGGCCTGGGAGAATAGTCTGGTGGGGAATGTCAAAATGTGCTGCCCTGTATTTAGACTCTTCCCAAAGATGTTCTCTGCTGGGCACCGTCAAAACCAGAATACTGCAGTAGATGGACCTTGGGCCAGAACAAACGCAGCTGATCATATTAGAGCATTTTAAACGCTGGCTCTCCTAATATTTTTTTTTTTTGTATGGCATATTATTTTGCAGGCAACATTTACCAATAAGCAAACCATGTTACCAGGAACACATTGCACAGTTTTACCTTACCTGGTAATTTCCATGTAGATGCCAATCGATGAAAATGATCTGTGCTATTGAAGGGCTCCCATTGCAGTGCCAGCAAGTCTAGGAAGAGTGAATGGGATGAAACAGGCTTTTATTTTTGTGTTAAGATGATAGGATCACTTAGCAAAACAGGAAAACAAGACAGAGTCCTACATAATCCTGGAGAGAAAAAGCCCTCGCTCCACCAATTGCCCACTAGAGATCAAGAAAGGATACCCACATTTTCTGGTCAAAACCAATGTGAAGACCAGTAAGGGAAAAGATCTATGATGCAAAACCATGAAGGGTTTTACTTACTAAGCAGATACCCTTGCCACGCACGCACGCAAAATTAGCACAGCAGAAGCAGAGCCACCGCCTGGTTCTTGGACACAGATTGATTTTTAGGTAGGGAGCGTTTGCAAGGTTCAAAGGGAACATGCTAAAAGGAGGTTGCTGAAGAAAGCATGTATATACATTATTGATTGTGTTAGCTGTAGAAAGACCTTTTGTGCTATCATGGACTTGAAGTGCTCTTCATATTTTGTAGTTGTAATCCTGAGTAGTCTGAGTAAACTCTTGAAAACTTGGATGAGGAAGGCACTTCTTTTAGCTGTTGCTAGGTGGAAATTGGGGAATGGAAGAGTATTTCTCAGGTTTCTTTACCATTTGTGTTCATGCACATGCCCAGAGAGCAAACTATTACACATAAATGAGAAATTTATTTTAATCCCTACAACTAGTGACCATACCCTCATTGGTGGTGGTGGTGTCATCTATTTGATACCTGGACACTGAGTAGGGGCAGGGCCAGGCAAAATTTCAGTCAGGCTTCCTTCTAGCAGTACCCCACAAATTGCCCCTAGGAAAAAGAATAGTCTAATTTCTTTTGGAAGGTGGCTGCAGTGGAATAGTGTCATTTGTACTTTGAAGTTTTCCCAGCTGGAAACATCTCTGTAGAAAAACTAGATTTGCTACTGAACTTCCTTGCACTTTATATTAATGGAATTCCAGCATTTCTTATCCAGTCTCAGCTTATGGACTGGGTCATGCCTCAGAGCCCTCTCTTCTAAGCACAGCTTTAAAAATTGTTTTTCAGGGAGTCAGTCTCACCAGGAGCAGAGCACAACCCTGTGTCTGTGAAAATCTCTGCAGGAGAGCCTCGGTCCCCAGGCAGCCCAGTAACGCTACACATCTCAGCCTCTTTGCAGTATGGTGCCGAAGGAGTGAAACACCTGGCAGTTCAGCTGCTGCTCCGCTACAAACCTTCGTGGTAAACACAGTCTGAGCCATTAAAGCAGCGAGGTCTGTAACAGCAAGATTGCAATGACACATTAGTCAAGAGACAGAGTTAAAAACAGCTGTCCAGAAGAGATGCCTATTGCAGAAATACAATATTGCTCCAGATATTAGCCTCATGCAGATGAAATTTCCTGTGCCACAAAACTGGTAAGCCCCTGCTTAAGCACTGAACCACAACTGATTTCCTCAGCTACTTGGGTGCTGTGTTGCAGTATGGCCTAAACCTGAGGAACGGGTCAGTTGACGCCAGCCGTGGGTTAGGGGATTAATGGGACAAGAGATGCCATCAAGTAAGATCCCAAGCAAAAAAGCAGAGGTGGGACAACAGCAAGGGGAACAAGGGCTGGGAAGGGGTGTGTGGACTGACTGCTCCAGTTTGCTGGCCCTGAGAGCTTCCCACTGTCTGTCTCCTCTTTCTCAGCACCTCATCCCCAGCCACGAGTGGCTTTCCCCTGCAGATGCACGCTCAGACAGAGCATCTCAGCCAGGCAGCACAGAGAGCGTGGCTCTTCAGTGCACAGAGGTGCTGCTCTGTTCTGCCTGTGTCCCCTCACCCACAGGGACATGGCAGCAGCCCCCTCCCCTCCACTTTCCTCTTGGTGGGCTCGGGGGGCCTCAGCCCGGTGTCCTGCCGGCCCCCGGCCCCGCTATCCCTTGACGCCGCCCTCAGCTCCTGCTCCCTGCCCTGATCAATGGCTTTCTAATAGAGCCACAGTTCTCTACCCCTCCTTCTTTAAATTTAAATTTTGCTCACTAGTACTGCTGACGTCCTCCTGGCCCACCTCTTGACTCCCCCCACCCCGCCTCCCCTCCCTTCAAGCCCATTTCCCTCCAGTATAAAAGGCACAAGCCCCCAGCAGCTGCCTTGCTTCTGCTTGGAGCAGCGGCTACCTGAGGAGCAGCTTGGGTGCAAACAGGTGAGTGCCTCCCTCTATCTGCTTCAGCACTCGTCCTGGCTCTTGTTTTCTTGCTGGATTTCCTTGTGGGTTTTTTTTGGGTTTTGTGTGTGTGTGTGTGTGTGTGTGTTAGCTTTTCTGCACTAATGTACTCAGCTGTGCTCT
The DNA here is from genome assembly GCF_023634085.1 of Falco cherrug. Classification (NCBI taxonomy): domain Eukaryota; kingdom Metazoa; phylum Chordata; class Aves; order Falconiformes; family Falconidae; genus Falco; species Falco cherrug. The sequence continues at coordinate 98,276,468 of NC_073700.1, forward strand.
GGCCTCAGTAACTTCTGTCCAGTTTTTGCAGTGAAGGAGACCATGCTGAGGCACCACGGCTGACCCCCCAGGCAGTGGTGTGCCCCTGCAGAGAGAGCACAGGCAGGAGCCTGCAGCGCAGCAGCACACCTTCCGTGCCGCTCAGCCCTGAAATGAGCCATGGTCCCAGGCCTGGATCCACCCAGCATTTCGTCTCTTGCGGGGATTTCCAGTACTGCTTTCAAGCATGAAAGCTATTCGTGTTTGTGTTGGAGGGGGTGTACACAGCCACTGATCTTGAGTAAGATGCTATTTTAGGGTTTAAAGAGTCAGTAGCACCTTGTCTTCTGAGGATCTCCACTGTAGGTTTAAACCTGATGAATCTGCAGCAGAACTTGAGTTTGATGTGTGGAAGCCTGTCACTGCTCACGTGTGGCAGACCCACGGCAAGCTGTGATGCTGCAACTTTACTAGTGGCTTTAACTTCCCCCTTTCATGTCAACAGAAATTGTCAGACTGCTGTCACAGATGTTGCTCAGCCAAAATTTAAAGGCTCTTTCTGCTTAGGGACCACGCAGAAGTGGCAAGTTGACCAGATAGTGGTGGTGCTGACTTCTGCTGAGCTCCAGGAGAAAAATGATTCCTGAAACTTTTAATTGCATCAAGTTTTGTTGAAACTAGTAAGCTTTAAAAGTTTTTTGTGATCATGTAATGGTTGGAAATGGAAGGCATACACAGACTGACTGTACAAAATCTTGTTTTTCAATTTCTCCTTTGGAAGAAAGCTGCAGGTCTGTGAGGTAAGCATTTTGTGCTTATCCTTAAAGCCTAGTGACAAGGTAGAGATGGGGGTAGAAGTGCTCAGCATCATGCAAGGTCAAGTTTGTGGCATTATCTCTGCCTTGGTTTCTCCCCGTACAAACAGGGGTGTGACAATTAGGAGGAGGAAAAATCAGGGAGTATTGGAGTTGCTGAGCCCCCTGATTATTTAGGTGTGGCATGTTACTGAGGAGCAGTGGGAGCCATGCTTCACAAAAGTTCTAGCCAGTCAAGGGTATGAGCAAAAAGTTCAGTAAATAACAGCACTTTAGAAGGTGGCCAGAATGGCTGATTCTGGCACAGGACCAGCTGCTGGAGACTGAAGACACAGCATTGCTTAGGAAAAAGCTTGTGCTAAAAGCTTTTCCCTGCATTTTTGTCTTTCATCAACAATGAGCTCAAGACAAGCTCTTCCTTCCTGTCACTCACTTCCCAGAAAAACAAGACACAAAACCAGACAGCAAGTAACCTGGAAAACCTGTCAGCAGCCCTGTAAGCACACCAGTGAGATTCCTCAAAACATCTTTCTGTCTCACAGAACTTAAAGCTTTTCTAAATATAGAGCAACAAGAGATGTACACCAGCTGAAAGTGAAAGCAGAATTTATCCCATGTGGTGTTACATGCCAAGATCATTTAGTCCTGATTGTCATGAGATTGTCATGACGTAAGTTAGAAAAAGTTAATTCACAGTTCTGTGGAACTGTGGGTTGAAATCACTTTCCTCTAAGCTGCCTGCTAAGTAACTGTCAGTGTGGGAAAAATCCCCAACAGACCTTCACTGAATTCTAGGGGTTAAGGAGCTTTTGCCTTTGCATTTTAGTGAAAGACACAACCAGATTCTCCAGGTGCTTTTGTTGTGTTGCTGTGCAGTGTGCTTGGGAGCATCTTGCATCAAAATACTTTAATTCCCGCTCTGCCTGTACTGAGAGCAGGCTAAGATTTTGGCAGCAACAGGGGAAAAATCCTACCCGTACACAAGGAGAACTCCGTGTTGGCGTAGCCGAGAGGATTTCCTATAGCTCTGTACCTGTATACCTACTGTACGTGACGCTTAAGCAGACAGGGCTCCTGCTGACTTCTGTAGGCAGAGGCTCCAGGCTGTCAAATATATCGGCAGACCTTGCATGTTACAAGGCAGACTGTCCTAGCGTGACAGCTCGGGGAGCTGCTGCGAGGAAGCTTGTACAAAATGCCGCAGGCAGTGGCAACCTGAGCCTGGGATCCCTCACCCCCTGGATGCCATTTTCCCAGCTCAGCACCTTCTGTTCTGCACAACTCTTCTCGGGGAGGGGCGTGGGTGGGATTTCCCATCCATTTGCATCTGGGTGCATTTACAGGATTGGGACGTCTACCAGTGGAAACCATAACTGGAAATAGTACTTGAGCATGCTGGCTGCGAAAGGGAGCGATGACACAGGAGGAGCATTCCCTTTCATACCGAAATGCATGTAACTGTACAAAGAGCATGCACAATGCAAATGTTAGACATATTTTACAAGTGAGGAAAGGATGGTGAAGGTAGTGGCCAATGCCCATGGTCACAGGGGGCCACACACTGAGTCAGCAGCAAGCTCAGGGCCAGGACTCAAGCGTCCTGTGAAGCCGTGACAGGGGCTTTCACTGATGGCGAGAAAAAACCTCCAGCTGCAGACTTACCTTGGTAGATGGCTCACTGCAGAGCCTGTGCCTTCGAATTGGAATACCCAGGACATCCTCAGCATCAGCGTTTCACAGAACTTGGTTGTGAAATGGCTCTGATGGATGAGAACACACCGTTAATGGTTGACACTTTCCCTCACCTTCAGAGCTTTCACTTTTTAGCTTTCACTTTTCTCCTCACAGCCTTCCAACTGCTGCTCCATCATGTGGCATCTGATCTCATGGACACCATGTGCCCAGTGGTCACCAAAGCACTTAAAGCTGGTCACTGTCTACATGCTGGTGCTCTTGGTATTGCTCAGCTTTGCTTCAGGACAGAGCAGGCCATTTAAACATCAGATAGACAACAGAAGTAAGTATGAGTCTCACCTGGTGTAATGTGATGGACTTCCGTGGGGTGACCCTGTGGTCTCTGGTGCATCGAGGGATCAGGGCCGGGCTGTCAGGCAAAGTTCAGCAGCAAATCCATGTGGGTGTTTCTATGGTGAAATGGTGGTGTGGGGTCCCGTACTTCCATTTACACTTGTAAGTGCATATACAGAACCTAGTTCTCGCAGTCCTTCATTATCCTAGAGAAATAGTGTAATTTTTTATAAATACCAGAGGAGACACTAATGTACAGAAGATGACAAAGAAAATGTAAGACAGTATACATCCAATATTTAAGCATCAAATTTTCAGCTGTGTTCTGTAGTCCTGGGGTAGTTCACAACTGCTTCTGTACAATAACAAGAAAGCAAGAGCCAGAAGCTTAGGTTTGCTTAATGGACATCTTCATTTCTGTCTGGAACCATGAGTTGTCTGAAAGTCGAAATACAAGTGGTTGAAGTATCTTCATTCAGAGATGCTGTGAGGAACTCAGGCTGGCCAGGTGAGAGGCAACATCATCTACCCCAAGCAAAAGCTAGCACACAGTCCAAAAGATTTTTGAGAAAATCTTTATCAGGAATTCTCATGTTCCCCCAAAGAGTCAAGGCTGATACCTGTATGTAGAGTGGGAGAGAGGGGGTGTGGGGGGTAAGGCACATGGGGTCTCAGTGGCACACCTTTCCCCATGAAAGAGGACTAGAGATGTTGGGACCCTCATTTTTTAGCTACCCAGGTGAAAAAAATGAAGTTACTTAGGTTTGGTGGGCAGGTGGGGTGTTGAACACCATGTGGAAAGACTTCAAAGATGTCTTTATGAAGAAATTTACAGCCAAACTGGATTTTTAATTTTCTCTGTTCAAGCATCAAAATGCACAGGGGAAAATCCTGCTGCCTTGCCTGAGACTTTCGTATGACTTGGATGATATATAATGCACTTAAATTGAAATTTATTCTTGTTCCTGACAGTCCTCCAGCTTTGAAATGATTTGGCATTTCCTTGGGGTGGCATCATCTCCAGCACTTTGTAGATTTTCCCTGTTGCTGTATCTTAGTCTTTCAACACAAATTACCCCTTTCCACACCTGCTCTAAAACTAGAGTATAAAAATAAAGTCAAATACAAGCATGCTTCAGATGCTTTAAAAGAAGAAAAGTCGTCCATGAAAACAACTTCCTAAGCGAACAAGAATTAGCTTTTTATGTTTACCTCTCACATAGGAATCCCCTCTGCAATCCAGTGGAATTGTCAGACTGTAGAGATAGCACAGCTGGTGCGCACAGCAGAAACGGAGGCTGGACAGTAGGATCTTCAGAACTTTAGCTAAGAGAGGAGAGTTTGAAAGTGGTGGTACAAGGAGCTACTATGGTCTTTCTGGATATAGACCGCATTGTAACCTCTTCCAGGGTTCAGATGTTTTAAACCACGCTGTGACCTACCTCCTGAATTTGATGGGTACTTTGGCTTATGTTAGAATTGCTGGTGGCAACCCAGGTAGATGAAAATTCACATCTGAATCCTCTTCCTTTGAGTTCTACACATGGAAAACAACCCTCAAAGGCACCAGAAAGTGTGTGTCTGGCTGCAGCCCTTCCCCTTTTTTCCCCTGGGCTACAAATAAGCCACCTAGCACCCTTGAGATGTTTAGGAAATGCTGCCTTTGAGTAAAGTGGTAGATGCTTCACTGACTGCTTTCAATTCCAGGTCCCGAGATCGATCCTTTTTGGTATGTGGGCCGTGGTGTTCGCCCCATCGGTCGGTTTGGGAAGAGGCAGCTGAGAAGCAGCCACAGCAGCCCAGGGCCTGTGAGCAGGCACCTAGATTTCATCTTGAATGCTTTGTGGGAACAAAAGGTGTCGGACACAGAAGACGACGACTGGTGATCTCTGTTCCCTGCAGTTGTGACCCAACCTCTCTTCTTTCAATTGTGCCCTCCCCTGCACCTCAGACCTCCTGTTCTGCTTTTGCCACGCAATCTCACGCTGCTCTTCTTTCTACTCCTTGTGCCAGTTCCTTCGAAAAGAAACACATTCAGGGTGCAGGTACAAGGCAATGCATGGACACTAGTACTGAGTGCCACCATAGCTTCTAAAAATGGTTCTTCATCTTACATCCCCACCAGTCTCCTGATGCTGTTCCTTGTAACATTAGGTTTATCCAAATCCCACACAGATTTTGTGCTGGGACTTAAACTCTGTGGTGTTAAGTATATAATGAAACCTTCCTGTCACATTTTGAAGTCAATGGCTGTTGATATGTAAAAATAAAAAGCAATGGTTGGAAGAAAGAAAAAAGGCTCTCCCTAATTTTTAATGTACCTGCATTAATGGCATGGAAGCTGGTGCTCTGTGCGTAGTCTTTATGTAGATTGTTAACATCGACTTGTAGGAATGTAGCCCTGAACTACTACTCACTGACCCTTCATGATCCTTCCTGTACTGCTGGAGAGATATATTAATGAACAAAAAGGAGCTCCTATCAGAGATAAGCATTTTCTTCTTGCTGAAGAAAATAAATAAATAGGCTAACTAAACTCTTCAGAGCAGTTTTGTGCCTACTGCATGTAACCGTGCACCGTTAACCAAAAGGTGTAAGGGGCCTAAACTAGCTCGTTCCCTTTAAAACAGTGTAGGTGTTTGTAAGCGCAGTATCTGATCAAGCTAAAGTCACTCTTTGAGGATCACAAGCCATGTACCATCTCCTACATTAGTCCACATCAATAAGCCTGGGGTTGTGGCTCAATACTCATGCTTCCCCTAGTAGTTAGCTTTGTTGTAGTAATTTTATAACTGTTACTCACAATATGTTTAATCTTGATTAATAACTATTACCAGCAATAATATTCAAATGCAGTTTAATCTATGGTTTATACCCAAAAGAGACAGTTTACAATTTAGCTAATGACTGACGGTTAAATCCAGGCCATGACTTATTCTGCTAAAGACAAATTAAAACTTGCATTTCTAGTTATGCTTTCTTAGAATTACTACTAAAAATTGATAGCAGCTGAATTAATCATTGCAGATAATCTATCCCTTTTTTTTTCTTTTTGCAAATGGTCTGTCAGCAAGGAGTGGAGTTTTACTACAATAAGGAAGTTACTACTATTTATAATACAACGTGTCTGCTGACCCAAAGTGTTACTTAAAACGTGCCAGTTTAAATGAACGCTGTCATGGTGGAGAAAATACGCTGATAAAGAAAAGTTTTGATCAGTATTCATTGCATGGGACTTTGGAAATGCTAGACTAAGATTATTGGCAGGGTTCTTGCTCAGTTTGTCATTTCGCACCAATCCAAGCGAAAATTACAGAAATCCTGCCTGAGAAATTCTGTTTGAGATGGTATTTTGCCCAACGGACTCGACAGTTTGGGGAAGACTAACCGTCAAATGTTCATAACAGGGTTCCCCCCATCCCAGCCCCAGTGAAAAAAATCTGAGCCAAGCGTGCGAACGTGCATTCCTCCCCTCGGCTCACAGGAATTCTGCGGCGCTGCCCATCTCCTGGGTTTAACGGGGTTGCGTGGGGACAGGCAGCACCCGAGCGCTGCACGCAGCAGTGTGTTCTGCGTGCTTCCTGGCCCAAGTGCACATAAATCCACACAACAGAGAAGAACTTTCGGTTTTTCTTTATGAATCAAGTCCTTGAAAAGGCATTCTTTTCATAAATTGGTTTTACTCTTTTGTAATTTCTCTTGACAATAATTCTTGGTGAGTATGCAGATAACAACAACAAGGCAAGCTTAATATTCACTCAGACTTAATCAAATAGATCATATAGTCTTCATTTTACCCATTAAAATATTTTCATTTATAAAAATTAATCTAAATATAAATATTAACACTAAAGATTGAAATCACTTGATGACAAAATAATTCTTTGTGTGCTATAACATACGCTTTTATGATTTTTTAAAACAGTAAATTATATTTTTGCACATATTTGGCACAATAAACATTTGTAAAAATCCAAATGCCTTAGCAGGTGGGTTTTTTTTTTCTTTTTTTTTTTTTTTTTTCAATGCCTACACAGTACACATTTTTCTGTCAAAGAAGACTGAATATTTTAACATTGTAACACGATAACAGTTGCTTTTCATGCCTCTTAAGGAAAACAACCTATTCCAAACCTTGTTGGCTTGTTTAAATCACACTAACAGAACAAAAGCTGAAGAGTTATTCTATTAAAATTAGTCATTTCTGTACTGATATTACATACACAATATTAGTTATTATTTATTAGACGAATATGTAGACCAACCACCATTAATGACATTTCATAACACGCATACCTGCATAAACCAGAACCTGGGAATGTATTGTATACATACATGAGAACAGTCAAGGAAGTAGGAGGAGACTGGATAACAAAAAAATTACTAGGCGTCCTACTCTGTTTAATCTCCTTTACTGGATTGCATATATAGATAAAATCTGTTTGTTTTATATATATATATATATGTATTAAACAGAGTGGGCCAAATTCTGCCCTCATATCTGTGCAAACCAATTTCAGAGAACTAGTATTGTGTGAGAGTAAAAGAAGGCATAATTTTACCCAGAAAAAACCACGTTGGGTCAGATCTCGAGCAGATGGAAATTCCTTGAAGGGATGGAGTGACACTTACGTACTCTAGGTGGGACGATGGTTGTATTTATTCCGAGGGTTCCTTACATGCAGCTCGGCATCAGAGTACTGACAAGCTAGATGTCAAATGTGGGTGGCAGATCTGCAGCTGGCGCTGTTTTTCCAACCGTCCCATCCAGCCTCACCTTCCTCACCCGCCCCTCTAAATCCAGTCCAGCCAGGCAATTTGCCCAGTTCTGCTCACACTTGCCCAACCATAGCCATTTCATGGCCCGGTGTCCTGGGGGACTGTGTTCCCGCTGCACGGCAGGTAACGTGGCACTCTGCTAGTGGGTGTCTGCTGGGAGCCCAGGGAAGGGAGCAGCTCTCCTTTGCTGCACCCCCTGCTCTCAGGAGAGCTCACCATTCCTGGATACTGAGGGGAGCTTGCCAGCCCGTACCCTCCTTCATAGCACGTTTCACTTCAACCCAGTCTGCATTTGGGTACCAGCTTTGCACTTTGTGTGGAAGATAAGGGATTCACTGGCTTATCACCTCCTCTAACTACTTCCTTTGTCTTGTTCGGAACAAGAAGTACCACAAATTGGCAAGGTCCTCCCCAAAAAGGGTGAGGGGGACACCATGTAAGAAGCATCTTCCCTCCTAAGGCATCTGCTCAAGGCCTTTCCAGTTTGGCTCACCTTTCAAAGGTGTCAAGAAAGAAGAAATTTTCCTATTCACAGTCCAATTCAGAGTGGTCCAACGTTGGTGGGGGTGCACATGGCCCCAGTGAGAGGCCCCAAATACTCTGCAGTGGCTACAGACTAGTCAAGGCAGAGACGTCTGGGCTACATTTGCCACCTCCTCAGAAAACCCGGGAGGCCGCAGCCAGCCTACAAACCACCAGAGCCAGTCAGCAGATATCTCATCCACAATGCTTTGACTTTCTTTTTCCAGTCTTGAAGATTTGGTCATAATTTATTCTGAACTACAGCGTGGCTGGACACCACCAAGCGGACTATGCTACCAAGAAGAGCGAGACATACAAAGGTGTTGGTTTCACAACAGTGTTCAGATGTTTCCAGACGCCAGGACTGTAACTCAACAGACGTCTGGTCCACATGTGCTGCCGCCAATTCACGGCTCAACGTGACATCCATGTTCCCCCTGCTGCCAAGAGCAAAATACCTGGCTCTGGAGCTAGAACACCAAGTCTGCCAAACATACCCTCAGTGAACAGAGAAGTCCTTGCATATTGCATCTCCTCCTACAAACCCTGTCAAAACTTCCACTGACTCCCTGGGAGCAGAGCTAGGTACACTGATTCTCCACTCCTACCACGCAGCTGAAAAGCAGCGTACACTGCACAGAGTTGTTCTTATTGCTCAACAAGACACGTGGCCTATGTGAATAGTAAGAGGCCAGCAAATATGGATCACAGGTCTGCTCTGGCAGATTAATTGGCCTATCATTATGATTGACTAAGCGTACAAAAACATACTGCGGTTTAAAGACAACATACTTTAGTACAATCAATAGGGAGAAAAAGTGCATCTTAAAATGTGGAGCCTTGCTTTTGAAACTCAGCATCCTGTCTAGAGTCTCGTGAGAACTTTAAGGCAGAGTTTCCTTTAGCAGACCATAATGCTGAAGACTTGGACAGCTTTCTCAGTGAGGTATCCAAACGAAGCCCTATAACCGAGGCTTTGTGGGTTCTTGAGGGTCCATTTTCAGCTGGACATACACAATGGCTGTTAAGTAAAGGCACTGTAGTGTACAGCCTTAGGCAGTGTGTTATTGGCAGTAGGGAAGTCTAAGTTTAGTACATCACAGCAGATCCTATCGCAGGTTCCTAGAACAGAGAGAGACAGGAAAGAAAAACAACCCATGAGTGACACACAACACTACCTTACTGAAGCTTCTACAGACCCAGGTCCTTTTCCTTCTCACCTCCCTGCCTATTTTCCACATTATCTAGTGGCAGACTGCTTCGGGACAGTCAGCTTTTTTCCTTATCCTCTGTGGCTACTGTAGGAGAAATGGCTGACAGCTGTCCAGCGAAGCCTATTTGTTCAAACCCTGCAGAGCCAATGCATGGCCTATCCGCCCCTTAAATTCCACTTCGGTAACCTTTGAACACTTCTCAAAAATTAGTGAGGTTCAGCATGACTCTCACCTGCTGAGTTAAAGCATGCAGCTGGTTCTCTGAGGGTTTGGTTCAGAAGCCCGAACTGCAGGGTTTCAGAAGCCCTAGTTTACTTATTTTTTAAAAAAATAAGTGTAGCACATTGCTGGACACCTGGCAGCCACGGTACATTCACTCAGGCTGATACTCAGGAGCTGTTATACTATGACATATAGTCAGACACCTTCCAGGACACTGGTCATACTTTCTCAGAGCTGCCTCAGTGGTCTCTATTCTTTCCTCAAACTATTAAGAGAAGTTTTATGAAGATACTGAACTATAGCTGCCTATACAGATACCGCTATCTTCTATTTACTGCTTTTAACAGTATTTTAAAAAACATTTGAGTTTACCATTAAGTCCTTGGCAGTGCTTTTCCTCTCTTTAGCTCTTTGTGTTAGAGATCCTTGAAGCATGAAGTTTCTGTTAAATGTTCGGACAGTGGTAACTGGAGGACCATCTACTTTTTCACCTGGGAAAAATACAAAAAGGGAGATTTTATTCACATAACAGATCGAAGCAGATGTAGCAATACTCCTGAAGAGTCACAGCTTCTAGAGATAAAGCTTCTCCTAAGATGCATAAAGAAACCTGGATTTAATTTAAAAGAAAAAGAGCAGGCTGTGATACCCCAAATTTACTGAAGTTTGAGGCCATGTCAATCAGTGGAATTACGCAAGAATAAAACAAGAATAATGCAAGGTGAAGTAGGCCCTAGAATTATCAGAGATAACACACTGTGGGGTTTGAAAAAAAAAGGAGAAAATATGAAAGAAGAAAGCACTTTATTTTATAAAGCCAATTCACCTACTTAACCATACCCTACCATACCAGGAACACTGCTGAGCCACATCATATGGACTGAAATCAGCGTACACAGGCTTTAAGTAACGGTGGTTGTGGAGGGTGGCAACTGGCTTTTGGTAATTAAACACTGCAACTGCACACAAACTAACCCCAGGCACGCTGGAGCATCATCATCTGTGCTGCAGGGCAAGTATTCAGCATTGCTTATTGGCTTTTCCCAGCCTTCTGCTTCTGCTGCTATTAATTTGCCACTGTCACAACTTCCACTGAAGAGGAAGTGGTGATGCTTTTTAACATGACTAATGGGTATTTTATGTAACGCAAGTAAAATGGGAAATGAGGAGGGCGGACATATTTAGGCTTTCTTTGTTGATTTTGTCACTTAATCTTTCCCCTACTTTGCTGAACTGTACATTATATTGAACCCTACAAAGAGAGACTCTCTATATAACATATGTAACAACTTAAGTGCACCTTTTACTGGTGGAGCTGGAAGTTTTCTCCTCTGCTGTCTTGACGTGTCTATTGTATGCATCTGTAAACAACAAATATGCATTAATCAACTCCATTGCAGAAAGAGAGGCAAAATTTCCCCAATGTATTTTTGAATACTACATAATGTTCTGGCACCTGGTTTGTTTGCCTTTGATCCCGTTTTCTTGTCAGGCGAACACATGGAGCCACGTTCAAGCCTGCAACAGTGAGAGCTGATATTCTGCTCTCAATATCTGAAATCTTCAAAGAAAATAAAAGAGACAGACAGACAGATGGGGAGGGGGAAAAAGAAGTTTTAACATTACTGTGGATGCCACTACCAAAATATATCCCTCCCCCAGTCAAATCCTCTTTAATCAAAAAATATAATCAGATGGCTAACTTCTTCAGCAATTCTGACACCTTCCTGTATTCTTTAGTCCTGATGTTAAAAAGGGGCTTAGTTTGTTAGTAAAGATGGAGTGACAGAACAATCCAACCTACCTTGTGACTCCAAGGAGGAGGCATTTTACTCCTTTTGAGGGAAAAAAAGAAAGGAGGAGAGAAAACCTGCATCTGTTATCTACCAGTTACCTTTAGTTGCATAATCCTGAGTTCACTCAAGCTGTATTTTTCAAAGGTTACATTCAAAGAATAACTTTGCGGGACACATTTCCTAACCCAGAATTAATTTCATGAACATGCAAAGTACATCCTCTGTCACAAAATCTACACATCTGATCTGAAATATTTATAATTTAAGTGTATACGTATGTTAAACACAGACACGCATAAATGCAGGTACACACTATATAACAATGCTCAAGGGAAAACAAATTGCTAGGAAAACCAAAAGTCCCAGGAAGTAAACATCTGGGGGAAAGCAGGCTGGTGTTGAGACTAGTGGAAACAAACGCTGCCGAAAGGGAAAGAAGCGTCAGAGAAGTCAGACGTGTAACTCAACTCCTGATTCACGAGGACACCTGAAGCTGTTCACCCTGCAGAAGACTTCTGTTGGCCTCTTTGTGATCCTCCTCACATAGCTCAGGCCTCTCTCCTCCTCTCACCCCCATTAACATATTTACCATAAAATAATGATCAAAACCAAAAACCGTCACCGTTTGCTGCCTAGTGTAGGAATGCACTTCTGACATCTGGGACACGCCAGACTCTCAGATCTTTGCTCAGTCCTGCACCGAGCGTGCTCCTGCTGAGTGCAGTGAGCAGGTAGTTCCCACGCAGCCCGGCACAGGCAGGTCACAGCACCTCACCTAGCACAGGCTGCAGGGAGCTGCCAGCTGTGTGAGTCCCTTGATGTCTGGCAGCGTCACCTCGTTCCATTCCGCTTTCAGCACCAGATCATCTGGAGCTCACTAGAGAGCTGCTAGATCACAGCCCACCAGAGCAATTGCCTTTTGGCTGGGGTATGTGCTGCTTAGCGGCTAAATCCCAAGGCAGGCTTGCACGTGCTAGGCTCTGCACTTAGCAGCCGTCGGCCTTTCTGGTCAAATGGTACCAATACTGGCTTCTCTCGGGAAGTGCTTTACACTCTGCCCATCAGATAAACTGCCTCAGACTGTATCTGCTGTCTGACCACAGCCACGTGTGTGACAGAGCGCGACAAGTGAGCTGCCTGGCAGCAAGGAGCAGGGTCAGCATTAGTGTTGCAGCATCAGGCTGTTGCACTCCTGTGTCCGAAAATAAGCTGAGGGGGAGAGAAACAAGCAAACACAGTACGCCTGGCTGGGCTGAGCTACACATCCCAGTTACACTTTGCTCAGCTCCTGTGATGCAGTCAGCATCCTTGGATCACCAGCCCACTGCAGTACAAAAGAACACTGAAAGTAAGCGTGTGCAGACAGCAGGTGAGTGCTAGGCAAGGCGGTGTGAAACCTGCAGAGAGGGAGGAGTGGGCGTCCTCACCTGAAGCTCCGCGTGATGAACCTGAGCAGCCGCTGTGGCCACCTGATCCTCCAGATCGGCCAGCTCAGACTCTGCAGTAACGCTGTTGATCTTGCGTGCGGCATCTTCCAGGTTGGTCAGCTGCCCCTCCAGCCCGTACACGGTGCTGGCTGTCAGGTACACCTGCAGGGCCAAGGCAGGGAGAGGTGTCAGTGTTTTCTGTTTTGTGGGCATCGAGGTCTGAGCAGGCTGCATCTTCCGTTGTAACTTTGAGCTTTGCTCCTTGCTAACCCTCTACAGGGAGACTTACCTGGCAGAGGAAAGGCATAGGGGAATAATCTCAAAACGCATCCACAAAAAGAAGGGAGGCATGAGGTGGCTGCACTCCAGATTTCGTAGTATTCTACAATGGTATTCTAAAAGATTTGCTCCAGATTCACCATCAAACAAACAAACAAAAATAGCTCAAATGCTTGCTTAGTATTGTCGATACTCAATTGCATAACAAAACTCCTAAGTCTGCAAGGGGAAGCCAACAGGCCACACCTCATATGAAGCTGTTTATTAAACACACCTAATGCCTTCTAGCAGTCAAAGCTCTGCAAGAGTTTTCAGCAGTAGTTATTCAGCAGCATATGATTATTAATTTCTTAAAGAGCAACTTTGCTTACATGCACAACACAGTTTCCCATTCCATCCTGCTCTCACACAAATATACAGCAGTCAAAACCTTCTAGCCTCCTAGCCCTTTGGAGTGAATCGGTGGAGGGTCAACAGACTTATCTGGGCCATGTAAGAGAGAATAACAGACTTTATCATTAGGACATCCTCCCTAAAACCAAAAAACTTTTAATATTTAGACCCATCTACGACACCTCTGATAACTGCAGGTAAAGGGTTCATTTCCATTCATCTCCTTGGAGTAATAATTGATGATACACTCTGTTTTACGTGTTTCTTTTATTTCACACAGAAATCAAAGGTATACAGCCAGATGGAGGCCTCCGTATTATAGAAAAGGGTCATTTTCAAGCATTAGTATTTGACATGCGTGCTTAAAATTGTTCAGACCCGTGCGAAAATACTGCACCTTCTGCCTGTTTACTAGATAGCTGAGACTGTTTCCATGAAGCTGGTAACGGCGCAGTGGAAATGAAATGCATACTCTCATTTTCCCTATTGGCAGCCTCACTCACTAATAGCAGTAAACACCGTGTTGCTACAAAACTAGCACAAATTGAACATATTCTGTGGCTGACTTCATGGTCCAAGGGGCAAGCAAACAGGATCTGCACTAGGTTTTTGAGCAGGTACCTTCACTTCATACATGTTTTCCACTCAAGTCATTAGATCTGCATACAACTTTTAGATCATGCAGTCCTTTGACATAACAGGTATCCAAATAAATTCTGGCCATGCTGTGACTTTATGGATCAAAAGTGGTGCACAATAACTAGATTAGGATTTAAGTAAGTGTTTACTTTTTATTACTTTTTATTTTATTATTGTTTCTTAATTGCTTGCAATAGTGTTTTTTTTCCTTTGTATCAGTTGTTTCAAGGCATAAACACAGATATATTTTTTTCATGTATGTGACACTGCTAAGAAGCAAATTCACTGCATCTTGTAAGACCACAGTCTAACTGCAGGCATGAAATCTTTGAAAAATGTACCTAGAACAAATAAGTGATCTGTTTTAACATCTTTGCGGAAGTACTTGGAGACACAGGTGGGCCATAAAGTTAACAGGCTGATTTAAATAGAAATGCTCCTGCTTTTGTGGGTTTTAATTATCCTTTTCATTCATTTAAATTATACATCTTTGTGATGCAACATACCACAGTTGCTTCAGATTAAAAGGTGATTTTTTACATATCCCTATCATGTCTTTCAGACGTGAGATTGAGAAAGAAGAAAAAGGAACGTTATGAACAGAAACATCTTTAGAAAGTTAAAGAAAAGATGCATTTAAATGCTGTGCCAAAATTCTCTGCACAATAAGTTGTACTTGCAAAGAAGTGTGGTGGTGGTGAATTTAAAGAAAATAGAACTCACAGAAAAATGTGGGAAGGGAAGGTCATCAATGTTTTTGTAACTCAATCATCCCCTAAACTGGTTAATTTTTAATTTTACTGAACATTTTTCCAGCTAGATATAAATATTTTTTTCCCTAAAGAATATTTTCTTTACCTGGAAAATCATTGCACTTCCAAACAGCAGTTCTGTACTTGTAGGTCTCCACTAAATTATGCCCTCATGCATACATTCCCATTCAGATTGTGGAGACTTATTTTACTGTCATTTAGGTATGTACAGCTTCCACTAAAACCCACCTGACCTTGTGCTGGTACAGGTGGCCCTACGTTCTCCACACTGATGTGTGTATAGTCCCCAAAATGCTAGAGAGAGAAAAATGAACAAATTGTCTATATACACCCAGATCCTCTGCGAAGAGGATATGCTGCACTCAAGATATGCCCCCAGCTGTGCTGGGAAAAGTTATGGATTCCTCGATTTCTAAAGGCTCCTCAGAAATCTTTCATGGAGTGTGGTGGTGAAATCTTGAAACAAAGTTTTGCCATCTACTGCATATCCCGTGTAGGGCAGAGACATGTAGTGTGGGTTCACAGCAAGGCCGAGCGGGATGCCTTATGCATTGTGCAAGGCACTGGGAGAAGGTAAACCAGAGATAAGCTGCAGAGGGCAATGCCAAAGCAAGAAATGCTCTGCCTCAGTGCCCAGTCTCTGCTCAGTGAGAAATCTCGGCCCAAATGAATGACTAGGGGCCACAGCACCACAGATGCCAAAGCTCCACAAGGGTGGGAGGGATTGTTGGAGTGCAATTTAGGAAAAAAAAATGCACCTCCGATAGTTTACAACACAGGTCTCCCCAGGAAAAATGTGGGAACAACTCTCCCCAAATTGCTTTCTGTCCTCCTGTGGAATTTCTTAGTTTTTCTAAAGATGTGATCCAGCCTGGACATGGATTTTCATTATGTATTCACTCTCCTGCCAGATGCATTCTGTGCGTTTGGAGCTAGGATGTGTTAGTATTTCATGGGGAGAGGAACATCTCCATCTACTTACCTACTTCTATTATTCTGAAAAAAGACCAACCAAACCCAACTAGAAGTTGTGGGGCTGCATCTGTTGTGTAACAATGAAATGAGTATCATGGTAGGTAGCACGAGGAAGCCACTTTGCTCACCATGAGCCCAAGGTATACCCTTCTCCAGGCATCAGAGCAGCAACTGCTATGGAAGCCTTTACCATTCTGCAGAGGGCCAGATCTGACGCGCCACACGTCTAGCATCTCCTGGACACATCCTCCTCTCCTGCCCTTCCAGCCCCACTGTGTTTGACTCCCAAGCTTATTTACCTTGTTCATTTTGAATTCCCCTCCCAGAGAGGAGCCAGGAGCATGGCCACCGTGTGGAAAACCCTGTGGTGGGGCAGGTTCAAGTGGCTGTGGTGCCCCATGGGGGAGGGCAGGAGAGGCCAGCAATCAGGACAGCGTGTGGGAGCAGGGAAGAGCAGGAGTACCTCAGCTGGCACAGCAGGATGCCTTGGAAGGATGAGCAGAGGTGGGAAGGGGAAATTTGGAGGTCAGGTTAGGATCAGGAGCTTGCTGGGGAGGAGTGAAGGTGCTCAGGGGTAGGCTGGAGGGCATCCTGTTGGTGTGGACAGGGGGAAAGGCCTGACATGGAAACGGTTTTGGAGCGGCTGAGGTTAGGAGGGGTAGGATCAAGTATGGGAACCTCTGAACTGAAGCAGGGCTGGGAGATTTGAGCTCAGAAAAGGTGTGGTGAGAGGACTGGGGAGTTGTGGGACTGCTGCTGAGAGGGCTGTGGAGTAGGACAAGCCCAGTGCCAGGACTGGCTGCTATTGCCATGGATTATCTCCTACTCAGCCCTTAGCCTGGGGCTGTTGTGGAAGTGTGCTTCTGTGGAGGAAACTGATTTTATGCCCCAAGAGATTCTGTCTGAAAATTTTCTGGGGCTAAAGAAAACCAGGATCTATTTTCTTGAATTAATCAGAATCTCATAATGGGACAACACAGATTTTTACAAGGTCTTTAAGAGCTCCTAATGAAGGGGGGAAAAAAAAACACTGAAATGTAATCAGTTAAATGTGGGAAGAAGAGAAAATCGAAAGTTACATGTGTACCAACTCCATTAAGCGGATGCATAACATTTTCCAGCGAGTAGTGACTCCCCTCTCTGACTCAGCATTGCACTTTTTCCTGCAGATGACAAGTACTCATGAAAAAGGACAGACGACTCAGATGTGGCCAAATGAATGTTTGTTTAATTCAGCTTCTCCAGCCTGCTCTTTTTAACAGTGCAGCAGGCAGCTCCGGCCCCTTGGGTGCTCAGTGCAGTATGCTGGGGGTGCCTGGGGGGAGGAAGACTCCTCCATTTCTTCTCTGTGTGACTGGGGACATGCTTTCCCTACCTGTCCTTACAGTAATGAGGCTATGCTGGGGCTGGGAGACATGTGGCTTCAGCCAGGCATGGTGCAGCTGCACAGCCACAGAGGTTCAGAAGGCTTACGTTAACTTTTGAGATAGGGATTCTAAAATTAGTTGCAAACCCCAAACCATGCAACTCTTCTCTTCCCCCAAATATTTTGAAGTACCCCCCCCAAAACAAAACAAAACTGCAGCACAGCTGAGCACCCCTTTGAAATATAATATTTTTGTTCTGTTTGTGTATTTGTTTAACAACCCCAAATTAATTCTGCACATCCACTGATGCTGTCTACGTGCTTTCCCTTTGCAGTTGGCACACACACACAGGTACACTCAGTCATGCACACGAGACTTTCACAAACTGATTCACGTTCTTACATTTTCTTCCAGTGTGGTGAGCTGCTCATCAAGTCTGATGGGGTCTGTTCCCAGCGGGAAGGTCCCTCTTCCTCTGTCCTGAATGTCAGCTGGGAAATCACAGGGACCAGTGGATTCTGCTATCAGTTCTTCAGTGGCATTGATGACTTTCAGGACTTCTGTAGATATGTTGCAGAGAGAGACAGCAGAGTACTTCTGTTTTGTTACAAGAGAAAACAACAGCATTATATTAGCATAGAGATGTAATAGGTAAAATCACCTTGCTAATAGCTGCAGCTTTAGCCACGCTAAACCAAGACAATATACCTGGCTAACTGCTGTGAACACACACAAGAGCTAGCTGTGTGGTGAAATTGGAATCAACTTCTCTTCCCCCCGCCCTCTTTCACATAGGCACACTGCTACAGCATGCAAAATAACATACACATGCATCTCTTCTGCAACACAATTTCTACTGGAGGGATGGTCCAAATCTTATCCTAAAGGGGCACACAAATAGCCAGCTTTGCAATCCAAGTGAGATAGATGAGGCTATTTTTGCAATAGTGTTTTAAACTGTTTTAAAACACAGTCTTCCTTTCTGGGTACTGGCAAACAGATGTGGAATCATCTGTCTCCATATCCGCAGCAGCTATTGCATAGCAGCCCAAACAGGGGAGAACAATCTTCAGCAGCCCTATGAGGACAGTATTTTACAAAGATGTTTGTTATGAATTATATGATAGGAACATATATATACCAAGGATACACCAAGGAAAAGCATGTAGTTTTATTCGTTCTTCTTTTTTAAACAACCATAAGCCTTTTTCTGAGTGTTCCTCATTTGTAATTTTTAATTAACTGTTCTGATTCTGATGATTCTCACAGACCTTTAGGTTTCAGGACAACTCCTCCGATTGCAATTAAATTTCACCTGATGTACCTTCGAGCACCAAGCTCCACATCCAGACTAGACAGCTTGGAGACTCAGCCAAAGCTTGTTGAGGCCAATACAAATACTGTCACTGAATTTATGTGCAACACCTTTAGTGTTGCTTTGCCTAAAAGAAAGCGTGGGAAATCTAGACCTACATTTAATTCCTCCTCAAAGCTGCGAATACTAAATGCATGTGGACTAGGGGCCTACTCATCTGTACATTTTCCCACAAACAAAATATCTGAGGATCAAACCCAAGGAAACGGACAGTCTTTGTATCCTATATAGTAAATTCTATAGTACAGGAAAACATAACTGAATAAAAATGTTTTTGTGTTATGTAAACATCGTGTTAATGTCAGCTGGCCTCCTAGGCAGGATGTAAGAGAAATAGCGTGCCTTTGCTTTGCACAAACTCTGGTGGGTTTAACTGGAAAACTTCTTTTATTGTCTCTTTCCTTTAATCAGCTGTTCATTTTTATGTTAGATAAAACTTTTACTGAAAAATTGAGCAGTGTGTGCTCAGTTGTTGTGTATCAATACATTAAGGCATCTTTAGCACTGTTATTTCTCTGAATTACAAGAAATAATTAGATACATGAGATTAAAGAGAAGGAGAACAAAGCAAATACAGTATGCTACAGCACTCAGATCTTTAGCTTGTTAGGACAGCCAACACAGCCCTGAACAAGCAGGCCTAGGACTCTCGTACTGAGAACAAATACTTGAACCCCATAAATAGCCTACTGCTTTTTCCATTTATTTTCACAAGTGCCAATTAGGTTAGAAACAGATCAATAATTTTATAGGACAGAAGAGGAAATCAATGTTACTTTGTTTTAGTATTGGCTTTTACAAGTACCTAATTCTTATTCTATTCTATGAGTAGTGAGCAAAAAAGGATAAAGGCCAGACGCTACACTTTCTTCATTGTCTTCACTGATGTATGTTCTCCATTTCAAGAACAGTAGCCCCACCTTAATGTTCATTATTTCTTAATTTTTTTATTATCCTTTGTAGTTAATGATGGATTTCCAAAAAAGATTAAATTAAATGCAGAAAAGGTGTTCTTATGGCAGAATATGGAAATCCATATTGGCATTTATTACAGATCAATTACTACAAAACAGGTTTTTTGGTTTTTGTTTTCCGGTAAGGTGTTCTGTAATAGGAAGCTTCGTGAAATCAAGATTTTGAGTAAAAGACCCTACCTTCTCAACAGGTCATGGATAGGGGAAGACAAGTTAAGTGAGAAATATTGGATAGGATAGGATTGGACAGGACAGTTTTTCAGTTGGAAGGGAACAGTGATCATCTCGTTCACCTGCCTGACCATTTCAGGGCTGACCAAAAGTTAAAGCATGCTGTTAAGGGCATTGTCCAAATGCCTCTTAAACACTGACCAGTTCAGGGCATCTATCACCTCTCTAGGAAGCCTGTTCCAGTGTTTGACTACTCTCCCAGTGAAGAAATTTTTCCTAATGCCCAGTCTAAACTTCCCCTAGTGCAGAAATGTGATTTTTAGCTTTTTTAGAATTTTTACGTAAGTTCTTAGTGGCAGATCCTGTTTGACCTCTAAAACCAAAGATTTGCTTCCCATTAAATGTTGCACAAGGCAGCTAGATGAACGTTCTTGAAGTGTGTATCGCTGAATGTATCTTGATCCTAGCCTGCAGGTATCTAGACACAGCAGTCACAACATTAAAGATTTTATTTAAGCTTGTGAAACATCTGCTTTTATAGTATAACATGGATATAGCACTAAAATTTAAACATCGTAAAGAAATACATGGCAAGCAAAAGTCATTTTCCTTAGAATGAAAGAATAGATCTCCCAAAACTTAAAAGCACAAGCAATATTTCAGTGTATTTAAATCTAAACTTTGTGAAAGTTTTCTGCCAAAGGATATTTAAAGCTCAGCTTTCCCCTGTTGGTTTTTTTGAGCACTGTCAAAAGCTGCTAACTCATGTTCCAAAATGGTCAGTCTGCAAAGCTAGTGGGGTACTCTACACAGAATTATTGAACATGTATAAGGAGGAAAAAACCAAACCAAAACCCAACAAGTATCCTGGACTTTTAATGCATCACAACCCTCTCCCCTCCCCAACCACCCACATCAAACTTAAGATTTACAAGGTTCTGTAAAAATCACCTAAAATTCACAGACACATGCACACCAGATCACCCTGGTAGGTGGACATTTCCAATTGCTATAAAGACCTCTTGGCTGTCTCATTTATCTTGCCCTTGCAGGAAAGGTCATTATTACCACCTACAAGTGATTCAAAGAGACAGCTATCATGCCATGATGAAGTCTCTCCCATCTGTCTTGTCAAGCAAGTCAAAGAACTAAAATGTATGTGATAGACACAGAAAGCAATCTCTGTTACAAATACCTAGCACAGAAAAGCTAAGCACAACCATTCTCGTTGAAACACCCAGATGCATTCTGATTTTAGCTGTGCTACCCTACTTCTAGATTAACACCACCACACTACAGATCAAACTGATGCAGCTGATCCAAATTTTAATGTTTCTAACTGGTTATGAGAATCTCATTTTTTACTGAATTTGAGATAAAGAATTTAATGGAATGAGGAAAGCATGCATTTATCCTTTTTATGATGATTAATGCTCACACTCATAAATACATTAAAGACACAGTCAAAAGGAATTGCTAATTTTTCCCGAGTTCTTCATTGGAGACACTTAAAATCAATGAAATACTCAAAAACTGTGTGGATGCAAGCACATATATGTACATGCGTGCATTGAATATTACAAACAGCATCTTGTAAAACTTCTTTACTGTCATTTCTATGTGTGCTTGGACAGATGGAAAGGATTCCTGTTTTGCTGAAGATTATGTCCCAGTGGTCTAAGCTAGCTCTTGCTGACTGTTAGCCATTTCTCTACCCTTCTGCTGTCTCTCCTTCCTTTCCCTGCTGACATTGCCAGTATTTCCTTTGTTGTTTTACCTTAAGGATGCTACACTGGAAGGTGCTTCATAAAACAGTATTTGCATCCTTGCACAAAGGATGATGAGTAACAGAAGGGAAGCAGGATGATAAATCTGAAGCAATGTAAGTGCCGAAACTGCTGAGAGTAGGTGGGCGTTAAGCCCTCATGTGCATCTCAGCAGCCTATGACACTTCCACATCCAAGCTTCCTTTGCATGAACAATATTGCTTTTATTTTTAATGCTCTTAAAGTAGTTGAGCTCTCTGTCACTTGCACTAATTTCTTCTGCTTGTTGTACTCTGCCATTAGCATTTTCTTTCTTGCTACTATAATGTCATGCCATCATTTGGTTCTATTAAACTGGCATGGGAGGCAGTGACTTGCAGTTCAATAGAGAACAGTTGACACCAACAGTTAGATCAAGCAGCAGAACAAGAAAAACTTTCCATCACTAGTGGCCCTGGCAGTATTGACCACGTCCTTGATGACTTGTAGTGCAATCATTTTTAGCTCCAGTCTCAAGCCGTTCTATCACACTCTAGTCGCGTACCTGTCTGGCAGTCAATATCCCTCATTTTTTTGTACGGAGTTGAGGGGAGCTGGGGAAAAGATGAGTTTTGCTTTGCCACTAGTTGATAATCTTTTCAGAGTAACCTGACCGAATCTAAACTTGACGAAAACAAAACCTAAACCCAGATGTGCCCTTCTCATCTCCCCATCCTGTAGGAGTTCACTGTACAGCTTTGAGAAGGCCCTGAAAAGGCCATCAGAAGTCCATCTCTTTCACAGGCAAGCAAGATCTGGGACACTGGCTGAGTGACAGCGTGGGAGAAACAAGAGCCATCAGTGCCCAGCTATCAATGGCACTACTCAACCCTGACATTCCCAAGACCTTTGGCCTAAAAGTGAGCCCAGACCACTCATTACCACAAAGACTGGGGAAGAAAGCTATAACTTGTCTTGATATTTGATGAAAGACAAGTAAACCACAATAAACTGTGTTGTTAAGGAATTACTATTCCGTGCCTTAACATCAATAGCTTAATTTATGGGAGCTTGTTTAGAAAAAAAAAGAAAAGAAAAGAAAAGAAAAGAAAAAGCTAAATTTCCTTAGAGTGAGCTTTTATTCTACTGACATTCTCCAATTTACCACACAGAGAAATACAGCCTCTCTTTTCGATTGTGCTAGGTAATTCAGAATATCAGATTTTTACTAACAAATTCAATCCACTGTCCTAATGTAGTTACAGATGTTATTCCTAATAATTTGTAATGCCTCATTTCTAGAGACAACTTGCCTGTAATCATGAGAAAGGAAGTTATTTTTCAAGGGTGAAATATTGTGGTCCAAATTGGAAATGGAAATACTTAAACCTTAAAATCCACACAAGATTCTGTAACAGTATCTATAACGGACACAAACTGATGACACTGCACAAACGGAAAAGTATTTTTTCTTTAAAATCATCCTTGATATTTTTACTACAGAAAACCAAGATGATTAAAAGCTGATTAAAATTCATAGTACAAAATTTAACTCTGAAAGTAAGGAGAAAAAAAAGTTGAGAGGGGGAGTGTTTTGCTTAATTAAGCATCAAATGACACAAAAACAGTGATTCTTGTGTTATGACTGACAGAATGCTACAGATTTAATTTGCTTACCATATATATGACATACTAAAAATAGCACATATTTTAAAATATAAGATAAGCACATATTTGCTCAGGGAATAAAATGAAAATCTGTTTTAATATCTGATTCTCATAAGGTGAGACTCAAATAGCACAGAATATGAAACCTCTTCCCACCTACACGAATGATAAGCAACAGACACTAGCAGCAAAGTGAGAAAGTGCCTACTCTCTATGTACAATCTCTACAATGAATTAAGGGTTTTTTTATTTTTAAAATTCAGAGCTTAGAAAGATTTTTGAAGACCACTGTAGTAAAAAAATGCTGAAAAACTTATTGCTGAAATAACATTTTGATTTTTTTCCTTCCAAATTTTTTAATATAGATGAGTACACGAGAATAAGAAGATCATATACTTTATCTTTGTCTTCTGTTCTTCTTTACTGATAAAACCAAATTCTCATTACAAAGCCAAATAAGAGAGCCAGTCTGCTCCACATGTCTACTTCATGCTCATCACTCCCATCATGAAACAAGGCTAGCTGTGATTATAAAATAATTTTCTGCAATGACTATTGATTGTGGCCAAAAGGTATGATTTTTCAGGCCTGAATTTTGCAGGAAAACATTTTGAGACTGATAATTTTGCTTGGGAAATGTGGAAACCCTCAATATCACTTTATAGCATCTCTTACTATGTAAGAGATGTAAGACGACACAGACAAAACAAAGCAGTCTCACCTGCTGCAATACAGTGGATAAAAACTGCAGCTTTAAATGAAGATCAAAAGCCTTTTGTTTTTCCTAGATAGTGGGAAAGCAGTTAAATAAAAAGGCAGAAAAGTTATATTAACAGCTACAGAGGTTAACATTTCTATAGGTTCAGACTTACAGAGAACTTTAGGATGAACAGCAAGGATAAAGAAACTAGCAAATATAAAATATAATAAAAAATAATTTAACATCTATTGCTAGAATATTTTAAAGAAAGCAATGCCTGATTTATTTCGTTTGTGGGATTTAGAATAACAGATCTTATTAGGACAGATACTGCAAATGACATACCATTCTTAATAAAATGGAATAGGTGGGAAATACTGATTTCCACCATCACAAAACCAAGCGGCACTAGCAATAGAAAAATATTTTTGCAGCAGTGTTAAGAAAAAGAAAAGCCAGCTATCTTCATTTTTTGGGTCTACACTTCCAGTTTGGACACTGTGCATGTTTCTCGTTACAAAAGGGTCTGTACCTCACTTACGCCCCAGTCAGATGCTCATGTCCAAAACACCTGGGCTGAGTTCAGTAAGATGTCTTGTGCCAAATCACTTCCTACTGTTGCTGCTGTCCCTCTCCTGGACTTCACTGTCCCAAAACGAACAAGTAAATCCCCTCAAGTTCTCATCAACTTCTCCAGTGAGAAGTCAGTAGGCTTACCTTAATCCCCCTAATTTACTTAGGTCTATTTAAACAAAACCTTTTGCCTTGAAGTTATGACACAACCAGTCACCCTGTTGGCTGTGCTGTGACAGAAATATCCACCCGCTGAGGAGCAGTGTTTTCTTGAAACTGTTACAGATAGATCTGAAAGAGCCCATCTGCCAACTCTGCGCTGCTTACAGAAGAGGACAAGGAAATAGTAATTTTCTTGTTGCAGTCTAACCTGTAACACCCCCCCCCCCCCTTTCTGTTACAGCAGTTTACACTAATCTTCACTGATTTTCTGTATCTGTAAAATGGCTTTTACGTTTTCTTCCTAAGTAAATAAATCTTCGGTGATCAGACAACTGAAAGATTCCCATTGCACGCATGCTGGACAGAGCTGGCTTGGGCATGCATGCACATCAAATCTGAGACTATGAGAATCTTGTTTACAAAGATGCTGCATTCCCCATGTGAAGCCAGCCGTAATCTCACCTATTCTGCACTTCTCCAGGTAGATTCAACAGGGCTTTGATTCTGTTGCTTAAACACATGCAGAAAAGGTGCAACCGGAAACAGCTTGAAGTATCTGAGGATTTTCAAAGCTGTCAGGTATCCCATGGACCTGAGAGATGCATGTTTCCTCTGGACTAGCATACTAAGGCCCTGTGGAATACCCTAGGGCATCTCAGATGGACTGTCTACATCCATACTAAGGCAACTGTATCGAGCCCAGAAAGTATCAGAACTGGAGGAACATAAACACCACTGCCTACACTTCTTAAAACTTGTTAAAAATAAATATTTATGGTCTTGAAGCAGCTATTTTTCTTGAAACTGAAGACTCAGATTTTCACAAAATAAAACTTAGGATCAACTTAATTTTCCATACTAAAGACCAATAAATAATAGTTAAAACATGTGAGAAATCTCCTGAATGGGACTTTTGTCCAGTAAGCTACTTAATCCTCAGTTTAAAACTGAACATATGCTTGACTGCTTTCTTGAATCGAGAACTTCAAACTTTGGATCCATTAGCCCAATGTGAAGATTAAAGTCTCCTATCTCTTTTGGAAGAAAAAGCCACTATTTCACCTTCTTACCCATAATCTTTTTTTTCTGCTGTCATTCAAAATTCTGTGCCTAGATTATCTGCAGTTCATGCTGCCCACATTCAGTTTTCAATCCCGGACTTTGGAAGACTGCCCAGATAATTAACATCGTAATAAAAGTCATGATCCACCAAAACACAGGAATTATTCTGAGCATCTTGAATACAAAAATGTGAAACAACAGACACAAATATCTTGTGAGTTGTTAACCCAGGAAGATGTAATTGTATTACACTGTTCAGCTTTATTAGCATAGTAGCTTTACTACATTGCTAATACTATACTTACACTATTACATTTTCTTTTTTAAGTCAGCCATGGGGTTCTGACTCCTTTAGGAACTTTTTCACTCAGTCGTTTCTAAAACTTTCAGGCATATGAGGCTGGATGGCCATTTCCTATTAACCCCTGCCTGGACCAACACACCACAAAATTTTCCAGGAGTTCAGGGAGTTCAGCAAGATAATTATCACAGAAACTACTACATCATGTTCTGTGAGGATGGTGCACGCACCAGCACAAATGATTCCTGAAAGCCCAGCCACCAGGAGACACGGGCTCTCTCGTTATTGTAGCACTGCTGTTACAACATTGCAGCCATCCCTACCATGATGCTTTAATGGGTCCATGATACACGGGACAGATTCACTGCCATGTGCACATCTAATGCCATTCTTCACCTCCATCAAGGCTGTGAGCATATTTCTCTCCAGTGACCATGTCCTGTGAGTCCCTGCTCACTGGACCTCCTTTACTGCACCCTGGCCACCCAATCCAAGGCCAGCCCCAGGCACAACCACCAGCAGATGCCACAGCAGGGAGCTGGCTGTCTCTGCTGCTGCAGTAATGTGCTCACACATGCACAGCTGCTGGCGATTCCTCTTGATGAAGAGAGCTGCCAGGCAGATTTCCTAACAAGCGTCAATCTATCTCATTATACTGGTAGTTGAAAAGTGCTAATTTACTTGCTGAAAAATGTAAGATGTACTCTCAAAACAAAGATTATAGGCCTCTGGCACAAGTACACATGAAGATGATGCTTGTAGTACAGACTTTCCCCAAAATAAAGCTTTACAAAACCCAAGATGAATGTTTCCAGAGAATGAAGGCATAAATATTTTATGGAAAGAATATTTATGCTGTTATTCATACTGTCAAGGGACTTGGGAGGTTTCACTTAGGGAACAGGATCCCACTGTGCTACTTACCAAACTTACTCACAGGTTGCCATTCAGAAAGGAGCTGTTGTGTGCCTAGTCATGTAACAACGTCAACAGAAAACAGCAGGATTTAAACAAATTACTAAGCCTTGGTTGTAAGAGTCTCTGAGCAGAAGTAAATGCACAAAGGGATTAAAAGAAGTTCCTCAAGTACACAGCACCTTGCATCAAGCTAACGCAAAGAGCAGAAAAACTCAATGTTACTACTAAAGTTTAACTCACTCATTTGCATATCTTAAGCAAGGAAGAGTACAAAGTAAAAGGCGAGAAGAATAAAAACACATGTAAGGTTTTAACAACTGTTCCAGTTTTTATGCTATGTGGGGCAATTTGCAAAAATGGCAGAGGCTATTCTGTTTTTTAAACAGTATCTCTCTGGTTTCTGATAAAGCCGTCACAGTGACAGACTGCACTCAAAACACAGTCTGCATTAGACACTGCTGAAACTGCCTTCCAGGATGTAATTCTGGGGTATACCGTGAAATATATACCCAGCCCATTCAACTTCATGAAAGCACTAAAAGAGAAAGAGAGAGGACAGAGGAAAGCGATAACTAAATACATCCCATTTATTATGCTTGCCACTCTCAGGATCATTGTCATTAAGATACTTCAAAGAGGATTTACTTTTTTCTTTATGTTATTTAGTTAAGGCTAGGGTCTTGGGGGGTGAAGCACTCCCCTCCCTCCAAAAATAACCACAAACACAAACACCAAGGCAGAAAGAACTGTACAAATCACTGTGCTAGTACGAGATGCTTCACTAACCCAACAGTTGCACAATGCAATTTTTGGTCTGTTTACATCTGAAGTTTAAAGGGGCCAAAGGCTAAATCTACCCTGAGCACAGTGGACTCCATGGCCTTTCATTGCACAGCTGAGACAAGCAGGCTTTTCAGGGGTCTGCATACCGCTGAAAAACCTGAACTACTTCTGTAGCTTAATAAGCACAAAATGTTATCTATAAAAACAAGTCTGCTGTAGGATTATATTTTAGAGAGCTGTGAATCATTAGGCAATCACAAACTTAGATATGTTAAAAATTATTGTGCTGCAGCAGATTCAAGTCTAAGGTATAAAATTAACTTGCGTTGAGTAATACCTGCCTAAATCCTCAGGTATCTCACATGAACAAAATAATTAACTCAAAGGTCAGCATTTTCAACCTTGTATCTTAAAGGCTCAAAAGCTCAGTTTGAAGTGAGAACCGAGAACACATAAAAGCCCAGCTTCAGCCAACTCCCCAGTCAAGTTATTGCCAATACCTGCCATTGCTTCAGATCTTAATATACTAAATACCCTTTTTAAAGCATCAGCTCAACATGTGATTATGTCATGTTCCCAGATTCCATTAAACGCAGAAGTCCAGATTTCTAAAGGTGCAGGCACGTGAAAGTCAGATTTTCATGAGCACTAGGTACATAATTTTCACTGATTCAATAAAAAATATATGCTTTTTAAAGCTTATTCTATGGTCAGTGGTACTATAACTAGAAATTCCCTGTGACTTAAGGTTGCTAATGTGTTCCAAAATGAGCTTGTGAGAATAGAAGACTAAGAGCTAATAAAGACAAGCAGCATGTCTAGAATATAAGCAAGATGGCTAAAGTACAGAATTTAACTTGTGTTCAGGAGCTCAAAGCAGATTGTAGGCACTTGAGCTCTCATTTTAATGGCCGAGAATTGTGCTTCTGTATACCTAATATGAAACTTGATGCCCAGGTCAGAAGTCTAGGTGGTCTGGCTGAGAATGTTAAGTGCCAGTCTGAAAGATCTGTAATTCCCTACATATGCGTTCTCCAAAATTCAGGCTTCTTAAAGAGACAGCATATTGGGACATCTGGCTTTTAAGGCATCTAAAATTACTGGTTCCCTGAAAATTTTTTTATATGCTTGTCTGCATTGAGACATGCCATCTGTTCATCTTAATTTTATTCCATATTTTGAGTTCAGCTATGTCTTTATATTTTAAGTCACCATAGCCACAACTGGCATTATATACACTGTCATCTTCAGTATTTCACTGTAAGGTGTTGGTCAGCCACCTTTCCAAAGAGAAAGAACACATCGGATTTTAAATCACCTTTAAGGACAGCTGTCAAGAATAAGAATGAAAGCAGCCTGCTTGTTTCTCTACAGCTGAAGCAAGTTCCACTATCAATTCTGGTGAAGTCATGACCATGAATAGTATTGGGATATTTTGGTTTCTTTATTATAGACAGAAAGATTATATACTGCGACTGTGAATGACTAAGAATTTTTTTTTCATCCAAAACCAATAGCAAATTAGGGAATCCAAGCATTCCCTTTTTGCTGAACAAATGTATGTCTTTTATTTTTTTACACTTAAGGAAATTTTACTGAGAAAAAAATTAATCTTTATTTTAAATAAGTGACATGCAAATGTTAAAGAAATAATAAAATTAGAGGAGGAAAACCCAAGTAACATACTTTGTAGATGCATGCAGATGAATAAGTACACCACAGAACACACATCTGCCATTTTCTGTGCTCAGTTCACCATACAGGAGCGTGTCAGAAAGGCCTATTCACAGCCTTTAATTCTAATTTAATTGCATCATGTTAGACCCTAGCTAGCCTATATATCCTGTTGAATAATTTGATATTGCTGGTTTGCCTTTATAAACCAAAGGCAAGCTGAACTGAATGCTGCTAGCAAGCACTGCCAATAAAGCTTTTATTTGATTTCCTCACAAAGGTGTGTACATCACAGGGGTATCTGCATACATGATGACAAAGGTACTTACACTGCTGTGTAGTCCATGGCTAAATAACTCAGAATCAGAGAGTCAGAGGATACTTAAGTTTGGAAAGGACCTCTGGAGATCATCTAGTCCAAGCCTTCTGCTCAAAGCAGGGTCAACTAGATCAGGTTGCCCAGTATCCTGTGTCCAGTGAAAGTTAAGATTATCTCCCAGGGATACAGACTCTACAATCTCTCTGGGAAACCTATTCCAGCATTTGACCACCCTAACAACGTAAAGGCTTTTTATGTTTAGATAGAATTTCTTTTATTTCAGTTTGTGCCCACTGCTTGCAGTCCTGTCACTAGGCATGGGTGAGAAGAGTCTGATTCCCACTTCTTTATTTCCCACCTCAGACACCTTCCCCCTCCATCGGGTATTTACAAACATCGAAGAGATCCTCCCTGAGCCTTCTCTGTCCTAGGCTAGACAACTCCAGCTCTCAGCCTCTCCTTATACAACAGATGCCCCAATCTTTCAGTCATCTCTGTGGCCCCTTCATTGAACTCACTTCAGTATATTCATGTGTCCCTTGTACCAGGAAGCCCTGAACAGGACACAGCACTCCAGAAGTGGCCTCACCACTGTTGAACAGAGGGGAATAATCACCTCCCTCAGTCTGCTGGATGCTGGTGACCTTCTTTTCTGCAAGTGCACATTGCTGGCTTATGTTTAACCTGGTGCCTACCAGGACCCCTACGTCCTTTTCTGCCAAGCTGTTTCCCAGCCAGATGGCCTCCAGCCAAGCATGGGTGATTGGGGCAATTGCTTCCCAGGTGCAGGATTTTGCATTTCCCTTTGTTGAACTTCATGAGGTTCTGTTGGCCCATCTCTCCAGCCTGTCAAGATCCTCTGAATAACAACAGAACATGTATCAACCGCTCCTCCAGATTTAGGGTACACTCTGTCTTATTGTCTCTGTCAATAGTGAAGCCATTAAACAGGACCGGGCCCAGTATTGACCACTGGGGTACACCACTACTGAATGGCCTCCAGCTGGATTTCAAGCCTCTGATCACAACCCTTTTGGCCCAGCAATTCAGGCAATTTTCAGTCCACCTCACTGACTACTTAGCCAGCCCTTACTTGCTCAATTTATCTCTGAGGATGTTATGCGAGACAGTGTTGAAAGCCTTGTTAAAGTCAAAATAAACAATATTCAGTGCTTTGAATGCCTTAGATTACCACAAACTTTCAAAGATGAACAGTGGCCTCAATGACATGGGCCGGTTCCCTCAGCTCTTCTGAGCATATCCCCATCGGGTGCCATGTACACGTGTACATCCCATTTGTTGAAATATTGGCTAACCTGATCCTCCTCTACCAAGGGTAAGTCTTCACTGCTCCAGACTTTCCAACAGGTCTCAGGGTCTGCGATGCTTGAGGGCAAATCTTAACTGTAAACTGAGGTGAAAACAATGTCGTGTAACAGCCTTTTCCATGTTCTGTGTCACCAGGTCACTGCAGTAGTGAGCCCCGCTTTCCCTCATCTGCCTTTTGCTGCTGATACAGCTGTAAAAGCCTGTCTTACCTCTCTTCATGTCCCTCACCAGATTCAATTCCAGGCAGGCACGGGTTTTCCCCCACACTTGGACAGCACCTCTATTGTCCACCTGGGTCACCTGATACTGCTTCCACCTCCCGGTGCATCAGTTCTTTACGTAATTTGAGCAAAAAGAACAGATTTCCTTTAGAGAGTTGTCCACACCTCGTGTGAAAGCTCAGCTGCTGTGCAGACAAGACACCAAGAGGCCAGTCAAGACACACAGCAGACAAGAACGAGCCTAAGTGGATCGAAGGGTGTGTTTGACTGGCAAGGGGCAGTGCTGGGCTTCTACAGCACCAAATTCAAGCATATCACATGATCTGAAGAGAAATTCAGAGGTAGAAAGGGAAGAGAGCAGGTGCCAAGTCCTGTGGAGTCACACTGAAATCAGGTAAGGGTGAAACGGCACAAACGGAGTTCTCATGCATCATCAGAACTGGCACTGGATTTCAGTTTCATTGGAATATGTTACTTTTCACAGAGGCCTATTAGCTGACAGAGTAACCAGGTTGGAGAGCTTTAAAGAAGCACAAAATACTCAAATAGAGGAGCAAAAGAAGAATCTATGACACCAGAACGAACTACATGATACTAAGAAGAGAGATGTAAATAAAAGGACTGAAAAACCACTTAAACCAGCTGGTTAGCAAGGACAAAAAAGGGAACTGGAACTTTTTAAATAAAAATGTACAAGTTGATTCTCCGTCAGCATAAACTGACATAATTCGATTATTATCAGTCACTTAACAGGTTTGTTACGCAGGCCGAGTTCACTGCTTTGAATTGATGCTGTAAGCTCAGAATACACACCTTAATTGAAGTTCTACCTGCACAAGGGTTGCAGGCTCAGACCCAGTGTAAAGGACCTTGGATTCTTTAAAGCAAATATGTTTAATTTTCTAAGCACATGTTTCTCTTTCTAGATTCTAACTTCTACAAGACTGTCCCCACTCCTCTACAATGACCACTTACCTTCTTTAATTCTTCCTGAATGCTTCTGCCATTCTCCTCTGAGGACACACTCTCCTTCTGGTTTTCAGGGTCTGTTCTAGATTCTGATTCTTGTTCTTCACCAGAAGATGTTTCCTTGTCACTCATTTTAGCAGCAAGCTGAAATAACCTGGATTTAACGTCCTCCTCCCGAAGATCAGGCTTGATATTATGACACTGATCCTCGCAGCTTATATCCGTTTCTGATAAATCATCAAAATCCTACAAAGAAATTAGAAGAATGGTATAGTTACTGTATAGGCACAGAAAGAAAAACAAACAGCCTCCTAGAAAAGTATAGGTATGATCACTCTGCATGGAAGCTAGAAAGAAAGCATGCTAAGCGTGCCAATAAAAACCCCCACCATACCTTTTCTAGAGGAAAGCCAATAAACCCACACTTGCTGGATGATATTTATCATTCCTGCTTACTTTTATATTACATAAAAAGGAACTATCAAAATCATTATGTATCTGTGTGCAACCAATAAAATATGCCTATGTGGCATTTCCCATTCTCAGCACTGCACTACCATCATTCTCAGGCATTGGTACAGATAAAGAAAGCGAAGTGTGGGAATGAAAAGTTGTGACCTAGCAGTTGTGTCCAGTTTTCAGTCAGAAGCTGTGCTCCAGTTCCCTGACTGCTTGGTCTTGAGCATTATCTGTGTTCTTCTTAAAGACTACTGGAAACAAGTTTTGAAAACTCTGCACATGATGGTGCTCAAGATTTTCAGCTTTCCCAGCGATTGTTTACATAGGTGGATCCTCTACAGTGATGAATGTTTTCCAAAGGTCAATCTCCTTGGAACAAGTTCCATCTCTAGGAGCACCTTCTTTTCTTACTCTTGGATCACTGAAGGTGGGGAGTACTCAGAGGCTCAGTTAAGTACAGTGGGTGCTCCAGGCTCCACCACAAGTCCCTTACTTTGGAGGCTGAACAGAACAAAAGCAAAATCTGTTTGCAAGTCTGTTTAGCAGGGTGCCTGCCCAACATTTAATGATGTGAAAAGGGGGATATTTTTGTCAGACGTTGCTGGAAACACGAAAATACCTCACGGTTGTTCCAAAAACTAATGTCCAGATACATACCAACTCATTTTCTGGATCTGTGCTATCTGATTAGGAACTAATTTCCCCTGATTTCCACTACAGTCCACTGAGACAGACAGACACCTCCCAGAACAACCTGCTCCAGCTAGAGCATTAACTGCATTCTGGAAACATTCTTCTCTCCCTGCTGACTGCTAAGAGAAAGAATCATTAGATGGTTTGTTTAGTGCTTCAGTCAAGCCCATAAAGCAAGGTAGGAATTAGGTGGTTTTAGAAGTGATGAATTCTTTGAAATGGAGCATAATTGTTACAAAACCACCCAGAAGGAGGCTATGAAGAAGGCAGCCTGGGACCAGAAGCGGTAGGCACATCTCAGCAGGTCTAAGAGGATGATTTGGAGCAATTCTCAGATAGGACATTATTCCTATTACACCCTCCTACCGTGACAGGACCAGACACTGCTGGAGAGACTAAAAGCTGTGTTCTCTCTGCCATTCATTTGAAAGTACACAAACAGGAGATTTGCTCTGCACAGCTCTCTGCAGCTGCAGCAGCAGTATACATGTACAGACCAGTTACCTCCAGTTCTCAGAGGAAATGTTAACTGACAACTCCCTCACAAATCCCACCCACCAAACCACTCTTAATGGACTGACACATCGTGTTTGTAATGCCAGTACTGCATCTCTCATACGGAAAACTGTACTGTAGTATCTAGCACTTTCACAGCTTTCTGGACAATTTTTGTCTGCAGTTACCTGTGAATCGATTACACAACTGAATTACTGCTTTTTAGCTCACCTTAAGGATGCAGAAGGCCCTTTTAGAAAAACAGGATCTGAAAGTACATGACTAGCTATAATAGAAGGGAAACCATGGGCTTATGCTGAAATGTATTCTTTTCCCAAACAATCAGCTTCTGCAGAATAAAAAGCCTTTTCTGCCAAATGACATTCAAGGCTGTTCTGAATAAGACCAAGTTTTCAAGTTAGTGTGGTTCCACTTTAGTTTTGTAATAGGTTATGATATGCTTTTATATACATGTGGAAGACTGCTGTCATTTCCCTGTGATGATGGTGCTTCCTCAAATTGTAAGAAGAGATTTTTTTCCAGACATATCTTACATGTCATTCAACAACTCATTACGTCTGCCCAACAATCTGCTAATGAAAACTACTCGCATTCTCCTAAACTACTATAAAAAAACTCTGAAAGTTGTACTGAGTCAATCTGTTCATCAATTTGTACCCAGAAGAGAAAGAATCATAATTTATGGGATAAACATATCATATTTATAGGATAGAAAGCACACCAAAACCATGCGCTTGTAATTTAGGAGAATACAGTTTAGTGGAGATAATGTCTCATTAAACCAGCTATTTACAGTTAGGTATCTAGTCTAAGCTAATTACTAGATTCCTTCTTTACTTGAGTTACCTCCATTTATTTTAATAGGTACCTCCAAAAACCTACTCTCATCTATCAAAAAATGTGGTTTA
Organism: Falco cherrug; assembly: GCF_023634085.1. Taxonomy (NCBI): domain Eukaryota; kingdom Metazoa; phylum Chordata; class Aves; order Falconiformes; family Falconidae; genus Falco; species Falco cherrug. Next base: position 98,311,196 of record NC_073700.1, read on the forward strand.
GGATTACAAGACTTGCTATTGAGCTCTGACAGCTCTGCACCTGGGGCGTGGGCTTCCTTGAGCAGTGTCTAGGCAGGAAGACTACGGCTTACCTTGGGGTCAGGTCTGCAAGGAAGAGAAGAAAACCCCATTCTATGCAGTCATTTGAGCAGATCAAGCTTGTAAAGACAAGTTTGCTGTTGTTTCAATAAGCTGACAAGTACGGGTACAAAATCTAGTGGAGCAGTGAGTGGGGCTGGCAGTCCGGAGGGGCAGGTTTTCTCATGTTTCCATCTCACTGCCGTGCCACGGAATACTGACAGACTTTACTGTGCAGCAAGACATGCGTGATGCCTCTGAGGGCTTCTTACAAGTACTTGCTCAGCTTTCAACTGCTTAGCAGCGATATTGGAGTTGCAATACACACATACCCCCACAGAAAGGACCACAGGCTAATTTAATGAATCCATACTGACAACAGCAGAGTCATGATTCCTCTTAATCCTGAAAAAAATACCAGTCTACCCAGGATCACACATGGCAGCACCTTTTAGGCTGATCTCTACTGCCTCTACCCAAAGCTCAGTGAAATCCTGTAAAGCCCTGCAGCTGACTTCCCATGTATTCTGGAAGAAGACATGGCAGGGCAATATTGCTAAGTTGCCCAGATTCAGCAGGACAAGAAATCTAGAGTGTAGTTTTATGAAACAAGGTGAGCTAATGTAACAGCCTAGTGCTGCTGAAAGAGGGTCACCCTCCACCTTCCTGTCTTTACTCGGTTGTAACGAGTTGTGTAGGCTTGGCAAAGGGGTCCAAATGGGGCTAGCGCTTACAAAGGAGAGATACTGGACCATGCTGGAAGCAGGTGGAGGGAAGGCACGAAGGCAGAGAGGAAGGAGGTATCCCTCTCTCAGCAGCAGCAAGTGCTGTGTTACCTTAGCCACACGTCACACCGTTGCTGAAACACTCCCAATTCAAGCCTATGCTTTACACATACAAAAGACTTTTCCTAGCTGGGAAACTTAAACAGCTTTTTGCTACATTTGTCAGCACAGGTGAAAGTCAAGAGCTGCCTCGGCATCCCTAGGGTTTCATACCACAATAGCTACATTTGTGTTACGAATACACATAATTTCTTGGGGGAGGACTCACCTTGAGGTTATTGCTTTTATTACAGCTGGATTCAGGTATGTTTATTATCCACCTTTCTGCTTTCCAATCTCCTTACAATAAGCAGGTGGAGTATTTACTTTGGCAAGAATTATTAGTTCCTGCTCACACACAGAGATAATGATACCCTATAATACTACACTTTGTGGTTTCCGTTTCTAGTAGCTTGGCTTGTGTGTTGAGCTTTTCCGATGGTGGTAGTGAACTGTTTGTGAGGAGATCGTGCCTCTTCCATGGATTAACGAATTAAAAAAAAAAGTATCAGATGCCATGACAACAATAAAAAGTAATAAATGCATTGAAAGGTCCTATTATTATTTATTTAATAGATACTATCTTAAATGTCATTATTCTTTACTGTTCATACTTTGGCTCCATCTGGTAAGTTTAATGACATCTTTGTGTTCGTATAAAACACTGTATAAATTCCCATTTGCATCTGCCAGCAACACATAATACTAACATCTGCAAACAAGAATATAGGGCTACCACTTTATCTGAAAAGAGAGCTTCAGTGAGGGCCTGGCAGACTAACACAACCACAAACCCAGTCCCACTAAAAGAAAGCCAAATGTTTCTATGCAAGCAAAAGTCCTTTAGCAGACAGTGAACTAGGAAATACACCTTTCCTCATACACACTGTTCATCTCCTTGCAGGCAAATGGCCGATAACTCAATGTAAGCCTAGCAAACAAAACAAACAAACAAACAAACAAAACAACAACAACAAAGCCCCAAAATACAGCAAGGAAGCAAAGTACTGGCTTGGAGGCTCCAGAACCAAACCCATGTTATACTATAAACTCTTGAGAGGAAGCTCCATTCATACAGAAAACCAAAAATCAGAAACTACATTTTTTAGAAGACACAAATGGTGAGGTTTGCAGGCAGTTTCTCAGCCAGAGCGGGTGCAATTTCAGAGCAGCTATTTTCAGTAAATACATCCCAAGCGCCATCCCGTGGGGACCGGCAGTCTGACAGCACTCCCCCCTTACCTGGCCGCCGGGCAGGGGGCTCTCATTAACAGGTGGGGTCTCCTGATCAAAAAAGCAAACTCACAATGAGGGCACTTCCGTCACTTGAAGCAATTAAGCCACTCCGCTTTCCATCAGAAATGTAAGAACTGCAGCTACACTAAGCAACATCTCCTCCTCTCAAAGAGATAATGAAAGCCAATACATTGGTATTATTATTAGTAGTAAGATAAATTATTAAAATATTATTAATAATGAAAGCAGAGAGAGATTGGTGGTTTGAGCACCAATTTCTTGTAAAAAGTTACAATTTAAAAAATAATCATCATCAAGAGTAAAGTTGCACTTCCCAGTTAATTTTCCAAAGGAATATACATGTGGTACATAAGTAATCAGGTTATCAGAAATTCATTACAGTAGAACGATGGTTTTATCAGGCAGTTTTCATGTCTTGCTTCACGTACTTCCTTTATGACTGTGTTTACAGCATGTCTACAGGCAACCCAGTAAAGCAGGTTGGTTTTTTACGTATGATTAAGTGGCAAAAAACTCTCCCCAAATACAGTACATCTGGATATCTGTTCTGAGGTTTCCCTTTTTAAATCACTCCAGACTTTGAGTTCTCTCTCAGCCACAAAGTCAGCATTCCAGGGTTGACTTTAAAATACATTTAAAAAAGAATGCCACAGCATTATCCTAATCTAGGTACATGATCTAGATTAAAAAAATACCTAATTTTAAATAGAAATTCAGTTGTGAGTTATGAAATGACCACAGTTGTTCCACAACGTAATTGCTTATAATTCTCTAGACTTGGGGCAGGGAGAGAGGAAAGGGCCTATTTTCATTTCACTGTGAGTCTTGGAGAGCGGAAAACAAAAAACCCAGCCTTCACTATTAGAAAATTTAAAAAGAACCCCCAACTTTTAGACTGCTAAACTGAAATCCTGTTCTACAATGTTGATGAAAACATCATGGTTAACAAATTATCATCTTATCATTACAATGCAGTAAAATAAGGTCATTGCAATGCAGTAAAGTACAGAAAAAGTATGTTTCTTCACCACAATTTACATACAATCAGTTGTTCAGTGTCTAATGTCTAGATGCAACATGGTTGCATCTTCTAAAGAGCATTTGGTATGGTTTCTGCAAATTCTCTATAATCTCAGCACATGAAAATCTATACCTGGTTTAAGACCCCACAATGAAGCTTTGTTAAGTTTATGCAGTTCTTCACACACCTACACTATTGGTTTTGTACAAACTGTTTACACGTAGGCCTCTCTGTCGCAGCCTCAATCATTTTACCAAGATTAGTATGTTACTCTGGGGATCATACAAAACACTGACATCCTTTTCATCTTATTTTCCTAAGCAATGTAAATTATGTCTGGCTAATTTATTTTCATACCTCAAATCATATTCCTTATGCTCACGATCATTTTAATTGCTTCCTAGAATTATTCACCCATGCAACATCCTTGCTATAAACTGTAGCAGCCAGTCCATTCCTGCTCCCCAGCAGTGCTTGTGTACCGGAGGCTGGAGGAACAATTCTCCAAATGTGGGCACCAGCTGTCAAACCAGCCACCGGGGCGCACGTGTGTGTGTGTTCAAACAAAAACCAAATGTATACAAACCCACCCATACATAAACTTCCTAGGGAGAATTTAATTGCTTTGAAAACAGTAGTGGGATCTGGAGGCAGCGTGCCCCTGCCTGCCCCACCGTGACTGTGAGAGTAGAGAGCAGGAACAGTCTCTTTTAGCCTAAAGGGTCAAAAGAAGGGGAGAGTGGGTGAGAAACCCAAACATTGCATTTTGTGCACAACAGAGAGGTACAAACAACACTTAAGAGACAAAGCAACTCACAAGAAAGTTGGAAAGAGCAATCATTCTCCGCAACAGCTTGCACTTTGAAGCACACACGAAGCTGCTGAAGGAGGATGCAGTTATGTATATCTGGAAGCACCCTGCCTTTCTGACCTCCGCTGGATGAAAGTGGGGGAGGTTTAGAATGGGTATTAGGGAAAATTTCTTCACTGAAAGGTTTATCAAGCACTGGAACAGGCTGCCAGGGAAGTAGTTGAGTCACCATCCCTGGAGGTATTTAAAAGACCTGCAGATGTGGAGCTTAGGGACATGGTTTAGTGGTGGACTTGGCAGAGTTAGGCTTACGGTTGGGCTTGATGATCTTAAAGATCTTTTCCAACCTAAATGATTCTATGATTCTATAATGTATCCAGGACCTTCCCTGTAAAGTCTGATCTTCTATACTCTGCAGAGCAGTAGTAACTTGAAAGGTACAATATGAACACAGGCACACTTAGAACAAACACACAAAGCCAGACAGGGAAATGCAGAAGTCTACAGTAAAAAATATGGTCTTCGTACAGTCCCTAGAAAGTCCTGTAATTCTGCCTGATGTTCTAAGAAGTCATTAGTTGTCACTGATGTATTGTTAGAGCACATTATCACATATAACTCCCCTTCAACAACTGTAGATTATAAATATATGAAGATAAGAGTATAAATGAGTCAGTACAAAACACCCGAAACACCTGTCTCCTAAAAGAGATGGAATAGATACAGATAAGCAATAGTTTACCCAGCATTAAAAACCTGCTGAAATCCTAGAGTCCTAATCTTGATTTATGATCAGCTGTACCGATTTCTGAAGGAAATACAGGCTAGCAGCATAAGTGAAGAAAAACAATTCCAAGCATCCTACAATTGCTCAGATGGCTTTGAAGACCGGGTCAGGTTGCCTGTAGTCAGAGGCATAGCGAGAAGACAGCACTTAGCTCCTTGCTTCAGGCTTACTGTTACTCTGCTGCAGCAATGATGCAGCTCCAGGATTAACAGGGATAGGGCGTGGGAAATGGAACTGGGCAAGGGGTCAGTATTCTCATCCAGCTGGGTAATTAGAGTTAGAAGAAGTGTTCTTGTACTGCAAAAAATATCTGGGGGGACAACTGGATCCCTTACATAACACCAGTTCCAGACAGAGAAGACTTGGCTTTCTGGTTATTCCACGCTTTTTGTTTTAAAGAAAAGTTTGAGGAGTACACAGCTGTTTGTTTTTTTTTTTTTTTTTCCTTTTTAGTCAATTGACAAATTATTTAAATGGAAGTAGTTTGCAAACACTTACCCTAACACATCAGAACTCATAATCAAGTGACCAATTAAGAGCAGTATCACTTGGACTGTATTTCAAAAAAACCCCTTTCTGAATTTCTGCTGCTCTGTTGTAGTCGGAGTCCAACTCAGTCAGCCTCACACGGGGCACCAATTGTTGCAGCACAATCAAACTAGTAGGCTGCAACAAGGCTTTACCGTTGGTCAGATTGAACTGTCTGCACTGTATCTCCTTCCTCCAGAGGTCAGACCACACTGCTCCTCCTACGGCTGACCCCTGGAGGAAGGAGATACAGCATAGACAGTAGAACCTGACCAACGGTAAAGCCTTGTTGCAGCCTACTAGTTTGATTGTGCTGCAACACTGCTCATTATCTTTACCCCTTAGCAGGACATTTGCAAACAGCACACAGAAGATTCCCAGGCATATGAGCTATTTCTTATTCCAAGAATTCCGAGAGTTAAACACCCTCCCAATGCAACAAACAGGTGATTAGTGAATAATTGTTAGTGTTGGCAAATCCTGACCTTTTTTTTTTTTTTTTTTTAGAGCACTGTATTTTACAGTATTAACAATGTCGTTGACGAGATGGAAGTGGCATATTTGAGAAAGAGGCAAAGCCTTTTCATGGTATATGTAACACTGAAAGACGCAAAGCCTTTTCATGGTATATGTAACACTTTACCTCTGCTTCTTCTCAGTTGGGAGGCATGAGGAAGATAAAGCTTGCAAGAACACTCCACCTCCCACTCATGATTCACACGTTATTGCCACCATAGCTTAATTAGTTTTGCCCAGCTCTTTTTGAAAATGCATTTAGTAAGCTCAAGCACAATTACCTGACTTAAATTCATCTTGTTGACTTTTGTGCGATTTTTTTCTTCATGTAATTCTTCAGAGATTGCTTTGCTCTTCCTCCACCTTCTTGATCTTTTTTCTAAATCATAATGGACTTCTTCAGTCTCACTGCTGTCTGAATACTCCAAGCTGGTTGCCTGTGGATTGAAATTTACATCCAGTTCCCCATGAAAATGTTTTTCTTCCATTCTGGGCACATCACTTTGAGTTCTGCTTTGTAACCAGAGAAGTTTGGTAGGTCCTTTAGCTTCCTGGGAAGAGTTTACCGAAGATGTCTCTGAATCAGAGAACAGTGTCTCAGTATTGGTGTATAAGCCAGAGGAAGGGGAAGTCACTGCCTGGTAGTGATCATTGCCATAAACCCATTCAGTACCACACTGGGAATTGGTATAATAGAAATCATCTGGTAATTGCCGAGGTCTCCGACGCAGCTTGTTCAAGGCCACATTCCAGTCATAGTCATCCTCGCTGTCTGAGCCCATCTCGTCATAGGCAGACACAATGCTGGATTCATTCTCCAAAGCTCTGAATACTTGACTCTTTGGTTTGGCGAGCATTCGGGGACGAGGCAAAGTGACATTCTGCAAAGCTACCCAGTTTCCATCAGTGCTTTGAAAAACAGAAGGCGGATCTATGAAAACAAATCAAGAACAATTGTTTTTACAGTGTGAAAGGCTCATTTCACTTCCCAGTTTGTGATCAACTGGCCACAAATTGGAGGATTCCACAAAAATAACAAACGCAAGTGTTCCTTCCACTAATTAAAATGCGAGAGTATTTGGACCAAAGCTTTTTTCTAAAAGAATTATTTGGAAAAGCTGAGGAACAACAGTACACAGACATGTATAAATCCTGTGGGTTTGCATACGTCTCTAATTCTGTGTGCAGTTCTGGTCCCCCATCGTGAAAAGGAAAGACGGAAAAAGGATCAGAGAAGAGCAACAAAGGTTGCACCAGCATCTGAAACAGCTTTCATTCAAGGAATGATTAAATAAGCCAGAGCTCTGCCGTCTGGAAGAGAGAAGACTGAGAGGATACACGCTAAAAGAGATGGGAGGGGACCCCCTTCAACCTAACTACTAGAGGACACCAAGTGAAACTAGGGAAATCAAGGTTCAAAACAAACAAAAGAAGTGGGATGCAATGGGTACCAGACCTATGGAGCTTCTTGCCTCCTTAGACATGGTGTTATGGATGTAGAAATTAATCTGGGATAAAAAAGATGTGGCTATGGAGATGGAAGAGAAATACACTGACATTTACCAAACACAAAAAACCACTTCTAGGTGAGACATTCATTAAGCTGAAAGTTCTGGAGGTTCAGAGGCAGCATGAGAAATACTTGCTTTCTCCTGATTTTTCCTAGGCTCTTGCTTATGGTTACTGTTGCTGCTGCTATTGCATCCTAGACTAAATGAGCTTTTTGTCTGACCCAAGCACTGATGCTCTTACATTCTTACACTGTTTCAGAGTATGTTTCACAATTCCAACAGGGAAAAAAAGACAAAGCCACAAATATGGTCAAGTGCTGTGTAACTCAGAGAACAGCATTTTGTCTAAATTTAAATTCCATTTTCAATCAAACTCAAAAAGTCCCTTCATGGGAAATGTGAATGTGTGATGACTCTACCTTCCACAGCAGTTGAATAAACAAATAATGCCATGGATTTAACACAGTAATCTCAGCCTAATGAACAAACTTTCTAGCCTTACAGATTCCTTCCACAGGTTCAAATTTGCCATTTAGAGAAAACTGTAGAAATACTTATCATAAATTTTAGTTTTCTAAAACTGTAAACAGAACATCACTATCTAAAAATGGATGAAGTAAAATCTGGATTGTGTTGTAGACGATACTGAAGCATCTTGCACTACATGACTATAAATACTTGGGAGCTCAAGATTACTTTTTCCCTGGAATTGAACATAAGCATGCGGTAAGAAGGCATGCTTAGTTAAAAAAATAAATAAAAAAGCCTGTGGTGCACTACTACCAAAACCACTCCCACCCAGAATGAAACTAATTAAATGGTAATGAAACTTACGAGCTATGCAAGATTTTGAACATTTTTTGTTATCTTTCATTCATTTTAGTCCTTTTGGCTTGTTTACACTTCCTAAATTTCCTGCCAATTCAGGTAACTTCAGAAAAATACAGCAGTGAAGTCACTCTTACTCCTGCTTAAAAAGAAATCAAAATAGTGCTATTTTTCTTGTAGCAGTGACCAGCTGAGGATATAACTGATGTCAGGGTTATAGGGAGAACTAATAACTCTGTATTGTAACATTTGATTTTGGAGAAAAAAAAAAGTATACAATTATCAAGCAAAAGGAACTCCTGCTTGTTCACTTTTTTCAACTATGCTCACTAATCTAAGTATAGGATTCTCCTGAAAGAAAGATGACCTTTCCTTAAAAACACTGTTCCTTCAAAAAAAGCAAACAGCTCTGCAAGATACAAATCTCCAACAGGAACTGAATTCAACTGCAACACATTGCACAAACAGAATGCAGTCCAGTGACACATACTTTTTCTCTCCCAAACGACATCCCCTTTTTTTGTTTAGCAACAACATGTGAGGATTGGTCAAACATCCTCGGTTAACTGAAGAAAGGACAGGATAGCAGTTGATTACATCTTCAAGGGTAAGTGGGCTGGAAAGGAAATACACTGAGAAGCTTGCGTTCAGAAAGCTGACTCAGTTTTATCCCAGCTTCAAGTAATGTCAAATTTTTCCCCTTCCTGATTTTGCAAAACAAAGTCACTTGGAAGAATGGATGAAGCATGCAATTCTTTAGGTATACACTATAATTCACCCATACGAAAAAGAAAATAGATTTAAGAAGTCTCATTGTGAAACTATTGGTAAAGGGGAAAAAAAGCAAAAATTCATGGTTGGGCTCTTCACTCATAATTCGAAACAGTGCAAATCGTAATCAAAAAGATTTACGAACTGCTTTTTGGCTACATGTCTAAAAAACCCACTGACGTTACCACTCCAGACTCTTGGTCGAGACATCTTTCATTTTCTGTATCCTAATACAGAGCTGCTGACCAGTGCATAGGTGAGAGAGCTGGGCAGAGAGGAACCTGATGGAGCCCAACAGAGGCCAGTGCAGCGGCCTGCACCAGGGAGGCACAGCCCCACGCACCACTGGGGCTGGCCTGCTGGGGGGCAACCCCACGGAGAAGGACCTGCGAGTGCTGGGGGGCAGCAAGTTGCCCATGGGCCAGCAGCGTGCCCTGTGGCCAAGAAGGCTGATGGGGTCCTGGGCTGCATCAGGGGGAACGTGGCCAGCAGGTCGAGGGAGGGGATCCTCCCCCTCTGCTCTGCCCTGGTGAGGCACATCTGGGGTGCTGAGCTCCCCAGTTTGAGGAGGGAACTACTGGGTAGGGTCCAGTAGAGTCCATCAAATATGATGAGGGGACTGGAGCATCTCCCTGATGAAGGAAGGCTGAGAGCGCTGGGGCTGTTCAGTCTGGAGAAGAGAAGGCTGAGAGGGGATCTTATCAGTGTCTGCAAATATCTGAAGGGCGAGTGTCAAGAGGACGGGGCTGGGCTCTTTTCAGCGGTGCCCAGCGACAGGACAAGGGGCAACAGGCACAAACTGCAGCACAGGCAGTTCCACCTGAATATGAGGGAAAACTTCTTTACCTTGAGGGTGATGGAGCACTGGAACAGGCTGCTCAAAGAGGTTGTGGGGTCTCCTTTGCTGGAGACATTCAGAACCCGCCTGGACGTGACTCTGTGCAGCCTGCTCTAGGAGAACCTGCTTCAGCTTGGTTCTGGCTTGGACTAGATGGTCTCCAGAGATCCCTTCCAGCCCTGACCATTCTGTGAGTCTGTGATCACATTTATACATATTAGCACAACCAGCTATTTACTGTAAGCTCAACAGGCACCACAGTTTCATCACAAATGTTGTTCTTAGATGAAAGGAGCAGAACAAATCCTCTGAGCAGAGCACTTGAAAGGAAACCGGGTCAATACGTCATTCTGTTGTGGTTAAGCAATTGTTAAGTACTAAATTGCTCAATAGTTGAATTCAATGGGATTGAAGTGGGTTCTTAAATTTAAGTATCCAATTAACTGCTTTACTGAAAATAGGCTTTCCACAAAAATGCCCAGGAGAACACCACTTCTGACAGGGGGGTCACAAAGTAATGCAGACTTAGTTAAGTCAGATTTTAACACTACTTTACTATCACTTTCTTTTTTGGGGGAGGAAGGGTACTGACACCGTCTAATTTTCAGTCTCCCAGGTTACCAACTGGCATTATAGATAAACAAATAGAACCGACAGGCATCCCCCATGCCTGGTCCCCACTACACCCAAACACTATTTTGGCTGCTTCTGCCTGCCAGTGCCTAGCGAGCCAGCTGTAGCAATTACAGCACTAGTAAACTCACCCTACAGAAGAGAAGTTTTCTGCTTGTTTAGCTTCATAAACCAATTTGCTACGGTGGTCATATGGGCTCTACAGCTGTTCCAAGGGAAGGAGAAGGAAGCAGCAGACTGTCATGGGAGGACAACAGTAGCAGGTATGTTAGCTTGGCTGTTCCCTGTCACCTGGAGCCAGGGGGAGTGAGCAGTTCAGCCCTTCCCCTTGTGCAGCTGTGGGGGTGAAAACTAATCAACTCTTCTGTGCAGCAGTTGCCTGGTGCTACGCTCTTGTGGCCTCATGAACACTACAGCCAGAACAAGACAGGCAGTGGAAATGGGACCCCTCAAGAGAAGGAACCTCCTTCTTCAATGACAGCCTGTATTTATGCCATCCTGAAGCAAGCAGGGAACTGCACTCTATTCCAGGGTGCTGATTCAGGAATGGGGCTGACTTAGGAAGCTGTCACCTTCCATCATCTGTATTCACATCCATAACTCATGCATGGAAAGACAAGACAGGTCTGGGGAAACTCCTGGTCAGTGAAGTTCCTACTCATACAGCTTTCTCAAACTTATGTGGAAGCAGCAGTTAGTGGGGCTGCACAGGACACTGCATTGGTGTTTCATTGGGGTTGAAAATTAAAGTGCAAGGGGGAATCCCAAATGTGAATTATTTCACTGTTTGGTTCACCACGTAACCTCAATGAACAGTCAACTTGTGCAACAGAAGGGATACTAGGGGCAACTGCAAACTCTTTCAACTGGAGGACAGATAACCAGGTGACAAACCAAGGCCCTTGGGCTCTTGTGTCTTAGAAGGTCTGAAATTATCTAAATCAGATGCCTAAAGTTTCCCAACAGTCTATAAATCAACCCTCCAAAGGCCCAAATTTTGAACCTTTCCTTGGGACAAAAAAAAAAAAAAAAAGGTAAGATAAGCAATGACACAGCCAACGAAATCATGGCATCACCAAACAGACCCCTACAAGCACAGAGGTCAGCAGAAATTTCCTGGAGAAGGTCCTTGCTTTAAGTCATATTTATTCCACATGTGAGTGAGAACCAAAAAAAGAATCATATTCGTACTAGAAATATTTACTTGTTTCATTTAGCCTGTCCACACTCTTCCAGCTGGGTAATGCAGAGAGCTTCCGTTCCTTCTGTGTCCTGAATTGTCCTTTTTGCTGCCTCCAAAAAGCTTCAGTCATAGATGATGCAAGGTCTAGTCCTTTACTGGGCATATCTTCACTAGCCAGGGAGAATGCAGACTGAGACCTCTGTGGGAATAAAAATCAAAAAGCATAATTTAAAAATAGAAATACTTAATTATCAACCTCTGTACTGTAATTAGAATGAATATTCAGTTACCCATGGAAGCGTGAGATCTGCTAGCATCCAGAAATGGAATTTAATGTGTTCAAAAGAATTGTTTCAGCACCAGGTTGCTTATTTATGTGCATTTCTGATGCTATGCAAAGAGGCAGGAAGTTGTTTATACTACCATGGACCAGATGGAAAGAAATAATTAATGTGAAGTTGTTAGGCATATGCTTGGTGAGGACTGATATCTAACTGCTTTGAGTCAAGCTAGCCAGAAAGAGATCCCATTGTGGTGAGACACGATGATCTATTGTTGGCTCAACAGGCCATCTGGTGTAACAATCTGCAGAAGTTAAAAATCAGAAAAAACAAACAAACAGCCTGTTCCCCAGAAATAGATGTGTAACTCAACTGGTTTTAATGCAGAATTCTCTTGTCTGCTAGGATATACATATCACACAATACGGTGGGCAATTTTATGCAGTCTTGCTAAGGAAGTCAACATAACCTACAGTTGCACATCTATTGAGGGTCACATTTCAAGTAAAAAAGACCTAAAATACTGTTGTGCTTGTTAATGAGCCCTGACTACTACTGAGGGGAAGGTGCTTTCCTTTGGATCTACATAAATAGATCAGACATTTTAGTTTTGACTTAGGCACTGGGGTCAGTTACAGAAGTCACATCTAAATTTGGCCAGTTTTAAAAAACTGTGAAAGCTGGCAGTGTTTGATTTCAGGAGAACTCACTCTTACATATGAAAGCACGTATGTAATTCTAGAAACAAGGCTACAGCAGCTCAAGTCAAGTTTTAATCTCTGGCTGACAATATTTTGCTGCAGTCCATTTTTTTTTTTTAATTAATAACTTTGCTTTTGATGACAATATGTGCTTAGGCAGCTTGAATGGCAAAAGAGATCACTTTTTCAAATGACAATTAGCTTTTTCCCAGTAACTTTTTACCACTGAAAACCTCTGTCTTGGCCTTCATAACAGAGTCAGTAAAAGACTGCCTGTGTATGCCAGGGCTTCATTAAGAAGCATGCTTTCAGGTGGCTCAGCTTCTTTATGCAAGCGAAGTTGGCACTCAAATCTTTGTACATTTTTACTGATGTTCAGATTACAAATAATTAACTAAAACTCTTAATCTCAAAAGGGCCAGTCTTTGCCTGCATCAGAGCTCTGCTTTGCCCTGGTGCAGAAGAGGAAAATGATACTGTGACTTTCAGCTGTTTTCAAGTCCCTTCAGTTCCCAGGACAGCACAAGCATTGCTGGTAGTCCTCCTGGCTTGAAAGCATACTTACACCACTTTTCTGGCTGCACCTCCTCCCACCTGAAATGCTCCTGTGTGGGACCCGTGTACCATGCCAGAAGATTTAATTAACTGCAAATCCTCCTGTATCCTTGGCTCAGCAGTATGATTTCATGACAGATTCAGTAAAAAGAAACACAGCTAAGCAGCAGGGTTTAATTTGGCTTCTGAACTCTGGAGGAAAAGCCAGAATTATTGCCCTAGAATCAAATATTTTCTGTAACTGCAATGACTGCGTAACTTGGTTAGTCTTGTCCATGCAAAGACACAGGTCCTAACGTGACATACTGGGAGTGTTTCCTTCCAAATTCAGTGACATGAACTACTGACAGTAAGCCAATAGTATTGTATAATTTTATTATAAGGAACATTTCAGATGAGTCACTTTCACAGACCAGCTATATTCAAGTGTATATTTAGGCTTTCTCAAACCTCAGACTAGATATTCAACTGATCAAGATCATCTAAATCCTCCTTAACCCTGTAAAAGGGTTAGTAATCTAACACAATACAGACAAGGACACAAATTGTTTTGCCATAGGAATTTGCTCATTTAATTTGATTTCATCCTGCTAGGATATATGGACAATATAAACAATTCTGCCACAAATTTGCAGCCTAACTAACAAGTTTTAATCGTGCTGTGTCTCACTTCACTGTAAAGCAAGAACCACTGAACTTCCCATTCTTAAAATAAATTAGGTCCAGTTCATGTCTGCTATGTCCTCTTGATATCTTTGTGCTAAAGGTGTTACATATTGAAACCAGCAAGTTGTTGTGGCTGTCACTATTTTCACAGTACCAAGAATATTCTCTCAGGGCACATTCCTTTTCCACATATATGGCAGAGAGATAAGAGATGCTGAAAAACCCAGAAGAAGGAATATCCTACAGTTTAATCACTAGTATCTGTTTTCCCTTATTACTTAAAGAACCAAATTGTAAGGAGAAGAAAAAAATCAAGAAAAACTTGAGTAGTCTGTATAATAACTCTGGGCTCAGATAATTAATGTAACATGTTTGTTCTTATGTAAAATCTGTAGGCTTGACAACTTTTCTGGGTTTTGTTTAAATAGCAGCTTCTTGCCGGCCTATTCACTGTTTTATAAACATCACAGTCAAGGCTGCATTGCAGCGATGGCCGTGTCCATACATAGCTCTCAGCTAACCTGAGACCCACCAGAACTTGGCACGGGCTGCAAAATCCAGTGAAGGAGCTCAGCCATCACACCCTTAGACCCTTGCTTCTGCAGCAGTGCTGCTACCAGTACTGCCTGAGCAATTCAAAGCTAGCTCAAGTGGGTCTACACTATAGGGCAGATACATCTTTCTGAAGGACCAGAAGACGCACAACAGCCTGAAAGATTTAGAAAGGAGATGAGTGTGAAGGGCCTGATGGACAAAAGGCACTGAAAAATAAGGAAGCACAGAAAAGAAAGCAGACATAGTCCCATGTGGTACAGCAGTCTAGGATCTCAAATAAGCTTATTCAAACAAGCTTATCTAAACCAAGCTGATTCTTTTAAATTGTGTGCTGAAACTTTTGGGTCAGGTCAGAGGGAAACTCCTCTCCACAGCGTCTGCCAGCTCTCTGTGGGAAATAGGTATTATGCAGGAACTACTGCTAATTCCCAGGAAAACCCCTCCAAATGCAGCAAGGGAAAAAGCTTTTTGTACCTCCAAAGCTCGGCTTGAAGCCATACTCATAATTTTTCTACACTTTATGTGAATTCTGGATGAAATCTGTCTTGGACTGCTCTGCTAGAAGTACCACCTCTTCTTACTGAAGGTGGTTCTGACATAAGAATTATTTACTTTAAAAAAGAAAAAGGGAAAACCAAAAAAGTAAATATCTATAGTGAAAAACAAGAAATAATTTGAAAAATAGAGGATGTTAGTTAAATCCTTACAGTTAACAAAACGTGGCCTTGGGAAAAGGAACAGACACCATAAATATGTCAAGTTGGAGCACAACAAGATAAGCTCCAGAACCAAACAGTTAATGAGACTAAACAGAAAATTATTGGAACTGTGTGTGAACTATCCTAATTACCATACTAAAAGATCCACCCTCAAGCAAAGAGAGCCCTCTACTAACAAAGCCCCCTCCCCGGTGAAAAAAACCCCACTACCTTTAAATGGAGATGAGATTTGTAAGAACCAATGAAAATTTAAATGTGACAACACAATTGTAAACAATTTCTCAAAGCTATAAAAAGTTTTACTATGTGTGAAAAGGTGTGCTAGCTTTGTGGATTACCACCTAGCACCCATCGATGTGCAGACATGCAATAAACAAGTATCTCCACTCTGCCTGTGGATCAGCTCTTGCATGCTGGGTAAAGAACCCAGATCTGCAATAATACTTTGATGTCACAGAAGACTCAAGGAGGTAAAAGTACTGCATTCATATCCTGACAAAGGATGAAATGATGCTACTGGAAGAGGCTCTTGAACTAGCACTCTTCACTACTACTATTGTAGTTCTCTGTATTTCTTGTATCTGGAGAGATGTAAATGATCAAGAAGTGACAGTGTTCTAATAAGCTTCGACTCAGAAGAATAAATAGTAGAGGATTCGGTTATTTCTTGTTCTGAAAATCAGTTTTAGACAGGGATGGAAGTGGAACTGTGTTTTACTCAGACAAGTATGGGTGGAAAAAACCTGTAATTATTCATTCCCAATAGCAGCTCAAATCACTGGTAACATCAATAATGACACAAAAAAGAAGTGTCAATAGCCAAATCTGGTGTAGGAATAGGACAGAAGCATACCCTGGCATGAGAACAAATCCAGCTACATTGGCATAAACTGGCCGTTTTTTTTCAGAGCACAAAAGCAAATGTTTGTCCACAAGTTTATCTCCAATCAATTACCTGCCGGCCTGATGACTCTATCTGAAAAGCAAATGATCCAAGACCTCTTTTTGTTGCTTTTGCAACTAAAACCAAACGAGAAAGTTAGTTATTTGGTGTGAGGTTACACAGAAAAAGCTCTAATCTTGGTTGGCACATTTGCATCAACTTAACTCAGCTGGCATCAGTACCTTAACAGCCTTACAGCCAGAGCATGGGCTCCAAACCTATGTACGCGCCGCCCATGCTATTGACATCACTGCCACACTTACCTGTGCGGGCAGCATAAACACACATTACCGTGCTGCACCTGGGCCTCCCTTTCTCACAGATGACA
The DNA here is from genome assembly GCF_023634085.1 of Falco cherrug. Taxonomy (NCBI): domain Eukaryota; kingdom Metazoa; phylum Chordata; class Aves; order Falconiformes; family Falconidae; genus Falco; species Falco cherrug. Next base: position 98,327,530 of record NC_073700.1, read on the forward strand.
GCCCATCTGCAGATACAGGGGATGTTTTTCCCTTGTGGACTTCTACATAGGAAGATAAATGCTGAACAAAAGGGAACAGGATTGAGAAACCTATCTGGAGGCTGGTGCTCTACGTAGCTTCCCTGTGCATGGATGCAGGGAAGTCCTGGAGGTCAGGCCAGCTACCCCAATAGGCTCTTGGATTGGTTCACATTCCAGCAAGGGGTATTTTACTGACCAAATGGAAGAGCCATGGCCCTGAATCTTTACCAATTAATTGCCTACAAACTTGGACATCAACAAGACCTCAGTGCAGAACCACCAATCTGGTCCATTTTCCAGAAGTATCTAAATAATACAGCAGCCTAAATACAATTTTCAAAAGGAGGCAGGAGTGTAGGAGCCTTGGTCCTGATTTATAAAGACATGAGGTGTCAAGAAGATCCTTCCCTCCCAGCTAAAGCTACAGGCACCTTTCCTAACCAGAAGTTCTGCTTCCTCAGCAAAACACACCTGTCAGCCAAGTGTTATTTTAGATGTATTTATTTGTGATGAATTACAAGGCTGCCCTGTATGTCTGCAGTCAGACACTACGGTTCTGCTACTGTTGGTTTCTGCAATAAATTAGGACATCAGCAGATGGCATTGCAACCCAGCAGGTGATTCGCTATGTTCACTGCACACACTCCTCGGAGGCATGTGCTGCATACCGGATTGCTGTGCTGTACAGTACAGCTTGCAAAATATAGTTACAGTATTGACAGGCATTTCCAAACACTTTAGTTAGAAGAGTTCCCAACCAAATCCTGCCTACTGGCATCTGCTATGTTTGTTTCAAAAAGAAATTCCAGACACATTATTATTATTTTATTTTATTTTAATCCCTCTTCAGGGGATTTCTGCTGCATAGTTATAATGTCTGGATGGAGAGAACTCAGCCTTCATTTTGTACTGGGCTAGCACTAAAAGGAATCTATTTTTGCATGTACAGTCCTGTTTCATTGCTGGCCTTCAAAAAACGAAAAGAAAAAAGACAATGTGGTTTCTGAAGATTAAAGAAGGAGGGAGTGAGTAAAAATAACCACATACGTCTCCTATTACTTAATACATATTCCATCTTCTGTCTATATAATTTACAAGTTTATGCTTCTGAACACTGAACAGAAACAAAACAAGTAACCAAAAGCAAGAACCACTTTTTTATAAAACATGCCTGTGAATACTGAGTCTAATGTTGATAATATATGGATTCTTTACCTTGAATAACTCTCTTAGATGTATGCATATTGTTTAGAAGACAATAGAAAGATCTTGCTCTACATTCTTCCTCAAAAGATGAAAGAGTATGGGTAAATCCTCTTTCTTCTGAAGAGAAACCAAAGTGGTAATTCAAAGTAGATTCCGAAAGCAACTGACCGAACTCTACAAGGGATATTCTGGATCACGCCTGTTTTAATCCTCACTTCCCTCCTATTTCACCCTATTTCTGTGGTCTGGCTTAACTAGTAAAACTGTAATTTATTCTGCACATATTTAGAGCAGATCAAGGACTCTCCCAGTTTCAGGAGGGACCGAGAACCTGTCCTGGTTTTGGCTGGGACAGAGTTAATTTTCTTCTCAGTAGCTGGTGCAGTGCTGTGTTTTGGATTTGGTATGAGAATGATGTTGGTAACACACTGATGTTTTCAGTTGTTGCTAAGTAATTTTTATATTAAGTCAGGGTCCTTTAACTTAAACCACAACATAGCCCCAGGTGCGACAAGGGTAAGGCAGCTGCAGGGTCACCATGGTAGGAGCCCTCACAGGCGCTGGGAGCTCAGCACCGGGGCTGAGGGCAGGGAGGGTGGCTCTCGATCTGGGCAGCAGAGTCCTGTGCTGTGCAAGCACTGACCTGTGGGGCAGCTGCTATTCCGGTTTTTGAGGACAACCTTATTCATGGAAGCAGCCTAAAATTGACAGCACAAACACAGATGACTTACATTCAACCTCATCCATTCCCTCTCCTCACTCGCAAATTCTATGGCTATGCCTGCTAGAGGTGCAGCAAGAACAGCCTCTTGTGCTCTATGAATACAATCAGAGCACAGACAGAACGAGCAGGTCCCACACACCTGAGCCAAGACAGCATCAACCCCTGAGCATCAGCAGCTAATGCATCCTTTGGTAAGTAAACGCCCACACCAGGAAGGAGACAGCATGAGCTTGTGAATGGTGCCACCCTGCAACAGCCTATTTATCACTGGAAGTGATTTTCACCCTGCTCAAATGTATGCCAGTCCAGACATTTCGCAGTGCAAGTGGAATACCAAGGGTTTCAAGCATCTGTTCCTCAGTTAATCTTGTATGTGGCAAAGATTCTGCTATCAACCCTATGGCTTCTGAAAAAGGGCAAGAACAGGCAGATGAATGGGAAATTTTCACACTCTGTTGAAAGGAAACTCCCTTCTTCACGCCCTGACCTAAACCCTGGTTAGGATATCCCAGCCGTCAGGACAAAAACTTGACGGGTTGGGAGAAAGCAAAGATGACTGCTCCCTCGCCTGCAAAATCCTTAGAGCATCTGTCTTTCCAGGGTCTGCCCAAGCTGGCTTGTTGTTCATTAGTGACACAGACACAGCCTGGCTGCACTGGATGGTTTGCCATCCTTCTACTGGCCTCTCAGGCAGCTGATCCCCTTAGAAGCATTGTTCCTTTAAAAGGAGTACAAAAATAATGCTCAGTTGATCAGGAATGGGTCCGTCAGCAGTATGAATTGCACGGTTGTGTAATAATATGTAGAGCCACATTGGGGTGTACATTTATCTTGGTTGAGTTTGGATTAGCTGACCTTGAGGATCCAGCCATGGGTTGCAAGGGGGAGAGGCAGGAGGTTATTCCCCAACAAACCCATTGCTGCTGAGTGTGCAAGTGGCATTACACATCACCACACAGAAGTATAATTCATAGTTTGAGGGGCTTCGCCCCCTAATAACAAGTAGGGCCCACATGTGAAAACACTATTGCTTTGGTTGCAAGGGATTTGTAAGCTAGTAATAAGGGACATTTAAATAGGTGTTCCAGAATATGAGTATAAACATCCCTTCATTGTAATTATGGGGCTAGCAATTTAGGAAAGTGCTAGGAGCATAAAATATCACAGTTCAAGCAATGTAATGGATTTACGCAAACAAGTCTATAGAAGTTTGCGGTAAACCAGTTGTTGGGTGCTTTGACAGGAATAGAGGGTAGAGGTACCAATGCAACTGTAACCTAAGCGGTGCCTCTACAAGTACCCTTGTTCGTTTAGCTGTTACTGTTCCTCACATACTCCCCTGTGGCCCATCCTTCTTCCCTCCTCCCAAGCACAGAACACCGTATTACATCTCTTCAAAAAACCCAACAAAAACAATCAGGGCAGATGTTTCCCAGTTGCGCAATACCTTTCATTTGAAGATACTGAGAGCTCAGTCAGTATCCTGTGATGGCAGTATTACCACACTACTTACAAACGAGAAAGCCGAGCAACTGCAAAGGCCAGATCCCTGGTTCTGGTGTAGGACAGTATAATTCTAAGTTGCTACTAGTGTGCCCCACTAGGAGAACACATGTGTATAAATGGGTCAGGGCAGGAGGTAAGCTGGCATTTTCATCTCAAGTCTAATTGCAGCCTCACATAAACTTACCTTTTTTTTTTTTTTTCCAAGGGAATATTCTTTACTGAACATGATTATTCTTTTTTCCTTTAATTTCTAGGTTGCTCGGTGCCCTGCACAACCTTTCACATCCTGTTCTGACCCTCATCTACAAAGTTGTTCTCAGCAGAGCACTCACTCATCGGAGAGAATCACTGTATCTCCTACTCAAACACCCACTTGACAGAGGAAGCCTTAAGTGTTCTGTGTTTATTTGCTTCTTGCTGTGACAATATACACCCTGATTTCATCTAAAAATAAAGCAAGATTTGTCAGGCAGCCTAGCTCTGAGCATCACAGGTTTTAAGTTAGACATTAAAGCTTCACGATACCCAGCAGTGTATTAGGATAGCATCTTTAAAATAAAGCTGAAAGAACAACATATGACCTAAATTATTCAGAAAATGACATTATAGAACAATCACCCTTCTCTGTCCTCTCTCCTACCCCCTTCTCATGCCTTGAAACCTAGCTTTGTTTGCTGGCAGTAAGTGCAATTCAGCTGAATTTAGGCCTGCATGGGCTTGATGATACACCTAGCATCCCAAACTGTCTTCTTAGATGTTTGTCAAGTGCATGAATAGTACTATAAACCCAAAAATTAGCAATTTTCTGCTAGAGATACATCTCAAACAAACTCAAAACCATACAAACAACTTTAAAAGGAAAATGCTGTCATATTTAGCCTTGCACCAATTATTTAGCGAGCTGGAGCCTTAAAAAGTGGTACTATGCTAAGTTAGAATTGCAAAAGCAATTGTATCCTGTCCTGCCGCTGCAGTGGAAGGAGGAATATCAGCCAGATTACTGTGGACAGGGCCGCCTGGATCTGAAATCCACATCACTTTTGCAGTGAGACTACAAAGTTACACCTGCAGAATCAGCAGATGACAGTAAAATTTGTAACCTGGGAAGTACTTAGAGAAAGTTGGATCTTCTCATAATAAATATTAATAAAGAAAGACATGTTTTCTAAAGTACCAAGCGCTTTTCCATCTCAAAGTGTACTGTTCTTTCACACTCTGTACAGAGAAGATGGTGCTGCAGCTGGCTTCTTCTGCAAGGAAACAAGACAGTAAATAGCCCATCTGGTCCAGCTGATGGGCTTCTGGATAAATGCACACCTGCCTCATTGGAAGTAGGTCCCAGCAATACACTCTACGCAACCTCCTGATCCCAGGTCATGTACGAAAGCTAAAAGCTCCATCTTCCCTGTGACATGACACATTTTTAATTAGACATAAATACCATGTTTCTGATACCGAGTTGTTCACAGGTAAGGCCTGATGTCAGCTGTTATCATCTTCCTACAGCGTTATGCCTCCCTCATCTGAAACAGCTCTCCCGCTGCGTCCTTACAACTGCTAAAGAGGATTCCTCTTTATAAAGATTTTCTTCAAATATTTGTTTCAGACAAACCTACAAAGGCATAGGGCACCTGCAAAACCTCCAGGGACTTCCAAAGCAGTATTGGACCTCAGGCTTGTGGAACCTTTCTTCTTCTCTTTATGAGAAATCAAAAGGAAAAAAAGAAAAATAAACAGCTGTCAGTACACTGTGGACCTTATAATTAGCTTAACCAGTAAATTTCTGCTTCCCTTGAGGTGCATCATAATGTGTATTTAATGTAATTTTCCCTATATCCTTTTCCCTACATCCCTAGCTGTTTTATATACTATAAATTATGGATGAGCTTCTGTTTATATATGCAATCTTTTAGCTGTAAAATAAAGATCACTAATACAGCACTTAGAACACACCAGGATGCCTGCACTCCATCAATGTTTAAATGGGACACAATATGCCAACTGGTCGTTTGCTCTCACTGGCAGTGATATACCGGGGGGAAATGGACTAAGAGAGTGGAGGAGCACCCACCCATTGCTCTAAGCTCCTCCTATCCCAACATTTTACAGACTTCGCTTACTGGTAATGAGAAACAGATGGTGCCATCCATCTCTTTTTATGAGATGGGGAAATAAAATACTCAGCCTTGTATCACTATTTTTAGCATGGGCAAGGGATCTCAAAAAAATCTAAGGAAAAAAACCTGGAAAAGACAGTATCTATAACTATTACCACACTACAGCACTGCCCTTAACAATCAATAATATATTTTTCAGGGAGATACTCTGTGTGTATGTATTGCTCCTCAATATGAAGATCAATAGATTTTTCTCCAGTCAAGCAGGTCTCATACAGTTGGTCTCTTGGCATTGTGCTGTCTCCAGCTTACACAGCTCGTGATCTCTGCATACAGCATTTACTTCATACGACAAAGAGGCAGTTTAACTTATTCAATTATGATTTCAAAGCAAGTGATTTTGAATGAGCAGGGAGGTAATGCAGGGCTTCCAGAGCCCACTGGAAGTTTCTGGCTGATATGGATGAACTGCACACAAACAGCTGCGATTAAAAGAAAAATTGCTTGGCAGGTACAACCACACAGTTATATCTGGGTTTAGTACTGCTCTCCCCGCTTTCCCCTCCTCCACTGTAAAGCAAGTGACTTTGGTAATAAAATGCAATGCAATAATAAACATAGGTATCTAAAGGCCAGTGTTATAGCATACAACTGCCCTAAGTAACTGTATGTTACTAGCTTTATTGTGCTGGCAAAACTGCATGGATTGTCTTCTATACAGAAGACAAAAATATTTGCTGCAGAATAAATTTCCAGTTTTAAACTTTGAAATTCTAACTTCCTTAAGATTTGCTACCCCTACCTCCCTTTCCTCTGCATGTCTGTCTTTCTGTTGATCAGTTTCCTCCCTTTTATTTCATCTATCCTGCTTCTGTTTGCTTCAAGTACTAATTTGTTTGCCAGCTAACAAAGAAAGTCTTAAACAGAGGAAGTCCTACTTCAATCGTCTCTATGGGGAAACATGTTCACATACATAACTCTAACCCAGTAACAGGCAACTTGGGTAGCAGACAAAAAAGCACTCTTTTTGTTTGCTTCCCTTAGGGTTGCTGTGGCCACATTGTCTGCAAAAACCTTGGTTATACTAGGAACACCTGCCCTAATAAATCTGTTGCAAAACCCCCCTTGTTAGCTGTGGCAGGTACTAATACAAAAGGTTTTTTATTGTTACAGGTAGATCTCTGCTCAAACTCAGCCAACACAGAGCTCAATGGTAGGATGTGTACACAAACCAAGAGTCTGGGGTTCTTTGGTCAATATAATGTCATCAGTTAGGAAATAATAGAACTTCATGTACTGCAGTGGAGCCCATGAAGATTTGCTGTTACAGGCTTAGACTCAAGAGCTCCAAAATCCATCTGGGAGGGAAGAAGAAGCTTTGCCTGCAAAGAGCATGTGGCCATAGGGCCTCTCTACCAGCTTCCATAGAAGCTAGGTTTTGTTTTGGAAAGAAAAAAAATATGCAATTCTTTTGGTAGAAAAAGTAACTTTCTCAAGTGATATACAGAGGCAAAACTGATGCAGTGTAGTCCTGCAAGTCTGCCAACAGATGCATGCTTACCATTCCTAGCTGAACAAAAGCAAAGTTGACTGGAAAGAAAGCGCAGGAAAAGGTATTTAAGTTGTTTCACTGCTGTTGATAAGAATCAGGCTGGCTGTAACTGCCCTATGTTTGCTCTGCACAAATTGCCTTTCAGTACGCTTTCCAGTAGACCCTTTGTTACAGCTTCAATGACTTGACTTCTGCTAGTCTAACAGGCTAACATAACTGCAATGATGTTAGCTACGGGAGCAAATGGAGCTACAGTACCTTTCCAAGGGTGTCTGATTATACTAAGAAAATTCTCCTCTATTCAAAGCAAAGCAAAAATAAACACATGCACACTTCAAAGGCAAAAGAAAACAATAAAACAATGCTAGCAAAGAAAAAGGCAGAAACTGGATTTATGGGAGGGGTGAGAGAATCCAGAGCAAATGGCCAAATTCATTCATGTTCCTCAACACACTGTGGGAAGACAACTGGACCAAATGGTGACAAACACGGTGAAAGACCCTGTAAAAAGGTGGAAAGTCCTTATAAAGCACTGTACACATCTGGACGTCTAGTACTGACTGATGGCTGCAGAAATTTTGAAGCTGTTCATTGTGGCTTTTCTCACCTTAGCGTGATTATTTCTGCTACTCCAGTATTTTCCACAAAGTACTATTTCTCAAACCAATGAGCCGCCCTCTGGCAAAAATTTGAGCTCATACTTGTCACTTCAGAACAGAATTTCAACATGTGCTGAGTTCCAGCTTAACTCTCCAGATGCAGACAAACAACAAGCTATTGTTGTAGTAACTGAGGATTTGAGCAGCGTTCTCCTAGGTCCTGTCCTTAAACTCCAGAAAGAAAACTCAGTTGAGTCAGACACAAAATTAACTCTCCATCTCCTGGCTCTTATGTCCCATAAACAAGTTCGCTAGAAGCTACAGAACAAAGTGCTTAAACATGCTCACCCTGACTTGTGGTCACTTGGTTAACAGCAGCAGCTTGAAGGCGCTGCTCCTTCAATTTGGAAATAGATGGAGGGTGAGAATGTGAGTCTGTATCTCTGCAATTTTCACTGGCAGTGTAAGCCAGCAAACTTAGCTGGGAACTAAGGCACGACACATCCAATTTCTGTGGCTCTGCTCAGTGACAGAGAGGTGGTTACTGGTGAAGTAGCAGGACACTTGGGAGCAGCAGCTTAAAAAATACTGTATCAAAATGCACTGGAACTCATCTCTCACTGTCCTCCCTCTCCAATTGTGGAACAGCCTATCCAAGCCTATAGCTTATTTTCACTTCTTTTCCCTTGCTGCTCTTCTTAAAATGTTACTATTACAGCTTGTCAGATTTCCTTCAGCTTTACAGCAGGAGCTAAAGGCATTGTGCTGAGAAATATGTGAAAGGAGGAAATATTCTTTAATGTGAGACATAAATGGTACTCTGCAGTTGGGTTTACTTTGTTGTTGGCTGTTTTCTTTAAGATGGGCAAGGAGAAAAGAGAAATATTACAGAAATCTAACACTGTACAAGAGAAAATATAACACTCAGTAAAAATCCAAATAAAAGCTAAGTGAGCATAAAAACTGTTTTAAGGAATAAACATCGAGGCATTGAGTTCTATTAAAATCAAGCAGCGAGGTTGCTCACATCACAAACTGAACCCTCCCCAACACACTCACCAATACAACATCTGTGATGCACTTCCATGACCCATGATGTGATAGGAAAGCATGCAACTGAGCGACAGTTTGTCCAGACACAGGCTTAATGCTCATCCTCTGCAAGTCTCTACTTACCGTTCCAGGCAGTAAGTGTACTTATCCATGATGTCAATCTTCCAGTTTTGTGCACCAGAAAACATCAATAGTTGTGCTAAGTCACTCACCCATAACGTGTAAGACCCCCTACGGCTCCCTGGAAAAGTCAGCATACTCTGATCTGAGACAGCAACCGATGCCAGGCCACTGCTCCTGGATGGTGGCCATTCAAAGTCAGCCTCGGCCTGCTCAGTTTTGCTTTTCTGCTTCTTTATAATCTGTAAGGTAGGGGGACAAGGGGTGGGAGGGGAAGGAAAAGAAAAGAAGGATCTTTGAAAATAGTGTCTGAGCTGTATGGAGAAAAACTACATTAACCCTGTCTTAAGGTAAACTGCCTAGGAAGAACGTGTGAGAGTCTCCCTCTGCTTTTGCTCCAGTTCATGCCAGGATGATTCTGACAACTTGCATGCATTTCTCCTCATCTGAAGTCATACTGCCTGCAAATGCATAAGCATCGACACAGTAAATCATAATCAATGCCTGTAGGAACATCAGAGATGAATTAAATAAACATGGAAACCTGTTCCTACAGTAACACTTTAAACATTAGCAGCATCTAAGTGTCAAATACTTTCTCAGAAAGAATTTTTGCAAAGAAACACAAAATACTAGGTATGAGGGGAATTTCAAAGGCTCTCGTGGCATCTATACACATTTCTACTGAAAACAAAGAGGCACTGTTTTTGTTTTTGAAAATCTACACCATCTTAAGAGTGAGAGAAGATCATATAGACTACCTGTCTCTCTACACTGACAGACTATATCCTGCCACACTTCATTTCCACAACTTTTCTGACTCCAGTTTAAAATAGCTACAGAATATTAGTCTATGGCATAAAAGACTTGGCAGCTTTTGACAAGAGTGGTAGTAATTCAAGCCTGGCTGAGGTAGGCTCCAGACTGTCAAAGATCTGATAAGCAGAACTCATCTCCTAACATTCCTAGTAAAGAAGGTGGCAGATTATTTTTCATTGAGTTGCTGCTTTTCTGGCTTTTCTTGATAGCTTTATGGACAACATGTTCCTCCTCTGGTGTGTGATCCATACATTGTTAAATGCCACATCCCATACACAGATGTGGCAACTGGATTAGTTCACATGGAGGGAGACTAAGCGGAGTGGTTATTTTACTGATCATGGGAGCTCAGCAGCACTCTTCATGCTCACATTGCCTTGCTCCCAACTGTCCAGGCAAACCCAAGGGGTATTTGTTCCCACAAGCCCTCCATTCCTGTGCTGCGTCAGAGCTTTGCAGGGAAAACGAGCTTTCTGGAAAAATCCACACAGAGGGTTCTGTGATGTTTTGGGTGTCCATCTTACAGCATCATTAACAGAATTCTATTTTAATGACAGATATTTTCTTTGTATGTGTTGCAGATGCAGGACTCAGTAGAAGGTATGGTCAAGAACCACACTTGTTCACAGTTGAAAACTTTGTGCCTTTTGGGAAGTGCAGAACAGATGTAAAACTCAATTGAGCAGCGGCCTCCTTTTCCAAGAAAGGGTAATGCAGACCTGAGGGAGTAGGCCATCAGTTTAGGCATCGGATGAAGCTTATTTATAAATTGATTTTTATGTCAGATGTATCTGATTAAGCCTATACTGTGACAGTTAAGTTGAAACTTGTCATTTACTCTACTTCCTACATGGGTGTCATCCTTTTTGCTGTTAGCAGGGTTGAAGCTCACCAGGCTAAAGGATTGTGTTTTGGCTATTAAACAAACTAGGGAAAAAAACACATGCAATACCTTCTGCACGATGGTTGTGGCCAGCTCTTCTATGAGGTCCTCCTTGTGTTCCTGCAAGTAACAAGCCTCATTCTGCTTGTCCTGCATGAAAATGGATATCTGTAGTTGCTAAAATCACATAAACCCAGCCTTTCCACAGAAACGGTACAGATCAGGAAATGGGTGATATGCCCTATTGGCACTGTGGGAAGAAATTACAGGTACTTATATTGCATGTCACCTTCTGAAATGCAACATGCACCTTGGATACAAGTTCACAAAACCCACACCCAGCTCCTCAGGTATGGCATGAGACAGTCACTACTTCTTCATGTTTTCTTTTTTGTCTGCTTGGTTTTGTACCAGTACCCAAATTAAAAGAAACATAACTGTTCTATTAAAATTACTGGTGGGTTTTGGGTTTTTTTTGAAAATGTTACCAGGCTGTCACTGTAGGTCTCTGCCTTAGAAATAGCTTCTTCCACTGCTTCCTCTGCAACACGTAAGGCCACAGCAAGGGTATCCATCATGCTGTGTCCTAGGTGAAGAATAAGATAAAACCACCATGTTCTTTATATATGTACATTTTGCATAATGAGCTCCAAAATTCACTCATATTCCAGACATATATTCAAATCTTAAATTGTTCATTACGAAGTTCATTTTCTCAATCCATAATTACACGCAGTAAAATAAACACCTTAAAGACAGAGAAATTTGTCTCAACCTCTATGTTACTTCTTAAACATAAATATTAAATACAATAAACCATAGTATTTTTATGTATACATAAACAATTTTAGAATCCAGCAATATAGTTAGCAGGAAATCACAGGAAGAAAATTTGTAAACCTCCTACAAACACCAACAAAATATAAGAAAGAATGAAAAAACATACAAACATAGGAAATGGAAGAGAAGTAACAAAAACTGAACATGAAGAAATTCACACTAGAGTAATACTGAAGCAAGATATTCCAGCATGGTACACAAAGGATTTTTAGTATCTGGCTAAATGTTTCAGCTACAAGATCGCTGGAGCTGTGAACAAGACTTATCAGCACTCTAGGCTATTTGTCCAGTAATTCAAAATGTAAGGACTGTGTTTTAATCAAACTGGGTTTTAGCAGCATACCTTCTGTCTGTTGGTAGAATGTAGAATCACTCCCACAAATGCTTCCTTCATTTTCAAAGCTTCCTTCAAAAAATCCTCCTTCTGCTTAAAAGAGACAGTACTGTGCATTAGTATAAGAAGTACCCATCAACAGCAGAGGCATGATTAGATTAGAATATTCACTCCAGATATGGTGACACTGCACACAGAGAGTGATAACCAGAAAATTCCTCCTACCTTTTGTATAAACCATGACTGCAGCAGCTTTTGTATAAAACTTGACTGCTTTTACACAAAACAACTCTCATTCATTTTCGATGGAGAAAACTATTTGCACGGTAAAAGAGAGAGAGAGAGAAGGAAGCTACTAGGTATAAAGCTTACATGGCAGAAATGCAGGGAAGTTGCCTTTAATATGACATTTGAGGTTGAAATAGATTTTACATTTTAAAGGGCAATGCTGTATAAATAAGCTCAAACCCAGACACATATACTAGTATTTATCTTCAAAGGGAACAAAAGGTTTACCTAATAGTCACATACATGGAGAGCAGAAGAAAGTTAGCAATGACATTTAGACTCAAAGGCCCTCCTTAGAAAGGTCTCACAGAGAGTGCACATGCCACTGCCACTCATCATTGCATTCTTCACACTTCCATTCAAGGACAAATTCAGTTAGACTACAGCTTAAAGGTAACACGTATTCAAGTTTGGAAGGTTCCCTCCCCAGTTTTTAATTCCATTGTCCCACTGCTGTCCTCACTGATATGGATTTTCTTCATACATACTTGTTCTCAACTGTTAAGGAATCTTCTTGAGAAAATGAATTTGATAGAGAGAAAGCAAAAAGACTAATAAATCAGAATTTAATTTATAGATTGCTTCTCCCTAGAAGCTTTATGCCAATTTTTGTCAGAAACACCTGAAATTTTCACTCAGGATCAGAGAGTCCACTTACCTTCCTACATAATTTCAGAAAAAAGACAAAGTAAAGCGTATAGAAAAACTATAATCTCTGTACAAATTTTAAAAGAAGTACTTTAGGAGATCATCTGGTCCAATAAATCCAATGAAATCTCAAACATTCAGCTAGCTGTGTTTTGAGTGTTTGCTAAAGTTACCAGTGTGACACCAAACATTGTTTCTTCTAATCCATTTTATACGTCCAATTACTCTTCTCATGGGGTGAGGCATTGTAACACCATAGGTAAGGGAGAACTATCTCTCTTCATTTAAAAGGGTGAAACCAATATTTAATCAGCACTGTTTAACCATTTACAAACATCCATACAAAAGTAAGGTGTGGCCAGTTTCAGATGCTTAAGCATGCAAAACTCTTAAGAGAGGACAATCTAAGTTTTGGTAAACTTGCATAGTGAATGTATCCCATGTTAACCAAATTTTGCTTCAAACACCATGGAAATGTGCTTTAAGGCCAAATGTTGAATGCAAAACTGTTTTCTCATTCATTGACTACGCAGAAGCATGATAAATTTTGGAACACAGGCTAGAATACAAGCTGCAATTTACTTTACAGACTGAAGATAACAGTTCCTCTGTATCAGTGGCATAATTAAGATTAAACCTTCTTTGGATTCTTAAACAGCTGTCTAGACACTCACTCCACTCTTTTTCTCTCCACTAAGCTATTTATTTTAAAAAATAGCCTTTAAAAAAATCTCTTTTGAAATAAGCTCAGAATTTCCATTGTCAGCTTTTGTGTTAAAGTAGATAAGCTAGTACAGAATCAACACAGTCGTTCTTACCTATTACATCAGGACAAACTCCGCTCTCCAGTCTATGCTTCTTGTATAAGTTCTTCAGGACTTTGGCACTTCCAAAACACTTAAAGCGGGTTTTGACATTATTATAGTACCAATCCAGAGACTGGGTCCTCAAAAGCCTAAAACAGAAAAATAAACTACATATTTGGAACGATTCTACAACAAATAAACAGTCTACTATCCTTTTATGTAAAACATTGGATCATTTAGACCTCAGAGCACAAACATACTACTTTCTGAATACTTCTTTACTGTTTTTACTTTGTAAGTGTCTGGTATACTGAGGCAACAGCCCCACTCCCCCCACCCTAACTGTAACTCACGAGCAAGTACCTGCTTCACATGACTCAAGCTTTTACTTGGTTTTGCTACCATCAGAAGAGATGCTCTCCCTTTTTACATTATAGTGCCAACACTACAGCCTTTTGAAAAATGTGAACAAGCCTTGGAACAGCACAGGAGGGTTTTGAAAAATAGCCTTTATTTACAGAGATTTACAGGTAATGTAAAAAATTAGCCCATTAATGTACTGCAAAAAATAACATTTTCATAAAAATATATCACTGCTTTTATTTGCGGAAACCAATAGAGTAGACAAAGCCTCATGTGAGGACCTCAAAGCAGAGTAAGCACAGAATTGTAGACAGACAACCTTTCTGGGGGGAAAGGACTCACAACTGTAGTTTCGTTTCTTACTTTCAATAGTAAGCATCACTGACATCAGTGATTCATCCTAATAATTTTTTCCCCGGAGCTCCTATACCTCTATAAAGCTGTGAGATACTGTCAAGTTCTGTATTCTTTTCCACGTGCCAATGGGCTCTTGCTTCACCTGCTACTTCAGCAGCGAGTGGAGAACCTGCACCACAGACCCAGGCAACACAGCCAAAGGTGACTGCAGGGTGACCCAGGGCAGACCCACACGTTTCCTACCAAGAGCACCTATGGCTGGAGAGAGGGATCCTAGGGTTCTACCTATAAATCAAAGCTTATTTACCCAAAAGCCTCTAGAAAGGAGAATTAAGCCCGAGCCAGTGAACATGAGCCAATTCTGAGTGCTTCCTTCTCTGTTTGAGCACATTTGTTCCTCTGCATATTGCCACAGTAGTTTATTTACTGCACTTACATTGCAGGAGCCAAGGTATTTTTATAGGACATGATACAAAACAGTATTTAGTACAGGCTGCAAAGGTAATTTCCCTTTTGCAATAATTACAAAAAATCAAGGTCTTGGAACTATAAGCCCTGTGGAGCTTGTTACATAGCTAAGCAAAGAGAAGATTCTTAACACCAAGAGTTTAGAGAACGAAAGGTTACGGTTAGTGTCCAGTATCAATATATGAATCCCTAAAGAAATGATATTACTATAGGAGCGCTCAGCTCTTCCAAACTTGAACACATTCAGATGATTTAATTCCACTTTTTAAACCTGGGGTTGTACGTGAAAAACACTAACCTTTACAGTTTCCTTCAGGGACTCTGAACTTTTCTTTATGAAGTGCAAAGCAAGTGACAATCCACAATTTTTGTTTAACATACACCATTTCATAAGCAAATAAAATCTTGCTAGCAAGATAAAGTTCTTACTCGCCACTGAACCTCAGGAGATACTCGCTAACAAACAAATATGCTGAGCCTGGGGTTTTTCCACTAAATGCATTCAGTCCGACTCTGGATTTTTTGTTTCACTATACTGCTTGAAAGGAACATCCACTTCACGTAAAGTAGAACACCATGATATAGTCCACTTCTCTGTTACCACTAGAAAGTATTTAGTAGCAGACATCAGCAGCGGGAAATTAAAAATAAAAAATCAATGAAGCCTATCATATTCAAACTGTGAACTCTTCTTAAAGTTACATTAGTTGCTCTATTGAAGACAACTGAAGAAAAAGCACATAATGGAAGAGGCATATTTTTCCTGTATGCTGTGTCAGCAAGTAGATGCAGGAGAGATGTTCATAGATAATGTAAGAATATTAGCCCTTTACTATCTATTTGCACAGTAATATCCCAAAGGTAGCTATGGTTCCCAGGAGGCTCATTAGTTCCAATATTCACCATTTTACAAGTATCACTAACATGTGACAGGGACAAAAATCCTTTTTTTCTGGAAAATGTCCTTACACACAGCGCAGGGATGACAAACACCTGATGAAGCGCAAGTGGCTGCAGGAGCACAGGGAAGCATGCCTAGGTCTGTCTGTGAAGCACAGGATTTCTGAATCCCTGTAGTGCTGCCACCGAGAAATCTGTTATGAAGCCTGTCCAAGTCCTGACCCACTGAACAGGGTTGGCTGCTGGCACAGTGATGAATCTGTGAATGGAGGCAAATTTCTCTCCTAAACCTGCAATTCTTTGGAATTTTGAGAACCTGCATTCTTTGCGGGGACCACTTGCTCTCAGAGAAGCTGCATCAGAGAGGTACAAATGCTATGTTGTCTGCTTGCTGAATTCGATTCACTTTTGCCACTGAGTTTGTACAGGTGCCGGGAGTGTAACATTTCAGTCAACAGCACAAAGTCACAACCATTAAGATGGTTTAAACTCAGTCTGCATGACTGGGTGGGAAGTGGCTTAGGAGGAGGAATTGGCCAGGAAGGACACTGGGTATCTGCCCAGTGAACACAGGGCTCTCCATGCTGTCCACAAAATAGTATCACAGTACTATCACCGCTGGTGGACTCACAGCACTGTGAGTCCTCAAATACATTTGCTTTAGATCTTTCAAGACCCCTACCAAATACCTTAAGCATGTTTACCAAGCAAACTCAGCTCCACTAGCTCAAAATGCTGATCTTGTTATCTTCTTGGAAGCCAAGTAGACCCAGTTGCTAATATCCAGACGTAGTGGCAAGGTAGAAGAGTTTACAAAATGACCAACAACCAAAATCAGAAAATCACTCACCTCATTGTACACACTGTATGAATTAAGATAGTTAGGAATGTTGACCTGGCAACTTGGGGAAAAAGGAGAGATGGGACCCACTGCAAGCCTGCTTCAACATCTTCTCCCCCATGCTACCATGTTTTTCTGGGTCTGATCAATAATGTTTCTGTAAAAACAGAAAGCTAACAGCACTGATTTCTTAATGAAGTGAGAGTGTTTTGCAACTACCACAATTTTAGAGACAGGTTTTATATTTGTAATAACATTTCCTGCATGTGAACTTTGGGAGAGTCAAAAGGATAAGAGATGAGACATATCAAAGCAACAATGAAAGAAGAGATGTTTTCTTCTTTGTACTGGTTAATCTGGTGTAAACACAAGGAGTGGGATTTTTTTTTAAAAAAATCCATCGTTGCTGCAGGATTAACACTTTGTGAGTGATCTAATCATCTCATGCTTTTCTCCTGTGTGTTGGAGAGCTACCAACTCCAAATCCATGCCTTTGTCCTGCACACATTTTACAGCAGATTACAATGCCTCCTCTAAAGCTTTTTAGCCTCTTTAACTTTCAAGTAAGTCACAGTGTCCCTGCTGATTTGTCCTGGGGAGAAAAGATTTGGAGAAGACAGCAGGTTTTTTTTAGAAATACTAAAATAAAGGACCCACTCAAAAGAGAAATAAGAGCATTTTCACCTTATTTTAAAATACTTTAATGTTGACCTGCATTTGAAAGCTGTATTCTGCAAAAGCGGTCCATGAGCCCAGACTAATGAAAGACTATGACAGCACTAGCATTAAATTGTTAAAATGAAACACTTCCCTTATTACCTCTAAAATAAAGCCTGCCTGAAATGAAACTTCACACTTAAAGGATATTAGTTGTATACATTTTAAAGAAGCAGGAATGGCTGAGGCCATTCCTCTCTTTCTGTGCCATAAAGACCGCTATGACCTTATTGCTAAATAGCCTTAAATGCTAAGGACATTATTTATGTTCTATAACATTGCCATGGAGTTGAGTTGCATTTTGATGTGCTTTTGGCAGAGGGGAATACTGTGATTTTAAAATTCTGCCTTACTAGAAAGTGTGAAAGCTAGACAGACACTCTTGGTTTAATAGCGTTAAAATTTGAATGAGTATGATAAAGCCCCTGTCTTTTTTTTAGTGCAGCAGCGTGTTTGCCTTAATCAAGTAGCACCATAAGAGCAACAGATAGACCCATTAAAATGTTTACAAGTGGTTTTCAGTACACTACTTCTCACCTGCAGCACCCAAATAATCATTTTTTAGCCTTGTCCTGAGAAAAAAAAGTACACCAGCTGTGCTGGGGAGTGGGGACATGAACCACCTCTCATTTTTCGTGATGATCGAAAAAGATCACGTGAAAGATGCCACTCATGCATGATGACTAGTATTCACTACTCAGTACAGAGGAGGCTGTTTAGTGACTGATTTACCACTTTATAATTTTTTTTTTCTCCTAAAATTTGTGAGGTTTTACTTGGTCTAAAAGGCAATATAAAGCTTCTGCAATAAATTTTCTCTAAAAGGTAGTATCAACTTCATGTTCATGAGCTTAACCTCTACTCATAATGCAAGAACTTCAAGGAAGCATTTT
Organism: Falco cherrug; assembly: GCF_023634085.1. Classification (NCBI taxonomy): domain Eukaryota; kingdom Metazoa; phylum Chordata; class Aves; order Falconiformes; family Falconidae; genus Falco; species Falco cherrug. The sequence continues at coordinate 98,345,585 of NC_073700.1, forward strand.
ATAGTGTTTTTTTCATTTTTCCATGAACTTCCTTTCTCCCACAAGAAGAACTTGTAACTTACTGAGTTACAGACTAGTTTCTGTAAGTCAGGAGGTGCTTCTGGAAATTGAAGTTACATTTTTTTAAATGTCAGAGTGAATACACAGTCACTTAAGGTTTCCTTGCTGTTGTCTTGCATAGTAAGCTGAAGACTCCTTTTCAGCTTTCCACTCCTATTTTACCACATCTTCCATAGCTTTGTGCCGATAGCCAGGACAGTAAATTCTTCGAGGCCCTCAATATGACTCCAAAATCAGAGCCACAAACCTCCATGTACATATTGCAAAATGTTAAGACAAGTTTCATGCCACCCTGCTAAAGCCTCTTACATTCACTCAAGGTGGAGGTGTTCCCTGGAGCCCTGGCTGGCAGCTAAGCCTCGAGGCCAATTCCTCACCCCTTGTGCATAACCTTTTCCATCTTTCTACCAGAACAATGGGAATCATGCTGTAGGTTAAACGACACTATCTATCAGCTCCCTGCAACACCCCTGATTCTGTCGATGCTCCATAACATGTTAAGATACTGGAAATCTGACTTTATGACCCTTAGGTACACAATGACAGCAAAATAATCGCAGAGCAATATCTTTAAATATAAATTCTATACTTCCTTTTGACAGGAAAAGGTGCTCCTTCAAAAACTCATTTATAACTCATTACCATATCCCCAGCTTTACCACTGTATTTACTAGTAGCAGAATCATGGATGGCTGCAATTTTCATTACAAACTCCAGGGTTTCCAGACTTAGTTGAGATGTTCCCCATGGTTCTTACTTTGTAAAACACGGAATAATAAAAAGGATCTAGTAGCAGACCACTGAAGTAATGTCCATCGTAAAAAAGGTCTCATTAAACAGCTGCTTAATACTCTTGAATGGGCATCAGCACTACTCAGCCCTTTAGTGCAGACATTCAAGAGCAATTTCTCAGACAACTGATCATCAGCTAACAACTGATCAAACTCAGTAGAAACCAAATAAAAGAGTTGCTGAAAATAACTTCTATCTGGGGGGGGGGGGGGAAGGCTTCGAAATTTTTTGCCCGCTGCTGTGTCAATGCCCTAGTGTGTGACATCCAACCTCAGGTCACCCGAAATCTGCACTCAGCAATTGGCTACATTCACTCAGGAAGGGAGCTGCTTTACAATTCCTGGACCTTTTTACTTTTGTGGATGTGACAATTTCTTTAAATTAAGTAATGAAAATTTAAAAAGCCGAAGAAATCCATCTCTGAAATACAGGACTATCCACAGATCAGAACTGCTGCTCTGTGGGAGACTCTAAAATGCAATGTAACCACATCAAACTGAAGAAATATTAGAAGTGTAAATTTTCAGTGGAAAAGCAACATCAATGCTAAGTTTTCATAGTTTCGAAGCACTCTCAAGGCTCCTTGAACTGCTTGGAGGCTCAGCAATGAGTGAAGAGATGGAGAGACTGGGAGCCAGAAGAGTGCCTGCTGAGCTATGGCAGAGCTAAGACACTAGTAGACAGGTCCTCTCCAAAGCAGACGTACTTAGCCACGCTGCTGGGCTGGAGGCAAAGGCATGCTGCAGTTAAATATTCTTGTCCTTAACTGTGATGTTCCCTGGCAGGCAGGTGACCGGTGCTGTAGGACCAACATCCTTGGAGCCCTGCTCCTCCTGGGGAGCTGCACATCCATCACCCTCCAGCTGCACTGGCACCCTGTTACGCATCAGTGGCTGGGAAACGCCAGCTAATCCAGATTATGCTGTCTCAGGCACACCGGCTGTCATAGCCCCCCCGACAAGGGCTCTCTCCCTGTCCCAGCCTCACACAAATACAAAGCTCAGGGCCCTTCCTCCTCTTCCCAGGCACTGAGTGGCCTCAGCCAGGCACCCAGAGAAACTAGGACGATTTAGCCTGCCACTTCTTATTTACTTATTTTGGAGTAAAATTGCTTCAAACTCAGCATCCTGAAATACTCTTTCTCTGCCAACAGCAATATGTGCTTTTTCCTCTGGGCTGATGTTTTAGAGCTTGTAATGTACTGCTTGTTATAAATTGCTGAATTAAAGTATTTCAGTTCCTTTCAGTTTCAGTGAAATCAAACATACTACCAGGTTCAAGAACACAACTTCACCTTCATTCCCTTCAGGATGAATACTTACTATAGCACATGAGCACCACTCACATGAATGTTGTGCCAATGCTCAGCTCCCTAAAAATCAGATTTAAAGAAAAATATATATCCTGAGATGGTTCGGCCCCCTGAAGCCCTGAACAGGAACTTAGGCCAAGCCCATGTCATTCTAAGAGGGGACTTATATTTCCCTGATTGTTTTGCATATATCCCCTGCCTGGGAAAGGCAGTTGTTCACACCACAAGAACAACAGCTCCTAATCATTTAGCCTAGCAGGCCACTGTTAACTCTTTGTGACACTTCCTTCCCAAGCTTCAAGTCGAATTCCTATTTATTTTTTTCTTAATGCCATTCTGCAGATCACCCATCACTTAAGAAGCGCTGCTCCAGAAAATTTCTTCCTCCAATTACAGCAGAGGGCTGCACCCATATTACACCGTGACACGTGAAAGCACGGCTCATTACGGGAAAGGCTGCAGCAGTGCGCGACGTGTGCTACGCTCAGTGGGCAGCAAAATCCAAGGAACAGCAGGGGAGAGGCCCTCTCAAGCTAAAGCACCTACCCTAAAATGAAAACTGTCCAATCCAGTGAAAACACCATCTGTCTTTCCCGCAAGTGCAACAAAACAACTGTCCATGTCCCTCAGAGTGAAATCGTGACCTTCCTGCGCCAGCAGAAATGAACCCAGCTCGGTAATTGCATTGCAGTCTACAGTATGTTAATTATTCAGAGAGCTCAACCACCAGTATTGTACTATATAAGGCATTTCCTAAAAATACACATCCTCCCGACCATTCACTGAGAAATTCACTGCCCCAGTTTGGGCTTTTAAATTCCAACACAGAACATACAAGAAATAACAACTTAAGGTTAGCACAGAGAAAAAGAAGATTTTTGATTTGTCTACAGAAGACAGCTGTATGTGCAAACCCTCAAATTTGCTTACTCTGTCTCCTTTACCTTTGAAATCAGCAGTCAGGAAGTTAGATGTGGGAGGGAGAGAGAACAGGTTTTATACAGAGAACCTAGATATACTTTCTGAATGGAAGAAAGATCAAAACTTGTAACAAGTTCCCCTAATCCTGATGATTAAGGGAAGTACTAACGGGTCTGCCATCTGGGCCCTTTAAACCAAGCCTCAGTGACTTTCCAAAGGGAGATGACAAGGATTGCCCACTGCATCGTGCGCCAACGTGCAAGAATCACTCACTGCATTATGCAGCAGGCCACGGTAAGTGACTGCTGGCTCATAAAAATAAGATCATGAGCCATACTAGTTCAAATAAAATGTTCACCTAGCCTCTTACTCTGTCTCCGTCTATCAGCAGATGCGAAGGAAGAGATGACAGGAAAGATGCAAGTGTGGAGTGACCCTGCCTTTGGCACTCTCTGCACCTGCCAGCTCAGGACACCATGTTTGACATTACAACTGACCACCCTCGAAAGACACTCATTGATGGACTAATCTTCCACAAATTTGGCTATACCTTACCTAAATAGAGGCATACTTTTGGCCTCCTCCAAGCTCTCTGATGATAGTCTGCAGCTACATGCCACACAGAGATGCATCACCTTTCTTCATTTTGATGTCTAACTCCTATTCCTCTGGATGCCTTACGCATGCCCTGACATGGGATGCTGCAGTAGAGGAATGTATCACTGGCATGCAAAACTGGAAAAAAAGCTTTAGTGAAAATACAGGCATCATAGAATGGCTGAGGAAACCAAGTAGGTTTCAAAATGAAGTCAAAGTCCACTCAGAATCACATTTCCCTCTACTGGGCAACTTTTCAAAGCCTGCTAACAAACAAAAAATGTCTTAGATATATAATACGCAGAATCCACTAAAACCCCTTTCTCCAATTCACACACATTTCTCTGTGCCATGGGTTTGTGACCCTTACTTCCAGTGGTAGCTTGATCATCAAATCTACACTAAAATAAAACACGACATTGCTCATCTTTAAACATGTAATTGAATTATTGGTCAGTAATCAGCATGTAAAAATCAGGAGTAAAACATCTGCCTTTAACAGTCTTTTTGAAAACAAGAATGGAAAAGATACAGGTACCCCTGTCAAGAAAACACCAGATCTAACCCATGCTTTATTTAAAAAAAAAAAAAAGAAAAAAAGAAGAAGTTGTAATTTGTAATCCTTATACTAGTAAAGCAACACTCCTTGGAGTTCACATCTAGCCTGCAGATAGTAGTTTGCGTATATTTGCTGACAGACATTACATGCAAAGATTAAACGCTGGCCACATGCTGTGACAAAAGCTTGTTGGGTATGGATTGTGTTTGCTCAATGGTATATTGTGATTTTCCAGAACTGATGAGTTCAGCTGAAGTCAAGTCCATGAGATACAGGAGGTCTAGACCTGAGGTGAACACACCTGTAAACTCCACTATGTACCTTTGATGGTTCCCGAAACCCAGTCAGAGCATTTATGTCCTCAAACTCTCCCTGAGAAATGCCAGACCTGACATACCACCTTCAGCTCTGATTTACAGCCTTTTGGCATTTATACCTACCCATGCTACCACCTAAGAACAGGTTTTCACCCACCCAGCACCATGTGTGCACTCCTCCACCACTACACCCTCCTCCCTCCTCTTCGGCAGTCATCTGCATAACTAACATCCTTTTCCTATGAAGCTATTTGAGTCTTCCAATTACGTTTCCCCAGAATGAAAGAGGTTCCTTCCACAGAGGCTTACTGCAACAAGACACCTGCTTTTAATTTAAGATTTCTGCAAAGAATAAGACTTGAACAAATGGTGGCTGAACGTAGGTCAGGTTCAGTGGTTTTTGCACATCGTCCCAAGTTAATCTTCTCACATGACAATGGTCAGGCTAAAAACATCTTCTGGCTTAACCTGGGCACAAGAGTCATCACTCTGGTTTGTGAATGAAGGCTGTGAGTGTGACTTTGGTGAGGATCATTTTCAGGTCTGTTCCCCACAGTGGATAAGTGTTCTGCAGCAGGTGAGGAAAACACTGAAACAGTACCAGGTATACCTGGAGATACGGTTTGATTCTCCAGTAGGAAAACACATCTAAAAGTAGAACATGTCAGCATTTAACTGAGCTATACTGCCTTGTATTTCTGCCGTGAGACTGTATGTCAGGAACCCCTGGCTCACAAATGAATGCATACTTGGCATATTAACCTGACCTGCTGCCCCCAGGAAGCATGTTGTGTTTTGGGATAACTCAAGTGAAAACAGGGGTTTTGCAGCAGTTATAAAAGTTAATTTTTAAAAAGAAAAGGGTTTTCAAACCCAGTGCTCCACTGTAATTTAGCTGACTATAAACACCAGACATGAAATCATGATCGTGGAGAGTTAATGGCAGTTAAAGCCATGACATAAGAGGGGCAAGACCTCTCTTCAGGCATGTACCAGCAGTAAAAAACGTGAGAAGCTGTATCCAACACAGCTCCTGACATCTCTCAGCAAGAGCTAATAAGCTTTTGCCAGAACAACATGTTTATAGGGATGTTTGCATGTCTTACAGCCATTAGTGAATATTCTTTCTCTACCTTCTCTTTTTAAAGTAAGCATCAGTTGACTGATGCTTATTTATTCAGAGCTGACTTCTGAACCTAAAAGTTCAAAAGGCTGCATTGCAGGGGAGCTTGCAGAGAGCTTGCAGTACAAGTTACTGCTGCTTTCAAGCCACTTTGGCAGAGCCTTAGTCCATGAAAGAAAAGGGATCACATAGGTGTTCCCCTTGCCACCACACATGATGAGCAGTACCTAGATCACTCCCAGCAGATACACAGCTAGCCTGTTCTTAGTGACTGCTGATGCTGCAGAGCTCTCCCAGCCACCCCCTTTCCACTTCAGTATTTTCTTATCCTAATGCTGAAAGTTTTTAACATTTAAGCCATATCTTGTTTCTATTTAAACTAGATAGTTTAAGATGTTTGCTCTTCTTTTCTTTTTTTTTTTTTTTAAGGCTGAAGAATCCTGTTTCATCCCAGATCATCTTTTTTAGCCATCTGATCATTCCCACTGTTTTTTTGCTGGGACCAGGTGCAAAAGACCCAAATGGTCTATAGCATTGCTTAAATACAGATCCCAGAACTAGTAATTTGAGGCTTTCCCAGTACTCTTTCAAGAAAAGTCAAATGTAACTGTCGGGATACGACTTAGCACAGTGCAGACCCTATGGATGAGATCCCAATGACAGCACCAGATATGCCATACCGATACTGAATCTGGGCTACGCAATGCTGTGAGCCACCCATCTGTCAAAGTCGTGGTTAGACTCGCAGTGTAGAAACTGCCAACTCTTTAAAAAGAAAGATCCTGTTGAACAAAGTGAAGGGTATTTTTACTCCACCTTTTCTTTTAAACTGACAATTGCATGGATGCCACTTTCACAAATGAGTTTTAAAGTGTATCTCCTCACTAGACGGCAGATACACTAATGGGTTAAAATGCCACTTTTGTGGGAGAAATCCAGGCACTCAGCTGTTACACCTTCTTATCAATCAGCAAATAATGCTCCCAGATAAGAAACCCAGGAAACCTATCATTCACAAGATGCCTTAGGTCCTATCTGTACCACTGCCACTCCACTTGCACAAAAACCCGACCTCTCTTCATTTTACTCCCGCTTTCATTTCTAGGTCGGTGTGTAACAAGCCCCAGATGCTACTGCAGCCACCGTGGATTATTAAGTGCATAAAACCAGTCCGTAGTCATCATCAGTAGTGTAAATGGAGGCCAAGAACTTGTGCCCTTCTTTTCTCAGCCCTGCTAGGTGTTTCATTCAGTGCCTGGAAATCACTTCCCCACCACACTGTCATGTATTTTCCTCTTAAATATTTCATTAAAATGCATATCTTTACGCAGCTGATTAATACTACCTGTTAACACAGACAAAAATTAAATAAGCAGCCACTGGATATTTGAAACCAAAAGGAAACGAGTCCAAATGCCTCTGTAAAAGCTGCAACACTCGGGTATTGCTGAAATAGAACATTCTACATGTTCACTTCAAAGTGCTTTTTATGAGGATATTTTAAATTACAGGACACATTCATGACATTTGTATATGATCTATAGGATTTACTTTGTGACATGAAAATCATAAATATACAAATAAAAATATTACCACTGAAACAAACTGTTTGCCCTTAAGAAAAAGGAAATACTTTACTTCATCTAGATCTCTTCTTCCCCAGAAATGTAATTTCATGTAAAATTTTGCATTTTTTTTTCTTCTATCTTAATTTACAGTAAAATACATTTTCAGTATCTCAGTATTTTTCAAAGGAAAGACATTCCATATCCTGGTCATCTGGTACTAGACAGTTTTTCAGGCAAATCATAAGAATTAATCGATACTGCATCATTAGTAAATTTATGACACTCACATGCACACAACATGCTGAAGCAAAATACAAATAAACATGAATCAAAGCAAGTTATTATAGCTACACTGAACACGAATACATTGTCTTTTACTGTCATATTTGTTTTGCTTGCTACAATACATCAATGCAATTTTTATTTCAGATTTCTGAAGGAAGACAGGCAAAAAGAACAAAAATCCACACTGACAGTGCCTCAAAATGAATACATCCTGCTGCTTTTCTTAAGAAACAACAGAAAGAGATATTCATAAATTCTCAATTGGAGAGGCATTTATTTCCTGCTGTGTGCTGTTACTACGAATTTATCCTTTGCAGCTACCCACCAAAGTGAAAGAAAATTCATACAGAAACCTCATGGAAATAAACTTCAGAAGGCAGAAAGCAACACCAAAACACTCTCACGAACGTTTGGTCATTGACCTTTGTGTTCATGTTAATGAAAAGAAAGTATTTACAGTCAAAATACAACAGAACATAAAGGGCTACAAATAAATGCATCGTTCACCCACGAAACATGTTTTCCGTTACTGCAGCAGGTATCAAATGAAACAACAGAACATAAGCCACTTTGATTAGTTATTCAAATTACCTAAGTGAAGGCTTTTCTTTCTGCAAACTTCATTTTTAATCCACAGATTCTTGAAAAACAGCTGAACAACAAAATAAAGTAAGGTCGATGAAGCATAAAAATTTTCACAAAAGAGATAAAAACGCCGCTCCATCAGAAAAAAATACCAGAGGATAAACCATGCAAATTAATTCTGTAATCCTGATTAGAAAAATACGCAGAGCTTTTAATATAGAGCTCAAGAACACCAAAAAGACAACAATCCTTTGCTTTAAGATCTGTTTCTGTTCTTATATTGCGAGAAAACTGTGAGCAAACAGCTGTGAAATGCCAGAAAAGATGAGAAGATTCATCACCACGTACAATCAGAGAGAAAACTGGGCTCATTTCAAGATTATTTAAAAAAGAAAGGAGGAAAAAATTTTCAAAAAAGCTAAAAACCTTAGAACCTTGCTGGGGAGCAAAGATACATGATTTCAGTTCCTGTCTTTTGTACTAATTATCTCCCTCTGCAAACCCAACTTCTGCTGAAGTAGGCTGCGCAGTTTTCTTCTGGGAGCTGTGCACACAGTGACCCCACCACCCCTTTCTGAGATGACACGTATTTGTAGCTTTGCAACTCCACCAGCCACAGAACAGCTTAAGAAACACATTGTTCAGCTGGAGGCATGACAACTCCAAAACCAAGTCCCATGCAAGTCCCTAGCTGGGAGGTGTAAGGAACGGATTTCCTTGCCACCCACCCACCCGCCGCGGTAGAAGGAGGAGCGAGGCAGGGTGATGATGTGCTCCCCAGACAGCAAACCACCCGGACACAGTTCAGATGTTTATCCAGCAGTTTACGCAAGATTTCCTTGAATTAGAGTGGAAAATGGGCTAGATGGGGATAGCTCGCCAGACCCAGAAGGTGGGCTCAGTCAACCACTGCACCTCAGCAGCTCTTCCCAGCACAGACCAAGGGCACATAAGGACTGTGTGAGGGTATCTGATGCTGTGCAACAGTACTCTGTTGCTGCTGTGTGCAAGTGAGCATCCCAAGCATACCATGCCTGTCTCCTAAAGTTCCTTACCATTCTATTTCTGCTTTTGCAGAAAATGAGCCTTTTGTATGTTGTGCTACTTATGAATGGAGCTCTCTTTGATTAAGGGCACATTTTCTTTTGTTTTCTTCTTTTTTTAATAATTTGTTTTTTCAAACCAACTAGCTGCTGCATTTAAAAATGGTTGGGTTTTCCCTGTTGCACAGGAAATATTTTTAGTTGGAAGCTTTATTGTGCAAGCTGTCCAGCAGTCTGACAAAAGCTAAATTCCAGCTTATGGCTGAAAACCGTAGGAAAAATTCCAAAGCCTTTACAAATTATACAAATGAGACTTTAATCCCAGCTGGCCTCACTAACAGGGGCTCTACATCTGGGCACACATACAAATGTACTTTTCATATGGATTTTCAGCTATTTGAATAACGAAAAATGGAAAAAAAGCACCCTCTATTTTTGTAAATACTTGTATCGCAATAATAAAGCCAAACAGTCCTGCAAGCACAGATTAGCCAGACTGTCAAGAGAAATACAGCTGTTCCTCAAAACCGGTCCTGCTCAGAGCTTTTGGGTAAAACTGATCTGATGTCCAGAGAAGGATTCAGTTCTTTAACAAGAAGAAAGCTTCAAAGCCATGCAATCCTCCTGCCTTGTCCAGGGCAAGCTTATTCTCATCTGCACAAGGCAGGGGGTATCCTCACAGGGCTACCCAGTTGTGATAAGATGCGTGTTTGCGTGATACCATTAAGTTTGAACAAGAGCAATCAAAGAAAATATGGAAGGAACTAGAGGAAACAGTCTATGAATGTGAGGGGTGACAACAGGAAGAACTGCAAAGCTACCTGGTCATGCACATGGGATGATAGTGTGCAATGGGTCTTCGAGTCCCTTAGTGCTGGCTGGCAACTGCTGGCAGTGAGCAGAGTGCAAACATCACAGCTCTTCTCAGATAGATCCACAATGCTCATTTGAGAAGAGCTTCTACTTCTCTCAGAAAAGAAATGCATGCCAAGGATTTTTGAATTCCTGTTAAACTGGGAGGAAAATACGGTAGCCAAATGATGGATGTTACTTGCCTGAGATGTCTCCTCCTGACCTGCTTTAATTACATGAGGTATCACTACCACAGCTTTTTATGTTTAGTTAAGCAAACCCACAGAGGCAATTGTCTAAGAACAAGGAAATCAAGTTCTATCTAAAGTTTTTCCAACTGTGCTGCTTAGGCCCTCGGTCAATAAAGGGATTTAATGCAGATCCACTGCATACAAACACTCTTGTAATTTCACTTGACAGTGGCAGAGAAGGTCCCATTGCAAAAACAGGAGGCATCTTTACTCAGGTACTCAGGCATCCCTCCCATGTGTCGAGACCACAGTGAGACAGGGCCAACAGAAGCTATTTGTCATTTCTGAGACATTGCTTACTCTCACCTCTCATCCAAGGGCAGGGAATTAAGGTCTCCTCTCAAGCATAACTCCTCCCATAAAGAGAAACTGGATGGCATTTTGGGGAAGCAATCCTAGCTGCTAGGATTTCCAGCTGAGCAGGCTGGTTGTACCGTGAACTGCTGGCTGCTAATATGGCTCGTGGTGCAGGCTGCCAAACGGCTGCTGAGTCCCAGTGGATTGGAGACAGAGGGGGGCATGTGTATCTGCCTGCCCTTCTGTGCATCTGATGTGGATGCCTTAAAGAACAAATTAAAATGTTCTTTCTCTCTGCACATACACAGTACTTTTGTCAGAGGGGTGTAACTAACTCTCATGCTGCTCCTGCCCCTTTTTCTTGCTATTCTTTTCTCTCTATTCTTAATTTTCCTTTGGCAAACATGGAGATGGGGTAAATGATTCTCTTGCATTGTTGAAGACAAATTTGGGGAGTACTGGGACAGGCAGGAAGAAGGCAGTGCATCAAGAACATCTTCACTGTTTGTGCTGCTCCATTAATGTACTGACCTCCTTTCAGGTGGTCAAACTACACGAATCACCAGTCCTTGTCCAGCAGATCCAGGGATATGAAAAAGCCTATTATATATAACGGTAAAATGATGAAATTTCATTTAAAAATGCTCTCATTTTCTTCAGAAGTTCGTTTTTGAAAAGGAGTAGAGACCCCAGGGGTAGAAACAGCAGGGAAGGAGAGAAACCGGAAAAAAAAAAATCAGACACCCCCTCCCCGACTTGAGTTCCAACATGGAAAAAAAATAATAAAATAATTCTTCACTCCCAGTCCCCAAAAGCAAGAGGTTGTACCAATATAAATCATTAAGAGTATCTACTTACTTTCAGCATAGCAAGGAAAACAATAAAAGGATCTACGTTCATGGACATGACTCCTAGGATGAATCATACCCTGAATAATGACAGGTTAGTACTGCTGCTTTAAAGTATCTGGGTTTTATACATGTAATCCATCTACAATATTAGTTAAATAAGACAACCTGAGATGATAATATTAAAGACTCCACAACTGCAACAATGGGATTACTTACTGAGAGTACCTAAAATAAAATCACAGGTAGCAAAAAGAGATTTTCCAGAAAAAGTCCAGAAACAGAGTTAAAAGTAAGAATTTCTTTAATAAATAGTAACAGAAGTAATTTTCAGATCAGAGTCAACTTCCAAATCCTGTGATACAACCTATGATCCAACCCCTAATTTTTTGAGAGATTAACTCTTCAAGGGGCAAAGTGCCATAACTCTATAGTAAGTGAAGCAGCTAATAAAACTATTTTACATATATCCTATTTCATGCTTCATTATTATACAGACTTTTAATACTCTTTACAGTCAGTAAGTATACGACATATATCACAGTTATTTAAAACTTTCTAGGTCATTGACAATAATGCCATTATCTTAAAGCATTTAAGGTCTTTGAAAGGAAGCTGACTAAAATCTCAGCAAGTAAATAAAAGAAATGGCCAAATAGCCTTTAAATCCATTTTATGAGGGAAAAACTGAGGCACCAAAATACTTGCTTCCATGTGCTTTGGAAATCTAGCATGTTGAGAAAGGAATTCCGTTATTTGACTCTAAAGCCTTTGTTTTCAACTCAAGTTGACCCCTCTCCCCTTCCGAGGCATTAAACATTTGTCTTAAAGCTGTTTTTATAGCTGCAATTTTTTCAAATTAAATATTTTACATTAAATACTTGTGTTGAAAAGAAAAGGAAGCCAACACTCTCAAAATCTTTATGCATGAAGTACTGTGAGCAAGATCAAAGGGTTGAATAAGGCGGTGTGACAATGCATGCAATCCTCTTCGAAATCCACCAAACAAGCAGCATATCTGAACTTGGAAACAGCCTGCAAGCCAAGGATTTTGCAGATTGTTTTGGTAAGATATACAGGAAGAATCATAAATGGCTGAATACATGACGACAGATGCAAATCGTGAAAAGTGATCATCTGCATTAAGCCTATTGAGCACCGCTTCCACTACAACAGCTAAGGTGCTTTGCTCAGAAATGCGCCACAGAAATAAGACATTCACATTTCACAACCAACGAGCCACAAACACACACCATGTATCTCAGCCAGCTTCTGTCATACAAATCCCTTTGTGCAAGCCTGCACTCCCTATGGCCTAAACACTGGCTTTATTCTCAGAGGATGTGGGGTGACACAGCTATTACAACAGCTAAGGTGCTTTGCTCAGAAATGCATCACAGAAATAAGACATTCACATTTCACAACCAACGAGCCACAAACACACACCATGTTATCTCAGCCAGCTTCTGCCATACAAATCCCTTTGTGCAAGCCTCCACTCTCTATGGCCCAAACACTGCCTTTATTCTAGGAGGATCTGGGATGACACAGGAACCTACATGCCCATACCTACAGGCTTCTTCAGTTCCTCATGCTGCCTCATTGAGAAAGACCATCATTGCTCAAGAGTGCAATTATCAACAGGGCAACATCTTTTAGAAATATTTTTGGCCAGTTTGATAAAAAATGCTCCATATTTACTGAGACATCACAGTAGCAGGAGTCAGGTTAGCCTAGCTGAATGCTTTTAGTTATATTGCCCGTGTTTTATAAACAAGATCATCACTCCAAGTTTGGGCTTACTGAAAGTGACTGAAACCTAGGCTAATTGACAGGTCCATACAGTAGGAGACTGCAGAAGAAAAGGGAATTGCTTCCTCCCCTGATGTCACCCCTCAGATCCACTGTCACCTCCGAATCCATCTGTAGCATGTTATTTTGGGTAAAAGCTTTCATAACAGTCTTCAATCTTGTTAGAGAACAAAACATGCAAAATTGCTGTATATCCTTGTCAGCCAGATACATCTGCCACTGTGCCAGTAAAAACTCACTTAGAAAATTGACATCAGGGCTCTGATTTAACTTTCACATTAACACACAAGTTCAGGACAAATCAGCCACTGTATGCCATTCATCAATACACAGGGCTATGAGAATAGCAAGACCACCAAGAAAAAGCAGGTGATGGCGCAAGCACTATTATATCGAGCCGTACAGCACAGAAAGGGACTGGAATATCCACCTGCACTCCAGTCAAACTCCTTCAGATGCCCGTATGTATGCCACAAGGCACAGGGAGGGAGCACACAGCCACACATCACAACACATGTGCATTTGTTGTGCAGTACCATAGGATTGCAGTAGGTCTACATATGCTGCTTTGGAGCTATAGAAGTCTCGCATTCAAGACTCCTCTGCTTGCCAAGTCAAACTACTACAGTCATGACCACTCAGTTGGGTTATGTCCAAATTACCCATCACTCAGGGTCTGCACTTACTGGTTACTTTGCACAATGATGAAGCTTAATTGGTAGAGGACCATGTTTCTTCATGGGGACCATCATTTCTGTTCACCAAACCTCTGACAGCAAGGCAGCAATATGTTGCTGCCTTTGGAATTGAGTCACTTCAGTAGGAGGACAGAGAGGATGAAGAGAATATTGAAAGCTTTTTTCAACATTAAGTCTTCAAGCACATCATAGCCCAATTTGTAAGGATGCCAGCCACTCCTTTTGGCAGACTGTATGATGTCTTGTATTCTGCAGCCGATTTGTTGACTCTAATTAGTAATTTGGGAAGAGAGTAAGAAGAAAAGAGGAATAAAAAAATAAAGAGTGCACCATGCCAATTACTACAGTGGGATACACACTCTTTCATTATTATTACTATGTTTTTTTAATGTAGCTGAACATAGGTTGCATCCAGCTGTTTCTTCAAACCAGCCATAGGTGTGAGTAGCTCCATATGACATTCGACTCTGGCTGGGTAAATACCTGGTCTCTTTTCTGTGTAAATGTCACTCGTGACTTCCTGGGTGGGCTCCAATGGGCAACCTAGTACGTGAAACCAGGTGTCAAGGAACACCTTCCCCCCCCCCCCCCCTTCTTTTTTATTTACTATCTCTTACACTTCATGTTTCAACTTAAAAACAAAAACCTGGGCCTCTCAAAATTATTCAGTTGCAAAAAGCACTAGGAGAGCGCTACCATGCATAAGCCAGCTATTCATTGTGGCTTAAAACACATATCAAATCCAAGTTTAGCAAGTTTCATGGTATTTGGTTTGCTCCTCTAAAAAATCCTTATACTGTAGGACTTTCCAGCTTTTTTCTAGCAACAAATGAAACAAACTGTTAATGTTAACACACTACATAAGCATGAAAGATACTCACACAGCCATGATATTTTCTCACATGAACCACCAGATTCATGTCACTATGTCTTCTGACATGAACCACCAAAGTATTTACACCAAATAGCTCCAGGATCCCATGGATTTTGCCAAACAATCTTTTAAAGTAAAAAATTAAAAGGCAAAAGAGAAAAGACTGTGATGATCAAGCAAAGAAAACACAAGAAGTGCATCTGTATATTTTTTTCCATTGTACCCAGGCCTCCTTCAGGTATCTTCAGGCAAAAAGTCCCAGCAGTAGGTGTAATCTTTCCTGGGGTTTGCTACACACTAGCCATAAGCCCTTCCTTTGCAAACAGATCTTTTGGGCTTTTTTGACAAATTTCTCCTACTTGGAGAAATTATTTTTTCTCACAGCTGGAAAACTGATAGTTCCATCACCTCTCTTCAGCTAGATGCATGGACTCGCACTGCCTGCAGATGGCCTGTTTTGGCTGAAAGGGAAGAAGCCAAAGTCATGTAAGGTCCTCAGCTGGCTTTTACTTCAACGAAACGAACCTTCAGTTTGCGGCTATGACTCTCCCCTGATGCTTTCCCCAAGCCCTGCCCACTTGGGCTCAGGAATTTCACTGCAGGAGCGGCAGCCAGCTCCCTGCTCTCTCACAGTTCCATGGATGCTCCTGCCTCTCTTTGAGTCTTCAGATGCAAGCTCTGGGTACCACTTCCCATCATGGGCTATGGCTACGAGCCATGGTATCAAGGAAAAGCAGCCTCTCTTCTGTATGGATCACAGGTAGCACGTGCCTCATATGAGATAATGCAAAAGGAAGTCTTCTTTCTGATGTTTTTTGAAAGACATTTTCCAACCTCTGTTCCCTTTACAGATGATGGGGGTGTGGGGTGACAATCACAAAAGTATGAATCAGTGCACCTAAGACACTTTGGTATGAACATTGCTTCCAAAAGAGTTTCTGATCCACTTTACCATGGTCAATACTGACATCTACACTTTCCCCAATGTCCTTCAAACCCTTCTTCTTTGCTCTCTTCACTTTCTAATGCCACACTACCCTGACACATGCAAAAATACAAATGGAATAACTCTCCCTTCTTCCACCACTGCCTTTCCTCTTTTGTCAAAACTCATGGGTTTTATTTTTGGGAAAGACCACTGCTATCACAGCTTTTGTTGGTGGCTGAGTACAGAGCACTTCAGTGGCACAAGTGGCTATAAGACGCACACCCATGCTGAAGCAATTTTACAGAATTTCTTTCTCAACAAAATCAAGTATACCTTAAATAGCTGCCTTTAACAGAAAAGGAGAATGAGCTGAAAACTTGCAATGGCTTTGGTGAAAATTGCCATTATAATGTCACAAAGAGCCATAAGAGTGCTTACACGGCACTGATGAGCATGTTAAAAACCACAGAGAATGGAAAAGTAATAAGAAGTTTAATTACACTCTTTATAGTAACATTTCAAATTAGTATTTTGAAAATATTGTACATTCCTAGTGAGAGATAACATTTGATTTTGAAACACTAACTCAGGACAGTTAGCCATGAATATCTGGCTGCTAAGTCATTTGTATCTCTTCCAAGAAGAAAGAGTTCCCGAGGGGCACGATATTTATATCAAAACATTCAAATTTACATGAACACAGTAGGATTAGATACAGAACACTCGCAAATCTCGAGCAATTAAAAAGACTATAAAATCAGTGTGCAGAATTTCTCTCTTTTCTCCTAAATTTTGCCTTCACTCTTTCCTCATAATTCTGTTAGGGCAACAGCTCACTGGCATGTGGTGGCACTTCTGCTAGGCACAGGCTAGCACATCCACTGGCCACGGCAGCTGCACCCCTTGGGCCAGCTCACAGATTTTTGGCATGCCCAGCAGGTGTTTGGCAGTGGCTGACTGGCGTACAGCAACTAGGCAGCGATCAGACGGTCTCTCTAAACAGGCAGACTCCTCATTTTGGCCATCAAGTCTAGAGTCGAGTCCAATATGTGCAACAGCTCTCACTAAGCCTGCCAGCCAAACAGGTTACAAACACTGCAAGAGCTGTGGTCTGGTGGTGGGTAGAAGATAGGGAGCACAAGGCAGTATTGGAGGTATAAACATAGGGAAGAGTGATAGATGCAACCCAAACTGGCTTGCTTTTCCTTGTTGTGCATTCCTGCTCTAAAAGATTTATGGCAAACCAAGCTGTATGTTTTTACTATTTGTCAGTGTCACCACAAGCTACTGCAATGTATCAGAGCTATTGCAATAGACAGGTATATAGCAAGAATCCCTTCCCCTAGGGAGAAAGCACAGCAAGTGCCACTAATAATCACCTAGGTCTTGGAAATTTTGCATGCCTCTATGTGCCTGTTCTAAAAGCTCTGGTGCTATGTAGAAAACCTTAGCTTTACTTTGGAGACAACAAAAAAAATGGGTTCACTGTGAAAACAAGAAACAAATCTAAAAGTTTTCACTTGATGGGTAAAGAAATCCACTTTGAGAGATCTGCATTATTTTCTGCACATTCTGGGATTTCCTTAAAGGCCTGACTCATGTTAATGCTTCCACGCGGACCTAGTTCCAGTCCTGACAGCAAGACTAACATGCTGTCACTGATGGGCAGGTGTTATGGTAAAACTATAATACAGCTTCTGGAGATGAAGTGTCAGAGGAGTGAGAAAAGTGGTTTGGATTCACCTGTGCTCCACTTCCTCCATCCTCTCACCATCCTTGTTCTAGTTATTTTGCAGTCCAGCTCAGAAAGGGGTGCCAAAACCCCCCAAATCCTCCCTCAAAACAAAATGCCCATTGGAAGTCTTATTTCTGTGCATTACACCCACTATGCCAAATTCACATCAACACTTTAGCCCACCAACACCCCAAGCCTACCAAACCCTAGTATAATTAAATGCCGCCTCCCACCTTGGCTTCAACAGCTGATCCTTCTGTGTCTGCCTGGCTCTTGCTTTGCATTTACTGATACTCTCCTTACCTATCAAATTTCAAAGAAAATTAAAAAATGCAAAGATTACCTGATTACACAAAGTCTTCTCCACTTAAGGACCCACTTACATATTTCCAACTAAGACTTAAGGTCTCGGACACTCGTCAGCAGCTTGCTGTTGACACTTGGTATGCTGGCATGAGAGTTAACTGAGGGTGGCCAAGAAAACCAGCCACCTACTGCCCACATCAGACTGCCTAAAGCGCCTGCTGGAACAGAATGCCCCCCACTGTCAGTATGTTGGTAGCGATCTTGAGAAATGCAGGGAAAAAAAAATCATCTAGTCCATGTAGCAAAGAACAAAATAAATTTTATTTAAGTGTAGTTCAGCAGTGTTCCAAGTGGTCAGGAAAGCCGAAAGGGTAAAAAGCCACTGAAACTTCTTCCTCATTCTTTTGAGAGAAAAGGGGATTGACTGCACTTGGTATAGCACTGAATTGGCCAACTGTAACATATCTGAGACATTATGCAATTTGCACATTTATGTGGATTAAGGTATTTCAGTAGAATCAGTGTCTTTGCAAAGCTCTTTACATATATGAAAGTTACATATAGGTTTGTCCTCTTCATTCTATATTAACATCTTTGTTAGCGCTGCCACTTTCAAATTTGTCTTGGTGTTATTATGATCAGAACTGGATTCCTGGAACTGCACAATATTCGCTGCAAGAAGATGCTGCCGTAGGTGTAAAATTTGCTTAGACTTTTATTGGAGTCTTTGATGAGTAATAATGCACAGAAAGCTGTTGCGTAGGAAGGGGAAAATGACCACCAAATCACAAATTCCAAAGGCTGCCAGTAATGCAAGTCCCAGAGAGGGGCTTTCTCCAGAAAACATGTTGAAATCTATGTTGGGTGGCAGCAACTACTCAGAAAGGCAATGGAGGTACATGGCTATTATTACTTGTTATAGTAGTTTCAGTAACTCAGAAAAAAGGTTGATGGTTATCCTTAGCTTTCAGTACAAGATCTAATGAATTCTTTATCATTTAGCACATCACTTTATTTTTACAATGAGAAACATCCATTTACAAAGTCTCCACTAACAGTAATGCTATTTTTAACCTTGGAAGATAGGTGACATGAACACTGGTGTTTGATGATGACTTCTCTATTTCAAATGAAGTTGCCTTTGTACCAAAGTGATGATGCTTATATTCTTTCTTAGTCTCAGGTGCACCAATTCTCCTCCCTTTTAGCCTCAGGTTTGCCCATTCTTCTCTTTTGCTCCCCCTTTCTTTTTTACAACCACTAGACCTGAGTTCCTCTGAGGACTGTAGTTACCTGCCATCCCAATATGGAACGAGCTGCCACCTGAGTACCTGGACTCCTCACTGCATGAAACAAATCAGCCCAGGGCCTGCAGAAGCCGTGACATCTCTGACTTCAGGAAAACACACCCACTAGGCATGGTTGATGCAAAGCCCCTGGAAGCTCAGGATCACTGATGCTCAGGCACCCTCAGTGCTGCTGATGGACCAGCCATCCCAAACCAAGGCAAAACACCAGCAGGTTTGCAAATTCCACCAGGAAAAAAACAGAAGTGCCCCAGTGGATATTTGCTGCCCCTTACCAAACACTCCCCAGACCTGGAGCACCACACAGAGACAACACAAACAACAGGTTCTTCCTTTTTACTTTGCTCATGCTGTCCATTGAGCAGGCATAACTTAAGCGAGTGTTATTTCAGATATAAAATCTGGTGGCTCAGCATGGCCAGCAGGCTTTCAGCTATAGTACTTAAACATTGATACTGTTGTTTGTGCAGGACTTCCTGCAGAAACAAAAAATATGAACATATACATGCACAGAGCATAGAGGTAAATTTTGCAATACAGGACAGCAGGCAGAAACTGAATTCTCCAAGAGCCAGAGTTCCTATAAAGTAATGAGAGGAGGAATTCTAAGTTACAAATGCTGCTGCACTGAGTACGGTGTAGTACAGCACGGGTACAGTGCCTAATTTCTAGGCAAAGCATCAGATAAATCAACTGCATGCTTTCTTGAGCCTCCAGGACATACAAAGTCCTTCAGTAGCATCAACAGAACCAGTCCCAAATGGCCTGGTTGTTTAGGACCCACACTTAAATCCTACAGAAATACTTAAAGGACAGAGATCTTAATAGGTAAAAAAATATTTGGGTTTAAATTCACCAGTGTCCTCAAGCCATGACGCACAAAAAGGGCCAAATTTTGGGGAAATGGACCCCAACTCTTCTGTAACTCCACTGACCAGAACCAGGGGGAAAAGGGTTTTCCATGAGATTAGAAACATCAGCAAAGGTGGGAAACCCACCCTGACAGGGCCACTTTAATCTCAGTTTCTTAACTTGTACATTGACATGCACAAGTACATTTGTTCTAAAGTTGCTGATGTAATAGATTTGTAAGTGTGCGATCATGAAGCTGAAAGGGGATGGAGATACTGCTCACATCCACACACCTGTGCCAAACGGGACAACACATCATTAACTACAGCAGAATCGCAGGTCGTTATTACACAGGGAGAAGGAAACCCACGTTCCTTCCATCTATTACTCCTTCCTCCATCTATTACAGGGTAATCCAGCATTTGCCAAAGAAAGTGTCCCAGCAGGTGCTAACAGAGGAAAGCAGCAGAGAAGCTTGTACCCATGTGTGACCCTCTGGCTTGCAAACATTATGTCACCTCCATGGGAACCTGGCCAAATCATTCACCAGCTCTGTATTACTGCTGGCGTGGCAGGGGAAGGAAGGGGTAGACAAGCAAATCCACTAAAAATGAGTCAAACAGAATCTTTATCAAATGACTCAGAATAACAAGGTGAGTAACAGGGATTATGCAAGTACAGACACTGTTGCATGAGGCCATTCGTATGACTTGTGTTCCCCAGTGACGCAAGAAGCAAATGAACTGAGGACTATTGACAATGTATGATACTTATCTTGCTGCCTGCAATACAATTTAGAGGATGCTTCCAGAGGTAAGCTGAACCAGAGATAAAAAGTGACATGAGACAGCTGGGAAAGAAAGAGAAACAGACTAAGTTGATTATTTTTTTTTTGCACTTTTCCCCCCCAGAGAAACGGAAACAAACTGATTGCTAAAGGCTTATCAAATGGGGCTCATCCTTCTAGTGCCAGTGCTTATTCCCCTGGAGAAGCAGAGACGTTTTCTGCATGACTAAGGCTGTCTGGAAGCATAGCTCCTCAAAGCCACACATGCATCATCCAACACTATGGAGCATTTTTCTCCACTGGCCCCACATGGGCTGCCATCAGCATCAACTGAAACCCAGGCCAGTACTTTGCACAGACCCCAAGGTAACTACAGAAGCCTGAACTGCTATTATTCTCCTCACAGTCCAGCAGCTAAATGGGATGAAGTCCTAGGCTCTGTCACCAGGATTTAGGGGCTGTTTGACATCCCAGAACATCACTCAGTCTCTATGCCAGGAGAACACTAACACTGACAATGCCCAAGGCTTTTGCAGCGCTTTTTGATTTGCTGATCCAGCAGCTTGCTGTGCAAGTGTCCAAATCTTACCTCCATTTTACAGATGGGATAAAAGTGTGTTAAGCACAGAGAGGAGTGCTTCAGTGGTACTTAAAAATCTCTTGTGCATGGGGCACACAAGTGAAACAGTCATTCACTGGTCATGTTAAAAGAGCGAAGTCACCACAAACCCTCAGGATTTCAGTATGTCAGCTGTCTGACCACTTGCCTTGCCTTTCTCATGTCTGACAAAACCAGGTTCCTTCAAATTCAAAATCATTTATAGTCAAGTGACATGCACACTGAGTGACAAGAGATGAGGAACAAATGATGAACAGTTCAGATTAAAAGATGACCCACGTGACAGAGAGGCAATGCTGTCATCTTCCAACATGGAACAGAACAAGTCCTATGAAGAAGCATCCATCAGCATGCATCACTGGCATACCTAAAACCTGTGGTACCTACTTGACCTCTAGATAGAAACCTCTTCAGGAATGGATGGTGCTACTGTCACTGACCTCAATTCTCCACCAGATGCCAGAAAGGAAGTGAGGGTTTTAAGTGCACACATTCTCCCAGCTTTGCACAAACTCCTCTGTGGGACAATCCCAGGAAAAACTATGCTTTGACTGTAAGAATTCCAATGAACTCCATGTTACACTGGTAAAATACTGGTAGATTTAGTATTTTATAGTACAAGACAATACTAAAGGAATGCCTTAACCTTCCCCCCAAAGGTAACTTTTTTGATAAAGTTCATGAACACTTCTAGCCATTAGGGATCTCCTGGCCATTGTTAAAAGCCTACTTAAATAACTGCATTTTGTCTAGCTAAGCACCTCCTGTAACTTAAGCATTCTCAATCTCTTCATTGTACTCCAGGTAGCAGAAAGGAAACCTAAGATCCAATACACTATTTACTAAAACATTCTTCTCATCTGGCTTCATATATTTTGATTTAAATTCTTTTTCATAAAATGTTTGTGATTAATTTATTATTTCATGAGTCTAAACAGAGGACATATTGATTCCCTAAGCCACTCTTCCCCCAAAGAGATGTTACTTTTCATTAAGAAATTATGACAGCCAAAGTAGGGCAAAAGCTATAGCAGCAGCTTGACTGATACTGAAAAAGCAACAAGTATGCCAAGCTCATTAGAAGCATTATTGTAAGAAAGTAAAAAATAACTCTTTCTCTGGCCTAATGACAGAATCACGTTTGCTTATAAACTGCAAATCTTAGCGGCCATCCCTGACATGATCTTAAAAACAGCAACACTTCTCCCTCTCAAAAAACACCCACAGACTTACCAGACTGACTCAGCAGATGGAGTTTCTAGACTTTACCTTCTCTTTTAACTGGGGCTAATTAACACATCATCATCACCGCTTCTTTCTTCTTACATTAACTACATAAAAGGTTATGAAATATTGTGATACAAAGGCCACACAAATATCTGAAATGGAATCTGTATTCAATCCCACTTCTCTTTAAAAATCTTCTTACTGCGATTTGCTTTTGTAGCTAGTATGATTAGTAGCACGAAAATCTCAGCCTCAGCTTTCTCCCTAAAACTGCTTGTTTGCTACAGAATTTGCCTGAGATCTGTTCTACTGCTACCATAATGCTTCCAGTCTGGTTGATTTACTAAGCTACCATAACTCTGTGGATCAAGTAGGATCATTAGCTGTGCAATTTCTGAAGAATGCTAAATCTTGGAAACCAGGCAGGAGAACAGCAGAAATACCTCACCAGTTCCCGTGCATGTCTTAAAGTCAATCAACATGTTACAGGTTTCCCACACTGGATCTATTTAGGAGTTACCAATGGGTCTCCTGAACTCACAAGCCCTACATAGCAGGTCAGGGTTTCTTATGAATTACTGCACACCTAACAGCACTGTGAAACACCACAAGGATCTGTTCAAAAGCTCTTCCAAACTTCATGCAACTTCAGTGCATTTGAAGCAAGGTTCCAGATACAAAAGTGCAGGACTAGCTTTAAGCTCATTTGCTTCGCTTCATGTTTCCTTCATTCCTCACATTTAATCACTTCTGTGTCTCTTTAGAAAGATTTATTCTTAGGCATATTTAAAGGGTATTAACCTATGCTTCCAGAAAGCAAATGTGCTCATAAATTGTTTCACAGAACAAATGTTGTCAGCTACCGAGTTTTCCTTCTCTGAATTACACTGTAGAGTTCAGTGACCCCTGCAAGCATCCAGCAAAATTGGAAGCTGTTACTAAAGCAATTTTTGCAATCACTTCCTCTACCAAAGTGTTACCGAAAAAAACCCAACTACCAACCACCGAAAGCCCCAAGTTTCTCCTGAGCTATCACCAAGTAAAAGCACTGAAATCACACCACATTGACACAATACTACACAAAATCACAGAATACAAACACGTGTAGTAGACCCTTTCTCTTACCAACACTGGTGTATTGGTTCTTCTCCAACTCAAGAAAAAAGATTGCGATTCCACAAACCACATCCCAGAGCCTTTCAGAGTAAGGCATCAGATCACACTCACTCATGTTTGTCAGTATGATGAGCTCATATTCTGAGCTGAAATACCTATAGGCATTAATAATGAGAAAATCCATAGAAAAGCATATACTGGCATAGGAAATGTAGAAACAACCTTTACATAAGCTTTCCTTTGGACAAATTCTACTTTGTATTTGAAAGTATTGTTATATCATTCCCAGACTTCTGAAATGGTCACCTTACTTTTCAATTCAATTAGGATGAGTTTTTTAGGTAATACTTTTTAAAATGCAAAAAACCCAAAATATTCAGGTATTGAAAAAGAATAATTTATCAGTACTGTCAAGTGCTTTGGGGTTTCTCTGTTTGTTCAGTTTTTTTCTTACTGAACCTTTCCTCTTCTACCAATTCTTCTGATGCCCTATTTTTACCATGTTACTCCTATGCTATCAGAAAAGTGAGGAAGTGAAGATCTAAAATAAAATTGTTCATGAAAGGGCAAATGCCTTTCCAAATCTCCTTACACTCAGAAATCTTTGTTGCACAGTTTTCTGCAGTTAGGTTCTTGCTTTAAAAGCACAACTGCGATACCTTCTTCATAAAAGGTGTATACTGTTCAGTTGTTTTCACAACCATGTTTTGGAGGTAGGTGAAATAACATCACCATTTCCTACTATAGCTTCTCAGGTGTAACTTTGCTGTTGAAGATCTGCATTTAACCTTTCCAAACTTTTGTTTTCTCTCTCTCTTTTGTTTTTAAAAACCTTTGAGCAGAAGGTAAGTAAACTATAAGCCCTGATCAAATACTGTCACGAAAAATTCCTTGTGTTTTTTTCAGGGAAACAAAGGCCTTTCCAGTAGCCAACGACTGTTCAGAGACCTGTAACATTCGGCTGTCAGACACACTTCCCATCATGTGCTCCAGACTGGCTTCCTAGGGGACTAATGGACTTCAGTTGCTGTAGCCTTCCCTTTGAAACTCAAACCCTACTCATAAGCCCTAGCTATTTCAGACATACTGTTTTCAACCTCTTCTCAGGACCCAGCAGAATCACACATTTTTCTAGTCTCTGGATGAAGAGTTTGGGAAGTTTGCTAAAAATACAACTTTAGGAGGACTCAAACTCAATTGTTTCACACAGTCAGGTGCCCTTCTAGTGCATTTTGCTCCCATTGAGACTCCACTATTTTTCAAATACCTCAGTAGCTTGCATCAACATGATCGGGATCACCTTAACTATGTGCCCTTAGTAGGAACTAGATGGGACCCCAATGATAGACAGCAGCAGCAAATAGTGCATTAACCATTCAGGAGGCAACTGGAGACTTTGTCAGGTGCAGTGTAACTCAGTGACAGGCAGCACTGAGAAACATGAGTCTTGTCTTCCTGTACAATGTCATTTCTGAGCAGCTCCATTCAAGTATTGGCCAGACCAGACTGTATTTTGCAGGGTGACCGATCAGAACCAATGGGGCAGTGTGATGGGACCTGGGGTTTATGGCTGCAAAGGGAAAGATGAGATACTGAAAGGAATAATCTTAAATGCTCAGACAGATCACCAAGCTCTGAATTAATTCTGTCCAAATAATAATAATAAAAAAAAACCCAAAACACCCCCACCTTCCTCCCCAAAAAACAAACAAACAAAAAAAAAACCCCAAAACCCAAACAAAACCAACCCCCCAGAAAGCATTATAATCAATATTCTACAGAAAAACTCTGGCCAATGGGTAATAGAATCACAAAAAAGTTAAAGAAAACAAATGGGAATATAAAATTAGTCCCACATAGAGTTGGTATGCCTTCATTTAGAACACACAGTTCTGTTTTCATAGCTCCGGAGAAAGGAATCAGAATAGATAAATATGCATTGCCAATGTTATGAAAAGATCAAGATACATTTATGTGAATGTAATAAAATGTGCATATACACGTGCACAAAGAATACCTTCATACATACAGTTGATACAGATCAGAAACATTTAGAAACTGAAGAGATCTTAACTGGGTGTCTACAGCGATCCAAGTCACAGCAGGCCTATATAAAAGGGACAGCAAGAAGTGGACTAGCTCTTACTTTGCACTGAGGGATAATGAGAATTACTAAAGAGGAGAGTTATAGTATAGAGACAGTAGAATGAGCAAACTTTATCCTCTGAAAAAGCTAGGTAAATCCACTGAGATTATCTGTGAAACAGAATGGTAAACAAACATGTGTCAGACTGAAGATTTTTTTTGATGAAAAACGCAATTAACACATGGAAGGATTTTTTTTTTTCCTGCAAAGCATAAGCTGCAGCCAGAAGCTCATAAAAAGAGCTGCAGAGGTAACAAGAAGAACCATGCTTACATGAGATATTTGGACTCCAACAAGCCCACAGCCTGGAAACTATAGTGTTTCACAAGCTGAAGACCATTAGCTGGCAACAGTACCATAGGTTGAGTTTATTCATGTGGCGGTGCTTGGTCCTGGTCTCCTGGAGATGAGGGGATCCCAGGAAGCCTGGCTGGGGGCAGCAAGCTCCGCAGGGCAGTGCTGAACACCAGCAAGAGGGAGCAAGATGCCCTGTCAGAAGGCAGCAACCACTTGCCAGGATGTGGCTGGCTGCCTTTTACATCTCAAGCAAAGCAAGGGAATGGGAGATTTTTAGATAAGGCTAAAAAGCATTAAAAAAATGGATCCATTGCAGAGGTTAGTTTGTTCCTGACAGTGTGCACCGGCCCGAGGGCAGGGTAAGAACTGAGCACCACAGCTAAGAAGCAGCAGCAGGATTTAGTTTGCTTAAAAAAAAAAAAAAAAAAGTATTTTTAAATTGGTTCTTTTTAGTTTTCTGCAGAGTTGGCACATTGACCAAATCCAAGCACTATAATAATATCAACTATCAGGTCTCAAGGGGAAACTTTTCATTTAGTTAAGTTGTAGACAATTAACAAATGACAGACTTCAAGGACGTTTATTCTTTTCTGAGAGAATAATAATTTGTCATTAGAGTATTTAATACTTTGTAGGTCAAAGTGGAGGTTGGAGAATTCAATAATTGTAGTTAGACACATGTAGCTGCTTTCATTAAAAGGATAAATCTAATAAACCACAGTAAACATTTTTTTTTCCTCATTAAAACAATTCATACAAATGCAAAGGCAAAATTGCTGTGTTGATAAACTTGAGGTTGGGGAGGGGGCAGAAAAACACAGGCTGCATTTAAAGTAGGATGAAGCAGTATTATTTGACACTTTAGATGTTACCAACCAGAACCTCAGCAGGAATAAGCTAGGGTCAATTCAGCAAGTTTGATGAAACTTGCATCAGGAAAGTAGCCTGAATTACAGGCAGGCGGCATCAGGCATGAAAAGGCAGCATCACCTTTAATTCTGAATACGATTTCTTCCAGAGAAGCCCAACTTACACTGCAATGGTGGGAAATACTATTACCCACTTTTACCAAAGGGAAAACAGGACACACGCATGCAAGATTTTAAAGTCACAACATTAACAATCCCTCTCTAGCAGCCTGCTATCAGCTCAATCAAGTTGCTTCCTAATAATTTTCATGTTTTATTTTAACTGTGATTTTAATCTAGCTGGGTTCTTTTAATTAAAAAACTAAACCTGAATATCCACATATCTTTATAATTGGAAAGAGAGAACTTTTCCTTGAACAGAACATTTACTGCTTTACGCACATTTCGTGGTCAAAGGATAATGGAAAAATTCAAGACTGATTATAATTATTACCATATTTTGTCCAGATTTTTTTTATTCTGCCTTGGTGGCTGGATTAATTTTACATTTTTGTTGTATGGGAACCTTATTTTTCTTAATACTTGGGACACTGTGGACATGCAATTTTATGGTGCTTGTTTCCTGTTCAGGAGCCTTGTATGGCAACAAAGACTTCTGAGCTATGCTTGTGATAAAAATAATTAATTCTCACAGAATTCATTTTTCCTGCATCCAAAGGAAATTAGCAGCTCATTGTTATTTCCTGCTCATCCCGAAACTGCCTGGAAAAAACAAACAAACAAAATCAAACCCCCTCAGTTTACCAAAGGAAAGCTCTTTAGAGGGATCGGAGTGACTGAAAACATAGTGCCTAAAAATATTCAGCCCAGTTATTCTGCCAAAGCGAAGGAAATGTCAGCAGGGTCACTGAGACTGCAAAATGAAAATCCATTTTCATGTCATTCTTTTATGTATTTCTTACCTTTGCATCTACGTAGCCACATGTTGCAGCTGGAATACAGCTGTCAACATGCACTTTATGGTACAAATGGTAATCACTTGCACTTCTGAATGCAGTGGGAGTTTTGCTGTGGATGGTAACACTGTAAAATGAGGTCATTAATAGCAATGTCAGATACAATGGCACATTTCTGGCTGTCATCAACCTCATCCTAACAGTAACGAACAAAATGACTGAAATGCTTTTGACTGTTAGTTTTATGATTAACTTTTCTTGCATTGTGAAACAGTCTACTGCAGATACATCAAGGCACTACCAAAATGTGTTTGTGACTAATCAGTAAGTTATATTGCACCTGAGCTCTGTGCAGGAGGGACCTTTGTGTTCTGTATCATTCCTAAACTTAACTGGAACAATGTACCAAAGCTAATTGTATTCTTGGCATCATTATTCAGTGAGTGCTGGGAAAGTGCTTATTCTCCATTTCTTCAAATTTATTATCCAGCTCTTATAAATGAAATTAACTAATGGGATTTCATCTTGTCAACTATTGGGAAATGGCTATAATGCTTGAAATGAGATTTCATATCTAGCCAGCTGGATGGGTTGCTCTCCTACATTTTACACGGTCAGAATGACTGCTCTTCCATGTCTTTTTCTCATTCATGTTTTTTATATATCAGAGGTAAAAGTAGGCATTAATTGTATTTTACTGTATGAACACACACAAAATAGTCTGCTGTATGAATGGACAATGAGCAGCTTCTACTATACATAAAAAATTATTCTTGTATTTTTTTACTTGTTTGTATATAGTGAAAAGACTGTTTTATCCGTTGGAGACATACTGCAGAACTGCACTGAAAGTAGAACAGAAAATGTGCTCTAAGTCTGCCATCCTATAAACATTTTGTCCTCGACAAGAATTCACCACTTTACAAAGGTACACAATGGGATATGGCCCTCTATGATTTTATCTATCAGGGCTTGTTGTTTTTCAGTTCTTCTGTGAATGGGTATTCCCTGATAATATGATGATATTAACTGAATAACAGAGGCTGTTAGTGGGGAACTAATCACAACAAGTAACTTTTGAGAGCAACAGGTCATGTAATCACAGGCTTCACTTTCCTACTATTGAAACCAGGGCAGGATCAGGGCCAGAGGTCCTGCTCCGCTCCGTGGGGAAATGTCAGTACTTGGCACTGAAGACCCTGTAGTCTCTCCCCCTCCTCACTAGCGTTCTTCAGAAATTATACCCAGAAGCCTGCCATGACCTTTAAGGTTCCCCAAGAGTGAAGGCTCATCAAGGAAAGCTTTATATAGGAAACAGAGGCTAGCTCCAACCACTGCTTAGAAGATGGTGGGGAATGGGACAGCAACAGACATCTGATGGACCGGGCTACAGACCATGGGGCTGTTATGCTTTCCACCCAGCCAAATGCAAAGGGCAAGCTCCTAAAAGTCACTCGGTGAGAAAGAAAGAAAGGAGTGCGTGGGAAGAAATGCTCATCATGTGTCAGAGCTGAGCCCCAATGACACCTGCGCATAACCTGCACCACCGGGAACTTCCAAGGCATTGCCAGGGTAAATTCATGCTCATAACCTCCCAGAAACTGATTATGTCCCATTTGTTTTCTGTATTACACTGCTTTTTCTTTGTCTCCTCCCCATAGCACTGTGCAACCCATTTTGTTCTTTACTGCATCACACGTTCCCCTGACAACTCGGACATTCAGAAAGTGTGCCAATGCATGCAATTAGAATATCTGAAATCTGGCACATGTGTTACCTTGCATCTGCAGAGCTGCTTGTAAAAGCGCAACAAAGGCAACATTTTCAGTTGTACCTGCTGCAACATCCTTGTACTTAGACTCTTCCTTGAGAGAGAGACTGAATGCCTAACCACACATATACTGTGTGGAGCTACAAAAAACAGAGCAATACTCTGGTGGGCATACTAAGTATTATTTTACTAAAAACTTGGGGAGGAGTGTGAGGCAGGAGTCCCTGGCTGGCAGGTTGTTCCAAACTCCCATACCTTGCCTGTGGCTCCCACCCAGTACACCCAAAAATTCATATGGACGAACAAGCAGTCCTTCAGGAAGTCCCTCTGCTGCTAACCTGGGGAACACAAAGATACGGTGGGCTCCTTGGTCTCTCCCTCAGCCTTCCCCTCTTGCTGTGCATTCTCCAGCAGTTCATGTATATCTTTTCATTACAGAGGCCTTGCCTTCTAACTGCAGAAGCATTAGCAAGGGTTGGAGAAATTTCTCATTAGCATCCTTGCCAAGAAGGGAGTCTGGTCAGAACTGTTTTCCCAAACTGGGTATCAAGGGAGGAAACTCCTGAGAAAATTTTATTGTTGTAAAAGCTGGGATCCCAGGGCTAGGGTCTCTTTAATACCAAGAAATCTTTGCTGCTACTCTTTTACTGACAGGGAGAGCTATGCTGTCTGTTGCCTCCAGAATTACAAATAACTAGCAGTTATTCACAGCCTTATTTTCTATGAGCAGTACAGAGAGAGACTGATGGGCACAGACAGTAGATAATCTCCATAAGCACAGGCAGCAGAGATGGGAACAGCTCAGCAGCAACAACAAACTCAAGGTACAGTCTCTAATGGCATGCCCTGCACCAGTTTTAATGGATTATACATGCGAGGCAGACTTAATATCCTTTAAAGCTGTGTTTACAGAAGACCAGGAATATGTTTCACAGTGACCCAAAACAGTTTGTTACTTGAATATGCCTAACTTCTTTTCTTGCTGTCCACCCTACAACAAAAATAAATATCCAATATTTTGAAACTGCTGTGGCTGGCAAGACAAAACATAGAGAACTATCCTCCTGTTACCCATGCTTAAGTATATGCAGTGTAATAATGTTTCAGCTTCTGCTCACTTCAGAAGTTGTGATTCCCCCCCACCCAGGTTAGTGGGTAACATAACACTGCTCTATCATCACAACACAGATGCTGTGATGCATCTGGTAAGACTTCATGTTGATGCTTGTAAACCCCGTGTTATGACTGCAGCAGTAGAAAACAGTGTTTAATGTTAATGCTGCTTTCCCGGAATACAGTTAAAAGGCATTAAGAGAGAACATTTCTAGGAGCACTACAGAATATTTGTCAAAACACTGTCAAGACAAAAAAAATGTATGTAATGCTGAAGGAAATGTGTCCTACCTCGGTTACAGAGTACACTATGGATCATCAAAGCAGACTGTTAAATTAACCTTGCACCAGTGAGCTCTCAGCATATCTATCTGTCCAAGGAAACTACTGCTATCATTGTGTCCACTTCCTTACGTGGCCCCACAGCACTGCATCGTTTGGGATTTCAGCAGTGCCAGTAAACATTGACTAAACATTTGTATTCACTCACAAATTTAAGAAGTAATACTATTTTATTCATGTAAGCTTCTCCATTGCCAAACTTGTTTTTTTTAAGTCTGCATTTTGGGACTAAGCTGTTTGAAAGCATCTTTTAAAGTAATTATAAATGTAAAGATAAAGCAAAACATATTTAGGAAAAACAAAACTCCCCCTAGCTAATCCAGCTAACTACTGTGCAGAGATACATTTGTCACAAGTTCAAAAACCTGAAACTTAAAATTTTTGTCATGTTCACTACATCTCAGCATCCAATATTGAAAGGCACTCCCAATCCTATGGTTAAATCACACAGTAATGTTATGAACTGAAAGAACTGCATCGCAAGAACAGCGATGCACAACACAAGGAATGAAGTCATCTTATTGTATTATCATGCATGACAAAGATACGGGTATCATCATTACAAATTATAAGAAATAAAGCAATAAGCAGATTTACCTGGAGTAGTTACTGTGTTCTATTCCTGATCTGTTTCATACTCCTTTCAGGATAAACACCCCTAAAGTATATCTCCCACTTTGCACTAATATTTTATTCACGACATACATGTTCTTCATTATTAAGTGGAGAACTGTAAGGTTTTCAGATGGAAGGCAGAGAATGGGGGGAACAGAAATCCCCCCATTCCCAGCTCTCGCAACTGAACTCTTATGATGCAGGTGGACAGAAGGATTCTGCTGAAGGGAAGGCGCAGTGTATGCAGCTCCTCTCAGCAGTGCTTCTCTCCCCAGAAAATGCAGCTCGCTCACGGTGGAACAGCCTGCAGTAGAATAACAAGAGAATTTCTCAAGTGCTAGTGTAAGCGAAGGAGGGGGTGTGAAGGAAAGCAAGGAAAGAAAATGCTCAGGAAGCTGCTTCTCTCTTCAGCTAAGGCACACTGTATGTCCATTTTCCACTGGGGTCTTGTGAGGATAGGCACACCACAGATTTCAAGACTCAGAGATACTATGTGAGAGCTAACACAGACAGTTGGCTAAAATAAACAAGGTTAGCGCATGCAAAATATTAAGTTTCCAATAGCAACATCAACACCTCCCTGTTGTAGCTCCCATAATGTGATGTACATTTTGAGACAAACAGCAATATTGTGTGAGATAACATCTTTGACCTGAAGTGCGGCTGTAAAACCAGTCTTGCTTTACTACCCCTCCTCAAGACTCATTTGCCACTTTTTAAATGTTGTTTGAATTTACAGATACCATTTTCCCCACTGTATTCTTTAATATTTTCTCTCCTTTGATGGTGAACAACCAACCAAGACATTAACACTTCCAGGTGCTTAAATATCTCAGTTACAGCCCATTCCTTGATGCCAACTTAAGTGACCATACAGATCAGCAAATCTACACAGCAGATGTACTAGAAATAAAATCAGACTTTTTTTCAGATGTGTACAAGGCTTATCCAGCCATCATGTAACCAGAGTGACCTGCTGAGCCTCACATTGTGCACGAAGGCTATTGATCTGGCATCCCCTCCTGTAGCCCCCTGGCAGCTCCTGCAGCTGAGCTGATGACCAGTGCACACCACTTCCCTGGGGCTGGATCCTAGGCACCCCCGGCATGTAATCTCACAGTTAGCCCCAGCACGTGACTTGGAACGGCACCTTTTGCATTAAACAACAGGAGCCAAAATGTTTGCTTTCATACAGGTATTGCTAACAGATGGCAGATTTTTTAAGGAACTCTAACTCTTGAATTACTACAGCCTCTCGTCCTTGCTGACTTACCAGCTCTAAGCGGTATGAACCCGGTTCTCTCTTACCCACCATTTTAAAACATTATTTACAAGTAGGTGTTTTAAAAAAGCATTGTTCTGTTAATAGTATTCATGACGATATAGTAATGACTACACTTTGTAATCTAGTAATAACAGCTCAGAGAAGTTTCTCTTGGGGAGAATTTTCATTCCCATATGGTTTATATATGCTAATTCCTATGCAAATTAAGAACCCACTGACATATCCTATTATAATACGTGTCCATTTTGTACATGTATTTGGTGAAATCATTGCACTCATATTATGCTTTAGAAGAAGAACACATCCCAGTCTGTACTGTTACTACAATAAGAGATGAGGTACGGATCCATCACGGGAGTGTATCCTCCACTCTGGGAGGCAAGTCTTCACCTATCACTAAAATGGCATGGACAGTGGGTGGCAGCAGGTTATATTTTCTTTCCTGTGTTATGTAATTAGCACCGTCAATCCCAGCCTCTCAAAATCTCAGTTTAAGAAATAGAACAAACTGATGAATTTTTATTTATTGTTTCAATATTCTAGCCCTTAAGATTTGTATTTTCTGTTCTAAAGAGCCAAGCATCACAACTATATTTAAAAGGGAAGCCTGAGCTTTCCCATCACTGTGGAAACTGAAGCTTTAAGGGAAATCACAACAAGACCCATAATAAAATCATGACTGCCAGCAGCCTCACACAGCATGCAAAGAAGAAACCCCTTAACAACATGATGTTGTCAACTAAACATAAACTGCTGGTAAATGAGGAGAAAGAACCATTAAGTAATGCAAGGTAGATCTTGAGTGATATGTTAGTGTACAACGGAGTGCAGCTAGCACACTTCTGGATGGGAAGGGGATTGTGCTTGTGAGGCGAGGGAGACACAAATGTCAGCCCAGTAGGCAGTGCCATCCATATTGCACCGACAGTGCCTGCTCAGGTGACAGCTGTGTCAAAAAGGCAACTACAATTGCTGAAAAGCTTTCAAAAGAAGCGTACTCCCTGGAGGCTGAACGCAGAGGCATCTAGCAAGTCAGGACTGGGAAAGCCACGAGCTCATGGAATTTACATGCCGCTTACCTTTTCAACAGCTAGTTTACAGTGGGTATCCTGCTTTGCTTTTACATGCAAACCCAGTACCTGGCTCCAGCCAGCCCTGCATGAGGACAACGCTGACTATTCCCTTACCTCAGGTAGATTGGGATCCCCAACAAAGCGCAAGATCTTTGGCTATTCCAGACTCCAAACAGCAATGCAAACAGACCAGCCAGGGACACAGCGACTCAACCACCCCAAAACCTGCTATGAGGCTGCAGGCCGGAGCACGAGCTTACCTTACAGATATGCAGGGCTGGCTGGTAGACAGACCATGTGCTGGCTGAGCACATCGCACTCCTGGGCCACCCACACAAGAACAGGTTGTGCCATACTCCTGTGTGTGTGACACCAGTGTCACAGAGCAGAAACAACACTTGTATGAGACCTGATCTAAGCCCTGGAGATGCAATGGGTCTGACACATTAAAAAAGCCTTGTTATTATAGCTCCCTGTTGTACATTATTAACGCAAGGGCCAGGATCTGCCTGTCCTTTTGTGCAGATTAGGCTCCTCAGATCTGTGTATCTGAGATAAGTGGTAAAACTGATGTGAATCACTATTGTTACAGGCTGGAGACCCCAAGGCCTCCAACAAAACCCAGGGAACTGTACAAACAAGAGGCATTCCTTGCCTAGGGGAGCTAATAATCTAAACAAGAAAGACAGGCAGGGAGTTGGAGGGGAAGCAGAAGCGGGGAGAGGTGAAAGCAATTTGCCCAAGGCCACACAGCCAGTCGGCAAGCAAACCAAAAATAGAGGCTGACCGCCTTGATTGTCAGCCCATTGTTCTCTCCACTAGACTGAATCTCCCATGGTGGATGTGACATTAAATTGGTATTTCTGTTTTGCTGCTGTCATTTTTAAAAATAAAGCATGACGGCAATGTCTCTGTACTGAGCTGCTGTAATCGAGGCCACACAAGCACTTTCAGAAACGATTCCATGGAGAACTTTTGCTAAGAAAAGCAAGCAATCCCCTGGGCACAGGGTCTGGAGAGCACACCCTGCTTACCAGCTACTCCTCTGCCACTGAAGACAAGGGCTACTGCAGTTTTGAAGGCTCTCAGCATTAATGGCTTTACCAGAGCAAACTCTGGACAAGAAGTGTAACCGAAGAATGCAGCTAAGGGCAGATGCCAATAGGAATCAAGAAAGGATCTGGCCCTCCAGAAGGGTTAATAGCACACGAGGATTTAGGATCATAAGTGTGTCTGCAGTAGCTTTCAACCTGGCAGAGTAAATTCTCCTGTGCAGAACTTGGCACTGCCAAACACGGACTGATGAGGGATCAGGATCCTGGCTCCTCTGTACAGCACTCCAAGCTGCAGAGCACTTGTCCTTTTAAAGCACAGGCTTTCATATTCCTTAAATGTCACTTTAAAATGCAGTAAC
The DNA here is from genome assembly GCF_023634085.1 of Falco cherrug. Lineage (NCBI taxonomy): Eukaryota > Metazoa > Chordata > Aves > Falconiformes > Falconidae > Falco > Falco cherrug. The sequence continues at coordinate 98,381,137 of NC_073700.1, forward strand.
GATTTCCAAAAGACCTGTATCTATGTCTATAAAGCCTGCACCAGTGTTACTTCAGGCATCAGAAATGCAAAACAAGACTTCCACAGTGTGTACCCAAAGCAGTTTTTCAGAAAACCCTAATGAGCATACGACATAGTGCTTGGAGGCTTCTACCGGAGGAACAGCCACACACATGCTGTCCTCATGGAACACGAGGAGGAATTCAATTACCTGCATTCCAATACAAGGACAACTTATTCTGAGTGCATCGATATTTTATTCCATTCATTCCAGAACAAAACCATGCAGAATTATTCCAGTTATGTTTTTAAAGACAGGTCCTTGGTAGTATATACACAGCCTTGGCCCCCCAAACTGGAAGACAGCAAATGTCGCTCTGATCATCAAGAAGGGCAAGAAGGCAGATCCAGGGAACTACAGGCTGGTCAGCCTCACCTCAATCTCTGGGAGCACGGTGGAGAAAATCTTCCTGGAAAGCACTTCCAAACACATGAAACACAAAAAGGTACTGGGAACAGTTAGCATGGAGTTACAAAGGGGTAATCATGCTTGACCAACCTCATTGCCTTCTGCAATGAGATGACTGGCTTGGTGGACAAGCAGAGACCAGCAGATGTTGTTTTCCTTAACTTCAGTGAATTTTTGATGCTGTCTCCCATAACACCATTGTAATGAAGCTGACAAAGCATGGGTCAGTTAAGTGGACAGTGAGGTAGATTAAAACCTGGCTGAATGTCTGGGCACAAAGTCCAGCTGGAGGTAAGTCACTAGTGGTGTACCCCAGGGTTCACTACTGGGGCCATTACTGTTCAATATTTCACTGATAACCTGAACAACGGGATGGACTGCACCCCTCAGTAAATTCGCAGATGACGCAAAACTGGGAGGAGTGGCTGATATACCGGATTGATGTGTTGCCATTCAGAGGGTCTTCGACAGGCTGGAGAACTGTGCAGAGAGGAACCTCATGAAATTCAGCAAGGTAAAATGCAAAGTCCCACACCTGGGGAGGAGTAACTGCTATCACCAGTAAAGACTGAGAGCTAACTGGCTGGAAAGCAGCTTTGCCAAGAAGGACCTTGGGGATTCTGGAGGAAAAGCAGCTGGCCATGAGCCTGCAACATACTCTTGCAGCAAAAATGTCAAATAGCATCCTGGGCTGCATTAGGAAAAGCATCACCAGCAGGTCAAAGAAGGTGATCCATCCCCTCTACTCAACACTGATGCAGATGTATCTGGACTGCTGTGTCCAGTCCTGAGTTCCCCAGTACAAGAAACATATGAACTTACTGGAGCAAGTACAGGACAAGGCCACGAAGATGATTGAAGGACTGGTACATCCATGCAAGTTGAGATGTGGAGAGGCTAGGAGAGCTGGGACTCTTTATACTGGAGAAAAACGATTTGTGGGGGGATCTTATCAACATATATAAACATTTTATAGGAGGGAATGAAACAGAGGGAACCAGACTCCTCTCAGTAATGCCCAGTGGTAAGACAAGAGACAATGGACACAAATGAAAACACACAAAATTCTGTCTCATCGCAGGATAACACTTTTTTTTCCCCCCACTTTGAGGGTGGTGAAACAGTAGAACACGTTGCTTCGAGAGATTATGGAGTCTCCATCCTTGAAGATATTAAAAATTTGACTGGGTAAGTTCCTGGAAAACCTGCTCTAGCTGACCCTGCTTGAGCACTGGGGCTGGACAAGGTGATCCCAGCAGGTTCCTTCCAATCTCAATGATTCTGTGATTTGCTGGTGCTTCAGTACATAAACAGCACAGTTTGCTTGCAATGACCAAGCTACAATCAGTGCAGGCGTATGCAACTACCTCACCACTGTTTCATGGTGTGCTTTCTCTCTTTCTGCCCCCAGCAGATCTCATCAAATTAAAGAATTTAATGCTAGTCTTAAGACTGAAGAGTGACAAGTTATTAATTCCTTAATAAACAGTGCTAATTCACCTTTGTATCTTGTGTCCTTTTGACAGCTGCTGTGCATATTCCACTACTTCCAACCTTTTGGCATGTGAACTGGACCTCATTCCCACTAAAAGTCAAAATGCAGAAATTATATTGAAGGCATGTATGTAACTGTTACTTTGTTATAGAAAGCAGAGGATTCCACTTTAACAGATGTAATCATGTCTGGCACAAAAGCCAGTGAAATTTGTGAAACGAGAGTGAAAAAATGCAATTGATAAATATATTTCAATCTACTACTGATACAGATACAGGCTCACATTCAGACACCAAAATGTGTCAGAATACTATAAGTGAAAGAAGGAAAATATCTTAAATACTTCATTTATCAACATTAAGGCACTGTAACTTTCTTAAGCAATAAGTTGACAGATTTCAACACATTCTTATATAAAGATATTTAGTACTTGCTCATCTCTCAGGGAAAAAAAAGGGGAAGAAAACTATTTTTCTGAAGTAGTATTCCTAGATTGACTTGGTTGAGAAGCTGTAAATTCTACATGTCTGTAATATGGATTTCTCTCCATCTCCCTCTAGGACATCCAAATACAAAACATATTTGAAAGACGGCAGAAGCAGTTTCATAATACCTCATATCCACATTTCCAATACTAATTCCTCTTCAATAATAAAGAATAATGTCAGAAGTTCAATTATACAAAACAATTACGCATACAACTGACTATAATATTTTAAAGTAAATGAGCTACAGATAAAGATTTTACAGAATTGTATGCATAGGCTGTTCTTTATTTTGAGGAAGAACAGCATCCTTTTGTACCTTTGGGTAATATATGAGTTCATGGTTGCTATTAGAAAACAGTAAGAGCATAAGCATTGCCAGTTGCAACTTCTTCCATGAATATCCTCTTCTCATTTAAATCAGGAAGAGGATTAAAAATATTCACTTTATTGGAAAGAATAAATTTCCTCTACATGTAGCTACTCACTGCATACACAGTATTTTTGAATACAAGTTCTGCAGCTGTGCTTGACTGTACTTCTTAAATTTCTTATAACATATACAAAGGACTTGATAAGGTTTTAGAGAAATTAGTTGTACTAACTTAAAAGCAGTACTTACAAAATTACTTAGGACCTCTGTACTTCTGAAACAGTTCTGCAAATCCAAAAGATTCCTACCTGAACTTTGACAGCAGAAAGAACTTCCCTCACTTGAAGGTTTGACTCCCCCTCCGCCAAAGAATCTGCCTATATTTTAAAATAATGCATCTTACAAGCTAAAATAGTGATTTCTGTATTGTGATGACATTGTTGGTATAGGACCTGGTCTTAAGATCCAACACTCAAGACACTAAAACCTGTGCTTATGGCAACCCAGGCTTCCTTTTGTAATCCTCACAGCACAGGGATACTTCAGTACACAACACTGTCAACGTAGAGTTAAAAAAATCAAGCTCAGGAAATTTATGTATTGTAATTCCCTGGGACAAAAAAGTTAAAAAGCCCTAGTAAGGACACAAAGTTTAAAAAAATAAGTTTTTCTGAAAAAGCTTAAGTTCATACCACAGATCAGTAGTAAAGTATGAAAACTGAAGTTGTTTCCCTTCTGTATGCTCTGAAGCTCACCACATTCTTAAGTTGTATATAGATTTTACTTTAGTTCAAATCCCGAAAATTTCCCACTTTCAAGTCAATACTGTTGTGTAACCAAAGAAAGCAGCAAGAGACTTACCACAAAAACACCCCCAAACCGTACATTTTATTCTCTTACGTTACAAAGCAGACTACTGTGGCTAGTCTATTGCAAGAGCTAGCACAGAACAGGCATACTTGTTTACATGAAAATATATTTCTTCAGTATCTCTGGATATGTAGCACTGTTTATGTAGTAGTTTCAGGCAAAACAAAAATGCAGTTACTCTATGCACAAACCCAATTTGCCACCAAGATACGAGAAATTTAAATTAAGATTTATAGTACTATTTCCAACAGGTTTTTAACAGCACTAAGTATATTCTTTTCTACCTGTAGGTGAACTGTTTTACCCAGTATCATAGGAAATGATAAAAAATATTGTCAGTACTGTATATTTTTCTACTAGAAGAAGAGAACACATGCATGAAGCTGTAAATTTTCACACTTCCCTCTACAAAGTCTTGTGCAAGAACTACCCATAGCCATTCTGTGGTATGCTTCCAATAAAACTAAGTTCAACAGCCTTGAGGACAGCAGACTGTAAAGCCTTTCATAGGAAGTAAGAACCACAGATAGGAAACTTGCTCATGCAAATAAAAGGCTCTTACATAAGACAACTTGTCCTAAGCAGGATAAAGAACCATCTAATTTGTAAACTCAGCACAGGAAGGCAATTTTCTAACTTGCTGTCAGAATCAGAGCAACCAAAGGGGAAGACAGTGAAGGACATGTATATGGTAAATAAATGCACATGGTTTACAGGTCATTGAAATGAAGTTTTTCTTTCCCCCAATAACCTGCAGATTTTACAGACTGGTATTTAAAAAAAACCAAAAATCAACAGTTAACTGCAGTTTCTTCTCCTAAGTATCAGATGTAAAGGAATGGTGAAACTCAAACCAGATTTTAAGTGTTGCAGTTCCCAACTGTATGTGTTCTGATAGAACAATGCAAGGCACACAAGCACAATCACTTGTTCTTCTAGATGCAATATTTAAAAAGGCCTTTGAGAAACTGAATTAAAAGCTTTTCTTTATACATCTCTAAAACTGCAGCCCTCCTTTGAAATTATATTATTAAATCTAATGACTCCAAAATAATCAACAAATGTGCCTGCAAGATGAAGTAGCACATCTCAGACATCATGTCTGATCATTATTTAAAATGCTCATATGCTGTACATATATTGCATCAAAATCACTCCCTTGGGCGTGGAAACAGTATAAATATGCATTTATGCAGGACATGTTTCACTAGGTAATGCTGACATGAAGCTTCCATGTTAGCTCCCATAATTTATGAAAAGGATTTCGGAATGTGTATGCAACGAATTTTGTAAAGAAACTACATTTCATATATATAAAATATATGTACAAAAATATTTATTATTTTAAATTATTACACAATATTATTATAAACATGAAAAAATAAAAAATATATACTGTTAATATTATATGTTAGTATGTTTTCACATTACGGTATTATCAATCTGGTGCTCTTTGATTAAACTTCCTTAGAAAAAGATGATTACAACTGATAACCTAGACAGTAAAATTTAACGAGAAGTTGGCCATACTTTTAATTAGAACTTCAATATGGTCCACTGTTTGCAATGTCACCTTTAAAGTCAGAAAAGGCAATTTCTCCCACTACTAAATTTTCCCTTTCATGGTTAACACTTCATTGATCATCAGGAGCAGTAAAAGGATCCTGAATTCAGCCTGGCTTGCAATGACAAGAAAAGCCACGCTCACATTGTCAAATAATCCATGCTGGAATGACTCCCAGCTCTGTGTTAATTAAGGTTGTAACTTGATTTTCAGGCTCTAAAGGAAACTTCCACAGAGAGCTAGGAGGAAGGACGCAAGCTGCCCTCCAGACCTGAAGGAAACCAGCACTAGAATTTGCTATTACATATCACACACTATTTCTGCCGCAAGTCCACCCCAATATGAAAGCCCTACCATGCCTGACAACAGAAAAAAAAAAAACCCCAAGTACAAGGAGATACCCCCTGCACAGAAAACTGCAGTCTGGCAACATGGGGAACAATCTATGAGACAGAAATTAAACTTAATGATCTACCAAAGTCTTATGGATGTTCCTGACCAGAGTATGTGGGTGGCTCCACTGCAGCAACACACTCCAAGCTTTAGAGCAGGCTGTGGCCAAACAAGCTGCACCAAGTCTTCCGGCCTCACAGACCAGTACTGCAGATAGGGAATTGTATTTTATACCTGGATATAAATTCACCTCTAACAGGAATGAAAACCTTCACACCAGCATAAAAAAAAAACCCAAAAATGCAAACTTATTTTGACCCATTCCTTTACAAATGAGAAACAGATGCTTTCACAGAGCACATCTTACAACACCGAATAAATCCCTGATTGCCACTATGTGAATGGAAATGAGGAAAAAAGTGCTCGTAACTGAAACAAAGTTCTTGCTTCCCGGTGATTCCCAGCAACCGCTGGTGTCTTAATACTTTTTTCAGAAAATCAAACTGTATCGCAAAAACTGGCAGACTTAAAATAGCAAATAATATGGCTTTGAGGCAGTATGACACCCTTCTACAGTGGCTCCCTTGCTGAAATGAGCCACTCAAGCATAGGAAAAGATAAACATACCCTGTAATGCAACTAGCTTCTAGGTACAAAAGCGGTACAATGATCTGAAAAAGATTTATTAGCATCAGCTATGAAAATACACAGTAAGAAATGAAAATACTAATTAGTGGTAGGAAGTGTGTTCCTATTAAGTTCGCTAATTACGTGGTTGTTGGGAGGTAGTCAGATAAGGTCTGAAGTATACTGTAAACTGGCTTATAAGTACTGTAAACTGATTTATAATTTAATGTTACTCTTAAGATTACCTGCCATCTCCACCTGTTGTTCATTACTTTGGTAAAACTTGAACTCCCTTGTGTTAACTGTGTTGTGCTAGGGATTTGCCTTACATTAAGTATTTTGAAGAAAACGTCAAAGTTGTTCCACAGTTTCTAAGGATGAGGCTAAAGAACAACATGCTTTTCACATATTTGGCAACATTTATCTTGTAATCTTTTCTTCGAGATGCGTTGCTCTTGAATGCAGCGGAGGACAACTTCTGAAACAGACAACAGGAAGTCTGTGCATCTCCATGAAAAAACAAAAAATCTGGCAAAAATGTGTTTTTGAGAAACCACAGTGAAGGTTACAGAGACTGAGCAGAGTAGTATAATTTTGCTAACACACTCTATATCAAAAAAAATCTGCTCATTAAGGCGCACGCTCTTACAAAGGCAGGAGCAGAGCCTGAGTCACCTGCTACAGCCAGATCTCTGAGAAACAAACTGACAAAGCATCCCATTTTCCTTTCACGTCGCCTCCCAAAAAGTAATAACCTGCTACCCTTGCCTCAAGTGCCAAAGACCTGCAAGGTCTGCTGAAACATGCTGACCTTTCTAAAGATGCACATAGGTCTCAGTCTAGTAGCAGACAGGGAACACTGGTTTTGGTTTGTATTTTTCTTTGGAGAAGGAATACAGGAGCTGTGACTTTTGTGCAGAAATGTAAGCTGTGCCTCCAGGGCAATTTTTGCCTTATTGGCCACATCACTCCCAGCTTCCGAAACAAAGGAAGCAAGCGCTTCAGCCTCTAGATGGTCCTTTTTAACTTCTGCAGCAGGACAACAATAAGGCAGATGTGCTGTGGCCAAACCAGTAAGAAATCACAGACTGAAAAAAATTTGTAATGCACACCTGAATTATCCCTTCACAGTCTTCTTAATCATCGCAATACATACCTTTCATGTGCTCACCACTGCAGCTTAAATGCTCTTTAAATATCTTTGTGTGTCACTGACATACTTAAAGCATTAGGCCGTCTATAACCAATCTCGGTGATTTTCTTTTTGCAGCCCTCAAGCTTCTACAGCATGTTAAAAATATTTCTAGAAAGCTGAGAAGCAAAAGAGTCTAGATCACTGTTGATGCAAAGAATAAATCTACTACAGTAGCTGATAAAACAATGTCAGTAAATATATTAAAGTCCATTACGATGGACTTTAACTGTATCTTTTCTCAGTAATAGTCAACTCTTATATTTCAAGATAAAACTAGCAAAAGGGAAAACAGAAAAGTGAAATGTCACCATGGAAATGTTTGACACCAAAGACAAATGGAAGGACTCTAGGAAAACAGCTCAAGTTTTAAATAGCAGGTATCCACTGCAAGCACAAAAGCATAAAGAAAGCAATTTTTAATGAACATTTTTTATTCCCACTCACACCGTACTGTGACACAGCAAAAGTTGTGGTTCATTTGGGAATGCAACATAAATAAGCCGATACCGAACACAGCAGGGATAGTTTAAAGCGACTGTCTTCTCCACAAGGGGCTTAGATTTAGCCCCTTTAAGAGATCAGGGAGTAACGTGTCATTTTGAGACAGCAAAGGGATTTTAAGAGTTTGTGACAGTGAAACTACGTTTTAACTCCTTGCTGAGAAAGAAACTTTCAATTATAGAGAACTGCAGAAAAGTCATGACCTAGGAGTGTCCAAATATACCAAACATATACCATATGCCAAATATACCAAGGGTTCCAGTGTTCTAATGAAATGGGAAGCCTGAATAGCCTGGGCGTTCTGTCATATGCTGTATTATGGCCAGAAATTATTTTGAAATTAGATTCAAATCAATCAAGATAGTGATAAAAATTTCTGACTATTTACTTCAGCCTCCTAAATATATTTGTTACTCCTAGCAGTAATATGAAGTATATCTCTTGTGAAGTATCTCTCTTGTGAAGCTCTGCTTCAAATATTAAACTCATTTTAACTTCAGTTATGGAAGCGCAAACAGTACTGGCATAATAACATCAAGCAACATTTCACAGATGATGTTAGTAAATATTTATTTATATAGGCTAAACCAGGACCACGTGACCCCATTAGACATATACATGCTGACTCTGAAAGGCAGATCTTTCAGATCTGGTTTCAGGGTGGTTTCTCCTCTGTGGATTTTTAAATATTGCACGTTACATTTCTCATGTCCTTCTTTTAATGATGCCAAACAAGTTGTAAATACACAGAAAAGCCATTTAGACATGGTGCTTTTACACACAACTAAATTTTTGGCATCAAATGAAAGAAAGAACCTGAAATGACCTCTTGCTGGCTTTGTCTAAATCTGTTAAAAGGCTGTAAGTATTTTGTGATCTTTCCATGTAACTTATGAGAACAGAAGTAAGTAGAGGGAAATAACCCAGAACTGTGATAATGTTATAATAGTAGAAAGTTAGGCAACTTTACCTCATGGGAAGTGCTGATTATCTCTCAGAAAAAAATATTTTTCTATCGCAAAATCACACAGACTAACTTAAAAAAAAAAGCAAAAAAACCCCCAACTCCTGCAGGACAGTACAGCTCCCTGTCAAAGAAGGTTAAAAAAAGCTCATTTAAATCTTGATGTCAGCTTGAATTAATCTAATTTAGACCCATGACAATATCTCATGATATCACAGGTTTTTAAATTATTAGGCATAAAAGCAATGGTCTTAATAAATCCCAATAGTAAGGATAACGGCAGAACATTGTTGCTTTCTGCAGACTCTCAGAGGCTGTAACTGCTACATTTATTCTGAGGGCAGTGTTCAGATTGGAGATGAATCTGTAGAAGCATCTGGAGACAATTATTCAGCAAGAATTAAAAGCAGAACAGACCTCTGAGATTTGTGTCTGAAAGGAGGAAGCCCTTCTGCACCAGAAACGGCACTCTGCCAGTGCAGAGGCTTTGAAGATTCGCTATATGGGTTTTGGTACCACAGAACACTGTACTCCATCTAGGAAGATGGCATGCTAGCAAAAGCTAGTAATTTTATATGAGGGAAAGAGAGGCTTTTTCTGCTCTTCATGTATATGTCAAATAGGGAAAAAAGCCAAGCAACCAATATGTTGCAGTTCTAATGGGCTTAGGAAAAGTCACATCACAGAGAAGCAATAAAGCTATTTAGCACCTGGTTCCCCATCCCAAGTCTCTTTGGATTTGCCAGAATCTTCGCTACCACAGGGAAAAGACATTTTTAGCTAGAGGAAACCTTCACAAAAGCATGGTAGGGCAGTTATGCTTTCTGGCTTGGCTTAACAGAACCTTCCAACTACTAACTAATGCAGACTCCTAGTTAAAAGCATTCTTGTAAGAATTCTTAATTCTTTCCCATCAGATTTTTTTTTTTCCTTGCAAAACATAAATAACAGAGTTTGGGAGGTTTCATCTATACTGCTTAAATTACAATTCCCTCAGCACTCAGAGCACCTCTGCAGAATGATCCAGATCTTATAAATGAAAAGTATCATGCAGTTCGTTACATGCTGATTTTATCTTCTGTAGGTTATAACAACGGAAGTTGTAACACACAGGACAAAACACTTAGGATATATGTTAGCTCACTATATTTCTATGACCCTTACTAAAAGGAAGGGACTCACAGAATCTCAATTCTCACTTATATTAAGCTCTTATTCCTGCTCCTGCTCCTCCAGATGCATCTTCTCTGTAAACTTCATCTGCTAGTCCACAGACAAAGGACAGGAGGTGCTGCTCTTTATATTAGTACACCATAGCTGCTAATTGGGTGTACAGGATGATGGACAGGATTTGCTGATTTAAGAAATCCCATCGCAATGGACCAGGTTACCTGTGAAAAATCTCGTTAGAAGAAAATTTTTATCAGCTGTCTGACTTCACCCAAATCAGCTAGCCTCAGACACAGGTCTTAACCAGTCTGTTAATTAGGACACGATAATCCCGATCTATGAGGTAACTAGGAGAAGCACCATTTTTAGATTTTTGTCTCATTAAAAAAAATTATTAAACCCATGAAATCTAGTATCTAAAAGCAGCTACTATGGAGGAGGTGTTTCCCTTCACTAAATGCAAGGTTTTATTCTTGTTTTGGTTCTTTTTCTGATGAAGATTTCCCATCTGCTATGTTATCAACTAAAAAAGTTTCCAGAGGACACTTCAGACTTCACTTGACAATCATGTGGACAGGAAAGGCCACTTTTCCCACAGGTGTGTCTCAGGTTCAGTTGTACTGCCCTGACCACAGAAAACCCACCCCGCTGCAGGAACAGTGGTAATTACAGACTTTTAAAAGCCTACATGGGGTTTTTTTTGATCTTACAGCAGAAACCTCAGCTCTGTGTCCTCACCATCCTGCTGTTATTCCATGTTATCCCAAACAGGGAAGGAAATTCTGAGCCATTTGGATGCTTTTCTGACTGTGGACCTACCTGTGGAGTTACCCCATCCTCCAGCAAAACAGAGTAAGTTATGCTCTCCTGACTTGGAAAGTCCTTTAAACTCATATTGTGGTCAAGGCAGGCTGCAGAGCACATGTGGACACACAGTAAGGCTAACAGAGAAAAGTAGACTGGCGATATTGTGCTTCTGACAGATGAGATGAGACTCTCGACTGATCCTTACAGAGGATTCAGAAGGAGAGAAGCTTTGAAATGTCTCACCTACTTAACTGGATGGCATATTGCTCCTTATTAAGACACAGTAAGTTTATCAGAGCCTGCAGCCCTCCAAAACCCTGATTTCCCATATGGAGCCTGTCACATCCATATTTTTTATTCAGACATTCTGGGTCTGTATGACCTCAAGTAAAAAAAAAAAAAACCAACCAAAAATGTAGAAAGCTCAAATGAACACACTTTATCAAGGTAGAGATTATGTCTCTATCATAATAGAGCAAAAAAGGGAAAGGCAGGGTGACCTCAACACCAGATGGTGAGCAAGTTATGAGCAGGAAGCAGAATCCAAGCCCACCTCCTACTTCTTCACCTGATGAATTCTGTCACCCACAGAGTAATAAAAAATTTTACTCCATTCATGTACTGTAAAAAAAGAAACTATTTACAAGGCCTGACACATATGTCTGTTACATAAGATACAGAGACATGAAGAAAACACTTTTCGTCTGTAGCAGGATTCATGTATTAATTTCCTACCTTTAAATATACACTAAACCTATGTTTTGATTTGAAGTTATTCTGCCCTTCATAAACCATCCAAAGACATTTGGAATGCACAGAATCAGCAACAGCAATCATCCAGGAAAATGGAAGTGTCCAAATAATTTTGGAAGCCATGATGATGCCTTCATAATCTAAATGAAAAATGTTCAAATATTAGACAGCTCATGAGATTCAGCACAATTCATCAGCCATTGTCTGGCTTTGTCCATGAGATTGCATAGATCCACTTTCTATATTAAAAAGTACTTCTGACAACTAACACTTTTCAGCTTTAGTAGTGCTGGGACAGCAACTTTTTAATGTGCCTTTTAAAAACTGGAGCAGTACATTCGAACTGAGAGAAGGAGAATCTTTGTGTGACAAGAGTTAACAAAGCCCACACAAAGGCTAAACCGCATACTGCAAGGCACCTAGTTATACAAAGTGAGAGAGTTCAGAAGCAGTGGTGATCTGTATTTGCATTCTGGCAGCACCCACCAGCTGTACTATACCTGAGATACAAGCAGAATTGGGAGGTGGTCCTTCCCTGAGAGGCTCTACGACTAAATTAGAACATAAAGGAATTGCCAACACCATTGTCTGTTCTGTTCCACCAAGAAGGAACGGCAGCATGCCAAGTTTAACTCAGCTGCTAAATCCTGACTTTCGGAATTTTGAGGCAGTAATTTCCTCACATGACTCTTTGATATCAGTAACTGGTGCATCTGAGTAACTGCAGCTGTGGGACGGACACTGCCAAACTTGGCACAAGCCTTGAAGAGTTGGCATATACGCTCATTTGTCATGATGCTCAGTATCCATTTGAAAGTCAGCAGGTTTAAATAAAGCACTCAAAAGAGTCTGCAGGGCTTGAGTCCTGGCTATCTCATATCAAAGAGGATTTCTGTCCTGGAACTCCTTCCTTACCTTTTTTCACATCCATGTTACTCTAGATGCTATTACTGTAGCTAGTCCATGCTGATCACCCGAGAAGTTTATTTGGCATCCATTAATTCTACTATTGTGTATGTCTACTAAAGTGTGCTGTTGCTAAAAAGAAGCATCACAAAAGTGATACCACTACAGTAAGCTCAAAGTGCATGGGTTTGAGTTTACTTCTGTGTTTTTCTCAGGCTATTTTTCTATTTATTTCCTATTCTCTGTATTTCATATTTGCAAAGGAAAAACATGAAAAAAACGGAGTAGTCAACTTTTAGGTATCTACAATCACCTAAATTACACAGTGTATGGCAACGACCTCATGAGAGGATTTAGGCAAGGAAGCACCAGGCTCTCCTCAGAGATGCCCAGGGAGTGACAAGTGGCTGTGGATGCAAGCGAGGACACAGGAAATCCGGATTAGATATATGGAAACACCTTCTCACCATGAAGGTGGTCAGACACGGGGACAGGGGCCCTGAAAGGCCGCAGGATTTGCATTCTCGAAGACCTTCAAAACCTGACTTGAAAAGTCCCTGAAAACCCTTGTTCCTCCTGGTCCTGCTTGGAGAAGGGGACTGGGCTGGAGATCTCCAGAGGTCATTTCCAGCCTGAAATATTCTGTGATCTCACTGCCAGGGACCATCCTAAGGAGCAGGCTGACATGCAAGCGTAGCGGTGTCCCACAGCTGCTAACAGCCTGCAAGCTGGTTCGGCTTCCAGCAGCACTGCCTTTGTAAGCCCTGCACAACCTGCCGCAAATCACTTGCAAAATCACTGCAAAACAATCGGACCTCTTGTACCACCAGACGTGCCCGCTGCCCTGGGGGAGCCCCAGCCAATAATATTTGGTTTTCATAGAATTATTTAGGTTGGAAAAGACCTTTGAGCTCATTATATTAAGTACTGGAGTATGTTACTGTATGGTGCATGTGAGGCAGGTATCTGTCAAACAATTTGCAAATTATATACTGGAAGTGTTGTTCAAGATCCTGAACATTACCCTCCAGTGCTACTAATCCTTTATGCAGATATGTGTTGCTTAATTGCCAGTTGAGAATTATGATGACACGTTACATGACTAATTTTTCAAACCATAATCATGCTATTCCCCCCCTCCTTCTACTTTTCCTGTCAATCTCCTGTCACTCTATTTTGTTGCTGTTTTTCTTGCCAGAACCACCTTCTTTGGTAGCAACTGGAAAACTCTGGAAGTGGAAAATAAGGTACAGAACGGACTCTGAGAACTATGCTTTCGCAGGTCTCAAAACCCATCCTCTCTACCCAAATTCTATGTAAGACTGCTTTGAAAGCTGGTGTTTCCCAAGAATATTAAATCTCTATAATTTCCCTGGCAAAAAAAATAACCACTACTGCCACACAATGTTCAGGAGTAACAGAGACACTTAAGTATGTTTTCTGTGTGAGTGGTCTAGTTTCTGTACTCGGGGAAACAAGTTTCAGGGAGCAATGTTGATACAGACATGTTCTAAAATAATAACCTCACATTCCCATACATCCAATAGCCCTTTGAGCCTAGAAGCAAAACACAAGAAAGCATTTTGACATAGGCCATGGAGCCTAAGGCTGAAAGGCACCAGTTGCAATGTTGTTTGGTTTGGTGGGGTTTTTGTTTGTTTTGGGTTTGCGGGTTCTTTTTTCTAAACATATAACAGAATTACTTCCCCAAGAAAATGAATGGCTCAGGATTTCCAAAGCATGGGAGATAAAGGAATTCAAAACGTACTTCATAGTGGGCACTTCTTTGTAGTACAACACCCTACACCCCATCCTATCCTGCTCCCCCCACCCCCTCCCAGGACAGTTTCCAAAATAGCATTTTTGATCAGAAGTATGCACTGCCATGAGACAGAGGCCTGGCTACTGGTGAGTTTGCAGGATTGGGACAAGTCATCACAAATTTCTTCCTTGCCTCTAACAGATATTAATTCACTTCTTATCTTGCCAGAGACTGAAAGTGCTTTTGACAATCGCAGCTACCTGAGATACAGAGAACCCAAGAAGTCCCGTAGGTTACAAAGCCCTGCAAACACATCAGTGAGACAAAATCACAACTGTACTACTGATGCGATTTCTACTATCCTCTACATAGATCTCCTCTATCGCACAAGCACTCATTCAAGTTTCCACACTCAGGCACCAATCTACAAGCCACTACGTTGACCAGACAGCAAAAACATGAATACAAAGCAAATCTGTCATCAGCAAATTGAAGGCAATGCAAACCACAACGTCTTCATCACCTTATTAACCTCACATTCAACCTCAGACTGTGACAGATAGTGGAAAATAATATAAACTCTTCCATTCATCACTAATTATCTCTTGGAAGCTTCATGAGAAAAGAAGGTGGCACTCTCAAGCTGGGGCCTGGAGAAGCACCCAGCAGTCTTCACATCAACATACCAAAACACAGATGAAACCTAAAAGAACCCGTATGGATATCTGACTCCCACATATTGCCAAGAGGTATCACTCACTGAATTAGAAGTTATACAGCATATTAAATTTCAAATCAAAACCATCAGGGCAGGAAGTATTAAAGATCCAGCAGCAAAGTCCAACAAAGATTGCTTCTCCAAAGCGAAAGTATTCAGCCAAGGAAGCAAGACCACTTGGTCACAGAACAGCCCCTGAACAACAGGACTAACAAAACCACTTCAGAAAAGCATTAGCAACTCCCTGCTGGCATCCAACAATCGAGAGACAAAAGCCGTATTGTAAGACCATACCGTGCTTGATCCCAGAAACATAGAGGAGTTTTAGGTTTCTGGGGTTTTGTGGGTTTGTTTGTTAGTTTGTTTTGGGGTTTTGTTGTTGGTTTGGGTTTTTTTGTTGTTGTTGTTGTTTTTGGGGGGGGGGTTTGGGGGGGGCGGGGGGGGAGGGAGAGCGGCTATGGGAAGAGCAAAAGACATATTTGGTATGATTCTGAGGAAAGATTTCACCTTCAGCTCCCATGTTTCAGGCAACTGAACTGTGATCTCTCACAGGCTCCTTTTCAGAATTTCCATGTTGGGCCTCATCATTTTCCAGTCAAAGCAAGTATGTGTTTGTAAAGAATTTCCATTTTGACTACAGCAGCTTTCTGATTAAAACATTTTATCAAAATAACTCCCAAGCACACTATAAATCCAATACTGATCTGAAAATGAACAGGAAACTTTCTTTTTCTATGATCATACAGCATTTTCGAGAAGTTCACAACCTCTGCAACCAGAAGTGTTCTGGTTTTAGGCAGCTTTTATTTAGGCACTATGTCAAAATTTGATCTTCATTTCTGAAGCTGTTTCTGCAAAAAAAAAGATACAACCACCTGAAATGAATGGAGATGCAAACTGAACGACAACTTCAGGTCACAGATGGTTTCCCCCCCTATGTTAACATGATTTTATTTGTGGATACAAAATAAATACAAGAATTGCCTATTAACTCCTAAGCTAAAATGAACAATATGTTTGCCTGCATAGCTACAGCTATGTATGCAGGTGTGATGTAGGACAGGAAAGTACATGAAAAGTACTTCCAGTACAGGTAACTCTGTCAGGGATTACCACTTATTTCATGATGCACAAGTGTAGATAAGAGTCTTATTTTGAAAGCTGAGGGGCTGGAAGACATATGAAGAGTAGCTAACTCTCTAGCCAGCAGTGCTTATCTGGAGTAAGACCACAAAAATCTAGGTGCAGAAAAGACATGCTACTACAAAAAAGTACAAAGAAAACATACACTTAATTCTGCACAAAAATTTAGAAAACTTTGTCTTTAGCAGAAGGACAGGACAATTGCTTTTTCCTCCTTCCTTTTCCCCAAGGTCACAGAAGCAGGATGAGTTACTGCCTGATGGAATATGTAAATGTATGATCTCATAGATTCTTATTGAAGATACTAAGCAGTAAGAGCTTTACTAGCTATTTCATGTGAGAGGTGGGTCTCAAGAATAAGAGTATAGAGTCTTATTGATGTGGTTAAGCTTTTTAAAAATGACAAATTAAATTCTCAATTTAACTTCTTTGGTAACACAAGCACCTTTTAAGAGAGTACTATTCCTGATTGCAAAGTGCATTACCTAAAGGAAAGACACATTTGTTATTGCCATTCACAGCTAGTGGCTACAAGTCTGGAGGATTTCCAATTTTATCACCAAGAAAAAAACCCTGTGCTAACCACAGCATTTATAATGCTTCTAAGGGTACCCACACATAATTGGGCAGCTGTTCACAGTTAGCAGCATAAATCTTTTGGAGAAAAAATGCACTGAGTATGCACAGATGGTTTTTGACCCATAGGGAGTGGGATAAAAATAATACAACTTGGCAAAAAAATCTCAATTATTTGTGAACTCTGGGAATAGTCTTCATATACAGCTTAGAATGACTGAGACAGAGGGACATACAATACAGGTATAAATAGTTTTCCCTCCTTGTGAGGAGTGTATGGGAGCTAAACCCATGCGGTTCTGAGGTGGCAGAAGACTCTTCCTCCACTGCACAGACCTCCCCTCTTGATGCCCAGTTCCTCAAATTCACAGTGGGCCCCACCAAACATTATGAACCCAGCACCTTCCAGGTCAGACTTCCCAACTAGAAAAAGCAAAGAGCATGCACATGGTGTGTGTGAGACCGGCAGAGTACAGGACAGAAGGTGACTTCACTCTTGGAGGTCGCAATGTCAGCATTGGCTGGAGCAAGTGACTGATTTCTGTACTTTGTCAAAGCTTGATGGTTGCACAAATACAGCAGGAGAAAACCTGAAGGCTCAGCAAATGCAGAAACAAATATGTATCAAGCCAAGCAGCAATCTTTCATTATTGATAATTAAAAAAAGTTCAAAGGTCCGCCTTTGTGAAAGTGCACCGTGCTCTGTTTAAAGGCTATCTTAAAGCAAGAAGTCACACTGTGGTAAAGACTTATGTGCATTTTATGATGGGGGAAAAAAGTAATAGGGCACAATAAGACTTACCAAGTGAAATGTGATTTCCCCTGTAATTCAGTATTGTTACCATTTAATAGAGACCAGAAAAAGAAATTCTAATGTAATGCTGAACAAAGATAGTCTGACTTAATCCAAAAATTTAACACTTAACCAAGATGAGAAGTTGTGAAAAAACTTTTGCTTACACAAGTTTTTTCCATTAAAAATAAAAATCAGTACAATTAGTTTTAAAATTTCACTTTTTTCCAAAGGGACTTTCACAGGTACTAATTCAATGTTGTTTATACTGAAGTTTAACAACCTTTTCAGATGAACATGTTTTCAAAAACATTTCCCAAACAACATTATGCTAAAAGGATTTTATAAACCCAACCCAGAGGGGGAAAAAATTAATCAGAAATCAGTCTCTGCTGTGTAAGTAAACATACAGTGGTCCTGAAGAGGATGGAGAAGGAAAGGCTGATGCTTGGAGGAGCTAAGGGATGTCCCAGCACGTTCCAAGGTCAGTAGATAGTTCAATGCTGTGACATGAGCTTGGGAGGGAGATGGCAGGGGCTGAAATGCCTGAGCAGCAGACACCTCCTGAATGTTACAGTTCAGCCTGATCGGAAAGCTCCTGCTCTGAAGCACAGTGTTTTGCATTTCAGCTAATGCTAACATAGAACAAAGCCAGAATCCTCTCCCTTCTCAGAAAACCAAAAAGGGCTAGTTTGTGATCTTCTGCAGGGGATCAGAGAAACACTCTAAGGGTCACCCAAAAGCAAGCAGCAGCACCAGCTGGAAAGAAAAAAAAGAGGCCCAAGCATGGGATAATCAGAGGGGCTTATTAGATTCCAGAACTGCCCAGACACATTGGGTTTATTATAATCATCATTCCTAATGGTTGCCTCAGTTTACTCCTAAGCCTGCTGTAGAAGTGTTGCGGGAAAGGCAAACCTCATTCCATCTGTCAACCAAGAAAACTCTATCACAACACACAGGAATGATCACCCTACTTAGACTATACAGGTCCAGGAACAACTTTCTCAATTTGCAAGTATGTGAAAATGTCAAAACGTTGGCAAGGCAGTATGAAAGGAAAAAATCACTTTCTTCTCCAGGAAAGAAAGACAGCAGATTAAACATCTGATACATTTTAAAAATAAAAATAGTATACTACTGAGACCAAGAATTAGTTGGAGTGGACTTGCTTTAGGCAGAATCGCTATATTAATAAAAGGGTTGCATAAATTTGAAATTATACTGAAAAATGAAGAGTAGTACATGCATTATTGAGTCAACCATCCAGGAGTCATAATGACAGGCTGGTTTTTGACATGATGTGACCTTTTCCTTCCTCAGTCATGGAGGCAAATCTTGGCTTGCAATCCTTTACTACCTCACATATTCATAAATTTGAGCCCTCTAATTACATATTGCCATCTTGCTCTCCCTTGTTTGACCACCACAAACCCTACATCTTTGCTGACTGCCACCAACCCAACGCAGGGGCTGTGATGGCCCACAGCCCTCCAAGTCTGCTCCTGCAACAGTAGTCAGTAACAGGGTGCAGAGCACGTGAAGTTCCAGTTACAGATTTGATGCAAGGGAAATTCTTCCCTAAACTCTGCTCAGTACCTAAGATTTCCTATCTCAGCTACAAGGGATGATGCTCTCACTTGCCACTTAAGTGCCCACACTTGAATAATCTTGTATATTTTTTATTAGCTTTCAATTCGTCACATTCACTGAAAGTTCCTTGGCTTTTGCAAAACTGAAAGGCTAAGTAAGTACAATCTACAATTTGTATGCTGCTTATTATGTGGAAAAAATGTTACATCCTTTCATATCCCCCTCCTTCCAGTTCAGGAGTCCCAGTATTTTTGCACACTATTTACATAATATTTATTCCTACTAGGGGACAACATTTGATAACTTCTCTTACCATGACTTGCCGAAGGTAGGTGGGGCCAAGCACAGGCAAGCATTTACATATTAACATTGAAAATAAAGCTGTGATATTCTGTCCTCATTCATTCCCTACAAGAATCCAAGCACTTTTCTGTGCTACTGCAACACACAAAGCAAAGGTTTTAACCATGCTGACTGCAGCAAGATTTCTATAATAACAGTACATTAATACTACTTAGCACTTTACAGCCATAGCATTTAACTTTTCAACCACTGACCTCCAAGAGCTCAGCATCATTAAATCCATTCTGCACATGGGGAAACCTGAGACTTGGAAACTTCCCCAAGGTCACTTGACAATTGGGTGAACAGCTAAAACTGGAATCCAGAGCTCCTACAACACAGATTAGTCCTTCAGGTACTCACCCATACACTCACTTCCGAGGCTACTAGATCTAGAAAAGATCACCTAATTAGCATTTGTATTTAGCTGTTTTAATAGACCTCTTTCCTACTCTCCTGTTCAACTCCATTTTTAGATACTTAAAGTTGAGTGCAGCACTGCAGTCTGCTCTATGTTATGCAAGTACAGCTTTATTCTGCCTAGCAGAATTGAAATTCTTCACAGTGCATACTTCAGAAATAATTAAGACAGATCAGGATAGCAAAAAACCCAACAGAGATCAACCTGCCAAAGCAACCAGTTTGCATATTTCTCTCTCTCCTTCTCCAGCCAGGGAACAACTGAATAAACCAAAGACTGTTCCTGGCTCTTGTACAAAATTCAAGCCATTGCCCTTGCTGTTCATGGGTACTGTAAGCAAAAGGATATGGTGTCTGTGATCCACTGTGATTCTAAAGCACGGTAAGGAGAGGCAGATCAAGAAACAGGATACAAAACGGAGACAGTGGTAGGAGGAGGGGGAAGGACTGGAATAGAGCAGTAGCCATTTTTGGAAGGAATTGCATCAATTTCTAAAAGTACATACAGCCGAGAAGACATTTTTCACTGTTATTTACTTAAAATTAATAAATCCCTTAAGTGCAGTACGAATGAGATCGTCCAGGTTTTTTTTTTTAAAGCAGAACAAGACCCATGTGGGTCTAGTAACAACAACATGCACATGGGCAGAGCTAAAACATCATCCTTTCTGCTACGCCACACAGCAAGTGAACATTCCTATACAATTCTGTCTCAGAAGGAAAAAACACATTTCCTGGCATTTCCATGACAAAATCACAGCTTCCAAGCTCTGTAGTTCTCTCAAACGTCAGACAAGGACCTCTGGCAGCAGAAATACACAACTCTCATGAAAGTATTCACAAAAGTCCAAGCTATGGCTGAGACAGACTTCCTAAAAGACATTTCAGCTTCGTTTTACCAGACGCTTTACCTGCTTGAAAGCAAAACAAGATTGCTAAGCAGCACTGTGTCTTCATTAGCTTTCCACAACCAAGTCCTTAAACCAACTCTTTTGCTATGGCTGAATGCATCAACAAATACAAGGTTCAATTAACTAGCAGTACTTCTTTTTCACAAGTACCATCCCAAGGTTTTGCTAGATTTTGGTGTTGGGGTTTTTTTCCCCCATGAAGATTGTAAAGAGTTTTACACTAAAACTTGCATCAGCTAAGCAGAAGTGATGTAACCTTGGGCAGGCTAAAATCACACCTATCATCAACTTCACCATGTTTCCACAAAAATATGCTTTGTTCTGCTAATCTTAAAGCACATTACAACGAATGGGCCCTCCAAACAAAACCATCTGAAATATAAAGATTTTATTTAGGGCTGTTCCTGGGGCTTGCAAAGCTCCAGTCTGAAGGGTGTTCTGCCTGCCCACTGAGCCTAGATTTTTATTTTCTGTTGCAATTTTCATGTTATCAGAGCACTGCTCCATTTTTACGTTAGCACTAACCCAAATACATGTTAGCCAGAGCCAAATGTATTTGGCTCTGCAGGTAGAGTAGATCTTAATAAACCTTCTCCAAGTCTCACTGTAATGTACATTTAAAAAAAAACCCTAATGCATATCTAATTAATCTAATTCTAATTAATTTTCAAGTTCCAGTAAGACAATTACATTTGCTACTGATGCAAATTGTTAGTCTAATTAGAAGCCCACCTTTCAACTGGGCACCACAATAAACTCAAAAGAAAATGTAAAAACATTCACAAATAACTCTGGATTAGAGTCTATAAAGATAAATTATATGCTCTTTCTTTCTGTTTTTTAAAGCAGCAGTCAAACTAGGAGTATGGAAACAAACAAACAAAAAGAGCAGCTCTCAAACATTCAAATAAATCTGTGCTGCAAACAACCAGTGGGAGAATTTTTGGGAGCCATTTCGAGTGACTCAGAACACTACTCTGACCACATGAAGTCACAGTGTATGCAGCCTGGCTGTGTTTTTTATTAGTTAACATTGTTAAGGAGAAAAGGAGAAGTGCCTGGGTGTCTGTCTCTTAATAACTATCATTAGCAAAGAACTATCAACAACAAAGCAGCTCTTACCAAACAGAACAAGGTCTTCCTGCAGACCAGGCAGTGCCCTCATACTCACAGCCTGGCTCAAGGGGAGCTCTGCAAGAGGCCACTGGTGATGAACCGTCGTCATCTGAGCAAGGGTTTTGAGAACATTGAGAGAATCACACAGCAGATGGATGTGAAGGCAAGAAAGGATTAGGTCTCCATGCTCCCACTCAGAGACAGAAATCTTTTGATATGCAGACAGCGAGACCATTCCCAAGAAGAGAACCAGGCATGCAGGGGTATTCACAACCCACAGTCATGAAAAGCTGAGGTGGACAAACAGATACTTGTGTGTCTTATCTTGGATGGGACTCTACATACTCCTCCTAAATAGTAGTAAAATGTGATTGGTTTTGAAAACCTGCAAAAATACACATTTTTAATGGCTGACACTAGGTGGATTTTTTAGTACAAGTGTTGAACTGGAAAGCAGCGTATCACTAGCCTGGTGTCCTGGGATATGGCTTCTTTGGGACTGGAAAAAGAAAGTGGTCTCAGCCAAATGGAAAGCATGTCCTATTTCTAATAAATGAGCAAAACTACCCCAATCTCACACCCACCCCCATCTGGCACCAAAAGCGTTAATCCAGAGGGCAAAGAACTGTGCCTGGAATCTACTTAGTCAAGAGGACTTCAGAGTTACAGACCTCAGCAAGCTGCCTAAACACATTTTCTGATGGATGTCTAACAAGGAGACACTGCACAAAGCTTTGGAAGAGCCAATGCACTATACAAAAATTAAAAACTTGGAATTAATAATATACAGTTTTATCATAACACACTTAAAAATTAAGAAGATTCCTATATGAGAGGAAAACCCCCCTAGAACATTAATCACAGCATCCAGAGAGAAATCTAAACTAAAATGCATTAGGAGAATGTGTGCTAAATCTGGAAAATTGGGAAATGGAAGGAAGGTTCTCCAGTTCCTCACAAGATCTATACAGACATTACTGTAAATACATTTCTCAGTACTGAGATGACTCTTCTAACTTTTAAAAGATGCATTGTAACAGGAGATGTGCTTTAAAGGAGTTCAAACACCAAAGTGTTCACTAGCTTATTGATGAGTTTTCTGCTTTTGGAAGAAGCAAAGACTAACTTTTTGGCCCAATTTTCTATAAATGTTCTATATTTCAAATGCTGACCTGCATATTTGCTCCCTGCTAAACGTTAATGTAGGTCTCTGCCTTGGAAGATGAAAACCAACTTCCACAGAACAGGTATCTCCACTTGGGTCATGGCCTTGATAGACTTAAACAGTCTAATTTTCTTCAGTGTTGAGAGCACCTCTGTGCAGGAATCTACCAGGAGACAATTTACAACCTGCCAAAGCTGGCATCACTCTTTTGGAGGAAGATAATTGGAAATGGTATAGTCTAATGAAAAGGGTACAGCTCCCAGAAGGATTTTACATCCAAACCCAAAGGATGTTTTATACAATGTATTGCTTTAAAAAAAAATTAAATATTTAACTATCCCCAAGTCATTGGTTCTGATTCCCACAACATACATAAACTTTTCAGAATTTTCACATGTGCAGATAAATAAAATGTATCTTCCAAGTAATTCACCTAACTAGAGTCTCAAGCACCAATATCTAAGGTGAGCCATCTTTACAAAAACAATTTATGCTCAGAATGCTTTATAGCCTTTTGTACAGAAAGAAACTACTTCTCACATCAGAGGACTGGTTGACATATTCTAAACACATACTAGAAATAAAACTCGGGTTTATTCAAGCACTGCTCTAGAGCAGAGCTGAACAGCACAAACAAATCATTATAGGAAGCCTGAACTATATATACTTGTACTTTTCCAGTTTGTCCAAGCTCTTTCAGCGCAGCAGAGAACTACAACATTAACTCTTGTAGAATTAAGCAAAAACAGAGAGAGAGGGAGAAAAAACCCAGGACAACCTGAAAATGCAGTCCTCAGATATTTCTAGCTCACTCTCTATTGTGCAGTAAGATGTGCAGACAAGCAGCAGTTAAACTGAGAACCACCTCCACTACTTGTGCTATTTTATTAAAGGGAAAAAAAAAAAGAATAAGAAGAGGAGCTGGGGAGGGACAGGAGAGCACAGTCCATGCTCCATCTGAGGGATAAACCACTGACAAAGCGACAGGAACTCATAACACACTGTAGTATTTCCCCCTGGAAGAAATACTGATGGGTAGTTAAAAAAAAAAACAAAAACACAGCACCCCACAAAATGCAAAAAAGCTCCCACCAAACCAGAACACCTCAGCAGTCCCTGGGGAACGCCAGCCCCTGCTTCCCCTACAGGTATCTGTAAGTTGCACAGTCCAATCAATAAACCAGATCATAAAAAGATTAGCAGCAGTGATAATTCATTTATTCACTGAAAAATAACTCAAGCTGTCTGTCAGGTCTCATAAATAAAGAAAATGTTTATAACTGCGTTACAGGTGGGTGACTGTGGGGGCTGTGCAGGATTATGGGAAAACCACTGACTTCAAAGGTCAAAAATAGCATTTTTATAATAGAGCTGCAGATTTTTCTTCTGAAATTAAACTCTTCCGAGACATTTTTTGTTGAGTCAGCAAAAACTATTTTAAGTGCAGTTCATCAGCATCCACAAACCTACCTGTGGATGCCTGTTCTGCTACCCGTACGGGTGAGCTCAGGAGAAGTGGAAGAAAGAGGTGTAATATGAAACGGTTGAATGACTAAAGCAGAAACAAGCACTGGCTCCACAGTGCTCTGTTGCTGGAGAAGGTAACTCCTGTCGTTCCTCTGCCTCCTCACTAGGGGAAAGGGGATGTGCATAGCTTTTCCAAGATAAAAGGCAGAGCAGGAACCATGGAGAATACAACCTCCTTCGGGTTCCAAGGCTGGCATGTGGAAACACAGTGTCATCTGTCTGGGATCCCTATGGCTTTAAAGCCCTGTGTCAAAGGGTGCACACTTCATTCACAGATACTACGTGAAAGCTTAAACTTCAAGTGGGTGTTGATGGGAAACAAGTGGGAGCGATAGTGTCTTTGGTGAGCACAGGAGTATCATGCAGCACTGGAAAGGGCCTCAGCTCACCTTCATCCTGTGTTCTCCACTAACGGGAAAGATGAAGAATAAACTGCCATCCTTGTCACATTTGCTCAGCTACTACTTCAGTCACCAATGTTCAAAACTAAACTATGAGGAATCAAATTATTTCATTCACCCTTCTTGTCTGAGTAAAAGGGCCTTGGTCAGTGCTATGCCACCACAGCTAAGGCTACTTTTGGAACCTGGCCTGCATTGCAGACAAAAGAAGGACTACCACAGCCACCATCCAAGAAATGGCCCTTTTGCTGCTGTTACATGTTTGCTCGAATTTGCTTTTTTTTCTCTGGTGCTGTCTTTAAATGTTATGGCTCTGTTAGCCTCAAAAGGGTGAGACAGTAAATCCCTGATACTCTCTGAAAACAGAAGCCTGGCAGCATATTCTTAACAGATGTTAAGAATTATAACAGGTTGCACTGCTATCTTCTCTGGTTATTTGCCAAAGTAAGCACAAAGCATCGCCACCAATAAGCTGGCAATTAGAAAAGCACTCCAAAACACAGTCACAGCTGGATGATCTATTCACCAATATTCTTTCTTCCACTCCCCACCCATCAGTGGGATTTGCTGCAAAATGATTAACTGCCTTACCACCATCTGCACTCAGGTTCCATTAGCAACCCAGGCATTTCAGGAGATCCCAGCCCTGCTCAGGCTAAGTCCAATTAATGCTTGCTGGTTCATCAGTCCAGCTAAGCAAGCCTGGAAAATGGAACAGATAATCAAACACTCTCGGAACAAATTAACCTCTACAAAACCCAGGCACGTCACACCTCAGGAACAAATCAACCCTTACATAAACAGGTCCTATCCCACCAGTGTTACCTACTGACAAACACAAGGAAAAGGTCAAGTCAGGCCACAGCTGCTTTACACAGGTTGCTGAACAATAGGCCTTTACCTTGTTTGCTGGCAGACACTGCAGATCCAAGCCTTCTCCTTTTTCTGGTAAGAACTGCAGCTCTTGCAGATGTTGTACTTGCAGTCTTGGCACTGTCGCTTGCTGTTGATAAGAAATGTGAAAGGGGAACAGCAGCGAATACAGCAGTGCTCGTTGAACTTCTGCTGCTTGGAAAGGATGCTGCACTTGTTACCCTCTTCATCCAACCTCTGCTTCATTTCACTGGAACAAAAAGCAAAAGAGCAAAAATGTAACCACAATTTCAATGGGAAATACCCTCTTTGCCTTCCTCCTCTTTCCGCATCTTCATGTTATACTCTTTACACAACTTTTGCAGGTGTGAAGTGGATGTCAGAAGTGCATATTCCAAATCTAGAACTGGGAAGGAAAAATTCCTGTATTCCTGGAGTCACCCATGGCTGATCCACTTAAACTCTTTAAGTCACAAGCCAGGGCAAACAGTCTCTCCTTCACTCAGCTCCACTGAGACAACCCTCAGGAGAGCCAGGCTGCTGCTCCAGGTACTCCAGCTGTGCAAAGCCATAGCATCATTTGAGAATTCTGGGCTACTTTCAGAACACTTTATGAATAAAAAAGTCAAGTCTATGAAAGTCAAAAGGTTTGGTGCACAGTAATAAAAATTCTACTGATCAACAGTTTTGAAAACAAAAGTGTTAAGTTTGCTTTGTTCTGGCCATTGGGATCATAGTATGCATAATAGCTCCGATTTGTCAAGTAAGGTTAATCACATACTTCATTTCAGAGAGATCTGGGTGTTTTACCAGTTAGGGCCAATACCAAGCCACCTGTCAGCTGTTCATGAAAGTGTTTGCAACCCCCCTACGGTTTTCTGTGTTCCAGCAGAAGAGCTCACGTATTAAAAATAAGTTAAAATAAAATAAAACAAAACATAAAATAAAATAAATCATGTGTGCAGTATTCAGTAATGTGCTATCTCCTATTTTACAGTGCTTTTGATATTTTAAAGATTAAGTAATATATTCCATGATAGGTGTAATAAAAAACATCCAGAAGGAACACTTGTGTAAGTAGACGAGCCTGCAAACTCATCACACAGTTTCTGGCATGTACAACTAGCATCTATGTTAAGAGAAAAAAAAATTAGGATTCATGAAAAACATGTTAAATGAAAGCTTACAGAACAGTGTGCATGTACAGATATTAATTCTTTCTATTTCTCATAATTAGTGGTGGCCACCTTACTATTTCCAATTGCTGATAAGAACCACTTGTAACACTAGAGTAACACAAAAGTCTAAACAAAATTTAAAGGTACCAGAAGAGATAGACTAAGCTGCAGGAAGACAGAGTCATGACACACCTAAATTCATGCATTAGTATCTTGCTCCCTGAAAAAAAGAATACATTTATTGCATGTTCAGGAATTCAGATAAGATCATCTATAAGCATCATTATGAGCCAAGCCTGGAATGTTATAAAGACTCATATTACCAGCCTATAGAACTCCTTTGCCATTTCTGCCTCAGATTTATAAGTCAAAATAAAACCAGTCTATTTCATGGAAGTCTGACAGGTCAATTCTAAACCTCAAGTCAAAAAGGCAATTAAGGCAGTGATCTAAAGCACATAATTTCTGAACTTGCACATACATCATATTTAGCCATATTCCGATATATACCTTTTATAAAGGTAAGACTTCAAAACAATGTTATGTTTCTGCTGTTTTCCCCTGTACAAAGGTTTGGCTGTCTTAGACCAGCTGCTTAAACCCAAGTAAACACTTTTTGGAGTTTCATGTAAATAATCTTTATGATTTTTGTTCAGATGGTAAAATTTACTAGGTTTTCCACATTTTTACAGAATGTTGATGGTGAAAAAGGTAAGAGATTATAATGTAAGAGAGGAAATGTCTGAATTACGCAAGTCAAACTGCCTTCTTCATGTAAACCAACAGAACTATCCCACAGATTAAACAGCATGGTTAGACCAGCTTGTCTTATCTTCACTACTCCCGCCTACTACAGTACCACATGAACAACCTTTCTAGCGGAATGGGAAAGGAAACAAGCTGTTCCCCATGTCACTCCCCCATCCACAGCACATAGCCTGTGCAGCAACGGAGCGAAACAGAGCAATGCTGCTGCACAGGAGGTCAGGCAGGAACCCCAGGTCCCAGAAGAGAGGCTGCTGAAGGTAAGAGCTATGTGATCCAAGGAGGGTTTCTGGCACAGAGAAGTGTCAGCAGCCCAAGATGTGGCAATCTTTGCTTCAGGCTGGAGACCCCAAGCAGCAGATGCTGGCCTCCCTGTAAGATGAGAACTGCTAAGGAGCCAAGGTCAGGAGGAGCAGTGAAAGAAGAGGTTTTTGTCCTCGTGCAGCTGTATTATCCCCCAGAATTAGTAACACCAATATTTGGTAGTATCAGCCTGCACACTCAACATTGGCATGCTCAATGGCATTTTGAACCCTCATTAGGGCTCTTATGCATGATAGCAAGATAAACCACAGACGCAAAGCCACCTATTCAAGCCCTACAATAATGCTCACACAATACGAAAACAGGCAGTTTCATTCACAACAGAGCTAATAAAGCCTGATACCTAGGAAAAGCTGAGCACACACTGAAGCCTTTTCATCAGTACAGGCATTAATTACATCTCTCTCCTGTATCTGGTTGCCAACATTCATTACAGTGGTAGAACCTTAATATCATTAAGGCATCTGTCTCACTGTTAAATAGGATTAAAACTGGCTAACAGATTCAGGAGGTCAATGGGATAGGGTTGGACAGGCTGGCAGAGAGTGCGAGCACGAAGTCTCATTTCCACAGGAAACCAGGCAGAACAGAAGCGAAAGCAATGCACATCCTTCCCTAACAAATTAATGCCCTCGTGCACTACCTGCCAAAGGCTATTCTAGCTTCCATCAGAAGTCAAATGGCAAAAAGGACTGTCAACAGGACTTGACAGCTGAAGCCAAAAGGCTACTCTGCACACCCCTTCCTTGCAAGTATAAAAAAGAGTTTCATATGAAGGCAAAGTAGTGCACAACACTAGTAAGCAACTCAATCTGCATGGTTTGAGGAAAACTACATAGTCAAAGGGAAAAGCTGGCTCTGGTTTACTCCTGCCAACAATGAGAAAACTTCACTTGCACATGATTTCAGCGAGATGATTACCAGCAGCAAGATGATTAATCTGAGCTCCAATCTCAATACACTGGGAAAGTTCGTTGCACTGCAATTTAAGAGGTACAAGTCCCAGTTCAAGGCCTCCTTAGTTTGCAAGCCTCAGACTTTACCTTCAAAATGTTGAAACAGCTTGGTGCGAGAACATTGCAGCAATGGTCTAAGGAAAAGGGAGCAGGCAACACCACTGATCCTCTCACGGGGTGAAACTTGCTTCCAAAAGGATGACACCCACCTGTGCAGGAGCAGACTTTTTCTAAGAGGCAGGTCGAAACACACAACCATAGCAAACCCCCTCCTCCCCATGCAACACTGTTTACCTCAACAAAACACATAGGAGAGGGATAGGACAAAGAAAAGAGGGAGAACGCGTGTGCACTCATGGATGCTTTCTTTCCCCAGCATTACCTCCCCAAGGAGGGAATGCAATGCATTTATAGGTGTATATATATAATCAGTATACAAATAAAGCAAGCAACAAAAAAAGCCTGCACAAAAAATTTCCCTTTTGGGGAAAGGACAGAAGAGCAGGAACCACAAATGACAGAATTTATTCACATCACTTAAGTCACAACTGACTGTGCTCAGCTATTATGGTTATGTGTAACATAGTAATGAGGATCTCTGGCAAAGAGAACCCCTGCTGTTTGAATGAATCTCAGATTGGATTTAATTTTCTTTTTCGAGTGGCTGCATTTCACTGATTGCCTATAAATACAAAAGCAGCAAAGAATACTCCACAGATATCCAGCATGTCTGTCACCAAAACTAATCCTGTCAAAGAACGTTTTATTGGACTGTAAGTTCCAAAATATATAGATGCATATTTAGATTTTTCCAGAGGCTTGTATTAATTAACCTACAACAGTTTGCATAATAAATATGTAATTAATTTAAGTCAATGTTTTGGGTGATAGACTCCTGACACATAATCCTACAGAAAGTCAGGTTAGGAATACTTTCCAGCACACTGTTTTGAATGCAGGTTTTGCTATTATATTCTGAGGGTAAACAGTCATCTGCCCCTCTTCACTGCCCCTCTTCACCGACTATGTTTTTGCTGTCTTTTTTTTTTTTTAAAAAAAAAAAATTAAGTAGCTTTAAATAGCTTTCATTGTCATGGTTTGGGTTTTTGGTTTTTTTTAGTGTCTTAGAGGACTTTAACCAAAGTACAACATTCTGCTTTGCTAGTTTGTACAGTGGTTTACAAACAATACGGTAGGTCAGGCATCATGTTATGCTGAAGACAGGTACTGCACAGCACACTGCAAGGGAAGACACCACTGAAACGTGGCTGGTGGGTTGTGCAGGCATGCAGCATGCCTCGCTGCATGACTGCTCTGCAACAGCTGGGCAAGAGCCTCTCTGAAATACTCTGACAAGTCATCTTTGGACTCTGAATTGGCAGCCCCTTTTGTTTCTCCACATAACACTGCTTCGGACTTGTAAGTGCAGGATGAAAACTGACAAACTGAAGCAACAGGATTGTTTTCCTTGCTCTTCACTGCCAATGATTTACAGTCCAAAGTCACCAGTTTTTCACATGCTTCAGTTTATCTGCCATACAATAGCAATAACAGTAAAAGTTATAATGGCAATAGTAAACTTGTCTGATCTAAATATATAAATATAAATGCATACAGAACACCTCTACAGCATCTTTCATTTAGTGACCATATAGTCCTCTCCACTGCTGTTATTGCAAGCAACATATTTACAACTCATACTCACAGCAAATGACCCTCAAACTTTTTTTTACCACAAGTCCTGATTGCCTTATCTAGATAAAATTCTGTTTCAAGCCACTTGTACAGTATAGAGCTAAGTGAGTTCCTACTTATTAGCAAGCAGGATAAGATGTATTTGGTGCGGGACTGTAATACTGACTGCTCTATGCTTTGGATAGGCCTGTTCTGGTGGGATACAAGAGGACTGAGGCATTTTCCCTGTATGATTGCAATGGCCTCAGCTTCAAAAACAGGCTAGCAGGTTCAAACACAGTTCTTCAACATTTGCCTGCACAATGCCTTCTCCCCTAACACATTTCTTCAAAACTGGTTATCATATATAATTGCACCTCCTGAATACAGAAATACAAGCTTTTTTTGAGAAAAGCCTTTCTGCTTTTTTTCCAAACTCTTTTATTAAAGTTAGCCTTTTTTTTTTTTTAAACTGGCAGTGCAATAAAGATGGTTGTTTATCTGAGCTACACTTTGATATTCACAAAGCTCAATGTCTGTAATTATCGTATATCTTAATAACCGAAACAAATCCTAGATGGCCCTGCACACTTCCCTGCAAAAGGCCTTACTGTGATTACATACTCAAGGGCTGGGAGCAGGTGGAGCTACAGCCTCAAACTGTGAAGTCAACAGCAAAACACGCTGGCAACTTGCCATAGTACGATAATACCGTGAGGTTTAAAATAAAGCTGGAAAGAAGTCTATGATGTGTGTTTGACAAACAGGTTAAAAAAAGTCATTGCTACATGTGTAAGGCTAGGATGGTCAAACTCCAAACCTCTCCATCGGGGGCAGCAGTGGAAGGGAATTCAGAGAAACAACAGGACTGAGGGCCATGGTTCATATTACAATATAAAGCTAACAAAACCCACCTGTTTTCCATATAGAAAGGAACACGGCTCCTGGTGGAAACCTGACAGTTGGCTTGATTCACCCAGTTATTTGTGTAGCAGAGCTACCATGACTTTTTTTTTTGCCAACAGATCAGCAGTTGAAACATTTTCCTGGGATGTGGAAGCTTTATTGAGGTCTCCGCTCTTGTCAAAAGAGACTTAACATCCTGACCACCAACTTAGTCATCAGGTTGAGTGGCCGCCTCAGGCATTGTTCCTCATCTTTGGTAAGATTACCATAAGGTTATTTACAAATATTCACTGGAGCAAGTGATACTCAGAGCAAGATGGAAGCATAACCAAGCAGTCAAGGCACTCACAAGGCCAGGACACCTTCCTTTAGTCTTGCCTTAGGAAACATTCAGGTATTCCACAGACAGCAGTACCTCACTAAAAATCTGCCACCCCTCTGGGAGGTGGCAGATGAGGTGAGGAT
Source organism: Falco cherrug (assembly GCF_023634085.1). Taxonomy (NCBI): domain Eukaryota; kingdom Metazoa; phylum Chordata; class Aves; order Falconiformes; family Falconidae; genus Falco; species Falco cherrug. The sequence continues at coordinate 98,413,316 of NC_073700.1, forward strand.
GTGCCCAGGTGGTTCAAGAGTCCAGGTTGGGGAAGATTCCCCAGCTGACCTGTGAAAGTAGCCTTACACAGAGGCATTTGCGAGATAACAACGGGACCACTACCTCTGGCAGCAGCAGAGACAGCCCTCTGGAAAGGATGCAACATGTATCAGTCAGCTACAATGCAGCACGCCATGCTCCAAGACAGAGTCTGTATAAGCAAGTCTGTCTGCCAGGCTCCCCAAAACTCAGCACTCTGCTCTCCCCTGTGGAAACATGTCCAACTATCAGGCTGTAGCCATCTTACTCTCGCCTCACACCAGTCTCCATTTCAGGCTGGCACCTGCCAGTTTAAAGCCAAAGTTCACTGGTGAAGTTCCCATTTGCTCTGTTGCTTTCTTGGGTGATGGACAAATACATTTTTTCCTACTGTATTTTGTTTTTACTGTTTCCACCTTTTATCTTCTCCAACAGAGAGTAGAGGTTAAAACTATTTTAGTGCCTGCACAGGAAAGGAAGAAAACGAAGAAGAAAACGGGGGGACAATGTTCCTAGGAGTTAAAAAAAATAAATCTCATTTCATTCACATCACTCCTTCCTGCAGAAAAGTTATCAAAGACAGGTAGAACTTTCTCCTTCTACTACAGATGAGAGCTTCTGCTTCCCGCCCTCTTAAATCAAACTATTTTCATAAAATAAGCTACCTTTTGTCCACCTGGCATTAGAGCCTTTTGTCCTTCAAATACTAGTGACCAGGCAGCATACACATACAAAGTGCTTTTCTTAGGGGACCAGTGTTCTGCTCAGCTGTGTAACTGGTTGTCTCTTCTCCACATTTGTTCGCACTATCTCACCTCTCAGACTAGATTCAGATCAATCCATGAAGATCACCAATTTGTCTTAAAACTGGTTTTAATCTTAGTCTGACCACTGTTAATAGCCTTAAAACATTTTTTCCCTCCACAGAAGAGAATGCCTTCAGTCGCTCTTCTGGCCAGGCACTCTTCATACTCACTGACACAAACAAGCTACTGAGACATTTTGCTTAGCTCAAGATCTGGTTTTCTACACAGTCTGGGGAGCGGGTGAACAAGTTCTGCTGTGCCTGTTCCCAGCCTTTCAGAGCAGTCATTTTCATCAGCTGCACCTCGTGTTTTTCCACTCCCACAGTCAGTCCAAGCCTAGTCTGTTAGGGTGGGAGTTTCCTTAGCATACAGAGATCAGCTGAAAACACAAGTTCCACCAATACCCTCTAAGCCATCATGTTGGAGGAAAAAGGGCTTTTCCTATTCAGAGGCTGCAGTGTACACAGTATTCCTGTCTCTGCTCTCCTTAGACCTCCCAGATGTGCACCAGACACTGGAGTGCGGGTAAAGCTCCTTCAATGTGTGCAGAACTTGTCAATCTTACTCCTTGGCTACTAACACAGTGAAGAGTCACAGGCTGAGCGTGACTGAAATTTCCTTCCCATTCACTTGTTTTGAATTTGAAGTTCAAGGTCCCAAACTGTGATTACTAGAAGTGGTTCCCACCTCCCAATCCTCCTGACTCCCAGAAGCAGACCAACCAGGTTAGTACAATGCTGCTAAATTTAGGGAAAAACCCTCAGTGGAAGGTTTATAGCCCCTCTCCAATCCATGTGCAGGAGTCAACTAGCCAGAACTGTAAAGGAGAGCTGCTCACCATCTTATCCCTTCCATGGCCTCTATGCCTCAAACTGTAGCACGGTGCAAATAGCGACAAAGCTACAGGCCGACAAGGTCAGTAGAACCGACAGTAAGAACCAAATCCTCCCAGCAGGCATATGCCTCCATTGTTACTTACTCTCTAGGGGTTCAGTGCTCATTTCTTTTTAAGCTGCCTCTTCTTCTCAGGCAGTTTATTCTTCTCCATTGGGATGGGCACCTAACACAACTCTAGTCCCAGGCCGTGCTTCACCATCAGCACACATACCTTTTGTTTCTCTCATGTCTTTGCTAAATTGTCCCTGGTGAAACTCTACTTGTTCCCTTTTAAAAAAGTAGAGCACAGTATAGTATTATGCTCTTTTACAGCAAATGCCAAATTAACTCATTATCTTCAAATGATGGCCTTTTCTCTAGGCTCCTATCAACAGTCACAACTGTGCCTCATGCCAGATTTAACACTCGGTACATCTATTGGTATTCTACACGTTGCTGGTGCTGTCAAAAAGCCATGCTAGTACACATGCAAACACACTGCTTGCAGTTGGGGAGCCTTCGAGGAACACACACCACTTTAATCTCTGCAGAGGGATATCGATACAGCAGCCATAGCGGACTTTCAGGGAGGATTAGACAGCAGGGAGTGCACCATAAGTGAGCAGGGGGAAAGTAATATAAAAAACAACCCAAAGCAAAACACAAAGTCTTCTGGGGGATACAGAGGGATGGGACACCTCAGCATTCAAGCATTAAGAGGCTCATAAATAGTCATGAGTAAGTCGCTTGTGTCAAAAATCAGGAAGATTAATATTTCACAGTACAATTACTCCAACAGCAATTGCATTCTTTTAAGATCTTACTAGCATCTCTTAAGGGTTTTTTCTCCTCAGCTTTTTATTTCTACAAAATTAGATTTCTATAAAATTAGCAGCTAATCCTATCAAATCTCATTTTTAAATTTTTCTTTCCTTCTCTTTTCAAAACTAGGAGCAAATACTGATGGTACTGCATATATGCTGACTAATGATCTGGTCCCATTAAATTCTTTACAACTGTTGTCATAGTCTTGCCCTTTTGTTGCTTAACTCAGAAGGCCTACAATGTCATCCTGTTGACCTTAAAAATCAATGCTAACAATTCAGCGACTGCTGTGCATTCAGCCCAAACACTACGTCCAACAGCACATACCATGTGGGTACCAACGGTAAGAACCCTGACAGGGAAACAGAAAGGGACGTACGAACGGTGAACTGAGTGGCATGCAGCTTCAATGCCATCAGAGGTCTCACAGGACAGCAAAGCATTTAGGAGCTCAGGATAACCTTAACTAAACATAAAAGTAAGTTAAGTGAGGTAAAACAATAAAATCCTATTTCAATACATTTTTAAATAAGCCTTTGCAACAACAATGTGGCAATTAAACGGACTCAGTATTACCCTACTGACATATGCCATCTACCTCAAATGATGTTTCTTGGGGCTAAATAAATGAACACTAGAAGACAGATGTATACCTTCCCTTTAAAAATTATAATCGTCCTTCTAAAATATCAGACAGCACTATAAAAAAAATTTACCAGTTACCTGCACAAAAAAGTATCACAGATTCTGGGGACAATCACTTTCTAAAAATAAAGAAATCCAGCACAGTAGAAACACTGTTGCTGGTCTGGGTTTGTTATTTTGGGGTTTTTTGTTAGTTTGTTAGTTTTACATTTGCAAGCACTTCTGATACCGGGGAAAAAACTGCATTGACATCTTCGTATTTTTTATTAAATACCATAAAATACATTTGTGAAGACCAACTGTGGAAGCTTCGCACTAACCACAGTTGAGCCAGTTAAACTGCTGACAGAACCAGAAAAAAGCCAACATACTCAACACTTACCTCTGTCTAAAATATGCGTATGAGGCACTGCATTCGCTAGAGAGAGAATAGATTCAGCCAGCATCAAGATAGTTGTGGTTCACTTGCCCCAGACCAATGCTTGTTGCACCAGGCTCTATCCTAATCTGTCAACAATTTCATGCTCAGGTGAAGCAGTTCCCCAAAATGAATGACTGCTGCTGTATTACTCCATAGACACCGTGCTAGTGGCTCTTAAGGGAAGTTTCCTTTTCTGTTGCTGGCACAAGTACTGTCAATCAGCGTCTATCTTCAGTTGGAACTGACTGGCATGTCAGAGTGTAGATAAATGAAATAAATAATATGCTGGTATTATTTTAAATTCCTCCTTCTCACTTTGTAAACCTGCAAATTTTCAAGAGACTTATATTCAACCCCATTTTCTTTTGTCATGTTGGGTATCACAGGAGCAGACTGTGCACCACATTTAACTGATAGGCTTTGAAATCTCCTGCATGCAAGTGGAGCAGCGAGGGAGAAGCAGGCCCTGAATTATAGAGCAGATATTCTGGGGAGCTCTGGGGACATCAGAAATCTCCACATGAAAGCTGAAGTGATCTCTTCCAAGAAGCAGTGCTGTATGGACTCCTTTGCCCTCCCATTCTAACACTGCCACATGGTACATGTGAAAATAAGTCTAGGTTTTAACACACTTTGTTTCCTCACTCGTTTATCTTGTCTGCCCTCCTATCTCAGGTTAGAGACTGCTCTGCAGCCAGGCATGGTGTTCTGAGGTGAAATACTTCATCGGTATTGAGAACAAGCACTTCTGCTGCAGGCGCAGGGCCTTCTGGTTAAATCCCGGGTTTAACTGATCCATTGAGAAGGGCCAAAAGGTGTTCTTCCATGTTGGACATCAACTGCAAGTAATGAGAAGCTATAAGGTTTTCTCCCTTTCTATTACATCCATACTGAACCACTGACCATTACTATTACTATCTGAGCCTACGCGTCCAACCAGTTTTCACTCATTTTATAATTTCACCTGTACGTGTCACAGCCCCACAAAGTGGCTACAAAATGGTTAACTTCAATTATTATTTACATTAGCATTTTGTGACACCTTCTTCTTAGATTACAAACATGTAATACCTTAACAGATGGTTCGAGAGCATCAAAGGAACCTGAAGGTACACAAGTCCATGGGACCTGATGAGATGCATCCATGGGTCCTGAGGGAACTGGCAGATGAAGTGGCTAAGTCACTGTCCATTGTACCTGAGTAGTTGTGGCAGTCCAGTGAAGTTCCCACTGACTGGACAAGGGGACATGTAACCTCATTTTTAAAAAAGAGAAATAAGGAAGACCTGGGAAACTACAGGCAGGTCAGTCTCACCTTGGTGCCCGCCAAGATCGTGGAGTAGGTCCTCCTGGAAACTATGCTAAGGCACATGGAAAATAAGGAGATGATGGGTGACAGCCAACATAGCTTCACTAAGGGCAAGTCATACCAGAAAAATCTGGTGTCCTTCTATGACAGGGTTACAGTTTTGACAGATCAGGGAAGAGCAAGTGACGTCATCTACTGGACTTGTGCAAAGCTTTTGACACTGTCCCACATAACATCGTTGTCTCTAAACTAGAGAGACATGGATTTGATGGGTGGACCACTCAGGGGATAAGGAACTGGTGAAATGCTCAAGGACTTGTTTGTGGTCAACAGCTCCATATCCAAGTAGAGACCGGTGACAAGTGGTGTTCCTCAGGGGTCCGTACTGGATCCGATGCTATTCAACATCTTTGTTGGCAACATGGACAGTGGGATCAAGTGCACCCTCAGCAAGTTTGACAATGACACCAAGCTGTGTGGTGCAGTTGACATGTCAAGAGGGATGGGATGCTGTCCAGAGGGACTGTGACAAGCGTTGGGAGGCGGGACCAAGTGAACTTCAACAAGGCCAAGTACAAGGTCCTACACCTGGCTTGGGGCAATCCCCAGTATCAATACAGGCTGGGCAGAGAATGGATTGACAGAAGTCCTGATGAGAAAGACCTGGGGGTGCTGGTGGACAAAAAACCCAATATGGCCCACCAATGTGTGCTTGCAGCCCAGAAAGCCAACCGTATTCTGGGCTGCATCTAAAGAAGCGTGGCCAGCAGTGTGGGGGAGGTGATTCCCCTCCTATGCTCTGCTCTCGTGGGACCCCACCTGGAGTACTGCATTCAGCTTTGGAGGCCCCAGCTTAAAAAGGACATGGACTGGTTGCAGCCAACCCAGAGGAGGGCCACAAAGATGATCAGAGGGCTGGAGCACCTCTCCTGTGAAGATGGGCCGAGAGAGTTGGGGATGTTCAGCCTGGAGGAGAGAAGGCTCTGGGGAGACCTTCTAGCAGCCTTCCGGCACCTAAAGCGGGCCTACAAGAACACTGGAGAGGGACTTCTTACAGAGGCATGTAGGGACAGGAGAAGGGGTAATGGTTTTAAGCTGAAAGAGGATAGGTTTAGATTAGGTATGAGGAAGAAACTCTTCTCTGTGAGGGTGGCCTGGAAATGGAACAGGTTGCCCAGAGCAGCTGTGGATGCCCCACCCCTGGCAGCGTTTCAAGGCCAGGCTGGATGGGGCTTTGAGCAACCTGGGCTAGTGGAAGGTGTCCCTGCCAACGGCAGGGAGGCTGGAACTAGATGATCTTGAAGGCCACTTCCAACCAAACCATTCTATGATTCTGTGTTGTACTGCCCTACTAAACATCCTAACAATCTATCAAACCATCATTACAGTTTTCTTATATGCCTTCCCTGACTTTTTCCCTCCTGCATTTGATAGTGATTTATAGTTATATAAACATTTGCTACATTCCCCTCTATCTCATTTCCTCTCAATAAATGTCACTTTGGTCTCTGCAAAGTGTATTTCTCACTGCCTGTCTGGTATCTTTCTATAACTAATACGTAAATGTTTCTTGCCTCTTTTTTTAGCTAATTACAGTATAATTTTATCTTTCAATGTTCTTTCCAAATAATTTCCAGAAATATCAAGAAGTCTGTAGAATTGCTCTGAATTAACAGCATCAATAACTACTTACCACAGTTTACTTGACCTAAAAAATACCACAGCCTGACAGATTTCTCTTCCCTACCATCTAAAGTTACCTACCTACTAAGCAGCCAAAGCATAGTTCTGTAAGTCTCTCTAATGCCTTATTTCTGTATCAGTCAGTCTCTATTTACCACTCTGCAGCTCAGAATAGTGCATTTTGTCACATATTTAATCCTGTCTTTTTTCTCCTCATTGTACCAAGTGAAAAAAAAACCCCTACAGTTTAACAGAATTATCAGATGCGTCTAATTTTGAAGTGTTGAAAACTGAACTGGCCATATTGACCAACTTCCTCTGATATTTCATTGTGTATTCAGGATCAGTAGAGGAAAGAAAAGTATTCATCAAATGCTGGTACTCCTGTGGCATTGATCTCCACTCGCCCCCTCCCACTTGTCACACACAGTTCCTCTCCTCATGCATCTCTCTCTGAAGAATTCCACATTTCCCTTACCAGGTCCTGATTTTCAGTGCAAGGCCATCCAAAGTTAATGACCTTTTTTATCCCTTTTGGTCATACCCGACGAATGATAAACACAGAGAAGCATTTTTAAGAATAAAGTATTGTTCAATTTAGACAGACCAAAAGTACTTAGTGAAAATATTTTTTAAATGTACATGCTCTTCCATCATACTTATTTGCAATACATTCTTTGCATCATTGGTAGCATCTGTGAATCTACCTTTCTTAGGAATGCAATCTTATGCCTGTATCAACTTGAAGAAATTTCCTTTAAGAACAGAAGCACCCCTACTACGTTAAACAGTTCTTCTCCCAGTGCCCCTTTCACAGTGCCATATGCCTTGACCTTACAAAACACAATTCATAGGCTGGCTAGCGTACAGCAGGAGAGTAACTCAGGCACTGGCTCTGAAAATCTCTGAAGTCCTCACTATGAGTCATTCTTCCCTCTTGCTGGCTGGACTTCCAGCAGACCTACAAAGATTCACACTAGAATCAGTGTTGTTACTTGACCCTTCCCCACAGAATACGCAGCAGAATAAACAAGAGTAGGCAGCAGAATAAACAGTAGAGCTCGCTAAGGAAACAGGTTTCACAGCCTGACAAGTCACAGCATCAGAGGATGGTGTGTGTGAACAGCACAAAGACATTCATCGCACTTTGCACCCAGACAAGATGAGTAATGCTTCACACACGAGGGCCTTCTGTCTGATGAGGATGGCTTTGAAATTTGCCTGTCCTGACCACTGCCTTCCCAGGAGAACAGCTGCCACTCCAGAACCTAGGAGGGACAGGAACATTGGGAAAGCCATGCCCTCCACTAGCATAGGGAAAGCAACACAAATTTGCACTGTGTCCTCCCACATGAACATCCACCGAGTATTTTGCCACTTCCTGCAACAACCATGGGAACCCTAATGTGCTGCAAGAAGAAAGCAGAAGGCACTACTAAATGCTCTGGTAGGCCATGCTGGTAAGGGGGTTGTTTCAGGTGAAACTCCTATGCAATGCTAGGAAGCACACCATGCTTATATTGTCCAAGGTGACAAAAGAAAGAGAAAAGAAAAGCTTCAAAGCAAGAGGTTCCCCCTAACTTGATCTCAGAGTGAATTCCATGTAACTGCAGCACTTAACTCTCTATTTTCAACAAGTCTGCATATGCATAGCTCCTAAAGCCCACTTCCCTAGTCCAGCTCCTCTTCATGTTGCCCATGCTCCTAACACATAGTAGATTGTTCTTAGAGATTCCACATAGACTCTGTAATTCAACTAGCTTAAAAACTGCAAGCCCTGCAATTCCAAACAACCAACGTGTCAAGAAATAGCAGCTTGGTATTTTTAGCAAATTTAAGCCTATAAATAATTTTAAGTACAGAAGTCATTTGCAATATCCATGCAAGTTTTGTTTATTTTAAAGACAAAGACTTACAGGCTTAAAATTACTACATACTTCTACTGTAGACAAGAAAGTATTCTGGCAGACAAAAGAATCTGTTCTCACAGAATGCGCTTTATATTTAACATGTTATGTTACCCTGGTGTGTTTCGTATCAACAATATTAACACCTTCTGGAAGCAGCATCATATCCCTTCTTGCAAACCAAAAAATCTCTGCAGAGGGGCAGGAAAATAACACCACCACCTCCACCTGCCCATTCTAACACACATACTTAAAAGTAGTCCTTTATAAGGTGTTGGCATACGCTAGTGCTATAGTAACACCAGTATTTAATACAGACACAATTTTCATTTAGCACTGTTACAATACTTCTGTTATATCACAGTTAACGTTCTTAACTTAATCCAGAAGCTTTTTATTATGGGAATGTTTCAGCAAATTTAACAACATACTGATTTTTTAACATATAAAGGAATATACAGTAATGGAGTGAAAGGAAATCACAGTAAGCAACCACAAAAAAATATAAAAAGTGTAGAGAGCTTTATGGCAGGTACTGGAGACCGCGATGCCTGTGAAGGACCTTGAAGGCTAAAGAAGAAACAAAGTGAGATAAGGTTGGCTGAATGCCTGGAAGAAAAACAGGATATGAAGTGAGGCTGGAGCAGATGTGTGATGCCACATCGGCAGCTGGCTGAGAACATGAAACTCACTAAGAAAAAAAAGAGAAAAAAAATTGCAAGAAGTTCAGTTTGTTTGTAGCTTTGTAATTAACCAATTATATGTAGCCAAGAAGTGTCTGAACTGTATTGATTAACCAATGATATTTTAGTATGTTGTGCATGAACAGCAAACGAGGATATATAAGCGTGGGGTTTGGACTAATAAAGGGTCTTCTGGTCAAATTCAGGAGTCCGTACCTCAGTCTCCTCAAAAAAGCTAGTAATTTGTTTTTAATTTTGTAGCTGTGACTACAACTGTAGCTATTTAGCTTTACTCTGCATATGTGTGTGAGCATGCATGCATACACATATAGATAAACCTCATTACTCAATATCTCTTCCAAGCGAAAGCTGGGAATCTCACCCACATAGTACTCTCCATAGCCCATCCCCATGGAAACATAGTACTAAGTAAAGACTGTCCTTGAAAAGGCAGTTCAGCTATAGAAGAGAAAACACAGCCAGGTTACCAGACTGGTGGGATATTATGGAACTAGTGATAAATTAACCGGCAGATATTCTTGCAGCTCTGTGTATCCCAGTAATTCTTCCTCAGCCCTTAACAGAATGCCTCACCCAGGGCACAGAAGGCTATATACAGTCAGCTTTCCCAGAGGGGAGAAAGGATGCAGGGGAACATCAGAAACCTGCCTTTTTCATTCTTCCTCTTAGTCCACGTGCACTCTGTCTGCTTCTTCCTAATTAAGTACCTAGCAATCTGAAGTACAGTGAATATACAGGATGTTTTTGGTGAATGGTAAAACAATTGGAATAATGCAGAAGCTTTTGAAAAGTGGAAATTCACCTGACTGAACAACTACATTTCAGAAAGACGGTTAGGTGGTGAATACTGGGAAAAGACAATGGTTCTTCAATGTTCTTCACCATTCTTAGAATGATGCATTTTGAATTTGTAAAATGTCAAGGTTTTTTTCCTGACTTCTTCCTAATAAAAGGGTTGCAGACACTATTATTTGGTTCTTCTGTGCATAGTGCCATTCATATACCCGATTCTTTTCTTCTCTCCCGCATGCATTTTCTCTCTTTAAAAGCAGCAGACCGAAAAGATCTCCCTTGCAGGGAGCTCATGGCACAGTCAGACCCCAGACTTGGTTCATGTACTTTGTGCAGACCCTCTGGCTATGTCTGAATTTGCAGATAATTCATCACACCAAGAGCAGATCAGTAGACTGAACTAGATAGCGCTGAAGGCCTACACTCACACAGTATGCGGTTCAACAGCTTTGCTTCTGAGAAGACAGTTTGATTCCCTGGATCAAATATTCCAGCACTGCACACAGTTTGAATCTGTCTCACTGTGCGATTCATCAGTTCAGAGACACTGGTTTAGTTTCTTCTAGAAGGAATCTAGCTTGTGCACAGCAAAACCAATCTGTGACATAAACCACGGAGTAATAAATGAGGATGAGTAGCTTTGATCTAAAACTGTACCACCACCCTGAACTGGAATGCTAACAAAAATGCAGTGATAGACAACTAGAGGTGCCTCTCTCAGCACAGGTACCTGGAGCAGGTCATTTTTCCATTAACAGGTCTATAACAGCTTTGTCTACTGAGTTTAGAAAACCATTCTAATACCTGCAACATACGTAGCCATGGCTTGCATCCAGCTAAGTTTTATACATTTCTACATGTACCTTGCTGGCAGTTAACAGAGATGTACAATGCTGATTTATAAAGATATGTAAGAAGCAAGAAGTAGTTTCTGATTAGTAATTCTTTTTCTTTTAAAAGAATTCACTGGGGCATAAGACTTGTACATGGGCTTTTGAAAATTTTCCTTGGAAAAGCACTAGAAGTTCAATGTATCATACACCTACTTCACTTCAAGACATAATTCTGGATTGGTATACCTAAAATATAGTTTTATAAAGCACTGCCAATAGGATCCAAATTTGTACCACTTAGTTTGGAATACCTTTGAACATAACTAAGCTAATTTTCCACAGCACTGCATTGCTTCATCCTGTTGTCACTCCGCAAATTCCATCAATGCTGCAGTACAGTGAAATGGATAGGGTAATAGAATCAGGAGCCAAAAGCTCCACCTTTTGTAGCTACAGACTGAAATGCTACCAAAACATGGTCAGCCTGTCAGCTTTTATTCAGTAGCAGAAAATGTTTACAGAGTAATCTAGGGATTCTCTCACAAAACCACACAGTTATTTTCTCAGACTTTACTGCTGCCTTACAGATGTCTGCTTCAGTCAAATCCTTCTTCGCTCACCATGCTTCCAAATGAAGCCAAAGCAATCTGCCTTCCTCATAGGTAAACGTCGCTTGGTTTTACCTTTCAGGCTCAGCTGCTGGGCTGACAGTCTGAGCAGAGGACTGCCGGCAGATAGTCCACTCCTAAACCCCTCTCTGTAGAGTTGCACTGATGTACTGTCACCTGAATTACAGCTCAACTGCTTCTGATGCGTGACTGTCAGCGATTTAAATACATCAAAAGGAAAATTGTTGTTTTAAAAGCAACAATTTGTTCTCAAAACCAAACATCTATTCTCAAGAAAAAAAAGAAAGAAAAGGAATATGAAACACTAATCTTTCAATATAATCAGAATATAAAAGCATTGGCATGTCCATAAAAGCAGGACTACAAAACCCAAATAAGCGGTCACAAGGGAGTATCTCTGAAATATCTGTTGATTTATAACAAATAATGAAATGCATTTAATTAAACTTCAAGTGGAGGAAGCTCCTCCAATAGGAACCAAAAATTAATAGGAAGGATATTAAAAATTCTAGTGCTGATAAAATAAATAATTTTTAAAAGTAAATTAATTGCTCCATTTGGTTTTATATATTTAGTTGCAAGTATGTGAGAAGACTAAGGAGTGACCAACTTGATGCTTAAAGGGTAGGAGAAACGCAAGTATAGATCTCCTTCGAAACAGTCCTAAAAATGCATATTTAACCAAGATTTTACTACTTAGAAAAGGGAAAAAAGCGTAACTACGTTTTCTACAAATATTCCTTAACTGTAGCGATGCATTCTGCCTGAAATGTATCTATTATCTCTCACAACAGTACACTTTGGGTGCAGGAGGGTCAAAGCACAAACACATTTTCCTGCACAATCTTCTGTTAAATAAAGGGGGAGAAAGGAAGCCTCTTACTAAAAAGTTATGCTTATGGCAGGTAGTGCAACACCCAATGACACAATACAGATTCCTTTAGTGATGCAGATGCCACAAACAAGCAAGAGGGTTGCTGAAGGACAGGCACTTGCACTTTGGTTCCAAGTTGGATGCATACAAGGATGTTGTCTTGATGCTCCCTTACATTAGAACAGAGTAAGTATTATTGCCTCCAGCCCTGTAAACACTGTTTTCTTCCCATTCTTTCCTTTCCACGGAAAGCAAAGCCATCACAACTCATTTCTTGTTCATTCACTTCTGTAGCATGCCACACTTCTCACAGCTTTTACAGTTTTATGTATTTTCTGGCTATAGCACAAACATCCTGGAACTGGTGCAAGTAAAGTCTGTTTACAAAATACGACATAGAGGGTCAAAGGTAGGCCACAAGAACCAAAAGTTAAGTAGTTATCCCCACAAGCAGGGGTGAAAGAAGCATGTAATCCAGAGTTAGCTGTTGGCAAATCAACTGCCACTTATATTCAGTCAAGAATAAGAAAAATACTGGCAAAGACTGAAATAGCAAGATGATTGTTTTCTTCGCATATGGGGCTATATAATTTTTTGCCCAATTCTGTACTATTCTCCTAGACACCTTTCAAACCATGTTCCAGGCCAAGGGTGAAAATATCAGTTACTATGGCAGTACGTGTAAGTCGGACCAAAAAAAAGTAGTATTTTAGCATTTACAGCAAAAAACCAAAAATCCCCTAAAAATCTTGACTGACAGCCAATTGTTTTTACTGAGAAAAAAAGACTGCACAAATTCTTGCCTAAAGCAAAAGACTAATTATATGTAACATTTTCGAGAGCTCTAACACACAAACTGGAATGCACCAATACTTACAGTCAAGGACCCTCCCTTTGAGCAAAAAAACCAAAAAAGCTTTGGAGGAACTCAGTGCGCTGCTTATACCTATGTAACTGCAAAAGCAAAGAAAAAACTTTATATCAAAAACAGAAGCAGAATCTTGAAAAGCTGCTGATTTATAAAAACCATTATTTGAAATCAGCAAGCAATTAAAGCAAAGCATTTCTCATTCTGCTATACAGGCATAGCATACACAGCCTGTAACACACACAATCACTGATGGAGAAAGCTATTTTATCTGAAACATTTGCCCCTTGCAGGAAATACTGAAGATTCCCTTGGTTGCAGTTCAGTTCATTTTCTGAACAGGGCAACCACAGAGTTTGTATCCAAGCAGCACTTAAACCTCCCTACTCATATGGTTCTTTTCAGCTCACTTAAAAAGCTGAATCTACCTCTAACTTTGCAGAAACACCAGCTCAGACCTCAAGGTTTATATTCTGACATGGGAAGTTACAAAGACCAGACATGTTCATAGAACCATATGGTTTGGGTTGGAAGTGGCCTTCAAGATCATCTAGTTCCAGCCTCCCTGCCATGGGCAGGGACACCTTCCACTAGCCCAGGTTACTCAAAGCCCCATCCAGCCTGGCCTTGAAGGCTGCCAGGGGTGGGGCATCCACAGCTGCTCTGGGCAACCTGTTCCATTTCCAGGCCACCCTCACAGAGAAGAGTTTCTTCCTCATACCTAATCTAAACCTATCCTCTTTCAGCTTAAAACCATTACCCCTTCTCCTGTCCCTACATGCCTCTGTAAGAAGTCCCTCTCCAGTGTTCTTGTAGGCCCGCTTTAGGTGCTGGAAGGCTGCTAGAAGGTCTCCCCAGAGCCTTCTCTCCTCCAGGCTGAACATCCCCAACTCTCTCGGCCCATCTTCACAGGAGAGGTGCTCCAGCCCTCTGATCATCTTTGTGGCCCTCCTCTGGGTTGGCTGCAACCAGTCCATGTCCTTTTTAAGCTGGGGCCTCCAAAGCTGAATGCAGTACTCCAGGTGGGGTCCCACGAGAGCAGAGCATAGGAGGGGAATCACCTCCCCCACACTGCTGGCCACGCTTCTTTAGATGCAGCCCAGAATACGGTTGGCTTTCTGGGCTGCAAGCACATGTTGCCAGGCCATGTCATGTCATCAACTCCAGCACCTAAACTTATGTGAAGAAGTTACACACCAAAGAAGCTACTCTACCAAGGTTTCTGCTCTTCTACCTCCCACCCTTGTGCAGAATTATTTTCAGAGCCCTCCTAATTTCTCTTCATGTACCATTTCATTGATGTTGGAGAAACTATCTTCTGCCAACTGAAAACCTCCATGAGGACCACAGAAGGCCTTAAAAAAACAGAGATCATTATTCATGCTCCTCAGTCCTCTTTATCTGCTGAGAGAGACCAAGGAAGCCTGATACCTGCTAGAAAGGCTTTACAGAAATTCATAGGCCTAGTCTTTATCAGTGACTCCCGATCTTACTAGTTCTGGAGTCGCATTTGGATGGCAAACTCCGAGATACACTGCTGAGCTTACTGGAGTTGAAAGAAGGGACCAATGCTAGATTTCTAACAGAGGTATGAAGTCAAGATGAATTAAGAAACTGAAAAAAGGTTAACTATGGCCATATTCAGAGCTCTTCTTCCTCAAATATAAGTAAAATCATCTATCCAGAAATTTTCATACCCAGAATCACCAGAAATTCTGACCCAAATCAGTAACAGCTGCTTAAAATGAGAAATGAGCCTAACTTTCCATTGAAACATGAATCCGAGTAAAGAATCTGGTATCTCTACTACAATGATACACACCAAAGGCCAGAGAGACCAAAAGACCTGGGGCTTCATGGAGCTCTATTTTACACGATGCTGTATAACAGGGAAGCAGCTCAATGAAGCTTGGTTTTGTCAGTCCCTAGTTAGGACACAATTAGATTCCAGCCACTGCTGCACCTGTCTTGCCTGCAGACATAAACCACGTTGACTTGGGGCAACATGACCTGACATACAAGCAATTGGGCATTGCAGGTGAAACTGGCCCCGAGGACCCAGAAACACAGTTGGCCGACTTGCTCAAGTTGAGCACTGTGACACTGCATCACCTTACTATCAGCACCCAAGTCAGCCAGCCGAAACTAAGCCAGATCCCTGAGCTAAATAGATTCTTGAACACTGCAAGCAGTGAGACATTCAACAGAAAAAAAGCACGCACAGGTGGAGGGAAGTTTTTAAACTTGTAAGAGATGTCAAGGAAACAAATTACAGAGTCTAATGCTGTGAGGTAAACTGTGGAGATGCAAGTCGAGATGGACTAAAAAACACTGTATCAGCATGGCTGGATTCAGACAAAATGGCCAAGATGGCGCTTTGTTGTTTTTACATATTGCTTATATATATTAGATAGTACATGCCAGATGCTGATAGGCTTTCTGTCTTCTTCTTGCTTGCTATTTGCTGTTGCTGTATCTGCCTGTATGCTGTGGTTTTAAGTTCCAGGTTTTCACATCCTGTTTACATGCTTGACATTTTTGTGGCTGTCTTTAAGGTACATGACTAAGTCTTCAAGGTCAACTAACCCGCCTGCAGACCCCTACAATAAACCATGGTCCTTCACCTAGACAAGCTTGGCTAGAAAGTACAACAGACTGGTGTTTTGCATCATGCATGTGCCACAAGCTAACTAACGGAAAATCTCCAACACCAGCCGGCTTACTGACTGACTTTGGCTTTGCCTCTGCAACCAGTCACCAGACTATTGTGATTGTCAAAAGGTATCTTGCAGGCCCTATCCTGAGAAAACCGATGTTCTTGATGACAAACAAATGCTTTGCAAGCTGAATTCATACTCCAGGATGGATGTATACTAAGCTGGCTGAGTGCCTTGGAGCAGCCTTGTAAACAAACTCAGATTAAGCAGGGACACTTCAAAAGAAAAGGATGACGACTCATTGATCTCACCATTAGTATTCCTACATGAATCTGAAGGCTCATATGGGACAGGTCACCATCAGTTACACCCAGTAGCTAGAAAATAAACAGACCAAGCTCCAGTAACAATAATAATTATAGTGATGCTGTAAAAGCAAGCAGCAGTTTCAGAGATTTGTTAGCCATACAGTGTCCAGCTAAACCACAGAGCACAAACCAATCTCAGCATTAGATTTAGTGATCTGCACCCTCTGTTCAGGACAAGTTTTTCAAAATTACATTCTGAATGTTTTCAGTCTGGGTAGAGACTAAAAGAAAAAGCTCACTAAATAAAACACAAATGCTCAACTCTCACTGGAGTGTTATTTTCTTCATAAATATTAAAATAACTGATTCTTATTCAAATCCTTGTTATTTACTCTTTACCATATCTACGTGTCAAGATGAACACAGGTGTACAAATATGCATGAATATTAAATCATACCTTCTATGCACTCCATATACCTTGAGCTGGATGATTAAGATCAGATTTTTGGCTCTGCAGTTATAGAATGTAGAATGACAGGTGCTTTAAAGAAGCTTGGTTTTTAGTGGTATTTTAGCCCTTCTTGAAAATAAAATTCCTTTAATTTCTTTCTCTCTCTCTTCTTCTCTCTTTTCATACCTCAAATCTGAGAAATCCAAAAGCAGAGATCAAGTTCTACTTTCTATCCTCTATTACTATCAGTAAAATATCAGCTTTTGTCACACCCCATTAAAATGGATTATATTCACCACACTACACTTTACCCAGAATATTTGCACTATTTTTCTATCTTAGAAGTACACTCAAATATCCAAGTAAAAGAAAATGCTGTACTAAAGTAAACAATTTTCTTTAAACTGCCTTTATTCTGCGGAGCTGAGAAGTTTCTTCAGAATATTTTCAAAAGTCTTCTATGACTTCAACTTCTTCAAAATCCTTAATGATAAAATATTTATTTACAACAGGGTAGAAATCCCCAGTTTTATTATTTAATCAGAAGAACATAAAGGGAAGTTTGCAAAAGATCAAAGAAACAGAGATGCAGTAAGAAAAACAGTAAACTACATAAATGGGATAAACATTTTAAAATATACATTATATGCCTGCTACATTTGTGTGTACCCAATTACAACAACCAAAATCCCAACCAAACCCCTGAGAACATGCAAGTATTTTATTTAAGGAGGTCTTACGATCTGTTCAATAGAACACAGATGACTCAATATTTTTGACTTGCTGTTTCACCCTACTTAAGAAACAAACAAATCAATAAAACCAAACCCAAGCAATCTAAATTTAATTAGGGCCCTGATTCTCATGTCCAAGATTGATGGGGGCTTTGCCCTTCCCTGAAATAAGAGCTCAATTCAAGCCATTTAACATAACCCACAAGTCTTCGGTGTGAAACCAGGTGACCTAATATGAATAGTGTCAGGCCAAGATTCACCTATTACACCTATAGTACACAGCACGATAGAGCAAGCATAACAGAATCTGCTACTTGGAAGGAACAAAAGAAGGTAAGAGTAACGGTGTTTAATTAGCTGACTGGGTATTTCTAAGATGTCTCTGGCATCTCAGTGTCAATTATCCAGGTACGTACTATTTTATCAAGTCATTGAAAGTGTATCTTTAAGGGTAATCACATAATTCAGAAGCTCCAGTTATGTAAGTTCCCTTCAAGTCACTGAAAAAAATTACCCTCTAGCATAGGGAGGTATCTTTCTCTATCTTGGACACGTGTTCATTTTAAAACACACTATTTAGGATTCAACATCTTACTCGGGATACTCTTCCCAGAGTGGCAACAATTTATACTTAATCGATTAACAACTGCTCTGCAGCTTCTTCTACTTTCTTTCATCGCTCTGTGTGTTTGCAGGCCATCAGCTAACAGTATATATGCCGTAACACTGCTAAAAGTAGCAACTTCACACCCTACACACACTCTGATCCCATTGTCTAAACTCTCAAATTGTGAAACTTTGATTTAGCTTTTAACAATACGTTAAACAAATCTGTGCACAAAGTTTAGGCCAAGCTGACTCTCTAAAGTTATTAAAAGTGACAAATGAAGGGATTCATAATCAAGGGAGTCAGCCTTGGGAAGGATGGGAAACAAAGAACGGATGGTGAAAAGAACATCGTTATCTTATGCTATGCAGAAAGAAGCCTTCAAGCCAAGAAGTTCTGGCTGCAAGGGGAGAAAAGTTGATAGTGTTGCAGAAAACTGGTTAAAAGTAGGACAGAGGCAATTGTGCAGTGGGAGATCGCAACCTCAGACTCAAATAGGCCCCTCCAAGAGGGGCAAACCCCTGCTTGGGAGGCACGCATAGCTGGTAAAAAGCTTTGGCAGCGCTACCTGAGGATGTGTACCAGTTTGCATTAGAAGCGAGATACTTGTAACCAATTCTGTGCATAAATGAAAACGAATATGTAATACACTGTGAATGTGCAAGTACTCTACTGTATATAATGCGTACCCTTGAGTAACTTGCTGTGCACATTGGGCAGAGCAATCCCCAGTGCACCCTGCGCTGTAAATAAAGAGTGACTGCTTCTCAACACTGCGCTGGTGTTAACAGGTTTACTCCCAAGTTTGACGACATCTCCCCCCCAGCCCACCCCCCCAAACAACGAAACCAAAACACCAACCCTACTACTAATTGTAACAGTACAAAAGCAAGTGTCCAAACCAAGCTTCATTCTTTGTTTCAGCAACAGGGACAAATCATAACAAAGGTTCAAATCTGCCTTTAAAATTAAGTATTTGACTAAACTGACTTAATCCCCTATTACTTTGCGTTACAGAACTTTGTTTTAGCAAGGAGAGGCAGGAGCAAGGCATTGGCTCTCACTCAGAAGAATGATCCTTCCACCATATTTGATGTGAGGAATATTCCTTGTCTCAAAAATATTCTTCTGAGAGATCAAGGGGATGCTGTGCCTTCCCAGTGGCTGAGGCATGCAGCCTTCCTCCTGGCCCTCCACTCTGAGCACTCTGAGCAAGCAGAAGCTGAAGGGAGAAGCTGCTTTAGCTGTTTATTTCTCTGTATTATGGCTACTTGCTATTACTCCTCTTCCTTCTGTTTCCCCCTTCTGTTTTTCTTTCTGCTAATGCAGCAATCCATCCCATAATGGATGCAAGCAATGACTACACACACAACTGTTCTCATGTGGACCTTTGTGCCGGTGCATCCAGAAAGGAAGTCATGGCAACTGATGCATTTCTGAGAGCATCAATATCGCCTCAAAGACATGTGCCCCGTAACATTTAACTCATCTTAGACTAGGCCAGATTATGTAGCAACAATTCCCATTCCATTTTGCATTTCCAGGTGTTTCCAACAGAAAAGGAACCATGAAGGTGTCATTACAATATTGCCCTCTGGAAATAAATGTCACCATTGAAAAATGCTTATTTATTCAAATACTGCTCAACACACACTGTTACATTTTTCACCCATAGGAGTTTTAAACCTGATTTCTAACAATTATTCCACATTTCACTTTATTAAGTAGCAGCAAAATTCTAGCTTGCTTTTTTTTTAGGACAAATTAATTTTGGATTCCCCAGAATTGTTATTTAATCTTTATTTAGATTTCCAATGATCTTTTCCAGCAAAATTCACAACCTGAGTTAATTAAAAATCACCTGCCTCCCTTAAGGCTTTCCATCAGTCTTCTGAGTATCAGAGCACTGAATACATTGGTTTTTAATGACTCTAGAGCACCTGGTATTGTTACTTGCCTGCTAGAGACCAAAGAATTCATCATGTTGCAAAGATGTCAGATCCCCTAGCATAGCAATTTATTGTGTATATTAAAAAACCCAAACCCAACATTATGCTTCTGCAATAAACCGTACCTCTTCTATGCCAGCCCAAACCCATTCATCTAAAGCAGGTGACATACTGTACATTGTCCTCTTGCTGCTGCGCTGTATTCACTACTGTTACTTTCTCCCTTCCTCTGGTTGTCTAAAAGGCTCTCAGAATTAGGATTTTCACAAGTATCAAGCTTGGAAGACTTAAACTTCTTAAAACTGAATTCTTCTTATTTTTAGCAAACTGTTTAAACAACAGCTAGCAATTTATCTCAGCAGCTTCTTCATCCAGCCTTCACTTAAAACCCCAATGTCAAAATTAAATTTCATCCATCTTTTCCTTTTGAAGCACACATAATCAAAACCGATCATCAGCATTACAATAGTTTGTCAAGGCTGCATCCCAGGCTGCCTGTAGCAGACTTTGAAGCATACACATACCTTCATTCTCCTTTACTCTGATCAGAGTACCTCCCCGCCAATTCTTTGCATTGCTGTTTGTTTGTTTTTTTTCCCTAATTATTCCAAGATGCACTATGGTGCAGGTAACAGCTGGGTTAGATGTCTGACTAGATGGGCAGGCGTTACTGGAACAAAGACAGTTTATTTGTAACTCCCTTCCCTGCTCCTGTCTATAGAAATAGTCTTAATCTTCAAAGACTGAAAGATGCTATTGTACTGAGTAACAGTAATGTGTGATTTTGTTGCTTGTCTGTTTGTTCAAAAAATCCTGTTAAATCTGAACTTTGGTATATGGAAAATGAATTCCCTAGCCTAATCATGGAAAAAAAAAAATATTGGATTTATTTAGTGTAAATTTGATGATGGCACATTTGTTATCAAAAGGAACTGCAAGAGCACTTAATTCTATACCACATAATACCTTCTGTACTTATGTTGTGCTCTCTCTTGTCTGTTTGGTAAGGCAAACTCTTTCACTCTTACATTTCTTTTAACAAGAAAGCTGTTAATGAAGGCTCTCATAATGATTTATTAGCTCCTTTCCTGATCAGAGGAAATGACTGTTTTAGGCAAGGAGGCACCTTCAATTTGCACAGTGGAATTATGAGACCATCAGCATTCCATCATAATTCTTGCACCCTCCAGTATTTCCTTCACATGGGCAGTTTTTTCTGAGGTATCTTCCTACCCAACTGTGTACCACAAGTTCTCAAACTCAGTATCACACACCCATCTAGGTTCCTCTATCCAGGTGGCATTGCCCAGCATTTGTCAAAAAGGCAAAAAGAATTTAAAAAAAAAAAAAAAAAAAAAAGGAAAACAATCCCAATCCAGTCAGAGCTTGAAACAAAACCTTTACCTGCATCCTTGCAGACATCTTTGACTTCGCTTAATCTAAATCCTTCTGTTGCTTCTGAGCATCTTGCTGTTCATTTCGTTTAAAAAGCTAAAGTCATCCTTTAACATGAAGCCCCGCATGTCTCTAGCCAAAGCCAAATTCACTATTTGTTCCTGCTCAATTTCAGCTGCAGTTTCTAATCTATAACAACTCTTTATTTCTAACCTCCTGATAACATCATGACCTTTTCTTCATATTTTTAAATGGGATTTTTTTCAAAAGCTTTTGGAAATCTAAAGAAAGTAATCCTATGGAGTTAGGCAGAGCAAACAGAAAAATGGGTCAAAACTAGAAACTTTCTCTAGTACCTGGAGTTTGATACAAACTATATAAGTTAAAATACTTAAATAACAGTATGAATAACAAACATCGATATATTAATGGAACCAGAACACAATTTGCTTTTCCTTAATAGTACATTCTTCCAGAGCACTGGTTTTGTTCTTTCTTCATTTCTAAATGTAGATGACAACATTTACCCAACTCCTTTGTAGAACATCATCACACCTACAAGTGAAAAGTGCTATATGAGATATACATAATGGAGGAATGAATGCCTTTTAATTTATTATTTGCTGCTAGAGATAATGCTAGGCATTACAAATTTGAAAACATACTGTAATTTAAATGTAAGGCCAGATGACTCCAAATCTACTATAATTTCTCATTTTGTTAATTAATTACTAATATAACAAATAGCTAAAACCATTTTTTTCTTACATTAACAAAACAGCAGCATTCAAATACTCTTCAAAACAAAAAAATATACATTAAATACTGCAGCCTGTAGAAAATCAGCTAAATTCCAAAACACATCAAAATGTTTTGCTGGAAATGATGGCAAGATTATCTTCTGAACCATGAACAACCTCATCATATGTTCTTTTATTCAAATTACTCAGACATGCCTGAGAAAATTCTATCTCCCTCAAAAAAATCAAAGATAAACTTTTCCCATGCACATTTAAGCTTCCCAAGGAGAAAATGTTGCCGTCAAAACTACTTTTAAAACTTAAACTACTGAAGCTTCATTTTGTGGCTCAGTGTAGCCCTAAATATATAATTTTGACTTATATAAACTCATATTTGTGATCCAGTCACAAACCCTTTCAATCTTTAGTAAGCAAGAATATCTATCAACATTTGAATAAAGCAGCAGCATAAAAAAGCTTTAATAGCCTTCAGGAACAGTTGAGATTACCTTCCCAAATGTAAGAATGACATGAATCGCAAACTGGGCCCCAAATTTTTCAAGTAGGTGCACCGTAAGATGAATTTTATGCCTTTGCAAAACCTTGAAGTCAGTGAAAGGTTCCAACAGAATCCAAAAATCTTTGAGTTGAGGCTGAGTCTGACACACAAAGGCTCCTACTAAAATGTAACTGCTTAAGGTACACTGGTTTTATTAACACGTTTCCTATGATGGATTGGATTCTCCCCACCAAAACATTTACAAGGGCTTTCAGGCTGGTAGATATGTTTGCTGCTTTTTTTTAAAATTAAGAAAACAAATTTCTTCTTAGAAAAAAGGTCTCTCGGATTATTTGATCAAAATGTGGTTTTAACACCTAGCGCAGCAACCTCTCTCTAAATGTTGAGGACAATCACCTCAGACTACAGCAATACAGACATTAGGCATGTAGCTTTGGAAGCAAAATGGTTTAAGCACAACTTCGTTTTTCTACGAGTAATAAAGACCATTCAAAAATAGAAGTCACTAACTCTGGGCAACACCTAAATTTGAATCATCTCAAACTGATGATGATCACCTCAACCTTGATAAAAAATAAAATAGTAATAGCCTTGATGGAAACATTACTTCCCAAAATTGTAAATGCTTCTTTTTGTCCCTTAAACGGGCATCCATCTGCAGTGTACACTACTGAAGACTACAACTGAAACAAAAGAAAAAAGCACAAGCAAAACTCACTACTGTGCTGAAGAAAACAAGTATCTCCTAATTGTACAGCATACCAGAGATGCTTTTTGTGCTATTTCACCAATATCAATTAAATCACTTACCACATACATGTGTGCAGTGCAGGGGACAAGAGTTGCCTGCAACTTCAGACAACTTACAAGCCATCTGGCAAACATGGAATGAAATTCTAGACTTAAGCAACAAGACAAATATACCTATTGCATGTGGCAGAACGTTTCACACTACACTTCAGAAAGACTAAGTTGCATTTTCATTGGCATAGCAAAGCAGCTTCACCTCACACATTTAGCACCAATTCCTGCCACAGTTCGAAGTTGCTTAGCAGTGCCAGCAAAGCTGAGTTACACCCCAGCAGCAAGCATAAACACTAGAGGATGTTCTGGAGCACTGAAGGCAGTCAAGAAAGGTCTTGCTTGTATCAGCTAGCCACTGCTGCACCAGCCTGCCCCGTCTGCACTGAAATACACATAGGCTACCAAAAAACCTGGTTTATTTAATAAAACCACTCAAATGTGTGCGATCAGAAATATCTGGTAATAGTGTAGTAAAAGACCAGGGTGGAATTCAGAGTCCAACCCAGTAGTCAGGAACAACAGGGAAGCTTGATAGCAGTATGTGACCCTTGCTTCGTAGGCAGAAAGAAAAAGATTAAGCAGTAAGAGATACTAGTTGCTGTCTAACTTGCGATTGAGTGGGGTTACCATTTATATTGGAGCTAAAGCCTAGAGAGAGGAGTAGAAAGATGGATGGGGGAAGGAAGTATTTCATAAGAGCAGGAGTTTAGAAAGTTACTTGCTTTGGTAACACTGACTACATGCCCTAAAAGCATTGGCGTTAACAACCAAGCCTGTGGTGTTCTGGTGAAGAGGTGTAGCAATGGCATAGCAACTGAATCACGAGTTAATTATCAAGGTAAGACATGATGGAAAGAGGTTTTCCAAGCAGCATAAACCAGAACAGTTTCATTAGCTTCACATTTAATTAGATGTCCAAATGATGAAGAGTGAGAAGTCTTTTTCATGCTTAAATGGAGGTTAAAATAATCAACCAACCCTTGCCTAACCATGAGCTGATGGGACATTAGCACCATTACACATGAGTTACCAATTATGAATTCAGCATAGAAACAACAGAGCAACATTAAGGCAGGGCTTATTGGCACACATTGCTTAGTGCTGCGTTGCCAAATTACAATGAAAAATCCTGAAATTCCTCTGCGAGGCATAATTCACATGACTATACCAAGTAAGTTAAATGAAAAGACAATTCAAACCAAACACAAAGATCAGGATACTTCCATCCATTCTCCTTGTACCACAAACAATTTAGGAGATAGTTTACATATCAGAGTCCAACAATTTCGAGTTCCTGTGGAATCTGTGAGCAATTGCCACCTGGCCCCAGAGACTATATTCTCTTCTTTTTACTGATTTAGTGTAAAACTCACTCTTGACACTTTCAATTAGGGCAGGCCCTCACACAGTGAGGCACTGATGGGAAAAATCCCCTAAATTGTTCAAAAAAAAAAAAAAAAAGCCAAAGCAAAAAAAAATCTTGTAGTCATTACATGACATTAACTTCCAACAAAGCTGGGGAAGGGTCTGGATCACAAAACTTATGAGGAGCAGCTAAGGGAGCTGGGGGTTGTTTAGCCTGGAGAGGAGGAGGCTCAGGCGACGTTATTGCTCTCTACAACTACCTGGAAGGAGCCTGTAGGCAGCTGGGGTCGGTCTCTTCTCCCAGATAACAAGGAACAGGATGAGAGGAAATGGCCTGAAGTTGTGCCAGGGGAGGTTTAGGTTGGATATTTGGAACAATCTCTTCACTGAAAGAGTGGTGAAACATTGAAAAAGGCTGCCCAAGGAGGTGGTGGAATCACCATTGCTGGAAGTGTTTAAAAAATGTGTAGATATGGTGCTTAAGGACATGATTTAATGGTGGACTTGGCAGTCCTGGTTTATCAGCTGGACTTGATGATGTCAAAGGTCTTTTCCAGCTTAAATAATTCTATGACTTTATATTCCTGGAGTGCTCCTTTTCCATCCTCCTCCTTTAGATAGCACATTCACTCAAAGACACTCCAGAAAACTTCTTCCTCCTGCTACCTCTGCACAAAATTTTGTTTTTATTAATTACTCTCCCCCCATCTTTAAGGGGCACTTTAGCTGTCCTAATTCACTGGCAATTCAGTCACCCATGTCACAGAAAACCAAAGGAAGTGATCAAAACTGAATTGCTAGGCATTCCATAAGGAAACTTCATGTTTATTTCAAATCCTAGTAAAAAGCTACTTCCTCCACTTCCCTTCACATCTTGATGACCAAACAACCAGTTAAAATGAACAACATCCTTACTGCCATCTGAATTGATACAAATAGGGTAGTTTATACCTTCAAAGGATCATTTCAGCTTTTCTGCAAATTCAGCAAACATAACTGAATTTGTTTGGTTCTAATCACATTTTCCAAAGCTTTTTCCATAAAGCAGCTTGATTTGTTTCCCTCATAAAAGTATGAGCTACTGAATCTGTGGCCAAATGTTTTGCTAGGATTTTCAAAATCAAAGGGGATATGCCTGCCGGAAATTATTCTTATACGAAAATACTCACATTCCAATAAAATGCCAAAAGCATTTCAGAAATAAGCAATCTGCTATCACTGACTTACAGAGGGCACCATCCCCTACACAGGAGCTTTCAAATGACTGGAATAAAATTCGACCCTGTATTCACAGATGTCCTGGTTTCAGCTGGGATAGAGTTAGTTTTCTTCTTAGTAGCTAGTACAGTGCTGCGTTTTGGATTTGGTGTGAGAACAAGTTTGATAATGCACTGATGTTTTCAGTTGTTGCTAGGTAATGCTTAATACTGAAGTCAAGGACTGTTCAGTTCCTTGGGCCCTGCCAGTGAGAAGGCTGGAGGGGCACGGGAAACTGGGAGGGGACACAGCCAGGACCCAAACTGGCCAAAGGGGTATTCCAGACCATCTGAACATCATGCTGAGTATATAAACTGAGGGAAGGAGAAGGAAGGGGGTACATCCAGCATTATGGTGTTTGTCTTCCTGAGTAACCGTTACACATGATGGAGCCCTCTGGAGATGGCTGAACACCTGCCTAGTGAAACAGTGAGTGAATTCCTTGTTTTGCTTTGCTTGCATGTGCGGCTTTTGCTTTACCTGTTAAATTGTTCTTATCTTAACCCTCTAGTTTCACATTCCTTCCTGATCCTCCTCCCCATCCCTTTGGGTGAGGGGGAGTGAGCAAGTAGCTGCGTGATGCTTGGTTGCTGGCCAGGGTTAAACCATGACAATGGAACATCCTGAAGTCTTCCAGAGCTGATGATAAGATAAATAATAGCAATAATGAATGATGCAGTGCTATTTTTTCATTACTGAGTAATTCACTTTAGAAGTCATTAGGCAATTTCAAATTCTTTAAAATGAGATGCTGGGCTGCTGCTGCTGGGTTTTTTTGTTGTTTTTTTTTTTAAGCCTCAGATTCCTGATTTCAGCCTGTAGTTATGCAAGACTGTAAAAGCAGATCCCTCTGGTTTCCAAGAACAGTTTTACTGAGTATACAATTAACTATGCAAGGACCAAGGGGTTCTGCAAATGACACACTGCTGTTTATTATTTCTCCTGTAAACCTGATTATTTCTCCAACAAACCTTATTAACTGAAATCCTGTACAAAATGAATAAAAACTGCAAGTAATGCTTTGCTTGTGCTCTTGATTGTGTACCATGTTTTGCTACATTACCTGCTGCAGAAAATTAAATTATATGCTTACTTTATGAATTTTTTCACCTGCCAGTGCTGGAAAGAAGGTTGTTATATGAAAGAAGTTCATTTATATCAAAGGTTATCATTAAGCAGATAGGTGAAAGATACTGCAATCATCCTTTTACTGGCTTCCACTAGCAAAAGAAAACAGCAAAAATATATAGAGATATATATAACTAAGTATTCTATGACTTAATTCAGTAATGTTTAGTCTGCTTTTTGAGCTTGTAAACAGGCAAAAAAAGTGTTTAATTTAACTGTCAAGCTATTCAATGTAAATTCAGTTACAATATCAGCTTCTATTAAACCAATCCATTACATTTTGGACAGAGTTACTGTAACGCTATAGGAGATGTCACCACAAGAAGGGATTAAGAAAGCTCTCCTAGAAAACCTCCATCAGGCCTACAGCGCACACAGCAGCACATCAAACAGAGAAAGAGACAGAGGCTTTGCAAGTGACTCGAGTTCTCAAAGAAAACTCTCAGACCATGATCCATAGCAGTATTATCTCCTTGGACCTACCTGATCTTTGTTCAGACAAAGAAATGAAAAGCAAGATCAAAACACAAACAGGTCTATCCTGACTGAACCTAAGCTCCTCAATCTGATGTCAATCGAACTCAGCCCCTATATGCCAAGGAACACTTGGCAAGACAGCCTAAAGGTATTTTTGTTGTAACTTGGATCTCTGTTCTGTGCAGGAAATACCACTTTCCAATGCTTTTGCAAAATGGAGGTAATGAGAAAAATGTTGATTTCTGTATCTTCCTCAAAAGGACTCTGTTTAAAAATTCAGTTATAATGCAAACAAAACAGGTAAATTAACAACCTTACCACTGTGTCATAACCAATATTAATTTTGTTATCAAAGAAGAATTTTATCATATTAGAAATATAAATACTTTAATTGCAAACATTTGTGTAATCTTAGAAAAAGGTGGCAGAAAACCAGAGAGTCACCTGCAGCACAGCAGCACAGAACTGCTCCATCTACTCATTATGGAAAATTACATGAATGCCAGAATGAAGACTGGACAGATGAAGCAGCATCCAAGAATTTGTAGCATTTTTACAAACCCAGTTTACTCACATCTTTCTAAACCGATAGATCTTTAAGGAATTAACATCTCCGGGATTCTGGAACATGGCATTCCATTAGTGCAAATGAACTGTTTCTCAACCACATTTCTGAACTTTTCCTTTTTAAAGCAGGTTTCAAGTGTCTAATAAACAGCTCCACCTACTGTCCCAGAATCAAGGAAAGCATTTCCCCCAAAATTTCCAGGCTGCAGAATGTACAACAGATCTCTTATAACCCCCCTTCCATCCCACCCCACCCCATTTGTAACGAAGAGCTACGTCTGAAAAACCTTAATATCAAAGCAAAAAGAAGAAAAGAACCAGTCATGTAATATCCCACTCTGAAGTTCTTCAGATGTCCTTTAGGCAGCTGAAGGTCCCCATCCTAGCCAGAAAAAGCTTAAGAAACCCACTGATACACAGACCCTCCTGCTCAACTACTGACACGGAGCCCTAGAAAACAAGGGATAGATGCTCTCCAGCAGGTCCTAATTTCCTGATGTCTTACAAGAATAGCTGCCTCTCACTGCCAGTGTCTGTGTCTCAAGGAGAAAAACACACCTGACTGAAAAAAACCCTGGAGTGCTACATAGGCCAAATCAAAGCTTGCTATAGTCTCTTGTGGATTTCTTCCAAATTTTGAGCGTGCGGGCTTCTTCAGTACAAGAGGGAGTGTGTCCAGAAACAGGAAGAAACAGTCAGCTTGAGCTTGGATTTTCTGCCTGACATGAGGAGAAGCACTACCAACACTTACAAAATCATGGCGCAAAATTCACTTGGTCAGTTCCTATAGTCTCACAGCAGCTCAGCTGTTTTGGTGCATTGGTCAGACTTTTACTCAGCTTTTTTGAGTGGAACTCTCCTCAAACAAATCAGTTATAGATGGAGAACGAGGGAAGACTGTACAGACCCTTTCCTTTCAAGCATGAGAAAAATCTTCAAATGCTATAGCGATGTGATACTCAAAACCACAACTTGCAATCTTTGAGACCATGCCCCAAACCATGGTTTGTAACTCACAAGATTCTTCAAAGGATCACTAAGTGGGGAAAAATAAGTTTAACTTAATTGTTTTAAAACCTGAGATACTACTTATATGCTCTATATGACTGTCAGATTTCTTATGGTCCAAATTAAAACAATCACAGGCCACTCATAACTCCTACTCTAATCAGCAGTCTTCAAAGCACCTTTGAAAAAACAGAGCTAATAACTAGCTTGTGAAAAAAGCAGAGCACAACTTGTCTGGCCAGCTATTTGGGAAACATCATGAGACTGCTCTGCTGCAGTATCCCTGCAGCACTCATCACAAACTATCACCAAAGGGTGGGATGATACCACTAGATTTGTAATGACAACCAGCTGTTTGAAATTATTATTACTTAAAATAAAAAAAATACCCTTCACCCAGAAAAGAAAAATATTCGGGAAGTTTCTGTGGTTTTTTTGTTTGGGGTTTTTTTTGAGTTTGGGTGTTGTTGTTTGTTTTTTTTAATAATGCAAGACTAAGATGATTCAAATAAATTACACTGAAGTTAACTTTGCTGAGAGTAACTTTTGCTCACATGACAGCCAACTGGCATGAGGAGTCGTATTAACTCATCATAATAAACCTACTAAAGGGAAGAGTTGTGCTGGACAATTGAGAATAACTCAGCTTAATTTGCTTTCATCGGGCAACACTGAAGTAATGATGTTACAGAAGAGAGCTGTGCAGAGCGGCAGCCACAGTACCAGCACACGGCTTCGCTTTCAATCAGTCCTAACAGTCCTGCCACCTTCCACCGTGCCTCAGGTTGGATCATGAGTCACACTGCTTCACCACTTCTATAAATGTCATCTGCCAAATCTGAAGCCATCGAATGCAAGGCTTACAGCCCACAACACAAACCTGCAACGAATATGCCAAGATCCCTATCCCAGCAATCTTTCTGTCTCTCTCTGACTAGAGCCTGCTTTAGCTCCTAAATTTAGGCTCTGTCACTGTATCAAGTAGATGGCACTATGAGCTTTGGCTGAGTAACAGTGGGGTGCACACTCTGTAAGAGCATACTCCCAAATAGCAGCACAGCTCAGAAGGATGCATAAACTAAAAGAACACAACCTAACTTACAAAAAAAGCAGCAACACCTTCTTAACCTTTGCAAGGGAAACCAGCCAGATGGGTAAGTGCAGTTACTGGCAGTACACTTGCTGCCAAAACTTTCAGAAACAGAAGCTCCAAGTTTAAGACTTTCATTTTTCATAATTACAGATCTATTCAATAAATATGAAAACTTGTTCTATGGGGAGACATTTATAATAAGTACCTGGTGTTAGACCTTTGCCCTTAATAATTAGTACAGCATGCGGGAATGTGCCCATTCCAAAGAAGTTATGACTTTTCCCATTTCCCAGGAGTGAAAATATGGCTGGCTGAAGCCTGGCTTCACCTCAGGTGCCCACAAGGACTGTTCTGCCTTAAGCTATACTTTCTCATGGCAGCACTCCCCTTGCCTGCTATTATCTAGCCTCTCTCAAGCACACTATGACACACAAGAACTGAGCATGTTGATCCGTGGAGCCCGCACACCTTGCTTTGTATTCATCAACGCTACACTGAGGAGTTCAAGCTGACTTTAACAGGGTAGACAGTACCATCAGTGCAAGCAGGGCAGCACAGACCCCTGCCCCACGCCCACAAAGTAATACCAATAAATGCTTTGTGTGTTGACACTAAATTCCATGCAATTTCTGCTGCTTTGCCAACAAGGATACCTGAATTAGCTGTAACATCCCGCACTACCTGGGCGGATGTAACTGCAGTGAAAACGCAGTTTTCCTGCTCCATCTTGTTTTGATTTCCACATCCAATAAGACCAAAAAGCTACAGCTATTCGTTCACACGTGCCACTAAGTATTTGTGTTACTGACCACTGCAACACAAAAGCTCAGCAAACTCAGCAGCAAAACCCAATCAGTTTAACAACTCAGCTCTAGCGAAGCTGAGCAGGATTCGGACATTTGCTATTTGGACTGAGACTTTTACAGAGATCTCCAAGTCACTGCATGTATGACCAAGTTTCCCTAAAGTGTGCCAGGAATCTATAAAGCACCATCCCTGCTGCAGCAGAGTAAACACATGGACTGTCCTCTTTTAGAAAAGCACAGCCAGAAAACACAGAAGACCCATAAAGCATGCTGTATCTGTGTCCAGCAAGAAAGTTCACACAACCTGTCTCTTACGGTCCTTTGAACCTTGTGATAAATACATCCCCAGGCAAAGCTTTAGCATCACTGCAGTAAAAGTATCCACTGCAATTAAAACCAGCGTTAGTAATCTTATGCTCTGCATGTATCTCAGTTTGAATACATTGGGTTAATCCTCATTTTGTTCTTTCTTATAAACTAGGTAAATCTTGTAATTTCTTTAGATGGATAAAGTGTGAAATACTGTGAAATCCTGGCAAACTCTGTGTCTAAAAGTGAGTGAAACATACAGCCTGACTCACACAATATACTAAAACAGAATTTAATGTATCATTTCCTCTATTTTCTGTAATGTTCTCTTTTATATATATATACAGACTTTTATTCTCATATATTGTAAGGATTCACTGTAATTTTAACATTCTTATAAAAAATGTACAAATATATC
This sequence comes from Falco cherrug, assembly GCF_023634085.1. Classification (NCBI taxonomy): domain Eukaryota; kingdom Metazoa; phylum Chordata; class Aves; order Falconiformes; family Falconidae; genus Falco; species Falco cherrug. The sequence continues at coordinate 98,445,101 of NC_073700.1, forward strand.
ATAAGGAAAAAAAACACAGGAGAAGAAAAAATACATACACAGCACCAAGAACAATGTGCATAAAATAATTGGGTTTGCTATTGGCATCTTTATTTATGAAAAGAAACAATGAAAGCTCTGTTGTACTGAAAAAAGTAGCAGTAGCTGTTCAGATGACAAGTCTTAAGGGCTCCACATCTTAGCACCTAAAACCCCTGAGTTTATTAAATTCCAGAGGCGAAAAAAAGTTTATAGCAGAAATCAGGCATGCCTTTGTTGTCTTTTCAAAACATAAACAAACAACAAAAAAAAACCCACCCCAAGAACAAAAACACCTGCACATGGGAAGACCAGTATGGGTGCATCTAACATAGATCCTAAGAAGGGCTAGAGTACAGGCTAACCACATGTCCAGATTAGGTCCATTAGAGTATGAAAGTGAGTTTCTCTACGTTTTCTCAATACAAGAATCACTCCTGATTCAGAGAACACACAACTCCTCTCTCCCTCAGTTCCTTACATACGCAATGGGGATATTTTAGAACATGTTAAGGAAATTAAATGCACTTAAACCAATATACACGCACAATGGGGATTTGGGCCATTAGAAATTTTTTTTTTAATTTTTTTATTTATTTTTTTTTTTACAAAAAATTGCAAATACTTTAAATAACAGAACAATTCTGAACTTCCAAAAAAGTCTGTATTGTGATACAGTGGATATACTTGGCCGGTATGCACTGCTGTAAGCTTATGTAAAGTCCAGTTGGCAACAAACCATCATTAGTTCTTGGCCTGGACTAGCTAGATAGACTAACTGCCTAGAAAGGTCACTCCGCAGATAACTAAAAGTCTCCATGCCTAATGATCACTGGTATTTTGAAGTTATATCATGATACAACCATGATTTACAACTTACCAATGTGTTTCAGAATACAGTGAAATACTGCTTGTATTTCACAGGTTAAAGAAAAGTCCATGCACGATTCTGTTTCTCGCAGTGGGTGGATGAGAAAACATTATCATTCCTTTGGATACCTTAAAACATCATCTGGCTAATTTTCAGTACCAAGAAAATGTTGTGGTTTAACCCTACGCAGAAATGTAAGTACCACACAGCCGCGCTTGCTCACTCTGTAGGGAGGGGGAAGAGAATCAGAAAGGAATGTAAAACTCAAAGGCTGATAAAAGAACAATTCAATAATTAAAATAAAATGGGAGGAAAAAAACCCCAAACCAGACAATAACAGTAATAACAACAATTATAGTGAGAAGGAGGGAGAAGGGAAGAGGAATAAAATCCAAATGGAAGGGAGGAAAAAACGAAGCCATGCACAGTACAGTAACTCACCCCCCACCGACTGATGCTCAGCCAGTCCCAGAGCAAGACTGGCAGCTCCCAGCTGACCCTCCCGGTTTATATACTAATGATGTTCTGTGGTCTGGAATACCCCTTTGGCTAGTTCAGGTCACCTGTCCTGGCGGCGTCCCCTCCCAATTTCCCGTGCCCCTCCAGCCTTCTTGCTGGCGGAGCCTGAGAAGCTGAAAAGTCCTTGACTTAGCATAAACATTACCCAGCAACAACTGAAAACCAGCAGCATGTTATCAACATTATTCTCACACCAAATCCAAACCCCAGCACTGTGCTAGCTACTAAGAAGAAAACTAACTTTATCCCAGCAGAAACCAGGACGCAAGACATTTTACTACCTGGGGCCTCGGCTGCAATTACTTGCAACCTTGGTTGCTGCAGATGCATTAAGAACAAAAAGACAAAGTGAAACAACAGAGGCTAAATGAAATGCTTCCTTAAGTGTTCTTATCTCTATGTATTTCATTAAACTAAACTCTAAGCTTTTGTGGCTGACAGACAGGAAGATACTTAGTATAAAACGTATGTAGTTACAGTCAAAATTTGGTACTTTTTTTCCCCCCCAAGTAATATATATGGCCATACAGTATCTGGGCCCCTTGTATTCACTCATATTTTTCTTTTTTTTTTTAATTAAAAGATTTTATTAAAGATTTAATTAAAAGATTTTACTCAAAATTCCAAACACTGAATTTCAAACAACTTTTTAATACTGATTCTCTCTGTTATCTTCAGCATCCTACCTCCTGTCTTTTGTCCTACTAAAAACAGGTGACTAAGAAGTGCTTTGAGCAACAAAGATCAAGGCAGCTGAAATAACTGTCTCTGTGCTTCACATTACGCACTGGAACAGAGAAATTTCTACTTTTTGAGGATGTGTGTGTCAGGTGGCCAGTCACCCTAGGTTGTACATGAATAGTTATGGCAAATTGGGCAGGGAAGGGTCTACATGAGTTCATTTAGTTCATAGCTCCACCTAAAGCAGAATCACTTACATCTATATAGCTCTTAGTATTTCCTTATTCTTTAACATTTTTAGAAGCAGAGGATCCTGCAGACTTTGTGGATAAGCATGACAAGGTCTCATTACCTTTAGTGTTTAAGGGTGGTTCCCAGTGTGTACTCTCAATTTAAACCAACTAATTCATATTGTATCACCAACCATTTAGCACCTCTCTTATTGAAGAACCTTTTTATTTATTTGGTCTATGCAGTATGTGTCAGCGTGTAGGACCTTGAAAGTATAATATCTACAAAGTATTTCAGGCTCATTCTTTGGTGCATAGTATATTTATTTCACCTAAGTAAGGTTTGTCTGTGTCATAGAGCTGCTGTCCAGCTGCAGGAGTTGTAAACCTACTGAAGGACAGCTGCCACATCTTTCACAAACAGGGAGAATGCAAGAGGACGCTGGAAGATGACGTGCTCATGCTTGCTAATTCAATACTTTGCCTTCCTTCTTTTGATGTGACAGGAATCATTCACCCTTTTCTGAGGAGCTCATGCAACTGCCTTTCACACCTTATTGTTAACCAAGACTTGCTTTGTATTTAAGAAACTGTAAAACAGTAGCTTGCATGACACATCTTAAGAGATTCAGTGAATTAAGTTTGACTGGGGAACCATCTGCTCTCTCCAAGTGCTACAATCAGGTCCACAACATGCAAACTTTACCCCATGCAACCCTCTTTCTCTCCAACCCCACCTGAAGTCCACAGTGGAAAGGGAAATGCACAATAGTTTGAGTCTACTTATTGTCCATCCAAAGGCTAGTAGTACATGACAAACATTTTAATGAGGTTGAAATTAGGACAGTTTAACCTCTTTGACTCAAGTATACATTATACGCACATCCACCAGCTTAACAACTAGGCTAATCCTCACCAAGGAAGACAGGCACAAACAAGAGAAGGCCTACAAAAAATTTACATCATACTTTTTTTCAAAATGAAGAACTACATAAAATATTTTGAAATCCAACAAATCTTTCTAACTAAAATTCATTACTTCAGCTATTCTACTACACCAACCATGAAATTAGCCTTCGTCCTGTTTTTAGGTACTCTAAGGATATTGCTTTCTGTTTTGTACTATGAACCGCACTGACTGACTCATTTGATCTTTTGAGCACAGAACAGAAACATTCCCTGAGCAGATCACACAAACAGGGTTATTCTGAAGCAATTTCATCCAAGCTGAAACCACAAGACACAGATGTGTAAGAGAAGAGGTCACAATGCTCTTCTGAAGGCACATGCAAAAGCCTTCCTCTAAATAGAAAGCAGTTAGGGTTAATGAAACGGGTAAGACCACCCACAAGGCACTGAAGTATGCTGCAGAAAAGACTGCCATGTGAAAATGGGTAACAATGAAACACTACAACGTAAATTCAGTGATGTGGTATCCACCTTGCAGTGATGGGAGTCCTCACAGATTGAACTACCTTCAGTCTTGAATAGTCAGAAATAATAGCTCAAGATCTCTCTAAAGCCTTGAGTTCCTACTCGTTCAAGTTGATAAGATACTACAGTCTTTCCTGAAAGATCTGAACTAATTAAAACCAGCAATGAAGATGCATCCACATCATGTTACTATATTCATGCAAGACCTCAAAATTTCTTTAGGGGAGGGATCATCTTCTGGTCTCTCCTGACCAGGGATTTATGAGTAAATGAATAAACAAAGGCATAATTTTCACCTAAGGTGTTTAGAACGTAGCCTATTCTGAAAGTAGCGGCACAATTACAGTACCTCACAAATCATAATTTAAAACAAAAACAAAGAGCCTTGCAATATTAGGATGTACATGGACTGAAGCGACATGTTTCTACTCCCACAGTTCTGGCAAAAAATGAATTGAAATTTCTTATTAAAAAAATTAAAATACAGAATGGCGTAACATCAGAAATAGAGGAGATCTACGAATAGGAAGTTGCAATCTATTTACACTTTGTTTTGTAAGACATTACCTCAGCTGACTGACTTCAGGCTACTCTTATTTCATGTGCACCAAAATTTCCCAAGAGAGATTCTTATTTTCATCCTAGTCTGACATTGCAACAAAAAGCACAGCTTTGGCAGGATTTCTTGTATCACACCAGCATGAAATCAGACTTTTAATGTTTGGGTGGATGAAGAAAGCCTGTCTGATTCTCTGGAACTCAGGCTTCGCCATCTTCTCTCTTGCCTCCAGAGCTTGAGTAAAACTTGCTTGAATAGTCTTAATGCTGCCTTAATTTTTATTATACAGCAAATTACATAACCTAAATAAATAAAAGAAGTATCTTTTTGCTTTTGATAGAGGTAAAACATCCAAAAATAAAGCGGCAAGATAAAATGCTTCTCCTTCAGGTCTTAGGTACCTACATCTATAATTACTTATGACAGCTTCAGTTAACTCAATTTCAATGAAGAAGGTCAAATCATAAAGGCCTAATTAATTTTACAAATACTCAGCAGGATAAACTAAAATTTCTCTAAGGGGTTCAAGAACCTGAAAGGATTAATTAAGAACAAGACTAAGACGTGGTAGCTTAAATTTATGTAAATTTTGCACGCAATTCCAATCTAATCCAGACTGGCTGGAACCCACTTCAGGTATTTCATTGAGTTCTAGTTACAAAGTAAACCAAGAGTGCTGAAAGATTACAAAGCAATTATTATTTTCCCCACCTAATTTATCTGCTTCTCTGTGCCTCCTTCCCAGTCAACGGAAACTAAATGTTTCAGGGTTATACTAGAAAGCCACAGATTCATTTAACTTTTATTCTGAAAAATAATCTGGCTGATTTAAAGACCCTTTTTTTCTGCTTTCACCCAAAACTGATTAAAGAAAAAAAACCTATCTGTAGCATACATTGGCATTGTATGTTCAAAGCACACACTAGTACATGTAAAATTCTAGCCATACTGAACAGAGAAAAGCTTTGGGGAAACACAAATCTTATCAGAAATCTAAAGTGATAAAAACCTCAAGGCAAGTTACAGAAGTGCTCAGATTTATATTTTACTTCAGAATAGCATGGTTCATGATGTTCAACGTTTCAGGCCAACTACATCCAAGTGCGTCTTTTGATATCATCTGCCAGTGAATAAAGTGGCATAAAAACACAAGATCCAGTCATCAGTCACCTGTTACACAGTGAGAGTGAATAGGATTACACAATATATGTAGTTTTACTTTGTACGTAGAGCACGCGATACTCTGTGGACCCCAACTCTTCTGCCAGAGGCAGACAGAACAATAATTATAATTAACTGCATTTTTTGTCCACTGGATGCATTTCTACATACATCATGTTCCATCCCAACAAAAGGAAATCTGATTTTACCATCTCTTAGACACTGGGTAAAATATTACTTTAATAACAGAAATTAGAACCTATTGTGGAGATTTTGTTGGGGGTTTTTTTGTTTTGTTTGTTTGTTTTGGTGTGGGTTTTGTTTTTTGCTTTAGAACAACCCTATATATTACTTTTCATATCCAAAAACTATGTAACTCAGCTCAAAGATATATATGTCTACACTCCACACCACCACAGATAATAAGTGTATGTATGTTAAATAATCATAGTGTCAGTAAAAAAAAAAAAACACAACAGCATGCCATCATTTGATAAACACGCACAGTTTTCATAGTTTTTAAAACAGTGTAAGCTCTAGCAAATCACTCGCAAGTGCAGATTACTCATAAAATCCACATATACCAGTACACAAATTTACTTTTGAAATTATACATTGCTTTTGCAACTCAAACTTGCAGTCGTTTGCTGAATGACCTCACACCACTTAAGGTGACAAATGTGGTCACACCATTATGAAACAAACATACTCAAATACTCCATGAACTCTGGACATGAACAATACTCCATGAATTCTGAACACACGGATGTTGTTGTCATACAAGAATAAACAAATTCTCTCAAATTCTATGACATAAAACGCTCTGGTGAGCTTCAAACTTCTTTAATTTCAAATTGCTCCAACAAAAAGCAAGCTTCATTTTATTGCCAACAACCACTTTGTTGATAGTCTCCCCACCACCACCACCATGACAGAATAATACATTTTCAAGAAATTCTGGTTTACTTTTAACATATAGAAATAAGCTTTAGGGCTTTCATTAATCATCTCCCAGACACAGCTCCACAGTGTTCTTTCATTAAATATCTCACAAGTATACATCAAGCATAATTTTTTTTCTGAAAAAAATGTATTTTGTTAAAGGTATTCTCTTTTAATAAAAATGTGCTCTAACCCTTGTTCTCTGGCTATTTGGGGCTGACAAACACAAACAGAGCTTGTCACTTCCATGCAAATCAGTAAAGAATCAACAGCATCTGGGCAAAGAATATAAATCTCTTGCAGAAAGAAACCCCTAGCTATTGCTTATTTGAAGGACCATTAAAATTATTATATTTATATAATCAGTCAGTGAATCAAAAAAATATCTTATGCTACATTTATGAAGACATGGAGTGTCTTTCCATACTGTATTTCCACATAGAAATGTATCTGACTTAACAGCAAAATGTAAGGCTTTCCTGACAACCCCCTTAAATTCACATACTAGAATGCTGCTTAGAGAAGTAGAAGTGCATTTAATCATCTTTAATGATGGCATGCATTTTTTTCTCCAGTATCAAGTAGGACAGCAATCAGTTTAGAGACCCAAAACAGACAAAAGTTAGAGAAGGGGCCCAACCGGAGTAGTGCTCAAAGTGGTACCTACAACAGTGTCAAGCCTGAGATGCCTCAGTGCAGGATATTTAACCCTGCTCCCACAGGGTGTCTAGGCTAGCTTTTCTGATGGCTGTTACTTCCAGATGTGCAACCTCAGAGACCTCTTGCACAACAGCTTATCTTTTTTCACTGTTAAACAGGTCACCCAGTCATCTTCAGAAAGTCCTTCCTGAATATATTTGGGCTTCATTTACATCACCTTTCTTATCCTTAGTCTCCATGAAATAGGGATGGAAGTACTTTCCTACCTCACCTTAGCCATTAAGGGAATAAACATTAAAAGGTTGCTTGGGTCCTCCCAAGGCTACAGTGACACAGACTGTGTTTTGCATAAGCGAGGCAGGAGACGCTCCACTCACATACATCTCACTGAGATTAAGAACTACATCAGAGGCAAGACAGAACCTAAAATGACTTTAAAGGCAAACACAAACTGATGGAATCAATCATAAAATAGAAAACCTAATTAAGCTATTCTGGGACAAAAGTAAGGTTGCAAAATTCCCTAATATCTAAATAGTAAAGACAGTGAAATTTTAAATTTCCTGAGGGTTTTTTTGTGTGTGTGTTTAGTGGTAGTTCATATGCTTTTTGCTCCACCACATTCTATTAACATGGAAAAGGTGATTCTGCATTGACATGTTTAGTAGTAGAGCTCTGGGCAGTCAAAATAAAGTACTGTTGCTGTGTTTTGCTTTGTCACTGAACACTTCAGGGTTTTGATTCCTTTGAACACATTATGTATGTGCACATAAACTGGAAGCAATGCTTAACAGTTTGACACAGAACACCATTCACTGGCAACCACATTATCAAGCAGCTTTGATTTTTCATCAAAATCTTTCATCCCTTGCATCATGAATAACTGAACTTTTCAGCATGCAGTATTAACCTGCTTACCTTTACTAACCAATGTAGTAGAAAAAAAGATCAGAGTCAGCATACTGATTACTACTTTATATACTTGGTACCCTTATACTCCACAGGAACTATGAAGCGTTATCATTGTCATTAGTCCATTTAAATATTACTGAAAGTGTGCTGAACTTCATGCAAGTGTTATCTTAGTAAGGCAAACATGGTAACTTGAGTTTGGGATGTCGCATGTCGAGTCCTCCTTTGTAGGGCAGGAATGGGAGTCTCCATTATGTTCAATAATATATGCTCACATATTTTAGGTTATGATTAGACCTCAGCCTTTTTGTTGTGTTTAGACAGCATAGTCTGCAATGAAAACTTAGTCCTATGTTGCCATTCTTTTAATAACTGTGGAAACAGAGCTGTCTGGGAAGATGTAATACTTACATACAGGTAACGTAAGTATCAAAGGAGATACATGAGTGACGTCATATGGACTCTTCCATATAACTAGGTCCAAATTTCTATGTGTGATTAATCTTAGATTGTTTTCCTATGTTTATGTAACATCTGCTCAGCCTGGGAGAGCTCCCTTTGAATAGTCCCAAAATATCTACCAACAGTGAAGACCACTCTGGAAAGGGGAAAACAACAGACAAGATAACGTACAGGTCCTAGATAATATAAGAATTCTGCTGTAAAAAAAGAAGCCAGAACACTTCTAGGACTCCAGTTTAATTTCTCCCTTTGCCACTAACAAATCTTTCACTTCCTTCAACAGAAAATATCCAAAATAATTATTGAGAAGTTATTAACATCCTGAACTCACAGAAAAAAGCTATGGAAATATAATTATGTATATTCAACAGTGCTGGCCTGTTAAGCAAAATTAAAAAATGCATATTATGTACTTAACTATAACTCCATTCTTCCAGGTAATCAAAAAAACCCATGAAAAACACACATCTGAAATATTTACCTGAGAGAATTAGAATCTTTAACCACAGAAAATGTTGCACATTCTTTACATTTGTTTAGTTATCCCATTGCTCCTCTCCACTACAGTTAAGCATCATAACCTTTGTCATTTGGAGAGCAAGTCAAAACATCACAGTTTTAAAATTGACGTTTAATCCCTTTTTTTAATACATTAATTATTGATTTTCTGATACACAAAGCTGTGCTACACTCCAATCTGTCCAGAAAGGCCTGTTTGAAACTGCCTACTAGCCCATACAATATTCATACTTGTTATTAAATAATGTACATTCTGTTGGCTTTTAAAACTTGCTCAATATGGGGAGTCTAGTATATATATATTTTTTTTATTAGACTGTGATACATCCTCAACTACTGTTTCTGCCTTGTTTTCTCAGCCCTAAGCATACAACTACAGGCTGTAGTTCAACCTTCAAACCAAAGCTGAGGTCCATTCTTGCCTTCAAGTACTCATCAGGAATACTCATAAGAAAAGGAAGAGCAATTGTCATAGTGATAGATGAAAACTCCCGAAACTGGTCCCAGGCAGGGAAGGCAAGGAAGCAGGCGCAGAGCAGCTGGGCAATGCCCAAGGCTGAGGAGGTTCTGGGACAGACAGAAAAAGGAGAAAGTGGTGCAACTACTGGCCAAGAGTTTCTGCTTATGGCATGCAGAGATACTCTGTGCTCCCCAGCACATCAGCCACTGCTCAGCAACTGTCCTGAAGTCTTGGCCTGTCGGAGTGATGGATCACTAGGCTGTAAAAGCAGCTTAAGTAGTCTTTGTGTTTTGGCTGTTTCAGCTGACTAGATCTAAGGGGGTGGGGAAGGCGGTTGCGTGTTAGACACGAGCTGGTTTGCCTCAGCAAGTGCCATGCCCACAGTCTCTCCCGTAAAAAAAGGGGAGTACACAAACTGGGTTGGGGGCTGACAGCTTAAATTCTGCCTAAATCCCAAACAAGAGGCTCAGCGAGCAATGAGGCAGTCTAAGCAAGCAGCCCCACCAGAGTTACTGCTGTGGCAGCCCAAGCAAAAGCCCTGTACTCATAGCCAAGCTCCTTGGCCAATGCTGCAGCAGCTGCTGGGCTCGGACCCCTTTCTCAGGTCGGAAGTGACATTCTGCTGGACTCTGGACCAAACACACAGCGCTCTGCTCCTTACCAAGGTCTGCCAGCAAACCATCCCCACGGCATGTTGGGCATTACTGCTACCCAGACAGCCAAGACTGTAACAAGAAGCAGAACCAAGATCTGACCAAGAATCCATAGCCTCATACCCAGAAACAGAAAAGATAGAGTAAGCCCTCATCCCCATTCTGATGCGGACTTACTAATGCAGCACAGCAAGTACTACCTACTAACTAGCCAACAGCAATGAGATCTCACCAAATGAGACATGGCCTTCAAATGTAGACCACTCAATACTGTTGCTTGATGAAGATATCTGGTGGGCTAACACAGTCTGATACTGGTTTTCCTGAGAATTTTCAGCACCCAGCATGTTTTCCACAGCTTACAACATGCGTTATCTCTGGCCCTTTTACAACTAGGGATATGTATGTACCAGGCACTACACAAATACACAGTAAGAAATGTTAACTGTGCCAGTAACTGGTCCTGCCTGCTCTGCCTAGTTAGGCAGAGCACTCAAAAACAAGGAGGAGAATTAACTCGCCAAGAATTACACAACTACTTGGTCACGAAGTTCTCCCAGCTCTCCCAAGACCAGAGCTGCCTTGTTTCTGGGTCACACTGTCCCCTTCTCACAGAGATTATCTTCCCCAAGGAAGGCACATTGTGAATTAACTCGGTGCACAGAACACAAGCCCTACGAACACTTTAAAGTCTAGCAGTACTAGGTGAGCAGTTGGGATCCTCTGGCCCCAAAAAATTTTATCCCTAGTAAAAAAAGTTTATTTCAACTTCTGCCTGTGCCCTTATCTCTAAATTTAATGAGGAAGCAGCTCCTTCTCTGCTGTTTCCCAAGTCTCTTTGATCTCATGATTATGTATGTGCCGGTTGCTAGCCATTATATAGTCTGAATAATGTATATTGATACTAGATAGCTCCAAGTACACTATGTACTCAGAAATAAAGAACTGCTACTCTTTCTGTAACAGGAATCTTAGAAGCAGTTCAAAAAGCTTGGGAAGGAGAAGGGCACATAAAGCCTGTCCCATGGTGATTCCATGCTTGCTCCATGCCTGCACAGCCCTAAACCACATGGGGATGCAGCACAGGCAACAAGCAAACAAGAAATAAGACAAAAAAGTGAACACTGCTGCCCTGGAGCCCATCTCCTTTTGCATCATTTGCAGTTTGGAGGTACCCCCCAAATGTGAGATATATTCTTCTCATTTTGATACCTCTCTGAAATATTATGATAGCTGAAAAATAAACCAGAAAAGTAGAAAGGATGGTGGCATTTCGTTGTTTGGTTTAAGCTTTTCCCATTATTCGTTTTGGACTCTATTCTGCAAATAGTCCAGGACCCAGTTAAGTACTTGCACTAGCTGTAGGAAAAGGTAGGAAGCCACAAGAAATCAGTAAGGTCATGTCACTCTCACGGCAGTTTATACTTTTCTAAGCCTAAGAATGAAATACCTACAGCTTCACAAGCTACATACACAGCCTTACAGAAATCACTCCAGGGGGGAAAAATAAAAAAAATTCATTTGTATTTAAAATACTGAAGTGGCTGGGTATCAACTATGCCTTGATCAATCATGGTGCTTAATTCTTCAACGCCAGTGACCACAAGCACCTTGTAGATATCTACACTTGGGCTACCACATTGTCATTGCTATAGCAAAACAAGCCTTACGTGGCCACCAGCTGCAGTGTCCTAACTAGCACCACGCCTGCAACAAGTCCAAACTGGAATAATTATTTACATAATATATGTATATATATACAAATCCATGCATGCAAGCAACCTAAAGATCACCAAATCAGAAGTACACTGCTCTCAATTTTAAGGAGCTGCTGTGGACGGTTCAGACTAAGGCAACGTTAATGGGCCTTACCAAACACAGACCTCATTCTCTTGGTCTTCTCCTCTGCAGCTCACAGGGAAGGATGCTGAGGGAGGATGGAGGGCCCGGCCATTCACAGGCCTGAACTACCCTCCCACCCACCCACGCAGATTACCACTGCACTTCAGTGCAAGACATTTTCAACCTTAACGAACAAAACCATATCCTCTCTAACTGTCTTTACCTCTGCACCCATAACAAAAGCAAAATGTCCTGATGTCTCTTCTACGAAATTCTGCCCATTTTGGCTTTATCATATTCATTTACTAGCTCACCTTCTCCTTTGTATCACATGCTTCTGAAGAGATGACTTGCCAAATATACTGGTTTGAATAAAAGCTAGTCAATATTTCTTACTACTTTTCCATATGTCCTGGTATATAGATATATTCAGTGAGAGTTATCTACCCTACATTTACTTCAGAATTTAATGTCATTAGTTTTTCTTTATATTAGGCTGATTGTACTCCCACCCTCACTGATTTAGTCCTATGCTCTTTAAGGGAAAGCTACTATACAACAGAGTGATAAATTCCCCTTTATTAGCATTGCAACTATTGATCTCAGAATTAAGTTAAATCCCCAATAAAACTATACTTTCTAGTAACATCAAAAATCAGATTCTTCTTATTATCAACACCAATATAAATACTTTGTACAGTTCCATGTGGCTTGACCCAGACAATGCTTAATTACCCAGACTTATAAAAATCTGAAAAGGAAAACGTCTACTTATTTTAAGAGAAAGAAAAAAGGGTAAAAAAAAGAAAAAAAAAGATCTGCAACTAAACCAGGCTCTAAAAGGAAGCAATTTTGGAATTCTTTCAGCTTTAATAATCTTTACACCACTATGTCCCTTTTTATGTTTCATAGCTCACAAATAAGTTCGTAACACAGAACAAATTGAAATTTTAGATATTAATTTTCAAAATACCCGTTATCCTACTAATACTGTACAGTTAGATTAAAATACTGTACAGGATTAAAATACTGTATATGATAATATAAAGGCAAAAATGCTTTGAGACAAAAATCCAAAGGAAAATTAGCTTTTATTTCTTGGTATATAAGCACCAAGCAACCAAGCATTACATCACAAACTCTTACATTCTAAGCTTGGCTGTATCACTTGCTTTTAGATCCATAATGTGTCAGGTCTCTAAAGGATGCTTATTTGTGCTGCTTTCATCAGGAATGCTACAAATTCAGATAAACTAGAAATCTAAGATTCAGGATATGCACAATTCCATAAACAAGTAGAGCTATTCAGGACCATGAAAAGAAAGCAGTACATAAAAATAGATCTCAAACACAGACAGGCAAAACAGGCTGCTTTGAACATGTGCTGTAACTTCTCTGTACACACCATACAAGTTTAAAGCAGTTGAAAAAATATTTTGGCCTGTTTCAACCAGTTACTGAAAGAATTTATTATTAATACTCCTGAAGACCAAAGGACGGCATCATTATTATAACAACACATCCCTCAGCTGCATATTTTGTACTCCATTCCACACTGTGGAAAACACAATAACTTGAAAATGGATGTTTCAGAATGATTATGCAGAGAAAGGACAACCTGCCAGCATGGGCAGTTCACACATGCTCAGACACCAGAGGTAGTGACCCACACTGTGGAAAACTCCCGTGTGACAGCTGACAAGTCACTTCTTGTCTTCTGGCTTCTAGGCCCCACCTGTACCCCCAATTTTACCTGGCTGCTATCTCATAATCTCAGGGATGCATAAAAAGTTACACAGACTAAAGATCTGAGAAACTATATGCCACTGTAATTATGGATTAAGTAAATGCTAAAGTGAAAAAGATACATAAAAAAATCCTACTGTTTATCAGAGACTATAAAGCCTTAACAGAAAACCAGAAAATGGCAGACAGGGGCACAGCTGCTAAAACAGAGAGGAGCTAAATTCTGCACAAACAGCATGCAGCCAGCTCTTGGCACTCAAAAAAAAGCATCCCGGCATTACCAGACTGGGGTTATATATATTGATTCAAACTGTTTTGCTTACACCTATAGCAATCTCCAGCAAAACACCTATCATCTTCAGCAAGAGGAGGAAACTGTTTCTGACCTTCGCAAAAAGCAAGCCTGCTGAAAACACAGAAAAAACACTCTTATCTCCTGAGGCTATCAAGTGTTAAAATGTCAGTTGTAAGAAGTCATTTAAGACAAAAGTGGTTGCATAATGGCATTATGTAGGGATCCTGATATGATTAACTCTTAATTAAACCATACAGATGAGTAGCATTGTGCTTGCAAGCAAGCTAGCTTTTCCCAAATTATAATTAACTAAAATATTGAATAAACAGGGCAGAAACAAAATTATCTATGTTTGCTGCTGCTGCGTTTTCTTAGTCATAAAGGTGATACTTCAAAATTGCATCATATTAATTAGGAGTATGAAGGAGTACTAATTAGAAGAAATCACCTCTTGCAAAGGCAACCTTATTGGCTTGTAGTAAAGTTACAAACTATACTGGATCCAGTTAAGACACAAACATCTGAAAACTTGGTAGACACAGAACTTTTATTTTCTAAATCCGAGTTAAAGGACTACACAGACATCATCCAGGTCTTCAACCTTTTTCATAGTGGAATACACAGAGCTCTAATTCACAGCAGGAAGCAAATGCAGCTTCAGAAGAAAGCTGCCTCTATAGGACCTCCCAAGAGATTTGAAATAGTTTGAAACAAATGCAAACTTCATAGCTTATGCAAGGACACAACTCAAGCACACTCATTCTTTACATGATAAAGGTACCAATCAACACAACTCAGTGGGAAAAGGATGGAAGGATTTTGTGCTTTTTTGCTACCAACATCGTGAAGGAAGGCAATGTGGAGGAACACTGTTCAAGCTAGTATTACAAGGCATCTACTATTACACAAACTTGCCTATCACCCCCAGAAAAAACATTTTGAAGGCTAGTGGCAGACTGAGGCAACCTACAGCAAAATTTAACCTAATCAGCTTCTCTTATGTAATTTAAAGTAACTGTATCCACTGGAAAAAGCAGGGTTTAGATTTTATTACAGCAAGAAACAACTCTTAAGCTTTTCAGTGATCTACAAAAAAAGTTGCTCATTTACGTTTTAATGAAAACCCTTCAAGCTAGGTATTTAAATGTCCTTTATAAAAACCTTAAAAATAAAGATGAATTAATCTTTTCTGCATGGTCACATAGCAAATATAGATGTAGAACTGACTGGCTAGCTATAGGTGAAGAGGAGCTGTCAATGGACCACTCAAAATGCAGACATATCAAGTGGCACTGCAAGCTGTTCCACTCAGTCTTAATTAATGAGTCAAAGAAAGAGTATGTTTATTTGCAGATGACAAAGGCAGCCAGAAGAAACTCAAAATGATCAAGATTATTGGTAAGTTGCCTGCAAGGAAACCTCTGTGAAATTCAGTAAGGGACAAATCCAAGGTTGAAGACTTAGAATTATCTGTACAAACACAGGACGAAGACAGTGGTGAGACAGTAGTTCTTTAAGGATTAATTCTCCCAGGCAAGTATCAAAAGCTGACTATGAGGCAATAGTGTTTTCCATACTATTGCAAAAACAAAGCACTGACCACGTAACAGTCTGAAAAACACCTGAAACCATCCCTCCAACTTGCTTTATGTGGGTGAGGTCTTAGCTGGGTTCATTAGAGCAAGGTTAGGTACTGTTTATAGGCTAAAGTCAGCAGCAGCAACAAGAATGATCTGAGATCTAGAAACAAAGGTTGTAAGAAAGAAAATATACTGAATAAAAATTAAGTCTACAAAAACAAAGGCTGATTTCCTAAGATCCCTTCTGTGTTTTTTCATCTTTTTTTAAAATGAAAGGCTCGCAACATGTATTTGGGATTGTATTAAAAGGCTGAAAGTGATAGGCAGAGGAGAGAACAAAGAAGAAATAAGCAGGGGGGTGGGGGGTGGAGGAATGTCAGTGCAGAACACAAAAACCAAACCAGATTGAGGAAATTAAGGAGCATCTCGAGTCAAGGAGACTATCACATCAATAACCTTTTCCTATTAAAAAATGGGAATGTTTTCACATTAGCTCCTTTCATAACAGCTGTGGTAGCCGCAGCATATAGACATAGATGAGGTCTTCTAGCCCCCAACTCTCAAAATGTATTGCAAGATAAGCATGGTTATTCCTTAATAACAGGTCCATTGCTTTAGAATGCACTACTCTTTTGAATTAAAACGGCACATCCAAACACAACAATTTATTTTTTCTCAGGTACATCCTGAAAGTTTATCATTTTTCAAGGTGAAGAAAATGGAATTGTGGAACAAATGTAACTACTCCCTCTCCTCCTGTTGTATTGGGCCTGGCTGAGCCCCACAGCAGCCCTCCCAGTGCTGTGCTTGTACCAGTACCTACAAAGGTGTTTTGGCCACTGCTGAGCAGTGCTCGCACAGCATCAAGCCTGTCCCTCCAACCCCAACCCCCTCCCCAGCAGGCTGGGGGTCAGCAGGGGGTGGGAGAGGACACAGCCAGGACAGCTGACCCAAATTGACAAATGGGATATTCTATACCATATGACACCTGCTCAGATATAAAAGCTAAAAGAAAGAAGGAGAAGGGGGGAGGAAGCATTTTTCATTTATGATGTTTGTCTTCTAGAGCAACTGCTACGAAGCTCTGCTTCCCAAGAAGTGACTGAACATCGCCTGCTGATGGGAAGTAGTAGAGAGTAACATCTTTTGGTTTCCTTTGCTTCCACACGTGACTTTTGCTATTGCTTTCATTAAAACTCTCTTTATCTTGACCCACGAGTTTTATTTTTGTATTTTCATCCCACACCACCACCACGGTTCTGCTGAACTGGGCAGTGATAAGAGCCATTTGGCAGGCACCTGGCATCCAGCCAACATCAGCCCACCACACCCATCTTCCCAAGGCAAGGAAGAAATCAAGCAGCCCTCACAGACGTAAGGCATCTGAAGCATTTTCCCCCTAACAACACATCAGCCACATGCCAATGTCTACACCTGGGTGGTTTTCTATCTTGTAAACCTAGCCACCCAAGTAAAGCCTTCAGCTCTCTTTGTGGTATTAGGACTCTGTGTGTCTTGTGAAGGAAAAAGACTGAGCAGATAAGAAAAATAAATTGTCTTGCTACTACAGGCAGTATTTCACACTGAGGTAAACTGAGAAATGTTTGGTAAATTTTGTCCAATTTGCTCTCTGTGAATGGCAATGTCAACCCTTCAGAGCCCTTCACACAACACAGTAAAAATGGAATTTTTATTTACATTTGAAAAGTAACTGCTATTTTTTAAAAGGTGACATAAAACTTACATTTCACGATACTTTAAATGCATAGACATTGCAAACTAAGAAGAATGCAGTCTTCCTTACACCAGCCACAAGATTTTTCCCTGTTTTTCAGATGTCACACTGTATAACTTCAATGAATGCAAAAGCTCTGAAATGAAAGAAAAATTCAGTAGTCTCAAATGGCACAAGGTACAGCTGACCAGCTTCAGATAACACTCCTGGTCAGTCTAATTCAGAGTATTTTAATGGCTGTATTCTGAACCCCTTAGAAAACAACCAGATTCCAATACACATGACTTCTAGGATGACTGGACTCATCGGTAAGGATTCTTTCACGGTAGTTAGTAAATGCTTACATCTTCTTCAGTTCACTTGATAATCATGTGTTTGCAGATGGATGAAAAATCGGATTTGTTCACATGTACTTTTTCCAACTTGTTCACTGTTCTCTTTGTAGTAATAAAAGCTATTCCTTTTAATCCAGACAAATGAAGCATAATTTACTACTAGAGTATATTAAAGGCATGAGAAAACAAATAGAAAACATCTCATTACATAATAAAAAGCCAAATAAAAGGTGAATTCAAATTGTCAGACTAGTCTTTAAACAGAATAGCTGTATTTGGAAATTTGTATTTTGGTGCATTTTGTCTTTGTTGTCTGCAAAGATCAAATACCTTCATATAAATAACCTAGTTAATGTAACGAAACTATTGTATTTAAGTAGAAGGATTCAGCTGAGCCACAGCAACTTAGACTTACCTTGGGAGGCACATTTTGGAAACTGTCTATGCTCAGCTCTGATGAACCAAATCATGAAAACTCAGCACACTATAATAAGTCTCTGCTATTTAATCTATCTCTCTCACACTATTCTCTAATAAGCAACACACAGTCCCCTTGAAAATATCAGACATTAAAGCATATCCATTTGGAAGCTACTGCTTTTAGGCACAGTAAGGAGTTTCTTCGTGGAATAAACTATTTCACTTGAACTTCTTTATTCCAACATGCCTTTTCCTTAACATATTGATCCCCTACTCACACATAATTTCTAGTCATAGCTTTCAGTGTTTTGAAACCATGATGGCACAAGCAAAACCAACCTCCATGCTCTTAACTTCTACCTAATTTTGTCCCCTTATCTCTTTCTCCAGCTCCAACACAACTGCCAAGCACTTCATCAACACAAAAGCATGTACATCCCTGCATTCAGTGCCTTGTATGTTACAGATTTGCCCGTAGTGGTGGGGTATTTTCATGCTGGAATAGTAAAAATGTTGGATGAGAATCTTTTCTATCTTTCTGCATGGATAAAGCCCAAAACCCAATGAAGACTGCAGTCTGCTGGAGCCTCTAGAATCAGCAACGATAATAAAAATACTGATGTCTATATTATTTTCAGAGTGTTAGAAAGACACACTTCTCTCCAGGATCTGTGCACTCACATTTGTAATATAAGAGTATACTGCCAATGGCTGCTTAAAGGAGAGGGGAAAAAAAGGAAAAAATAGGGTAGGCGATTGTCCTCAAATCCAGCACTTTTACATTTGTTTATGCAAAAGGAACATTAATTTTACAGTTTATAAGATCTAATCAATGAAAAAATTAACTTTTTCAGTAAATTAATAGTAAGATTTTAAAGAAGTATAAATACTACTGTGTTGACAGATATTGCAAGGAGATAATGGTGTTTTATGGGCACATAAGTGCCATAATCACCAAATTATAAGCAGACATGAAACAGATTTAGCTCAAGCCAAAAATATACCCACAGCACGGATGAAAAGCTACACATAACAAAAGCACCAACCCTCCAGACCTTCATCAGTAAGCACAGAAAATGGGACAGGGAGGACACACAAAGAATACAGAAGCAACCAGCATATTAGACAAATATTTATCACAGGAAACTTGTCATAGAAAATTCCTATCCAATACTGGGAGTCAGACACCCAGTGGGCAGTCAGCAAAGTGATAAATTCATAATAGGCCAGTGAAGCCAAATGAAAACACACTCCTGACAAGTCTGGCACATCCTGACAAGTCAGCACAACCCTGAACTGGACAAATGGTAGCTATGCCTGTCAGCCCTGAGAGAAAGGATGACCCTCCAGCTGCTTCCCATGTGCTCCCCAAACGCCCATCTGAGCATCGGGAAGAAAAAACAAGTAAGACAAGGCAAGGGAAGCAAGACTTGATCTGGAGATGACCAAAATAAGGAGATTAGTACAACAGACATGAATGCAGTAAATGAATGTTTTGCAAATTTCAAGCCCTTTTAGGAACACAAACAAATCAAAATACCCAGCGCTCCTGATTCAGTGTAGTAGGCCAGGCTGCACTGGAAGGAAAGGAGAAGTACATTGCTACAGAATAGCAAAGGTTTAAGAAATTAAGTCTGGCATAACTGGCAGAGTTACAACAGGAATTAAGTTAATCATAAGGGGCACTATTGCAGAGGACTTTGAAAATGAAGGACAAGGAACAACTCTGGGCAACTCTGAAAAAAAGCAAGCTGATGAAGGAAGTGACAAGCCAAGTGAGCAGCTGAAAGCTTGAAGCATGTGAGGCAACCACCATGGAGACCAGAAATAAGATCATAATATATGCAGTCATTGTGGCAGGGTCTACAGTTCTGAAAGCAGACAGAAAAGAAAGACTACGTGTGGCAACTCAACCAGCTGATACCACAATGTCTGTATCTTTTGATGCAGCCCAGAGACCAGGACCTACAAGTACCAGTCAAGGATGACACTCAGGTTACAGGTTCAAAGTGATGGGCTGGATGATGAGTTAATCCTCTGCAATGAAAAAAAGGTAGTAGAAGAGGCAGGGCAAGCAGAGTTTAGAAGGACTATTTTAGCTGTAAATAGAGCTCCACCATTTTTTTGGTTGGTTTTTAGAGAGAGATAAGCTGGAGGTTGAGTTTGATCCAAAAAGGAGAGGGGTACAGGCAGATCAACCCATTGCCAGTAAAAAGACAGCAGTCCTACAGTAAAACACAGCATGAAAAAGAGTAATAATTTAAAAGAATCACGAAACAGATCTTGCACAATGGGCAAGAAAAGATGGAACCAGCACTGGAAAAAGAGAAATCCTCCAAAGCAAGTGCTAGAACAATAAATACGGAAAGAAAGTTAAAGGCAGTTCCTCTCAACTTTGCTAAGATTTCAAGAAAAGAAGAAATTTATCTGGTTCTGAAGACTACTGTGATGGAAAAGAAGTAGTTTAATTAGGTTGGGGGCAGGGGGGGTGGGGGGGGTGGCTAATAGTTCAGAATGGTAGCCCTGTAGTTCTGCTATTTAAATTCTGTTTTCCGCATTTTACTGCATTCTTAATATATAGTAGACTTCTAGAGTCAACATTCGCCACTGTAACTGAATGCTATTAGGGTGGAAGAACAGGGTAAAAGGACACTTTTTTGGGAACTAGACAAAGCTGAGGGATAGCTGGAGCTTTTTACAGTAGTGAGATGTAGGAAGCACTATGAAGCCAAAGAATGAATACAATTAATATACCCAAATCTATCAAATGATGAAACAGCTAAAAGACTCGACAATAATCCATCAACTTCTCAAGTGAAGACTTGCATAGGCAATGTAGGTAACAACCATAGGACAATACTTTTAACTTATAATAATAAAAAGAAAAGCACATGAGGGTTCTTAATGTACTAGAAGCTCCGCATTTTACCCTTTCTACTTTTTAAAACAACAAAACCAAAACTCAAAAAAGTTTTAAATACAAGCAAGAGGCACAAAAAGGATAACATTAAAAAGCTTTCTATTTTTTTGAGATTTTAGTGGTAGCACTAAGAGCCAATTTTAACCCCAAATTTCTCCTGTGTGCCTCAATCATGTCAATTAATATTTTTATCATATTAAAAGGTGCGTAAGAGGCATTTACAGCAATAAATTTTGGTCACAATGTATTAGTTACCAGAAAAGGTTGGCAAAAGCAAAATACTTCATTAATACTTAAAAGGAAAAAAAGGCCATCTCCCATCCAAACAACTCATCTTTTTTGATGTTATGAATAATAACAAACAGGACATTATTTATGAATAGTAGGAGGCAAGATAGCTTTACAATTGACATTACTGGAGAAACTCTGTTCAAGTAAACCACGTGAAAAATTAATCCTCCCTAAACATATCTCTTTTAATACATCCATTTATACATTACATCAAAGAAGCATACACAGATGTCTGAGCTTGTGCTCATATTGTATCTCAGCTTCAGAAAGACACAGGACAAAGAAAATGCTCAGAGGCAATCCGATTGGGTTTGACTGCTGTCTGACCACATATTTGCAAAATAAACATACTTTGTAGGAGTCAGAGAATAATTAAGCGTCCAGATGCCCATTCAATTCTTACCCCTTGGCAAGCTTGATCACCCCCCATGCCATGTGCTACACGGACACATTTCCACAGAGCTTGAGGCTAGGACCAACAACTCACTGGCAAGACAGGCTGCTGAGCACAGGGCAACTACTTGGTCACTGCCAATTACATTTAAATTTCAACTCATGATCTCCAGGTGAAAAGCTTCATATCCTGTCATCAGTGTATTAAAATTATTTAGTTTTTAAAACTAAGAATGCTAATGTAAATAGCAAAGGCTGGTGAAAAAAAAACTGGAAGGAGGCAGCTGTAAAGTCATTGTCACAAAATATGATGCACTGTAATGTACCTTCAGTTATCCTGTTCCACTGCTGCAGATATTCTTGTGATATCTGCTGCTTTCACCGCAGGTAATGCGGATGATGTACACATCCTGTCATTTTCAGTTCAAAAGATTAAAGAGCAAATATGCCTTGTATTTTAGTAATTATCACAAAGTGCAATCTTGCCCAATTAAAATGAGGGGTTTTTTAACCACTGTACAGCTCTATTACTAGCAATTTAATTATTTGTCACTAATTTCATTCTTAAAGAGTGACAAATTTATATGATATTCTGAACTTCTATCTTTTGCAATTGAATTTAATGAGAGTGTTTCTATGAAATGTTTTATGTAATTAAATCCCCAAAATGAGCAAACATCTCACACACACACACACACCCCGTGTGTTACTGTCCTCTATAGTACCACACTACATGTAACAGTATCACAATAGGGTGTTAACTTCTAATTTCATGCTTTTATGTTCTACTCATCTGCAGTATAACACCATGTAGCTAACTTACCATTGCTGCTTGGCTTTTACTACAGCGGCTCTCAAATACAAAACACAGGTTTTTTCACACTGGGTTGCAAATTCCTCCTGTACTCGATTTATTGCTTGCTTACTGCTTTAGCAATACAACAGCAATAAGTGCTACTGCCTTTAGACACTACCACAGGCACAAACATTACAGGAACATCTACATATCACAGAATCACAGCACGGTTGAGATTCAGAAGGACCTCTGGAGTTCACCTGGTTGAACCCCCCCTGCTCAAGCAGGGCCACCTACAATCCATTGCCCAGGATCATAACCAGACAGCTTTTGAATAACTTCGAAGCTGGAGACTCCACAAACCTCTCTGGGCAACATATGCCAGTGCTCAGCCACCCTCATAGTGAAAAAGTGTATATTGATGTTCAGGGGGAGCCTCCTGTTTTCAGTTTGTGCTCGTCACCTCTGGGCCTGTCACCGGGCACCACTGGAAAGAGCCTGATTCTATCTCCTGTGTGCCCTCCCTGCAGGTATTTATATAAAATTAAGATTCTCCCTGAGCCTGCTCTTCTCCAGGCTGAACAGTCCCAGCTCTCTCAGTTTTTCTCATGGGAGAGGTGCTTATAACAGTCTTAGTGGCCCCTCACTGGACTCCTCCAGTACGTCCATCTCTCTCATACTGGGAAGCCCTGAACTGGACCCAGCACTCCACCTGTGGCCTCACGTGTGGCTGAGTAGAGGGGAAGGATCACCTCCCTCAAACTGCTGGCAATATTTTGCCTAACACAGCCCAGGATACCGTTAGCTTTCTTCATGGCAAGGGCACATTGTTGGCTCACATTCAACTTTGTGTCCACCAGGTCCTTTTCTGCCAGGCTACTTTCCAGCTGGGCAGCCCCCAACATATATTGTGCATGGGGTTGTTCCTCCCCAGGTGCAGCACTTCACACTTTCCTACTACAAGAAAGTATGAATTAAGAACATGGAGTCTATTATTTTGTTTTGAAGTCCTACAAAGCCATCTTGATCATGCACAGAAATTTAATAAGCAACTTTCAACATGAAAATTTAACAGTAGCCTCTTAGTTAAGTAAAACTGCAGAATAAACAGAATGATTTAATACCATGCTTAATTAACTTTCTTTTATCTCATTAAAACCTCAGAATGCTTTATGGAACAGTCATACATAAACTATTACTTTGTAATACAAGATCGTGCATTTCTCTAGATAGATAAACACAAAAAATACACTGTCTGGTATGTCTAAAAAGTAAGAAAAAATAATGTCACTGCTTCTACTTCAAAAAACAACATGACATAGTGTAACTATAAATTATGCCTATACATATAAAATTTGTTCTGTATATACACAAAAAACTTCATTCATTCTGAATGAAACACCAAAATTAGCCTCTTCGTTCCTAATGAATTTTAAAATATATAAAGTTTCTTTGCCTAAGCAAAATCAGGAGAACACTCAGAAACCAGCAAATTTCTGCCAACAGAATCGATGAGGAGCCACAGGATGTGAAGGATAAGTTCATTCCCATTTGCACAAGTTTAACAGCATCACTGTGTGCTGAAGAGGCACTTCTCAGGCAGCATAATCCCAAGACTGGCTGTGTCTAAGAGCATCTGAATTCTCTCATCTATGTGAAACAGTCTGGATCTTCTTGCATTTACTAGATTATTACAAGACTGTTTTCTCAGATTGCAGTACTTTTAACATGGCTTGAGCCTGTCAGAAAGTTTCAAGCAAATGTAAGAAAGAAGTAAAGTCTCACGATTGTAGAGTCCTGCAATTAGGTGACCAGAAGGGTTAGACTCCAACAGGAGGGCATTAGTTTTGTTCAGCCAAAAGAGAAAGCTCAGCTATTCTGCAGCTGGTTCAGTGATGGCTGGCAGGCCCAGCAGCAGCAACACCCAAACACCCAGACCAGCTCCTCCAGCACTGTTTGTGCCCAGGAGCCACAGGGAGATAGGTGGGGACCTAGAGTTACTGGGGTGGAGAGGGTACAAAGCAGGCTGTCACTGTTCACAGCGCAGTCTTGGTACCCGCTGGTGTGATTTTAGGAGAGATTGTTTTGATGCTATTTTAACTGCGCATTCAAAATAGCTCTGAATGAACTGGGGTCAACGGAAGCAAAAACCAGGGCAGTCAGCCTCAGGAGACATTCACCTTGGCCTTCTATTACAGTAGGCAGTACTGTGCTTCTGCTCTCCCAACCACATGTTGGTCCCAACCACAAGGCAAAGAAGGGTTATTGCTGCTCATAGCAACACAAAATTTATTGTATCACAAATCATACTACCTATATACGCACACACTCCCTTCCCAAGCACAACAGTCAAAGACTTGAGTAATCAGCCAGGCACTGAACAGCTCAGATAAGCTCATTTTCCCCATGCATGAGCCCACATGCAGAAAAATGCATGTTCTCTTTGAAGAAGTACTCATCCCAAGGAAAACAGCAAGCCTGCAAATCTCCAAAAAGGACTAATAAAAGACTAGTTACTGTTCGCAACCTCCCACAAACTCTGTAGACTGCAAAGTCACATCTCACAAACACACACAGCCCTGGCTCCAGCACAGGAAGTACCATGGTGGCTTTTTGAGGTGAATGAGACATAGCTGCATGAACATCATGTCCTCACACAGTCTCATTTGACACTAAATGCAGTAAAAATTGCAGCCTTTGGGGAAAAAAAAGAAAAAAAAAGAAAAAAAAACCCTGTTCATTACAGTCCACACTGCATAGTAAAGCAAACAAGCAAAAAAAACACCCTGAAAAAAAATAAGAAAAACCCCCAAAACAACCCCAAACCACATATTTCGAGTCAGCAGCAGTCCAGAGTCACTGACTCAATGAAGGAAGTAATAAGCAACAAACCAGAAGCTTTGATTTTCATAAGGACCACAGAAGATAGCAGGACATTCCAGAAAACAAGTAATTTATGTTCATTAAGTATCAAAATATTAATGAATTAGCTACTGTAAGTCTGGGATATATGTTTCCTGTTAACTTTCAAAACAAATAGAACCCAGTGGAGAATTTGCCAAGCAAAAAATACCCACTCTTCAGAATTTACACTAATGAATTTCCACAGTTACTGTGGAAATAGCTTTCTTTTTTTATAAACAGCATTTTGCATGCTGCAGTGTTAAACCATTTTACAACAACAGTCTTATTTAAAAGGGCTTTTCATTATATGTTCTATTATTCACATCTGTATTTTGTCATCACAAAACTCCTAGGTATTTCACAACCTTGCAGGACATATGCTTAAAACACATCCTAAAAATACACCCCTCTTTGTGCTTTTTCCCTTTTTGCAATTTTCTTCAATTTCCATAATTTAGGCTGCTCTAATTTATGTCATCTGCTAAGAGTCAAAGACTACTTCCTATCCCAGCTGCAAGAGCACCACCTAATTGTCTGAATACTGTCACCATAGGAAGACCATGCATTAACTGCTGGGCCAACTAAACTGGGCCAGCAGGGTACTGGAAGGCCCGTTTAGCACAGGCCACTACATAACCCAACACATCAAGAGTTAAACCAGCCAACTCGTTTGTTTTACTGGAAATACACATAAATTTGTGAGACCTGCAACAGAAGCCACAAGTATTTGCCTGGAGAATGCTGGTTACCAGAGGTAAACTCATTGCTTACGTTTCAGTGACCTTGGGGAAAATCTCAACCTTATCAGAGAGCATCTATTTGTGACACCTCAAAGTCAAGTCACAAGATTTTTATTTATTTTTTTTCCTTTCCTTCAAGGGTGAGGGCATCTATAGCTACCAGAATCAGCTAAATCCTGAAAGAGGAGATTTCTCATTTTGGAATGGAGACTTATTTTGGAGTGGGGCCCACTCCTACCCTCTTTATGGCTTCTGTTTAAAGAAACATAAGCTAGCTAACCAAGAGTTTCTTTTCCACAAGACTGCTGCAAGTCAGCAACTCAAGGCACTACTGAAATCAGTGTCTTAAGCAGCCCACTGGTGAAAAATCTTGGCAAGCAGAAGTTAAGGAGGGAACATGCTGCCCACTTGCCTTTAACACTGAGCATTGGCTGCAGAAATAGACGCTCTTTCTCCTCTTTGTCCTTCCTTTCCATATGTTCCTTTTGTGGGTTGTCCAAGAGCTGGACTGTGCTCCAACAGCAGTATGAGTCACCCCCCCAGGCCACTAATTTATCCTCCTTTCCTCTAAAAGCATTAGTTACTATGCCTCCAATATATTAACAGAAAAAAATTAATGATGACATAGAAATAACTAGACGTCATTATAACAACAAGAAACAACTTCTGTGATCAACTGTATTAAAGTCTCAGTACCAAATCTTGCAGCACTATGAAGTAGTATTAAATACCTTTCCTTTTTGTATCCAGTTTGTTCCATTTAAACTCAGCACAACATAATGCCACCTAGTCCCAAAGGTGAAGTCTTTGAAGTCTTGTAGAATGGGCATTGAGTGAACTTACTGGAAAATCGTTACAAATCTTGGCCTCGCAGTGCACAAAAACAATGCTTTCTAACATCCAAAACTAGATCACTACAACCAGTACAAAGTAAACCCAACTCAGGAGAACCTAAAATTCATATTTCAGCTCAGGCAAGCAAATACCTAAATGCAATTATTTTACTCATGTGTAAACATGTATTAAAGCTGGGCAAGGAAAGGCATTTCCACATTGGAGAAAATTCCCAAATCTGTTCTGGCGCTAGTATGAAACCAAAATCAAA
This sequence comes from Falco cherrug, assembly GCF_023634085.1. Lineage (NCBI taxonomy): Eukaryota > Metazoa > Chordata > Aves > Falconiformes > Falconidae > Falco > Falco cherrug. Next base: position 98,472,284 of record NC_073700.1, read on the forward strand.
AATTTCAGCTTATCCACTGAAGAGAGGGAGACAGTATGTCTAAGGGACAGTTCTACTGTTGGTGGCCCTAGGAGAAAAAAAAAAAAAAAAGAAAAGAAAAAAAAAATCACACTTGGCAGTACTCTGATGGTTAAATTGCTGAGAAGAGACAGAAAGGTTCTCTCTCTGGAGACAGGGAGATAGAAAGGAACACTGCCCCATATCATCAGACCTGTCAATACATAACAATTTTGAAGCTTTATGGAATTCCAGCTAAAGACCACCAGAATTTACCAACCAGGTCTAGCCAAGTCATATTGATTCTGAAATAAAGGATGATAAAGAGTAAAAAAATATGTTGTCCTAGTAGTGACAGTGTCTTTTCAAACAAAAATGAGTCAAGCATTATTACATTGTTTTTTCTCCTTTAGAAAAAGGAGACAAAGTTGCTCCACTATTTTTATTTAATCACTTAAAGACACTCATTGTGTCTATTTATAATTTCAGCGTTTAAATATAGTGCACTGATTGCTTCTTGTTTTTTTCAAGTACCACAGAGTAACATCTGAGAGTTCATTTCTGAAAAAAATATAAAAAATTAATAGAATCTATAAACTCAGAACTCAAGTGGCTCTTAATTGAGGATGGTGACCCTGCCTGGTAGTTAACAGGCCTTCTAGTTTTTGTTTGTGTCCCCTGGGGTCTGACCCCTCCAGTGGTCTCCAAGTACAGCACAGTGCATGAGAGCACAGGGGAAGCCCCCATGGAACATAGAAAGATGGGGAGGAAAACAAAGAATAACCAGGGATAGATTGTAATATTGTGTTTGTAGCCAGCTGATGCCAGCTGTTTCCTTCTCTTGCTATTCCCTCAGTTTTAACAGTACTTCTACCTTCCGCCTGTTTGGGGAAGGGTATTTCCTCTCAGCTATACTATCAGAAAAGGGATGCCTACCATCCCACCTCTGTGAGAAAGGCAGCAGAAACTGTTCCAAATTTCCAGGAAGATTTTTGAAGAAAATGCTGCCTCTAGAGCTCCTACTTATAACTAGGATACTACTGCCACAAAAGGGAACAGCTAATAACAAATGATGCAGAAGCAAGTTTTCTGCTGAATAAAACTGCTGCAAGGCTGTCTCTAGCTGCTGATGGGTCAGCACGCCGCTCCTCAGCCCACCAGAGCCTCCTCTTCATGGTCTCTGCCCCTGAGCCTTCCATACAGCTCTAGAGGAGCCTGTGAAGGTACTGGGAACTCACTTCTCCGGGGGCAGGAGAAAGCAGGTTCACCTTTCTGACAACAGTGCGCACAGCTCTGGCACAGCTGCCATGCCCCCTCCAAACACATAGGCACCCAGTCATTCCATCAGTACCAGTTCTAGCTGCTACCTGTTCCTTTCCATACCTTCGTAAGAACAACTCCCACACTAATTAAAAGGCATGGAGTGATTTATTATTCCCACACTTCACATATAAGCTCAGCAACTTCCTCATGGGTTCATCACAGTAAAAAGTGAACACCGCCCAGTCCGTGCAGTTTGACATGTAACACGCACACACACACATAACCCTGGCAACCTGAATGCATTAACTACTGAAAGAAACAAACATACCAATGGCGGGGGCAAGGGGAGAACATCCCAGTTAAGATCTTTTGCAAACTCCTCAAGACCTGACCCCACCCTAAAAATCTGTTAAAAGCTACAGCAGTGACCAGGAACTTTTAAACAGCCCCACCGTTCACTTGCTCTACTCTCCAAATAAGAACCAGATATAGCGAAGTGAAAACAACACATAGTTCCATGTCTCAGTTGAAAGTATCAGCTTAAATAAGCCCACCTTTTGTAATTGAGCCATTACTTTAAGGGGACTGCTAGATTCCATTTTGGCCTTAGTCAAAGCATCCCCATATCCAGGGAATGATCTCCACAGAGCATCTCTGGCCATCTGCACCCTGAGGTCATGAAATAGGAGCTCAACTGGATGTTGGGCACATAAAAGCATAACTGATCTCCTGACATCTTAATAGGATATAAAGGCTTCTATTAGATTAAAGCAGGTTTAGTAACTAGATACCGAGTTGATGCTGTACATGATGCACAAGGAAAATGAAGATGCTGGGTACACTGTATGACTGCTTGGCAGTTCTGCACATCCAGCATGACAGTACCCATCTCACAGAGGAATCTACCCTTCTTCCTGAGAGGATGGAAGACAAAACTCCTTTTAAGGGGATATGCCAATCCAATTTATTTGGGAGGATGGATTTCAAACCACAAGGTCACCAAACAGTTGCTCTCAACACAGTGGCTGTGTACCAAAACACTGCTTCAGCATCCCCTGTTCTGATCCTTGTCTTTCAGACCTGCTGAAGCAGTCTGTTATTTATTGTATCCTCCTGAGTTGCCCTCCCAAATGACAAGAACCTCATCAGTATCTGCAGCAATAACTGCCACCCTAGCAGCTCCTACCACAAGGCACAGTCCATGCAGTGCTCAAGGTGGGAGTAGAGCACAACAGAGAACATCTAGCACTACAAGAAATGGACACTAGAACAGTGGTCACACTTGAGGGAGGATGGCGGGGGGGGGGATGTCAAGGATAGAACACCTTAAATCCATAAATTTCTTCTCTCAAACTATGAATTTGCTTATTTGACTTAATATCTGATGTATTTTTCTAAACAGAACAGTACTATTGTTAACTGCTTATAACTTCATAAGGTTTTTGTAAACTAAGAATTACTGCTGGTACAATTTTTCAACTTGAGAAATACAGAGAACTATGATGATTTGTGACCAAGTGAAAAGGTCAAGTAATTTACTAGTTGAGGTTTTCTTTATTTCTCAGTGAGGTAAGCAACAATTGGAGGAAGGAAATGCTTAGGCACAACAATTTCAGAAGTCAGAAGCTGTTCTTGTAAGGCAGACTAACAGTACAATTCAAACCCAGGAAAACCACATATAATTACAGGTCAAAAAGCTGAAAACATTAATGGGAGGGGAGGAACCAAAACATTAACAGCCTAAAAGACCAACAAAATACCAGAAACAATTAGAACACACTTACATATATAAGCAGAAAACATAGAAAAATTAACTAATTGAAATCTGACAGGGCATCAAAACACAAGGATAAAGGGTGAATTGAGTATTGAATGGTCTGGGTTTTTTTTCTTTTAGGAAATAAGTATGTCAGATTTTAACTTAAAAAGGAGAAACAAAAGACAGTTGCAGGTTTGGGTTTGTTTGGTTTTTTTAATAGCATTCATGTTTAATGAATACACTTTGGCAATCTAGTGGGCCATGAAAATTTAAGTCAGTGGTTCATTAAACAAGACTACTTTAATTGTTCTTAAAATACCACTGCTACATTTACATATTAAAAATATTTATCAGTGGAGAGTGTTATCTTTCCAGACTATTTGAAAGATTACGGGTTTACAGGAGTACAGATATACTGAAGGTTTCAGGAACAGCAGAATGAAAATAAATATGAACTAGTTCAGTCTTATTTACAAGAAAAAAGGTTTAACTGCAAGATGTTCACATATATTAAGGAGAATGCAAATCCTTCTACTGTTTGAAATGGAAAGGGTTTTTATCTCTGGTACAAAGGCTAGATGATTTACACACACACACTGCTTACTACAAGGTCTCCTTTAATTCTCTTTCAAAATAGACCCTTCATACTCTCTAATGGGCATGTCAACTAGGCTGTCATTCAGTTTTCTTCTCTTCTTTAGCTCCCCAGCAACTAATTAATATAACAATGTTGTAGTAAATATCAACCACGACACTTAAAACTGAAGTGACCACTTAGAACTATACTGAAGTCATGCTATGCAAAAACCAAAACAATATCAAATGGAGAGAGTCTAGACTTCAGACTAGACTGTGGCTTTTCTCAAGGAAAAGGTGCAAACAAAGCAAAAGGCGTCTGAGCTTTTACCAACACTACAGCTAGCCATAAATATGGATCTGGTAATTTGGTACATGCTGTACAAAGCTGTACAACATTTACAATTATGCATATTAAGAACACACGGACTTCATCAATAGCTAGGCCACATACTTGGAAATAGGGTTAATCAGTTTAAATCTTTATAAAACTTAAGAGGTAAAGTCTACCGAAAGTGAGATTATAGTAAAATACATTACTGATACAAGGGCTGCCACAAAGATTAAACAATGGGGAAACAACTGGGCCTCTGATACACACACACACAATCTGTAATGCCTAGCCTACCATGGAGAGCAAGGAATGAATTAGAAGAACTAGGTACAGATGCATGAAAACCTGCATTCACAAGAAATGCTTTTCTTTTGTTTAAACTACACAGTTATACACAATTTATTTGATTATTTAACCCATGGTCATTTCCACAACGTGGTTATTTGAGCAGCCAATGCAGAGAGAAGGTGAAGAGGGAAGACATGTTTTTGGACACACAAGGCTTTTTCTTCAGACTACCCTGCTTTTATTAACTGTGTCTTTTGGTGTAATAAAGAATATTCCCTCCTGCTACAAACCTGATCTTTTTTCTGTAGACAATCTTGACTACACTGCCAGTACAAACAGGTTAAGAACTTTGAAGGAAGAGAATCATTGGTTTGTTCATTCATTTGCTCTAAACAGCCTGTTTCCTCCCTATTCAACTGTCTACTCTAACATCGCTAATGTGAAACCGTGAGAACAAGAGTCTGTATTTACATTCTTTGCTCCACTCAGGGTTTTAAAAAACTATTTGATCTACCCCCATACAGCTGGGTTTTCTTCTAAGCTGAAAAGTTTTAGTCCTCAGACAGAAAACATCCCATACCTTTGATCAAACACAACAACTTCTGCTGTACATTTACTATTGCCATAATACTTTACAAATAACTGTAACATTAGGGAAGTATCTATAGTATTGACAAATGGATATGGTACAGATTCATACATTCGCACAACTCATGTTTTCCAGTTTGTTCTCTGTTCCTTTACTAGTATATTGCAACATTCTGTCAAATACTTCAATGAAGGAAACATTCTTGATTTCTTCAGACATGAACACCAATGAAAAAAATACTCAACTTTGCTGTGCTTCCATCACATTATCCACCGGTAATGCCTCCTTTTCATCCTAATAATTATCAGCTTTGCTGTCTCCCTGGCAAACTTCTTTCTTCCTTATTATGTATTTATTATTATTAGCTGTTACGCACTTAAAAAAAAATAATCAAAGCCAGGTTTGGCTTTCATGGGTTTACCTTTAAAATGTTAGGAGTTTACATTTTTTTTCTATTTTCTTCAGTGGACACCAGTCTCAGTTTTTGAAAGACATCTTTTTATTTCAAACTTCTTTGATTCTGCTTTTTGATTACTTTTTTTTTTTTGGTCTTTTCAGATTTTTTCATTTAACTGGTGGAACACATTTACTTGAGCCTCTACCTTTCAACATTATTAATCCTGACTCCAAGCACCCTCTCTTTTAGCTCTTCGTTTTATTTTTCATCGAATTAAAATCCTTTTCATAACTCAAAATGCTAGACAAAAGTATAACAAGGGAGGTACAGTAGTGTGCCACCACCACCACCTCTGTTGAAATTACTATGCAAATAAGAAAAGGCCTTTAGCCATTCAGCAGCCATCATTACTCGAGTCTCAGGCAAAAGATGCATAAGACGTAGTCCAAATACAAGTTTTAAAAACTCAGAGACATTTTTCAGCTAGTGACATAACCATGATGACAAAACTTGTTAGTCTTAACACTGAATGCAAGTTAAACATAATCATGTGCTTGTAACACAGCAGTTACAGCATTACATAATGGAGTTGACAACTTGCAAAGCATTTCTCTGCTTAATTAAGAAAGACTACTGGACATATCCAGCATTCTTAAAACTTTTTTTTCCCAAAAAACTTACTTTGTTGTGTTCCTTTACAGTTAAATTTGCTAAATCATGCCCTCTGAAGACCAGAATAAACAAATTACTACAAAATGGGATTCATTAGGTGAAAAAAACAAATGAGCCAGCCAAACATATGTAGACTTGGTATTGTTTTGCTAAATTAGGTAAAACATATAAGACCATTTTCTATGTCCCAATAGTTCACTTATTTATTAAATAAACCATATACATCTTGCTATTACTTAATTCTCCATTTTAAAACAACTATGGAATTTGCATTTGGAAACTGGAATTTGAAACAGAATTTGAAAAGTTTCTAGCTTTGAAATTGAAAATGGAATTTGACCATTTCTAGCTTATTCACCCTTCTTACTACTACTTCTTCAGTGACCTCTAGGGCTCAGCCTTGCCACAAACTCTATCCTGATATTTGTCTGGCATAGATAGTTGTGCTAAATCATAAAAGACTGAGCTCACGAAAGACAGTTCCTCTAACACTCAGTGGAACACAACTGCTTTTCTGTCACAAAACGATAAATCACATAAGTTAAAAAAAATAATCAGTAGCTTCAATATATAAACACAGCTGGTTAGCATGAAATAATCAAACCAACATAAACAACTCTATCCAATCCAAACTCAGGGAATGCATTTTCATTTTCTTTCAATAATGGCTTTTGCGGTAGGTCTTTCAGACACTATGCATTAGTATTTCAGGATGACTTACTGCAAGTCAGCCTTCTGTAAATGATCATTTACATTTTGTGAAAATTGATTATGTGCAGTTGAAGCAAGCTGCTTGAGCTAAAAATCTGGGATTCAATAAATGAAAAAAGCCAGTATAAATTGACTTGCCAATGTTTGAGTAACATATGCCTACACCTTTACAACAGCTCTTAAACTTCTGTTCTCTATAAATAAAAACGTAATAACTAACAACAATTAATTAGGCCTAGACCCAACTCACATCAATGTTCTGAATCATGTTAATATTTTTCACCATTGGTTGCTGTGAAGAGAACTGTGTAGTCATATGCAGAGGATCAGTATGTCATGTTGGAAGTGATCAGGAGTGGATGAATTTATAAGATATTGCTTTTACGCGAAGGACACGAGCATATTTTTCCATACACTTTCCAGAATGAAGTAGCAGGAATCTTTTACAGTAAATACTTAATTGTTGATTCCTTTTAAATAAAAACTTTTAAACGTAAAGAACACAACCCAAATAGACGGTACCAAGGATACACCACTACTGAAAAGCTCAGAGTAGCTCAGAAAGCCAGACTTACTGAAGCCTGCTTCCGCCATCAGCTGACCACAAGCCCACACGAGGCTATGCTGTGCCTACAAAGATAAGCCTTGATTTAACCCTCATGTCACAGTATGCAGTATACCAGAGCAATCTGAAGCAGTGCAAGAAGTCTTCCACACCTATCCTTACCTATGCAAGTCAAAAGAAACATGCATTCACCTGAATCAAAAGCACACTCGTACCTCTCTGCCTAAAACAAAACTAGTCTCTAAGAAACTGTGCAAACTTCAAGTTTCCAGTTTTGAGGGCCAAGTAGCTTAGATCGATCAGCTTTGCTTCATCTTGCCCTCTCAAAGCTACTGCTGAGCTTGTCACTAGGGGCACTCTCAGAAATAGACTGCCCTTTTCTCTGTCTTTACAATATGAAAACTTAAATATAAAAACCTTTGGAGACTAGAGATATGCTGGAAAATACTGAGGCCTGCTTGCCCTGTCCCACACTCTCCTCTTACCCACCCCCTTACTTAGTACATTTTTCGTTGAAATCAAGTCCTCAGTAAAAGGAAAACGTGGCAGCTTTCCTTCTCCCTCGTTTTCCTTCATAATGTCATTACTCACTACATAAAGTAGAATCTTTCCTCAAGGACCACCTCCCCGTATCACCCATCATTCCTCAACAGTCAGGAGCTGCATCATGTCAGTGGGACTGACTTTCCAGAGGTGCACGACACAGGTCACTCCTCTGAACCTAGACGGGACAGCAGCTCTCTCTTCTGAAGGAAAGAAAACAAAGCCCTACAGGAGACTGAGGCATTGCTATAGGTAAATTATGTCACCCATTAGCTATCATGTACAAAAAGTGGACATTGGACCTTAAAACAAATGGGGTGCTCACAACACCTATAAGAAATCGCCCAGAGAGATGGACATACTGAAGAGAGGTCCTCTGAAGGGCCACTAAGACTATTATGGACCAGAGCACCTCTCCTATGAGGGAAGCTGAGAGAGCTGGGACTGTTCAGCCTGAACAAGAGAAGGCTCAGGGGAGATCTTGGCAATTTTATATAAATACCTGCAGGGAGGGCACACAGGGGATAGAACCAGGCTCTTTCCAGTGGTGTCCGGTGATGGGCCCAGAGGTGATGAGCACGAACTGAAACACAGGAGGTTCCCCTTGAACATCAGGAAACATCTCTTTGCCATGGGGATGACTGAGCACTGGCATGGGTTGCCCAGGGAGGTTGCAGAGTTTCCTTCCTTGGAGATACTCAAAAGCTGTCTGGGTATGATCCTGGGCAATGGATTGTAGGTGGCCCTGCTTGAGCAGGTGGGGGTTAGACAAGATGAATTCTGCAGCTCCCTTCCAACCCTTCAACCATGCTATGATTCTGTGAACATCAACTGAGTAAGAAAGTGCCACTGCAAATTATCTTTTCCAGAATAAACTGCACTCTAAATTGCACATGCTATTCAAACTTCAGCAATCTTATTAAATGCTGAGCTGTAGTTCTCATCAATACAGCACTCTTTAGAACCTGGGTCAGATGGGAAAATTCTGAAGTAGTATTGCTATTGGATCAATACTTTAATTAAAATGGATGAACTTACATTTCAGAATTACCTCTAGCAGCAATAAGGCCACAAATCTCCACTTTCTTACTATGCTTTGGTATTAAATATAAATCACAGCAGTTCATAAGCCTCTAGCAAGGTTAATTAATAAGGTAATATCAATGTAATATGAAATTCTCATGGGACAATTGTTACCCATAGCAAAAATAAAGAACAAGAAGGTATGTCCATAAAAAAACCAAAGGGCAGGCAAAGACCAGGTTGTTTTCAAAATGAGACCCTGGATTTGACAAGCACAGCACAAAGACAAAGCTTTAATACAGTACTCTAATGCATCACCTAACGCAGTAACTCTAATGCATTGATTTTCATGTTAAGCTGTATTCAAATGGAATTATCCATCTGAAGTGTGCAGTTTTGGGTTTTCCCCATTGTAAATTTAAAGTCACCAATTATTAACCTTTTAAGGAATAAAAATCTGGAAACAAACATATGAAAGAATATTCCCTGATATGCCTAGGCATTCAATCGACATTTTTGGGACAGCCCCACAGCAGTTCTAGAGGACGGCTTCACGTGAAATAAATTGCTAATTCATTTTGACTACCCAAAACATGTAGTTTGGGCTCAAACCCACCAGCTCTGTCAAACAGCTCAATCTGTACAGTATACACTATTCTACAAGTGCTCTCTGATTATAATACACAAAACCCCCAAAAAAACCAACCAACAAAAAACCTACAAACCCTAAACGTTTCCGAAACATCAGATTATATGCAACTCTTCCAGTTTTGCACCCCTCCTAAACAAGACAGCATGACAGTCTCTTCACTGAGCTGGTGTCATACATCTCATCTGCTGCGCAGACACTGTGTCCTTTCTACTCTGAGTGACAGAATTAAGAGCTAGGAGTACTGAGTACTTCTCTGAATCAGTCTGTTAATGAGACAGAACTAGGTAGCATCCCTGGCTTCATTTACTGAGCATAGAGTATAAAAAGGATGATGATGAGAAAATTCTTCCCAACTATGAGATTTATTTTTACTTCCAATTAAAAACAAATGAGAACTTCATTGAAGTGAGTAGCACCACAGGATGGCATGCTCACACAGTTAAACAAATGTCAGAAAATACATGAGTTCATACAGAATGTGTCATAAATTAATTCTACATCAGGAGTCAGCTTTTAATTACATTATCTTATGCTACAACTTCAAGATGCTCTTGAGAACTCCTACTGATCTACAGAGTCTTGAGGACCTTTAGGGTTTTTTTGACTCCTGAATCAGATACTTCCCATTTGAAGCTTTCCTTATTTTCCATGCTGTTGTCATACGCCGTTGCTATCAGAAGCCTGATGGAACTCTACTATAGAGCAGAGCAATACATGTATTTCATCATTAAGATTGCTCTACTATAGAGCAGAACAATATACATATTTCATTCACCAAGATATCAGCTTTGCTTACAAGAGAAGTGTTCCCAACGCTCATTAGTTTAAAAAGGTAGTCTGAGCCAGAACTAGAGGTCTCCTGAAAGGACCTTAGAAAGAAACTCAGACATCTCAAGCTGGCTAGCCACCTCATGCTACCTTCATTTAACTTTCTGGATGTTTGCTAACATAAGTAAGGAATAAGGACAAAAGCCGTTTATTTTTTTTTATTTATTATGGAAGGGCTCTAGTTAAAAAAATATATCCAACCATTTAACCTAACACAAAGAGAAAACATACAATATCAGAGTTATTACTGTGCAAGACCGGTGCCCCAGGGAGACAAATAACCTGAACCTAATAAACGAGTGTTTTTTTCTATGTTATCTGAAGAGAATTATCTTTATATAAAACCAATCTAGACTTTATGAATAATACATGCCAGCTTCAGACAGACCAAAAGAACAGTTACTGCAAAATTACTTCTAGGAGGGGGAAAAAAGGCACATTCTTACTCAACAGATCTGCTTCCTGATACTTTCAGTCAGAAAGATATCCATTCACCCTCACACGTTAAAAAACCCCCACCCAACAAGAAAAAAGATCACTTATTCTTTTATAGCCAGCCTTGCTAAGGAGTATAAGCCACCATGATGTGCTTCTGCTGCCAGAGCTACTCTTCACACACTGGGAATGGTACGGTTATCATCACCCCAGCTAGCCCAGCACACAAGGAAAGTTTTGCAGGACATCAAATGGACCACATAAGGTACCACATAAGCAAGAGACCAAGGATACTGTGAAACTAGACACAGAGATCACAGGCAACACACAGTTATGCTTGACTTAAAATCTAGAAACAGATTTATCCACAGCCAAGCAGGTAAGAGGTTCAATACCTGAAAACAATAGGAAATGAAACGCACTCAGTGCACAGGTGGTGGGCAGCTGTACCCAAAGCAACTGCCTTGGAAACTATACCACCAATTTTGCTGTTGTTGCATCTTCACAAAGGGCTTCACAACCTGACAAAAAAAAAGTTGAGGAAACTCAGATAAGCAAAATGTTCGTAATTCCTGTGGCCTTCATGTAACCAGGCTGAAGTTTTAAGAAAGGTCAGATAACAGCGATACTGAATGTGTACAAGGTTAAATGCCCATCAGACAAATTGCTTCACCTCTGCCTGCTGTGAATTACTTGCAGCACTCACTTCAGTTTACTAGAAAGATCGCAAATTCTTTTGACAGTCTTTGCTATGCTTTAAAGCATTTCCCAAACGTTAAAAAACTTAAAGGTTCAAAATTTAGTGGAAGTCTACAAACAAAATCCTAGTTTCATGTCTTCCACCTACTGTTCTGCTATAGCAACTATTCCAGCTCTGGATTCTAACTATGTTTTACAGAGGTACTCATTGGATTCTAACTATCTGTTATGGAAGTACTCATATCAAGGCCAGCAGCTTTGCAGAGAATCTGTCCCAAGCAGATCGTAAAGGAACAACATATATACTTATGGACAACCTGTCACTTCTAATATATCTGTTCTGAAAGCAGGATCTGGATGCTTCAGGTTCACAGACATCAGTCAAGCGCTACACGTCAAACACAGAGAACATTGTACTCAAAAGCTATTTGCTGAAGGTGGAAGCTGTCAAACACAGAAGATAAGGCACCTCTGGACCTGTTAAGATTTTATTAATATTTTTGAGCAAACAATGCTGGGAACCAGTTAGAAGTGAACCTGTGGGTATGTGCCAGCAATTAACTTCAATTCTTAGTAACAAGATGAGACACGTAATAACAACATACTAAACAGAAGCACAAATACCATGTAGTTTGAATATATTTTCTTTACATGCACATACCGCTTCCTTTTGGAATGAACACCACAATTGAAAGTAAAGAGCAAGTTCAATGCAATGACCAAATCCAGCTGGGAAAAGTCTGATAAAAATCTCATTCAGATTAGAAATATCTGGCATAAAAATGCTCCTCAGAAGATGCAGCATCTTAGAAATTTAGACTTCTCTGTAACACACTGTAAAGGACGTGATTTTAAGACTGCCTTTTAGCATTTTCATCATTTAGAAAATAAAACAGCATGTTGATGGAAAAAAAGTTAAAAGCAAACAACGTATTATTAAATACGCAAATTCTTAAATGATATGAATTAAGAAGTCATCATGATAGCAAAATAAAACCAGAGGGTAGCAAAATAGACACCACAAAATTATATTCAGTTTGGTCTTACTACCCCTCCCACATCCCTCGCCAAATCCCCTCAGAAGACCTTCACACCTTTGTATGATTATTACCCTAATTTTTTATCTCCAGCTTTTCTAGCTGTTAGCACCAATATTAAGTGTGTCAAAGTTAGACACAGGATGTTCCAGAGGGATAAATCTGTATACAACACTAATCTGACTTGCCCTGTTTTCTCAAGTGCAGCCTAACACAGGAAAACTTACTTGTCTTGCTTTGCTCATTATCTCAACAAATCCGTTCTTGCTTGACAAGCTCTCTCCTTTCGCCACGAGCCTCCATTCCAGTATTTATTTTCTTAACTGAGTATTATTAATTTGGAGGGTAGCAATGCAAACAAAATACTTGCTTACATATTATGTCATTAAAATAAAAACAGAGCTGATGGCTTACGGACATAATTCTTTAAAAAAAAAAAAAGAAAACCCTCAAGTTTAAGTCACTGGACCCATTGTTATAATGTGTAAACAGCACCAGCCAAGGCAGCAACAACAGTCCTCATGCTCTGCTGAGAAGGTCGCACACAGGATTAAAGCTGACAAATCACCATGGGTGCATGGTTCCAGAGAGCCTTTTGCATCTTCAAGATTAAACTTCTGGCTTTTATTAATACTACAAAGAGTAAGAACAAACCAGATACACAAACTCATTTCAAGAAATGCCAAAGTTCTAACTCAAATTCATAAAGCTGAAAAAAAAAAACCCCAAAACAACAAAACCCAACACACTCAGGAAGGCTGAGGCTGGAACCCAGGTCACTGTACCCAGTTAATCGCTTGCTAAGTAAAGGTCTCTGCCCAGCTAGTCTTTGTACCCATAGAACCATGCTGGTTTCCTCAGGTCGAGTATGTGCTCAGCTAAGCTTGCAAGTCTATTAGAAAAGGATCAGCTTTATTTCCCAGGGTGGTTAAACTGGCTCCCAGCTTCTCCTCTATCTATGGCAATCCTGTCCAGTTTCCAATTCCTGTACGAAGGGTCAGTAACCAGACCGGAGACCTCCAAGAAGCAGCACTGTTCAGAACCAGACAGGGCTGCCAGTTTCTAAGTAGAATACAAGAACACAACAGCAGCCTGTTTCCTCTGCCCCACACTCCCCCTGAGGCGGAGCAAGGTTAAAACCAGTTCTAGACTGGTGCAAGAAATATGGAAGCTAATAGCACAGCCAACCTCAAATGAAATGCAATGCTACTTATGCTGTGCTAGAGCTGCCCTTCAGCTAGTGCGGAAAGTACACCTAGCTCCTGGGCAGGCTTGACCCTCTCCTGCTTCTTGACTCATGCCAAAAGGCACAGGAAAGAAAAGCTGCAAGCCTGCAAGTGGTACAGAGACAGGCCTACAGTACATGCAGATTAATCAGAAACAGGTAAGAATTAGACATACAGTGTGAACATGACTTTCCAGAACTTTGCAGTGAGATTAGCTGACAGAGATGAAGACAAAGCAGCCCTGCTGCAACAGAAATCACATTCCATGGAACTAAAAGCAATTACACCAACATTTCAGAAGTGTGAAGTTTGCATTTATCCTGTGAAACTACAATACTACGACTACTACAGTAGTTCCAGTAACTACAAAACTCTCCCAAAATGCTTTTTACAGGAAAAGGCACTATCGGAAATCTGGTTTAAAAGTCCATTGCAGGGGATAGGGAAAACAAACAGCACACTCAACTTATTCTAAGCTTATTTCCCCAAAACAAAGAAACCTTGCTGAACTCCCTCTGACCAATGCCTCTGTTACCTATGGTCCCTTGAGTACTATTAAATCCATTGCAGGGGATTTTATAGAAGTTAACTCACTCCTGTATTTATCCCTGCCAGGTATGCGTGACTCACATTTCCAAAAAAGGCCATTGTAACACATTTGGCAGCTCAGTATGTTGGAACCAATCACTGCACTGCTTCAGTTCTGATAAGTTCACCAAAATCAAAGACTTTCCTGTAAAGGTCTGTCCTTCCAGCTGAATAAGTAACTTACAGCTGTCAAAGTTAATTACATTAAAGCAATCAAGAATATTGCTTACAACAATAAACATTTTTTTAAAACATCAACCATGTTTTGGTGTTTATATTCAGAAGAGCCAAGTTGACTTTTAGTAGATCAGGAATAGATTGTTTAAAAATGGGACACATTTCAAGTTCTACGAGAACAAGAGAAGACAAACACAAGATGGAAACTTACCTTAATTTTCCCCCAAGTTTTTCTGAAAGATGACAGAAAGATTCCTAAAAAGCAAAGTCCTACTTGTCTAAAGACAAGTCCAGTAATGTATGGCTCCAAATACTCCAAAGGACAGAAAACAGGTTGAGGTTGTCTTGTTTTCATCTTTGTAGGGTTGTTTTTTTTTTTCCCCTACACACACGGTAGAAAACGCTATTCTAGGACTTAAAAAGGAAAATTAGTAACTCTTGCCTTTGAGAAAACAAATAAAAGGAATTTTGCATCATTATTTTAACCAGAGGTCTTTAGAGAAATTATTTACTGGAAGGTGGGTCGTATTCTTAATACCTCAGTTGGCAGTACTGATTTAATTTCTCCCTTACATACAATTGCAGTGAAACACCATTTACACAAAAGCGGTTGGTTCCCTGTTGCAAGGCCCTTTCTTGTAGGCACTTTGCACACATTTTTGTTAGGACTGCATCTATGCTGGAGCACAGTAAGACACACAACAGACCTGTTTCACACCAGGAACAATCTAGTCCTGTTTGTACTGCCTGGATGCTAACAAGCCCTGCAAGAACGTATATGCCCCTTTCAGCCATGAGACCATAGGCAGGCTTCGTAGGTAGGTAGTACTTGGTAGGTACTGCTGCATGGCCTTACCGATGGCAATTTCTGCTAGCTTTACTGCCCAGAGCAGGTATTCCCTAAACAAGAGCTACAAAGAAAAGCATGCTGCCACATCTGCTAGTCAATGCAACTAATGCATTGGTCTGTAGGGAAAAAGAAAAGCTTTGGAAAGAGATCACAGCATCTGGCAGTCAGTGCAAGAAAGACCTCTCTTCTACAAGTGTTCTCAGCCTCCCACCAGTAGAGGCAGAGACAGGTGGGAGACAAGCAGACTCTCCCACCTCTTCATTATTGGGAATCATTTACCCAAATCATCTACGATCTTCCACTCTCTTCAGTTGAGAGTTAATGAAACAGTAACAGACCAGCTGGCAAGAAGTACAGGGAGATGCAATTGAATGAATGGAGCTGTGATTTGTCCCTGGAAGAGTGTCTTGGCCCAGGAGGTTGGTCCCTCTCCTCTTTCTGCCAAGCTAGAAAACTGGCCATGGCAATGCTTCAAGAACATTCAAGTGGATGCCTGCCCCCTGTCAAAGCAGCAAGGGAATTTTAGCTACTACCTACTCAGTTTTAAACAGTTTCTTTTATATAAGCAGATAAACTTATTCAAACATTCATTTGCTAGCAAGGATAAAGAATTCAGCCCTCTAAAGCCCCCTTCAGATGAGCAATAAAGCTCTTACAGTATTATGCCTAGATAGGTGAGTACCCTTACAGATCTATTTAGCAGGGGACAACAGCTTCACAGAATGTTGAACAACTACCAAAGCGTCAGATACTAATACAATGACTATACCGCATTGCTATGTTCAGTAAATAACTAACAACTTTGTTATCAACTTTGTGAGCAAAGAGGTATAGTGGACTGGAGATACAAACATTACGTTTGCCCAAAGCATGAAAGAGGAGAATGCAGCAGCAGCATCCTTATACACACCAGGGAAAGAGGGAGGAGAAAAAGGAAGGGAGGAGCACATTCTCCTTTGGTCTACAAAAATAGGAAAAAGGGGGAGAGGGGGAGAATTGTGCTTCCCCCGCCTACTGCTGTTACTTCACAAACCCAAATATAGGATAATTAATTTTTATCGCCTAAATTTAATCAAACAGTAAAAATTATTATATGATCAAATGAGAAATTGCTACAGAATATAAATCTGAGACACTTTCAACTGTAAGTCACCACTTGTGACTTTCTCTACAGCAATTTACTGCACAATGTACAGAAATATTTTATTATGGATTGAAATTAATAGCAATCACAGTATAAATCAGTGTTCAAAAAAGCCCATGAAAAACAAAACCTAAATTTTACATATTTGCTTACCAAATCCTTGTGATGAGTCCAGAAATAAATAATAATAAAATCATCACAAGTATTTACAGTACAATCTGCAACGCCATAACAGTCTTGTCTATTTTGTTTGTTTCTTGCACAAGACAAACATTAGCAGGCAAATTCCTTCAAAGCCTCCTTCACTGTTACCATTTTAATAACAAATTCACCTTTTGAACAAAAGCTAATGGCAGATTATCTATCCAGATAGTGGAAATCAGCTGAAATAGCAGAAATCTGAGTACTGCCCACTATATGCATGTCTGCGATCAACTAAAATCTGCCTTTCAAGGGACAATTTAGTTCTTTAATATTTAAGTGACAATTGTAAATGGATGGGCAAAAGACAAGAGCCATAATCCCAATTCCCTATTAAAGATGTAGGTCTGTAATGAAAGCTAGAGACTTTCATATGAAAGGTTCCTTTTAGCTAATGCACGCAGAAATGGTATTTTATTTGCCTCTAACCTATGGAAACTAAAAACACAAAGACAACTGTAATTAACAGGGCTTAAATGAAAGGCTCTGCATGCCTAAAATTTTAATTTTTGAAGTGTTAGTACCTCAGGGGTGGGTTTGCGGGATAATGATTCCAGAAACATTAACTTGAATTGAAAACCAACTGGTTTTTTTAAGCTGCAGACACTCTCCCAGCAAGTACTCAGTCATACTTGTTTGATGAAAATCAGTATATGACTTCTTACTCCTCAGAAGCTCTGAAGACACAACACTGCTACATTGAAACACAGATGACTTTATTACTTCTTGTGCAGTATTTTACAAAAAATCTAATTACTCACTCATGCAACCCTGCTAGTGCTGAAAAGGTTGCACAAGAAATACTTTCCATCTTACCAATGCTGCAGGGACTTTAAAAGGACGGCAACACATGAAATGGAAAGAACTCAGCTCAACTTTTGCAGCAGTGGTCAAGTTTGCACAGTTAGTATTAAGTGGATAGAGAATGAAAATGCATTAACGCAGATAAGAGAATACCAAGAAACAGCAAATATGGGACTTCAAATAAGCATTTTTACATTCAAGGCTTTTGAACTAGGTGTATGTTAAAGGGTCTCATTCAGCCAAATATGATAACGCCCCACCGCACCTTGCTAAACTGCAGTCAAAGGCCATAAAGCTACCACTCTCTCATTAGAAACACGGTGTGAATAACATGGACCCTTCATAAACAGCTTTCCAGATTACTAAATAGTTTCTGATCTATGCCTAAGGAGCTCTACTGGCCAACTATTAAAAGATGCAAATAGACAAAATGCTGTTTACTCAGCCTCTTCATCAAATTCCATGTGTTTTCAGGGAAGACTAGACTCTTCACCAGCAATAAAGAACCTGAATTTATCTGTCAAAAAATTGTGCAATTTGAAAGAGAGATAGATCTGGGAAGCTATTTATATCCTCGAACTTTCCTTCTGCATTCCCAAATACAAAAGTCCTAAGTTGGTTTCACACATTCAAACGTAAGGTATCTGTTGATGTTTTACTCACAACATGACAACATTCAAATGTAACTGCTCCTAACCCATGATATATTTCCTAACCACAAATATCTGTGGAGGATGTTTGTTTTTCCAAGACTGGCAACATATAAAAAGATACAGTGTTTGTGACTTCTGTCACATAATTTCTGAGTGCTTCATGAAAGCTAATATCCATTAGCATCTCTATGGCAAGCTGTTTCAGTCTCAAGTTTTGCACCTACAACTTTAGGTCGGAGATAGGACCAGATTCCCAAAACACAAACTTACATACTTAGGTATCTTGGAGTTGTAGTGCCTCACTGTTTGGTTTTAACTATTCAGAAAGACACAGAGTATGTCTTGACTTTACATCCTCCATTCTAACTACTGTTACCTAAAACAAAAGCATTTTTTTGTGAGTGAAGAAATCCATAATACTAAAGAGGAGTTTTATCTATGCAAAGCCAACTGAGCCAGATTTATAAACCATATTACAGGCAGCCAAATCATGAGAACATAAGCAGGATAAAGGGAATATCAGCCTTTGATTTCACAACAGTTACTTCTGCAGTCATCTTTCTTCTTCCCCCTCTTTCCCCAGCGTCCCTTGTCTGAAATAACCCCAATCACCATTACAAAGTGTTGTAAAACACTGAAGCAAACTAATCAAAGGAAAATACTACCATGCTAAGGAAGTTAAATGTAGAGACATCAAAGATATGCCTGAAATGCTCTGCCAAATTTCTGAGATTACTCTTCTGCAGCAAACATCGGTATTAGAAGATTTTTCACTGACTGAAAAAAGCATCATAGCTCTTTCCAAAATACCTGCCTGTTCGCATACACTACAATTATGGACCGCTGCTTTACTTATCACATTAATGGTAATTAATGCTAACGTTAATATTTGATGCTAAAGCAACAATGCCTGCAATACCCAGATCACATATACATTTAAGATAATTATTTCTGCTCAAAGGGGTGACAGCAGACAGTCACGTTCTCTTTTGCAACATTATCCTCTCCACTAACTTCCTCAAAGTAGGTGTTGTCAGGCTGGGACTGTGTGTATAGAAGAACATTTCTGTGTAGACACCTGTTGTTCAGCATGCCCTGCTCAACAGTCTCCAAGACTGCTTAACTGCTGACTCTCAACAGTTCCAACTGCCATTCCCAGCAGGAGTCACTACTGTGTCTGAGGCATACCTTAACACAGCTATTACAAACCTGGGACTGGGGGGAATTTTAAAAACAACCCACATTACCATAAAAAGTGCCAATGCTATCAACTTAAGCAGGGAAATGTAGGTCAAAACTGAGTACTCCTGAAAAGTGCACAAAAGTGAGTTTCTGTTTTCAGGTGATGATGGATTTGCTCTCCTTTCTTTTATGAAACTGAGTCCTAAGTTGATTAAATCAGATGCTGCATCTTTTTACATTACCCAAGGGCAGAAAGGGCTTTGCTCTAGAGTGCCTGGAACTGTTTCCTTAACTGATTAAAGACAAATTAAATTTGAGAGAACTGCTGGCCAGGAGAACACTTTTGGTCATCACAGACTGTGCTAAGGACTATAATAATATTTGGTTTGATTATTCCCTCTTGTGCTACTAATACTTATTTTCTGTTCTCATTTTCATTCAGAATGCAACAAGATAAGAATACCAGCCTAGAACTAAATTACAAGTTTGACAAATATAAAGAATGTAAAGGCTATTCCTCCTTAGACCCACTACAAAACATTAAAAACACCTTCCAGCAGGTACTTATAGGCACCTGATGTAATCTACACCTGGAAAACCTGTTACAGCTAGCTGACAACTGCCATCCAAAAGGCTCTGTATGTTACGCTATTCCAAACACATGGATGTTAATCCAATCTAAGTGTCCAGCCTCTCTAAAACTGGGCCACTTGAAGGTTCTAAGCTAATTTTTTCAAATCTCAAGTTTGCGTCTTTGGAGAGCTACAAGTCTAGTCCGTATTAATGGCAAACACGAAGGTACATGTTTGACTTTCTATAAACCTCTTATTCTTATTCCTCTAATTTCTCACGTGTCCCGGCACTCTTAAAGCACACTTTGCCCGTGTGGTTGTGCTGATTAGTATTCTATCATATAACATACTATTAGTATATTACAATCTACTGCAATATGCTAGTATACTATTAGTATTACATATAACTTCAGCTAATACTAATAAATAAAAGTTTACACAGAAAAAAATAAATTAAAATCCAGATGGGAAAAAGAAAAAACAATGATCAGGCTATGGTACTTTGCCTGCCTAAGACACAGACAACTCACCAGTACTGGACTGACACATAAAATACTTAAGAGCTCCTTTTTGAACTTCAAGCCACTTACACAGATTCACGACCTACCACAGAACAAAACTGTCAGTTCACAGATTGTACTGGCTAACTAGGTTTTATGCCAGCATGAAAGAACTGTTCTCAAGAACCAAAGTGTGTAAAATACGAAAGGGAAAAATAAAAATTACTGTGAATTTGTGATTTACAGTAAAATTATTTTTTTCTTTCTAGATGACCAGTTAGCTACACATGAAACACAAATCCACATTCCATTCTTCCACACTACATGCCACTACCTGTAACAGTTATAAATCAACAGGCAATATACCTAAGGCACACAGAAACTTCAAATGGTATATTATGGCATGGAAGAGATTTCTTTACTATTGATACTATTTTGATTACTGTCTCCTATCTAACAGGAGATATTCCATAGCTGTCATACAAGTATTTGGCTGTTTTTGATTCATTTAATCCATTCAAATAAAGCTTTCAAAAGACAGAATCATAGGTGACATCTTGCCATCAACTGAAGCAACATCAATTGAAAAGACTGGAAGATGGCCACAGGATTACTTCCAGGATGACTGACAGCCTAGATGCAGTTACAACAAAGCGTCTAAATTTAATCATATTTTCAACATTCCTACTAGAAGCACACAAGTATATTTTATTTTCTTAAACAGGAAGGTAAAAAAAAACAACCCAAAAAAACCACAACAAAACCACCAAAGTCAAAACAGAAGCAAGAAACTCATCACTTCCTGAAGGTTCAAGAATTATATAAAAAGCATAGGACCACAGCGGCAAAACTAATGAAGCTCCCTCCTCTTAATGACAGGTCTTCTATCACAATTCACTGGTCTCCTCCCTCCTAGTGTTATGCTGGGAACAAAACTGGGAAGTCCATCATGCATTGATGAAAACTGAGGGGGGGGGAAAGGAGGAGATACCACCAGTACATAATTAGCCACCCTCACTGACAAATGCTACAGTGGCCAAGAGAGATATTGGAGACTCTCTTGTTAAGTCGCAAAGTGTTCCTGAAATACAGAAAAATTTTATTCAATCCCTGCCACCTCAAACAGGCTCAAATTTTAATTGCTTCTTTGTTAAAAGTTCTTTTGATTGAGATGCAAGCATTAGAGTTCTGTGCTGTTTCCAAATTATTCCATTTACAATGTGCTTGACAAATCCAAGATTATTTCAGGATATCCTTTCAAGCTGAAAGTTCTGCAGAAACACTACAGCATTTGCAGCCTATATACTCCAATATTTACTAGCCAAATTATAATCCAAAGTGTATCTAGAACCACACCCAATTTGCCATAGGCTGCATTAGTTTTGCCTCTTTGTAATATACTGAAGAGCTGTATTAATGAAGACTTACTATGGAACTCCCAAGATATTAATCCTATTGTAAACCAGCTTTATAGAGGGATTTGTGTTTTCCTTCATGGAGTTTGGATAGCAGTCAACAATACTAGTTACCATTTCTCCTGCTTTCAGTTTGGATAGAGCTAATTTTTTTCTTAATAGCTGGTACAGTGCTGCGTTTTGGATTTAGAGTGAGAATAACGTTGATAACACATTGATGGTTTAGTTGTTGCTAAGTAGTGCTGACTCTAAATTAGGGAGTTTTCAAGTTTCCCATGCTCTGCCAGCAAGCAGGTGTGCAAGAAGCTGGAAGGCAGCATAACTAGGACAGCTGACCTGAACAGGCCAAAGGCGTATCCCATACCACAGAATGTCATGCTCTGTATAAAGCTGAGGAAAGAAAGAGGAAGGGGAGAGGATGTTCGGAGTGATGGCATTTGCCTTCCCGAGTAACCATTACATGTGATGGTTCCCTGCTTTCCTGGAGATGGCGGAACACCTGCCTGCCAGTGGGAAGTGGTGAATAAATTCCTTGTTTTGCTTTGCTGGCATGCACGGGTTTTGCTTTACCCATTAAACTGTCTTTATCACAACCCACAAGTTTTCTCACTTCTACTCTTCTGATTCTCTCCCCCATCGCACTGGGGCAGAGTGAGCGAGCAGCTGTGTGGTGCTTTGTTTCCATCTGGGGTTAAACCATGACACCATTCCAATTTTTAGTAAGTACCATAGAGTAAAAAGAAAAGAAAGTATGTTTGAGTTCAACTGCTTTCAGGAGAACTTTAAGTCATAACTAGAAGGAGAATCAAAGGATTAAAGCAATAAAGGAAGAGAGGCATAAGTAAATATATTGACCAATTATAATTCATTCCAATAAAAAAAAAATAATAAAGGAACATGCTGTTACACAGACTCCTCTGGTGTAAAGTTCAAAGACTTGTTTCAACCTCAGGCACAGAGCCAAGTACACTGCAAATAAAGACAACAGTAGATTAATAATTTACTCCAAGTTCAATTACAGTGAAAATTATGACACTGTAGTAACTGCCCATATGTTAGTTCCTTCCCCTAAGCAAACATGAAGCTCCTTACCATACCCCCCAAGGGTAAATTATAATTAGCTTGTATTTATCATAGGGTAGAGTCATATACTTAGATAGCACCCATTACAACAATACTTTGTGGTATATTAACTTGTATACTACCCTCAGCTGAGATACAGCTGACAGTTTTTGCATGCAACAACTACTACAAATGCAAAATTTAACATGTTAATTTACACTACTATTCTTTTTTAAAAAAAATATTTTCACAAAGGTAACAAAAGCAAATCCATTTTATTTCACATATGCAACCAACAAACGTTAGAAAGTGTTACAGTCAGAAAGTATACTGAAACACCACTTTGGAAGTGTTGACAAAGCATTTTGACATCTTCAGATTTCTCCTATACATGCATACCCCTTTTTTCTTTAGCTGAAAATGTTCACCAATTTCATTTAGAAAGAAAAATGCTGAGAATTTTGCCATTTGTGAAACAAAGATCAGCTGTCTCTAACATATACCTCTTAACTCAGTCAGCTCCTTCCAAAAGTTGCCTGGCAGTCCTTTGAACTCACCATAAACACAGAACATGCCTATATACACTAAAAATCAAACTCCCCTCTAATTACACATTGTGACATTTCTAGAAAGCAAGGTGATCATAGTTTGCAATGGTTCACTTTGGAATGAGGTAGAACAGTGAAGAGACTGGCAAAAGTTTTATTAAACCTTAACTTGGAAAGTAGCTATCTTTCCATGAACTGCTCATGACACAGGTTCATAGACTTGAAGGATTTCTAAGAACTGTTATCCCATTTAGCACAGCTCATTCCTCCCACACAGCATTGAGTGGGAAGCTGTGCATGACAATTAATAGTTCTAGAGAACTGGAACGACGAGGTGTTATGTGAATACAAACCACAGCTATTTGTTAAGATGCACTTTTACCTCTGCTGATTCAATAGTTTGACGAGATCCTGTGATACACTCCCTAAGCTTCAGCACAGCTAACAAAACACTCATTTTGCCCCAGTACAGTGGCCTTAACTTCTCTAAGTGCTCCTTCCACATGATGAAATTTACTTACCCTGTGGATTCTGACAAGCTTTCAGTTCTTCATAGGCTTCAGATAGGAAATATTAGCAAGTATTCAAAATGCACCTTTTCATAATCAAAAACATGGACAGTAGGAGACGGCTCCACACTCATTTCAGTGCACAAAGGCAACTAAACTTCACAGCAGCCCTCTTCCACCTTCCTGTGCTGCTACTTAACAGCAGTTCTTGGTTCTACTCTCTCCTGTGCCTGAGGGTACAGGAACTGGCCACAGATAAGACCAGAGAGACTTCGTTGTCCATGAAGAACACAGAGAATGGAAATTCTTTAAGTAAGCAAAGGCAAAAACTACCCCTTGATTGGCCAACAATACTTGAAATAAAAATATAAGCAAATCCAGTTTCCAGTCAATACTATTTTCCTTAAATCAAGTATCTCTGAAATATTATAATACCTTTTAAGAATGGTAAAGCAGTAATGCTTTATAGGTAGAAGAAGAAGCCTCTTCCTTTCACAGACATTCATGTTTCTTAAATGTCTACTTTTAAACTTCCATACATGTATGTTTCTGAAAAAAAGTATTAACAAGTCAATTTTCAAATCTAAATCATAAGTCATATTTCAGATTGACAAACTTCATAATGTTGAGCAGTATCTCTTATTTTCTTGAAAACCAAAAACAAGTTTAACATTTAAGATGGGAAGCTGTATAGCTTCAGACAGATCCATCCAGATTGATGTAGCCAAGGAAAGGTCTACAGTATGTTTCTATGAAACTCACAGTAAAACCATTCCTTTCTGGCATAAACACATAAACTGACTTTAAATACAACACTTTTCCAAAACTGTAAGACTTGGCCCATACTGCTTACAACTTAGTGAAGTAAGTAAGAAGAGCTTAGTGAATGTTGTATGGCAACACATTTAGAGGATCCCTGTACTCTAACACAAAGAGTAAATCCTGAATAAATTACATTATGCAGCCATTCCTGTCATGTGTATTTACATGTTTTACCATAACTTGAGAAAGTACTAATTGTACTACTAGAGTAACACCTGAACTACTACTACAGCAAAACCAACACGTAAGGCAGACTTCAGCTTGCACAGATAACAACTGTAAGTTGGTACAAGATCTTGACCTGTAAAATTAGCTAAGCTGGATAAAAACACACTCCTCCAATAAAGCCATACATTTCATCCACAGATCTTTTCAATCAGTTCTGTAATTACAGCAATCACTAACCAACCTGAAGCACTAAAGCAACAACCAATAGTTATTGTAAAAACAAGCCCACAAAGTTAAGAGTATCCACGAGGTAGGTGTCCCACCATAGTGTACATTTTGCATTCCGAGCTTTGGATTTAAACCCTATTTCCAGTGTGCAGATAACTTGTCCAGACCTTTCTCCTCTGAAGCAAGATGCTGAAATTCAGCTGTTCTGGACCTGACACTTGTGCTCTTTTACATTCTTCCCAGCAACTGAAACTGGTTCCTGGAAAGTCACCTCTGTAGGCACTACTGCTTCCATTTTCATCTTTAGAAGCATCAGATTCTGAATCACTTATAATTCCCCTTTCAAAAAAGCTTAATTTTTACTTTAGATAGCACAACACGTGCACTGACCTATCCATTTCACACATCTCTCAAATGCCTTGGTTGCTCAAAAAAAAAAGTCTAAGCAACTCATAAGAAAATTTCTTCTCCTGCTCTCCAGCACCCCATTTCGTTTAATGGGCATGAGGGTGTCCAAACTCTCCATCTTCCTACTAATAAAACAAGTTTTCTTTACCAATAGGCTGAACATTTCAGTGATGACCTGCTAAATGATGGGGTTTTTCTCTCTTAGGCTAATTTTCACCCAGTAGTGCTTACATGAGACTACAAAATGATCATTTTTTGTTCATATATTTGCATTTTGGTCCAGTACAGCAATAAAAAGATGACAGACACGCAGTAGATGAGCCCAACTTTCAATGTGGTGTTTGCCCAGATCCAGATAACCTCTACAGAATCAATAGTTCTGAATTCACAGGACAGTGGGGACAGAACTCAAGAGGTCCACATGGTACATCTTCATACCCAAGGCAAGATCCAGAAACTGATGGCATTCATATAAAACCATGAATACCCTGTTCTTGAAACCTGTAACTATTTCTCTGGTAACCTCCTTCCCTCAGTAGATTCCCTCTATCAACCCATGAACATCTATCTGCTTTTGCCATGAACACTGAGCTTTGAGGCATAAGATTTCTGATAAACTGAGTGACATATTTAACAAGATTAGGTTTGAGGGGTTTTTTTCCAGAAAAAACTTTCTCTGAAGCACTTTCCCTGAAAAACACACTTAAGATTTAACATTTTCAGCAACTATTTTCAGTGTCACTAAATTGTACAGACAGGAGTCCATGCTCAAGAGAACATCCCTTCTCCACACTGCAGGGCCAGTCAGGTGAGAGATTACTCCTCCAAATCATGTTTAACAGCTTAGACCCTTCATACACAAGATATCAGAGATTAAATATTGATTTTACATTACAGATATTCATTATCACTAGGCATACTCACTCCTTGTAGCTCAACCAAATTACTACAAAAAAGCCTGGTTTTTTGTATAACATCTTTTTTTTTTTTTTTTATAACATCTCCTCAACATACTGCTTCCGTTAAATACTTACCCACAGGTCATGCAAGTTTGGCACAGTGTATATGGGCTGTACTTCAGCTAAATCTTCCATGGCCTGTCCAGTTTTGAAAACGTTAACTGCAGACATTTCTTTCTACGCAAATTTCTCTGATACTCCCTATAGTTAGGTGCTTTTTTTTTTTTTTTTTCCCACTTTTTCATAAGCCTCATCTCTCATGTTTCTTCATGCTTGGTTCACCAGCATTTCCTCCGAGTTGAAACTGCATTTGGAAATACATTTTTAAAAAGCCAAAACTCACATCTGGAATTGCCTGTATTAAAATTCAAGAATGACAGTTTGAGGAATGAGGTCCTGCTTTTGCCAAAGAACTTACTGAAAAGTTCCATCTAGGTTTCCCTTAAAGCATCTATATGGCATTCAAATGACAGGGACAGTCAGAGTGGGTTCCCATTATAGTCAATAGTCACAAGTATGCACAACCAAGATGCACAGAACTGTTTTTAGATGCACCTAAGCACAAGCTACTCTTCAGAAGTAGCCTAGCATTTTTCCCTCTATTAGGCAGAAAAAATTTGGACCCAAACCTGTAACTTAAACAGCTGAAAGTTCTTTGCTTCTAATGCCAGACTTTTTCCAGTGCCCCAATTTCTTTCTTGTAAGACATCAACTAAATCCCACCTTCTTGTCCACTGTTCTCACCTTCTCTGCTTATAGGTGGAACAGCAACCAACACAGACAGCAGAACCTACACACTAATTTTACACCAGGACCCTGTGGCGTTAGAGCAGAGAGTTTTGTGCAAATCACAGAACGACAGACTAAATGCTGTTGCACTGCACATGATGTGGCATGTGTATCACTGCTAAGATACCTACTTCCTTGACCAACCCCAACACAGCGTTATTGGATAGCACACAGCATACCTAGATCAATGATTCTTGAAATTAGTGATGAGTAACAGTTTCTAATTGGTTTTAAAGGGCATCCTTACTGACTCTGCAGCAAAACCAACCATTAGCTGTCTGGCTTTCATGCAGAATTCATCCAGGTCACTACTTTTTGATAAGCAATTTATCCTGACCTGAGAATACAGCTAAAGTCTACCTGTTAAAATATTAAACATTGCTGTTGAGAGAGGACTACACAGTAACAGTGTAAAGCATCTAGTACAGAAATGAAGTTACTGAAAACTCTTTATCCTGACAGCCTGCACGAGCCAGGAAACAAGTTCTTTGCATCTTGAAACAGTATACAACAAAATTGGTGATAATGTATAAATAAAGATGTCTTGGCCTTAATTATGTTAATGAACCCTTAATTCCAGGAAACAGCTGTACTGCCCTAGATATATTTTAATCTTGTTTTATAAGCCAAAGCAGCAGAAAAATAACATAGTAAGTTGCAATTATGATTCTGATGAATCATTCATTGCACTCAAAAATAAGTTTAGACACAAGTGCTAAATTTACGATGGCTCAGCAGAGCTTTACACTGGAAAAGTACGTTGCTGTGTTAACGTGGGAATCACAAAGAGCACTTTTCTCAGAGAAGGAATAAACCGTTCTAAGACCTTTTATCACAGGGAGAGAATACATGTGCCAGGACAGCCCATAAAGAAATGCTACCTATTCTCCTTAGCACGGCGTGGCCTTACTCTCAAGCCTCACGGGTAAAAGCAGGGATATGTAGTGGTATGTTACAGCCTCCTCCAGATCCCTTGAGGAGTTAATGAGCAGACACAGGAACTAGAATGCTGGCTACTTGCTGCAAAAAAAAAAAAAAAAAAAAAAAATCAGAGTAAAGGACAGGAATGCTCCTTGTGCTCTCCCCACACTGTCCATCAGTGAAGAGCAAGCAGGCTGACCTTATGAAATCACTTGGAGCAACAAGGTATTCATCAGAGAAGTTCATCTGCTGGAACTCTGCAGCCTGTGGAGATGAGAACAATCTCCCATTCCTTCCCTACCAGGAAAACAGCTTTAAAATAGTTCTGTTTGGAAGCAAGGAAAAGAGGGAAGACAATTGGTTTGGGTTGGTTTTTTGCATCAAATACCTTAAAACAAACAAGCCTGCCACAGGAAGGAAGAACAAGATATGCAGAATCAACAGATAGCTATCCAAATCTCAGACTTGGCATCTGCCAGTTTGATATGACTCACACAGACAATATTTCAATTAACAGAGGTTGGAAGGAGTTTAATATTTTAGCCACTACAAGACCCATGCCACATACTGTAAATACACTTAAGTCTACTACAGTCTGACGTGCAAAAGCATCAAACTGAATTCTGGGTTATGTCAGGTATGAGAATTTGTTTCTTAAGAAGCCTCTTCAGGAGTCTACTCATGCCACAATGGGCTACAACTCAAAATGAGCAGAAAATAAAAAAAAAAACCACAGGGAAAAACAACTCTCAATTTAAAACATCTAATCACCTTCTACACAAGGCCCTATCCTAGTCCCTTACCAATTCTTTGGCTAAAAGAAAATCAGACCAACCAGAGTGAAGAGGGCCCTCCACAGTGAGGATGCACATCTCATTTTTTTCTGCAAATAAAGCACTTCTGAAGATTTGCTCAATCACTGCAGTTTGTCTTTATCACAACTCAAAACACAACTGCATAAAGACAACAAAGTTGATATTCAGCAACCCAGCTATGAAAGACACATCAGGCAAGACGTGGTGATGTTTTTGCCTGTGGGTGGCAGTCAACTCTCAACACTTCCCTGGTGCTGTTTCAGTGACCCCATGTAACCATATTAATCAATTAACATGTTATGATCACACGTCCACGTGGCAGCAGAAGGTCAGTAATTTTCCCTTGTAAATAGATTTTTTCCCCGGTGATTACAGCAGTTCTATTAAACAAAAGAGAATCATGTCCCCTGCAAAGAAACATATTTCATCCCTGCCCGATACAAGTTTCTCAGGTTTATCACTAGAATACCACCACACAAATGGCTAATTCAGCATTCAATATGGTGATGGAAACTTTGGTTTGCCAGTGGTTATAGGAAGATGGCTTAAATTGCTTAGGCCATGGCGTCCTAAAGTAAAGTAGCTGCTGACAGGTAAAGCATCTGTTCTCTTGGCAGCTGATCAGCACTGAGGTCCCTTCTGTCGAACCCCTTTCCCAGCCTTCTAACTTTTCTTCCTTTGCAGTCCTTCTGAATGTTAAATTAAGTGTCAGGACAGCCATCTTTTAACCTGTCTACATGGCTAAAACTTAACAGGTTGGGAACATGTACCACAGTAACATGATCCATCAGGTTTTTTTTCTATAAAATGGTGATTTCATTTATTTAAAACACCCTGACTTCTCAGCATTCCTGACCCAAAACAAACAGACAAGCATGTTTATAGATACAGGGGTAACTGTAAAAACACAACCAAAGGGGGAACTGATTTTGCCAACAGCAGAGGAGAATAAATAATGACACATTTAGACAGCCAGGAAAATGGAATGCACAGGTAGTAAATGGAAAAAAAAATATAAAAGGCAGCAGTCTCATTTACACATCTGTTTATGTAAAGAGACTTATCTCAAACGCACATTTGGCCTTGTAAGCTCTCCTGCCATTTCTTTCTAAAAAAAAATAAAAAACCCCAAAACTCACAAACTGCAAATAAAAGGTGTTATACATAGCAAAATGTTAGAAGTTCAACCCTCAAAGCAGTCCAGTCTTCCCCATTGCTGACATTCTGCAGCTGCATGAAGTCTGAAATTCAAGATTAAGAAAATAAATTTGTCCATGAGAACACAAACCATTAGTGTGTCCAGTCAACTTGCTCAAGAAGCCAGCTACGATTGCTAGTGTCCCAGTAGCCCAGAGACAGCCTGCAGAGCTTCTGTGGTGACTTACACAAGGCTGTACTACCACAGCCTAGTCCTGAGCACCCATGCCACTCAATCACCTTCCTAATTATGCCAGACCTGCCTGGTTTGCCTGCTTCAACTGCTTCACAGAAAACCAAGCCCATCTATTTACAAGTCTGTGTTAAAATTTTAGCATCAAAGACTCTGGATGATTACACTAACATTGGAGTAAATAATAACATAATACTACTGCCAAAGAACAAAACCAACACATAATTAAAATATAAAGATTATGGGCATATAAGCAACAAAGAACAGTAAATATTATTAATCTGATAACAGGCTAAGAGCCATAGCAAAAAAGAAACTGAACCAATATGAAGCAGTAAGACATAATAAATCAACCACACTAATTGCTAACTATTTACATACAGTTATCTTATTGTTATCTTACCATTTTTAGTCAACTAATTTTTTCACAAGACATACAAGAGCAGCCTGTCTGATAACACTAGCATAAAGTTGGGAGAAAGATTTTAATTAGAGAACCACTGCTAAAAATTCTCACTGCAGAGAGATTCAAAACAGCTTTGCAGCAGAAAATGCAGATGATCAGTATGGCTTTTCTCCACACATTATGTCATTTTGTGTACAGAATATGGAAAAACCAGTTAACAAGGCATTGGTGTATTAGCTCTAAAACAGTTGCCATTTTAATTTACTACCTTAAAAACATTTATTAGGAGTGAAGATAAACTTAATTTCTTTAGTGTGTTCATTAAGTCTTCAGCTTCTGCTAGCAAAGCAAAATTGAAGCCATCAGCCACTTAGAGTTTTCTTAGCTTTCACTGTTCTCCTGATATAGTGGAAATCTGTCATATGTTCCCTTAAGTAGTTCTTGATCTTTAGAAATAATTGCTATCAATGGGAATAATCCCAGAGAGAGATCTGGGAAACAGCTTCTTACAGCTTTGTGGGGAGTAACACCCAAAAATAAAACTATTTATGGTATGAAGAATTATACAGAAACCCTATTTTAAGAAGGTATCACACACAAAAGTTCCAACAGTTCCATCCGAAGACTAATGTTACTACCTGGAATTAATTACAAGGAGGAAGAAATTACCCTCAGATATAACCTGGTTCTGAATTTATTAGCAGCAGTCTAATGTATAAACAATATATGCCAGTTTCTTGTATTAAACAAGATTGCTTGACAATATGTCTGAAGTGAAACTATATTGTAGACTTTGCCAGTTGGTAACTTTCTAAATACAAATGCAATAGGCCATCAAAGCAGACACAGGAACTAATCTACTTTCTTACAGGCTGCAAATCTAATCTATAGCAAGGTCTAAGTTTCTTATATAATTACATTTTCTATTACATAGTGAGACAAAAAGATATGCTGCTACATCCTTCCTTGTAACTCTGCCATTCGAAAAAAAAAAGGTCATAGCTTTTAAGCTTTGAACTTCACTAGCAATATTTAAGGCCATTAAAATTACTTACATTCCTATCATAAATATCAGCCTAAATTTCAGAACTTTGACTTTGTCAGTACAGATCATTATTTGCAGCAGTTCAACATACTTTGATACTTGCAGAAGGCATGAACTACAAGAGAAAAAAATGTACCTACTCATATATAAGCTGAGTTTAGCACATGTGTTTTTCCTATCTTTCCAGTGTTTTATCCCCCTCCTCACAACAGTTTTCCAGTTACCAAGTCTCATGGACAACTTCAGCAGCAAAACAGTAAAACACAAACACCAGGAAAAAAAAATCTATCTATCCAGGCTTTCCAATCAATTTTCTGCAGGCATGCTTTACATCTTTCCCCCTCCTTCTCTCACTAGATGCCCTAGCACTTCCCAACTGCGACATGCTTGCTCCAGTAAGATATAACCCGTCACGTAAAAAAGTAAGAGAAAGCCCCCGCACTCACTCTCCTTAAACTGTTTCTAGAATCAATTGGTTGTGAATCTCTTGGTTCTAGAATCTCTTTTGTTGTGAAAGATTACCAACAGCAACCAGTACAACCCATGGCAAAACACACACACACAAAAATAATCCACATGCCATCCTCATCCAGTCTTTTCTCCCTGCAGCAAGCTTGCGCTACCAAGCCATGCAAGAGCTTGTACAGCATGCTGAAACTGAATTAAGCCAATGCCACAAGCCTTCTTTCTTGTTCCTAATGTTCCAAGTAGTTTCAGAAAATAGTAACAGAAAATTGACAGAGACAGGATGCTTCTCAGTTCCAACTGCACATAAAATATATGCCTAGTTTTGTGTTTATTTCAGTCATCTTCCTGCCCTGTTGACTTCAGCTTGATACTAAATGATAAAAAAAACAGATGATACTTGTGATACTAGTAGTACGGTAAGAGAAAGTGTGTTTGTCAGTTATAGACAGAGACTTCACACTATTCTGGAGAATAAAGATGTGTTCAAAGAAGGTAATAAAAAAAATCAGACATAATAATTCAAGAAAATATTGTTGAAACTACAAGAAACACATTGCATCTACCAATTCAGGTGTCTGTCAGTAGTTCCCTTGTCACATAGCAAAGTTCCTGGGCTGAGAAAGTTACCTTGCAACAAATTCCATTTGTTTTCTTCCAGGTTGTTTCTGCTTGCAATCATTTTGTACAACAGAATACTGAAAGCAAAGATAACTTCTCAATACAAAGAATAGTATGTCCCATTGATTATTTCAGGGGAGGGAGAGGGGCTTAATTTCTTCACCTTCACATGTCTGCATATAGACAAGGTTTCTGAATAAAAGGAAAGGAACAGACTACAGAAAGCAAAAAATTCTCCCAGGATAATCTTAGTCTCTACCCAGGTGATATACACAGATTATTTAGAGGCCACTGTTGTGGTTTAGGCCAGGATAGACTAAACACAGAAGTGAATTACTATGCAATAACTGAATTCATGTGGAAGAGTCTGGATCTTTATTGCCTCTGGGATAGGAATGATTATTAATGCACAGAACACCACAACAAGAGCTGTGTTCTCCAGTTTACCCCACAGACAGTTTATAACAATCCAAAGAGACCAACATTTTTAATCATTATTTTAGTCTTACCTCAGCCTTTCTTCTTCTTTCTTACGAAGGCTGAAATCTCGTTGAACCACCTGGAGCACATGCTCTGCTTCTTCATCAGTCAAGCCAGAAAGATCCAGTTTTCTCCCCATTATATACTCTGTCCTGGATATAACTAACTATGAGGAATATCTGAAAGCAGAAACAATAAAAAAAAGTAACATAAATTTAAAGCACTGACACTTTTCCCAAGTGTGTTGAAATGACAGGCACATCTGCCCAACAATTAGAAAGTTGCTACCATAAACATCAGAGAAGAAAATCACAGAATCATTTAGGTTGGAAAAAAACCCTTAAGATCATTGAATCCAATGATTAACCTAGCACTGCCAAGTCTACCACTAAACCATGTCCCTAATCACCACCATCTACAGGTTTTTTTAATAACTCCAGGGACTGTGACTCAACCATTGCCCTGGGCAGCCTGTTCCAATGCTTGTCAACCCTTTCAGTGAAGAAATTTTTCCTAATATCCAATCTAAACCACCCCTGGCACAACTTGAATGATTCATTTTAGAATTATTTTTCAAGTTCCATGCACTGAAAGCAAACATGCCCAATTTAAAAATAAATGCAAAAGATAAATTATCTAGGATATTAAATAATATTGCGGGAAGATCTCAGTGTTGTCCTCCACAAGAAAAAACACACTAACTCAGGTGAAATCAGGTTTAGGCATTTATGATTTTATGCCATGAGTTTTCAAAACTTTGCAAAACACAATCCCCACGACTGTGTATGAGCCAAAAACATACTCTCCTGTAACACTCAAAAATATTTTGTACTACCAACTAAGAAACCTGGAACTATTTTAAGACACCATAAAAAAAAAAAATAAGCATATACCTTTCAAACATTTCCCAGACTGACTGGAAAAAGATTTAGATGTCACCACAATATCATTATTCCCCCTTTCTGTGAAGAACAACAGAGGCGAAAAAGTAGTAGTCAGCCTTATGAAGAAGGTACTATAAAGTTTGAACTAGAGCTTGGTCCACTTATTTCATTAATGAATTATCATAAATTTGTTCCAGTTTATTTTCATGTGACTTATTAATTTTGTTGAATTTCACTAAATTTAGCTCTTAATTTCTGTAATTTGATTTATGTAATTATTTGGGCAATCATAAAGATGTCCATCTCCACATTGAGTTACAGTTTCCAAAACATCACACAGTTTTTTCAGCTCTCTTATGAGCTCCTAGCAATGTACATAATAATTACGAACACAAAGAAGTTATCACATTATACCAAAGAGGCAACTATTACTGCCTCTTCATCCATGTTAAGTGTCAACTGAATGATACTATGTGAAATACAAACTGGTTCTGTCTCAGAAAAACACCTCTAAGCAACACTGCTATGGCATACAATTAAGTGCTCCAAATAGAAGGGGGGGGAGGGGGCAGGAAACTAACACTATTTTCTAAACATAACAATTAATTTGCTACTTAGATGATGATGGGGGATGTGGTTGGTTATTTTTTGTTGCATTTGTTTGGGGGTTTGGGTGAGTTTTATTATACAATATTTACCTTCCTCCAACCATCTGGTTGCAGGTTCTCAAACAAACAAAAAAAAAAAGCAACACCACATGGAACTAGGGTATTGCTCATTTTTTTTTTCTTTTGGTTAGACTATCAAAGTTTAGAACATACTCTTCATTCAAAGAAACAACACTTCAACAAAAACAAGCCAACAAAACCAAGCAGATGGGATAGAAGCTTAGGTGAAATAAAGATGGCAAGATTCCTCCAGTGAGACACCTGCTTATCACACAGCTAACAAAGGACACAATGGAACAGTATGTTCTGGTTTGACTCTTCAGGTCTGCTACGGAAGTTGAAAAGGAATATCAACAATGAGTTAATAAAGGCTATAAAAATGTACTTCTAAATAAAATTACCCCCATTTTTGTAGAAAGATGTGTCACAAAACCAAAGAACTATACATAGTCTTCACTAATCCCATTTGCAAGGCCCAGAACATACGTTAAAATTGAAGGTTGGCTAAAATATAGTGAGGAACGACTGGCAAGACTTTCTTCCATCCCACACGCACGTGTAAGTCTTTCTGACATTTTCACCAGAATGTTAAGAATTTCCCCTGTACCTTCATCTACAGTCCTTGTACCAAAGCCTTGCTGGGCACAAGCAAGCACAAGAAATGGCGAGGCAGGGCTTACTGAGGTTACGCTTACACATTGCAGCTCAGAGACAGAGTAAGCAGTGCCCTGCGACATGTTCTTCTGTTCAGGCTCTAGGATACCTGTCCAGCTCTTCCCTCACAAAGCACTCCAAGTGCAAAGGCCTCTCTGACTTTCTAAAAGCACAGAAGGGCTTCACTTCAGGAAAGGCACACCCGCAGGGAAATAAGTAGAACTTTTCCAATTAACTTTTTTCACACCCATACACTTCACGGGAGAAACACAGGATATAAAATAGTTTTATTTCCTCTTAGTTTAAGCAATTGCTGGAGCCAGTAGACGTGCCTCCATGGTAGGGCCACAGTGGTCCAAGACACAAAATGACGAAGATACTAGGAGATCAGAGATGCCATTCCAGTTGTTCTCAAGCATCAAGTTAACAACTGTAATTAACAATGTCATAATAAGTTCTCTCTTCAAGTCTTCATCAAAATGCTTTTGGAAACGTTGTCAACATTAGCACTGTTTTTCATACATACAATCTGTGGTCCCCTGGTAAAGAACATTATCCCTTTGATTCAGCCACCACTGCTGACTGTGAGCATATATTCAAAGGGGGAAATTTACCCCTAAATCTGGGGTTAACTGGACCCCCATCCAGTTACCAGAGGTAACGTCACTACCTCTGACTTTTTGGGGGTTGGCAAACGCTTAATTTCAAATATACATATATTTCAAAATCAGCACTGACTTTAATTTTTGTTTTTCATGTGGTTTATTTACCTATAAGACTCTCAGTCTGCATTCTAATATTACATTAACCTCTAAGGAACTTGTGTGGTTTTTCCCAGGAAATAATTTTTCATCACATTACTAAATCACCTCTGATCTGGGAGTTATCACAGCAGTTTATAAATATTTATAAACAATGCTCAAATGTCTTTTTTTCAGTAGATCTCGATTACACATTTTGGAAAGACACAAAGGCAAATCCTCTAGAGGAAGTGTAACAAGCTACATTTGGGGGGGCAAGGGGAGACAACCAAATAGTTTTTCAGCCTAAAGTAACTTCTGGCCTCAACTGAAATAACTTAAATGAGGATGTTCAGGTGTTTGCCTTAATGAGTAAACACTTCTTTGCTAAATCTCAAACCGAATACAAAATCTAAGCTTTCAGAGATGTTACAAGGAATAATATGGTTCCCTAAACTCCTGCTCAACAAATTAACACACTTAACAGGAAAGCCTAGGCTTACAATACATGATTAAGCATTGTTTGAGTAATACTCTAATCTTAATACTTCTTACAGTCTGTTTTAAATCCAATTAAAACTTCCACATTGAATTTTTTTTTTTACTTTAACCTTTACAAAAAAAAACCCTCCAAAAAAACAACCACAACCCCCCACACACAGAAGAAGAAGCAAATAAAATGTTTTTCAAGAAACGCAAGCAATGCTTCTGAATTTTAAAATGAACAAGAGCATCAACACCAGAAATGAGGGCAAGCAGTGTATTTCCTAGTCACTCACATGATAGCTAAGCTGCTTGTACCTGCAGTCTCAGAAGATTAGCATTACAGGAAGGTGGGGAGAAAACCCACAAACTTTTTTATTTTTTTAAGTACCAACTAACATTTAAAACAGATTCTCTCCTTGACAAAGAGCCACATTATAAAGCTAATTATGCAAGTGCTCATACCAAGTATAGTACAACACAGACATCTTAGCTTTATGCTGTAGCAAAGAAATCAACACAAGCAAGGCTGCATCTGGAGTGCTGCATCCAATTTGCGCTCCCCAGTGCAAGAAAGATACAGACTTACTGGAGTAAGTCCAGCTCAAGACCATGAAAATGATTAAGGGACTGGAGCATCTTTCACAAGAGGAGATGCTGGGAACACTAGGCCAGCTCAGCCTGGAGAAGAGAAGGCTCAGGGGTGATGAGCTTTACAGTGTGTATCTGGAAGAGATCCCTCCAATAACCTGGCACTATAAACAAGAATATCCTAAAATTCTTTCAATTTCTGAGTAAAATTTTTGATCAAGGTTTCCACAACACAGAATTATTTTTGCTTTAAAATGCTGCTCCTGTGCACTGATGAAACCCAATATCAAAGAGTCCAACCCCGCTATTTGCAACTGGAATATTTCTATAGAATACCTTTTCCTCAAATGCTCTCAGCTTTAGTCACCAAACTAAACACCAAAGCTTTTCTACTCTGTTCTGCTAGTCTACCACTTCTAGTATTTTCCAAGTAGAAAATAAAGAAAAAAACTCCTAGTAATTGTATCCCTGCTCTGTCACCAACAAACTCATCTTTACTTCTTTCAGTAGTCTGTCAAGACCTAAATAATACTGTTCAATCCATCTTGTCATTATACTTTGGCATTTGACCAACTTTTGCAGAAGTCTTTAGTACCTTAAGAAATCCTTTCTATAATCTTATTGGTGAATATTTTGCCCTTTTAAATCATACAATATAGTCACCTTTCTATGCCAAAAAGGAAGACAAGCACTTAGTCCACAACAGAGCTCCTCCACCACAGTTCATAATTTAATAAGTTTTGTTTATTGAACCTCCAAAAGGAAGGGATTGCACTGTCAGCACAAGTTAATTATGCTAAGTTTTTTAATGTAAATGTCACAATACCTATCATATATTCATTATATAATGTCACATTAGTGACAAAAATGAGGTCTGAGTGTTGAAAGCGTAAAGGGGATTCCTGTGTTTTGAATTGTCAACACACTTGAACAGAACAGACTTTAGCCAAAACATTTAGAGAACACTACTGTCTAAAGTAATTTCTACTACAGCTAGCACATCACTAAGTCTAAAATGAGGCAAAATTAATATTGCTTATAAATTCCTTAATGTTTTTTAACCTCCAAGAAAGTCTAGAAGCTGCATTAAACAACACTGTGGATATTCTTCCCTTTTCACTGGAAATAAACTAAAGTCCCAAAATAACAAGAGGGAAAATACAGTCATCAGAAACACAAAGCCACCTATTTGGGTGAAAAATTAAGCATGGCTCAACTGACTTCAACACAAGGACTTGTATTTGGTGTGCCACATTTTAAATGAGATGCAAAACAAGATCTCAAAGAGGATGCTATTCTTTGCACCCACACCAATTTCAGCTGAGATTTACTACACGTATTTCCTGGTCTATAGCCAAAGCAGAAAATTATCTTTCTTTCAGCCTAGTACTAATTTTATGTGAGATTTGTTTAGAAAACCAAACAGATTGCAAGTTTCTGAGCAAAGTTAAGTTGATTTCACTGGAAGGGTGCGTGGGAGGGGGGTGAAGCAGCAGGTTTTTAGAAGAGCCAT
This sequence comes from Falco cherrug, assembly GCF_023634085.1. Classification (NCBI taxonomy): domain Eukaryota; kingdom Metazoa; phylum Chordata; class Aves; order Falconiformes; family Falconidae; genus Falco; species Falco cherrug. Next base: position 98,511,133 of record NC_073700.1, read on the forward strand.
GAAGTTTACTTGGTTCCTTCTAGGAGAAATCTTCCTTATTAATGCAAATTACTGCAATAACTGTGTGTACTTCTTGTCTAGAAGACTGCCAGATATACTATAATGGGGGACATTGTAGATCTTAAAGGTCAAAGGTTAATACCGTATGGTTTTAAATTTTAATCTATTTAGGAAATAAATAATTTTGCAGTCTTCTTGCTTCTATATTTTACATCATTTTAAGTACTGAATATGAAATAGCAGAAGTAGAAAAGCCCCACTAAAGTCACATTTTATTTTAAAATGGCACGTCTCACCTAAGAATGGCTCTCCCCCAGAAGCAGAACACAGCATATTAAATTGTTTCTAAAAAGCAGAAGCAATTTTATTTAAATAGCAAAAAAAGCTCTTTTTACAGAAAAGACTGAAGAATATACCAAAGGACTTTATTTCTGTCATCTACCTTTCACAGATTAAAGTAAAAAGTCAATCCTAACAATAAGTCATGACCACTTTATACCTATGTATCAAGCCTACAACAGATACACAAGTATAAATCCCATTGGGAATTAAAACTGAGATAAAACCCCCAAATTCGTTGACTGGAATAATCTTCTCACTGGTAACAGCAAACTCTTACAGAAAGGCTTACCCAGAATTTGGCCCTTACAGCTGCTAAAGATCGTAGGTCACCCTGCACACACTGTTAGCATGCATCTCACTCCGCTGGCTTTCTAGTTACCGTACACTCTCATTTTACTTCAGTCTCATTTTCCATTGTTTATGCTGAACTAAGGCAAATCACATTCAGCTCTATTTTCTCTATTTAGTAGCAACTGCCTTTTGGAAGAATGCGTAGTCAAGATGATGGGTCTGACAGTATTCTGATTGTGTGAGACTGACTGTTTTCCTTCCTGAAACAAGAAAGACAGCTTGGAGAAAAAGACAAAACAGGAGCAGTAACACACTGACACGCAATCGTACCTTGGATGAATGAAGGCACATGGAAAAGCAGCTACTCTAAAGCATGAAACACAGCTCATGACTGTAATGGACTGTCAACCAACCCCAAGGTGAACCATCACAGGTCAGAAAGAAAGCCAGCACATGCACTTAGAGCTTGCAACTAATGCAATCTGAAATCTTGCACATCTTGTGTGTACAGACCGCAAGGGCTTCCCTTTGGATGCCCAACTTAGCAAAGCGGGGCTCAGAGATTACTGCTGTGTACCCAGGCTCCCTGCACAGAGAAAACAGCAGCCGCTGAACAGTTATGCCCCTTCTTCCACCTTTCCATCAAAAGCCAAACCAGAATGCAGCTGGCAAATCACACTTCACACTGTATAAGCATGAGCCTGTATGAAGAAAATACTAAACAAAAAGCTCATTTGTATTCCTACCTCTCTACTCAGCCTTAGCTCAAGAGTGAAGACTGCAAAAAGACATTCACCCACCTGTCTTGCACTACACAGGCCACTTCTTTCTCCCAAGACATCTGTCAGTCTCACCATTTCACAATCAATGGCCCTCAAATGAGCTACACACATTGAAAGGAGATGAAAGAAATAGCAAATCCTTCTCTGTTCCTTGAAAGAATTGATGGCAGTTTCTGTCTCATTTTAAGAGGCAGGCAGACAAGGGAGTACTCACTTTACCTGTGTAACAGTAATATGTGCACCCAGGAAAAGGCTATGTTAAGCCTAGGAAGCTCCAGCATTTATCTCCCTCCTTGTGGAAGAGCATGTGAGAGAACACAACTCAGGATATTCCTGTGCTCAGATGTCAATGTCCTGTTTTCCCACACAGGTCAAAGAAACTGAAGGATACAGAAGGTCCACTACCATATGAGAGCTACAGAGCAGCATGTGACAAGTAAGCTTTCTAAAGCTAAACATCTTCTCGAGTACCACAGCAGTCACTATTTAGAAGAATAGCTAGAGAGGCATATCCTACAGCTAAAATCAACAAACTAACCCAGAAAACATCAGTTCACCAAGATAACTCTTGCAAGTTCAAGATGCCAAAGCATCACTACTATGTAAAGTGGTGGCAACGTTTCTCATGAGTTATTCATACCTTTAATGTGGGGAAGAACACACCGAGAGAAAAGGTGAAGTTTTTATAGAACCTCAAACAGCTCCAAAAGCACTACACATTTTAATCTGCATATAAATTTGATTTTCAATCTCAATAATACAGGCAAAAGTGTTATATTAAGAATCTTATCATAACTTGAATGCCATATTGGATCAACCCATGCAAACTACAGCGGTAAACAGTTAAGTGGACTGCTTGACTGCTACCAAAATATCCATAATATAGAATCCAATATGCAAACATACCACAAGCATACTTAAAATATACTACACAATAAAAAGATTTTTTCCCCCACATGTTGCACTAATTGATACCCTGTATCCTTCTTACTAAATATCACTCATCACCATATCCTTAAGTTTGATCCAAGAACTAACCTTTGATTGAGAGACTATTTCTGCAAGACTGGGACAGAGACAGAAATTATATTTTGAGAGATAAGAAAATGCTTCCAACAGCAGTTGCCACAAAGAGGCAGTATTCTGCAGTGCTGCCAGATGTGAAAAAAATTAATACAGTAAAACACTGTTAATTCAAACTACTGACAGGAACCCTCACTGCAAATTACTGGATTTTACAGATTACCAAGTAAATGAAAAAAAAAAAAACCCAAAAATAATTAATTTCATAAGACTGTGCCTTTCACATTCACTCTGACATCTGCAAAGCACTTCTAACCCTGATTTATGCTGGAACAAGCAAGAATTGTAAGAGATACAATAATGGCATCTGTAAATCCACATGTCCCATTTTACTGAGACTTTGTGATGAGCTGTAGTTGGCTGACACACAACTTACACCCCATGCACGGAAAAAAAGGGTTTCAGAAGCAGGTTGCCTTTGAATTGTTTAGATAAGCATTTGTTAAGAGACATAAAACAAGACTAAAATAGAGCCAGAGCTGTAGAAAGCCTCTGAAAACCCTAGTAGTTGGGTTAATCTGTCAGGTGGGGGAGTTAATGGATTAGTTTGTTGACACTGGGACCTACTCTATGCTTAAAAGAGGCTCTGTTTTGGACCTGAGCTTGACTACTTTTTCTGTGTTGACACTGCACAACATGGATATGATCTGAGCTCTGGCCAACTAACACAAACCTGAAGTTCTGGATCCCAAGTTTATACAAACAAGGAACATTTACATTCAAGCACAAGACACAGTCAGGCACTTTCTGGAGTTCAAAGGCCAGCCTCACTGTCAGGTTTTGTCTGCTGGTTCACTTATAGCTGTATCCAAACCGGTGCAGCCTCAGAGCTCCTTTAGTTTAAACTAGGGAAGCAAAGCAGTTCATCCTCTTACAGGTTTAGAGGATCATCCAACCAGCAGAGATACCTTGAGTCCCACAGAACCTATTATTTGATCAACTTAAGGTAAGCTACATCTTTAGGAACTAGCTAGGACTCCTCTGTACCTTAAAAACTTTTTTTAAAATAAAATAAAAAAAAGCATTTCCCTTTATCAGGGCTCACTCTTGAAGACTGAAGTAGCATTAGCAGTACACTGAAATAACATGCTCCTTTGATAAGTCTACATGAAGAACATCAGCTTCACCAAGAAAAACTCCTATTTCTAGTCGCTACATTAGCTTCTCCCAATTTTTAGATTCCCAGTATCCTTTATAATAGGCCTCTGGACCTTGATACAACATTGACACCATCTTCCCCTCCAGTTGAAAGCACAATCTCAGGTATTCTTCACCTACCACAACTACACAACTGACATATTTCCACGGCGGAGGTGCAGTTCACTTAATCATGTGTGGAACCTGAGTCCACAGTATCTCATCCATTGATTCCCCTCTTTTTGACCTGCGACATTACCTTGGAGCACAAAACTGAAGCCTGCTTATTAAACATTAGAAGGGTGGGGAGTGTGTGTGTGTGGAATAATCTATCTGATCTTGCTCTAGATGTGAACGGCTTTCCTCTCACTTGGGATTCAACCCACAGGTTTTGTGCTTGAGGTGATTAACATACATGCAATTTTTGGCACTGTCTTTTAGATCAAGCCCCACTGAGATTGTAAAAAGCAAATCACCAGATTATACTTTTTAGAATCCTCTCCAAAGCTCTTTCAAAAAACCTGCTGTTACTCCAATTCATGCACTATGGTTTAACTTAAATCCAATTCATGGTCTGTCAAACAAATGTCAAAGCACTTATGACAGCTGGATGCAAGCACTGAGATAACTTCCAGAAAGTGACATTCAAGCACTCTGGGGATGGCCACTGAGGGGCAGAGGAATCAGTTTTCTGAATAGGAAAAGCAGGAGTCACCCCCTTGCAAGATTAACAATGGTTAAAAAATAGCTACACTCAGCAACTTGAGGTATTTGAGGACAGTTAGCTGCACCTCTGTCAGCAGCACTTAAATCATGCACTGAACATCCATGCTGTAGCAATTCACAATAATGGTACAAATCAGCACTTTTCTATTTGGATTGCCCTGTGACACAACTTCCTGTTCATACAGCCCAAAAGGGACAGAAGAAACCCACATTAAATGACCTTCTGTATCAGAAGTAATACCTAATAAGCAAAGAAGCTCTTCTTGTATTAGTTTCAGGAGAGACAAAAACCCCTCACCACAACAGCAGAACAGAAAATTTACTCTTCAAGTTGTAAACACGCTTTGCTTGCTTTCCTTTCCAGAAGGAAAACAACAGATTATGCACTGCCTTCCTCCAAGAACAGAAAGTTGGTTTACAACGGCAGAGCCACGTATTATTCTGCATGGAGCAGTCACATGGAGGGTGTGGGGGAAGGAATTGTTTAGTTATTAAAAAAACCCAAAGATTTCAGGCTGTTTCCTGGCTTCAAGACTCATTAAAGCCAGTGGGAATGCCATGGATTTTAATAGCATTTGAATGAGGCTCTATACTTCAGACTGCTATCACAAGGCAAGACTACATCTCATTTCCTACAGTAAATAATCTTAGCACCCTTCAAACAGATTTGATCCAAAAACTATGGCTGCATTAATCTGTTTTATTCTTCTCCATCAGTAAGCAGCATATGTTGCAAGGAAGAATCCAGAAAAAAAGGTTTTTGCAACTGCTGCAGAGCAGAATTTGAGCTTAGGTCTTCAGCAGTAGGACAGGCTAGTTTCCTTCCCGCCTGCCAGCCAGCGCCAGAAAAACTCCGGAAGTCTACTTAATTGATTACCGTGAGTCAACTTGAGAGAATGCCATAGAAAGTGTCTCATCTTCAAGATTAATCTCCAGAGTAGTTAGCTCCTCCACTTCAATAGGTAGTATTTCATTTAGAGATGTACTTTGCCTTGAAGAATGCAAAATTAATTTCCTATGGTAATGCTTTATATCTTAAAACAATCAGTAGATAGTAATGACTGCAGTAATCTAAATACCAAACACCATATTCATTTTTCTTTTATGATCATCAATTGATCAATAGGTAGTAGGAAGTAACAAGAGGTCTTGTTTCCTTTACTCAGCTCAGGAACTAATGGGTCAGTAAAAATTTGCAAGATAAAGGTTTTTGTTAGGATAACATTCTCAAAAAAAGAAAAAAGTGCTCTGCTGTTGAAGTTCAACACTTACTGGACTGGAAGTCTAATGTGTTCCTGTTCCCAGAATATTCTTCATAAGATCTAAAAATTTGCCATTATTGCAATAATGCCAATATTAGCTTTTGACCAGTCAAACCACTGCATCCTTATACTCTGTTCATATACGCTAAAGCTGCAAGGCAATTCATTAAACTGCTTTCCACTACAGCGTGCTTTATTTATTTATTTTCAGGACATAAAATGTCACGTGATGTTTACTTTCTGAAAATGCATTTTTTTAAAAACGTAGCACAGCATTTTTCTATAAGATTGTTAAAATAATAATAATAAAAGAGGATAACACATTTCAACTTGAAAGTTAAATAGCAAACAGGTCACAATCACTAGTCTTTACCATATGAATGACAGAACCTACTAGTGTGCCAGCCACATGCAAGAGGTCTTCCTCTTGGGTTTCTGTAAATTCATGTAAAGTTTGGAGACAGGCATCTTTGCCCAGTCTCACAAAGAGATACACAAAACTAGACCATGGCTTGAAAACTTACCAAATTACACTGTATTTAGCCCTTCTACAAAGTTCCCTGTTTATGCTATAAATAAAGGCCAAGTTTCTTTGGTAACCTGAGCAACAGTATGGCGTGCTTTGCTCCACGCTGAAATACAGCGGCTATCTTCCTCCTCCCTTAAATCCAATAACCTTCTTTTGAAACTAAGCTGCTATAAATCTCTGAATAAAAGAAATATGGACCTGGTTTATTTTCTGTCTGTCAGTGGTTCACAGGTAAGCCAGAAGCCTTTACTATCTCTAAGAATTTATCTAGTAAATTACCTACCTGGTTCCAAAAGGAAGGTGAATAAAGCATTCCACAGAAAGGCTGGATTAGTCCACTCAAACAAATGAAAGGGTTTTCTCAAAGAGAAAAATTGTCCCGATGGCTTTCATGGAACTATATGCAACTAGTTTCCTTCAGCTTGTCCAACTCTGCAAGGGCAAGTTAAGATGGTTTACATTGCCAAACAGCAGTTTCCAGTCTGATAACAGTAGGGCATATTAACGTTGGCAATAGAAAGGAGTCACATTTTCATACGGGGTACTGTTTATGAACAATAATGCATTTCGTATATATAGCTCCTCTTCAGCATCACTCATGCACAGGGTTTTTTTTCCTTTTTTTAAGTACGAGCTGATCAAGTGTTCTGTTAACTGCAACTTTAAGCAGGAAAGGTGAATTCCTACTGTGCTCGTGCACTTGGGTATACCCCATATAATCCAAAAACCTGGTTTAGTAGTCAGGCGTAGCCCACTAAGCTGTATTCATCAAGTTGGGGCGAAAGCAGGAAACAAGCCCAGGAAAAAAACTTAAAAAGTTTTAGCTTAGCTTTCTTGATCTTGTATGACTCCTAGACAGCGCTGGTTCAGATGAAGACAGTCTGTTAGAAAGCATTAACCTGTATCAAAGGGCAATATTGCATCTTCAGCCTGCTGCTGATTCAAGTGATGCAAGTCCTGGCACTGGGGCAGTGCTCTGTAAGTATCCCTCACCCTGGTAGAGGCTACTGGCATGGAATTCTCACTAGCAATTAATGAATCACAGCTGCTGAAAATTATACTCTCCTGTTTGTAATTGCTATATACATTGTACTAAGTTACCTGACAAATTCCACAGGAAGGCTACAGAATTGCTGAGTACATTTTTGGATGCTTGGGCATAATGCATCAGTAAATATGCTCCGATACAATCTGGTACCTGAGTAACCATGGGTAAGGCAATAGCCTGAGGGACTGCATACAAGGTACAGCACCTTCTGCTTTTGACACAGCTCTGTTCATTTTTTTAAGCTAGAAATAAACAGCAAACATCACCATTTGACACTTAACTGCAGGGACAGAGTCAGTGATCCCAGTACAGTTCACAGGGAACCGCTATCACCATTAATAAGCAACTATAAAAACCTGTCTGTCCAGCTTGATGACAGGTCCCTCAAAGTTAGAAAAATGTTTGGTGAAGTGAGAACTAAACCAACTTTCCCTCCTTTCTCTCTCGCCTTCCAGAAAAGGGTTATCAGAAGAACGCATAAAAGCTTTTATTGCCAAAATCCATGCTGTGCCTATTCTAACAAACTCCAGGCTCCATAGCAAGACAGCTACCAGCATTTTCAGAAATGGTAGGCAAGGTAAAAATTTTAGTAAAATGGTAGGTATAAGGCCAAAAGAATAAGCACCATTTGTCAAAAATAGATCACTAGATACAGTTAACAGCGCTGCAAACATGCTTGAGGGGGGGACGCACACGCGCCCTAAGGCATTTTGCGATCTAATTTGGTTACATTCGCATAAAACACAACACAAACCCCAGCACAACACACGCTCCTACTTAATTAGATTCTCTAAGAAAAGTCAGCCCGAGCCATATGGTATTTTCCTCAGCAGTTACGATAAACTGACCTTGATACTAGGAAAACGCACGCTGCTTCTGTCTGAAGCACAAATTACAGGCACGGAGCGGCGGGATGCTCCCGCGGAACGGGGGCAGCGGCAGCGCCACGCCGAAGCCCTCCGTGCTCCCGGGGAAGTTGCTCTGGAGTAACACGCTCCAGTCATAACCGTAATAATGTGAATAATTAATAATGCACCGCAGTGACAGTGCTCGAATAACCACGCTGTCAGCAGAACACTGCGAAGCTAACCAGGCATCTGTCCGGTAACTAAAAGAAGCCTCGCATAGCGCCGTCGCCCCCGCCCCCCACCTCAGCACACGAGGTCGCCGGGGGGGGCGGCCCGCCTCGGCCCCTGAGGCGGCCCCTCAGCCACCACCGGCCGCAGGACCCGGCGCCCGGCCCCGCCCGCAGCCCCTCACAGGGGGCAGGGGGCAGCCCGCGGCGGCCCGAGCGCCGGCCGCCCCCCGACGGGGCGCTGCGGCGGGCGGCCCCGCAACCACAGCCCTGCCGCAGGCCCGCTCACGGCGCCGGGCCCCGCGGCGGCGCTGCGGAAGCCCCCCCGCCCCAGCCCCAGCCCCTGCCCGCGGGGGACGGCGGCCGCGCCCCCGGCCGTACTCACCCTCGCCCAAACGCGAGGGCTGCACCAAAATGGAGGTGGGCAGGACCTTCCCCGCGCGGGGGGCACGGCCAGAACCACCGCCGGCGGCTGCGCCCCGTCGCTCATGCAAGGAAGGGGCTGCGGCCGCCCCGCGCCGGCTCCCGGCCAGCCACCTGCGCCGAGCCGCCGGGCACAGGTGCCCCGCTCCCGCTCGCCGCTCCGCACCGGCCAGCGCAAGACGAGAGCCTGCAGTCGCCGTCTCCTCCTACCGCCGCCTCCTCCGCCTCCTCCTCCTCCTCCTCCGCCTCCTCCTCCCCTACCGCCGGACGCGCCACCGGGTGCTGCTGCGGTGCCGACGGCGGCAGCTCCCGCCGCGCCCCGGCACCTGCCCGGGCGCCGCCGGCCAATCGGCGCGGAGGGGCCGGGCGAGGGGCGGGCGAGGGGCGGGGGAGGGGGGGGGAGCGGTGCGCGGGCCGGCGGCGGCACGGAGGCGGGGGCGCGCTCCCTCGTTCCCGCGCACCCGCGGCTTGCTGCTCGCCCCTGAGGCGGCACGCGGTGCTGCGGGGACGGGGCTCTGGCGGGTGCCTCGGGGGCGGCCCTCAACGCCCGGCCCTCAGCGCACGGCCGAGGAGCGGCGCGGGGGCTGCCGGGCGGCGCTTGCCGCGGCGGGCGTGGGCGCGGGCCGGGGCGGGAGGTCCTCTGAGGGGGGTGGCGGGAAAGAGACCGGCTGGTGCCAACTGTAGTCGCGTCCGTGGGGCCGCAGCGCGCCGGGCGGTCACTCGGGAGGCGCGGCCTGTTCAGGCAGGCACATCGCCGGGGAGGCACCGCTGTCTTTGCCCGTGCTTTCTGATGTCCTGTGTCGCTGCGGATCGCACTGTGGCAGGCTAATTACTTTTCCCGTGGTGGTTTTTTTCATCCCCGGTTTTTCATGCTTGTTTAACTTCGTTTTAAAATAGCTGCAGCTGTCTGCTGCAAGGTACGGTTTCATTTGATCTCAGTTGAAGGGCTTTGTCAAGACAGATGTACTCGGTAAATCTTGGCGGGTTTTCAAGGAAAATATTTTCAAGGAGCATATTTTTGTTTACATCAATTTCACAGTATCACAAATAAACTGATTTATCAAACTTTTACCTCTATGCTAACCTACGCTTGCCTGTGTTGGCAAAGCGGGCGCCACTCTGGGAGGCAGCCACAGCCTTCATTTCAGAAGTGTGCGTGGAAACAAAAAACAAAACAACTTTAGGAAGTATTCTGGGTCAAATATTATTTTGTATTTCCCAAATACACCTCCAGGTAAATACATGCCCAAGTAATTCCCAGACAGAAGAAACTTGTTACTTCTTTAAATAAGAACAAGAGACTGAACCAGCTGCTTTCAGCAGTATCGTGTTTCAAGAGCGATATGACATGGCAACAGATCAGGGACTGACTTGAACAAAAGGTTCATTGCCTGTACAAGGAGAGTAATTGATTTATTAATTTTAAAAATATCTGGGTAGAAATCCCTCTCCAATCTTACACTTCTAGCTGAAACCCTGAAATAATATGTTTTAAAATCAGCCATCAATAACAATTAGCTGTAATGCTTATGATTACACAACCACAAGATCAAACAGGTAAAACTGTGCCCTGCTCCTCACACTCTAGCTAATAAGCTGATGTTGAGTTCAAGAGTAATGTTGTGCCCTTGCCTCAACGTTGTACAGTTTGGTTCGCAGAGAGTTTGTACCGTTCTCTGTAGTATTCCACATTCCTCTCCACTGGAGACATAGCACTGGACTCAAAGCTCTTTTGTTCCATACCCATGCAGTAATCAGTACATTTTTACTCTCCAACAGTACTCTGCAGGGAAGGCATTAACATGGCACACTTAAGCCAGCCATTAACAACTTGACAGAGTGCGACTAAGAGAGGGGAAAGAGAAGAACAATGCATAAGTGAAGAAATACTGTAATAGCCTTATGGATAGTATGCTGGACTTCTCCGTTTGTCTGCATCCCCTCTCTAATCGTTGGATGCCCAGTTTGTCTATCTACAGCTTTTGGTGTCTCCCTTGGAAGGAAATCAGTTTATCTTTGTATTCGTAGCAAGTGTTTACTGATGGGTGCCATTCACAGTAAAAAACAACTGCTGACTAAAATCTCTTTTTCACCCCCATAGGCAAAATCATAAAGCATAGATGGGTGAAACAGATATGCCAGGCTTTCTCCGGAATCACATATGATACAGCTATTGAATGAATAAAATAAGTGTCTAAACAAGGATGCAGAATAAACAGAAGTCTAAAGAAGAGAAACTCTGCAGCCAAAGATGAGACCCAAGTGGTAGCATGGGAATTTCTGCCCCATGAACAAAAAGTATCCAAACATCTTCCCAACGCAGTGCCTGGGGATTGAGGAGAGGTGGAAGGCAGCAAGGGGTGTGAGGGATACTGGCAACAGTGGGATGGTCATCAGGGAAAGGGGCATGCCCATGTTTATCTCACTTCCTAAAGCTCTGAAATTCCTAGTCCTTATGTTTACAACAGAGTTAGGTTAAACTGCAGGCCAAGCAATCTTTCAGCGAGAATAGCCTCAGAACGGAAAGAATGAAAAAAGAAGTCAGACCCCTAGTACGCATCTGTAGTACAACAACCATTTGCCATGTGGGCCTTATTTAGCTGTAGCAGGGGAAAAATCTTGCAAAAAAATAGATAGCGGATCTAGTAATAATGGGGTACAGGACAAGAAAATATGTGTTTTCTCGGTGCTGATTTTCTCATGTCACAATACAGCCTTTTTTTCATAAAGAAAAAAGTCATCCAAATGTAGACTGAAATAAGCAGGTGGGTTTTGCTTGGAAAGCTTGGCGCTGAATCCAGCGGTGTCATAAGCTACACGGGGCTACGGGGCTGCGGTGGCCAACGAGTGACTCCTCAGCCTGTCCCCAGGCTGCAACCAGCTGGCTATACTTGAGCAAGGAGGCTGAGCACCAGCACCCATGGGACCCTGCCTTAACCTGGCAGCAGGTGATATGGGTAGGAGGTCCCACTCTGCAGAGAACTTCCCTCTGCCCTCAGCATTCATGGAATGGGGCTCATGGCCATAGGGAAGATTTTAGGAGTGCAGTTCACATGGTCAGGAGTTTTGGCCATCTTTTGTGTGCTATGTGGTTGTTGTAAAACCTGCAAATAAATTGGTTTGGGGGAAAACAAAATTTGCACTGGTTTGGTATCCCTCCAAGCATATACAGGGGGATGCAGAAAGAGGGTGTTAGCCAATGCACTCCGTCATGCTGGATTATTTGCTGACAATTACAGACCACTCCAGGAGGACTTCATGAAGTTTACTTTCCAAGTGTCCCAACCTTCTCGATAAAGGTAGGGCGTTTTAGTAAGGAAATTGGAAATGTAAATATGGAGAGTACCTGCTAGAAAGCCACAAGCCACTCTGTTAGCCACAGGGACCAATTATGAATTTATTCCAGCCTATTCTTATCTCAGGGCAGAAAATAAAGACAGTAGTAAGTAATTAAGTCTCTCTTGCTTTCAACTGATCTGTTAAGACCTCAGAGCATTTTCACAAAATGTAGCGAACAATAATTTGATGGTGATAACTTGGAAGTCATTGTAACCTTTTACCCTAGGGTCTCAAAGAACTTCATGAATACATATTATTTTATAAAGTGTGTATGCAAAACATGGAGTATTATGATAATTCAGGTAAACCAGTGAAGTAATTCATAGCCCATAAGCAAATGAGAAAGAAGCTGAGAAGAATGGACAAATTTTTAGCAGCATTTAATATGTACGGCATACAATGTGTTATGGCACTTTGCCATGACTGTTCTTCAGAGATTTCAACAGTCAGGTTCCCTGCCCCGCAAGCCTCACAATGTAAGGAGAAACTCTGGCAAACATTAAGTGCGAAGAGAAAAAGGAAAACGGAGAAGACAGAACTGGGATTATATACATATGTTAGTAAAGGAGACAGCTTGAAGAAGTTTTGCTGTTTAACTAGCAGCAGAACTTAGGCAAGCTAACACTTTGAAAGGAAACAAAAATAGCAAACTCAAAACTGGGATGGAAACACCAGCAGATAAACTGTAACTGATGCAGTGAAAAGATTTGTTCTGACCAGTAGCGGGGTGGGGTGGGGGGTGGGCAGTGCGGGGGGAAGGCAAAAAACCCAGCATGGTGGTAAGTGGTAAGAGCTACACATGTTTACTGGGAAGAATAATCAGAATGGGAATAAATTTCAGAAGAGAATGTGCTGCTGACCGTACTGCTGCTCCTGCAGGTTTCTTCATCCATACAAGGTGCATAAATGCAAGCTTGAAGGTGCCTGCAGCAGACGCTGCACTCAGAGAAATAAAGGCCCTTTCAGTGCTCTTCCCTTATGCCTGCAACCAAATGTGTATGGGTGAGGACAAGATTCAACTCTTACATTTCTGCGAGTAAAAAGAAAATAGTTTAAAAGGTGCGGTAAGGTCTTCAATTTCTTTGAAGAATGAACTTAATTTTGTGACAGTGGCTGAAACACGCAAGGCAAGTGTCCTCCATTCCCTGGGGTTGGTTTTTTTGTATCAGTCTTTTTCTCCACTTAGCCCCAGCTTTCATGCAGTAACTCCCTCTTGCTCATCAGTCTGAGGACAAGCAGCAGCAGGAGGGATGTGGTCCACTGAAGCTTTTCTTTAGAGCTTCATTTGTGTCCTGTGCAAAGCAGGGTGAGGGTGAGGTAGCATCTTTTGCACAGTTCAGCACTGCTCTCTTCTTTACAAATTTAAAAAAAATGGGGGAAAAAGCTGCATGGTGCCCAGGGGACGAGTAAGAAAAATGGTGTGCGTCCCCAGCTAAACAGGAAAATGTTCATGTTAAGTCAGATTTGACCTCACAAATTCAAACGCTGAAAAAACATGAGCAAGTGTTTGTTCAGCTCTTGTTCTCTTGTGTTCAGTGGGAATTTCTTTCAGCCTCATTTGGTTTCTTTGCATCAGAATCAACAGGCAGCTGTGAAATTTTGGGATTGAAACAACCCCATCTAAAACCACTTCACCTGCAGTTGCTTCTAGAACTACTCTCCTTTGCTTTTACTGGTTCAGTTCTCCAGCACTGTCAGAAATTCTTCATTTGCTTTTAAACATAACTTTTACTTAACGCTTTTAATACCTAGAGACAGACTGTAGTCAGCTGGGTTGTTTTTCATAGGAAGACCTATTAAATGCTTTTCTTACTCAGATCAATAGAGCTTTTTCATTATTTGAAATTATTAAAAATTAAATTTTAGAAGCTGTCATTGACCCAATGCCTTGGGCTAAAGCTGACAAATGAAGAGCTTTTCCCTCCGTTATTATAATTCCATACAGACAAAAACTCCTCAGATGCAGAGAGTATACGTTCTATAATTCTCTGATTATATTTTACAAACAAAATCACAGCAATAATGTAACAAATCCTCATGAACAGTCTTAAAAATCCTAGGCAGTATGAAACCAGTGAATTCCTTTAAGCAAGTTTAGTGAAAATTCAAATACTTTATATTAACTTTTTATATTTTAGTACATGCTGAATAAAGTAGTTTTCAGAAATTCTTTCTTTCTTTCTTTCTTTCTTTTTTTTTTTTAAAGAAACCCTAATCCTGGCAGTAATTTCTGCATGGAAATGAGGTCGACAAAACCCCATTTTGTTAGGGCTGAGCAGAGTTTTCCAACCTTTTATTTAGGAGATATAGGATTTAGCCACTCCTGAGGCACAGAGAAAAGACGAGCTTGCTCACTTCTTTTCCCTTCCCATTAGAACATTGGATGGAAATAGGTACAATTTCATCCACACAAGTGTTTACATTTTTACAAAGCTCTTACGCAGCCATCTTATATCTAAGTCCCTGCTTCTGTGGTATTCATCTTTTCAGAATCAGTACCACATGGCTGGGGGAAAAAAAAGGATGTTGTGAGCAGCAAAAACACCTGGTGACAGTGAGGGTAAGCTCTTTGCGAAGGACACAGGCTACTTCACTAATGTTTCTGAGCCAGGGAAGCAGACTATATTAATTAGATGCAGTGACTGGTAAGATTTACCCAGGCGTAGCAGTAACAGATATTCTGAGAAACTTGTCTCCACAGTGCTTCTAGCAGAGATGGGCATTAAAATAAAAATTATCAAGCAAAAATTATTTCCATGATGACTCTTTTGATCAAGGTAGTTTCTGTTTCCAAACCCAAAGCTCAGAGACAAACACATAGCAACAAAAGTTATTGCAATTAAAAGAGGGTTGCCTGCCAGCACCTCTTTCCAGAAAAGAACTGAGCCAAAGTATTATGAAAGTAGATGTATCAGATGCTGGCACATCTAATCACGTTGTTTGACATATTCTTGCACAACCTTTCACATGCCTTGATTATGCTCAGTACCCTTTGAGCTGTGCTCTGCACAAGCCCATAGAAAATACATTGTGCTTGTTTCAAAGAGCTTAAAGCCCATGAATGCTCTAATTCCCCTCTCTGGATTTTCTATAATTAGTTTGTTCCTTAGTGCTTTCTTACACACAAAGTAAAATTCTTCTTACTTAACTTACCCCCAAAAGAGCATGGGACGTACTGGAGCAGGATTATTCGTGTCACAAGCTGCCAAAATGACTGTGTGGTTTTATGCAAATCAAATCCTCCAGGGATTGTCCCAAATCCACACAAGTTTCTTTTTGGCATATCCGCCTTGGGACCTCGCACCAGCCATTTTACTTTTCCATCTTGTTTTAAAGGTATTGTGTCTGACAGAACCGTGACACTTACTTCACCTTGGCTTATCCTGGCTGAGGGCTGCTGGCACTGCAGGGATGCACTCTTCTGCAGGACCAGGATCAGCCCTGCAATGCCTATTCCTCACCTCCGTATGCTCTGCCAAAATTAACAGCATCTTATTGCAAACAAGACTTCAAGAATTTCTCATTTTTATAACACCTAGGAGACCCACCTTTCTGGTTTGGAAGCTGGAGTATACCAGACCTCCAGCTGACCCAGGACCAGATTACATTCATCCTCTTTCTCTGCTCAGCTCTGAAACTCTCACCTCTCAGACCAACAGGGTGTGCCACTCCAGACAAATATTTATATACCGAACTTCATTTCCTTATGCAAGTTCCTGGTGAATGTATAAAGATACAGTCACAGCGATTTAAAAATCTAAAATACCCACATTTATTAATTAAGAATTTAAGGGGAGAGAATGGTCTTTAATTGCACAGCTCAAACTTCTCATTTTCCTATGGGTGCCAATTATTATTGTTCTCCTCAGCGGCATCTCCGCTGTAGGCCGTGAGGTAATGAAGAAAGCTGAGTAAATAACACATATAAGATATATGTGAATCATTAACAAAGTCATTAAAATAATTGTAGTTGATTTTATTGAAACAGGGTCTAGCACAGAGAACGTTAGTCTTCTGGTGCTCAAGCAGCCTGTGGTACCAGAAGAGAAAGCTCTGCAGCCAAGTCTTAATCCAACGGTCTTGCTGATAAAATGACCATTTGACATCCACTGTGGAAGCCCCTCAGCTGTTTGCTTGTGGTCATTCTCATGCGGCATTATTCTGATACACTGGCTGTTTGCTAGCAAGCAGCTCTGTGGCAGGAAAGATGCCCGTGACCCCAGCAGCAGGGCTCGGCAGGGCTGGCAGGCTGATTGCCCAGGAGGGCGAGCATTGGACCTAATTGAAAAACAAATATAAAGGTGCAGACCAATGTTTATTTACTTTAAATAAACTTAGGTATGATTGTGGCCATCAATGGCCTTCCTGGGCAGGTGAGTTTTCCACGTGTTGGTACCAGTGTGCTGCACATGTGCTATCATGTCCTCTGTACAAGCTGCTGTTGTCTGGATCCTCACTGTATGCAAACCCATCTAGATCAGACCTCCATCAACGTACATTTAAAGATGTTACAGCCTTTACTGCTCAATGGCTTGATTTCTGGGACAGCAGGTGGCCCACAGGTCTTACTAGAAACTTCAGCCCTTTTTTCTCTAAGTGCTCCTGGTTCTGTAACTTCATGTCCTCATGCCTGAAGAGAAAAGCTGGAGTGGTCCTGTGGTGACATCTGAAATGCAGCCCCACTCCTATTCCCATGCAGAAAAGTGAGGAATTTACTCTCCTTTAATTAAACTGCCTTCAGTGACAGTCGTTAATTTTTCTTTTTCTTTGAAAGTACTATGGACCATAATCCTTGAAAAAACAAACCCACTATGATTATGTACTGCTGTGGTAGAAAAGAAAAGACAATAAGGTTTCCACAGCAATCACCAGTGGTGACGCAGTGTACACCATAAGTATTATGTGACTTAGTTACTTCTAAACAATTTAGTGGTCTATATTAAACAACATTAACAGGAACAGACTCAGTTACAGTTTTAATACCAAATCCCAGTTGATGTACTTGATGTAAATAGCTTTACTGCAAGATACAATTATTACCAAACCTGCCCCTCACAAACAGAATGGCAAATAAATCCTCAGACCAATGTTGCTGTAAGGCTTTAGCTTTTATATCTGAAGTTTATTTGTTTCACTTGTAGCTGTATTGCCCTGTCTTGCAATTTAATCTTACCTCTGCTGGATGCATAAATACATATAAAAGCCCTCCATATTAAGTACAAAACAAGTAAAAAATGTTCAGTCCTTGAAGGCATTATTAAAGCTCTTCACTTCTTGGAAGGGGATATTTTGCCAATGGAGAAGTGAAAGGGGAAGTAAGGGGATAAGCTGAGAAGATTCAGGATTCTTGTGGCCCCCAGACACAGCTTTATCTGTGAAGTGAGATTCTCTGGATGAAAGGTGGTGAGGATAAGGATGAATTCTCAATGAAGAGCGAGACAGAAATACATAGGGTTTTGCCAGCTGCATGAATAATAGAATTCCTTCAGTGTGTTGAGCAAGTCTAGATGAGGAGCAGGACATTTGCACCAGCTTCTGTGGTCAGCTCTAGGACCTGAACATCCTTTCCTACTTATAGAGAAAATTATAGAGGACCAGGTACACACACTCACTGAAGCTGGTAACTCATATCTCAGGGGCTCAGGGAAAGGCAAAAGAGAAATGTCAGATTGAGTATATTGGTGAACTGTGTTCAATTGTTAATGGAGGTATCCATTCTCCTAATCTTCCCTGGAGCATTCAGCACTCTAATCCATAAAATCCTTCTGCCCAGATGAAGAAAGGTCTGTGTATTTCAGGGGAATCTCCTAAAACTTTAAAAATCTTTTTCCAGATAGGTTGTGGCTAATACAGCACCTTAACCAAGATATCCCTCATGTGTGGAGACACACACCAGTAAGTTGTCTTTCCAGACCCATTCAGTATCTCTTTAAAGTCACTACATGAACAACCACATAATCTCCAATTTAATTTTCCCATCTCTGTTTATACTGTACGAATACATTATGAGAGATGGTACTGTAATAATAAGTGAAGGCAGAGAATACAGTCAGCGATTCCCATAGGCAGAAAATAAACTCATGCCTTTCCAACTCTCTTTTGGGTACTATGTGTGTTACTTTGCAGGGCTACTACTCACATATAGGATTGCTTAAATTTATTATTTAAAGTAAAAGTTATGTGAATGGTTGATTTCAGCAATACAAGAACAAAGGAAGCAACAGTGAAATGGATCCGGTACTGGCTGAGATCAGCTCATCTAGCAGAAGCTAAATCCAGGAAACAAAAAATGGTAAAGATGTATGGGGGGAAAAAACCACAACAACTTCCAAGAGCTTTCAGCAACAGTAAACTCATTTCACAGGAGTCACACATCATTTTTTGAGAGATCATACCATTGTCTAGGAGCAGTCTCTGAATTCCTCCCTGCTATTCAACTCCAGCATCCCAGGATCTCCTTTTGGCTAAGAGACTCCATCCCAACACAGTGAACAATATTCTGGTCTTGTTACAGAAACTGCAACAGCAGCAGGCACTGCAGTGCAGCTCTGCAGCCCAACATAGCCCTGGTACGACTGCGTTGCGTAGGCTGGAGTGAGAAGTTCAGTGTCTCAGTCTCTTCTTCCGGGCTGGTAATGACCCAGGCTCAGCATATAAAAGGGCCTCTGAGGCTGTGGGGTAGATGGCAAGGCTGACTATTGCTCTGAAGCTCCCTGTCATGGCAGAGAGCTTCCTAAAAGTATTGCTTATGTGTGGAGCCAATGCTGAGAGGAGCCACACAGTAAAAAATACCTGCATTCTGCTATAAAAGCATGCTGCTGTGCTTCAACTTTTTCTTAGTTGGGTATGATTTGCATCTTGAAGTAAATGCAATCAGACTCAGGCATTTTGCAGTGCATCCTACAGATACCATGGGAAGGAGAGAATAAATTCTACGTTGGAAATGGCAGTCACATCCTTTTCTGCAAGAAAATGCAAAGAGACTGCGCAATGAGAATGCTCTCTGAATCTGTATCAGGGAGACTGCATTTGAAACAGTGGCACCAACAAGTCTGAGTCTCAGACAACCTTATTACTCTCTGGGTGTAATTACTTCAGTACTTCTTCTCCTAAATGCCCATTCCTTGCTTTACAGGGTCTGAATGTGCAAATAAAAATTTCAAGGCAGAAATAATTTCTTCAGGAAATACAGGCCAACCACTTTCCAAATTTTTTATGTGACTGTTTATTATTTTGCTTATTATTGTGTTTTATTACTTTGAAGGCTTTTGAATGGTCACTTTACACACTCATTCAGAAGATTAACTTGATTGAGTTGCAGCAAGCATTTCATGTGCCCATGTTGTTTCTTCAAACTATTGTTTCTTTTTATTTTTCCAAATATTCAAGTGTATTTTTCAGCTACTGATTACTAAAACTTTGCTTCTCAAATTAAATTGTCCTTTTTTCCCTGTCAGGACAAGAAAATATAATATATACCTACTATTCATTAGCTTTTTAATAAATGGAATAATAAGGGGCATCAGCAAAGAACCCAGCAGCAAACCAAACAACTGTTCTTGTATTCTGACTATGGAGATAAATTGGACTTTTTTTCCCCAATAAATCTTCATGAAAACCACTAATTTATGTCTTTGGCCTGCTTTCTCCCTCTGCTGGTCTGAAAGAGAATTTCCTATAGGAAATTTCAAGACTTTCCATATTAAAATCTGAATTTTGTGTTTGTAATATAGCAAAGAAAACATGATGGCCCTGGAGCTCATTCTTTGCAGTACTAATGAATCACATGGCACTGTAGATCATGGACAAGGACAATAGATTTATGCAATGATCTGGGCATATTTATGCTGTTTCTTTGTAAAACACCTCTTCTCCTTAGGGATTTGAGCTTGAATAGTCATGGGATAGCATTAGAGTTGATCACAAATCCATGATTAATACGTCATGCTGAACCTCATTCAAGCAATAAGCATGAGTTACTGACTGTTGGAAGTTTGCTCCCTGCTAAGCAAAAAGGAACATGAGTAGGAAGAAGGTGGGGGACAATTACCATTTTAAAAACATCACAATGGCAAGAACATCACAAAGTCTCTGAGGCTGGGAGTTTCTCACTCAAGAGAAGCCAGCCTGGATGAGGCTGCATTCAAATGACATTGCCACCATGTTCCTCCTTAGTCATGCTTCTGTCTCCTTGGGCAGCCACACAGTGAGCTAGCTCAAGGAACTGCTATGGACAAAAAAATGCCTTTTGATATACCTTTGAAAAAGTTATTTTTTTAGTCAACAACTTGCACTTCAGTCAGCTTAAAATGAGAAAGAATCGCAGCCTGATCACAGTTCTGACATCTCCAGGTTCTCCATTTTTCCTTAATACAGCCTTAATTTGACTTACCACATTTCCCATGATCTCCTTCCAGAAGGAGCTGATCACTCCATCCCTGGTTGATCTTTGCTTTGTGCCAAAGAGGTTTCCTTGAGCCTACAGCACCAACACACTGATAAGCATGCCAACACTGAAGCCCACCTGCATGCTTTGCTGGATCAGGCAAACATGTATTCCCATGGGACATAAGGGAACGGGCCAGTACAGATCATGCTCAGATCAACATAACTTCGACATCCATCTTCCCTATGATCCTTTCCTCTAACCTACAGAGGAAATATCGATTTTCAGCATGACTCATTGACAAATTTTACCTCACTGTTTGCCATTGATGAAGGTTTGAGTTACCGTCTTCCTCTGTCCACAACAAGAAAACCAGATGATCTTCTTCAGGGCTGAACTCGCCAGAGGCAGGCGTAGGTGTCTGCTGCACCCCAGCGAGTAGCCGCTCCATGGCACCTGGATGCTAAGGTTTGTATTCCTGGAGCAGGAGTCGATTGCATTTGCACAAGCAGCTGATCAGGGAGAACAGAGCCACAGGGGAAGTTTCCCAAGTCCAGGCACATCATCAAGCTGTTTGCATGGAGAGCCCAGGCTTATTTCTGCACTGCAAGTTGCTTTGCTTTTACTGGTGCAAGCCCAGTTATTCAGGGCCTATAAAACTGATGGCTTTTTTTCCACCCCTCCCACCACAGCTTGGCAGCCTGCAGCTTTGAGTGTAGAAGAAGGTGGGAAAAAAAAGAAAAAAGAAAAAAAGAAAGAAAAGAGAGAGGAGATTACCAAAAGTAAATGTAAAAAAACCCAGCTTGTAAGCACCATTAGGCTTGATGGCAATGTGAAATGTTTGCTGAGGAGCTCAGAGAAGAGGAGGAGGTACTTGACAGTGTGAGGAAGTATATAACCTTCCTGTCAAAAGAGGAAAGACTGTTAAGAAAGAAAAAAAACAGGCAAGCCCAGCGACAAGGATGGCTGAGCAAGGGCTTAAAGCTAATCTCAATTTGGAAAGGTAGCCAGAAGTTGTAAGGAAGGGGTGTGGGGGTGGGGGGAGATGGAGCGAAACACCACAAAAAACCAGGTAAGGCCAAACCTATGTCACTAAGGAAAGAAGTACTCTGGAAGCAACCTACAAGCAGCAGAATTAGGCAGTAAAAGAGCACGTTTTAATGACAGTAGTGCACTCACTCTCATTTGTGGGGCTTTCTGGCCTCTAAATAGACATGAGCAAGCAGAGGGTGCCATATGCCACTGGTGCTGAGGCATGCGCGAGAGGGGCCAGCCCATGACACCACACTCCAGAGCACTGCAGCCACCCAGCCTCGTCTCCCCTCCCCAACCAGCTCAGGCTGCTCCCACCCCAGGGAAAGCTGCCCAGGACCATCACAACCTGCAGACACTGCTATTTTTCCCTTTAGCTGAGATACCTGAAGCATAGCAGGGCACGCAGCAGGGGCATGGAACGCCCCTCCAGGAGAGCAGAGGAGGCAGGCACAGGCTAAGACTACACAAAGGAGCTGGAGGATTTTATAGTCCAGGTCTTGCACTCCTAAACGTAAATTTCTATTGCTGCATTAAAGATAATTAATTAAACCTGAAGGGCAGTCACCACACCCTCCTGGCCTCAGCTGGGTCAGAATCTCACCTACTAGCTATAAAATGGAATGTAACCAGGCTGCTTGGGTTGAGTTAAAAATCAGTGTACAAGAGTTTCTTTGAAAACTATTACAAGCTTCTGCATTCTTTCTCACTGCTTGGTTTGATGAAGGCGGTGATACGTCCTAACAAAGTTCCCGTGCTGTATGAGGAGGCATTCCTGTTCTCTCTAATGCATTTGATCTCACATTGTCCATCCCGGCATGCTGGGATGAAATGTGTGGGCAAGATGAGTGGGTTCTGCTTCCTCCCAGCGTCCCCCCAGATGGGGCAGTTTCTCAGAAAGGGAAACGGTCTCCTGCAGGGAATGGACGTGGCTTTGCCATGACACAGGGTAAGAGAGAAGAGAACCGCAGTGGGTGCCAAATCCTTCTCTATCCACCCAGACAGCCAGGACAAGGCTTTGATTTCTCAGTCAAGCGCCGGCTGTGTGAAAGCCACCGGTTGCTAATTAAAAAAACTTCTAAGCTCCCTGCAGTGCTTAAACAGAGCAACTAGTGTCTGGCTGCACAGAGAGTATGAGCAGAAACCACCCCCTGCCCCAGGTGGGTGTGCACACAGTGGGTCTGGTTGGTGGCCAGTGGGGAGAGGAGAATGGAAATGCCACCAGAGCTGGCTGTGCCCGGGGAAGGGACATGCTATGACCAGGAAGGGACATGCTCAGGGTCTGTGGGACCAAGCAGCCACGTGTTGCTAAGCCAGGGGAGTGGGAACTGTGAGCATAGCTCAGACGGGTCCCAAAAACCAGCTCTGGCATGCAATGAAATTTACCCAGAGCTTCCTGCCTGGCTGCCGTTTACTCATGTCTCTTCATCAAATTAGAGATTTTTAATCTCGCCAGTTTAATACCCTTTTTGATTTCCAATGGCTGGAAGGACCCACGTTCTCTCACCAACTTAACTTGTAATCATTCTTTGGTAGCTCACCCCGGACAAACTCCTGTTTGTGCTGCACACCTTAGACCAGGGGCAGCTCCCTCAGGTGATACTCCCTGCTCAGCTGTGGGTTTCAATGGCATTTGCACAGATGTCAAATGAGTAACAAAGCAGTGGATCAACTCCATCATTCCCCCCTGTGTGATCATGCTGCCTTTCTCCAGCCCATCTTGCTTTTGGAATTTTCCCTAACACAATGCTAAGCAGAATTTTAAAGTCTGAAAAAAGAAAATATATAGAAAGGCAAGCTGGGGGAGGAGGAAACAAAACCAATCCTGTTTCTGAGCATGGCTTAGAGCTGCTTGCCATCAGACCCTGACAGTGCTCATGTCATGTCTGCTGTCTGCTTACTTCTTGAATTCCCTCTACAAGGTACTCTAGTCAGAAGAAAATAAAAGTGACAAGCAGCACTGATGTGTACGTGCTCTGAAGAGGACAGGGGCAAAGTCCTCCGTGAGGTTTTAAAAATACTTATGCTGCAAAAGGTAGAGAAAGTTAAACTAAGAGTTTTCTTTCCCCCACATGCAGCTTTTGTGGGCACTTTGAATGCTGGTAGCGTCACCACACTATTCACTGTATGTATTTAACTAGGATGGCAAAGTGCACTGCTAGGCGACTGTCAGAATGCAAGGATTTCATGGTTTGGGATCATTATCTAATCAGCTCCTTTGACGTAGCAAAAAAAAAAAAAAAAAAAATCATACGGCTTTTCCCTTAATCGCTTACACAGTTTCCTGACATATTTGCAGTAGAAAAATTAACACATCATCAGTTACTGCAGATCAATTTGATGCATGACAGATTAAGAACTGGAAACACAGCATGGATGTGTCAGTGTTTGGCTGGGCATTTTCCCCTTTCAAAACATTCTTCTAAGCTTCCTGGAAACCACCATAATGTACACAAGTCTCCTGGTTTTTTGTCTCCCTCCTTAAAATAAGAGGAACAGCGCACAGTATCACAAACCCTTTAACCAATCAAGCACACAATTAATGAACAAGTTATGTGTTTTGTCTGCAATTTTCCACAGCAGCAGCTTTAGTGGAGACTATTGCACAGTCTTGGCTTGGTTAGAAAGATCAGATTTGCCAAGACAGTCACAATTAATTGAAAGTTGTTCCTGTTACCTTTAAAGGTTGCTGAAAAGAAATTATATACTCAACTGCCTACCAAGAAAAAGGCATTCACAATTATAAGCAGATGATATCCAATCCATTTAAATAAGTTTTTATCATGGGTTAGTAGAAGGCTGTACAAGGCCAATTAAATTTCGTATTGGCATTAAGACAGAGACAACTGTTGTAATAGGAATTCAATGGCATTATATTTAGATGCTTATTTTGCAATGTAAATACATCAGTGGGGAATGGAAAATACTCCTGTTACCAAATACTCAACTAATGCATACTAAAATTGAGACATAAACCCAGGAAATTTACTTTAAAAATACACACTGGACTCAGTCATTCTTCACAGTCACCAGTGGATTTTACTGTAAAGGGAATTTTTATTTCAGTGCCTTAATCCTAGGCTACAGAATAAGAGCTAGCTTACTGAGAAACTCCAACCAGCATGGGCACTGCCGAGACCAGCAGCACTATTCCTCCTGGGGCTTTGGCAGTCCTGCAGGAATTTACCCAGCACTGATGCTGGCTTACCTGCACAGCACAGCCAGCCCTGGATCTGGGTTTGTTTTAACAGATTTCTGATGTTTATGTAACTTTTGTAAAGTAGCAGACATAGCAGGCCTGATTCCTCCCCTTGGATAGGTCCAAGGTATCAGTGGAGTTGACCTGGCTTAAATAGGAAGAGATGTCTTCTACTTTGATGCACCACAGTCTCAGAAGCAGCAAAGGAAGTTCCCTTATCTGCCTCATGTTACAAAGGAATGACTTCTTGGGGTGCTGGAGAGAAGCAGATGACATCCAGTAGAGGAAATTAATTATTCCTGTTATTGCTGTGCAGAAAAGTTAGTATTTCTGTAGATCTTTGCAGGACATGAACAAAGACACTTAAGATGTGTTTGCACTAACAGAAAAAACGTCCCCTCACCCCCAACTACCAAAAATTAAATGACAATTCCAACAAAATATTCAGAGGAATGCAGTTATCACCTGGGGGGGGGGGGGGTGTGGTCGTAGAAAATTATTAGTCTCCAAATTCTGTTGTAAAAGTACAGAGATTCCTTTCAACTCTGGAAATTTTAAACATCAGGTGGGAGCAAAGCAAATGAATGCAGTGACCGCAACCCAGTCATCTTCTATTTACAGGATGAAACGCTTGACATTATTTTTTGCTCAGAGCCATTTACTATCCACGAGAAACAGCAGCATTATACACCACAAGCCAGTACCATAATGAATCTGGAAAAGGAAAATAAAATTACCCTGGCTGAAGCCACTGCTATTTATCTATTTTACATAAGTACTAAGAACAGAAGCCCTTTCTAGCAACAATTCCTAGCTGAACTGCCTTCAACGTCATGCTTTTTCCTAGCTACATATGACTTCTCCTTGACAAACTTCTTATTACTCACAGGCATTTTAATAACCAAATATTACTGAACATACTTTCCCTAAAACTGTGACAATCTATTCCCAGTTTAATCTATTATGCAGTTTATTTTTGCTGCAGGAACATACATCCCTTTTATCCCTCTCCCAAGTCACACCTTCATAAATCTCCCTTTCTCTCCTTCACTCCTTCAGAGGAGCTTAACCACCCACAGGTTATATTTTTCCTGCAGGAACACCAGTCTCCTGCTTGTTCAGTTGTGATTGATTCAATCCAAGCAGAGACCTTTTTCTTGTAAGGAGATTTTCAGTCCCTCCAAAACTAACAGGGTGCAGGATCTCTCTCTCTCACCGCGCTGCCACCTGCACCCTTCCCCTCCACTCCTCTTAAGAGAGGATGGCCTTTGTGTTGAGGTATTGTGTGGGTGGGTTTGCATAGTTTTTCCCCCACAAATGTCACCTTCTGGGCCCTCCATCAGAGATCTCGTTGGCCCCAAAGCAGGACTTGCTTCTCACCTACTTTTTCTGTCCCTGTAGAGCAACCAGGCATTTCCCAGCACTTAAATTTTTCAGCTAAATTGTCCCAAGGAATGATAACCTCAGAGTCAGGCAAACAGCCCCTCCTCTGGGACCTTCACCTCTCCATTTCTCCTGGAGCAACATTTATAATGATGTACTGGCAAAGTTCGTCGAAGAGATGTTACTTTGCTGCTAGGGTACATGAGGCTACGCATGTTCTTGGTAATGCAACCTGTCAGTCTTAAATCATCCAGATTAAATAGACGTGTTTGCCCTCTCTGAAACACACATGCAAAAAAAGCTCCAGGGGGAAAAAAACCCAGCAGCAGCCTTGGGCCAATGCTTGAGGGGGCAGGGAGCATCTTTCTCACCTGGGATCGCTCCAGGCACACAGAAGCTCAAAGGAAGCCCCTTTGAAAACCATCCTGTTGCTGTGGCCCTAAGTGACTAGCAAGTCAGGGTGAGAACGGAGGAGGGTGCTTCATCTTGGGGATCAGGAGGCATTTTCTCAGCCTCTTGCTTTCTGCTTTCCCTATTTCTCCAGAAGTGATGAGTGGGGAGAGCAGAGGCCCAGGGCACAGCTGGTGCTCCCTGCTCAGGTGATGTTCCCAAACCCACGTATCTTTTCCCCGGCATTGGGAAAACCACTACTACTGCTAGATGGGTCTATGCATTAAGTTTTACTTAGGTTATTGATGGGCATTTAACTTTGTGTATCCCCAAATTATAGGTTCTTTTATTGGAAGGATGCTACAATGCAATAAAACTTTTTCTGTGTGTCTAGTGGTCATAAAAAGTACTTTGCTACCAATCCTGGCTGCCCTATGTGGAGCAGACACATGGCACAGGTGGCAGCGGTGAAAGCTTGCTCGTCCTGCCTGGCCACGTGCCCACCTCCATGGGGACACCTCTGGCTTCAGCAGGGGTATTTCAGCTCCAGTGTCCGTTTCGAAGTGGCAGACGCCAAACTGAAAGGTAAAGCTGAGGGTTTGCTTTTACCTGTAAAATCTGTGTGTATGAGGGACAGATTTCCAGTTTGCGTGATACAAGGTTGTTCTTCAGAGCTCCTGGGGGCTTCAGGGCTCTGCAGGACCTGCAGACCTCTGATTTTGTTTGCACATGCCTTTTGCCGAGGTGATGTGCTTGCTGACCACGCAGCCTATCTACAGATGCCTGTGTTAAATGCTCCTTTATGCCATGTTTCATGTCTACATCCTTGTAGACAGAGGAAACATCACAGAAAAAAGCTAGGGGTGAGGGTAAGCAAGGTTGTATTATTTAGCTTTGAAGCAGACGTCAGAAACCCATCAGACCCTGTCTGGCACATATGGAGATGTGGTTTTTCTTGTAACAGCAATTACCTAATGGCCAGATAAGTAACTGTTACCTATCTACTTAGCATTGTAAGATTGTGTGATCTAACACCTATTCTATAGATTTTGCAACTGATAGTGATAATATATAGTTATTGCTTATATAATGAACAGTCCATGAACTTAGAATAAAACACAACATTGAGAGGTACAGGCACAGGATGGTATCAGAGGTCCCAAGGCTATAAATAACTCATTATTGGTCCTTCACTGGACATCAGAGAAATGCAGCCCTGGGAGTTGGGTATAACCAGCTCAGAGGATAACAAAGAGAGTAAAGACCATGCATCCAGCATACATGAAAAACACCACAGACACTAAATCTGAGACCAGCAAAGAAAGGGAAAGGGAGAGGTGCATTAGCAAATGTATAAAATCACCCCAACACGACAATCCTAAAGGGAGAAGGAGGAAACCATCATCAAGAAGATACTCCTCCACAGGGCCTAGGATGCTGAGATCTCACCATACATCTCTCCAGATAGAAACTGTTGATGCTGACATCCAGACGGGCAGTGGGAAGATGCACATAACACCAGAGAGAAGAGCAGAAAGCTGGCATGCATACAATTTTGACAAATCTTTCCATAACTGAGTGCGGCAAATTGGGAACTATTACCTGGTTTTATGGGTGGGGAAAACAGATGCATGAAGCATTTTGAAATACTTGCTTGAAGTTGCAGGGGAAAGCCAGCTGTAGTAGAGTCAGGAAACATTTTCTTTTGAATGTCAGTCTGGTTCTTCAACACACATCTTTTTTCAGCCAAAGTTTTGTCCCTCTGTTTCTAATAGCTTGAATTTTTCAACCTTTCTTCCTCCAAACATCTCCTGTCAACCTGAATTCCATGGAAGACCAGATATAGACTGAGATTTGGATCTGAGACGCTCTTTCTGCACTGGCTCGTGTGGAAACCCTGAATCCAAATAGCCCATCTGTAAGTGAATTCAGATTTAGGTCAGACGGCTGGAACAAGTAGTCTTCTGTTACAATGTACTTGAGAACATTTCCGTCACCTTGCTTCAAGAGCAACCAGCATGCAAAGCAATGCCTAGGAGTCAAGTAAACAGACTGTGAAGAAGCAGGGACAGCAAATGATGTTCAGTATAAAAGCATTCCAACATGAAGCTAGTGCTCCATATTCAAATGTTGCAGCAGATGCATATGGCCCTCTACATTTTAACTGACTGCTCACATGTGATAGCTCTAACCACAGCTTCTGTCTTGGAGGACTTGCAGTTCCTCATATCCCCTGAATGGTCAGGTGCCCACATAAGCCACTACACTGAAGTCAGAAGTAATGCCAGGGGCTGCTGCCAACATGCTCCAAAACTGTATCCATACTTTGGGCTGATGGAGCGGCACAGCTGTGCACAGTCGGGTGGGAGGTGTCAGGGGGAAGCCTTCCTGTGTACCTTCTCAAGGACTGCACACAGAAACCATCGAAAGCGCAAGCTATTTGC
This sequence comes from Falco cherrug, assembly GCF_023634085.1. Classification (NCBI taxonomy): domain Eukaryota; kingdom Metazoa; phylum Chordata; class Aves; order Falconiformes; family Falconidae; genus Falco; species Falco cherrug. The sequence goes on from NC_073700.1 coordinate 98,540,004, forward strand.
TCTTCTTCCACTGACAGAAAAAGGTGGCTCTGAAAGGTCAGAGAAAATCCCAAACCATGTCCTAGTTTGCCCATGCATCAACCTCACAGCTGGAGGAGGTGCCTGGCAGGAGTTGCTGCACCCAGCAGAGCACCTTCCTTCATCCCTCCCTGCCCCAGGCTGTTTAGGGACCGGGGGTATCTGGAGATGGGGAGATGTTTGGCCCCCATATCTGGAGTTTTTTACCTAGATTGAGATTTGCTGGATCACAAAGCATCCTCAAATGCATCACACTATTACGTGTGTACATGAAATACATTATTGTCATTGTCTCAGCTTTTGCACTGGGTCTGCCTGGAACAGCCACCCTGTTCCTTCTGGAGGAGGAATTTAGTAACTTGTGGTCAGGACTGGCCTTTTAGGGATCAAGGCGTATTCTCATTTGCATTCTGTTGCACAAGCATGAAGTATTTTTACAAAAGAAGTGCGTGCCTAACAGCTCTGTTGCACTGGGAATGGAGGGTCACTACAAGTGTCACAATGCAAAGGCAGCCGGTTGTAATTATCTGCCTCTCACGCTCCAAGCTCACTGTTCAGAAGGGCCATTCATGTCCTTACTTAATGGGGAACTAGAAAGAAGAGCTCAGTGGAAACAAATTGTTTATGTAGCCCCAGTGGAACCAAGTCTGTTCTAGACCCTAGAACCTAAAAGTATGGCTGTATCAGGGCAACCACCATTTTTCCTTTGATTTAATGGACACAACATTCTCCACCTGTGCCAGAGCCTTAGATCTTAGCCTTAGCAACATAATTTCTCATATTATTTTTCTCAAATGAAAGACATGATTTGTGCTCTCTCATGCAGAGAAAGAGGAGCTGATCCTAAAGACATCTGTACACTTCTGTAAAGTCACCCTCCATCATCACCTGAAGGGATTTATTTGGATGTTGTGCAATGACGAGCACAAAATACAGTGGGAGTGGCTGGCATCTCTCCCCAGACTGTGTAAAATTATTCTTTCACTCTTCGATCCTTTCCCCTACCTCCTCTTCAAAATACTCCCCATTCCTGCAGATGGATCTGTCCATGGAAAAAAAATACCTCTTCACCCTTTTTTTCCCCCCTTTATTCACATTCACAACAGTATAGAGAGCTCAATTAATAATGCCACGCTGCTCTGCCCACCCTGGCTTCTCACACCTGTAAGGTGATATGAGACACCCTTGGTGAAGCTAAAAACTCATAATGGACAAACTTCTATCCAAGTGTGGCAGTCTCAGTGTGAATAAACATCCAGAAGCTTGAATGCTAATCCAGGCTCTGGTAGTCAATACAGTTAAACTGCAGATGTAGCATAGTGCACATGCAACATTTCTCATACAATGCTGCCTTCTAGTAAACACTTCTCATAATATCTGGATGTCGCGCTGCCATTTCTGCTTGGAAGAAAACTGCATATCAAAATTAAGTAGCAGACTGGGTTGGGGAAAGCTAACCAAAGGGCTCGGGTAAAAAATGGCTTGTTTTACAGTAGATTTTTCCTAGGCTATATTTCAAATCAGTTTTTACTTTAAGATAAATAGAAGACTTAATTTCCCATTTTGCCAGTATAGGTTTTCAAGAATGAGCTTCACTATTTTCAAGTGATAAGTGAAGCTGTTTCACTTTAAAAAAAATCAGCAAAATTTGCAAAACCTAAATACCCATGCTGCTTTGAACTTCAAATATCATATTTGCTTTACAAAAAAAGCAGAACAGGTGATCCTGGACCAGCCAGAGCTCTGACAAGCCCAGGGTCCTGTCTGACAGTGGCTGCAAACATCTGGTGAGCCAAAAGAGCTCAAGTCAGCTGTTTAAAAGAACCAGTCATTAGTTTTAAAATATTTAAGTTTCCAAAGGGTAATAAAGAAAGGGAGGATATCAAACATGGTATTGTAATACAACAGAGGGTGCAGATTCGTCATTCTGGGGGATATATATAGAGAGTTATATATAGATGTATAACAATAATAATGTTACTTGGAAAAATCTGCTCCTTGTAGAACTAGCAGATGCTCTAAAATTAAGCCTAGACTTAGGTTCAGCTGGAGTTATGACACATTTACAGACTGCTTGCCAAATAAATATAAAGTTACGTAGATGTTTCAGGTCAATCTTAAATGCCCTTCTTCATTGTCCTTCAGGACCATTTTAGGATTAAAGAATGCACCTGTCTGTTCCTCTAAACAGGTATCCCCCTGCCATGCTACAGACTCCGACTCAATGGGCCTGCTCACAGGCTTGAAATGACAAGTGTCGCTTAGCGACAAAGATGCTCAGCATGGGTTGACTTGGATTTCATGTCATTTTTTCCCTCCTGCTGTCTCTCAGGTCACTAATGCTCTCATGTTCAATGGTTATGGATGCACAGCATGCTACAGTTGATTAGAGAAACTAGTCCCATTTATAGAAAGCTTTCTTTCCATAGCAGCTCCAAAAGCACCGCGTGGTACCAGCAGTACAAGGCCCCAGTGTCTCAGGCTGGTCCTCATGAGGAGATCATGGTGTCCAAAAGTTCCCTCCATCTCCCCCAAGTTATTTCAATGGGAGTGACAGGAAAGCAGAAAGGAGCCCTCTCTGGTCAGTGCAAATATCCCGCATTCCCCGCAACGGGCCTCTACACATTGAGGGTCTCCTGGTATTTGTACAGGAGGAATGGATTTTGGTCACTTAACAACATTTGCTGCAGAAAGTTGCACTTTCGGTTTGCAATGGCAGAAAGAAGAATGAAACATTGTTTTGCATTTCTAATTTCTATGATTTAGTGGAAATGTTGTATGACTTCAAATTCTAAAACTAGTTGTGGAAAGCCTGAAATTATATTCCAGTTAAGCAAAATGCTCCGACTTGTTTTCTACCCAGAAGCTTTAATGAAAGAATAATAAAATCGCTGTTCACAGACCCTCAAGTCTCACATTAATATAAGCTTACACATAGTGGCTGATGATATTAAAACACTCACCAGGAGACAGAAAAAAGAAAGCCTTACAGTTTGGGAAAGAGCAGCACATTAAAGACTGACCCATTCATGTCATTCTTTTTTCTAGTTTATTCTAACAATTCATAGAATTTAAAAAGATGTGAGAAGTCTTTATTCAAAGCTGAGATAAAAAGCCAAAAGCTTTTCTGAAGCTGACTTTCCTCAGATGGGCAAATGAGAAGTTTTGAGATGTTCAGTCTTTAAAGAAGGATGTTCCCACTTCTTTTTGTATCATGGACCTAACTTACACCTCCCTACAGATTTGATACAGTTCTTCAGTAATGACTGCCTGTAAAGTTCTAAAAAAATCCTTGGACGAAGCCTTTAAAATAAAAACTGTCCCTGGACAATTGCTATAATACTCTTCACAAACAGGCAATTAATTTTTAGAAAATTAAATTTCAGCTCATGGATTTATATCAAATACCACCATTTGTTCCAACCTGAATTTCCACACTGCATAACAAAATGTGTTCCTGGGTTAGGCTGATAAATATATGTCAGCCTAGAGAAAATTTTAATGTGGCAAAAAGTAAACACTACAGATTCGCTTAATTATCTAGACAATATTCAGAACATATATTTTACCTATGTGAGGACTTTTTAGGTCTTTCTGACCCCACTGATATCTGACCACCTTTAATAATATAATACTTTAAGAAAAAAATATTCTCAGTTCCTTTTAGGTAGCAGTGAAGGCAGAGTGGGTGGCTGACCCTATAAACTTTGGATTGTTTTTCACACAGCAGCAGAAGTGGAAAGTTGTGAGGCTTTTCCGGGTCCTGAAAAGGCTGTTTACTCTCCAGATACTTCCCTAATGATCTGTGAACATAAATCAACTGGGACTCACAGCAATACTGCTGAAGAGCAGATCTTTTTCTAATGACTTGGCAAGGCTGGTTTAAACACCAGATGGATCAAAAATAATAATTGGAAGAAAAGCAGTTTCTTCTTCCACTGGTCCCCCACAATCTTTTTTCTGTCTCACACACACCTACGCTTTTCCAGTCACATGCTGAATGCTGTTCTCAGGAGGACTCTGGAGCACCAAGTGCTTCCCATGAAACGTACCCAGTAATCTGCTCTGTTGTGATCCTTCCGTCACCAGCTGTAGTTAAGAGAGGGTGGTTTTATTTAGCCAGGTTACAGGGAGCCAACTGACCTCTCCAGTGAGTCTCTAAGTGTTACTGGCACAACATGGGATGGGATGGGATGGGATGGAATGCAAACCAGCAGTAGAAACCCTTATGACACTGGGAATGTGGACTGGCTCTGCTGTGCCCAGGCTCACTGTCCCCACATCCACTTTCCTAGCTCCCCCAGCAAAGTCATGCTTGCTTGAGCCTGGAGGGGCAAGCCTACTTTAATTGTGTGTATTAAATAGCAAATCCTCTTCCAACCTGTCTATTTTTATAAATGTTACATTTTCTGTATGGCTGACCTTTTCCTTTCCAGAGTTTTCTATCTGACTTGGCATGGGGAGAAATGAAGTCCAGGATTTGCAGGACAGCGATGCAGTAGCTCTGGGATGACATATGCTGTGGCAATGCAGCACTGCCACTCATTTCAGGCTCCTGATTATAGGGCTGGATCGTGAGCACGTCTGGCAGAACAATATGAGTGGATGGCACAATCAAAGGCTGAGAGAAACTGGTTCAAACTGGCACATTAAATTGTTAAGTAACCTTTACAAAAGCTCTCAGATCAGCTTATTGCAGGACTAGCCTGCTGACTAACAGAAATTTATCAAAACAGTGATTAAACACCCACAAATAAAACAAGCTATGTGACTTTTTTTTCTTAATGGAAAAATCTCTAAGCATCTACAGGCTTCAGTGTCACTTGAATGTTTCCTACAAGGATTTAAACTGACAGAGCTGCTCGAAGCCTGTGGATCACTGTATAGAGAACTCATTGCACCTACATCTCCTGCGAGTCCTCCAGCACGCCCATGACCAAAAAGAGAGCATCCTTGCATGGCACTAGTGTAAAGAGAGTGCATCCAGTTTCAGAAAGCATCTGCAGTGAAAAGAGCTAGATTACAGACACCCCAAGGTCCCAACAGGGCAGGCTCTGTAGGGCAGTAATTCAGCATGTGGGTACATGGCTGATGTTCATTTTGTCAACTAACCATGTTGCTACCTGGCTGGTCCATGTGCTGGCTGCCCCTGCGAGGCTATAGAGGAGGTGATTACAGGAAAACAGCAGCATTAGTGCCCTTTTGGTTCACTGAAGGCCATTTCCCCTCCAGTTAGAGAGCAGAAGTAGAGCAGAGGTTTTTATTACTTGAGCCCAGAGATGATAAACATACTGGCTAGCCTTCAAAACTTTTAAGTGCTTTGTGTTTTTTTAATTTAACGGAAATGACTCTTAAGTTCCTCTCTGTCCCCGCTAGAGCAGCAATCTTCTCCCAGCATTGCATGAAATATGCCTTTTCTCAAGCTGTGCTAAAACAGTTAAAAAATCATCACTGCTTAGGTAGTGATTTTGGACAATACCATTCTGGTATTTCCCTTGAGGATCAAGATAAACACGTTTTCTAACAATTCCCCTAAGAAACTTCAAGTAGTGAAGCTGTTCCTTAGCGAGTATGTCTGCTTATCAAGTAGCCCTGCAGCTTTTGCGCAGGAAATTAAGACGCATGAAAACTGTTTTTAATTGGGTCTTTGCAACAGAAGTCGTGGTGCTGGGATCTTGGACCATTCTTTCTATGCTTTCAGGTTCCACCATCACACACTGAAAGGTGATCCCTGTTGCCACCTTCCCATTGTCATCTTCAAAGATATCATTTTAATTTGGTTTTCCAAACCAGAGGGTACCAGGAGAATAACAGCTTGTTTAACTTTCATAGTGGCCCACAGTGCAAGTGACAGATTAGAGAGGAACAAATATATCCAAAGGCATTTTTTCTGAAAAGTCGGTGCTGTAAGTTTAACAGATTCTGAGGTCTTTTTTCTGTAAGGCACCAATGGGAGTTAAATGTTGATTTCCAACGCCCTTGGATGCATGCCCAAAGCCCTGGGCTGTTCGTATACCAGCAGTTCTGCAAATCAAGTATTTTACTTCCTTTGCCTTGATGTCAAGTGCCTGAAAACAAACAGCTTCTTTCTGGGAAGAACAGCGTGTTTTGCTGGACACAGAGCCATGCATTTTTTTTCCACTTCCATTTCAGTGAAACCCTCTCAGTTGCATCCAAGTTTCAGAGCTGGGTTTGATCCAGGTGGAATTTCCTATTGGTTTTGTTTCATCTTTAACAAGGTAACACTCCCCTCCCTGCCATCCCTGCCCTTGGTATTTGGGTACCTTGTTGTCCCTCCTATCACTTTTTCCTTTCCTTGGACCTGCTCAGCACTGCAACCAGCCACAAAGCTGCCAGAACAAGGCTTGGAGGAGGCTAAAGGAGATAGAGAAAAGTGTCTTTTTCTTACATTGAAAGGCTGTGCCATCAGAAAAGGGCTTTTCTAAACTAGCCGCTTTTCACTCTGAACTAAAGTGAAAACCCCTGCGTCTGAGTTTTCTTTGCGTGCGCTGCAGCCAAGAGAGGCGAGGGCAGCCCCTGGCAGCCTTGGCAGCCAGAGCAGCCGGCTCCGAGCCAGCGTGGCATGGCTGGGGACAGCCCGGTTGCCCTGACAGTCCCAGGGCTCCTGTCCAGCAGGTGGCTGCAACTGCCCCTGCTGCAGGAACGCAGGAGGCTCAGCTCTCCCACAGCCTGCAAAAAAACCTAGAGAGGTATCCGAGAGACCTCCAAGACCAGCCTTCTTACCCACAGCAATACAGGAGGGACAAATCCTTCTTGCTGGAATATTTGCAAACACTCTCCTTCAGGCTACACTAGACATAAACAAGCATGGGAATAACCTCGTGGTTCTGCCTAAGGCTGAAACCAGGCAGACATCAAAATGGCAACACACATTTCTATAAAGAAGTTTAAGAATACCCCATATTTAGGTTTCCAAAATCCCAATTACATTTTTCTTGCTTGAAAATAGCCACACATAAATAATTTGTAACTTGTCTAAAGAAGATGTGAAAGGTAAAACATAATTACCGTCAGGAAGATGCCATCGGTATGCCACCATTTCCTATTACACCCCAAGCATCAATCTGCCTGTCATCTGAACTCAGCCTGCATCAACCAGTCCTGAAGTCTGGCAGACAGAGATTGAGCCTAATGTTTAGTACAGGTAGGTAAGGGATTCAGTCTGTAATGCCTGTTGTTCAAACATCTTGACAGTTTCCTTTAAAATACTTTTAAAAAAAAAAAAAAAAAGTGAAAATTTCAACCATTCTGGCTAGAATTTTGAAGATAGCTCACCTGCAGGAAAACAGAGAAGGTTCTAGCTGAAATTTCTCATCCGTTCCCCTGAGTGATGCTAGGAGGAAATATTTTTGTTCTCCTGTTACACTAAAAGATTTAGTATTTCTTGCTTTAGACTAATGAAATGGTGAGAGGGGAGGTGCCCTCCTCTGTAAATAGTTTGTACTGTCATTTTCCAGTGAAAATGGATAGATAATTAATTTTGCCATGATAAGTATTTTTGGTTGCTTATCTTTTCTGTATATCAGAACTTATACACATTTATATTAAAAAGAGACATACCAGAGAAAATGAGGACCTCACAGAGGCGCTCAGGGGTAAGACAGTAAAAACAGTCCTTGCAGAGGGTGCATTGGCAGGCTGATGGGTGTCTTTTGCGATGCTCCCTGATTGTGCAATCCCATTTTATAATAAAATACAATGTCATGCAGTTTATTAACAAATCTGAGCAGAAGAGTATATCCTGTAATTACATTTCAGACTCTGTGCATACATTACTTCCCTCTCCTGACAGCCCAGAGCTGTTCTCATTTTTTAATGCAAATGCTTTACGCTGCTGGCCAGTGACACATTCTCTTACCCTGTTTTCCTAAGAAAAGGAGGTATGAAATGGTCTTATCTGTCTGTGACTGCCCACACAATTACTTTTAATCCAAAGGACAAATTCAGCCACATCTCAGGGAGGAGGAGATGCCTCAAAGCCAGCAAAAACCTGTGTGGATGGGTGGAAGGCAGAAAGGCAGCAGAGCATGTCCAAGCAAAGGGTGGAGAGGAGCCATCCCTCTCTCAGCCAGCGCAGCCCACTGCCCCACCGACGCTTGCACAACCCTGCCGAGACAAGCAGGGGAAAGCTCAGGAGTCAACAGATCCAAATCTGTAGGAAAGCAGTCTTCCTTGGATCTGTTACCAACAGAACAGCTTAAATTGCTGCGGGGTAATCATCATGCTGCTGTAAAAGAAATGAATCAAAAGGGCATGCAAAGCTTTTTGAAGCCTTTGGTTCTTGCAGCTGTTTAAATCTAAGTGAATCACTCCTGTTTTCCATAAGTTATGTATTTCAATACATATGGTCTCTTCCTTGGGCTTCAGTGAGAGCTGGCTACTCCTCAGCTAGCAGTCACCGATTATATATTTCTTTTTTACTTTCTCTCTAGAGGTAGATGTCGTCGCAGGAAAAATATACGTGGACCTTAGAATACTGAAAAATGTCCAGCAGAAATACAGCATTTGAAAAACCTGCTAGATGAAGGAGAAAAAAAAAAAACCGAACCCATAATAGGCTTATTTTTCCAAGTGCTTGCTTTCTTTTCCCTTTCAGATGCCAGTAGTGAAAAAATCCTTTCTAGGAGAGGTAAGAGCTTGAGAAAATTAACAAGGAGTGAGAGGATAAGAGGTAGTGAAAATATTTCTTGTTTTCTCAAGAATGAATAAAAAGCAAGGCAGGAATGAAGTTAAGAGATCTAGAATGAAAAACCCCTGCTTACAGCCACCCACCGAAGACAGAACTGCTCAGTGTTAGCCCAGCGTGTACCCTCCTGCGCCTGCTCCAACCTCGTTTGGCTCCAGGGATGGACGTGTACAGAAAAATATTAAGTCAGGACCCACATTACGCCTGCTGGTAGGAACCAGAGGGTCACAAGACTGGAGGGTCACTGGCTCCAGCCCTCTGCAAGTACTGGCAATCCTGTACAGGGTGCTGGGCACAGCCAGTCCCACAGCACTCCCAGCTACCACCTGCACATCTCTGAAGCACATCCTCACAGCCGGATAACTAATTTAATTATAAAAGCTTAAAAATGACACAAGGCTGGGGGTGTGTGTGAAGCTGTTCTCAGCTTCATCTAGCCGTTGGCTGTGTCAAAGCATGGAGGGAGCAGCTAACTGGGACTTCTGAAACTCCAGTGCACTGTGTCCTGTAACTCGCCTTTACCTCCAAGACTGGTGACAAAGGACGTTTCCTGCTTGCCCTGCATGGGCAACTCATACCACAGGTCTGGATTAGGTACAAATCAACATCTCAGAGTAGATAAAATATGAACACATTTCCATTTTTGTTATGCTATATCATCCTTGAGCTCCTAAACCAAAAAATCATAATAAAATTAACTTCTGGCAGTGTGCCTAAGATGTGCCCTCCCTTGCCATGCTGGTACTTGGTTGTCACAGAACTTTCCTAAGCCAGAAAAACATTCAAATGATTGAAGAAATGACTCAAAAAGATTGTTTCAGGGTTGGGATATGGGTTATGTTGCAAATTATTCCATATCAGGTGCAGATTATTAATCTGTGCCGTCCCAAACTGCAGCATTACTGTGGAGAGAGATGGTTAATTTTTTAATTCCTATTTCAATTAAATTGATACAAGGAATGGCTTTCGCTCAAGTACTGGAACATTATTTTTTGAGGCATTTCTGGAGAGTATCAAGTGAATTTTCTGTTGCTAAACACTGACAACAATAAAAAAGTTGAAAATACTGAATTGACAAAATCTCTTTATGTTTTTTTGTTTAGTCATTTCCCCCCTCCCCCCCCCCCCCCCCCCAGTGGTGCCCCTCCTGTTTCTACTGTCAATCTGCTCCTTTGAAAATTTAAGATATGGCACCTGCATCTGTGTTGAAAATATGTATTTTGTTTCTTTTTTCTTTCTTTCTGTACCTGCAGTGGAAATAGCTTTAGGAAAATGTGAGGAAAATCAGGAGCAATCACAGAAAATTGGCAAGTATTTCATCCCATATATGTAAGACTGGCAAAGTAGATGAAGTACACCACACCTTTGCTGGCTGAGCTGGGGAAGGACATGTTGTCTGTAGCTCAGACAGCACAACAAGTGTTGCCTCTTCAGCTCACAGCATCGTGGGATCCTGAGAGCCTGGAAGGGACCACAGGAGGTCACCCAGTCCAGCCTCCCGCCCAACCATGGGATCACGCCAGGTGGCTCAGGGCTTTAGCTGGTCAGGTCCTGAAAGCCTCCAAGGATGGAGATGGCATAGCCTCTCTGGATAACCTGCTCCAGTGTTCGGGTGGCAATTTCTGCCACTGCAGGATTTGTGTCAGTGGCCTGCAGCTCCCCCTCAGCTGTTCCCCACTTCATCACCCATGAAGCAGGGAGGGTTCCTGCATCTGACTCACAATTTCTTGGCAGCCCACCTTCAGCCTAGCTGCCAACAACTTCTGGGGCCTGCGCTGGGTATCTGCCGAGAGGAGGCAGGAGCCAGTAACCTGACCAGCACCCTACCACCCTCAGCCACTCTTTCCTAGCGAGGTCCAAAAATAGGTCTGCCATCACAGAGAGATATGTACCCTGTCTCCCCCAGATAACTCAAATTCCAGGTCTGGCGTTACAATGGGTATTTTCTGTTCCTCCCCATCTGTCTCACCTACTTTGAGGTGCTCCTCCTAATTTCTCAGTTCATATTTAACAGTCACCAGGCTTGAGTTCAAGGTTAAATCCATCCTTGCTACAAATAAAAGTGCATCCAGGCAGTCTGGTAACTGGGAAAGTGGGTTTAATTACATAAAATCTCTGCCCTCATGATGCTAGGTGAGCTGGGATCTGTCTCCTCTCCTCTTGCTGAGCTGTGGTCTTTCCCGTGACACCCATGGGGTAGCAGAGCTCATTCCTGTAATGACAAGCCTGCTATGACATGGCCATACTCTGAAATCCTTGCATACAAGCAAAGCCTTATGGGCTCATGAGAGGTTTTGATGGCTTTCCCCACCGCTGGCCTGCTGGGCCTTGCCCGCTGAGCAGAAGGCCCAGGATTTCTCCCAGCCCGTGCTGTGACTCTGTTAACAACGTGTGTTTATGCCGTGCCGCAAGGCAAGCGCTCTGCTGCCCTGAAGGCCAGCAGGACGGCAGCTGCCCAACACCTTGACAGAAGAAGAGCCCTCCCACACGGCCACTTCCCAGACACATTACGGAAGCCTTCCCACGCTCTTAGCTGGTAAGCCAACTTTCATCCCTGCACCCATTATCTCAGAGCGGAAAAGTGACATCGCCCTGTGACATGACATGAAATAGCTGAAGCAGAGCCTTTGTCTCAGTTGCCTACATCTATTGAGGTGGTAGCTAAATTAGAGAAACCACAAAATGCATTTTCAGTGTTAAACCAGAATGCTGAATCAGAGCGGCAAAGTCAGCCTCTCACAGCTCACAAGTGGATATGCTTACCTCCCTACGTTCCCCTCTGGGGCCAAACCAGGTGTTTCTTGCTGATGAAATTGCTGAGATTTAACATAATTTGATATAGACAGACACATACACACAGAACTGATCAGGGCGAAAAAGCACTGAAAAAAAATGTGACAACTCAAGAAAGAACTGTGATTTTTGAGACAACTCTTTCTAGGGCCCCCGTTCTGGTTTGGCTTTTCTCCTCTGCCTCTCTAGAAAGACCCAGCCTCCTTCGTTAAATCACACCAGATACCTTGAATTAGTTAATCAAAATCTTAAACATCACCAGTCTCTGGTGCACTTTGAAATTCTTGGTGTTCACATAAAGAGCATTTGTTGGGTGGTATTGTCTGGTCCCATTTAGATTTCAGCACCCTCCAGCCAGTTTGTATCATCCTGGGAGGAGATGAGAGCATGCAGGCATGAGAAACAAGACAGCCACCCTGCCAGCTTTCCTTCCTGTGAAACACAGGGACCTTTCTACCAACAGAGCTCTGGAGGAACTCATTGAGACATGAGGTTTTGCTGCCACCTTCTATGGCCCAGAAGAACACCAGGATATTCCTGACCGGTCCATGAAAGTACATGAGTATGGCATCAACACACATGGAAAAAATTACATGTTTAACTGCCAATCCCAACCCTTCATAATTCCAGAGCTGATTTAATCATCTGAGCCAATGGTTTCAGGGCCAAACTAAATGAAAAAGTTAACAGAAGGGCCCATCACTGCTTCCCTAAATAGCACAAGTTGTTCTGACTTGTCACATCAGATCAGGATGAAGGCATCAGGCTACCAAGATAACCATAAAGATCAAATGGGGATGAGGGTAGGGGAGAACTAACATGTATTTCATCCCAGACACTCTACTGTGTCAAGATCTTTAAAGTTTGATTCTTAAAGCTATTTGAGGTGTTTTTTAGGGGTGAAATGAGGGAATAGTGATCAGACTCACGTGGTTCCATCACCTCGCCCAGAGTCCTACACCAGCCCCCCCAGTGCCCAGAGCAGGAGCCAGACAAGGACCACAAGACTGGCAGCTGTTCCCTCTCTGCCTCATCTTGGCTGGCAGGAAGGTCCCCGGAGGGGGAGGATGACAGTGTGGTCCCAGGGCACTGCTGATGTGGGAGGGGACAGAAGGATAACATCATGGCAGGCCCGTGGACAACACATGTCACTCCTTCCACCTGTCACCTCACCAGATGCCATCTCACCAGAGATGCTGAGGAAATCTGGAAACTGAACAGGAATGTGCAAGCCTAAAAAAATCAAGAAGAAAATGGTGCAGGAAATGCTGTTTCCCTTATTGGTGCAATATTCAGGACACAGATTAAGGCTGTGGGGGTGCCAAGTTCAGGATTACGGCTGTTTTCTCTTGCCTCTCCAAGGCTGCCTTGCCCAGGGCACACATGGGCTGGACATCTCAGCTCTTCCTGACAGATCTTTTACAAACCACTTTTCTTCTCTGACTCCAGCCGGTGCATCTCAATGTTTGGAGGAGGTTAACAAATAGCAATAAAAGGACTAATGTCAGTGTTTGGAAAACCATTCCTGTCCCCACAGACAGTAGCCTCAGCAGGTCACTGAACAGGAGCTTTGCAACTGTTCTCCAAACAAGAAAAATCGAAATCAAAGGCGCAAGCTCAAATCCTCAGTGTCTAATATTTCTGTAAATACCCAAATAAATAACTATCAGCACTATTCTGAGAGGCAAGGAGGAGTGGGATGGCTGGAGGCAGAGTATTGGCAAGACATCTAGAAACCTCACAATTAGAGGCAGCAACTATCAAAGTGCCATGAGGAGGATGGATTTGGGATTCTCCAATTGCTTCATGTTTCATGAAACATGTCATTTGTGCTTTAATGTTTTCAAGTAGTAGAGGCAAAGTTCTCCCTGGGCTAAAGGTTAAAGGAACCAATGGCTGGAAATCTCTGTTGCTGAGAGACAGAACTTCTGAGATAGGTGCTGGGACTGCCCAAAGCCCAGCGGCCTGGACAAGAGGCAGAACACGGAATTAAGGCTTTCTGGAGATATTTAAATGAGCAAGCCTTTGGAGCTTTCTCCTGTTCATTTTTCCCCACTCCTCTTGCATGCAGCTTCTGCGATATCATCTTTTAGGGTTGGTGGTTGTTTTTTTTGTTGTTTCCCCACTCCCATGGAGTGTCCTTACTGGGGTTCCAACACATCGTTCCACAGGGGGGGGAACTGAATGGACACAATTCAAATGCTTCAGGGCTACCTTTACCTAGGGAGGGTTACCACAGCCTCCTTTCCACCTTAGCAAAAGTTTTGATCAGAAACTCGCCCTTGGTTTTTGTCATTAAAGAAAAGATATGAGACACTTTTTCCTGTGCAAGCAAAGTTAATCAATACCAGTTTTCTGGAGTTACAGTTATGTGAGCAGAATATAGCTCTGGAAGTCAGACATGCCAACCTCTCCCCATGGAGGTCATCTAAGAAGTCAGTTCAGTCACATCTTGCTGCCTGGGAGCACTGCTAATTCTGCCATTTCTGAGTCCCACTACAGAATTAACCACATTGACCCATGTGAAAACATGTGGTAATGCAATTCAGTTCTGGAAACTCTGTGGCCAATTTACACATTTTCAAAATGAAGTTACCATCATTTAGCATCTAGTTATTTATGTCCCTGAAGGAAAGGTTTTATTAGTATAGGGTGAACGTATTCATATTTTAAAGGCAAAACAATAAATGATCCAACTAATAGTTCATAAAATGATCTTCCCAGCTTGCCTTGAATGGGACTGCAAAAATAATATAATGAAAAAAGCATTAAAGGACTTTGATCAAACATGATCCTTCAGGGCTAAGGAACCTCATTTTCCTGCATACAGACACGGTTCACTCAGTCCCGCAGGATTTCATATCACATGAAGACATCAATATTTTCTCCAGAATTAAGCAGAGCAATTAAATAGCTACTGTACTGCTGTGCCATGGAAAAATAGAGTTGGAAAGGTTCATTTCATAGGGATATCTAGTCCGTCCCTAAACAAGGATCAGCTAGACTTACAGTACACCTGCTATGGATGAATGCTTCCCTCTGTGACAGCCCAGGTTGCTACAGGGGCACTGCCACACCTGGATCAGGCTTAAAATTCCTTTACAAGTGGTTTCTCTCTTCGCAGGAATGTGAATTAATGAAGACCTAACCACTTCCCTTGTCAACCATTTCTCAAGGAACAGCAACAACAAAGTGGTTTAACAAAAGAAGAGCAGCCAAATTCACTCACGGACAGTTTAAAGGAGCAGGTTTGCTTACTTTTGAGGTCCCGATACTAAGCAAGCTGCTCTCCAGCCAGTCAGCTGGTGCTGCCCACAGACTTCAGAGGAATGCCTGTGCAGTCTCTTCATATGCTGCAAACTGAGACATATGGTGCCATGGGGAAGAGGTAATAAAGCAGGCAGAGAATGTGAGCAGATCTTCCAGAAGAGTTCCTACCTGCTGTGGCTAATACTGGTCTTTCAAAGCACACACACATGGTGTGCTGCAAAAGAGGCAGTGATGGACACACATAAATGTGTCGCTGTATGGATGTGGTACAGAGCAAGTCAACCCTAATGAGTTGTCAGTGGTTTTTGACCAGGCCTGGTGAACAGACCCTCGTGCAGAAGCCTGTTGGTAGTGGGATGCCCTGTGGACAGAGGCAGCAGAAGCAGGCTTGGTCTGCTGTGTGTGGTGCAGGGTGAATGCAAATAACCTAAACACATATGAGGTTCAGAGAAAGAAATTTGCTATTTATGAGTAGCGACCCTTTCTACAGCATAAAGCCTGGATAGAGTTTTATAAAGTCTGATAGGTCAGTCATTTTCCACCTATTTAGGTGGACTGAGCTGCTTTAAAATAATAATAAAAAAAATTATGACACTGAAAAGCCAATGCCCAGTACCTCTAAAGACTTACTTGGTGCTCCTATCACTGCTAGGTGCTGACATGATGAGACTTTTACCCACTTGCATCTTATGCACTGAGGTTATTGCATCTTCACAGTTCACAGACTAGTTAAATTACTTCCCCAGGGTGACATAACTCATGTTTGTAAGAATGGAGATGAGAAGTCAGGTGCTCTCATTGCCACCCCAGACTCCAGGTTCTAATAGTTAGGTTTTGTGTTTCCCTCTGCTTTACTAGCTTCTGCTACAAGAAATGTATGAGCACTTCATCCTGCATTATATGCAGGAAAGGAAGCAGAAATCTGAATAGTTGCCATCTGCTGGAATTGCTTTGATTTATTGCTTTCCAGTCTCAGCTGAAGATCAAACATGCTCTAGAGAGAAACATTTCCTTAGGTTGCTGTACTGTGCCTGTCTCTGCTCAGTGCCAAACTAAGTCACAAGGACATGAGCAGAGAACATTCCCTTTCTTCACCAGAATAATTTATACTTCTAATTCAGTGGTTATAACCAACCACCCAAAAGGTAGTGTTGCCTCCATCCACTAGCAGCAATTTTTTGTTCAACTAGCACCAAATTAGAAATTGAATAAAACAATTACGCTTTGTACTTCGCTGTCTGACAATGTATTTTCTCAGAAAGGAACTCTCTATCTATTAGAAGCATACCCCTATCTTTCTTCAAAACGTCACACAGACAACAGTAATTTTATGGCATTTCACCCCATCTGTCCGCATTTTTAGAAATAGGTTTTGCACTTCCTATATTTTCATTTCCTATCCAAGTCCAAAGCTATATAATTCTTCAGATAATTACTGCTACTGTTTCCTTCAGATTATAGAACTATTTTACATGTCTATCTAGCTGCCTCTTCATTTGTAGGTTTCATGTTGATTAAACACAGAGTACTGTGCCACTGATAATTTTACTTCAAAGAGGGATTTTCACACTAGGGCAAATAAGAAAACCAGCATCAATATCTATGTATAAGGTAATTTACTTTTCCATTAATTTTCTGTACTCCCTCAGCCTCTTTGGTATTACTGGAGATATTTGGTGTTTGAATTAACTGCTCCTTCGCATCTGGATTTGTCTTTGGCTCAGGTTCCAAGTACTGGTAATAGCTGAGAGAGGTAACCACGGACCTAAAGGACAGTTTCTGGCAGAGTCCTACCCAGAAGGGTAGTGTACATCCTACTAAACAGGGAAAACAATGTCAGTGGTTGGATCAGGAAATACTAAAAGATTATGCAGTTTATGTGTGTGAATCTAAATGAAAAGGAAAAAAAAAAAAATCATTGCTTCCAAAACAAATAATATGAGGTAGCAATAATAATAAAACTGACAAGAAGAAGCTGTAAAAAGCCCTAAAGCAATCAGCATAATGCTTTGCCAGCTACCGTCCATGACCCCACTTTATTTTTTTTTTTGGTCACATGAAAAAGGCAACGCGAGGCTGTATATCACTTCTGTGAGTGGTCAGTGTTTTCACTAGCGTGAAACAGAGCCCTCAGCCTTAGCACCTCAAGGTGCCTCTCAGCTTTCAGGCTTTGGGAGAGATTAACACTGCCCTGCCTCTCTCAGCCTGGGTCATTGCCTAAGACCAAGGCAACTCAAAACAACCATCCCAAAGGGAAGAAGTGCCACGTGATCCTGATACTGCAGATGAGTACACCAGAAAAAGAAAAGACTTAACCTCCACCTAGAAGTTCCCTATGTACTTATCTGGCAGCTCTTTATCCTTTAGAAGAGACTTCAGGTGAGTCGGGGATCCCAGGCACCATAGCACCGCCCACCCTGCAGGCAAACCTGGCTGCCAGTCCCTGCCACCAGCCCCTCTCACCGCCTCCTCGGCGGGATCCCTCCATGCTCTTGTAGGCTGTCACTCCCCTACCTTCCGAAGCAGGGTGAGTAACCTGGCCAGCTTTCATGCTAGCCTCCAAGATACCACCGAGGATCATGACAGAGGGAGGGCTGGCTTTTCTTGCCTCTGTGCAGGCAGCCATGCCTTGAAAGGCAACCCATTTTTCCTTACATTAAACATCTTCACAGCAATGAGCCAAACAGGCAGAGCATGGATCCGGCATTCCTTCCCATGGCACTGAGGAGTGCCATGCCAGATGGCCGATCCACCAGGAACTGTGCCAATGCAGAGTGCAAAGAGACTTCCTCTCCTCAAATATGTCAAGAAATAGGACTGAGATGAAAGGATGTCGGTCCAGACAATAACAAATAATCTTGGCACTCCGGCAGATTAACTGTTGGCAGTTTCAGTTATGTTAGGCATTTGTGGGCAGTACAAAAGGGAGATCTTCTTGCGTGGGGATTTGAAAGATGATGCTGTTCAACGGCTTTTAGGTGGTATACAGACAAAGCAGTGCAGGCAATACCAAAAATGCTTCATGCTTGTCATCCTTCAGCCAGGACAGCTAGAAAAATTCAGGTCTCGGTGCCCGACATGGAGCTAATGGAGATCTTTGAAATCAACTGTGAGTTCCAGTTGAAACTCAGTGGACCTGAAAGAAAGGACTAACAGCACACCATCTAACCCAAAAGGTGAACCCACCAATCTTTGGGTCCAGCCACAGTTTCTGTCTTTTTCTCTTGGCTCCAAAATCTCACTACATTTCATTGTCTTTGGAGTAAAAACAGCCACATCATTTGTGACAATCCTTACGTCCCCTGTACTCTTAGGAGAGCTGATTTATTGCATTAAATATATTAATGAAATTTGAAACCAGTGCTTCTCACCACCAAAATCCTGCTTTTTCATTCAAAAAGAATGGAACAACTCCAGAGGGATCCTCAGGACAAAAATGTTCAACCCAATCTTTTAAAAAAATACCCTACACATTCCATTCTTACCTCCAAAATAATTTCAAAGCAGCAACGCCATCATACTGTATTCAATCAGACACAGCAGTGACAAACCTATCTGGGTAGGAAATAAGCATAAGAATACAAGGCAAATTCTAGAATATGTTCTTTCTTAGACCTTGCCTTAGATTTCCATTTTCCCTGGCAGATTTAAAATTACTGTGAATGACTACAACCACTCAGAGGGATTCAGTTGCTTCCTCAGTATTAAATTCCCAGGACAAAATATGGCAGAACGACAGCAAGGATGACGGTATTGTGTGGATGACCAGCAGTGAGCTGTCCACATCCCACGTGTACACGCTAATTTAAAATTCTGAAGAAAATTCTGATCAAAGCATTAATTGTTGGCATTTAAAATGTTATAACAAGTCACTGCTTTTCATCGTCTGTGAAGTGGGAAAGTGTCACTTCAAATCTCTCTTGTTTTGTTCCAGAGATTTCTAGTAGACATGGATCCAGGATGTTAATGTTTGCATTTGTATTCTCTCTGCAGACAGCTAAATGTTTACCTCCTATGAATATTCAGTCTATAAAAATTCAGAACGCATTTTTCTCTTGCAGGCCAATAATTGCAATAATTTATTCACCAGATGAGCTGAAATACACAGAGTTGAGCAAATATCTATCTATCCATCTAACTACTTGGACAACTTCTTTAAATGCAAATAAAAGTCACGAAAAACATCTTAAAACATTTAATCTAGTGTGAATGAACTTCTATCAAGACTGGTCAAGGTGAAATACAGCAGAAGACAGCAGATAGGAGACAGCCAAGCTATTAGAGACTCCACTTTCCATTGGAAAGGAACCCAGAAATGCTATGTTTGTGCTTTAAATTTTACAAAAACAAGGAAATTTGTGGCTAGAGATTCAAACAACAGAAAAGTGGTGGCAAATCACAGAGGAGACCTGGGTAACCTTGCAGTGGTACACAACAGGGAACAGCAAGTGTCTCTAGCATGGGGTTATGGCAAGCTGCTGGTGCCATACAGGGCTTTGCTTCCAAGGAAGGACCAAGCTGTATTTCCAAAACCTCTGTAGGCACTAAAGGAGAGTACCTTTCATCGCAGGAGGGAGCTTCATCCCAGCTTTGCTACTATTGCTGCTGTAAGTATGTAATCATCAGCTTAACCTTTCTCTGAGTACCGCTACCTGTGCTATCAGATTCTGGGGTCAGCCCTAATGCTTCCTGCAGTTAGGAAGTCCTAACCTGCTCCCACTGCCCAGCTCTGCAGCTGAACTGCCAGTATAACTTTAGTCAATGGTAACAATCAGCAAAATGCATGAATTACACATCCTAAGATACCACCATTCACTCTAATTTGACAAGGTGGATTTTTCCTCAATGCAGCAGGCTGTCCAAAGCTTCCTGGAGGTCACCTGGAGCACTGGGACCTGGTGTCCCCTGGGTGGAGTAAAAGGCAGAAGTACATGCTGATAAAGGAGCTGACAAAGCAGAAGCCAAATGCAATTAATATGCATCAGAAAAGGCGTTTCTTGGAGAAATAGGAAACTATTACTGTTACTGAACAAGCAATTGCTGCTGCCTCATTAGGGTACAGTCCACATCCCTGGGCACTTTGAAATGTCTAAGAGAATTCAAACCAAGTTGAAATAAAACCTATGAGGGTAACAAGTGGAGACATTTTTATTGGGAATCTGAAAGATCTGGACCAAACTGTCCTAGAAAAATGAGAACTGGGGAAAAACATGCTAGCTGCTTTTCATGTTGAGTTTTCCCTGAAAGAACAGTCTGGCACAGCTGCCTGTCATACCAGGGGGCACAACGCTGTGGTCCCAGGAAATGCCTTCCAGCCCTGTATTCAAAGCATTGTGGTCCTGGAGTGTCCATCTGAGGCAGTAACTTAGTGACAGAAATAACCAACTCTTAAGAACAAGAAGATGAATGCCAACACTGAAGCGTGTTGGAAGCAATGCTTTCTTTTCAGAACCTCAATCTTCTGCGTGTGAAAGTCAGAGATTTCCAGAATGGTACAAAAGATGCTGGCAGGAAAGGACTCCCCCATTCCCCTCTCCCTGCCTGAGCAGAGAGAAGTCCTACAGAATAATGCATTATTCAAATACAAAATGCAGATCCACTAATAAACTTTTTAACATCAAAGGCCAATGTTACCAGTAGACTGCAAGCAAACTGCCAAGATTACAGAGCAATCTTCTTGTGAGGCAATCAAAAAAAAAAAAACAAAAAAAATGTAAAGCTGTTTTCCAGGGTGGATGAGTTTGTTCCCTTTTTGCAAATCCTGTGGTGAATTCTAGCAGGACCGATGAAGACCAAACAACAAGAAAAGGCACGCTTCATAATTACCAGCTACAACATGATCCCTCCATCTGCAAAGCAGCTGTAGCAGAGCATTAGGCCATGTTCTTCAACTAGCAGAGGCATCCACAGATACCTGATTCTGCCATGTGTGAGCACAATCTGGCAACATGCTGATGGGATGGACCTACTCTGATCACATGCATGAGGCTTTCATGAGCATACAGTTGTGAAGTGCTACCTGAAGCAGCTGGGACAGAAGACATAACTGGCATATCCCTCTAGGTAAGATTTTTAGAGCTAGTGCATTGGGATGAATTCATATTCACTATTTCTGTGAAGGGCTGCAATGAGTTGAGGGGACCAGCCCTCCTGAGCTAAACCAAATGCTCTTTTCCCACAACTCAGGATCTGCACTCTGATATATGGGAGTGCTGCCACGGGATAAGTCTTGTTATATGAAGATGTAAATGAGGTGACAAGAGAAATAAATCTGTCACAGCTACTAAGGAATACTAGAGGGAGAAAAAAAAAAAAAAAAAAAAAAAAAAGAGTCCTTAGGGAACCAGGGACAGAGCAACTTCCATTGGTTTCCTTCCAATGACTAACTCCTTCACAACTCTGAGCTCTGACTTTATGTCAGTGACAATAACTGCAGTGAGTTCTTCAGCTGCTCTCTGATCCAGCCTTTGAACATCTCCATGCTTATTTGGATTCTGCTATGTTCAACCTGCACAGCATCATATGCTGTGTATAATCACATTTATTAATTTATCTGGAAAAAGTTGTCTTCAAAATCAGAGTTAGTGACAGATTCTTTCCCCAGTGACCAGCAGTGACATTTTTCCATGATATTGCAACTTCTTTCCCTGTTAGCTAGATCCCCAAAATTCACAATGATTAGTTTTCTTCAAGAGAGGTGAATGTGCCACTGTAGGCCAATTTTATGAATATTTCTAGAACCAAAGTAAACAAATGAATATTTAAAGAGAAACTTTGATGTATTGTTATTTCCCTAATGCTGTTGTAAGCAGAAATGTCTGGACTTATTATTGTCAATACACTACCCTCTTGGTTCCAGTACAGAGGGCAGACACCACAGGTAGGCCTGAGATACAATTTAAGTACTTTACACATCAAATGACATACTACTTGAAATATCAAATGAGACAATAGCTGCTGAAAAGATCTTCCCACATGAATCAAGAAAAGCAAACAGATGGGGCCCAGAGAACCTGACGTATGTGTAGCCCATTTACTGCCTTAAGATTGTTTTCTGCTGCAGTACTTTGCTTTTGAACAACACATCTTTTGCTGAAAGACCGTGATCTTCAGAGTCTGCTGCAATAGATCCCAAAAGAGCAGAATGGCAGGTACCTCCTCAAACCCCTCCAGGGAAACATGGCAAGTGCTTGGTAACTGTGGATCAAAGTCTGAGAACAGTGTGAAATCCCAAGAGTAAATTTCAGATTTCCGAGGGGAAGCATTTGACTGGTCCAAGAGGGCCAGAGGTGCACAGTCACTGAGATAT
Source organism: Falco cherrug (assembly GCF_023634085.1). Lineage (NCBI taxonomy): Eukaryota > Metazoa > Chordata > Aves > Falconiformes > Falconidae > Falco > Falco cherrug. Next base: position 98,562,101 of record NC_073700.1, read on the forward strand.
CTCTGCCTGCCAGGAGATGCTGCACTCTACTGGCTTTCCAGATTGTTTTAAACATCACTTGCTTCATCTGTGCCTTTCTGTATTATCATAATATCATAATGGACACTCGTTAAAAGAGAGCTTTTTCTGTCTTCGTTCAATGATGGAAATGTTTATTCTGCAAGCCTTCTTGTTGACGCTCTTTCCTTATCCTTTCTATCTTCTGTTATACCCAGGCTGAGAGACTGATGGGATAAGATGGTGGGGTTCCTTGCAAAGTTTACAATATTTGAACATCAAAGGTTTCAACAACTAAGCTTGAAGAGTAAGATGTTTTTGATACTTGTTAGACAAGTGTAGGTGGGTGCTTATCTGTCTAGCCTTTTACAACCATTTAATGCAGGGGTCCTCAAACTACGGCCCGCGGGCCAGATACGGCCCCCCAGGGTCCTCAATCTGGCCCCCGGTGTTTACAGAACCCCCTGTCCCACCCCCGCCGGGGGCTGGGGGGGGGGGGGGGGGGGGGGGGCGGGGAACCAAGAGCCGCAGATGACTGCCTGCCACCTCATCCGCGCGCCGGCCCCCTGGTTAAAAAGTTTGAGGACCCCTGATTTAATGCCACAGGAAAGAACTTTTATTTTGCTTTTTGGCTGTGCATGTTACTGTGTCTGTGAGATTCTTGCTTGTGTCTTGTTTTGTCCCTAATTAATATGGAATTAAAATCAGTCCATTCAATGCTCACAAAAGCTTCTCCACTGACAACAAGGGAGAATGATGTGGTAGACTCTTCTGTAAATTGGACTTGCTAATGTGTTTCAACACTTCTCTACGAGGATGCTTTTCATGGTGGGAGGAAAGGAAGGAAGGGAGAGCAGATATTCCAAACATTGGCCCGTCTGCTTAATCTGCCAACAAATCAAGATTTACTGCTGACCTTGTTCACTAAGACAGACCATTGGAGTTGCCAGTGATGATCATGGGCATGAAGGAGCTCTCATCACAAAGTGCAGAAAGCTTTTGTGTGAATCTACTTCTCCCACTGAACTAGCTCACATGCCAACACCACATCAAGGATGCAAATCCAAATAGAGCCCTGAAGACATCCCAACACAGTTCTGCTAACACCACTGGTACATTGCTGGTTACAGGAAAACAAGCCCAGCTGGAAACTCACCAGAATGCTGGTTCTCACTCCTCAGCCCAACCTGGTGTTCCAAAGCTGGAATTTCCATTTTAATATTCATCTTTAATGTTTGGCAGACAAGTCAGCTAGCCCTTCATCAGAAAATCCAGTGGCTTCCTTCTTGTCTTCTTAAGAAACTTTCTACTCAGCCTTGACCACTGAGAAGTTGTCACTAAGATATTGTCATTTATCCAAGTCACCTCACCAAAACACCAAGATGAGGAACTCTGGGAACTTTCAAACTGGTTTTCTGCCTGTTCAGTTCAGTTTCATTTAATGACTTCTAACAAGTGAAAATAATAATAGTAATGAAAAAAATGTATCCCGTTTAAATGAAATTGTGCCCTTCAACTCTAACTGCAATCCTCAGCGAGGGACACAGGGTGCTGAGGAAGGCTGTGTAGCTTCAGTTTTGCTCTCTGGGTGGACTGCAGGGAACACAGACACTGCAAAATTTGTTTTAAGATCAGTTTTCCCCAAAATGCAATAGTTTCAAATATATAGCTCCTGGCTTTAGGAAGGCTGCATAGTGACTGGTAGGAAAAAAACAACAGCTAGTTTTCCAGGTCCCCCAGGGCATGTTCCAGTCAGATGTAGGACACCAGTGTAAGAAACAACCCACAGAACGGAACAGAAGGTGGTGGGGGTTCTGTATGCTTCCTGTTTTATATACTCTTTGCCTATCTATCAGCAGATCATGGGTTGAATCTTTAGTATGGACTTGGTATGGCCATGCCTATGTTCTGGGTTTTGGCAACCACCAGAGATGCAAAACTCATGACTGTGCATGACATTTCCAAAAAGCCTTTTCTAGAACATTCTGCCTTGGAGACAATCTCGTGCCTCCTTGCACCTCTACTCACATTTATTCCTTTTAGATACACCTTGAACAAAGAACAAGCTGAAAACACACATTCAGTAATAAGATCATTATTTTTTATGCCCAGTTTCAGGATATGGATAAGTCATTAATGGGACAGAGAATAAAGAAATCTACATCAGCAATAGTACAACCAAAATGGAAGTGTTTCAACAACGGATTCATCTAGTGTAGCAAAGTCTTAAAACACCTAGTCCCTTCTTTCAAAAAACTAATTTGTGAAGACTTAAGCAATGTGAGAACATTCATTTATGCAGCCTGTCCTATGAAAGTACAGCTGGACTGCAGAATTCAGAGAAATCCTTCTAAGGCAATCAGAAGCTGATGAGTTAGGATTTCATTGAAGCCCAAAAAAGCTGCCAGATGAAGTTTATGACTCAGGCCGAAACAAAGTTAATCTCTATTTTTAGACCTAGTGCTAGCAGGCATTTCTAGATTTAGAGCAAAATTTCAGCTGCAGTTGGGGGTTAAAGATTAGGTGAGGAAGTCTAACATTAGCTCTATCCCTTTAGACCCCTGTCATCTCCATCCTGCAAACTCATAGGTGCTTACTGGAGTGAGCTCTAAACCTGTAGCACATATATCTGCCACACCTGCCCCTTCTAGTCAGAGCCTCACACTTAATTCTTCTTTTAATGTGCCATTCCCAAGTTAAAACTAGAAACACAACCACTAACATACTCAGCCCAGTTACACACCACTCTTCTCCCATCCTTCTGGTATGGATTCCAGCCTGAACCCCAACATTATTTTGGGACATGGTCAAACCAAACTTTAGGGAGAAAGCATTTACAGGCACCAGTACCAAATATGTTTCCCCTTTGCCCCAGTCCAACGTCTAATCTCAAGCGCTGTTATTAGAACTTAAAACCAGTTTACAAATCTAGGTTTAATGGTAACACTGGTTTTTAAAGATCCTGTCTTCATTGGAGCTAGGGGCTAGTGTGGGATCAGGAGGTGTTCCTGGGCTGAATCTCAGGTTTGGAATGAGCAAAGGCTACACCAAAGCGAGCTGGGTCTGAAAGCAGGTGAGGATCATGCCTGTGGCTGGGTGAAGGCTTGGGCCGAGAGCTTTAACGGCTTCCATGCAGCGGTGCTGGGTGGGCAGCAGCATTTTCCTGCATTATCTTGGCATGTTGCCCCTGCTATACCCAGCAAGATCTGACCAGTGTTTGCCCTGTACATGCTTCACCTGTCCTCTGGCACTAATGCCCACATTTCTGAGCTACAGTAAGTGCACAGGCATGCTTTCCCCTCCACGAGTCTCTAAACCGATCGAAAAGGACATCAACTAAAAATTCATTTAAAGGAACAGTAAGGAAGTGTTTGACTCACAGGTAGGCTGACAAACATTGGGAAGGTTTTCTCTTGAGAACTGAAATTCCTAGTTTAGTTTCTTGCCAATTGAAATTAATGCCAGCTATAATTGCCCTTGAGTCATTGATCCAGCTCTGCGCTGTGGCCGCTTGGGTGTATTTGGCTTGTTTGAGCCATTGCGGTTTTCTTTTGTTAAGTATCAAATGGCTTTTATATTGTCTAGCAATGTGCTGCGTATCACTGGAAAAGGCTCTGGTACCTAGCATCAGTAAGTGCCTGCAATCATGTCTTTTTTCTTTTTTTTTTTAACATCTGAGCTATTTTTGAGCTGAACGGAGGGCTGAATGCTATAGCGTCTTCCTTCCTGTGAATACACCACTTATCTGATTAGTGAATATTGCAATAAATTATGCCCCCCTACAATAATTGTACATAACCTGCTGGAGATACAGTGTAGAAAAGGGACTGTGATTACAATAGGATGATTACAACCAGAATAGTTTACTTACAAGGTATTTTCAAGTCTTTTTGTGCAAGTTTTTATGTAAGTGGAACATTATCCTTACTCTAGTTTCATTATTCACTTTTCAGAGATAAAATATACAGATATATATACACACTAGGCACAAGCCTCTTCAGTTGACTGTATATTGTACCTCATGCTATGGCTGGAATGAAGCGGGACAGAAAGTGAAATCAACTCAATCTGATCGGGCCTCAGCTAAAATTTGGTCTCAGATTGGGCAGAACTTGGGGTGGTTCAGCTGAACGCCTCTTGCACTTCTCTGCTTTGATCTCAGATGATACTGAAATACCTTTTCCTCTTGCTGCCTCCTAAAGTGGGATTAAGATTATTTATGACGAGATAAGACAATATGCTTTATTCACACGTATTGCAATCCAGAATCTTTGATGCAAAAATGCCTCTAGGACCTGGGTCAACCACTTACCCTTCCCTTAAGGAAATCCTCCTAGTAAGATAGCAAGCAGTTATGTCCCCTGGTCTCTGCTCCTCCTACACTCATGCAACCCTCATCAGTGCTGCTCTGATTTAGGGCAGCATATTTTTAGCAATACTGTGGCTTTGGAGTTGTGATGAAAAGGACTTACAGACTGTGGAGTCCCTGGTAATTCAGGGAGACAAAGCCGGAAATCCAACTGGTTTTGTCTCTGTTGGCTTGTGGTTGTATCTGCTTTCTTTAACATACAATTACTGTTTATGACAGATTGCAAATACATACAGTATGGGATTTATATGGTAGGTGCAAGGTCCTGAAGTTATTGCTGTAATTTTCCATTGAAAATAGCATTTAAAACAGAAAGCAAGCTTTCAGAAATGGATTAAATCCAGATGGTACCAGAAAGTTGATACAGTCTTGAAGTTTCCACAGCTGAGGGTGTCTGGTCTGCTGAAGTTAGAAAGGACCAGCATTTGTCTTAGGCCTGCATATGAAATAATCCCCTTTTTGGTCTCTAAAAGTCATACATTCAGATGCATGGGGTGCACCACTCACAACTGCGGAGCTGTTCCGCCCTTAAGGGCACCCCAGTCTGAGGGGTGGGATGACACCAAAGAGGACCTGGGGGACCCCCATGTCAAAAGCACATCACTATACAACGTGCTACCATGTGCGCTTTGCATGAAGCATGTCTGACAGCAATTCAGCTACGCTTGTGCAACGTTACACAGACCTGCCATGGAGTTAAAATTTCCCGTGAGTACAGCCACGTGGCTGCTGTGCCAGAGCTGGTACCTCTGCATCATTTGGTGTTGCACTGTGTGGCATTACTGTGGAGGGATGAAGCAGCCTGAGGGATCACTACACAAGAGCAGTTAACTCCAAAGACCCTGCACATGGCAGTCTCCTGCCTGATCTGGGACCAACAGTGCTACCACAAGAGGGGCAGAAGAGCAGCACAGCTGTGAAGTTCAGATCTGTTCACCTTAAACATGAGTCAGAAGTCACGATTAAAAAAACCCAACACTTAAAACCCTCAAACAGAGAAAAGGTCAGCTTCAGTGGATAAATGGCTCCTACAAACATTTCATCCATTATCACTGTGGGAATCCTTTCTTAGACTTTTAAGTGGTACTTGTAAACTTTGCCTTGTTCTGTGATGTGAAAATGCTTTATGTGTCTCTCTTACTAATTACTGAACATCTGAGGGAGCAGAAAAGACCAGTCAAAAAAAACCCCAGGTGCTTGGAAAGTCAAACACTGAAGAGCAATAAAGAAATTAGATGAGTTCTGCCATTTATGATTTTAATTACCGTGAGCTAATTCAGCTATGGGATAAACATAGAATTCAGATAAACGGGAATTGCCTTGCCTTATTTGAGCAAGACATAAGCTTGCCCACCACCAGACTACTGAGAACAGACAGAATACAGGAGTATGAATTTGATACTTGGTTTAAGGCAGCTGGAGAAAAGTTGTCATAAACCTGATTCTCACAACTACGTATTTCATGGAGAGTCTGGGCATTTCTACCCCTTCCACAAAGTCATGTGCCCATAGCAAGATTTCAAAGCTTCACTGGCATGTTACAGGATGAGAAGCAGCCAAGAGAATTATGTAAAAAAGAGTCATGTCCATATAAATTACAAACTAAAGCCCACAGCAGTATCTTTTTCATAATAGCATGATGATCCTGTCTGCCAGAAACCAACATCATTGGTAATGCTTATCTCTCAAAGCAGTTCTATGTATCAATTTATATTTCAGGCACTATCTTGCAATTAAATTTCTAGGCTTAAAATGCCTGTTTTCCATTCCCTCTGTCCTTCCAATTCTATGTCGTCCAAGATTAACAAATCCTCCTCTGTGGCAGCAAATTAATCAAGTTACAAAACAAAACTGTTCATTAGAGCTGCAGCACACCACAACTGCCATTAAAACCTCAATATTGCTATTTTTTGTCTTTAATTTTGTGGTGCTGTTTGCAGCAGTCTCTCCTCTAAGTATACACAACACCACAATAAATAGAGTGATACGCCCTCAACTGCAATGGGTATTGATGTGCCACGAGCTTGCAATGTGTTACGACACCAGAGCCCTTGTCTATGGGGTTTTTGATGTCTACAGTCTGCAAATTCTCACACACATGGGCTTGTGCAGGATTTGCCAACACTTGACCTGAAGCATCCTGTTAGCCCATGTTCACTGATGCTTTGCTGCAGAGGATAAGCAGAGATGCAGCTGCACTGCTGGCTTTAGCAGTGACCTTGCCAGTGCTCTCTCTCACTGTCCAACCACCCTTTTCTGGCCTTTTCTGCACCGCCCCGTACCCCACCCACCCCCCACCCCCCTGCAAAATCATTAGTCGTCTTCCTTCCTGATCCTTCACCTCTTTGGAGAGAGCAGGCTGACCTAGCAAACAGTGACGAGTTATGCAGGAACTCCTCTGTCCTCTACACCAGGGTTTTGTAAGCTGGCTCAGGCATGGACGGGCTACCCTTCCTACCCTCATAGCCTTAGGGAATGTCCTCTGGAAATTCATAACCTCAGCTCCACAGGAGATTTAATTTCTAATTAAAAATTTCTACATTTTTTGTTTGTTGGTAGGAATACATGGAATTTTAAACTCATTCTGCAAAGGTAATACTGTAAAGCAAGAGACAACCTTGCATTTTATATAGAAGCAAGATGGTGTCTTTTGCTTATATAGAAAGTAATGACAAAATTCCATAGTTTTGGACAGTTGGTATAAAAATACAAATTGTGTCTTATCTGCCTGCCTCTGTTCAAGCAAAAGCTGAGCTACTTCGCTCTAATGTGGAAGCTGAAACATATACCATGGTAGCCTGCTCCTAGACATCTCATTTCACATTCAGCAAAGAAACAAAACAAGAAAGCAAAACTGCAGCCCTAAAACAAAATATGGACATTGGCCCTCCCAAGGAGTGGCTAGGTCCCCTGGGAGTCTACTGGACAATGCAGCAACCCCATCAAGAAATCTCCTCAAACCCTGCAGTTTGCCTGAGTCAGCTGTTGCATGAAGCACGGGAAGGAGCCCTTGGGTTATGCACCTCTGACTTGCAACTGAATTATGCATAACTTTAAACATGCAAAATGAACCTTGGCCTCCAAGTCTTGCTATATTAAGAAGCCCTTTATACAGCTTAAGCTTAAGCAATAAGGTCTTAATCTGAGGGCAGCAGAGCTTTGAATTTAGCCCCTATGAAAGGCACCTGGGCTGGTGTAGGCTGCCATCCTGACTTGACCAAGACAAAGAAACCAGAGCTTTGCTGCAGGACTTTCCACCACATCCCGCTCCCACTCTGAGGCACAGAAGGCAGATCAAAGGCACAGCAGAAGGTACAGCTCAAGAAACCACAGTCCTCAGAAATGCTGGGAAATCATCACGACTCAGGCAAACTCACCTGTCCTCCAGGAAAAGCCTCTGCAGTGTCATTTAAAAGCACCTTCTTGCCTTCCACCACTCCTTACTTAACTGTGCAAAGGGGAACACAAGGAAACTGCCCATGAAACTTTCTTTTCTATAGCACACAGATCCCCAACTCTTGCTTATAAAATAACTGTGATAATCTTGTAGCTTCCTTGCTTAAGTAGTACAGAAGAGCAATTCGGTTCAAGCTTTCAGATCTGAAATAGTCTCCAGCACTCAGCTGCTCTGGTTAAATATACATCAGCAGTACTCATGCATTACTAGCAACCTGAACGACTAAACAAAACACTTCCTTACACAGTCCTGGTGTGTATTTTGTAAGTTGTAACAGTACGTGGCCTATTCAGTTGTGTAATGTCCTAGCTCTGTCAATGAACCATAGTCATCCACTTGGCTTGCTCATAATATTCCAGATTAAAACATACCCAGAACCACGGGGGCATTTTTTGTGATGCCCACAGGAACAGCAGCATACCCTGTCTTTGGTCTTGTGTACACACCAACTTTTTCAGCTTTACCAAACACTTCAGGTCCTGAACAAGGACTCGAGGACTGATCAAAGAGTTTTCCTTGCAGTTACCAGCAAGACTGTAACAGCCTTCTGCTGAAAACCAGAAGCACTGGCACTACGCAACTGCACGCTGCAGCCCTGCTCTCCCCACTGCCCTCCTTGTGTCTCCATCTCCTGCTGCCCACCCACATGCTCGCGGCCCGCCAGGAACCCCGCGCTGAGGCCATGCCAAGCAAATAGCTTCTCCCCAGGCATGCTGCGGGATCTGCTGGAAAGCTGGAGCGGTGTTTAGCTCCCCACATAGTGTCAGGAACTGGGACCTCCAGGGTCCTGCTCCCCTGCCTGTGCAAACACCTGGAGCTGGAAGCCAGAGCCAAGCAGGGAGGATGCCGAGAAGATACACATGCAGGTGATAAAAACCAGAAGTTAAAATTAAACTGATTCTGTATGAGAGCCTGCAAGTGTAAATTAGTCCTGTCTGATGGGAGAAGCATTACAAAATGAAAACAGTGATCTTCATCCCAGTGCTGGGGTGTGAGGAGGAGATGAAACACTCACTTAGATGCTGTGGCTCTGTCCCTGATGGAGAACCTGAACAGTGCATCAAGAGTATGGTGGTAGGATGGCTGGAGACATCTCTACCAGCTTATCCAGCTGCAGCTTTCCCATCCTCTGCATTTCTTTTCTCAGGGGACCGCTCTCTTTCCTTTGGCGATACTTGTGATGCTGTGATTATTTTTTTTTCCCAGTGTTTATCAAAAAGATCATCAAAGTAACAGTTTTGCCTTAGACTTTTCCTGCTCATTTGTGTGTGTGTTTGTATACTTGGGTGTATCTACAGTAAAGAATACAGAAGCAAATTAGTTGACTGTTCCCTTCATTCCTGGTGCACATACATGCATTTTTATGTAATGACCTCCTTCAAACTGGCACCACACAGAAACAAGATCTGGACCCAAAACGTCCTTCTGTTAGCACTGGCAGACTAGCTATGCAAAGGAGCTAACAGCTGCATACTACATTTCTTCAAAATTTATAGGTTGCTATTAAACCAGCTCTGTCACGGTGTAAGTGGCTAAAAGTTTAGGGCTTTCCTTATTTATTTTCATTGCTTCAAACTTTGCAGATTCATTTTCAATTCTTCCTTAGGGAGCCACATTTTAAACCTCTCTCAAGGTGTGATGCAGCACTGGAACCATTCTTCTTTAGCTAGGCAGTAACTTTTCCTTGACCTGCTCTTACTTCCTTCTCCTCAGCACATGCCCCTGCCTCCCTTTCCCTGCCTACACAAGGAACTTCAGGGTTGCTTTGATGCACTTGCTCTAGATGTGGGGAAACAGAGGCTCAGGCATCACAGCTTGCAATCTGAAGCTGTTCGGTGACCATGGCAGGGATAGCAAATGTTTGGGCTTCTTCAGAGCTCAGGTCCTCACTCCTTGCTCCCCTCCCACCCCTTGCAGGGCAGAAGAGGGCACACCAGTTCTACCATGCCCCATGCCCACTCTCCTCTTAGGCACCCAGTACTCCCTCTTCCCCTGGGATTTTGAGAAGCCAGGCTACTTTGGCAAAACAAGGGCCACATCTCTTCTCCATGGCTCTAACAAGATGGCATAGGGTCAAGTCATAACCTTATCTCTAAATCTTCTCTAAGTGAGATTCAGTTCAGTTTCGTTTAAAAGCCAAATGTGGCCAGGAGGAAATATTATTATTATTTTGTCCTTTAAATAATTTAAGGAGGATCCCAAAAAAAAGTTGCTGGTCAAGCATTTTCCAGGCTGGCTTACAGCTTTGGGAATCCAACTTAGAACAGTTTTAAAGAGGCTGATTTTCCAAATGTGCTTAGTACCCACTTTCTGCTGGAAGTCCTACTTTTTACAAGTGCCTGTTAAAGGGGAAGGTATAAAAACACCCAACCTGACCAGTGTACTAAGAATCCAATCTTGGTTTCTATTTTGTCTCCAGCCAAGACACTCAGAGACACAAAAAATTTCTATGAGCCAACAAAAGTCTCCATGACGGAATATACTACTGCAGAAAATACTGGGTTCAGAGCCCTGGAGATTAGGAGCCATTACTTAGTGACAGCTCAGCTTTCACAGTGGAAGCAGGAAAAAGCTGTTTCACAAAATAGGTATATTATAAATACATTTCCTTCCAATCACTGTGAAATCAGTCCATAAGTGGATGAGGAGATCTTCAGACACAGCTCCACTGATCAGCTGTGGTCCACTGCTTTGCTTCTGATCTCCTAGCAGATATGTAGCTCTCAGACATGAAAAATTCCTGAATATTCCTGATTAGCATGGCTTTTTCCATGAGCAAGATTATTTATTTCTTAGCAGGTCATATGTTTGCTTGCTTCAGCACTGTCTTCCATGCATCTTCCAGTCAGAGTACCAATCAAGTGGAAATTGCCTGAGATAAAATCTTCAACACAAAAGCAGAAACCTATTTCCACCCGATCAGCAAATTCCCGTTTTTTGGTTATAAACTCTTTGGTGACTTCTGGTCTGTATTTGAACCAGCCCATTGACTACAGTGAACAGAACATTTTATCATCATTATCTGGAGTTTGTTCTTTCTGCGCCCCAAAGGAATTGCACCTGAGCTTTCAATATGTTTCAAAGTTCAGCTGAGCTAAAAATGGCAAAGATCAACACTGAGACTTTAGAGAAATCACTGAAAGCCTTCTTGGAGCAGCAAAAAATATTAAAGGCTGTTATCCTTGTTTAAATGCTGTTGATGAACATGACTCAGCCCTTTCCCTGAGGCCAGTTCAGAGTTTTGCATCTTGTCAGTGTTGAGTGACTATCTGGCCTGCTTTGTTTATGGATGGGCTGTTTGGGTTGATGTTGGAAAGAAGAGATGTGCATGAATAACTGCATGGAAAAACATGAGTCTGTGCTCTGTCCAAGCTCTGTGGCAGCCAGAAATACCAGCCAAACCAGTGCCAAACTGGAGACTGTGCGGCTGTATCAGCATGGCACCAAGCTTGAATGCTCTTTTCATGAGGGCTTGACTTCCATAGCCTGTGATTAGGCAACTGGATATTGCATATTTTGAACTTAGCAAGGCCTTTGGCTTTGACTCCCACAGTCTCCTTATAACCAGACTGGTGTGGTATCAACTGGATAACTGGAATATAAAGGGGATGGAAACCTGGATGCTCAAAGGCTCGTGACCAGCAGAATAAAATCCATCCGGCAGCCCACTGATACTCGGGCCAATGTTGTTTAACACCTTTGTTAGCACCAGAACAGGGGAATGGAGTAAGTTCTCAGCAAGGTCACGAAACACCACCAACCTGGGGGAGCAGCTGGCACACTGCTAGGTCAGGCTGCTATTCAGAGAGCTGGGCAGGCAGGAGAGAGGGTAGATGGGAACATCACAAAGTTCAACAAAGGCAAATGCAAAGTCCTGTGGTGGGGATGCGATAACCACCTGCAGCACCACAGGCTAGGGCTGGCTGGCAAGCATGGATGAGGCTAGATCTGGCCTCCCAGCCCACACGCACTGAATGTTGCAGGTGGAGTGCAGCCAGGTCCTGCAGCAGCCATCTCAGGGCACCAGCCCTGTGAGCTGCCATCTGCAGCAGAGCTCATCAGGAGGTGAAACACCATGCAAGAAGCGGGGCTTCCCCCATGCAGGCAAAGCTGATGTAGCGAGCACTGCTCCATATTAGCCAAGTGAAGTAAATACAGACCTGACTTCCTCTATTCCACCGTGAGAAAAACAAAGATACACAGGAGAAAAGGAATGGAGGTGCTGTGGTGCTGCTGTGTCCCTCGCACAGCCCTTGGCAGCTTCCCTGGATCAAAGGACAGTTCCCTTCCCTGTCTGGGGCAAGCCCACTGCCACCTGCCCCAGCCAAAGTCCCCAATGGGGATCAGTCTGCTCCAGCAGCAGAAAGAGATGCCTGTACCTGCATCTGTGAAGGCTCAAGTCTTCCAGTATTTCTTACCCAACCTGAGGGCTGTGTCCTGCACCCTTTCAGCTCACAGGGAAAGGCAGAAGGCTTCTGTTGGAATTTTGAGAAGACCAAGGCTCAGTGCAGAGCCTCGCAGAGCGTGAGCTCAGCAAGTAACATGCTGGCAGAGACTCACATCTGAGGATACACCAGCAGAATAATGAACGTGTACGTGCTAGCTCATGGCACATGCAGTTAGCTCAGGCATCGACAACACCCTTAAGTCCACAACTCAACTAATATCCCATTTCTCATCCAAAAGAGTTTGAGGTCACTGAAAACATTCAGTCTTTAAATTTCTTGACCACATAATTTGCTTTCCTCTTTCAGCCTTGGGATAAAACATTTACTGCTAGCTTCGGTATAGCTATTGCTTTGTGACTCCTCTCAAAATGAAGGAAGTTGAGCAATGGTATATCCCTCTGTTATATACTGCTATCAATTTAAAATGTTTCTGTGATATTTCAGAAAACTCTTCTTTCACAACCTCTTCCTCTATCTGAATAGCAATTTGTTTGGCTCATTACTTAGGAAAACACTTGCCATGTAAAATCTACTACTTCAAAGCAGGGTTAATATGTACTCAAGGTTATATTGCTCTGTTATTAGTAACACTAACATATATAGGGAGAAAATTACATTACTCTGTTATTACTAACACTAATATATTTTGAGAGCTATACTTACATAAGCAGATGGATAAGGCTTAACCCCACATGCTTTTGTGCAGAAATCAGACTCCAGTACAGAAAAATGCTCTATTTTGCATTTAGAAGAACTGAATATTTGGCTGTAGAGGAAATGCGGTTTTGCTTTGTAAGCAGAGGTTAGTAATTATCAGACTTGCCCATGGCTGTTTCACTGGAGGTAGGAATATGAATACATTCATATTTACTGGTGCTTTATAGGGAATTACAGGTCATGCTAACACACGTAAATTCAGTTTCTGCTTGAATTAATTGCTATAAATGCAGACAACCCAATACAAAATTTTCAGTTAAATTGTCAGACATAGAAATGGAAATACATAGAAACGCCTTCCCTGAAAAAAAAAATTAAATTATTTCAAAATAAGACAGACCTATTTTCATTTTCTGTCATCATATAACTGCTTTGCCTTCTGTCCTCCTCCTCCTCCATTTGTGCCTTCCCTCTCTCTGCCCCCCTTTTACCTTTCAGAGCTGCAGCATCTGCAGCATTACCCACAGCTGAGCTTCCCCATAACTGGCTCGAGGAGAGCTGATAGCAGCTCACCCTTAAATCTAGAGTGTACAGCAGCTGCGTCTGTGCTGGTGTTTCAAAGCAGGCAGCGCACAGAAAGGTTCAGGAGAGATAAAAAGCTACTGAAATGCCAAGGTAGGAGGAGTAAAAATAACTCCTGCGAGTGTGAATGATCCTCGGCACACCAGGAATGCTGAGAAAACCAGCGCCATGGGGTCTTGCCTTGCCACATCCAGAGCGGCTGAAACCTCTCCATGGAGGCAAAGGTCCCTGCCTGTAATTTATAATTAACATCTATGCTGCTGCAACACCTATGGGCTCTCATGAGGAGCCACAGCCTCCCTGTGGAGCAGAAAGCCCATGCCTGCCCCAAGGACCTCGTTACAGTGCCTGTTTGGGAGGCAGATGTCCACAGGGCAGCCTGGGGGGTAAAGCAGGGAAGGGGAGGTAGTGCTGCCCCGCACGATGCACGCCAGCCCCCTCCCCAGCCAGCTCAGGGTTATCTAGATCCGTGCAAAGGGCAGAGGGAGATCTGCTGGAATAGTTTTTCTGAATCTAGCTTTACCATCATTATCAGGGTTCGGTTGGTGGTTTTTTTTTTAGTTTTTTCTTCTCTTCTTAACTACAAAGAGCAGCATAGAGGAAAGCAGGAAAGAATTTCTTTGAAGATTTAGCAAAGAAGTGACAGCAGATGATGCTCTCAGCTGAGAGGAAGCAGGGGGACACAGCTTCCAAGTGTTGAGGGATGGGGAGGGAAATAGGATACAAGAAGTCCTTGGGTTACAGCAACCCCATATCTGGTCCCACTGGCAGAGGCCCCTCATCTGCAGCCAACCCCTGTAGTGGGGATGAAAGACAGATCAGTGCTTCGGGAGGAGAGATTTCTTCCTGCACAAGCTGGGGGATACTTTCCCTTCTCAGAAAGAAAGTGGGAGGCTGCCTTCTCCTGGGAGTTTGGGCTGCATTTCTTTCCTCTGGACAAGTAAATAAAATAAGATTCACGTATAATCATTGCAGTCCTTGATGTCCACCGAAAGCTTTAGGGACTTCATATGGGCATTATCATGTATCTCATTATCACACTAAATCTCAACAACTCCCAAAGTCGTCAATATTCAGTTAATATTTATTACATCTGCATCTTTGCTAGGGAAATGCAGATGAGGTTTTCTCTGCAGATCTAACTATCAGAAGGAGTTCTGTGTTCTCTACACAAGAAAATACAGCAATGATACCCAGAGAGGTTTTAATTTTATTTTAATAGTAACTTTTTTTTCCTCCCTGTCTTTCCTTCTGCTGATTTTCAACCCTTCCTCTCAGATCAGGACCTCAGTCAAAGCACAGAGCTAAACTGTCCTATAATTTCTTTTGCTGGCTCCAAAGTTAAAAAAGCTTCAGAAAGTCAAAGAGAAAAACATAAAAGTGAAAAGTGAGGGGGAAAAAAACCACCAAGCTGCTTGTGTCCCTTTAATTTCACATTTAATGACACAAAGGGAAAGAAAGGGGCACATGAGAGCTCCTGTCTTGGTGAAAAATCTACAGGTAAAAAGAAGAAGTTGCTCATCTTGAAATACTTCTGAAGGGAAATTGTTGACTGCTGCTACAGAAACATGCCTGTACTTCTCGTTTCTTAGTAGCAGATGTGGTGCGCTGGCTCTAGCTGCATGGGATCAATGTGAGCAGAGCTGCTGGGGACTGCGAGAATCCTCTGCTCTGAAGCGGCAGTGCCACAAACCGCATCTGTGCTTCCAAAGAATAAAGAAAAAAACCCTGAAAGCAGCAGCATGTGGGACATATGCCTGGTGTATGGTACTTTCACAACCAGAGAAGCAATTTCTGCTTGAGCATTAAATCTGCAGTCTTTTGCTGGTAGCGGGGAAGGGGTCAGGGTGAGGAGCCAGTCAAATACAAGCTGTTTGGTGTATTCACTCTGACAGTCCCTCCCAGGCTCTTTATCCTCCTGTTCTTCTCACTCCTGAGACCTCCACACTCCCTTAACTCGCCTCCTCCCACTGGCAGATGGTTTGAGGTCTGGGAGCCTCTACAGTGTCACGCTGTCAGCACTGCAGCCGCTGGGAGGAAATGTATCTCGGGAATTAACAGGGACCTTGCTGTAAAAGAACAAACTGACACCAAAATCATCTCACCTGAGGTAAGGAACCCCCAAATAATGATCATCTCCCAGCTACCTTGAGCTGGAATGTGAGGGGAAGGTGGCTGTCCATAAGCATGTTGTCTTTGCAAAGCTGTGCTAATGTTCACATTCAGAAAGATGTTCCTGAGGGTAAAGACAGGGAAATCACCTCTTGTCTTCCAGCAGGGAAGGGCTGGAAAGTATCTTTAAAGTCAGAAGGAAACAGAGTAGAGAACTGCTGCTGCAGATGAGAACAACGTTAGGTGTGTGCAGATGGTCAGTAAATTCCCTGGTCAGCAGAAAGGGGAAGGCAGTAGCTCTGGGCAGATCCAGTACGGGGAGAATCGGGTCTCTGTCACTGCAGAGCCGGCTGCAGCCGGCCAAACAAGCACACAGGACCCTGGCTGCAGAGCTGGCGGCAGCCCTGGGTATATGGCTCTTGTCATTGGGTGGGCAATTGCCTTTCCCAACGTGAATCTGTCTTGGCCGAGAGTCACAGACTCTGCCTAAGTGGGAAGGGCCCCCACGGGACATGAGCCCAGCCCTGTTCCTGTGTCTGGCCACCCTGGGTTAAAAGATTTTTGCCCTATGAAAAAGGCTGTTCTTTACAGTTAATCAAAGTCCCTCTTTTTCCAGCTTGCATCTGCTGAAGAATATTAGGTCGAAATGTCCAAATTCTCTAAAATGACAGGAGTCCACTCTGAGAAGGCTGTACCATGTCCATTTTTTACTTTGATTTCTACTGCAATCACTTGAGAGGACAGAATGGGAAGTAGAATAATTTAGATACACAGAGTAGGAAGATGTAGAAGGAAAAAAAAATAATTACAAGCTACCTAACAAAAGAGGATTAAATCAATCACCAGAGGACAACTGGTTCTCTTGGGAACCCCAACAATGAAATCCACAAATTTAGGACAGGCTAAGAAAGACTGGATGTGAGACCAGAGATAAAGGTCTGGAGATTACAACAGAAGCAAAATTAGTAAAATGGTAAGCTCCGATTCAAATGATACAATCCATGAATGTCCTAAGGATCCTGTAAAAATGACACTGAGGAAAGTTATTCAGAAACACTTAGTAGCCTGAAAAGTCTGGTCTTCCTCACAGCCCCCCAAAGGCAGACAATGAGCCATTCAGAGGTGGTTTATACATACAAATAAATCACCTCTTTGTATTATTTCATAACTATCTTCACACGACCGGGAAATCATGATGTGTTACAGAAAAACAAGTCTAAAACTTTTAAATGTATCAGCTCAAAAAATGGACTTTTACCATAAATATTAAATGAAAACCTGCAGCTGAGTGAACATCCTTTGTCGTTTCTCATCATAATCACATTTTCATAACTGGAGTAACTATTTCATAGAAATAAAGCTAAGTTCTTGTTCTTAAAAACTGACTTTTCTCAGATTTAGAGAGGAAAATCTATTTCCAAAATCAGAACAGGCACGCTGCCCTTCAATTCACAAGTTCAACTGTGGAATAATAAAAAAAAAAAAAAAATTGAGAGAAATGCTTTCACAGCAAGCCCTCGCAGAGTCCCAGCTGTTGCAGTTGCTCTGCCTCCATTGCAGGAACCTCACCCAAACCTCTTCTCCAGACCCTATAACCCAAGAGCTACAGCTTTTTTATCGACAATAACAAATAGCACAGCATCTCAACTGCTTCAGATCAAGGTAGGGTGAAAAAAAGGCACATCTAAGTGAAACCCAAAGGTTTCCAGGCAAAATCTTTACCTTCAACAAACCTTGACAAAAGCACCGCAACTAACATCCAGGCTTTTGTTAAAAGACAGCAGTTTACTAACTACAGACAGAAGAAGGTCCTCAGATGTTTATTTTTTTTTCTCAGAAGAATATGCCAATACACATTGCTAGAGAAAAGAGTGTCACCAAGTGGTGATCAACAGCCCTCTGACACGGTCCTCTGGGTTTGCTTTCCAACTGGGTACTGAAAGAGCCCAAACTTCAACTTCTACCTGCCATGGTAGGGATCGATCATCCTCATTTGTGTACCCATGTGGCTTTCTTCTGTTGCTCATCCCTGAAATCAGCTCTGAATACTACAGGTCTGTCTCACTGGGTACCAATGAGACCAGAGCCCAGGCTCTGATGGCTGTCCCCCATAGAAGTCAACAGCATAATTTGCAGCCAGCTTCCCACTAGTGTGCAGTAGTTTATTACCTGCAAACAGGTAACAAACTATCAGAAGCAGAAACCTGAAAGAAGGACCCAGTCATTCATCCTTGCAGGAAAACTTCTGAAAAATGGCAGCCTTTACTCTAGAAAAAGAGCATCTGACAGATGATATGGGAGAACTACTGTAAATATGTAATGAGATGTCAGGAAGAAGCTGGGAGTCAATGACATCAAATATTCAAAGAGGAAAAAAAGATAATAATGGGCTTACAAGAAGAACATGGGGGAAAAGGAGGCCCTGAGTGCAGATCGACAGTAGGAGTCGATTCACAAATCAGTCAATCAACAGTGAACCAACATAAAAAGCATAAAATACCTGTTTGGGGTCCCATGCACCCCTCATCCCAAATGCTCCTTGCCAGGCTGACACAATAAAGTTGCTTGTACTAAGCAAGAAACTCTGAAAGGTGGAGTATGATGGTAGTCCTGTAGTGAGGCAACGTTCCCAGTCTCATTTCTTACCAAGATGTGCACATTCAGATGTAACTGGTTCATTTATAGTAATGCAGTTGTAAAGATTTTAATTCCACTTCAGTGGAAAGTCCTGAATTAGAATCTGGCTGCAAGTAATCCTTGGAAATTCCGGGGTGCCTGCAGTTAATTATTTCTGTTTCTGATTAAAGGGTGGTTTCCACATGCATTTTCATGAGAAATTTTCATTACTCATTTGGGGATACCTGGTTGAAGTCCACACCAAAACCAGAATCCTGCCATTTCCATAATTTTTGTGTGTGTGAATAACAGTTTAAACTTCTGCAGTATTTGAAGGGGCCGTACAGTCTGTGCATGCAGGGGAGCTGTGGTATTGGAAATGCTTTGCCATTGCTTAGGGGTTCTGGGGGTAGTTCCAGCTCTGCTGCAGGTGTGTGACTGGAAAAGCCAGGCTACAGATACTGCCACGCTTCCACTGTATCTACAGTTTTTCATGTCCTTCCAGGCATATTAAACCAGAAGTAAACTGGCTACCCAAATACACTTTATATTTTCTTAATATGAGCACCCATGGGAAGACTGAGATTACATTACCCACAGTAGCATCACTTGACAATGTTGCTAATAAAAGCAATTGATTCTCTTTGCCCACTATTCTTTTTATCCTTAAAGAGTAATATTCAATGTATCTCCACTGCATGAATTATTTTTATAAGGAAATGGGTAAGAAGCAGATACTGTTATTAAAATCTAATGGCACAACTGTTGCATTTAGCAGCAGTTCACAATAAAGCTGCAGCTGTCAGGGTATTACGCCCTGTCTGAGGACCATGTCATCCACTTCTCCAGAATGCATACGAGTAAGGAAAGCCAGGGTTATGGACAATACAATAAAATTACTAGGCAGAGTCTTCTCTGATCTGGAAAGATCGGAGTCTCCGAGAGCCCACTGAAATGGGGGTGTTTTAAACCTCACAGCTGCCAAGTGACCCAGTTTCAGTTTGCCCATCGTTGACTCATACCCTCATGCCACCCAAAATTTTTCATTTTTCACCCCTTAAGCTGCATGTCCCTGTGCATGCTGTGCTACCGCAGCCATTTCAGACAAAGCTGTAATTAGGTACGCTACTCATCAGCATTTCAGTATGTCACCTTCAGTGTAGGCAGATGATGAACATTGATGAATTTTACTGTAGCCCTACTCATTACTCAGCCAAGGCTGCCTGTACCTCCCAAAAATAAAATGCATAATGGCATCTTGTCATCTGCTGCAGCACAAACTACTTTAAGAGATGACAACCCCTTTTTAATAGGAAGACAGCACAACTTTTCATTTATCATCAGCAACAGTAATATTAACAACTACTGACCTGTGACCACAAATGTGCTGTTTCAAAAACTCAGAGAAAGGCAATTAAAATCCGAGATGGCCAAATATCACAAACAAACTAGAAAAATGTGCAAATTGTGGTAAGGGAGTCTTTTGAAAGAGCAGAAGAAAGAGCACCAAGGGAAGAGACGAGTAAATACACAATTCTGTACATTACACTGAATTATGTGAACAGGTTTCATAGCCCCACCTCGTTACACCGATTCCAATATTATCCTATCCTTCTCAAAGCTGTAAACCCACAGGTTTTAAAAAGCAGGCCTTGAAATACCGGTAGATAATATCAGAGGAGGAGAAATTACACATAAAGCCAAGACTTTTTGAAAGTCTGCTTTTGAAAAGGTTTTGATGACAGCACATGGCGTTGTGCAAGTCTCTGCTCTGGTGCACATCTCTGGACCCCTATGGACTCTGCTTCTGGGTTTTGATGTCCCCTGCTTTCAAGAGCAGAGCCATGTCAAGGCAGCTGTCAGAGCAGCATTAGATACAACATTTGAGCACAACATTGTGTTTTTTCATGGCAAAAACATCTCATTGTTGCTCATTCTTAATTTCAGTCCCTTGAAGCTGATTTTCCCAGCTGGTGGCACAGCCTGAATTCAAGCATCTGCAGGTAAAGCTCCAGACTCCTGAAATCTGGCAGCCAGTCTCTCTCCTCCAAAAACCTGCCTTCCTCTCCAACTCAATCAGCCAAAACCTAATGGAAAGAGGAGACAGCTGTGTTCCCAGGCTCCTTAAATGACCAAGTATCCCGACAGTTTTGCCATGCCCAAGAGCAGTCGATAGCCAGTGATGCTGTTGGCCACAGCCGTTCCTTTGATAACCATCAGCTACTGTTGCTTAAAACCATTACTTCTAGTCTTTCTGCTATGCCATATACCACTGTGTTACCACCCAACAGGGTTAAACAGAAATTAAAAAAAAATAACTAATCCTGATGAACAATAGAAGAGCCCCTCTCTCAGTAAAATTTTTCAGCCAAGTAACCTGTTGCCACAAAACCAGGTGCCACAGGAGCCTTGCAGGGGTTGTACAGTGAGCACTGAGCTTGTAGCCCCCATACAAAGCCTTGCACAGCCTCCTCCAGCTCCCCTACTCAAACAGAGGGTCTGAGAGGCGTTCAGGTGGGCAGGGACACCATGCATGGCAGGAGGGGGTACAGGGTTGCACAGACTGCTCCCTGGCTTGCAGGTCCCACAGCAGGTCTCCTCCTGGCAGATCTAAAAACAGCAGCCGAGTACCTGCTATAGGATACCCGCCCTGGGGGTCTGCCTCATGTCCTCAGCTTCAGCTTGCATGGTGTCAACATCCAAATCTGAAAGCCAAAAGCTCCCTGGCTCTACTGCAGCCCCATCCTCTCCGACATCCCCCTCTCATTGCTTTTTTCCTCTTAACGTCTTGGCAGGCCTCCTGCATGCTAATAAGACAGCGCTGGGCACTTGCCCAACCAGTCACTGTCTCGGTGTTAATTCAGCAGCAGCTCTGGCTGTTTGCTGGATGGCCGACTTGCCAGACTCACAAAATCTGGGGGCTGGGGGGAAAAAAAGCACACAATACAGCCCTGGTGTAAGAAAGCACTGCCTCTGTAAGGCTAGATTTCATCCCTTTGCTACCTCTAGTCTAAAGAAAAAGCAGGCAGACATTTTAGATTCTAATCTCTGCCATAAAAGAAGTAGTAATAATAATAATAGCAAAATAAGTGTTTTCAGGCGGAAGAAAGCAAATAGCAAAATTGCTTACACTGTGTTAGATAAGAATGAAACAAGTGGATTTTATGATCTTTAAACGTCACTGTAGTGGACTGAGTATAAGTAATAAAAAGGTTTCATGCCTCTTGTGGCAAGATTGAGGCTTGTATAAATAAAAGTATTCCCAGTTTCCTAATAACAGGCAAAACTGTCACTCTTTAACTTATTTACATAAAACAATCTATGTGGATTTCAGAAAGTTCTCTGTCTTCTCTTTGAACTATTATCAAATAAATGCAACTTTGTCCCTTTGGAACTCTAATGAATATCCCATCAAAATTCAATTTACAGAATGCTGAGACATAGTGCAAGCTAGGAGTGTTAAATGAATTGATGTGCTTTAAACAATTATTGAGACCAGCTTCGTCAGTTACATTTGCATATGGAAGTCTGCCATATTTCAGTAGTAAGATGCTCCTGTTGTCACAGCACTGCAGGCTAATAGTTGTCTTTGGAAACCTCCCCACATACTGCTGGATGAGCTGAAGACACCATCACACAATTTTGCAGCCTGACTGTGGGGTGCTCACCCTGCAGCAAACTTCCCATCACTTGCCCACCAGCTCTGGCACCTGCTGCTGGGATGGCTGGGGATGACATTCTGCCTGCTCCTACCCTGGAAAAGGCAGTTCCAGAGAAGGATTGGCAGTGTGTGTAAAACCAGCTGTGGTATGTGGGTCCCAAGCCAGGAGACAAGCAGAATCAAGCCCACAAGGTGCCTCTGACTCCCCTCCCCTCCCCCCCAACACAGTTTTGGGAGATGGAACTTTTTCCCTCTCCTGCTTTCCACCTGGGATGCAAGATAACTGTTTCTCTAGTTACAACTGAGCTTCAACTCTAAATAAAAAACAAGATTTAACCAAAAATGTGCAATAAAATTTTGCAAATAATGTATTTGCCTAAAAAAAAATATTAGTCAAGAATTAGAAACTATCTACTTTTTTCTGTCATATTCAGCAGAGTTTGAAATAAGAATTGCTAGGGAAACTACAGCCAAAACGTGGGGAAGAGTCATTACCAGCTTGTTGTGTATCTCTAAGACTAAAGGGGTAAAACAAATGCAAACTGGAATTAAAAAATGTTGCTTGAGCAACAAAGTGCACTCTTCATTCAACTAAAAGAAAATATAAATATTACTGATATTGTTTATTGAATTATAATAGTGCTGGAATGAAGACAGACCAACTTAAACCAGATTTGAGCTGAAAGCAAGAGGGTGTATTCAGTGCAAGGAGCACACATGATGGTAGACGCAGTTTTGTAGTCACCACCCTTCTCCGGATCTGTGTTCAACCCTTTGCTGCTTCCCCTGAGATTTTGTAGCTAACATGTTCTGCACAGACTCTCCTGTGGATCGGAACCCTTTCTCCCACACCCCTGCCACTGTCATCTCTCTAGATTGCAATTTGTGTTTTTAAAGGTGGAAAGACCTCTCGTGGCATCACGAGGATGTTTTTAAGGTATGCAACACCGAGCATGACCACTTTTTGGCTTTACATGGAGGCTTGGAGAAGAAAAAAAAAAAAGAAAGAAAGAAAAAAAAGGGATGTTTTAAATGCATCTTTTAAAACCAGAAACCCCTGCCTCCAGGAACTGCACCAGGTTTGCCAGGGATGCCAGAGGATGCTGCCTGGAGTGGTGTGAGCACAGCAGCCAGCCCCAGCTCACTGGGAGATGCAATGCCTGTTTCTGGGCTTCCCTCAGTTTTCCCTCTGATGCTTGCCTCTCACCTTTACACATGTCTTTGGGCCACGTGGTGGGAGCTGCAGGGAAGCTCCTTTCCCTCCACCACTGGTTTGATAAAATTTTAATACTGGCTATGTGGTTCTTCCTCAGCCAGTAACGTGATTCTTTCTCTTGCTCATAACAAGGTTAAAACAGAAATTAATAGCGGTTTGACAAGGTGCAGAAACGCTTAGAAAATTATATGTCTTTATGGCACTGAATGTGAACACCAAGATACGTACATACATGTACCAAGAAATTGGCATCTCTGAATGTGAATGCTGAAGTGACTACTGGTTTCTGATATGACAGCTTTTTGTCTGCCAAGGAAGGCTAGCAGGAAACTGATGCTTCACACGGGGAATACATCAATTGTAAGCATTTCACAATACCTCTCAGGCACCCTATTTTTGGTAACTGGTTCTTTTAAATATCACTTTTCAGATAACTTCTGGATGAGAATCTAATTATCTTTCTCAACCCATTGGGAGGGAGAAAGGGGTTAATTATTTTTCAGTTTTATTTAGAAAGAGAATTACAACAAGCAACATGAACCAAAACATAACAGCCATAGTAGGAAATAGTGTATAATATAGAATTCCAAAAAACAATCTACCTTCTTTAATGCAAAAAGCATTAAGTGATGCAAACTCTTAAAACAGGCAGATTTCTTTTTAGTTTTATTTAAGTCTGTCTTCTAAGCATCTGTGTGCTGATGTGAGATGAATATCTAAACCAGTAATAACTGCAGCTAGATATTACATAAAAAGATTCATACCTATCATTACACAGTGCTTTTCACCCCAAAAAGGATCACAAGGAATTTACAAACTGAGGCTGAGACACAGTACATAAAAATGCAATGTTGCATCCATCACTGCTGCAGAACTGGTTCAGGCATGAAACATGATAGTAGTTTAACTGCAACAATGCACCAGCATTAGAGACAAGAAGCTGTTAAACCCTATTATTGATATTTGGGTAGGCAGAATGCCATTGAAGAGAAACTTTTCTATTTTCTTCTGTTCTCAAATGGTAAATAAACTACTGAGGGCAGCACAATTGGTCAAGAGCTCAATTTAAATTTTAACCTGAGCATTTAAACTTTTAAGAATGAAGCTGAATCATGTTGAAAGCTCTAACCATAATAGCTGCAATGCTTAACGGACCTGCATTGAGCTTGTTTTTCAGCACTTCTGACCATTTCCCATTTTTCTTACAGAGGGTGTTACCTGAGCTTGGGACATGGGGACAGCTTGGTCCCAAAATACTTAGGAAAGCAACAAATTTTTCCCAAGCCAGAAGCATTTCAAAACTGGGCTTGAGAGGCTATCACATAGTACACCTGTGTCCTATGAGCTGAACACCTGCTTTTCAGCAAAGGTGGGACTGAGGATGCACCAAAAGGAAATAAAAACTAAGCAGCTTTAAATGTATTTTCTGGACATGAAAACATCCTTATGTATATTGTTACCTGCAATACACTGGTTTTTGTGTTGCAATCTTGGCAATCACCAACAACATCCACATGGCAGGGCACCTACTGAACCTTCATCAAGTAGTAGAGGCAACAAGCATCTGGTTTCTACCCACTCTAACTTATTTGCATGAACTTGCTTCTAAATCAACTTTCACATGACTTAAGCTTGGTTAGGAGATGCTGCAGCTGAAAACCCAAGTTTAGCTGCTCTTTTCAGCCTTGGTGGGATTGTATGGAGTGTCAAAGCTGTGGGTTTAGCTAATCTCAACCTCACACACACCCCCCACACCCCAAATCGGGTTTAAAATATTTTTCCACATAATATAAAGGCATTCTAGGGATTCTGAGCACAGGTTAAACTATCTGAACCTATGCAGCCTGTACACACACAGTAACAATTCCAAACACGCACATGGACCAGTACCAGTCCCACACTAGAATCATCAAACATTTGACCAATGAAAACACTTCTTACCTGGACGCTGATAAGAGCCAGCCTTAGTCCTAACGCCAGCACGCTTTTGATTGAAGAAGAGATGTTTGAAGGACCACATCTAAAACCATAATCTCAGACTGCTTTCACTGTGCCTTTAGTCACAGTCCATTTTTCTTTTCTCCTGGTCTGTCTCTTGGGTATAATCTGACAGACATTCCAGTGTCTAGTTTGAGCTCAGTAGTAAGTAGCAGCATGACCATGGTTAATCAGTTAAAGAGAGGCTGTGGCCATGTACCTCACACTTGCTGAAGCTGTTGTGAGAGAAGAGGATACTACCCACATCCCGTTTTCCTCAGCCTTCCCTTCTTGTTCACTAGCCTAAGTGCTGGCATAATTGTTACCTTTAACTCTTCTGCCAAGCTCATCCACATTAACCCATCCTATGAAATCACTGCTTGTCACCCAGGCTGCTGTAACCCACCTGTGAACATTTCCAGCCTTGGCCAGGAATGCAGCTCGTGAGAATACATGGGCTTCTGCTCTCCTGGGAGGGTGAGGTAGCCCGTGAGGCTAGTTCCCACAGCACAGCTGTACCTCCTCAGGTAAGGTCATCTGGTCTCTTAGGAGTTTCTGGATGTGTCTGCGGGCTGAGTGCAAACAGGCTTCAGGTGAATCCAACCTCATATTTGTTTAGCTCAGTCGACCTCACTGGGCATGCAGCAGGTCCATGTGAAACACAGCTGGTTTAATTCAAGTGGTAATTGATTTGGTTTTAAATTGATGAGCTGCCCCTGCATATACATATATACCTTCTTAAGTCTATTTGTATCTAGACTGTGATTTTTAACTCACAGTTTATCAGTCTGTTTTGTAGAGATATGGAAGTAATGGCATGTTTTAAGCTAACCACACAGATAGCAGTCATAAACACCCCAAATCTCTCTAAGTTGGGGACAAATTCCTAAGAAGTAGAGGTTACAGGCATGACTGACATGCCAGTCAATCACCTTCCTGACCAAAAGAGGAAAAATATCAGTTCTTATTGAAGTTTGCTTCCTTTATCATTACAAGCACTTGCAGATTTAGGATCATGAATGTATCTATAATACAGAAGATCTGCCTCTAGCAATTACCTTACACTATGCTGCAGTGCCACGTGCAATTAAGACTGCTCCTTCAACACATCAGACAGGTGTACTTCTTGCCCAGAATTATTTTTCATCTGACAGCACCTTGAAGGAAATCGGAAAAGACAAATGGAGAAAGCAGCTAAAGCAAACGGGAACATTCACAGTGCCTGAGAAAGTAGAGAACTTGGAAAAAATGAGTATAAGGTGGAGGAGGAGAAAGATCCCTAATTGAACCTCAGAGAACTTGGACAGGCTTCTCCCAAATGCCACTGAGAGCAGACATAGGAAATGTAACCGCACCTCAGGCAGGCATTCAGAGATGCTCCTATGGGATGCCCAGCATGTCCCCAGCTGGGAGAGGGAGACAGGGATGGAGAAAGGCGGAGGCAGCCAGCTGTGATGGGGACCACTCCCTACACAGCCATGGGGCCTTACCTGAGGAGGTACATGTTCAGCCTGATGCACAATGCCAGGCTCCCTGGGTTTCGGTTGCCTCCACATTCTTCTTCAGACAAAGCCCTGCTCTCCTCGCTGGGCTCTTTGTGCTTTTGTGAATCCACACCAGCAATATTTGGTGCTTCTGTGGCATTTTTCAGAGGCAAAGCTTGGAAAACAATGCAGTGCCTTGCCTGTCTCCGCAGTGTCCCTGTGGGAGCTGCCCAGCCGAAGGGGGCTGTGGAGGGTCAGGGGAAGGAAAGCTCTGTTCCCCGAGGGCAGAGGAATGGGCCTGGGCATGCTGACGTGGAAGAATTGGTGTCACAACTGCATGTACACCGGACAGCTATCAGCATTTTGCAGGCTTCTGTTGGCTTCAACAAAATTTTGATCAGGTTTATAAAGCTTCTTTTTTCCAAATGAAAGAATACAGATTAAAAGGAAAACCTTTCTGAATCTGGATTGCAGGGGCTATTTATTTTGCAGCCAGATCCTCTAGCTGCTGGTCCCCTTCTCCACTGTGATACAGCCAGAGGACTGTGAATTTTTCCCCATCTCCCTCACATAACTGGGAATGGGATCCTGACCGTTTGCGCAAAGATCTTTGATTTAAAAGACCATTTCAAATTATCTTTGACCTGGCCAGGGTTTGTCATTTTCAGATAAGAAATAAAAGAATTTTTCAGCTGCCTGGCAGATGCCTCTCTTCCTCCCTTTAAACTTTTTAAATACCAGCAGTGCAATGCAAGACATACGCAAAGTAAAAATAAAGAACTTGCCTGTGACTTTAACTGTTAAAATAACCATCTCTTTCCTTTGCATGAGGAAGATATGGGAATTTACACATAAAATTACCATGTATTTGAAAAATAGGCCAAGAGAGCAAGCCATCTGGCATCCAAAAAATATTGTGACAAATCTGACACTCTTTCCAGATTTTTAGGAATTGCTTCTCACAATTCAAACAAACAGATTAAAGGTCTCTGAAAAGGGAAAATGTGTATTTGTGCCTGGTTTGCTTTCTTACACGTTATGTTGGCCTGAGAATGTGAGATATTTTACTTTCGCATTTTGGGGAGGAGGGCGAAGAGGAGTAGGCTGTAGGACGATGGAGGGGCCTTTGCCTTAGAAATTGAAGACAGATCATTCAGTTTTCCTGGAGACCTTGGCTAATCAGGGAACCAGCAGAAGCCACTAATATGAAACCTGGCTCTCTGAGAGAAGACTTGATTTTAATTCAGGCTATTATTTATTTTTCTTAGTGTCTGTTTAACTTCAACACTTTTTTTTTTTTTTTTAAAGAGTCTCCCTTCCCTGTCGAGACCTCAGTGCCATCCCCAGAAGAATCAATAGTGCTGCCAGCATAAAGGAATTTTTTAAAAATAAAAGGCTGGGCTTTGTGTAACTGCAGCAGAAAAGACCACCTTTCCTCCTTATTTCAAGGAGATAAAAGTAAAGGCACAAATATTTTTAGGTGCCTTAAGGACCTTTTCCTGAGGAAGCCACCTTCTTCACAGAGGAGATATTGGTGATCATCCATACAAAGGTTGATCACTGTCAGGTGGAATGCGAGTCTGGCAATGAGGTACTGCCTTAATGAAGCCTACAGCTCCCAAAGTTTTCTCAGACACTCCTAACCACAACAGTATTTGTCGAAGAAATAATCCAAAATCTCTTGTGTATCACTGTGTCTTTCCATAGGTTAATGACTGTGTTGACACAGACTTCAGTGATCGAACCCAGGCCCTGAGATCAAGCACTGTCCAGCTGGATTTTGAGCCCTGTCTTGTGTTAAACCAGCCTGTACAACAGGGAATAGCCTCACATTATCCACCACTTTCTCCACACCTTTCCACCTCCACAGAAACTTTCTTACCAGTTTAGCTTTAAGAGTTTCACCAGTTGCATGTAGTAAAAGGGATTTCCAAATCAAAGACTCTTGAGGTGTAAAACCCATAAACACCAGCCTTACGTCCTGACCCTATAGAGTTTTTTGGCTGAGTTCTCATGGATGATGATGGAAGCAAAGTTTTATTCATGTCAGTACACACAATTATTTATATCACTGTAGGCTACATCACCACGTTTGTGAACTCGTTTACTTTTACTCAGAAACACAGACATTGAAGTGCTTTCTCAATTACTTGCTCAAAAATATCAGCTGCGAGTTTACAACTTCTCTTGCAAAAGCTTCATCGGGAAATATAATTGTTTTTAAATGCACTTTGCTGTAGCAGAATCAAACAATAATCCTTGAAAATGGCTAAATTAACTAGAGTATAATTGCTTCAGTCATTTCCTATCTTTGCTTGAGGCATTTCCTAACTCCACTACTCAGAGGGCAGCTGAAGATGTGGGAACCCAGGATATTTTTAACTAATGTTTCCTGGGTTCCATGTACAAGTTTGTTGATCCATTTAGGCTTTTAAAATCCCTGGATTTTCCATTAAAAAATTCAACTTCCAAATGTTGAGGGAAACAACTAAGTGGTACTTACTCAATTGCCAAGTATAGAAGCAACTACTCCCATCTGAGCTAGCTCTTCAGAAATGGCAATTTGTGACAAATCCTCCCTGTCAGCAAGGATATGGAGCTCCTGGTAGCAAAGTCATTCAGAAATATGAATAGCTGCACTCTCGGCTGAATTTAGGGAAAAACTAGATTTCCATGATCTGCTATGTACTGTCTTCTATAAGAAAAAAACCAAAACCAAACCAAACCATATTCCTTTCAAACCTGTAGCCTCTCTCCCATTCAAATGTAAGTGAATTGGTTATCTGGACCAAGAGTTTTGGGAAAAAGAGGCTTGCTACAGGGCAAATGAAAGCCTTTAGGTTAATGCTATATTAAAACTCCCTAAATGTAAAAAACAACGACATCTTTAGAAGCTACAGACCACACTGGAAGCAAAACAGTCTCGCAGGACTGAATCTGATCTACATCCCATCTGACACAGCTTGTTGTTGTGCTCTGCCTCCCTCTGATGCTTCAGGATTCAGTCATTCTTATATTGTGAGTATGTTTTATAGTCACATTATGCCAACGAGACATTTTAAACATAAACGTGACTTTGAGAAGTGCTACCTTGGGCTAACCGTTCCTCCATTTCAGCCAGCAAATGAGAGGAGTCTGGCACAGCAATGGGTTCCTGTCAAAACATGAAGAGTTACACGATTAGATCTAATGACAGGGCCAAACCCCTTGCTCCTCACAGGCCGATTTTAAGCATGACCAAAGCACCGTCGATTTAAACGCTTGTCTTTAGGCACGGCTCCAGGCAGCCTGTTCATTACCAGAGAAAACAAAAGGGATAACAAGCAAGTGTCGGCTCCCTAGCTGGAGCGGGCAGCCTCCAGATACCCTGGTAAGAGCTCCCCATCCCAGACCCTCACTCACACATGTGGGTGAGCAGGAAAGATTAGGTCTCCATTCCTTGACATTACAGAGGCAGAGCAACTTTGAGCACCGTGACAAAAGTGGAGTCATCCACTGTTAAAGAGACTGCCTGAAGCCCTGGTGCTAAGCCCAGCTCTGTTACTAACTTGTGCTCTTTGGAAAGGTGATGTTTCCACTTAGACCCTTGTCCACTCAGGCTGCAGACTTGTTGGGGAAAGGGATGCCTTCTCCTCCACAGCGAGTGCTGTCCAACCTCAGCATGCCCCAGGCCCGTGCTGACCATAGCCTCCTTGCCGCAACGGCATCGAAGAAACCCTCCTTCAGGCTGACCTTCTGCAATGAATGCAGATCTTGGTTAAATGCACTGCAATACACAGCGGGTAGAGTGAAAGGGGCTTTCATGCACAAGGATGCATTTATTCTTAGATTTTGTTATGTTTATGCTGGTACCATCTAATGCGTGTTAAAGATGGCGTAATCAGAAGAGTGAACTGGTCAACATGTGTCCTTCATGAACATTTTGCTTGAACGCAGCCACTGTTTCTGCTGCAGTTGCAGGCACTTGTTTTTCTGGCTTTGGGAAGCCTTCACTAACATCTCATTTCTTCGGCAAGGCCAGGAACACTCAGAGAATGGTGGTTATCTCAGGAATTTCTCTGCTGAGCAAATGGCTCACTGAGGTTTTAGCCCTCAACGCTGAACTAAAATCTAATAAGAAAAGCTTGGAGGGAGAAAAAAGTTCATTTCACTGCAGAGATGGACTTCTGGTTGCAAATGAAATGAATGAAATAGTCTGTTTAGCTTGAACTATCTGTGGAGATGTCATTCATCAATAGATAATGCAATTTATTCCTCTGACATTTGCCAGTGACTCTCAAGAGCTTTGATAACAAGCTGTACAGCCAGCCTCTGATTCCATTTAAAGTTTAGTTGAAGTGTTTAGAACAAGAGGAGTTTGGCTCATATTTCTGATTTGGGAAACTTTGTTAAACATTGCCAACAAAATAGTGAAATCGTTGATGTTGGATCTAGAAGGGTGGAATGGTCACAAAGAGAATTTGCTTCTCATTTTTTTCATTTTTCTCCTCCCAAAGAGTTGTATCAATAAACTTCTATGACAATTTTATCTTCTGTATGCACCCTGAAAAAACCACCATACATACTCCATTGATGATGAGCTTATATTTGTGGACAATAGAAAACATAGTTTAGTAGCATGCACATATAGAGGGATGGAGCTAACAAGTTGCTAAGGGTGAAGACTCTGGCTGCCTCTGCTTCTTTGCTTGTGCACATGCACTCTTTAGAGCAACCAGCAAAAGTGACCATGTGGGAGCCACCCTGACCACCCACTCATGAGAAGAACAGCAAAGATGAGTATAAAGGAGAAAATTGAATGAGAGCTCTCATTCTGGAGAGAAATATAATTTACTGTGCAATAAAGAGGTGAGAAAAAGAAGGGTTTGGTACTGCTTGCTGAATTTAATCAAATCCACAAGAAGGTCAAGCTGTCAGCTAATTAATCCATATTTATATCTCAGCTTCAAAATCTAAGACCTAAACAGCACAACTAGATTTTACTAAGAGTCAATCCAAAGTACCTCAAATCGCAGATTTTTCAGACTGAGCACAGCCTTTATTTGTTTGACTCAGACAGAAATTAGGACAGGGATGCAGACCTCGCTAAGCCACACACTAAGTTAAGAAGTAAAGATCCCAAAGTGCTTGTCAGTGTTATTTCCCCCCTGGATATACTTGGATCTGGCATGCCACGCCAAAGTCTACTCTGTTACCCAAGTCCATGGTTGGAGATTGATCTGGTCCCTTTGATGAGTGAATCGCTAGGGCAATTAAAATAATGAGTGGAGGAAAAATATGTACTGCTATTAAAGCAGTACTGCTATAAAAACACATTATACATTAACTGTGTAATCTAACTAGTGCCAGTTTCTTTTCTATGAATTATAAATTTCTATAAAACACACACACTCCTGATTTGTAAGGTTGGGTCTTAAGAGTTTTTTCATTCCCTTTCCATTGCTATACAAGAGCATGCCATTGTCTAGCAGATCAAAAGCATGGCTAACAGAAACATTTGATGGGACCAGTGGATGATTGTTTTGGGAGACAGCCAAGTCAATGACCCGATAAAAAGCAATTTCATTTGTTGTGGCTATGAAACTTACAGTGTTGGTCCAGTACAAGGATTTTCAAACTCACTCCGAAAAACTCAACAAAGCTTTCAAAAAGCAGTTGCTGAAAAATGGTCAGCAGTGGAGGGAAGAAAGAGGGAACAGCCGCTGTCTCCATCCTGCTGCTGAATTTCTGAAACAGCCATGCAGCAAAATACTTCTGCTTCAGGCCAAATAGAAATGTTTCCAAGTTTACACAGGGCACATAGCACAGCTTGGCTGATACTTCAGCAGAGATGATCACAAAAATATGAGAATGGAAATGAGCCCTCAATGAAGTCTGTGTTTGAAGAAGTATTTTGCAGCTGTTTGAATTGGGAGGTGCTGGAAGAGTCCTTGTCTGACATCTCTTCCCTATCAGAGTGAAACTCCAGAAAAAAAGTTTTCCACACAGTGCATCACCAATGTGAAGCTCTCCAGCTGTATTCATTGCACTGTATGCTGTCACTTGATAAGCATGGAAAGGACATTTTAAATATCTTGAAACCAAACTGGATTTTGTTGAGGGAAGAAAAGGAATAGAGGATTTGGAATCTCAATGTTTAAATGAGATTCCTTCTGGACACTTTTATTAGATAAATGTACAGAAATTTCTTCATTTTACTTTAAAGAACATTTTGATCCATTGCATCAGAGATGGTGGATGGTGAGACTATTGTACTTCAGGGAGTCAAACCCAGGTCAGTTGAATCCTGTTTTGTAATACTTCACTCAGAGGGCTGCAGTTCCTGTGGCTTTTACAACCAGTCCTTTTGTTAATTATTTGCATTGCAGTGATGAGAGACCAAGAGAAGAAACTGGGGCACACTGACCCAGCCAATGTATATTCTAAATCTAAAAGAGAAAATACTTCCTGCCCCAAAGACCTTGGGCTCTTCAAACCTATGCAGAGGGTCTCTTGGAAAAGTGTGTTAGATAGAAGAAAAGGTGGTTCCCACAACAGTGTCATCACGCAATTTTAATCGGTCCATGCAAAACCAGCAAGGGAGCAGCTCAGTAGCTGGCAGGGATTTTACCCCCTTCCCGAGGAGCAGTTCTCCAGCACAGAGCTCTGCTCAGCTCCCTTCTCTGTGCTGCAACTCTGCATTACCTCAGAGGATGCAGAAACCTGTGGTAAATCTGCTCCTGTAGGAAAGGATGTGAGTTGTCCCCCCATGCTGCATTTTGCACCAAGAGTGGAGTGTCATCCGTTCAGCCCATCACAGGCATCCAGCAGTGCAGTGAATTTCTTTCAAGCCCTTTAATCTGTTTCAAAGGATAAAACCACTCTTACAAGGAGCCAATTCAGCTGTGATAATGATTCCTGCATGGTACAGTTTAGTATTTAATAGACATATCACCATCTGTTCTAGCTTTGAACAATAAAATTGGAGACAATGGAACCAGCAGCTGCAATCATCTAAAAAAAAAAAAACAGAGAAAGAGGAAGGTGAGTGAATACATGCAGTACATGCAAAGAAATTTATGGCAGGGGAAACTTTCTTGAGGTACTCTGCAAGAGACAGTTTATTGCTACGTTCTGTATTCTGCACAGCATGTATCCATCATATTTTTTCTTATGTTTTAGACATAAACCAGTGGGGGAGAGCAGAGAATAGAGCTCTGCAAGGGAAAAGTGAATCCACGTCAATGCTGATTTCTTCACAGCAAACAGGGATTCACAGCAAGACCTTTATCTGATACTGGAGGGATGATAACGTTAAATGCAGTGGGGAAGACAGCATTTTTCTCTATGGGCTGCAAATGGGTCTGAGTTGGAGCTGGCGTTTATTTCCTGATAAATCAAAGATCTGCCTTTGCCAGCAATGCAGCACTGAGGGGCAGCGATGTTTCTGGAATCAAAAGTAATACACTGAACAGGTGTGAGTTACACTCAAAGCAAAGTCGTAGGCAGACTGTGTTCTTTCTCTGCGTCTTTTTCTAGACAGCTTCTCTGCCAGTGAGCTAAAGCAATAATTTAACTGTTTTCACCAAACCTCATATGGAGCATCTCTACTCAAACAATTATAGCCTGGACTAGAAATTTAGTTGTGTTTGAAAAGGCAAAATTATGTTTCACAATATTTTTCTAAGAAAAATTTTGAAGCTGAATAAAAATCAACCAAATAGACGATGAATCTTTTTGAGTGTCTATAAGAACATGACTGCACAAAAGTCCGTAAGGATATGCAACAGAGGAACTAATATTTTGGATCTGATTTTAAGCTTATGTTATCTTTATATCTTACTCCACTGGCATCTGTCAAAATCAAGAATAATAGCTACCATCAGCAGAGTTAAACCCATGTTAAAAAACCACAGCTGGAGTCAGGCTCAGTGTCTTAATGTCTCACACATTTGGTACTCCTATTTAAAAACCAAAAAATCCTACTGTGAACCAAAAGCTTTGCCAAGGGCTTCAGAGGAGTACCATGAGGGTAATGCTAGCACAAGGGGTAACAAGATCAGCTTGTGTCTTTAAGAGCAGTTGTGAACAGAATTCAGTGAAATAGCTGGTAAATCAAAATCAATCAGCCACCTGAACTAAATGCCAAAACAATTCCCACTTGTATGTACTACACCAAGAAATGCACTGCAAATAAATGGAGTTACGTGACAGCCCTCAATACAGTACAGAGACCTTGAAATAAAGCCTTATCTCCATATAAATCAGTGTAACAACACTGAAGGCCCTGCAGCCTGCCCTGTGTGTGCTACTTTAAGAACAGCTGAATGTCAACCTTGATTTTATGAACAACCCAATCTAAAAGACTAGTGAAACATCAGTTGAAGATTCTCCCAGCTTGGCGCTCTCAAACATCTGTCTTTAGGATTTTCTTTTTCCTGAGTCCACCTGCACTTTGTCCTGGCAGGTCTCCCTGCCTTCTTGCTTGTAACCAAATTTGGCAAAGGGTGGCTTAGGTCACCCCACCTGCCTATAAGAGATGATCATAAATCCTACTGTATGACCACATCACATAAAAACGTAATGATCAAAAAAAGGTGCATGGCTATTTGCCCTGTGCTGTCGCTAAAATCTATCTACTGCAAAGACAGACGCCCAGATCGGATTCTGACAAGGCAGTCTGGACATGTATTGTACTTGCATGTTAGACACTTTCTCAGAACGGGTTGCATTTTTTTCACCATGTCTCTTACCTCAAAGCTTTTTCAAAACTCTCTGTTCACTGAACTTTGGAAACCTGGATGCAGTCAGCTTTGATGAGACATACCGGGGGACTGTAACTGATAGGGTCATGGGGAAACAGCTGAGCTACAACATGAATTAGAAGATGAGAAAGGTTGTGTTAAAAATTATGCAAGATGAACTAATGTACTAGGAATCTACTTTTAAGGGTGATAAACTGTGCAAGAATTAGTACAAAGTTAGAGCAGCAGAATCCAAGGTGGCAAAATCTGAGCTGGTCAGATTTATTTCACTGTTTTAACACAGGTTTTGTAGATGCAATAACCTTTCCCTGTGAAGCGCTTGTCTAAGATGAGTGCAAAATTGAAACCTGGATAGCACAGTACTGGTTTTGTTTGGACATCTGCTGTCTCTGCTCTTATTTACACGTTGCTGGTGAATGTTTGACTTGTTTGCAGTAAACATGATTGTTA
This sequence comes from Falco cherrug, assembly GCF_023634085.1. Lineage (NCBI taxonomy): Eukaryota > Metazoa > Chordata > Aves > Falconiformes > Falconidae > Falco > Falco cherrug. Next base: position 98,597,871 of record NC_073700.1, read on the forward strand.
CCAAAGATTTGAAGCATATGTGTCACATCTGTGGAACTAAGCAGTGAAGAACACAGAACTTGGTGGATGCACTTTGAAGCAAGCAGTGAAACCAGCTATTTCGATTCTGGATATTGCCAAAAACTTTGGTCTTGGTGAAATAAGATGTAGCCTTTTCAGGCCTGAGGCATGAAAGAAGAATCAGTATACATAAACCAGTTTAATTTACTTGCTTCCTTTACGCAGTGTTAACAGGACAGCCAGAAGGCTTACGCTGATCAGCCAAGGTAAAGCAATTGATAATGCTCCTGAAGGGACTTGTTATTCTGACATATGAAAAAGAAAACAGGCCACTGAAGCACATTTTCTTGCCATGTGGTGTGTAATCATTAATAAAGTCTAGTCATTAATACTGACTAGACTGAGACAGCGTGTATCTTAGTGTGGTATTTAAAAAATAAAATAAAATAAAATTTTAAAATCTCTCCTTTGAGCTGTACCCTGGCTTGGGACAGTGCTGACAGACATGTGAGGACCATGAGCAGTAAAGGTGAGATGTCCTACCATGTGAATGGGAAAGCCTGCGGAGCCCCAGCCACTAAAGAGCTACCACCCCACCCCACCAAGAACTGAGTACAGCCAGCTTCCCAGTTCAACAGGTACCAGTATCAGCTCTTCTGTACCGCAGCTGACTCCTGCCAACCTCCCACCTGCAGAAGCCACCTACGAGGACACAGGGAAGTGACAGGGAAGCATCGCTGCTGCCATGAAGGAGCAGTGCCTCCCTCGGGACTGTCCCCCCTCATCCAGGCTCCCATGCCTGGCACACACAACCAGAAGAAAACCTGCTGCCTAGCTACGCTTGTCTTAGCTAAACAGTGAGTAAATGTAGTAAGAGCTATTCTGTCTGCCTGGGGATATTCACCAACATTAGTAAGGCTAATAATAACCCTGGACTCCTTCCCTTTCACAGTCCGTGAAGGAAGAGGAGCTTCTTTCTGGACCATGCCACATCAGAACAGGGTCAGTTCCTTCTGCTGACCTTCATGCACAATTTCAAGACATTTTCAAGGAACACGCCTCCTAGCAGGAGAGAAACACCTTTCCGCAACCTTAAAAAGAAAAAAGGCAAACACCTAGTATGCTTGATTCAAAATCTTAACTACACTTCATAATGTGTCAATAAAAAATACATACGTGTAATGCACAATGAGTGGATACAAGTTATATCAATGCTGAAAGAGAAATTAAATGCAATGAACTCAGAAGCCCCACTAAACCTCTTTGTGGAGACCTGGGGTTGTCTACAAAAGAGAACCCGTGCATGCACCAATGCAGAAATAGGAAAGTTTCACCCCGGAGTGGGATTGTTCTTTTATTATCTGTGCTACTAAAATAAAGCTATTCTACCACATATAAAGCAAACATATCTGTTTGTTTATTTGCAATCAGTCTCATTCAGCTGTCCATGCTTCTGGGAAATATCTGGCACAATTTGTTGCTTCTATGTGGTTCTTATTATATTTTCCTATGACCTTGGTTTGGCTCTCTAATGTCAAGGTAAGGCCAATATGGTCTGTATGTCCATCACTAAGATAAATACTTCTCTCAAAAAAGTGTAACTGTATTTGAACTCTGCTGCTACATAAAAGGGCTAGAGTTTTACCCTCTGAAGAAGCCTTTTTTACTATCTTGACTCTATCAAGGCCCAGAGAGGCTAAATTAACCTTTTGTAGGTAATCCCATATCAGCTAAGAGTGTGAGGAACACATGAAGTCATCCAGTGCCTGAAGAGGTGCTGCCAAGTCCCCCTTAGCCAAGTCAATAAGCACCTGTGTGTCATTAACAGGAGACTGTGTGAGGAACAGCCCTACATTAACTTACTAACCAGTGGAGACCATGATGCTGTCTGGGAGAGTTTCATAAAAATTTAGAGAAGTCTTACAATGCTACTTTAAAGATACATTGCGGGTAGGATTTGTCTCAGTTACTAACACTTTCATTTGATGGATGCCTACATCTGAGCAAGCATCTGACTATGCACCTTCCAGTCAGCATGGAAAGCAAGAGAATTCAGTGCCCCAAGCCCTGGCACGTCTGAGACGTCTGCATGGTGGAGAGCTTGAATCCTCTGAAGTGCCTGTCTCTCTCCGTTGACTACAAATGGAGACAAAGACGACTAGTCCAGACATAAATATCAACACTGTAGGTAGTTAAACTCACAGGAGACAAACCCTATCAATAATGTCTTGCAATTGCCTTACAATACCTATCATATGCGGAATTAAATTGTGTCACCTGCTTATGATTCATTTAGTTATTGAAGGGGTGGTTTAACTAACTCCTAGTATGTAGGGATTCTTTTTGACCAGAAATACGTCAGTATTCCAGTATCATATCAAAAATACATGTATCATCAACTAGAAGGGTTTGTCATTAAGAGCGTAGTGACTTTTTCTAAGCTATTCTCAATAAAGGTTACATAGCTAAACAAATTCCACAGATACAGAAGCCTTCAAGAAGCATCGTTAGATTCTGCCAAGTAAAGTGGTGTCAGTAGCTGCAATTTCGAAGTACAAATTTGACAAGCAGGAGAAAAAACAGAGAAGTCGGCTCACAGATTCAATAAAGCATTGTGTCTACAGGCAAGAATATGAAGTAGAGAACTGAAAAGCAAGAGGATCTGGAAAGCAGGGAGGAAAATAATTTGAAACTAATAACTCCATGATGAATAGCCTGATCAAAAACTGCAAAGCAGATAAAGACTGACTCTCCAAGACTAGCTTGGAGATACGTCAAAAAGTGATGCTGGATAACCTCCAGAACGCTTGTTCGCTCTCATAAGGCATAATATCAGGAGAAAGAAACAAACCAAAATTAAATCTGTAAGCATGGAAAAAAATTTCAGGAACCTGGGAAGAAAAAGTCAGCTATCTGTGAGGAGATGCAAGAAGTGCAAAGTAAGGGTGACCAGGCTTTACAGCAAAGCACAACAGAGAGCTGGTAAGAGGTTTCCTTGTTGGTTAATGTATGTCTGCATAGGTATTAAGGTGAGACTGAAACACTTCCACAACACAAACATCCAATACCTTAACAGAATAAGCATCTGACTCTTAGTGACTCCTTCTGGAGGGAGATAAAAAGTAATAATATGTGATACCAGAGAAGAGCTCACCATACACCTTTCAGAGTACAGAAAAGCCTGGGGAAGACATGGGAGAGTATCTCTTTGCTGAAGCAATCCCTGCTGAAGAAATGTGGTCAAGAGAATGTTGCCCAGGGGCACAGCCATAGGAGGGGAGCTGCTGGGGAATGGTGCACTTCAAAATGGTTTTTGCTTCTCTAATAGTCACTTAAATACAGCCATATAAAATGTGGGCACTGGAGCAAGTCAAGGGCAAACAGTGCTGCCAGCATCTCTGCCAGAAGAGAGGAGGAGTGTGTGGTCTCAAGTCAGATACACCCAGGTCCTTCTCCCATCCCCAGGGAAGGGGTCAGGGGGGATGCCAGGGCAGTGGAGAAGCTGAAGCCGTATGCTGCCACCCTACCCAAGCATCACAGTAATTTCACAGCAGAGGGGCCCGTGCCTGCTTGCCCACAGTGCTGGATCCCCATCACCTGCACTCCAGGTGAGAGCTGCTCTCCAGGAGGCAGAACAACATCTGCTTAAATCGCCAGCGTTTTACTGAACATCTAATGCACCAGGCAGGAGTGCAAGAGGGCGCGACATTTTAATCAAGGGATTTGCCTATTGCTGGGACAGGGCCAGGCAGGGAGCACATGTAGCTGCCCAGGGAAGGGGCAGGGGCAGGAAGGACATGCCTGTGGGCACCAGACTCTTCTGTTCCAGGGCTACATGGCAAAATCATTTTGCTACAGAGGGGCACATCTGGCAGATTTCAGATGCAGACTTGAAATACTCTTAAACTAGGATTTAGAGCTATTTGATCTGCCTTTCCAGTAAGAACTTTTTTTTTTTGTATGAGTATAAAAATACTCCTAAAAGAAATTGCAAACCAGAGGCATCGATTTAGATCTGAATCATTCAGTGCAATTTTCACATCAGGTTGAAATGAGCCCTGATTTTAAGTGTCCATTATAGAATTCTCATCTTTTTTTTTTTCCTAAATGACTTCTGTGCAGTAAATTTCATCCTATGAAAAAAGGCAAAGGGGACACGGAAAAGAATGCCAGAAGTAATTAATGATTTTTCATGCCTCCAATTTTCACGTACCAAAGTCTGAAATACCTTAAAAGGTAACTGAATGATTTTGAAAACCAGATATTTGTATGTCCTTTCTAGGATTCAGATTTCTTTACAGTGTTTGAAATTAAGAATCAAAAAAACCCAAAGTTCTTTAAAGTAAGACTCCTAGGTTTAATGTAATCACTACGAAGAATGGTCAAAAGATCTCAATTAGCAGCTCTAAAATGGCAGCTTCGGTCAAAGTAAACCCCAGAGCTAAAGTAAATTTTGGTTCACACTCCCGAATATTCAGTTATGTCAATGGCAGACAAACTCTGTTCTGCAGACAAAAGGACTAGATCTAGGGCTGCAACCCTGGTTACACGCAGATTCCAGCAGGTATGTGCACGACTTCCCAGTGACTGAACTTAACAACAAACTCTACCCACACAGGTGGAAGTGAGGGTTCCCCGAGCCAAACCCACAGACGTTAGGGACCAACAGGTGGCAAAAACATGGAGGTTTTGGCTGAAAACTGCATGCAGCTTTGAGCAACTGCTGTCACTACATGGAAAACAAAGACTAGACTTGGTGTGGTGGAAAAGCAGACTTAAAGCAATTACAAGAGTTTTCTGAATTGGGAGAGTTCTAAAAAGCATCCTGGCTGGCATGTAATGCAAGCTGCCTTTGTGCAAAATTTTATTTCAAGGGAACCTGATGCTTTAGCTTTATAGCACCCTGCAGTCATACACACTTTCAAGCCAAGGGGCACTGGCTTTTATTTCAGGAGGCTTGGGCGGGGGAGGGGTGGGGGGTGGCGGGGGAGCTTTTAAGCCTAATTTCACATTACCCACTCTCCTTTGTGCATGGCATTTCCCCTTGACAAGCCTCTCTGATGGTGAAGGACCAGCCCTCACTCTTGCTGCTCACTGCGTGCCCAGTCCTCTGCACCAGCACCATGACTCCGCCACTCAGGAGAGGACAGTAAAGTCTCCATGATATCCCTCCCTCCCTCCCTCCCGATGGCCTGCAGCTCTGAAATCAAGAACCATCTGTTTCCCAAAAGGTAGCTACAGCTGGTGTGAGATGAGGACACTTTGCTTGGACTGAAGCAGATCTATCTCTGTGTGTGTCACAATGCAAATGGCACCAAAGCTGCCCATTGTCAAGAGTAACCCAAAAATGGTACCACCAAAAGTGAAGTGAGAATGAAAAGTGGGGCAGGAGCCCCTCTAGACATGGCAGCACGACCCATCCAAACCCCAAGCGATCCAGGCTCAGCAGCCCCAGAAGATCACTGTCACGTCAGCAGTTTACCCGCAGGTGTAGGCCCAGCAGTGCACACATGGGCATGCCCCGGGCACAGATGACAGTGGTGTTTCTGGAGCTGACCACAGGGCCAGGCATTTGACAGGTATTAATGTCACTGAGAGTAGCACAGAGGATTTTTCAGGATTCTCAGCAATCACCCACCCAGTAAAAATCCTGCGAGTAGAACTTTTTGTATTTGATCATGGAAACACTTAGGAAAATGCAGCCAGCATGTCTAAAATTCCAAATCAGATGTGAAAATCACAGCTTCTTTCTTCCAAAGGCCTACGAATCTAGGCTAGGTTTATGCAATATAAGAGATTCAATTGCAATACAGAATTAAATAAATTCATGAAATTTAATGTTCCAAGCCAAAATTATAATGAATCAAAATATAATCACATCGGCAAATTGCCCTAATCTGACAAACTCAAGAAGTCATCCTAGACTTCAGTTAATGTTATTGCCGCTCCAAAATTAGCATAATGATGTTTCACAACTCCAGCAGCCTCAAGTGAGTTTAACCACTAGTGTTACTTAGCTCCAGGAGTCTTGCCAGGGAGCTGTGACATCTTATTTATTCATCACTACTGACACGGTTGATGTCATCGCTGAACTTGCCTTACTTCCTGTCCTCAACCTGAGACACTTGGCTCTGGACTATACCCTCTGACACCTGGTATGGAAACAATCAGCTACATGCAATGCTTTAGGATAATTTCAGCTGACATGATTGCCAGGTCATTAGAGTGACACCATTCTGCCAAGGAACCAGAGTGCCTGCAAAGATCAAGCCCCGCTGTTGGGCTGGGTGTAACGGTGAAGCGTGCTTCATCTCAGAGATGGGTGTCTAGATGAGAGAGCTGACAGACAGCAGCTGAGCCAGCAAGAGTTGGCACTATTTTAAAGTTGGGTTTGGCACCTAATGAAGGGACTACAAAAAAATCTGCTTGTAGAAAATAGTCTGGGGTGGAAAAGTCCTGAGCTGATTCTCTTTAAAGAATCAAAGAGACAAATGGGAGTCTCTTACAAAGGCACATACAGAGAAATAAGGAGAACTTCTAGAAATATAAGTCTGCTGGGCTGAAAAGCTCAGTCACTGAAATGCAAAACACTTTGTATTTCCATACATCCAAGAAAAAAAAGAAGTCCTCTTTGGAGCTTTCACCTGAAGCCAGTGGAGAAGCGTGTGGGAAAGGGAAGGAAGACAGAGCATTGGGCCTGCTAAAAGCAAGGATGGGGCTTAGACGCTGAGTATCATAGAAACATTGAATTATAGAATGGTCTGGGTTGGAAGGGACCTTAAGGATCGTTTAGTTCCAACCCCCGTGCCATGGGCAGAGACACCTTCCACTAAACCAGGCTGCTCAAAGCCCCATCCGGCCTGGCCTTGAACATTTCCAGGGAAGGGGCACCCACAGCTTCTCTGGGCAACCTGTTCCAGTATCTCACCACCCTCACAATAAGGAATTTCTTCGTATTATCTAATCTAAATCTATCCTTTTTTAGTTTGAAAAGATTAAGAAAAATCTAGAAGCCATCCAAAATCTAAGTTGAGATGGTTTTGCCCATTTCCATCCAGGACAATCACGTTAGAGAGGCAAAGGTAGCACATGTGACCACCATCGTAGGGGGTTGTGCAGCACTGCATGGAAGAAGAGCAAACAGTTACTTAAGAAAGAGAGGAAAAGAGCTTTGAGAACAACCTTGAGATTTAACAGCCCCGCCTCACCAGCATGCAAATGTTCAGAACAAAGCTGGGAATAAAAGAGCCATTAAAGAGATAAAAGGGGACAACATTTAGCATATATTTACCCAATGCCAGTTATGTCAGACTAGACTTTCGTCTGATTACTTTGATGAAAAACTGGTTTTCTAGACAAAGGAAAATGTGGTAAATTATATCTATTAGAACTTTGTTAAACTACTGTGGAGGATTATTACATAAACTGAGAATTAATACAGGATATTTCAAGTGCTTAAAGTGGCTGCAACCAGCTGGGCTGAAGAAAATTTTCATCAGGCCAGAGGAAGATTATAAACAGAATTCATTACAGATCAATCTTTTCAAATTTTCTGTTCATATTCGTTAGCGTTTTCATTAATTACATTGTGTCATCAGCACACTTCCTACTAAGATTTCAAAGTGGGAACTCACTGTCAGCAAAGAGGGCAATATGAAAATTCTCTCAGAAAAACTAGACAACCCTGAAGAGAGGAACAATGGAAATGTAATTATAGTCAGTGCCAGATCGTACACTTACATGCTATAGTGAATCAGATACTTCTCAGCTGGATCCTAGGAAGAGCAGGGAAGAGGGAGCTGTTTTACGATTGCCAGCTAAGAGCTTAGCTTGCTCTAGCTGTGAGACAGGACCAAGGGGGAACACAGGTCCCTCTGTAAAGAGATGGGCAATAAACAAGGGGTCAGAAGCACCGAGCTGCCTTTAGTAGAAGAACACAGGAGTATAACCTGGCCAGGAATAAATCTAGCTTGGGAGCTAGAACGCTCAGGTTTTGAAGCAGCATCCAAACTAAATAAGAGAGGCCCAATAATTTGAACTATCACATTTTCAAATTTACAGCCTTTATATGATCTATAAATATTCTATAAATCAGCAACAGCGAGGGCTGCAACGCACAGTTCATCAGAGATAAAGCATACTGCAGACCTCTCCAGCCTCCGGTTCCCCCTTGCCTCCGAGTTGTTGAAGTTTTCCTCTACATGTACTGTACCTTTGCACATATAAACCAAACTGCCTGAAAAATACTAATACTCTAAATTAGGTCTGGATTCATTGATAGTGGGAATTATTCAATGCGGTGGCACACAGCAGTAGAGGCTTAGACCTGCAGTTGCATAAAGCCCTGCTTGACATGCCAACTCAGACTGTAAGCAGTTGTCCCCACATCTCTAGGTCAGGGGATGAAAGGGAAGACATAGAAATGGCTGTACTGTGTGGGACCAAAGGTGACCCAGCTCCAAAGGGTGTTTTCTCCAACTAGTGCCCAAGACAGAGTGCAAGAACAGGGCAAGTCCATAGAAATGCTTCACTGCAAGCTCTCCCAGGGAGCAGAAGCTGAGGCACTCTATAAAAGCGATAAGAGATGAAAGATTATCACTTTATAGAAGGTGATAATATCCTACCCTCACTGGAGTCACTGCCTTGTCTATCAAGTAGGCTGAAAAATGCCACTGAGCACTGTCTATGTATTAGAGAAGAGAAAATTTAGTTTGGACTTAGAGTCAGAGGACACCACACTCTGACTTCCCACATAATTTATTTCTCCTGTCCCCAAAGCTTTTTCTCACAGATGCTGCTAGTAGAAATTAGGGAAACTCCTACCCTTAAACTGTGCTACTGCATGGCATATAATCACTAAACTTCCTCTGTATTATTTCTGCAAATAAAAATATAAGTGAAAACAAGCTGACCTTCTTGATAAGATACTATCAGCTTTGCCTGAGCCCTGATTTTGCTATACATGTAAAGGCATGTCAGGGTTCAGACAGTCCTAAATATATGGCTGTATTGGGTTTGTGTGGCCAGGTTTTGGTAGCAGGGGGCTGCAGGGTGGCTTCTGCGAGAAGCTGCCAGAAGCGTCCCCTACGTCCAATAGAGCCAACACCACCTGGCTCCAAGATGGACTCACCACTACCCTTATCTCAGCCTGTCCTTATTTTGACCCACGAGCCTTTCATTGTGCTTTCTCTGCTCTGTCCAGTTGAGTATGGCAGCGGCAGAGCGGCTTTGGTGGGCACCTGGCATCCAGCCAGGGTCAGCCCAACGCAGAAACAAATTCATGTCATCATGCATTAAGACTCCATGCAGATATGAAGTAATTGGCCCTCAGCAGCACCGAGCTCTTTTCAGTTTCCCACTGTAAGACTGCAGTGGAGCAAATTACTGAAGACTATTCTGAAAATGGGTAATTCCATTTCTGTACTGATAAATGCAGCAATATGCAAATCTGAAGCAAAATCAAGAAAAATGTTATTATTCTACCAGGTATTGATATAGTTTGTTGGTGCTGTTCTATAATAAAGGGAAATATTCAAACCCCTGACTTCCCAAGCCAACACATCTCTGATTTTCTTGACTGTCCTGCCCAGTTCTCTTATTATCTTAGCTCCATTCCCTGCAGAAATTTACATAGGAATTTCTCTAATTTACAGCAGTGTACTGTGGCAAGCTTGGTAGCGACTTCTCTCAGTAGCAGGGATAGTAATCATCTTGATCTAGAGGTAATCATCTTGATCTAGAGGCTTTAACAGAGCTTCCCTGTGTGTGGGCACTGGGAATGCAGCATGCAAGAGGAAAAATCAAAGCCCCCAGAAGGAAGCCTGCTCCAGCCACTGGCTTTTTGCCAAGCACCAAGACAAGGGAGGGGGGAGATCTTCGGTAAAATAAAGTATAAGAGAAACTGCAAAAATGTTTTAGAGCCAGCCAGGCCCATATTCATCATCTACACAGTAAACAGGCTCAATAACAGGAATTCCTATGAATTTCAAGTAGGCGCAAAGGTTCAGCAGCGAATGACTGGAGTAACAGAGTTCATCCATCAAAGCCTCAATTACTCCCAGTTATCCAGGAGGGGGTACGGTTTAAGTACAGACTATTGCTTGCTTCTCGTCAGCTTTACACCTTTTGTGTCAGAGGGTTTGTTTTTCCAGCAAATTTGACAGCTTCTGTAACAGCAAAACAGGTACTCTCCAAAGAGTGTGGATGGAGGGACATGCCAGCAAGCCTCTGCCATGGCCCAGGCTGAGGTCAGCACACTAGAAATCCCCTGGGAAGGCTCCCAGGAAGCTGGAAACGAGCACGTGTCTGTAAATAACCGAAAAAGGAAAGCTATTCTTGCTGGGAAAGTGGAGAAAGAAATCAGAAAAGGAATATTCTTTGCTCTGTCTTTCAAAACGGGTGAGGGAGGAACTTTTAAACCTTTCCATCCTGCCTCTTTCCCCTTTGGCGCACAGGCAGACATCTGTGCCCGTGCTGCTGAGGGATGCCCATGCCCTGGAGGGGGATGTGCAAGGAAACAGCTTGGTACACAGAGATCCCAGTCAGCTGTGAGACGGGATCAGACCAAGTCTTGGGTTCTGCTATGATGTCTTTAATGTGTTTTTTGACTTTGTCCTTCCTTCCAGAAAAAGGACCCAAGATCTCCTGGCTCCAGGAGGTTCTGGGTCCAGGCAGGCATAGGGAACTGGAGGAAGATGCAGATCTGCACTGGTGGAGTGCCAGCTTCTTCCAGACCAGTGATGCTGTCTTTCTTATAGTAACAATTATCATGACTCATGGTTTGCATGGCTAGTGCATCCTAATCACAAATGCCTGTTTATTTTCATAGACTCATAATATCAGAGAATGCTTTGGGTTGGAAGCAACCCTAAAGATCACCTAGTTCCAGCCCTGCTGCCACTAACCACTAGATCAGGTTACTCAAAGCCTCATCCAACCTGGCCTTGAACACTGCCAGGGATGGGGCATCCACAGCTTCTCTGGGCAACCTGTTCCAGTGTCTCACCACCCTCACAGTAAACAACTTCTTCCTCATATCTAATCTAAATCTATCCTCTTTTAGTTTAAAGCCACTACCCCTTGTCCATTTTGTGTGCGCATTACACTGAATTACATCTTAGATGGAGTTACACCTTTTTATTCTCCTAAAAAATATAAGAAAAAAAAAAATCAACAAGGTTTCTACACATTTGAGACTCCTTAACATTCACTCTCTGGGAACTTAAGCAGTCTTTGAAACACAGCCCAAGTCACTAAAATCAACAGGAAATGTTTCAGCTGGCAGCACTGTTAGACAAAGGGAAACAATGAATGCAGACTCCTGAATATGAAGCCAGACATTGGAGGGGGCACTGGAGGACCCCTGCTGCTACCAGAAGGAAACTGGGGACAGGATATAACATCTTCATTGAGTGAGGCTGGAAGAACAAATCAATGGAAATACCCAAATTCTTTCTGAAAGAATCCTGTGAATAAGTGCAGTAAGCAAAATACCCAAAAACAAAAACAAAAAAACCTCAAAACAACCAAACAACCAAAAAACCAGCCCCTCAGAAAAGGGCTCATGCTTCTATTGACTCATCCGGAAAAAGCAGACTCCTTGACTAGTTTTATTAACCTCTAATAAGACAGATCATTTAAAGTCGTTGCTGACTTTATAAGGCTTTTAAAGATTCTTCTGACAGTTTTATGCCAACTCAGGTCTTTGCTGGCTCATGCGATGTAAAGGTTTGTCTCACACAGTTTGACCAGCCTTCAGCAGGTTGTGCACCAGATCAGGACCCAGCTTTCTTTGAGTCACGAGTGCATCAACACCCTAAGTTACCTAAAACTATGACTAACTAGCCTGCTTGAAGTTAAACTCCAATTTACAAGCTTTGCCAGTTCATGAACCTAATGAATACCCCCTTAACACTGTGCAAGACTGGAGTATTTTGATGCTATACTCAATACCACTATTACCTGCTCAGTCCAACCTTGATTTACAGGTTTTTTCTGACCTTAACACTTTGCAGATAACAAACTTCAAATGTACAAAACTGGCTGAGCTTCACACATTTAAGAAGTTGGAAACAAACTCCTGATATATTCACTAGCAGCATCCTACAATTGTAGATGCCAAACAAATGGTCAGACCAAACTGTACTACATTTGTAGGGCAAAACGGGAACTGGCATGCACCAAGACATTGGGCAATGGCTCATACCAGGTGTTTGCATGCCCAAGCCATATTTTGGGAAAACAACCAATTGGAAAATGTGCGATGATTCTATTTGCTGCCATTTTTAGTGGTCTCCTTAACACCTACATCTGCACTGGTACAGTGATCACATTGTGTCTACTGGCTCTAATGGGATGGCAGGCCTTGACACCTGCCTTCCTCAAACTCCCTGTGGATAAAATAATATATAATCAAGAAAATCTGTTCTCCCTTGGGAAAAAAAAAAGGTTATTTTGAGAACGTTAATGGCCCCTGTATGAGATATTGCAGTCCAACAAAACTTAAAAAACACCAGTGTAAACAATTTGGTTACAATGGAAGGGAGAGAAACCAAGTTCTCTTCCAAGTATTTTTCTTGTTTATTCTCAGGTTGTTGATATATTTTGTAAACTGCAGAGATTAAAAAGATCTCTGGGGCTCGCAGGTGTGAAAGATCAGCACTACTGAAGGTAACTGAGGGAGGGAATGTTCACAAAGTATATCCTGTCATTAAATCATTTTGCTGAATACATCAAATTGCTTAACACAAATATTTACATATAAATTAATTCATCCATCTATTCTTGTTGCTAGCACAGATACAGAAAACGCATGCAGAAATTCAAGGGATCCCTTTAAGGCTTCCCCCCAAACAAGAATCAAAAAGGAAATTCATTATGAGAAAAAGCTAACTCAAAACCTGGGATGTAACTGAGCAGTTACATCAGCAGCTTGAGTTTGTAAACAAGTGAGCCCAGCAGTCTGAAGCAGCATGAATCACCTCTGTTCATCTCAGTGGGGTGTTAGCTTCATTCCCAGCAATGAGCCTCTAATGCATTAACACTGTGAATTATTTCTCTACTGTCCAAAGTGTGTAACGGGTGGAAGAAAAAAAGACAAATGCGCAACATACTTGAAGCAATACCCTATGGTGGCACTGCGTTGGCTGAGCAATGCTAGCTCCCATGTGGTCCCCAGGACACGAGGGAGCCATGCCCATGGCTCCAGGGAACTGTGCCAGGGAAGAGTCTGGCTCACTGGTTCCCAGAGATTCCTCCATAGGGAGGGATTTGAAATTGTAGGTAGTTACCATGACCACCTGGGTCAAACTCAGCAGCCCCTATGCTCCTCTCATCTTTACTGATGCCATTGATCTTGACCAGTGCTGGTAGCCCTGCTGGTATTTTGGTTACCATTTCTAGGAGCATGGGCTTTGCTCCCCTGAAATAAAGGCAAGGGTTACAGGATTAGGCCTTCAGCGTGGCAGGATAAAGATGCCATCTATTTAAATTAAGGTATGGCATTAATATATCACCTTGCAGGGCCCAAGACAAGCAGGGAACAGTGCACAGCATCCACAGAGATTTTGTTTTCTTGCAGAATCCATCATATCCCCTCTCACAAAACCCCCATGACAAAAAGGTCCAAACTCCAAAGACACAGTAGAGGTTTCAGGCAATTATAGATTTTGCTATTCAAGTAGAAAGAGTAGTTCCCATGGCAACGAGCCCATCACTCCCTACCTTTGGTATTGCTTGTTCTCCAAACACAAGCACTTTATTTAAAGAAATATGTATGTCCATATAGCTGCGCTCTCAGGGACTGATTTCCTTTCATTTCACCCTCACAAAAGTGACGACCTGCTCTGTGTCTGACTGCTTTAAAACACACTGAAGGCTTTCCCCACCTCCCGCAGTATCCAAGGGGACAGCAATGGTTGCAGTGCAGGGGGCACCCACATGCCTGCCCCAAGGGGTGGCTGTGCTGGGGCCGACGCTGCCCTGAAACACTTCCAGATGAAGCGTGCAAGGGAGCATCCCATGGTGCTGCTGGCTGGGTCCCCAGTGAAACCCCACTCCTTTTGCATCAATACTATACAAGGATGGAGATGCCTCCCAATTTTTCTTAATTGTGCCATGTTAAACCTGGCATTGGTGGGTTTCACCTTCAGCATTCACAGTATTGGGTTTTTTTCTGTCTAACACTAATTAGGGCAAATAGCCCTCAAACATAACCAAATAAATCAGTAAATAAATATATTAAAAGAGATGACATATCACTACAGAACATGATAGCAACTCTGAGGAGAAAAAGTCAACCACTTTAGATATTTTCATCACTTAAATACCATGCCAGCAGGACAGGCTGGCTCCTTAGGAGGTGTAAATCAGCACGGCTCCCCACTGTTCTAATAGCAGGCCCCTTGCGTGGGCTAAAGAGCAGGCTCCATGCCTTGGGAAGAGAAACACCGCTGAGAAAAACGGGGAGACAGCGGGTTGTCTCAGGGTGTCTGGCAGGGCAGCAGGCAGGGAAACCAGGGGCACAGCACAACCCCTGTCACAGGCTGGCCCCTGGCTCGCAACACGAGGGACCCTCTCCATACGGGAGAAGGGAGGGAAGGGCTGTGGCACCGCTGGCTAGCAGCATCCCTGGGCTGCAGCCCCGCGCGGCTGCTGGGGAAAGGGCTCATGCTCAGACAAGAAATGTGAGAAGCAGCAGCAATGCTGGTTTGACTCACAAGTTAAAAGCAAGATCTAGTCCAGATCCAAGACTTTCCTTCTAGAAATCAGCCACTGAAAGTAAGAAAGTGGGGTCGGTGTGGCAGAGCTGAGAAAAGGTGCAGCTGGGCTGCAGAGGCAGCTCGCTTTGCTTCTGGCTACACGCAGGAGGAAAGCACACATACAGACATGGAAACTCTCCCTCATGAGCAGGACCCTTCAGATTACTTCTGTCCCCTGCTAAAATTTTATGAGGCATTAGCTGCCCCTAAGCCCTTTTCTCATGTGGCTCCAGACCCCTTAAACACAGCCTGGTGCGACCCGGCTGGGGCTGCCCGCGTGAGCAGGCGCAGGATCCACTTGTATTTCCAGGTTGTGGTACCCAAGGGATGTGCAAACCAGATGCTTGGGTGGCTCTGGAGATCAGAGAGAAGCATGGTACGCACAGCCCTGACTGTCCATCTGTACTACCGGCAGCAGGGCAGTACTGCAAGAGATGCTGGGAGCCTGGCAGGGTTCCTCAAACCAGGCACGGGGGAAGGAGGTGAAGGTAAATTTTTTGGAAGGTGATAGAGGAAATCACGGAGATAATTACAGAGAGGGAGATCAGACAAGCTTTGTCTTAGAGGAAGTAAAGGTGTTAAAGCTGAAAAGCAGTGGCTAGGCTGAGGGGAGGAATAAATATTAGAAGAAACAGCAGGAGGAAACAGATCAATTGGAATAGCTGGAAGAGAAAAGATGTGAGGACATCAGAGACATTACAGCACAGAGCCTGGAGAGATGCAACAAAGATTGAGGAGACGATAATGAATTTAAAAAGAAATTAAAAAATAGAAGTATTGGAGAGATGCCAGATGTGGGAAAGGAAGATGTGAAGAGTCAAGTCTGGTTACGGGGCTGGGAGGCGAGGGGAGGACAGCTCAGTGCAGGACTGGAGGGTAAGGACAGTAAGGCAGAGCTCGCAGGCACCTGGAGGGAGGGAGCTATGGCAGGAGCAGGCTGCTTTGCTGGGTCCGAAGTGTTGGCAGTGCACATGGTAAGGGCTCTCTGTCAGCCTGAGCTCATGCTGTCCCACACTGCAGGGAGAGGAGGGGTTCCAGTGGGGTGTCGGTGAAGCTGGGGTGGTGTAGCTTTAGGGACAGTGTGCCCCAAAACAAACCCAATCCCAATAACTCATCCAGAGGTTACTACACAGGTTTGCATCAGTTATTGTGGAAGTGCATTTTGTTGAGGAGCTGGGTGGATGGCAAGCCTGTTTGTATGTACAGAGAGGTGAGGCAGAAAACAACATATACAGAAAAAAGGGAAGAGAAGCATGTGAAAGCTTCACCCTACTTGCTTAACATGCATTTGCCAAGACATCACGGATCAGGTGAAAGCTGGAGGGACCGGTTTTTAACAAGTATCAAGTTTTCTGAGTACATTCAAAACTGAACCTAGATGTCTCAAGTAAAAGTTTTCTTCAGCTCACTTCCTGCTCATTTTTAGCTTTCAGGATGGAAAACCAATATTTGGGTGTATCTTCCTGCCTCCAGAATTTTACCTGGGTGAACCTGGTTTCTGAAAAATCCTTTCTTCAGCTTATTTTTGTTATTGTGTCAGTTTGTCCTTGACTGCTTTTAAAAACAAGAAAGAGATAATTAAAAAAAAAAGAAAGTTCGACTTGCCAAAAATTTTAATGTACAGGAGTTTTCTGGCTTCTTTGCTTTCCCGTACTAGTGCCCAGGTCTGTGCATTCCCACTCAATACAAGGGAACACCTATTTCACAGAGATATAATCTTTTAATACAGATTAAGAGCTGACTAAAGACCTCAAACACTATATACTGAGACTCACTGTGGATGTTAAAGAAAACACCAGCACTAGCACCACAAGCCTGCATACCTGTCTTCCTGGCTCTCAGAAAAGGTCACTGCCGTGGTGTAGGACCTCGCTCATCACAGTACAAGAGCATTAGCAAGTGGGGAGCAAACCAAGGGGTGACAGAGGGTAGGACCTGTAGCTTCTTAGTCAGCTCACTAATTCAGCAAACGAAGACAAAACTGGTTTGCCACTGTTAACTTGCATTTCAGTCAGCTCACACAGCTGAACACACAGTCCTTCTAGGGCATGATAGAATTATTAAAAATAAGACATGAAAGTCACTGATGTATCATGTGCTGCTTATCTGATACTGATGATTACTAGCAAAACTGCTTATTTGTTCCCAAGGCATAGAAACTTCAGGTTTTTGCTGTTTTGCTTCCTTTCATCTTTCCAATTTTTCACTTATTTCCATGGTATTGAAGGCTCTGTGTCATGTCTAAGGATCAGCCTACAGAGAGGCATTGAAAAGGGATGAGAAAATTATTTTCTAGTTCTTTCTTATAGCAGGATGCTTTTATAGGAACAAACAAATTTTTTCAGTATTAATTTTAGGATCTGCACAACTAATATTTTTTTTTTTTTTAGAAAAAGGGCTAATAATTGGGAATCTGAAAGAAATTCTCTGGAAATAACTGTGGGAATCAAGGTGCTCCATATGGAAAGGCTACCTTACTATCCCCATCACAGCACAGTCATCTGTTGGCTACTGTCATAGAAACAGAGCTGTGCAAGATAGATATCCATTTACAAGAGTGTTGTCATTGATTTGATGCAGCCAATGTATGAACAACAGAAGCCTTCTCCCTGCAAATATGATTGCTGCACTGTTTACAGGAGAAAAAGCTGTGGCATTATTTTTTTTTTGCTTCATTGCTGAACAAGGCTGGGATGCAAAAAACCAATGCCCTTGGCATCTCATACAAGGCCACATAAACAACAGTAACCCTCTTCTTGAAGTTCATTGCCTTATTCGTGCCTTTATAGTGCAGAATTGAGAAAGACACTTTTACTTAAAAAAAAAAAAATCCATGTTTCATGATCACATCCATTAGGACAGAAAGGAGGGGGAAAAAAATAATATGTAGACTTTCCTTCTATTTAATCTAAGGATGGAAGGTGGGGATGGATGGCTCTTTTCCTGTCAACGTTTTATCATTCTATGAATTAGTCATGATGATCCAATTATCTTCAAATATGTAAAGCACAACCTTTTAAGTAGACTAATTTGCAAGCTTGCTTCATGGCCCTCTGCACCAATTTACCACTTAGTCCTAGATTAAAGGACTGAGTTTGCCTTGGTGAGGTGGCACTGAGGACATGACAGCAAAGGGGTGTGAAAGCAGCATTTGCCGCTTTCCTCTTGCAAGAGCAGGGTGCTCTTTCTCTGTGTCACGGGGGTAGCCGTAGCACAGGCTCAAAAAGAAAATTATTACCTCCTCTATTAAGTCAGAGAATAACAAAGAAGGATGAGAGCGCATGTGAGGACAGCAGGGGGTTAAAATTTTAATGTTTTCATCTCCTCCAAAACTGCTCTGGGTTTAATCCGTTGTTTAACAGCAGAATTTGGCCCAAAGCATCGCTGTTCTGTGGGCATGTTACATGATTCATACAGTGGGTAGTTTGGCCACTTAACAGTACCCTCTTAAACGAGGTTGCAATTAGCAGACCCACAGAGATTATGTTAAAAAGCAAACCCACGACTCCATGCCCACGTGCTTGCAAGGATCAGGGAGCCACGCAGTGCCCTCATGTGATACCTTCCCCAGGCTGTTTCACTGCCTCAAAGGCACCTACCTCAGGCTGCCAGCACCATGGGTAACCCTCTTGCTCCTCCACACTGCTCTTTGTGCAGGGGAAGAGTCTCACTCTTTGCCATCACAGAGCACCCGGCTCAGAGGGGCCAGCAAAGCTGTGAGGAAAGGTGGGAAATGATGCTTTATTAAAAGACAGCAAAGGCAGGTCTGGGGCAGGTGGGAAGGAACACCCTAAGTCAAAATAAGCTGCAAACATTTCTATTATGCACCAGTGAAGGAACTGTGAAACAGGACGTTTACTGCTTTCACCCTCATTTTGAAGAATTTTTATTAATTGGCAAAAGTTCAGAAAATAATAATTTGTAATCTAGCAAATCTACCTTATAGGTTTAGACAGATGCAGTTCAATCTACAAACTGTATTCAGAATGTTATCTAGACCCGATTTGGTAATCTAGGCCTAGAAGGGAAAACACATACATATTTACAGATGAACCAAATCTATCAGGTAAAGGTTTAAAAAAAATCAGTGACAGCCAGATTAATCAAGCCAAATTCAGGCTAAACGGAAGGAGGAAGTTTCTTTCTACATTGATCAACAGAACAAGGCGGCTCACAATGTGCTGGATCTTAACTATGCAAAGTCCTTAGCTTTGCAGAAGAGAAATAAATACTTGAGTTCAGTCAAAAAATTAGTCCTTAATTAGTAAGTAAAATGAAATTACATGACCCGTGTGACAGGGAAAGTCAGATTCAAGGATCATAATGATTTGTCCAACATTTAATTGGACTGATCTCTGCCTGTCTGGAGGTCACTATTAGGACCTCTACCAGGAGAAGTTCTTCAGGCATGGGAGGTGCTCAGCCTCTGGCTGCAGTGGGAAGCTCTCTGTGAATAAGTCCAATAGGATTTTTGCTCGTTTAGCATCTCCCCTTTCATAAGTATTAGTTTACAGCATTCCAACCATGAAAAACCTGTTGTCCCTTAATGACCTGGGAACTGCACAGAATTGGGATTTCTGTTATTCTCATAGAGACTATTTCTAAAAATTACCCTATGCTACCCTTATGCAGGTTTCTACAAAAGTATTCAGCTTTTTTCATAGTCCATAGATAAGTCTTCTTTCTGGAGTATGCAACTAGACACTTAGGTATTAACCATTTCTAAGAGAAACAATGTGAAACTGAAGCCAGGTGTCTTGCTAGTGAATGCCCCAAGAAATAAACTTTTAACCATTGAACAGAGAAAAAAAAATAATTTCTGACAC
Source organism: Falco cherrug (assembly GCF_023634085.1). Taxonomy (NCBI): domain Eukaryota; kingdom Metazoa; phylum Chordata; class Aves; order Falconiformes; family Falconidae; genus Falco; species Falco cherrug. The sequence goes on from NC_073700.1 coordinate 98,617,456, forward strand.
TTGCTCTGGAACCGGAGGTCAAATTACAAGAAGCAACACTCTTGAACGGTTTCTGACATGAACCACAAAAGAAAGAGAACAGTGGGGATGGACACATCTCTCTGGGCTCCATGGTCCCCACACAGTGTGCAGGATATTATATTGCATTTCATAATTAAGAAACAGATTGCCATAAAGGTGCAGCAATACAGCCCAAGACAAATGAACAGATGCTTCCTCTGCTTTTTCTGAGTCTCCTGGGGCAGGCAACTTTGGATTTAGCTGCTGAAAAAGCAGTTAACCATAATCTGATGCCAGATGTTTAAGAATTGAGTGGGATTCCCAGGAAAGGGTTCCCATGGAGGAGGATCAGCACGCAGCTTCAGGAATGACGTGCCAGCGCCAGCAGGGTAGCAGTCTCCTCCCAGGACACAGAAATTGAAAGCAGTGGGGCAAAAAGGTAGAGGCTTCTGGACTGCTAACTGCAGTCAAGAACACGGATTAAAAAAATTTAAAAAAAAACCCCACAAACAAAAAACCAGCCCACTATAGGTAAAAGCATTGTTTCCTTCACACTATAAAACAGCACAGAGTACTGGTAAGAGGGACAAAACCAATCCTATGTAATTGTAAGTTGGGAGACCAGCCAAAAATGTGCTTTGTGTTTTCAGAATTTGTTTAAATCCATGAGTCTTCTCATAATTCAAATCCATGGGGATTTTACCTTCCCAGGAAGCTAATTAAACTACACAGCATGATTACTTAGCTAACAAGGAACTTACATCCTTTATGGGTGTACAAAAAACCCCACAAAAGCTAGGCTATCACAAGCAAGTGCTGTACGTACAGTGCTGACGTGGCCAGTACATACTGCTGTGTAATATCAAACACACCGGTGCTTCTCAAATGTATTTCTAGGATTTCATAGCTTTTTTCTGTTGTTTTTTTTTTTTTAAATTTTCAGTTTCCATCCATTTCCACCTGATGCAGATGTTACTTCCCACTCAGATGGCCAGTTGCGGGCACAGCTGACACCACTCCATACACAGGGACATTGCCACTCCATGAGTATTTATACAATAGCCAAGAGAATGACTCTGGATTCACTTTAATACAGGCAGAACCCGAGGAGGCAGGTCTGTAGCCACCTGAGTTTGGGAGGGGAAAAAAAGCAGAGGGAGCAACTTCCATGCTGCCCCCTTCCCCCTGGGAAGAGCCCCCAGTCCTGTGCTGGCAGCATAGTGTGCGCAACCCCCTGAGCTGTGAGAGCTCCCTGCAGGCAATCGCTCTCCGACATCAGGAGCTAACACTTAATTCACTCTATTGGTTTTTTTTGATGATATTTGTCCCCACACATGATGAGCCTTATGTCTCAAAATCTGCACCGCTTGCTTTCGCTGTGCATGATCTTGGATGTTTAATCACAATCAGCCTGTAGCTTAGCCTTGAGCTCTGCATCCAGACAAAAGCCAGGATGCAGTTAGTGCTCAGGAAATCTGCACACTGCAGAAAAGCAGCCTTCAATCCTCCTCCTGCACCCGGTACGCCCTAGTGCAGCTCAGTTTCAGCTGCTGCTGGTGGTGGAAATATGCCTCTGTCCGGGGTTCGCAGACCAGTTTAGATCAGACCATACCGTCTGTATGGCTGGGATAAGAAGGGTGAGGTGGAATTTTAAAGAAATCTAGTCTTTTAAAGGTGTAGTGATGGACTAAGATGCATGCTACAAGAAAACGGTGGCTGAAAGAAGTCTCGACTTCAGTTAGTTTTGTTTTTCAGGAAATCTCGCCTCTCATTTTGACTAGTTTTTCTAGCTTAGATCAGTGGTCCTGACCATTAACCATGATGCTAATTTTCATGTCTTGGCTACTGTGAGATTATTGTCACCTTCCCTGCAGGTCCCAAACCATCTACTCCTTGCCCAGCACGTCAAGAATAACAACCCCATCCTGCTTTTTGCATCAAAAGCAGCTGCCCAGGCTGACCTCATCTCGCCACTGACAGCAGCCCTCTTTCCTTGCAAGCAGGAATGTCTCCCAGCAAAACCTGGAAAATGCCAGCTGGGTTTTTCAAGCATGCAGGACACATTAGAAGACGACTTGAAACTCTTTGGGGCAGAGACTTTCTGTTCTGCTCCTGGAACAAACACACTTCCAGCCAGCCTGGTTTCTCAGTATCATAATGATAGAAAAGTATTGATAATACTAGTACTACTACAAACTGTAAAAGGTCTGTACATTGAGGTCCATACCTCACCATGCCCTTTGCGCCTTTTTTTTAAAGCAGCATGCACAGATATGACCATGGGTACTTTTATGCAACATGTTATATTTCAGCGGCCTAATGTGGAAGAACCTACAGACAACAGAAAATAACTTGTGCATCTTTTCACCTCATAAATTGTTTTCAAACATTTGGGGAGGAAAAGAAAGAAAACCAGTTCATAGCAGGAGTCTTTCCAATAATTTCCTCTTTTCTCTCTCTAACCTGAAAATGCCACGTGGAAGCTTTTCCTGAGAAAGAGATGTGCCTGCATTAAATGCACTCAACTGTGATCAGAGGTTCCGTTTCTCTCTACTGAGAATAAGGAGGCGCCTCACAGGGCATGCTAGACAGCACGTATTTTGAAATATGGGATACTGTAATTATTTCTATTCCATTTTAAGAGTAAAACGTCAATAGTCAAGCAGCAGATACTCACTCCACGGTAAACTGGAGGAAAAGCCAGAGAGCTTGTTTAAAATTCAACACGTCAGCTAGAAAAAATGCAGCCAGAGAGAAAAGGCTGTACGTTTCTGCTAACTGTCTTAAAAGAAGACAGAAGCCAGGCACAGGCCACATCAGAGGTGACAGCAATGACCCACAGTGCATCCTGCCCAGCCAGCTTGCAGAAACCCACACCCTGGGCGCTGGGGCCAAGGCAGCCCACGCCACCCCGCACCCAAGCACCACTAGGACAGCAAACCTGTCTTCAGCTTCCCTTCCTTCTGGGGAATAAAGTGACTTCCCTGCTTCGTACAGGGCTGGGAAGTGAATTTATCGATATCTATAAATGTGTATTGTGTCATTGGCTGTCGAGGGGAGGGCTTCGTCAACTCATTGTTCTCATGGCTTAGCATATAAACGGCATGTTTCTGCTTCAGTCTTACATGTATTGAAACTTCGGCTTGTTAGTCAATACAGAAATATGCCAGTTACCTTTGTATTAAAAGGTGATGGTTTACAAATTTTGAAAGTCAAGTATCCAGTGTCCTCAAGGCAATCTTCTTTTCATCCTGACCTGTATCTTTCACAAAGCTGACATTTAGAAAAAGATTATTTTCAAAATTTCCTTTTACAGATCATCTGGGAGAGTTGCCTGATTTCACACAGGATTTTTATTGTGCTTTCCACTTCTGCTACCGGTTTTTACTCTCGCAATTTTTGTTTGTGAAATCACTCTGCTAAAACCATGCACAAACAAAAATATGAAAAAGAAGGTGTTTTTTAATGTTCTTTGAAATAGATGTCTGTCTTTCCCTGTGTTCCTCAAAACTGCAAGAAGTGGTAATAAAAATGGATCCAGCTGAGTCAGGCTAGTGAGGAACTCAAGGGAGTGAAGAACAGCCTGAATTCCATCCTGGCAGCTGCTGGTGGTGATAAACCCAGCAATGAAGTTTGCTGTGTGAAGAAGAGGATGGACTTTATCAGTAGGGACCTGGGAGGGCCCCTCTGACAGGCAGACAGAGATGCTTTTAAAAGATGTAAATCTGTCCAAGCAACTTTGGAGGGGCCTGAAGTTTTGAACATAAGCATCCTCCTTTTAGCTGGTAAATATCGCAGTTTATCTTCCGTTTATCTTGTCTGAAAACTTACTCTCCTGTAAATGATATCCTGATTCTCCTTTAAAAATGCCTTGGCAGTTTGATTTTTATAGATTGATAACTACACAAATCTACTGCTGTAATCATTCCCTCTCCTCTGCATTTATAGCCTTGCATCCATTAGGTCTGCATATATATATTCAAATAGGCACTTTAATCTCTGAGTTTCTTGACAGAGCAATCTAGTTTTTATAATTTATTTTTTTTTTATAGTAGCGACATTTCATTCCCAGTAAATTACCAATTTGTTGTTATCAGTGAGTGCAGTAATACAGCTCAACACTATATTCACTTCAAAGCAGCAAGAATCTTCCTTCTACTTGACAGTGTAATGAAACCCATGTGACGTCAAGAAGTCATATATAAATTCTTGAGGCAGCTCTGATTTGCAGCATCTGGGGAGGGCAGGGGTCAAAAGTAAAAGCCCACTGGAATGGTGCAGTGCCATCAGTGTCAAATATTAAATGATCTATGGTAAATGCTTCTCGGTTCCATACATTGTAGTTAATATCATAATAATTACAACATAATAATTTGGCTCAAGTAAGCACATAGAATTAGGTTTTGTTGTGTGATTAATGTAATGATTATTACACTTAGTCTTTGTGGAATGATTATTACATTCTGTAAAACCATAAGGAGATTTAATACTAAAATCTGGAGGCATGCTTCTCTTCGTTATTCCCTAAAATTTTAGAGGAGTGAAAGAAACAGTTACATTGAACTGAAAGTTTTTGAGGTGAGTGTAACAAGTTTAAATTTAACTGAAAGACAATTTTTTGGTTTTATTTTGTCCAAAGAAAAAAAAATGAGACAGGAAATTCTCATGAAAAAAACTTTGTGTTAAAAAAATATCGAATTAAAAGACTGTGGGTTTGTGGCTGGTTTTTTTTTTAACTATATCCTTCTCCCTGCCTGCTTTTTTTTCTATCTAATGCTACTTGCCAAATTAATACATTAGTAATTTTGCTCTAACTACAATTACAAAAGTGGCCTTTAGCAAAGCTGTTTTGCCTCAGTTAAATGCCACTCCTCCATCTCTGTGAACAAGCAGAAAGGTGCTGCTGGATGGGGCTAGGGGGACCCAGCTTCAGGTGTGTCCTTGTCCTGATGGACCACCAAGATCTCTGGGTTTGTGTGGATGCTTTTGCCTTCAAATGCTCCACCATGCCTACTGGTGTGCAGACGCTGCACTGACATAGGTGGTGCATCCCAGGTCTAACCTCATCTTCAGAGTCAGGTGCCTCACCACTGAGGTGAAGGGTTTCTGCATCCCAGTGTGCCCCAAAAGCTGATGCACACAACCTGGCTGACACTATTCTAAAGTGCAAAGTGCTCACAAAATCTGCTGCTACAAAAAGGTGGCCAAGAAAGCTGCCACCTCTTGGGTGCTTGCTGTGGTATCCAGGAAGGGGAACAAGTGATGAAAGCAATGATTTGGGACTCTTTCCTCAGGCAGTTTATAGCCATCACATGGTAACAGCTCTCAAAAGTGCAGCAATGGCTTCTTGCAGAAAGTAAGCAAGGAGCAGCTTCCTGAGCTGTCTCTTAGCCTTTCTGAATGACAGCCTGGTCGACTCCATCTGTATCAGGAGCCACTCCCTTCTCAGAGACTCTTTCCATATATCAACAGCATGTGCCCTTCTCAAACGCTGACGCTACCAGCAGATGCCAATCAATGCAGTTCAATCAGCCCTAGAATTATATATGATATGGGTTTTGCTATAACAAGCAAAACATACCTTTCAGTTACCACTTCTTAGTATTTTGCAAGTCACAATTCCATTTACAGAAAAACATTACACTTATAGCTCTGTTAGCCAAAGATTCATTTTGAGGAAAACAGAGTTTAAAAGAAAAAACAAACCACACCACCAAACCAAAACCAAACCAAACCTGACTTGTTCCAGTCAATCTGCAATGATTGCCCTAACAGATTTCCCATCACTGGAAGATTTCATGTTTGCATTTAAACTCTAACATAGGTTAAATCAAATTTTTGACATTTTGAAGTCTCTCAGGAAACTTAATTTCCCTTCTCCAGGTAGCTTCCTAGACTAAACAAAATTAGGTCCAATGGCCTAAAAGCAACAGCTCTGTTTCACAACCAACAGCCCAAGTTATCTGATGCTTCAACTGGCCTCACTGCTCTGAAGACTCTCCAAAAGCCCTCACAGACCTGATACTATTTTCCTTCATAACTTCACACACTTTCACAAACCTCAATTGCAATCCTTGTCTTCAAAAGACATACTACAAAAATGCATTTGTTTTCATTTGCTTATAACTTGCAGCTCCAGCTTCCCCTGCAATGTGAACTGGACCCAATGGATGGTGGCAATGTCACCTGTGATCTCCTGGGAGCACAGAGAAGTATGAGCACAAAGGACCATTTCACACATGCTTGGCAAAATGATGGCCTGAATCTTTAGGCAGCGTAAATCAGCATGTCTCCATCAATTTCAGAGGTGCTTTCCTGAGACTAACTAACAATGCACAAATCAACACGTTTATAAAAACCAACAAAACAAAACCACCCACATCACCTTGCTGTCTGCTGAAACATCAGATCTAGATATTCTTTAAGCAAATCCACTTAAACGATACTTTGAATTCAATGTGGATATGGAGGCAAGAGAGGAATGAGTGATTTTTACAACATAGCTAAGCCACTGAATCCCTATGCTCAGGTCACAGCAGGTCCTTGATTTTGCCAGCATCCAGGTCCTCCCCTCATCCCTGAGCCCAACCGTTGAGACACAGACTTTTAGAACAGATAGGAAATTATTACAACAAAAAAAAAAATCTCTTCTCCTTACAGAGACACTAGAAATTGCAATAAAACTGGTACTATACAAACTTCTTATCTCTCGCTGACCACAAGAGCAGCTGACACGCTCCAGCCACCCAGGCTTATGTCTGTCTACATTGGGCAACTTCCCAAGGGTCTGTGCCTAATTCCATTCACATTCACTTAACAGAAGCAGAGCAGCCACACCACAAGACTGAAGGACCAAAACTCTCAGGCAAGAGGTTAGGGCATGCGCCTAGGAGAGGTGGAAGTGTCTGTAAGCTCCAGATCTACATGATTCAGAGCAGATCCCTCAGCCTGGATTTCTCAAACCCGAGGCAAGTGTCCTAGCTACTGAAATACTGACCACCTTAGAAATGGAAAAAATCTTCAAAACAAAAATTTCAAAAGTGTTTTCATTGCAACATATTTAAAAATAAGCTCCCAATGTCAGCTTTAAAAAAAAAAAAAAAGAGGAAAAAGGTGGGGGAAGGGAAAAAAAGGGGTGGGGAGGGGAAGAAAGAATGAAAAAAAAACCCCAACAAAAACCAGAAGAAGGGGGTTCTCCTTTACCAGCCCTCCTTGCTCTGGTGGTTCCGGCACTGCAAGCCTAACCACAGGCTCTGCGTCTGTGAGCCCACCGCCTGCTGTGTCCCCATCCACGCCCCTACCTACCTCCCCAGCTGATCATGGAGGAGCTTTGGACTCTCTCTGTGCTCTTGGCTGTTGGCTCCAGCTGTAAGGTGCACACTCAGACCGCAGGGGCACAAGGGCTTGCAAAGTCCCTGGGCAGGTCTCACCCCAGGGACAGGCTCGGGACTGCTTAAAGTGCCAGGCACATCCTCAGGGGTCCCCTTTCAAGAGCCGGTCTTTTTCAAGAAGGTAGGAGCTCGCCCTCCTGGATCACTGAACTGCAGCCATCTTCAGACACCTCATCTGCCCAAAGACAACAAGGGATCCATCAGCTGTTACTCATCACCCCCTGCACTTGATCCACCCAGGATACAGCCAAGAGCTACAACATGCCTGAGGCGCTTGTATTTTTAGCTCACTCTATCAAAATACTTACTTTTGGTCAGCACTGCTGTCACAGAAGATGCTGGCCCCAAAAAAGGCACTGGGAGCAGAGGTAGGAACAGACAGTACTGTTCCTGGCCCTGGCATGAGATGATGCTTCTCCAGATACTTCTCTGGCTACAGGCAGGGGCTGTTAATACTGCTGTTTCCAAAAGAAGTTTTGGCTGTACCCAGTTTGCATTCTCACCCCAGCCTATTCAGCAGGGAAATGACTTAACAGTGGTGTTAGGAATTTCTGGGTTAAGAGATTGCAATTTAATAAAACCAGGAATTTGGACCTGCTTAGAAATCTGTCAGGAGGAACACATTCTCATGCAACCCATGGCATCAAAAGGAATAGACAATGTCACTGGTGAAATGCTGTGTAAAGGCAATGTGTTGCTGATAGTCTCAAGCATGCCACAGAGTGCAAATCTTTACAGAAAAGTCCATGAAACCAATGGTGGGAGGTAAAAACTGCAAAGAAACATGGGTAAAGCATAAATCTGGGAATGAGAAGAGCAAAGCTGCAGACCTTCATTGACCTTCTTGAGCTCATAGTTTAACACCCTTCAGACTCAGTTTCCCTGTACCAAAACAAGAATAAAGCCAGGTTTCTCCAGGGGCACAATTCACTTATAGCTCCCTACAGAAATACAAAATAGATGAGCAGCAGTATTCTGCTAACTTAAAATACCACACATTGGAAACTATTTTAGCATAACTTAACAAGATAAAAGCTTGAGTCTTAGGCAAACCCCAGAGGGACTCTTAAGTTTAGCAGGTCAAAAGCAAGGCTTTTCAAATCCCTTTCATATGCATAAAGGCATAAGGTTTAGAGAAAAATCTTTAAAATTCCATAAAGCCAAAGCAAACAAACAGCCTGGTGTTCGGGGAAGACTGGGATAGGGCTCAGGCTGGAAACAGCAGGTGCACTCAGCATTTCTCTCTGTCACACAGAGACACTGACATCCTTTTTGCAAAGGAAAGGAGGGATTCAGAGCTCCAGCCCAAACTAAAGGCTTAGACTATATAAACCAGATTAAATAGTCTAAACAGCCCCTCCTTCATGCCCTAGAGAACAGTTCCCATTATCTCACAAGTGTGTGATATTTTTCAGTTATAAGATTGTTCAGGCAGAAGGAAGACCTCAGGATGTCTCTAGTGCAACCCCCTGCTCAGAATGGGGTCCAAGCCGATTTCAGACTAGGCTGCATAGGATTTTGTCCATTTGGTCTTAGTAAATACAAACAGATTGTTCATTCTCTCTCTTGAATGGCTAAAACAACTTAATATTAGTTTTGACAAGAGTTCTGCAGTCATAGCAAGCAACTACAAACCAGAAGGCACATTATTAAGTCAAAATTGTGACTGTAGTGGCACTGTAAAATGAACACTTGTTAGCAAATTGCCCCAGGAACAGGCCAATACAGTTAGAGGAAAAAGCAACAACAAAAAACAAGATCCGTTCTGTGCTCCACAAAACCAGTGTCTTGTCTTCCTCTCTTACTATCATTTGCATTTAGATCTTTGTGGCAATGATCTCAAACTCACTCAACAGTGATTTAACAAATGAAGCTGCTGTAAAAGTCTCCCATCAAAGAAGCATCCAACAAAGTGGGCCAGTGTTATGTACTTAATAAAATTTAAAGCATCAGGCTAATTTTCACCTTGTTACACTACCACGAGTCAAGTTTAAGAGCAGGGGCTCAGCAATATCATTAGGCTAATCTGCCCAGTGAACATCATAATGTTTCTTAGGTATTTGCCAGAAACAGTTTTGCTAACCTAAACCTACCTTCTTCAGCTGCTGGAAGATCATAATTTGTCCCAGGTGGTAACGCAGCCCAGAATGATGGAAAAGTTGCTTGGACACACCTGCATTCAGTTTTTATTTTAAAGTTTCATTAAAACACCAGTTTCATTGTGATACTGAAAACCTCATCCATAGTAGCATGTTCATATTCTTTTCAGATTACAAATATTTTTGTTGACTTCATCTTCTAGAGGATTCAATTTTCAAGTTGGGTAAATCCAGTTTTAAAAGTAAAACTGAGCTGGTAAGGATGAGGTTTACAGTATCCTGGCCATACAGTAGAAGGGGCATGCAGGTATATTTTACATTACACACTTGATGTTGGAGGTGAAGTTTCAGAGCCCCCAGCCCTACCAGAATTTACTGCCTCTGTGATAATTTGATCAAAAGAAGATATATACACATATGTGTATAAACACACATATATGGTCACATATATGTATGTGTATGTCTGTACACAGACATATTAACAATATGACAAATTACCCTGTTCTTACATGTCTAAACAGAAGGAGCTTTCTTACAAATCATCTAAAGAGAACAAATGCACTAGAAGATACTTGGTGACTTTAAATAAAGCCCAGATAAAAGCAGTAACTTTTCATAAGCCAATTATATCAGCAACACACTCTGGACTGGTAAGGCATAGGCCTTTAGCTATTATTACATTTTTCTCAGTCACTATTTAATAATACACAGTCATTTTTAATAATAAGCATGAAAATAACTAACACTTCAAAAGCATATAACTTGTTGGGGATTTTCTTCCTTTGCCACTTATTAGGCATTTAATTTGTTTATGAGACAAAACGACAAGTTTCCACTGAACTGAGTGTTCTGCTATGAATGAGAACCTAACAAGATTTTCTCAAGACATGCTGGCCTGGTGCCTTGAGATTTGATACTAAAGTGCATTGATAGTACAATTCAGGAAAGAAACATCATGAAAAAAAATGAAAACAATTTAGAGAGACAACCCGGCATTTTTTCCTCAGGCCAACAAGGGCTCCAGGTACTTCTAAAACAATGTTTCCAGCATCAGCAGAATTACACCAGAAACCAACAGGGTATCATTTTGTGCCTTGGGTAAGAAGACACCCAGGCTCACCAAATTTCTGAAACTGCCTAACATAAAGCATTTACATGGCATGGCTGAAGTCAGTCGAATTACTTAGCTGCTTGAAAAGAAATCCTTACACATTTGCATAACTTTAGCTCCGTATCTAAATACTTTTCTATTATTATTTTGAATTGCTGACCTCAGATCACAGCCCTTCTGTGCAGACTGCCTGACTTGCTGAGCTCAAATGAATACCTCATCATCTTGCCCTCTTGGGAAATAACTTTCTTTCTTTCCAGACCCTCTCCCAGTAGTTTGGGGCTTTTCCTAAAGGTATTTGTGATAACCAATTATAAAATTCCTCAGGCTAATACTTCTAAGAGATTTTTTCCAATCTGCTTTCATTAGCAAGTGGGAATTCCAGCGCCACTCCTGTTCTGTTAAATACAGGAAACACAAATTAAACAAAAAAACAAAAAAAAAAACCAAAAAAGAAAAAAACCCCATATCCATCACTAGCAAGATGTTTAGCAGTAGTCCTTAAAAAAGAGACAGAACATAGAAAGTGTTGTATTAAGGACTTACACGATATGAAACTAATATTACAAAAGGCCTGGCATGTCAGCATGCAGGTAGTTTAGGGTATGATGGACGTTCAAGCCCACAAAGCCCTCTCTTTCTTTCTTCACTTCTGTTCTGCTTTTTTGAGGCTGTAGCTCCAGTTCTACCTAAGAAAGCGGAAGATAAAGATTTCAGATTTTAATACAGATGAGGCTGATGTGACAAATCCTTTGGCTGTTGGATATTAGCCTGCGAGGAAATGTTTAGCATCCATGTCCCCTGGGCATCTCTCTCCCATCATCATCATTAGCACCCAGAGAAGCAGAAGAGAGGAGGGCTTTGGGGCCAAGGGACTGCACCTTGATATTTTGTAGAGGCTGAAAACCTAAAAGGTTTGAATCCAGATGCAATCAGAGACACCATAAATCTGCTCTGATTAGTCCTCTCCCGTGATACTTTTGGAAAACATTCCCATTGTTGTCTTCAATTTCCCCAGTTTTTCCACAAGCACTCCCACCTCCTATGGAAAGTCACTCAGCTTGAAGAGAATCTACTGAGGCAGGCCCCTTTGCAGAGTGTTGTGCATGTGAGAATTAGAGCCTTGAAAAGATTCAGGCAGAAGACTAAATCACACTTGGCTCTTGTAAAAGAAACTAGTGGCTGACCCAGGGAGTTATAAGAGCAGGGCATCACCCAGTGGGAGGGATGCGCCTCTCCATCACCCTGACTTCTGCCAGTTTGGTCCTTCACTTCTCAACAGGACATAATTTTAATTGGGTGATATTTCATACAGAAAAAAAACCTCACAAGCACCCAAACCTTGGTTTGGGATTTTAGTGTTTTGTTTGCATTTGGGTTTGTGTGGGTTTTTTTGGTTGTTTTTTGGGTTTTTTTTAAGTTTCACCAAGAAAAATCCAGATTGTGTTTAGTCAAAATGGCCTTTTTCCCGTTCAGTTTTTCAGTTTGGCAGCCACCTTAAAGAGCCAGAGTTATAGCTCCAGCCCCAGGAGACCCATGGAGCCCAGGGATGAGCACAATGAGCACCTTCTCTTAGTATAACATGTATGGCACCACCAGAGTCACTGGGGTGTGACATGTAGTGATAATTTACAAACACGGAGACTGCTCCCAAGAAACACCCATGGGGGTTATGACAAGCTCAAAATTGGCTTTTGTTAAATGTAATACTTAACTCAGTACCACCTCTGCTCTGCCACGCCGGATTTCTTTCTGAATCAGATGCTCATGAAACCTCTGCTGTCTCAGTAATGAGAGAGAAAGCAGACGCAGTGTGAAGGAAAACAAAATATCTCAGTTTCACACAGGGCAAGCCCCCATTCCTTTATCGAGTGTGCCGCTTCTGCCAGAAAAGGTGGTAAATCTGCTGAAATGGAGCAATTTGCTATGCAAAGTGGCTGCCACCAGAGGGAGGTCCCACTGTACCGCAGCTGGGCTCGCTCACCTCAGCTGCATGGAGCATCACCCACCCCTTCCATCTCCCTGCCGCGAGAGCCCGGCAACCATCCGCTTCTCATGCCCTCCTGTTTCTCCAGCTCATCTGGCACATGAAGGATGCTATTCCCCTAAAACCCTCTCCCTTCCCCTACCACCTCACCGCATCCCTGCCTGCCTGTGAGGAAACCATCCATGGGCTAAACGACATTTTGATTGTACATCACTCCTGACCTGGGGCAGATCTCAGCTAGCTAGGAGTACGCTAGGAGCATGTTACACACCAGCAACACTGCTTTCTTAGGATCAGATGGGTACAACTCCTGTGAGTAGTACCTGTTCATCACTCAGGGAGTAACTGACACTGAGGCAAAGGAGGAAGCAGGTTCGTGTGGTATGATATAACTGTACTAAAAGAATCCCTTAAAGATGCCAAATCATGGTATTTTTCTTCCCCAAACAAATTGCTTCTGTTCTGTCTTAGCTCGCTCCCACGCTGCGTGAGCTTTGTGCACTATTGTGAAGTTGGGTTTATGCTGCATTTTATTCTTTTTGAAAACTTTAATTGGAAAACCTAAGAAAAAAATAATTCAAAACATTTCATTAATATGGTTTTACAATTCTAACAATGGCACAAAAGCATGTTGTTTAGGTTTTTTTTTTCCCAATATAAATCAATTGTTTGTAGGTCCTTGAGATAATTTTAAACCGAGATTCTAGCCCTGACTTCCAGTCAGCCTCTCACCTCTTCCTACACAGACAGGGACCTTCAGAGGGGCCTTCTGACTCTGCCAGTGCTTTTTGGGGAGACCCCACAAAGTCCTGTGCATCACTGAGCCCGCAATCTAGCAGAAGCTTTAGGGTTATTTGGCACAACCCGTGGCTAGTGTAACTTGCCAGAGTCTTGTGGAAGTCACTAAAGCTCTAAGAGCTTGTAGCAGCAGAGGGTCGGGCTTGCACAGATGCAGGCAGAGCTCCTCCGGGAGCTTTGCACGTTTTAGGAAGAGGGTAAAAGCATACAAGATCTTCCTGCCACGATTGGATTGTCAGGCAGCTTTCCCTCTGTCTTTCTATACTTAAAAAACATCTTGTTTATCAGGCAAAGAGATTCTAGACAAAAGTGAAAGAAATTTTTTCCCACAGAAATCCTTTCAGACCCAGAACAAAAGGAGAAAACCAGTGGCAGCACCCCCAGTGTGTCTGGAGGGGCTGAACAGGAGGCAGCAAAAAAGGCTCAAAAAAAGGCCTAACTCCAGTGAAGGACATTCTTCTCCTGATCTTCTTGTACTGTGCTGTTCATCACTGGCCTTTTGGGCACCTCCTACAAAGCTGAGGGGACCAGACTGGAATCTTTCCTCCAGAACAGGGCCAAGCAGGTGTGTATGGTAGGAAGGGAGCCCAGCAAAAATGTTCCTCCTCAAGAAACCTCCTACTCTAGAATCTGTGCAAAAACCCTGCCCTCTTCTTGGTTTTCCACATACATTCTCTAAACCAGAAGTTTCTTCATATAAATCCTTCATGAAAAAAAACATTCTCCACTTCAGTACTGCAAGAGTGTGTTGACTAGTTTCATGGTTTAGATCAGTCCAGAAGTTTCTGTTATTTTAATAATTCCCCTATTTACTCTTCTTGTCCCTGGAAACATCACGATGACCTTTATATTTGGACTTCATTAAGTCTTCAGAAAGGGAATGGTTGGTTGGAAAAAATGTTGTGCAGCCTCCATTCCCTAACAGAAGCATGGGAGATGGGCAGGGATTTCCATCTCTGGTTAGAAATTTATATTTTTTTTCCAATGCCACTTACTTAGGCAGTACCAGAACCACAGGACTGTGATGGACACGGATTTCTGAATGAACAAGAGCCTCCTGCCCTCAAAGCCTGTACCCAGCCAAGCCAGCAATGGGGAGGGATGATGCAGGACCAACATATACCATCTGACTGGCATCACTGCCAAACACTTACATGTTTGGAGAGCGCTGACAGGCTCACATGGATCCAGAATGACTCCAAGCATGTGCTTAGCCTGAGACATGGAGTCAGCGAAGATGGCAGTGAGCTGGCAGACACAGGTTTGTGTTTTGCCCTAAGCTGGGGTGGTAACAACTGCAGTGTTTCCCACAAGGCTGCTGCTAAGGGGGTGCTCTATTCTCACACAGCTGGGCAATATAAGCAGCTTTTAAAAAAATATAATTATTACTGGCTTCTACATGATAGGAAGTGGTGGAAGACTGAGGGGCTGTGTCCTATGGTTGATCTGATGTTCAGAGATATCTCTCCGAGCTGGCACACCTCCAAGACCTGCCAGTGCACATCCTCGCCCTGTTTTGGTTTAATTCTTCCTGACAGGCCACCTGAATTAGCAGCCCGCTGGCAGTAATTGTTCTTTAGCTAAAACACAGACTAACAGCATGTAGGGAGCTTGTTGCGCTCTGTCCTGGGAAACCCCCAGCTGCGCCTTGAGGCATGAGGCGAGGGAAAGCCAAGGAGAGAACACTATGAAATAACAACAGGAAAGAAATAAAAAAGCAATAGCTCTGCCTCGAGGGCCTTGTGCTCCCCAGCCTTGGGTTGGGCTTATTCAGATAAAGCTTATTTCCATGGGCAAAGCATGAGCTGGCAAGGCATTGAGTTGCGCATCCCAAAACCCACAAGATTAGTCTCATGCCATTGTTTCCAGTGGGGCTGCATTGGCCTTACTTAACGAGTAACTAATGCCCACACTGCACAAACAACACAGGACGTGTATTTGGCACTGGTTTACTGCCTCCAGCCACAGTTCAGACCCACCAACCTGCATGGGAGCTAGAGGGTTATTTTCAGAGACTGCAAAAAATTTAACAATTTCTTTTCCAGATTATGTTAATGTAATGAGACTACCTCCCCATGTGTCTGCAATGGACACTGCTCACGAGCCCTTCCTTTCTGACTGTTTCCAGGCTGCTCTGTCAGACATCGCTCCAGACCCTTGTACAGAAGTACAGAGAAACACTGCAACATTGCAGAGATTACATCAGGGCCAGGATGATCCCTGCATACATATATGCTCAGGTCAATATGTAGCCCATACTGGATTTCCATGGCTTAGCCAGAAATATTTTTTTTTGCAAAGTTAAACCCTGATTTTGGTGAAAAGCCAGGCTGGATCACAGCTGAGCCAAATCCAGTTTTATGAAGCATGCCTGAGAGACCCTGGAAAACATGATTACATTGTTTTAAAAAAATAAAAATACTTTCTTTAACAGTCAGTCCTACAGAGTCAGTGCTGGGAAGTGATCTCTAACTTTTAAGTGTCTGTCTCAGATACATCCTTAAAGTTGGCTCTGACAATTTGCAAGTTTTAGGCCCTCATCAAAATATTCACACATAGGTCAGGTATTACTGATATTACTCAAAACCCTTCTCAAGTAAAGATTACTTATAGATGAGATGAATATTGAATAAATGTAATCCATGGATTAATTAGCTAAAGCCCTATGTTAATCAGAAAGCAAGAAAGGTAGAAACACTAGCTCATTAAGCATTTAGAAGCATGTTGTATGTGCTTGCAGGATTCAGTTACCCTCTCTCCATAACACAACTGCTTTTTATTTAACACTTGGAGGTGTGTGAGACGTCCAATGTCCTTGCATGTTAAAACTCAAAACTGTCAAATTGTATAGCATTAATCACCAACAGGAGGAGAAACAAACTAAGAGTATAGGACAAAAAAAGTGCTACACCTCCATAAATTTCTCACACTCTGCGTATGAAGTCTGACATTTACATAAGTAATAGTTGAACTCATGGTTGTGCATTACTTATTCATACCTTGTGTGGAATAACTCAGAAGTAAAAGACTAATCCCTTAATCCCCCTGATCCATAATCCTGAGAAATCATAAACCCTGCAAGACACTTTATCCTCCTAGGAAAATCAGGCTCATAAACTGAGGACTGCAGCGTGCTTGGTGCTGAAGAATGGCAGCATTTCCCCATTGTATGGCTACACGAGTTCATGTCAGCCCTACACGGAGCTATTTCAGGACCTGTCATCTGTTTGGTGCACACACATAGGCAAAGGAAGTCCCCACATGCGACCTCTCTCATGGCTCACGAGACACCACGTCGCTCTCCCAGGCCTGCCATGCTTGGGGATTGTTGCAATGTTTTTGTATATATTTCCTTTAATGAAGCACCTTCTACCATCAAGGAAAGACGTGTGTCAAAAGGACATGAAAAGGAGTACATTTTTCTTACTTCAGATACAGCATTTTGTAGAATATCCCACCTTAAGGTTTTTTAGCCATGAATAATTCAATGGTGCGTATGAGCAACTCTATCTTCTTTTCTTTAAACTTTCTTTTTTTGACCAATACTCTTCAGTGTCCATGAGCTACAAGCTCAGTATCACACGGGCTAAAGCAGCAGAGAGGTACAGCAAGATCTCCACCAGTTTGATTCAGGAGGGAATTACAGCTCTCTAGGCACTTACCAAAAAACAAGGCAAACAAGGCTGGCAAATCTGAGCTTTAGCCCAACCATGCTGCACTTTTTCTTGCTTTTCTCAGCTTGAATGACACCGCTTTGTTGCACTGAGCCCTGCTCCTGGAGGATCCCCAGGCTCACCTGCACAGCCTGCCTTCTGCATCACACCTTCTGGTACTGCCTGGCCCACCTGAAAAGTGACGGTGGCTCTGCCTCTCCCTCCAAGGACATGTGCCACGAGGGACAAAGACTGCAAGGTTTCTCACTGTGTTTGTATAGCTGCACATCAGCTACAAGTGCACCTCTGCTTCGGGAGGAGGAAGACAGCATCACCTGGACGGGTTATTTATTTTTCTTGGGGCTTTAAGACAAAGGGAGCAGCAGATCATATGCAAAGGGTCTGTTGTACTATAGGCTGAGTCTGAAAGGTAATGTAGGGACTTCTCCTTAAGGGTAAGTACTTGTAAGTACTTGGGCAACCACTTTAATAACCTTCTTGATTACAAAATAGTTATCAGACATTGTGCATCTCCCTCCCCTCCATGGGATGGAGTCCAATGAAGTTTGTAGTGTGAAGGATAATGATCCCTGCTTCTGCAAGGGTAGAATACTGCCACCCAGCCTGTAAGAATGCAGTTTGTCATGGGCAATCTTACTACTACTGACAGTGTAGGTATGGGGCAGGTGGGGAGCAGTGAAGCAACATCCATGCAGAGCTTACTGCAAACACGTTCAGCCACTAAACAGCCATACTGATGTGTTGCCTCATGAGCACTGAACAGCTACCATCCCTGCTCTGTCCTCTGTGCTGGGATCCCTCAGCTGTCACCCTCTTCTACAGTGCAGGGTGATCTCATCACCTTGTGTGGCAAGGGGTGCCCAGGACCCCTGTGACTGCCATGAAAACATCATACCTTGCTACCACTGAGAACAGATTATAAAATCAAAGGACAGGAGGGAGGTATTACCTACCTGACGACACATTTTGTTATTGAAATGAATTTGCAGCCCCCATCATTTTTCAAAATCACGTACTCAGTACCTATGGGTATGCCAAGTGGCGCAAGCAGGTCTGGAGCCTACAGCTACCCCAGTTTCAGTGCAGATGATAGATGAATTACTGACCGTGTGACAGGGTAGAAACCAGGACACTCAGCTCTGGCAATGAGATGCCCACATGAGTATACCCTGAGCATGCAAAAAGCATCTGAGTATGCCTTGGTGAAAAAGAAGGGTGCGGTGAGGCAGAGACAGTGCAGCATGGAGCATGATATTCTGAGAGTGTGACAGGCATCTGCACCCCTTTTGCCTCTTACCACCTGATTATCCAGAAACCTGGCTTTCATTTAACAAGGAAAATTAAGTCCCTAGATCCTCTGTTTGGGAAAGAGATGCTTAGGGCTGAGGCTTGAGGCAACTGAAGTAGCCTGCAAAAAATCTGTTCCAGTTGCCTCTGGCAGCTGCAAATTTATCTTTTTTGCCTGGAGCAGTATTAATGCAATGGCCTAGTGATCATATTTGGAGCAAATTTTCAACCTACCACACTGATGCACAAGGTTATAGGTGAAACTTGTTTCCTGGGAAGAACTTCCAAAACTGCTACTGCTCCTTTCAGCCCCAGTCAGACCCACTGGTGAAGCAAACACACAGCGAAAACACCCTGTGTAATGAACTTGCAGGGCTAGAGTTGTTAATAATGTATGGGCATATACCACACATTTTGTATGGTATTTAGTTCAAATGTATTTAGTTCAGGCAAGCTGAGCTAAAGTCAAAGGCAGATCAAACAATCCATTGGATTGGACTTAAAATACTTGAAAAGTGCCTTTGGACCAAAATCCAGCAAGCAAAAGGCAGCATTAAGTCTCTCGTTGGAGTTGGTGGGTGCTGCACCTGACCCACAGCAGGGGTCACCTGCAAGAGTGGCTGGTGGCAGCAGCCTCAAGCCGATCTCCACAACATTCCTCTCTTTTGGGAGGGAAGGGGAGGATTAACACTCTCCCTGCCAACACCTGGAAGAAAGTCTTTGTGTACTGTCACCACACCAGGTCCCCCAAGGGACACCTGCACAAGCCAGGGGTCCACAGCAGATTCCAGAGCCAGTGTAGGGGTAAGCTTTTTTCTTGGGAGACCCTTCCTGAGCAGTCTGTATGCTGTAGGAGAAACCCTGTACTGGGGATGCACTGCCCGTCCCAGGAAGCTACAGCTGGGGCAGATGCTGCAGGTTTTACACCGGAGATTGCTCAGACAAACCTATTCTTGGCCTACTGAAAGACTGCAAGTTGCAGTGTGCAATCCAATACTTTGTGGTACTAAAGGACCTTCCGAATGAGGGTCTCACATTAATTAATTAAGCCTCAGAGCACCTAGAAGGAAAATCTATCCTATTTTACCAGTAAGTGCAATGAGTATGCAAAGGTCACACAGAACAGAGGAGCAAAGGAAAGAGAGATCCCAGTGTCTTGACTCCTTGCTGCATCTATTAGCTTAGGAGTCCCCTACAAAGGACAGTTATGGAGGACAAAAAGCGACCCACAGCTGTGTCCCAAGGGGCACCAACTGAGAGGTTTAATAAGGCGCAGGAGAATGAGTAACAGGGTTACACAGATTGACGCAGGTCAGTAAAGAATATGGCATTAAGAAAATTGATCCTTTCAAAACCTCCAGCCACATGCTTATGTCAGAACCAGACGTGACTTGTGTCTGTGTTTCATACGATACCACCAAGTATCCACCAAAGGGCTTTCCTTCATGTTTAAATAATGAAATGCAATGTAATGCCGACAGGTGCTTTTTTCACGGGGAGAAGGGAGCAAAAGGGAAAGTGTTTGGGTGGGCTGAGGCAGAGCCCGAGCCTTCCCTGCCTCTCCCACCCCTCTCTGCCCTCCCCTGTCCACATGGCTCACAAGCAAGAGGTCACCGGCAGCTGGATGTACCCATCTGTCTGCAATGCCAAGGAGACAAGCACATGGGCACTGGAAGAGAGAGTAACCTGTGTATGACTGGGGCGTGCATGTGCAGCATAGCAGCTACAGTGTCTGTGCAAAAGACGGGAGGCTGTCATGGGGAAGAAAAAGAAATGTGCTTTACAGGTCATCATGGAAGATGGTTGGTATCACTATGAGATCCTTCCAGTTTGGATGCTGCCAAATACTTGACAAAATGTCTTGGACTTCCCAAGCACACCATTTTGCATCTCTCAAGGATCATGCAATTTCAGTTTGCTCGTGCAGGGAAATTTTGTCCGTCTGCCAAACTAAAGTAAATAGTAAGAGCATCGCTGTAGGAAAAGAATATAATGTATGATCAATAAGTGATGTTCTGCCAAGCTCAGCTGGCACTTAAGGGCTAGCTGTGTAAAGCATCACATGTGTAAATCCCAGCAACAAATGCAATTACTCTTTGTTCTTTGTCTTGCAGCTGGAATAGAGATTGATGGACAAGTCGAAAGTGACGCAGAGAGTGAAGGTAATGTAGAGATTAAAAAATGTGGTCTTGTTTGAAATACAAGAGGTGATGCCTTTTCTTTTTTCTCTCTGGCTTGTGACTTGCTCTGCAACAGGAACCGTTTCCTGAGATACTCTTAAGCAAACGGATTTTTCCCTTGAGGTTTGACTTACAATAGTGATATATAAACAACCATTCTTAAGCAGTCTGTCCCCTTTCATCCACGCTTCAAGAGTAGGAGGCTGTCAGAGCCCACGTCCCTTGGCACTCATCTCTAGTAAACCGGGCACTGCAGTAAAACACCACCCTATGTGGGGCTGAGACCGCTTTGGACCATGCCGAGGTCCTGCTTGCCCTCGCTGTAATGCTTAGACCATAACACACTGATGCCTTGACTAATCATGGCCATGAGAAGATAAAAATGAAAATTGATTGGAGGCAGACTGATGGCTTTGAGGAAAATCAGGAAGAACCAGTGACGGGATTAAAAACAGCTTTAACCCTGTATGCATAATAAACAAGAGAATTAACTGGGAGTAGAATTGTAACACTAAATAAATAAAGATAAGATCATATGATATGAATGTAGATGCTACTGCAAAAATTATGCACAACTGTGTCTGTATGATCCATCAAATGTGAAAAAGTAATTAGAAAATGACAGGGATTTTTTTTGTAAATCATATCCACCTTTTCCATGCAGGCAAACAAGGCAATAAGATAAAAGTAACAAATGAATGCTCCACATTTAACCTAACATTTGATAGCTTGCAAACGAAAACCATGATAGCTAGCTGCCCAAAATGAACATTTTCCCAAAGAGGGTAGGCGGTACTTTGACCTAGATCACTAACTGAAATTCAGCTGAGTAGGACCATTAAATAGTAACTGAAACCTACCTAATGCCTCCTGAGAAATGAGTTGAAAGCTCCTTCTCATTCCCAGTGACAAGTGTGACAACCACCACCCACTATTTTTTTACCACTAGCAAGCAAAAACTATTTGCTTGTTACTGATTTCTAACTTTTCACCAAAAGAAAAATACAGATACTCAAATTCTTTTTCTTCTATTTTCCTCACCTTTTAGGCTGCTCATTTTTCACTCTGGATCCCATTCTAGTAAAATGTCCTTCTTCCATTGCAATTTTTCCAACCCTGGGGGAAAAAAATCAATGCCAAAGTTATACATTTTTTGTTTGAACACTTTATTTTCATCAGCCACAAATTTTGGATAATTGGAAGCCGAAAGACTCTGGAAAACTTACTTTCGATTTTAATGTACTTAGTCATAAATGGGATGGAGACGCTTGGGGTTTTTTGAATGTTTTTTTCCCCTTTCCATAATATTCTGCAACTAAATCACGCTTCATTTCAATCCTTCAAACTGGAAGCAGTTCTGACTTCTGAACAAAAGATTTTTTTGGATTGCAATGCCAGTAAGAATGAAACATGAATCAGAGACTATCTGGGTTTTGTCTCCTCTGCATACAGACTTTACCATATAAAAGAAAAATCGGAGAAACAAAACCGGGTGCTGCCTAAGCTGTACCTTTTCTCTATATACATAAAGGACCTCCATTCCCAGCCTTGAAAATGAAACATCTTTCAAGGACATTGCACCAACAAGTAAACTACATGCTGTATAACTAACTGCAATTTCTGTTTCCATTGCTCTGGTGTGGTTACAGGTTGGCAAGGTATCTGTCTGTGCTCTGTGATGGATAGACTTCTGCATTTGTAACTAATTTCCAGTTTTCTTATGGTCACATAGAGGTCACTGATGTGCTAAAACGAGGCATACTATATTAAATTGGAGTTGCAGAACTGAAGAGTTGGATGTGATTCTTGGACAGGGCATAACACAAAGCCCCTCCAGGTTAACAAACATCTGCTCAGTGACATCGCTAGGGTTTGTATCAGGCATCCTGGCTGCCTGCACTTCTCTGATGAATCCTTATTTTGCTGCCATGGATTTCCCAAAGTACTTGTTTTTTATCCCTTACAGAAGATGAAGTAAAGGACAAGACACCTAAGAAACGGCCCCTCAGGAAAACTGGCAGAGCAAGCAGACTTGAAAGGAAAAAGCAAGAGAATGACAAAGAAGAAGATGAGAGCAAAGAGGAAGACAGTTGTAGTGAACAAAACAGAGCCTCTAGGAGAAAAAACTACGAAAGAAATAATAGTGACGGAAAAAAGGTGGGAGAGAAAGGAATTCAGCCAAGAGAGACAGGCAAAAAGGCTCCTACCAAAGATCAAAAGGAGTCAGCAAACAAAGTAAAGAAAACAAACAAGAAAGGAAAGGGGGGGGAGAACAAACAGAAGACAGACAGGAAAAACAGGTAATTAAACAATCCCTGAGTGTGGTGCCTTATGTCAGACTGGCAGGGGTAGCAGATGTGCCAGTGGTGTATGAGTCAGAACTACAAAACCAATAGACTGTGAATAAACTATTGCTCTCCCAAAAGAGATACAACAGTGGGAAACAGTAGTGTAAAATGCCACACAACCAAACTGCTTCCAAAGTCTTCTGTCATTACCTTTTCTCAACCAGGATCAGATCCGTGCACGCAGTGGAGTCCTAAAACCTACAGCCAGGGGCAGAGAAGCACTCTTAAACAAGACGGCTTGAGCGACTTAGATCTGGGCACATTTGTTTAGTTGGTCTATGGAAACATTTAGGTTAATATGGATCTCTTATGTTTTCAAGTCTCTTCCTCTTCCAAATCTTGCTTGTCCCAGCCCCCTGCTTCTCTCCATATCTTCCATTTCCTTCTGAAGGTGTGAAAAACATTTCTCCAGAGCCAGCTGTACCCCTAAGCGATGCTACTGTAGCTGAAGCATGGTCCAAAGCACAGTGCTGGGCAAGTTATGGTGGAGTGCAATTGCCTCTTCATTATCCTGGCTGGAAGCAGCCTTGCCCTGAGTGCAAAGGGGCCGTGCTGGCATCACACCAAGCCGGGGGGTAGTGAGGCACTATGCTCACATCAGTGTGGGATCCCTGGGGCCCACCAGCACTGTGCCCACCCCAAGCAAGACCTTCCCTCTAACTCTTGCCAGTTTTTCTATTTTGTGCCCTTCATTTTGTGTCTCTCCCAGTACTTCTTCTGCTTCTTCCAACTCATCTGACGAGGAGTCGCTGTCAGAGGAAGAGCTTGCAATGCTGATGGAGCAGGTGGAGCAAAAGAAAAAACTGATTTCCACCATGAGAAACAAGCCCTGGAGAATGGTGAAGAAGCTCTCGGTGCTCAGGTAACCCATGACACCAGGAACCCACACCCCTGGGTCATCTCCGATGGCCGGATGCGCACTACCTTTCCTAGAAATTGCATGTCTGCTGCTGCTACTGTAACACCCCAGTCCCATCATAAGTGACCGGCAGAGCCTGGTCAGCCTGTCTGGGTTTAAATTATCAGAGTTAAAATGAGGAATTTGATTTTCAGCCTCTGTAACCAAAGAACGGACAAAGTGCAAATCTGTTCAACTGATATCCATGGCCAGGTCATCCTACCCTTGTATTTAAAACCAAATGACTCGCTACTGTCAGGCTACTTGTTAAAGCAAACTCTGTGCCTGGTTTGCTTATTAATGCCCATTGTCAAACAGAAATCAGAGCAGCAAAGTGCCATGTTACTTCGCACTCCTGACATGGGGCTGCTTGGAAAAAATGCTGTATTATTTGCAGAGGTTTATGGAGCAAAGATAATACTGCCACCCAGCCCAT
The DNA here is from genome assembly GCF_023634085.1 of Falco cherrug. NCBI lineage: Eukaryota > Metazoa > Chordata > Aves > Falconiformes > Falconidae > Falco > Falco cherrug. The sequence goes on from NC_073700.1 coordinate 98,641,665, forward strand.
GCTGAATGTGGGAAGAACTCAGGCGGCTGCAGAGACCCCTTAGTGCAGAGCAACGGGGGCAGCAGGGCAGGGCAGACCAAGGAAATCAAAATCCACAGGTCAGCAGGGAATGGCTCATAACAAACTATTCCCATGTTGAAGCAATGATTCAGATCCTGGCTCTATTGGTTAAAAATCCCCTGAAACTCCCTTCTACCAGGAAAGCTTTCAAAATAGCATTGCAAGGCATGTACAGCCCCTGGGGGAGGTGTGACGCCCCTCTCCATGTTTGCCAAGGAGCTGCTCAGAGTTGCAGTGACCAGGCTGTGAAGGCCTGTGTGTTTCATCTTCTCTCTTTTACACCTTGAAGGCCAAGACCTGCTCCATTGTCCATTAAAATCAGGAGCCTTGAACACTGCCAATTATTTCTAAAAAAGTCTGGGTAAAGATCTACACAGGGAAACTGTATTAGAGCAGCTTTTCTATCTCACAGGCATGCTACGAACCTGAGCTCATTACAAATAAAATCTTATGACCCTAAAAGTCCAAAGTTCTGCAAGAAAAGAAAAGGGAGGAAACAACAAAAAAAAAAGCAAAGCAGTATTATTTCTGACATATTTTCCCTTTGGTGTAGGATCCTGGCTAAAATTCTGCCTAGGATCATGTTTTATAACATACCTCCACCCTTTAATCTTATTCCTGAACCATGGCAAACATTACCACCTGCTAATGAACCTAAACAAAATTGTTGCATTCTTGTTCAGGGGTCTCCGGAAAGGCTCCAAGTGCTGTACATTCATTAGTTAATCTGGCTGCACAAGCTCAGCCCTGAGAGAAGAAATGATTAGCCCCACCGAGCAGATGAGAAATGTGAAACACAAAGAGAGTGAATAGTATGTTCAGGACTTAGAAATCTCACTTCAGGTTTGCAAATAAACTCACAGGTGATTTTCCCACAGTTACAGGCTGAACTAGCCAACTATTTCTACCAAGTCAAGTCCATCTTTCCCACAGGTTTAGGATTGCAAAAGACTTCCCAACTCCTGAAATTTCATCTTTTCTCACAATGTATTAGCAACACCAATATACAATGAAATTTTATTCACAAACTCAACATACTCTAACAGCATCTACCTAGGTTCTTTTCTCTGTATTCCATTAGAAATTCTATTCTAAAACTAATTTGAATTTGCGGCTTGATTGTACTCCTGCCTAGCGTACACTCCTTTCTCTGGCACTGAGATTATCCTGTTGGGCCAATTGCACATCTCTGATATTTATCCTAGGAGGTGTTCATGGAGGGAAATTCTGCATCCTTTTGGAGTTTGCTTCACTAGACAATGTCATTTCTCCTTGGCCGATGCACTAGGAGAGAGAAATTATAGCAGGCATGCTGGGGTGGGAGGGCTCTGGAGTGAGAGGAACAGGCGGGGTCTTGGTCACATCCAGGAAGAAGTGTGGAACAAGTTGTGGGGCACATCTCTGCATGAACATGAGTGCTTGGGGACCTGTTACTAGCCCCAGGTGGGCACATAAGCTCTACATGGCACAGCAACACCACCAGCAGACAGTACCCAGAACCCCAGGTGCAGCACAGGGTGTGGAGAGAGACCAAGCCCCCACTTCCACACGAGCACAGCTGCTTTCCCACTGGTGCAGGCAGAGGTGAAAAAGCTAGACCTCTTTGCTGTTTCAATAACCTGCTTGTTTATTTTCCAATTAGGGAGGCACAAGCTTTTGTAGAGAAGTTTGAAGGAGCTCTGGGAAAAGGGAAGGGCAAGAAGTTGTACGCATATAAGATGATGATGGCAAAGGTAAGTGCTACAAAGATGCCAGGGGAAAGCTCGGGTGCCTGGTTATGTATTCAGCACATCTTTGGTAGAGTTTATTAACCTGTATTTGGCAAAAGAGACACCAGGAAATCAGAATAAAACTTCCTGTCCACATTCCAAAAAATACTAGCCAGCTTCAAACCTATGAATATTACAGAAAGAACAGGAGAAAATTCCCCCCTCCTGCCTTGAATCTTACTGTGACCATCCCTGAAGCAAGGGAGGGTTTGCAGGAGCAGGGAAAACCACGTCTTTCTGGTTGCAACCTCCAAAACCTTGATCAGCGAGACAAGGTACCCCTCAAGGGGAGAGGGGCCATGCTGAACCTTTGCACTGCCCCATGGACTCCTGTGAAATGTCATCTTTCCCAGTAATGAGGAGATAACAGGGAGAATGATGACTGCGTTTAAGACTGAAGTTGGTAGCCAAGTTGCATGTTGTCATGGAGATTATATTGAGAAGTGAAAAAGGGAGCCAGGCCTGAGAGGATGAAATCAATGGGAAATTAGGCACCGATTTGATGAGGAAGGATTCAAGCTCAGTATTTTATCAAAGCCTTTTTTTGTTTTAAATAGAGTTGGTTACACATCAATTCTTTCAATCCAGAGTTAGGTCTGAATTTTCCACCCTTATATAATACGGTAAACCCCTAGCACAACTGCACCTTTCCAAAAGCCTGGGAAGGTTAAAACTCAGATAATAAAGGTGAACAATTTGGGGAGGAGGGATTTTGGATTGGAGGCAGTTTCTGAAACAGTCCAAAAGATCAGACCAGAGTTTCTGCTTGGGACTTTACACCCCCGCGTAGCAATGCCACGAAGCCCTGGTGTTAGAAACTGTGCAGGTGAAACAATCTTTTTGCACCTCTCTGCTCACTGCCATGTTGTCTTGTTTCAGAAATGGGTGAAGTTTAAGAGGGACTTTGACAATTTTAAAACCCAGTGCATACCCTGGGAGATGAAGATAAAAGAAGTGGAGAGTAAGTGGAAGTTGCTGTACAGTGGCAGCTGTTTTATAAGACAGCTTTGCCTTCATCCAAAAAACGCTCCAGCCCCCTGGTCCCCAGTCCCCACTCACCCCTGGCACCGGAGCCAAACGAGGAGCACGCACGGTGGGCAGCTCTGGGCTTTGCTGTCTACATCAGCGGTGGGGACTCTTGGGAAGCTCTGGGGCAACACGCTGGGAAGTCCTGAGGGTAAAGGGGTGCAGATCTTGCTGGGAACAGTTTAACCTTTCTAAACTCCTAACGATGAAGTGTCTTCTGGTTTAAGGTCACTTTGGCTCCTCAGTCGCTTCCTACTTCATATTTCTGCGGTGGATGTATGGAGTGAATCTTGTCCTTTTTGGGTTAATATTTGGACTAGTTATAATTCCAGAGGTAAATGCTTAATTCTCCTTTCTGTAATATCTCACCCGTTGCTTTACATGGACATGGAATTCATAGCACAAACAGTGCTTTAGAAAAATGAAATGTATAAGGACAATAATTTACAAAGAACAACTTACAAGACTGTTACTGACACAGGAGCAAAAGTCAGATTGAAATCAGGATACCTAAAATGCTATCAAAGCTCCTGCCAACCCAGCAGCTAAAACAGGAGTTCAAAAAGCTAATTTAAGGCTAGTTTTACATTTTGACTGAAGTGAAAAACATGGCCTATGAATCCTAGGTACAAGCTCAGGTCCGTAAAAGCCATAAGAGAAAGGGTGTGCTCAGCAGGTGATTAAGGACTCCCTGCTCCTGAGCCCTCTGAGGGGCACAGCCCCCCAGGAGAAGCTGTGGAGGGAAAGAACGATTTCCGAGCACTTTGCCAACTAACATTTGTTTGGGAAATATCTCTTTTCTGTACCGCTAATTCCGATGATTCACAAGGAACAGTTTTATTTTTAGTTTTTCTATTTCTCGCTGTTCTTGGAGAATGGAAAGGATCTCATAGCCAACTTTATATGAATGTTTATTGAAGAATTTTTTAATGTAGCCATTACAGCCCCAGCTAAATTACTCAGTGCAGTCTTTAAAGGCTGTGCAATCTGCAGACAGTGGCATCTGTTCTGTTCAATGCAGATTTTTATGGAGCAAAAATGCAGCACAGAGTCTCTCCTGAGGACTATGCTTTTGTTCTCCTTAATGTGGTTGCTCATACTATGGAAAGTGAAAGCTCTGTTTCCTCCCAGGGTGAAGAGACATAACCATTAGCACTGAACAATACAAATGTATTTTGTATGGAACTATGCATATGGTAGAAGACTAAACAGCTTTCGTCTTTAAAGTATGCATACTGTTACTCATTGCCTACTGAGCTGTTACAATATGGAGAATAGCGAGGCAATAAACATTTAGTTCATAAATGATTTTGAAATTAATTAGATAGCCCTAAAAAATAAGTGATAGATTATATGCTAGGACCTTTGTAGGCTATGAATACTAATGAGATATTTTGGTATAGGCACCAGTCAGACTCTGCTTGTAAATATATTATTAACTCTCCATAGCCCTGGACATTCTTTGGACTTCAATAGCCATTGGACTTGCTGCAAGACCTGCTTTGGGTGGTGCTATCAGGAGAGGCTGTGCCATGAAAACTGGTCTTTGCATCATCTTGCCATATGTTTTTTGCTCAAACCTAACTGCTCTTCACCTCACCTTGGATCATTTTTCAATTCAAGACTATATAATACAAAATATACTGCAAGATCAACCCAGTGCTCTTGACTTCTCTCGAAGGAGGAGTCCTGCATAAATAGATAAAACTAATCCCTTTATTGCATTAGACCCGTGAAGTTCAAGCAAAGAACTTCTTGCTAAACTAAGGACATTTAAACTGGAGCTGTTCATTGAGGGATACAGTTCCTTGGCAAAGTATTTCCTGTGCAATGGATGTTACCAGGGAAAGAGAAATCCTCTGGTTATTTGGGTGAAGTTAATTCTAAATATTTTAAACTGCTGGTCTGGTATTGAGGAATAAAATATATATTAAAATCAAGAAAAAGGAAAACCAACCAAAAGCAAACCAAAAGGGACTCATTAAGAAAAAAACAAACTGCAAAACACTGTAAAATGTGTTATACTATATATGCATCACTATTATTAATGTTCACCAGGTCCTGATGGGAATGCCATATGGGAGCATGCCAAGGAAAACTGTACCCCGGGCTGAACAAGCAACAGCTATGGATTTTTCAGTTCTTTGGGATTTTGAGGTAAGCACAGGAGCATTTATCATAAGAGATCAGTTGAATACCTCCTAAAACCCTTCAGAATTTAGTGGCACTACAGGGATGAATTTATTCCAAGATAAACCAGCAATGCACCTATTTCTTCCAGAAGATGATGACACCTGCTGCCACAAAATCTTTGTGGATCTCCAGAGATTTATGGCCAAAATAGCATGTGCTCATGCAGGCACCTGCATATGGATTTGAACCACTTACATATATAAATGTGCTGGATGGTCTGTCACATGTGCGTACACACAAACACATACAGACATATATTTCTCAGGTGTGCAGGATCAAAGGAGATGCACTTTTATTCCAAAGGGGACAGATCACATCCCAACACAGCTGGCTAACACCACCTGAAACAGGTCTGTATACAGTCACTGAGGTGGAACAGGGCAAAGTAAAATCCACTAAGGCCAGTGGAATTATACAGTTCCACACTGCAGAAAGTTAAAGCCAATTTAGGAGCCCCATGTCCTTTCACCTACACAGTATTTTTATTCATGAAGCGCAAGAAGCCAACGCTATTTTTTTCTACGAGCATTAGTAGAAGCAGGTGACTATGTAAACTGCCCCCCAATGTCACTTAAATGACATTCACATAGTTGCCTCATGAAGTCAGGCAAAAAAAGCTCCTTTTTCAGAGGAAAAAACACCCAATAAATACATTTCTGCTGTATTTTAAATGTATCTAGAACAATCTATAGAAATTTAGATCATCATCGCGCATTCATAATATAGAATTTTATTCTGAAAAAAACCCAAAGTATTGTTTATGCACAAGAGCCATTTTACTCCCAACCAGAACAGCAGCCAGCACACAGGTCAGGCGTGGGAGCTGCTCCTGACCAGGCAGCCAGAAGGTGACTTCGAGCTGTAGGTCCTCTCATGGGCAGGGAGCACCTGCCGTACCACTGAAGCTGCTCATAACCTTGGGAAGGGGACTGCTCCCCGCATCCCCGGTGCCCTGAAATACCAGTATGAGCCTGAAGCTGGAACCAAAGTTTAGGACTTGCACCCAAAGGGAAAGCCCAGGTTTCCAGCAGCCTGCCAGTGCCTGGCTGCAGCCCAGCTCACACCCCACCCCAGTTACTCTTTGCCTTTGAAGATTTAGGCCAAAGCAATTAAGCGTTCTTAGGGGATGACACAAAAAAGAAAAATATATGTGCAGGGGGTGGTGACATTCTGCTGTGGCTAATACCTTGGGATCTGAAAATGTTTTTTAAATGTTTGTTGATGCTGGGCCACATATTACAAGCATGGGACCCCATCCTTCTGTAATAAATACCATCATCGTTTCCTTAGCTAACCCCCTCCTCCCAGTAACTAATGTAAGCCAGACTATTTAAATTAATTTATTAAGTTTCAAATACTGGTGTGTCCAGGAACTTGACAGGGCCAGACATTCATCCACTACCCATTTTCTGCCAAGGATCCTTTCAGCTGTTGCTCTCCCAGCACTTTCACCCACTTGCCAGAGCCCAAAATTCAGAGGTGAATTAGTAACATTTTGAATAACGTTGCACTGAATGAAAAGCTCATTTGAGCAGCATGCTGTAAAATACGAGCAGCAGCATTTAAACTCATTCATCCAGAAAAACAAACAAACAAACAAACAAACAAAAACAACCAAAAATAACCCCCACAACCAAATAAGACCCAAAACAAACAAAAAATAACCCTGCAGGACTGTTGCTGAACTGCAGCTGCTGGTTTTATCTGGGAGACCATAAACTATATACATATTAGTAAGGACATACGCTCTGGAATAAGGCTGTACCATTGCATGAAAGGCTGGCTACCATGGCCTGCCAGTGTCCTGCCTGTGGCTTGGTACATGCGTCTGCATTCCCCTGGTGTCACCAAGGCCTTGATCCTCTGAACCCCTCTGCCACACAGGTCCCCATCCCACACCCACTCCCTGGCTGCTTGACACCAGGGAGCAATCACACAAGCTTGAGGAGCAATCTGTAGCTATAGGGCATTAATGTACACCTATATGACCTGCAGCCAGAAGATGTCAAATGAAGCCCTTCCCAGAGGCTTGCCCTTTGGAAATGAATAGACACTTATTTCAGCGCGCTCCACAGGAGAGGTGCAGCAGGGAAACATATTTCAGAGTGGGCATAAAACGCAGTCAGTACTGTGATCCTGAAAAATACATCGCAAGAAAGAGAAGCTGGGGAAATGTATGCTTTGACAGCAAGGAGGTCACATCATAGATTTCTAGAGGAGTAGAAAGGAATAAATCTCACCTGGACACCAGACGCCACGTCTCACAAAAGGAGTTTAAAGAACATACTGGATGATGTGAGCAGAGGAACTCATTTTTCAGCCCCCACCATTTGATGAATCAAGACAAAGGTTTGGGATTACAACCTAAGGAAAAAAAAAAAACTTCACTGGTGCCTTCCGGGAACACTATATTTTACGTGGCTCTTTTCATCACACCTGCCCAGCACACGTTAGATATAACTCTCTATGAGCCCCCGCAGCCGTGCTGCGGTGTGCCAGTCCCGGGCTTGCTGCCTCTCCGCGAGCGGCTCAGCAGCGCTGCCAGAAACACCCCCAGAGCTGTCCTGTGCCTGCAGCACTGCGCTCCGTGCAGGTAAACGTGCAGCTCATGTGGCACCAAGGGATGCCGAAGCTTTACGTTAGGTTAGGAATGAAAGACCTAGTGCTTTGGGGGAGCTTAGTCTAATTGATTAAATGAAGGTGGTCAAACACTGGAAGAGAGGCCTAGAAAGGTTGTGGGATCTTCATCCTTAGAGATCTTCAAAAGTCAGATGGATGTGGCCCTGAGCCACAGCACTTAATTTTGAAATTGGCTCTACTTTGAGCAGCGAGTTTGACTAGGTGACCTCCAGAGGTCCTTCCCATGTAAATTATTCAATGACTGTACACAAGATCCATTACACAGCCTCTGATATGAGCTCCAAGTTATGTCTCAGTATGGGTCTTCCCAAAGGCTTGATCAGAGGGGAGCTTGCTCAACTATCATGGCCAGACTGTTTAACTGCTCTTTAACTTATGGGCTGAAAGATGACAGGCAAAAAAATAGAGAAGAACCATACGCACTGACACACATCAACTTGAACGAGATAAAACAGTAAAACAGGGAGAAATTGCTAATGCAGATTAGGAGATCTGCACACTCATTGGATGTCCAACAGTTTGTACAGCAAAAAAATAAATCTCCTTGAGACAACATGGTTGATGCTGCATCGAAGCTCTGCTTTCCACAGGAAAGTAAAATGCTTTGATTTTAGTCTTTAGTTACATTTGCTCTGCTGGTGGTAGCCAGTAAAAGGAAATAATCTGCAGGGTACCGAGCATCAGCTGCCTCCTAGCTGAAAGGAAAAGTTTTGTATCATGGTGGGAAACTCCTTTGCTACAGCATTTGTACAAGATCTGAGTGTTTGATACTGGCTTAGAGAAGCAGGTGGGCTACAGTCACAAAGAGCAATGAGGGTTTTTTTCTGGGAGGAATGAAACAGTGATGGATAAAAACTACATTTCAGTTTTGAGCCAGTATCCTCTGACGTGCTGTCCCTCTTCTCCCCTCTCCTCAGAGTATAACATCTTAGGAGGATGGATCTCAAAGGTGACAGGGCATCAAGCAGATGAAAATAAGACACTAAAAATTCCTCTAACTTTTTTTTCCTTGTTTTAAATCTCCAGTTTTGACCAGAAACTTCTTTCCTGCAGAAGAAAAGCTGCACAGCTTATGCAAAGGTTTGCTTTTGCTTTTCCTCCAGGGCTATATCAAATACTCAGCACTCTTTTATGGCTACTACAACAACCAGCGAACGATTGGCTGGTTAAAATACAGGCTACCGATGGCGTATTTCATGGTTGGGATCAGCGTATTTGGCTACAGCCTGATGGTTGTTATAAGATCGTAAGTACAGCTGGCATTGCTCTGTCTGCAAAATCCACCCAGCTGTGCCTTGCAGCTGGGTTCCCCTCCAAGCGCATGGCTCAGGGCTCTGTCCAGCTTTGGCTAGATGACGGGGGGAGCATGAGGTGAGAGGGGCTGCGTGCCTGCTGTGTTCATGCATGGGGCTTCAGCACCCACCACCCCTGGCTCTGGCCGGCTGGGGGACCTGGGCAGCCCCCTGCCTTAGCCATCTGCTCACAAGCATTATTTTGAACCCTCCCATCTCCTTCTCCATCCCTCTTCTTCCTCCTCCTCTTCTCCGGATTGCTTTAACCTTTCCACCAACATTACTAAAGCACCATGAAACAGGTGGATTTTGTACACGACAGAGGAGTTTACTTACAGTAAACTTCAAAGGATCCTTTCATTGCAAAAAAAAACCAGTCCTGAAAACCAATGTGAGTCACACAGATTGTGCGAGGGGTATGGAAAAGAGCCAGACGCCACCAGACTGGTTTTGATGTGTCCCTAAACCAATCAGTGGAGTTTTAAAGTGGGGGCCCAGCCTCTGTGCTCCTGGTGCACTGTCCCCAAGCACTGGTGAGGCCCCCGCAGCAGCCCCAGGGCACCGAGGATGCAGCAGAGGCACTTCTTGCTGCTGAGACAGTCTCTGCAAAGCCAAAAATAAAAGAAAAATAAAACCACCTGTCTCTGCCTGGAGGACATACCATGCAAAGGTTCTCCTTCCTTTACAAGAAAGGATAAGCCCATGGATTTGTATCACTGCTGAAACAGGCCCTATTGGTGTGCAGCAGAAAGAGCCTTTTGAGCCTTTGGCTGGGGTGGGATATGGGGATTTGCTGTACATTTGCCATGAAATTGCAGCATCTGTTGTCTTGCTTTCCTTGAGGGACTGGTACTAGGTACTCTAGTGGGAGTTACAGAAGGATTTCAGGGATCAAATAGTAGAGAGGCAACAGCAGAAGCCATATCTGCTCCCATGCTGATTAACAAGAATAATCCTCTTTCTCTCCCTGCATGACTTGCTGCAAGCTCTTTGGCTCCAGCATTGTGCATCTACCAAAGTCTCACTAAAACTTTGTGTTGCAGCAGGTGTATTGGACAGCACCAGTGGTTTCTGAATAAATTTAACTAACTAAAGGTAGCCATAACCATATACTGTAGCCTAGGATACAGAAGTACTGTAAATAGACTTTCTTCATGGATTGGCTGGTGGAACCAATCCTTAACCTCTTTAATCACATATGCTAGTTTTTTTCTACATTACAGTTTTTAATACAAGACCTGTATATCCCTGAAGACCCCATTTAACAGTTCAGTTCTCCTTAAACTTGAAGCCCGATGGCACGTGTTAGACAGTTACACCCAAACCCTAAGAATGGTCACCCCGCTCCTTCCTTACCTGCCAGCAATCCCAAGCCACTGGTGCTGCTTTGCAAAGCTGGAGGAAACGTGGTGGCTCAGTGAAACACTGTCTGACCCTGTCACCGCACACATCCTTACGCAGGATGGCACGCAACGCCAATGAAAGTACAGCAGATGGGGACGATGAGAACTTCATTTTCAGCTGGAAGATGTTCACCAGCTGGGACTACCTCATAGGCAACCCAGAGACAGCGGACAACAAGTTCGCATCCATCACCACCAGCTTCAAGGTAACCCTAACAGGCATGTCTCTCTCTGCTTCTGGGGATGCTCCCAGGGCCTGCCACGGCAGAGGTTTAAGGGGAAACCTGGGTACCTGTACAGCATCTCTCCATACAAACAGGGCATGGCACTGATCCATGGCAGCTCCATCTCCCGTGCCCTGGGTCACCCTAACCTCCTTTTTAGGATTTGAAAAACGTTTGTTTCATTTCAGAGTGTGATTCCCCACCACATTCCCTGGGGACGTGGCAAGCTGTTTGCCACTTGATGTCTTTCAGTCAAACTGGGATGCCTGTATGAAGCTTAGTTTGAACTTAACACAAATTACTGAGCTCAATATAGCCAGAACAGCATGGGATTGCATTTCATAGGATGGAAAACCATCAGATGTTGCCTTAGGCTCCATGCTGTGAGATACTCACTCCAGTTCTGGGAGCACCCCTGTTTTTTCAGGAGTCTATCGTGGATGAGCAAGAAAGCAACAAGGATGAGAACATCCACCTGAGGAGGTTCCTGCGGGTTTTGGCCAACGTCCTCATCATATGTTGCTTGTGTGGGAGTGGCTACCTCATTTATTTCGTGGTGAAACGCTCCCAGACGTTTTCCAAAATGCAAAATGTTGGGTGGTATGAAAGAAATGAGGTAAGGGAACTTTGCTTCCAATTTTCTGTTGTGATAATTTGCTTTGGAGATCAGCTAATTGTTGCCACAGCTTGAGTACAGCACCCAAGGCAGCAGGATCCCCTACCAGAGCCCAAAAGTCCCCCTTAAGTACCTTTGTACTTGTTTTAGCTGGGAAGCACATTGGTCTTATTGAGAGCTTTCAGGGCAAATTAACCGTTCCTGCAGAAGGGGGAAAATAGTCTTATAATAAATCACCATATAAGTCAATGGGTCTTCAGCACATACAACACTGACCATTTTCTAAAGAATCTACCTCGAGTAGCATATTAACACTTACAAGCTCTGTTGTGTGAGGACGCTCTCTGGGTGTTAAAAATGTCCATGAACAGACATAACGCTAAACTCAGAATTTTATCATCTATCTTGAGTTAGAGGAAAAAGACTTTAGAATCCGCAGAAAAATTTCAGTTGTCAAAATTTTTCTGTGTCTGATTTTGGAATGAGAAGTTCAAATCTTGAAAGATCTTCACCAAAAAAAAAAAAAATAAATTGCTGCAACCTGTGGAAAGGTTTAATTATAATATATAATACATTATCATTTATTTATATATCAAAGCCAAATTAAATTCAAAACCATGCATTTTCATAATTCCCTCAGAAAACATTAGCAAGATGGCACTGTCTCACAATCCTTTGATTTATTTCAGTGAACTTTTCCCAAAGAAAAAAAATTCTATTTACAAAAAAAAGTTTAATGGCTGAGACTTCTCTGGTGGTATCTTGAGATCTGAATATACACATTTCTGGGTACCGTTTCCTCTCCTGGAAAGAAAAGCACACCAAAAAGAGACCTGTGAGTCAGACCCTGCCAGCAGCTGTACAGACACAGCTGCCTTCAGGCCAACAGGCACTGCAGAGCTGTAAAAAGCCGTAGAGCCTGCAAGTCACGCCTGAGCAAACACTGACTTGCCAACAACCTCATTGACCACAGTACAACTTAGCATCTCGCACCATCGAGAGGAACAAAAATATTACTAAGACTTATTTTCTTGAGCTGCAAAACTAAGTCGTTGATGTACTTCCATTCAAATCCTTCACTGCCTATTGCAAAAGCAAAGTGCTGAATGTGGAAAATAAACATTAGCATCGACTAATTATCTTTATGCGCACAAGCTTCCAAAACTAAAATAAGAACCTCAGAGCTGATGTAAGCAGTATTAGGAGGGTCTTGAAGAACCTAAATATTCATGAGTCTGTACTGACAGGGAACAAATTCTTCAGAGCTCATCCCTTTGAGATAACAGCAAAAGTGCTCCTGCAAGAGCAAGCTGTGCAGCCTGGCCCTGAAGTCTGATGCGGTGCTGCCTGCACACTAAGCAAAACCAGAAGCTGAGCTCGCTTTGGCTCCCTCCCCTTTATAAATGCTTCAGAAATCTCCAACCAGTTGCTGGCAGCCCCTGCTCTGCTCAAAGTAAGATAGTGGCTGTTGTTACTGTTAGCAGTAATCTCGTTTTCCTTACGTGGCAGGTTGAAATTGTGATGTCCTTGCTGGGGATGTTTTGCCCTCCGTTGTTTGAAACCATTGCTGCACTAGAAAATTACCATCCCCGCATTGGGCTGAAATGGCAGCTGGGGCGGATCTTCGCACTTTTCCTTGGGAACCTCTATACATTTTTGTTGGCCTTGATGGATGACGTCAAGGAAAAAGTAAGAGCTGAGCCCAAAAGCCCCATTTACTAGCATTTTGCAGAGCCAAGGGTGAGCACAGCCTGTCCCCACAGCCAGAAGGGACAATAACCCCCTTTGCAGCAGGCGCTCCCCGGTCCCCAGTCCTCTAGAGCATCAGCTGCAGCGCCCCTGGGAGACTCACTGACCAGAGGGGTTTCCAAGGAGTGTCCGGCTTCTCTTTACAGTCCTGAAAAAAGAGTGGTTATTGTCTCCTATAATCATGGCACATTAGGGTAATTCGATTTTTTTCTCCGTCTGACACCATTTTCAATTTCTATTAACACAGCCCTTGAGGATATAGTTTATAATCCTCTTCTCCTGCCCTCCCCTCTTTAACATTATCCTGGTAGCGTGTTGCAGGCAGATAACTGCAGGAAAGGATAAATGTCTAACTGATCCTCAGAAAAAATGACTCCGTTTTAAGCTGAGGAGAATTGGAGGAATTGGGGTGGTTTGCTCTGCCCTGAAAAATTACGAAGTGAGGAAGGAGGAGCGGGTGGAGGCTCCCTCTGCACACAGCAGTCTTGGAGGATCTTGGGCTGCTCCACGTGCAGGGAGCCGGCTGCTAGCTCCCCAAAACACATAGTGCCCCCATCTGCTTTTGTTCTGGAAGGGTTGCTGCTCTCCTGCTTCTGGCGAAATGGAAGGAGCTTCTGTGCTGTTGCCAGCAGATGTTTATATGATGGGTGGCAACTGGTAGGGAAGAGAGGGGAATCCACCACCTTGGGTTTCTCCAAACACGTCCTCTGAAACCCCTGTTTCCTGATGTTTTCAGCTGGGGGTGTGGGTCTCTTTGTTTCAGCTGGCTGAAGAGGATGTGGTGAGGAACATCACGCACTGGACGCTGCTTGGCCACCACAACTCGTCCATGGGGAACGGCAGCACTGCCGCCCCACCTCTCCTTGATCCCGCAGATGTGCCCAGGGGACCCTGCTGGGAGACAACCGTTGGCATCGTAAGGAACTCATTATGTAGTCAATCTCTCAGCTGGTTTGGGGTGGGTGTTTCTGTTGATGTTTTTAGCATTTCCAGGATTAATTTTTTTCCTCACAAGTGACATCTCCTTTCCCAACTCTCACATAGCAGCACCAAGGCAGTGTAAGTTTTTGAGCACAGTTCTCAAGACATGGTGGTGAGAACTCCAGCTGGAAATGCCCAGGGCATGCACAGCTCCGTGCCACTTGCCATGAAGAGCACAAAGGGCCAGGCAGGCTGCAGCCATGCCTGCATCATGGTTTCATTCAGATCACAGTTGTACCTTTGAAGCAAACCTGTCTTCTCCACTTATTGCTGCACTTCAACTTGCATTGCAGAGCAGCTTTGGAGCATGAGAAAAACCCAGCCAGAGAACATACTTCAAGGGAACTCCTGACACATCCCAACCTCTAAAGCATCATGAGGCCAGGGGACCAAGAGCAAAATTAGGCAAAGATAACCCCTCTGAAATGCATGCAGGGTGACCTTCAAGTCCTCAGAGTTTCACCTCACAAATCCACCCTACAACCTTCACATTGCACCAAGAAGTTCTGCAGCCAGATTATGCACAACTTAAAAAGTAAAAGCAATTATTTATTGGCTGATATAAATAGCCAGGTTTTACCACACTACGAGGCTATGCATCGCTGTGTACACCCAATGGGTCTTCACTAGACAAGTAGTCTTCTGCCAAGTGAGGAAAGACCAGCCACCATCGCTCCTTGGAAGGGGTTGATCCTCAGTGCAGCTGAGCTGTCATCCTCCAGATCCTTGGGTTTTCCCCTCAGACTTTTAAACATTTTCTTGTGGCTTTTCCTTTGAACCCTTAGGGCACCAGCTATCCCTGTCCTACAAATCTCACTGCTGCTTGCCATTTTACCCTTCTTGTCTTACACATCTGCCCTCTCTACACTTCCTCACAGCTCTGGTTTAAAACTGAGCAATTTCCTCAGAAGTCCAGGTGAAGTTTACGTAACTGAGCCCTATAGCAGGCCTATGTACAGTCAAAATAACCCTCGGTGTACATATGTTTCACAACCAGCACTATGGCAGCATTGACATTCTGCTCCTGTTTTATGCGCTGCCACAATGTACAGTGCAGTCAATAACACTAGCAGCAACTATCAAGGCTAATGGCTGCAACAGAGCTCGTGGCTCCCAAGCACAGAGTAAGGCTTAGGCACCGCCGAACGTTTGAAAACAGGCAGGGAGTTTGCTCATGGCATGCTTTTCTGAAGTAGATTACTGTCATATAAAGATGAATGGCTTTACAAAAAATACCGTCCTGAATGCGCTAATGAAATTGTAGGAACTAATTTTTTTTCCTTGTTTTAAATTGCAGGAGTTCGTAAGGCTTACTGTGTCTGATATCCTGGTGACCTACATAACCATCCTGGTGGGCGATTTCATCCGAGCTTGCTTCGTCAGATTTGTGAATTACTGTTGGTGCTGGGACCTAGAGGCTGGATTTGTAAGTCAGCATCTTATAGCTGAGCAGATAGAAGTAATTTATGGCCATTTGTTCAATGTTATAAATTGGTTTTGAATGCTTCCAGTGGTCCTCCAATCTTATCTGATTATTTAATTGGTGTAGGTAGTCTCTGCATCACTTCTCTGGATCAATCTGTTCCATCTCAGAACGAAACCCACAAAAAAAGTAGTTCTCTCTCCCACCTTAGGATTTTAAAATATGAAGTTGAGTTAAAAAAATTAATCTGATGTTCATTCAGTTGTTATAACCCCAAAACTTTGGGCCGCTCTGTACCTCTTCTCAAAGCCCCAGACCTTCCTGTTCCTTGCCCACTGCACAGGCAGCAGCCTGTGTTACTCACAGCACTGTCCTCTGATCGATGCTAGAAGCTGGTGTTACTCCTGCTGCAGTGGAGCAAGGAGCAGCTCCTTCCCCTCTCGTGTACGCCTAACACACAACAGCGCCGGGCTCTCTGCTGTTCATGAAGGCTATATTACCAAAACAGCCAGTACTGGAGCTGCACGAATCCAGAAGAAAATAATGAAAAAAGTCTATTGTTCCATGTAAGGAGTGACAAAAACAGGTGGATTCAGACAGAGCCATATGGAGATATCTTGCAAGATTACAATCAATAGCAGTGCACGAGCTGCCTAGCTGTCATACTGGGGTTTCCAGGAGCGGTCTGGAGAAGAGCAAAGAGGAAGCTTTGCAGGTATCTACAGGGGCCTGGCCAAGCACAGGGAGTTGGAGCACAACAGGCATTTTGCTGCTTGTGGAACTCTCTATTTCTTCTGGGGGAGGCAGAGGATGTTTCCCAGTGTGGCTGAGGGATTTCGGAGCTCGGAGGACCCACCTGGCAGCCAAGCGGCGTGAATTTGCTCCCATTGCATGTGCTCACAATCACGGTCTTGTTGAAGCTTCTGGTTTCCTTCTCCTGGCCATGTCCTCCTCTCACTTTGTTAGTCATCTTTGATTTATTTATTTTTTTAAGATGCTTTCCTCAAATCAACCTTTAGAAATATCATATGGGGTTTTCTTCATTCTTAATATCTCCATTGTACAAATAACTGGAAGACTCTTCTGTCCTGCAGACACTCCTCAGTGTATTAAAAAAAAAAAACACAACCAAAAAAACCCCACTCAACAAAAACCCCCAAAATATTTCCTGTACATCCATCCAGCCATCCTCCACCTCTCAGTGACATTCTTAAAAAGCTGCTTTAGGGCTTATTCTGCACTTCTCTCTCTCCTTTTCCCTGGCATATGCCATCAGCCCAGGCAGGCTGTGAGGCAATTTTGCACTGAGAAACAAACCCCATTCAGCATCTGTCAAGGGATGACCAGACTAACATGCTCCAGCAGGTAGGCCTTTGAGCTCCCTGCGTTGGACTGTTAGCAGAGGGAGCAAAGCGAGGTGCTTATTTATTAGGGCTAAGTAGTAGTGTTGATTTGCAGCCCATAATATGGGCAGCACTAGAAGATTGGCACTCTGTCATCTGGCAGAGGCAAAACTCTCCATTCATGCCAAGTGACTCCCATGGTACACACAGAAAGAAGCAGCACCATGGGCTTCCCTCCTCTTTTTCTCCTACATCTTTGGGAGACTTCTGTATTATTCCTGGTGCTATGTGTATTGCTCTACTGGTGCTCAAGTAGGGTTTGGGGTTTTTTCCCCCTGGCCCAGGAATGGAAAATAAGTGAAATATGGTTTGATAATGGCCATCTAACCCAGCCTAGCCACAGGCACCAGCACAATCGTGCATGTGTTTTTCTAATGTACATAGTGAATAAGTCTCTTGTTTAATCCAGCATTCTCACACAGAAGTACTCAAGGCAGAGGATAGCAAACATTGAAAGTTGTTTTTATTTTCATGGGGAAAAGGAGCCGATGTTAACCCCTAGTTAAAGGTTTGAAGTAGAAATGGACCGGAATCAAAAGAACAAAGAAAACAATACTTGCACTCATCCTTTCCCAAAACTGTGAGCAGCCAGCTAAGCAAGACTGACTGAGGTCCTTTTGAGTTTTCATCATGCAAGACAAACATCTTAAACCTCAACTTTATGAACTGATGACAGTATTAAGTACACACAAATTGTGTGGAAACCAGACATACTGCACAGGACATTTCAATCATTCAAGATCATCACCCATCATTTCTTAGAACCACGTTTTCTGCATTGCAGTAAAAAAAAATAAATTTCAGAACATGTAGAAGAAAAAATTTACACACAGTTTAATCTGCCAAACGTCACCTGAGTTTTGGGCCCACAAAAGCAGATATATGTAGAAGAAACAGTAGCTTCAAATCTGACAGAATAGTAATTTATAAAACAGCAAATACTGTCAATAGATTAGACCAGCCTGTTCTGGATTTACCACCATTAGCACCCACACCAGAGAGGTTGCTCCACATAAAGCAGTATTTTCACTACTGGCTAGCACTGAGCCAAATGCCATGAGATACCTACGAGGCCATACATCCGGTCATACTTCTCTCCCTTTGCCCTCTGTTTCCATTCTTCAGCAGCCTGCTGCTGCAAGACCTGGGGACACCTGACATACACCTGACATAGCATTCACTCTCCAGCTCATCATTATCACTGTTTAAAAATTTAATATTTCACCAGGCTGTAACTGTAAGTCCACAGCCAGATACACCAGCTGGAGTGTAAAATCTAGTCCCGTGCCACAGCTCCTTTGCTCACAGCTGGCTTTATATTAGCAGGGAGAGAGAAACACAGAGCAACTCTAAGCACCTCCATATATCTTTCCAATTTTCAGCAAGCCAAGAGAGAAGCAGCAGTCCAAAGCACAGTAGCTCCGATTTTGCATTCACCACACTGCTGCTGGTCATTCAAGCAGTATGCATGCAGCGGGAGCCCTCCCAGGAACCCCTTCCCACCAGCTGTAAATAAGTATCCCTACACCCAGCAGCAAACAGCAGGTACCTCTAGCAACAACACACTCTCCTTTCTTTCCCCATGCAGCCATCCTATGCAGAGTTTGACATTAGCGGCAATGTTTTGGGTTTGGTCTTCAACCAGGGAATGATTTGGTAAGATATTTCCTTTTTTCTTTGTTTGCTTTTTGCATTATTTAGAAAACCTGCCAGTGGAGTTAGAAAGCTTCCAAGCCAGCTAGAATAACCTTTGGATTTTGGTTTCTCATTGTTTGGCTTTCTGTGCTTGACTGTAAAAGTGGAAAGGTAAAAGTGCCAGCTTACGTGTCCGAGAGGAGTAGCAGTGGCATGACTGAAACAGAAACCAGTCATGTAAACCCTGCAGCACCCTCACTTCTATAAGGTTATTTTTTTTCCAGTGATAAAAATGTATTAAAATGATCCATGTACTGGGGAAAAAAAATCAGAAAGGGTTCTGGGGGCACCATGAGCTTACACATCAATGCAAGGGTGGGCACGAAGCCAGCTGGAGGCAGCTGGGCAGGAGAGACACCTCCCAAAACCACCCCAAGGGAGGGCGAACAGGAGCTGCTCTGCCCTGCTGTGCAGCACCAGGGGCAATGGGCAACAGCACAAAGCACCCTCACCTCCCCTCTGGGAGCAAGGCTTCTCTTGCCGTGGTTTGAAAATTTCTGCCTGTTCCCCTACTACTACTCCACAGATTTAAGGGGATCTCTCCCTGCTGGTTACATTCACCTGAAATTTTCCAAGCTATCTCCAAGCAATTATTGTAACAAACTGAAAATCTTTCTTTGCAACCGCTGAGGGGCCTGAGACCTCACTGGTCCTCAGCACATGGTTATTGTGCCTTAACACGGATGCAGGCAGCTTCTCCTCTGGGAGCACGTGGGCAGCACAAGCCAGCCCACTAAGACTTCATTTGAGAGCAAACTTGACACCACGTGAACACTTGTTTTCCTTGTTCTGAAAATAAAAAAAACTTCCAGCCTGTCAAAAAATAGCACCTGTCCTTCTCTTTTCCTTTTCAGGATGGGATCCTTCTATGCACCAGGGCTCGTGGGTATAAACGTTCTGCGCTTATTAACCTCCATGTATTTTCAGTGCTGGGCTGTAATGAGTAGCAATGTCCCTCATGAGCGCGTCTTCAAAGCATCCAAGTCTAATAATTTTTACATGGGACTTTTGCTGTTGATCCTGTTCCTCAGCCTCCTGCCTGTGGCTTACACCATCATGTCCCTGCCGCCCTCCTTTGACTGCGGACCATTCAGGTACTAGCAAAACACCGAAAAGGCCATTTTTCTGCTCTGGTACATGAGATTATTTTCATGAAGTTAGGAGGCCTGGACTCCAGCAGAGATGGTGAAATGCTTTCATTGCCAGTCTGGTTAAATCCTCAGCAATGTGAGGCAATGGGCCATGCCCGGCTGTGGGGTGCAGCCAGCTGGGAGCACTGAACCTGCTCTGAGCTCCTGCTTACTGTTCCCCCCGGGCTCTCACTGCTTTGTGTCCTCTGGTACATGATACCTGGTGTCTCCCCAACACACACCAATGAAAGCACCAGAGGACAGCAGGGGTGGGACAGCAGAGTGCAGCCCACAGTAGGAAAAGCAACAGGAGCACCCCTGAGGCTCTCTGGAACATTGCAGGAGCAAAACGGGTCCAAAGGCTCCTTCTAAGACCTTCCACAGAGCCAAGAACTTCCACAGCATAAGATGTATGTTATGTGTTGAATTTTTTTGGAAAATAGCAGGAAATTGATAGGTCTGAGCCTGAAGAGCTGCAACTTTCTTTTTTTAAAAAAGCCATTTTTGGTTTTTAATTAGGACAGAATCAGCCTTGCATAGAGTATTCACTGGACTGGATTAACATGCTAATAAAGTCTAATTTGATTGAATAACGCCATTTCCTGGGCCTGCTGAGTCTGACTCAGCAAGAAGCCAGCTTGGAACAGATTGTTCCTGTAGATGTGCTGTTTTAGGTTATCCTAATGGAGAACAACAGAAAGCTAAAAGACTCAGGGGAGAAGACGAGAGATCAACATTCCCTCAGTTCTGTAACAAGGACAGGTGTCAACGAGCGATGTCAGAACATCTGACAAGAGACTTGTTGCGTGCATGCTGTCATTTGGAGATGACTAATCCGCAATGTGAAAGAGCTATTTCAATTCCCAATCAACCCTTCAAAAGCCACTCAGCCTGATTCAGACCCTTGGCACACCTCTCAGCTCGACTGAAAGCTCAGCTCTCCTGAGCTTACAGCAGCTGGTGAAGTTGGGGTACCGTTTAGCCAAGTTTGATTTTTTTGATTCTCATCATCAGGACAGAGTCCAACACCTTCCTGAACAGAACTCTGCAAGATCTCTAGAGGCAGCAAGCCTAAATACGAAGAATAGCTTTGTAGGGTTGGATTCCCCAACCCAGAGATGTTGGGGAGAGAAGAAGATCAATGATGTAATCCAGCCTTTTACAGATCTGTTCTCCTTTCATACTGAATACTCTCATCTGCTTTATCAATTCGGTTTGAAATTACTCTTTCACTGACTTTCCTATTAAGCAATAATCACAGCTTGCTATTTTTGTCATTACTTAGCAGCTCTTCAAGTTGGCTCATTATTTCAGAAAGCTGGAATTTGCATATGGAAAGTCATCACTACCATGAAAAGGCCATATTTAACAAGATAATAATCAGAAATATATGGTTACTGCAATCTGTAGGCTTTTATATATTTCAAAGGGGTAAATAGCCAGAACTCATAAAAAGCCACATGTCGAAATAAATGTATTAATTCCAGAAGCAAGCTGGCCTAGCAAAGATTGTTCTTATAATCAGTGGGGGATGGGGGGGAATGGATGGGCCAACAGATAATTTAAAATGAAGGCATTTTAAAATCCTTGGTGGCCAACAGTAAGCTGGTGCTTACTGAAAGGAGGAGGAAACATGCGACTTAACATCCTTAAATTAGGAGCCACTTTGTCCCTGCAGGAAACATCTACACCCCTTAACTGGCTGTTTGTCTTTCCAGTGGAAAGAAAAGGATGTATGAAGTCATTCAAGAGACCATCGAGCTCGATTTCCCACTCTTTGTTGCCAAGATCTTCAGCTATGTGGCAAATCCAGGACTGATCATACCTGCAATTCTGCTCATGGTGTAAGTTTTCCTTGCAATATTACATGCCCAGCTGGGGGGAGGAGGTTGGAAAAAAAATATGCTGGGATGCTATTGAGGTCTAAATACAGCTTCTGCTGAGATAACAGCCCAGATTAGGGCAGACACGTGGTCCCTACCCCCCTCACCTTCACCCAACCAATTTCCCAAAATTTAATTACCTGACCCAATTAGACACAACTTTGTAGACGAAACACATTGCTGACAGAGGCCTCATGGATATCAAAGCTGTCATAGCTTTCATACAAAAAAAATTCAGTAGCCAGCAGGATATGAATGGACAGTGTCAGCTTGGTGTCTTTTGGAGAAGCAATTTCTGTCACAGCTGGTGGTATTTACAACACTGCCAAGCCAGTGCATTCAAAAATTACACATTCCAAAAATACGAAGAGGTGTGTTTTTTGTTTGGGTTATTGGGGGTTTGGGAGTTGTATTTTTTTTCTTTTTCCAAATAATACATCTGGAAATTTTTTCATTGCTGCCTGATCATTTCAGCTTTTAATCCACACTTAAATCCCTAGCACCTTCAGCAGCACCAAGACCAGGGCAGCTCTCTTTTTTCTTTTTTTAAAAAAAAATTTTGGCATTGTTCTCGAGGTTTCTGTAGCTATCAAAATGAGTGGGAGAGCTGTGGCCTAATTTTGTGGGCAGTTCTGAACACTCCAGACTAAACAGCAGGAGACAGGGAGAGGGTTAGGGGGTGTATTACATATATTTGCCTGCTCTGATTCTTCCTTGGGCATCTCCACACACTGGAGATGGGCCTCTGGGCTGATCCAGTACAGCCACTCTCGCACACTGTGATCCTTCATTCTGAATAGGTTACACTAAAGATAATGCCATTAAATTAAATAAAATACAAGTGCCCATGTTACAAAAGTTTCTTATAAAAATAGCATGAGAAAAATCCCAATTAAACTGAAAATGACCGGTCATCCCTCTACCTGTCTCAAACTACTTACCCATTTTAACCTACAGAGGATCACTGTAACTCATGCAGAGCGACCCTAACTTGAAGAATCAAATCAGATACACGCAGGAGACAAGTCTCATGCTACATTCATAGCACGACCAAGCATATTATTGAGTTATTAGCTCTATTCCTGCAGGCTTGGCACTAGCACTAGCAGATGCTACCGCAAACACGACATGAAGACTGCAGAACTAATCCATTCCAAACGGATGACCTTTACAAAAGGGCTGCAGGTCAGGTTTCTGAGGCTCTGATGCAACCCACCCCCCCGCCAAAAAAAAAAAAAAAAGTGGTGGGAGAGCAGTAGACCTTTGAAAATAATGTTTTGTTCAGTGACAATGTCCTTCCCTTTCCTCCACTGACAGCCAGGACAGGGAACAGCACAAACCCAGTTTATCTGCTGAAGAGACACCTCTTATCACCCCTTCCCAGTCTGAGCTATTCCTACATCACAGCCTTCCCATCAGTCCATCTCTCCTCGAAACACCATTTGGTCTCTGCCCCGATCCCCTCTGCAAACTGAGAGATACCCTCTGTCCACATCACCTAAAATATCCTCATTTCCCACCCAGATACACCGCCTGTGAGGCCTTTGAGTATACTAGATACTTGTGATTTCCAGTCATTCAGCTTCCGAGAAAGTCACAGACCTTAAAAAGTGGCTGCTCCCACAGTGCCTGGACAAGTCAGACCTACAGCGCCTGGGCCAGTAGCTCTCACATACCCCACGAGCATCAGGGGTCTTGCAGAAGCGCTGCTTCCTATGTGCATACAAACTTTTCCTGGCATAATCCCAGACAAAATCATAGCTACCATACAAGGATGTTTCCTAAGGCTTGAATCCTTTCCTCAGAAACTTTTCAGTCGAGGGAATCACATTCAGCAAGTCCCCAGTTTCCTGCCTTCTCCCTGAAAATCTTCAGCTTCTGCTGCTACCTCTGCTGTAGTGCAGACAGGTAGACAGGGTCAAGCTGGAGCTAGTCCTGACACTGATCCCCATCCAGCTTGCCAAAAGATTAAAACCATGAAGTGCAAAAGCTTCATTTGGTCCTGATGAGCAAAGAGACAGCAGTTCTCAAAGTAGCAAGCAAGGCAACCTACAGCGCAGCCTAAATAAAAAAGCCTCTACAAAAAGTGACAGCTGGATTACAAATGGACAGTCAATTGACTT
Organism: Falco cherrug; assembly: GCF_023634085.1. Classification (NCBI taxonomy): domain Eukaryota; kingdom Metazoa; phylum Chordata; class Aves; order Falconiformes; family Falconidae; genus Falco; species Falco cherrug. Next base: position 98,665,275 of record NC_073700.1, read on the forward strand.
TGATGGCAGACACTCAGAAAAATGTGTTTTCTGCTTCTATGAACAGAATTAAGTCATTTTCTCTAGCCATGATAAGCCCTTCTCCTTTCCCCCCATGCAATCCGAAATGCCTCTTCTGCTTATTTCTGTTCTTGGCTTCTGGTCCCAAACAATGACAGGGTTCAGTAGGTGACGTGGGTGTCAAACTTCCTGTCCTGTTTCCAGCTGCCTGAGGACAAGGGGGAAAGGAAACAAAGAGCAAGAAGAAGCAGAGATATTGTGCACACAAGCACATAACCTAATCCCACCTGGGTTGGGAGCAGGACTTCAACCCATGGCTTGCAGAGCCTCCTGGCAGAAACTAGAAGCACCTTACTTCATCAAGGAGAAAAAGGTTGAAAACTACTGTGTAGGCTAGAGAAGGACAGTGACCCACACTTTCTCCCCAGCTCTGGGGGAGCAGTAAATCAGAAGAGGGGTGTCAGTGCCATGCAGCATCTATGCTAAACAGTTCAAGCATGAGAGTGCATCACCAGGTTCGCTTTAGAGGCATCCCACTGGAAGTGGATAAACTCCATTTGCTAATGCTTACTCGATTTCCCAGCAAAGTTTACAGCTTCTCAGGCTGCTGCTCAGTCAGACCAGGACCTGACTTTGCTCTGCCTTTTCTGGGAACCAGCACTAGCAGCATGAATCAGGAATTCAACAGCAAACCCAGCACACCTGTAGGACCTGCCCAGGACACCAGCATGCACCTTGGAGGAACACCCAAGATACTTCAGCATTGCTGGGGCTTGGCCTGAACAACCCAGTGCAAATCTGCCTGCTTTGGATTGGAGCAAAAGCACCCCCCCAAACCCCTTCGTGTGGCACTGCCCCTTTCCCCTCTCCCTCCCACGACCCCTTAAGGGGCAGTTCCATCCTGGACAAACTCAACCTCCCTTGAGCAAGAAACCTGCAATAAACCAAGGACAGAGCAAACTCAGGCTTAGCCTGGAGACAGAGTGGGTCTGTATCTCACGATGTTTGGGAGAGGAGCCTGGCGAGTTGACACCCTTCCCATCAATGCCCCGTCAAGCACCGGAGCCATCAGGGGAGGAAGCTGCAGTGGTTGGAGAGGATGCTGGCTGCTAATGCAGAGGGTGAGAAAGGACTGAAAATGGAATGGAAGTGGATTTGCTCAGTTACTCAATGAACTTGAGAAGGGAGCTCAGAAACAGAGTGCATGGCATCCCAGATGTCTCTGGATAGGCAGACCTAGTTATCTTTATGAAAACAGGGCTGCTCTAGGCACTTACATCCTGACTGGTCACAACAAAAATAGCGGAGCAGCCCAAAAGCCCTGGTTACAAAGTAATATTTCCTAGGCAATGAGTTTGATAACATAGAAGAAATACAACTATCACATCCTTGCAGAAGAACAAAAATAACAGTTTCCAAGGGGTGTTTGCAGGGCAGAGAGCCGAGATCACCAAGAATGAGTTTTGGGTTAATTCTAGGCAAAAGAAAGAAAATGCGTTTCCTCTAGACAGACCCCTGCAAAATGCCTCAAGAAAGGCTACCCTGAGACCCCTCCCTGATCTCCGACCTGGAAACCAGCTGCCGGTACACGGTGCCTTGCTGGGTTTAGAGTCAGGCACTCTGCTGACAAAACCTTTGAGCCTGTTTTGAGGATACCAAACCTGGGCCACACTCAAACAGGTGTTTTTGGTTTTGTTTTTTTTTCCTTTTACAAGAGAATTTTCTTTTACTTTTTTTTTAAAAAAAAGAACAGCTACAGTGGTGAACTGAACGGCTCGTGTTTTCCCTGGGAACGGCTTGGAGTCACCAAGCAGATGATGTTTATAATTTAAATTTATATTTAATATATGTTTATATTATATTTATATATTATATATAAAATATACATTTATATTTGTATTTATTATACTTATTTATATTTATTTAATATATATAAATATAAATATATATGTATTATATTTTTTAAAAAAAATAAATAATAAAGAATAAAAGCACTCTAGAAAAGCAGGAGGAGACATTTTTGACAACCAAAACATTACTGGCTGGCAGGTAGCAGTGGCCCTGACTCCTGGGCATGGTTTAAAACACGTCCCTCCCCGCGCACCAAAGGCTGGCTGCCAGCACGCCTTCTCCCATCCCACTCACCTTGCAGTTCCCTCCAGCTTGGCTCCATTTTCCCCTGGTTTTGGCGTGCCCTTTCTGCAGAAGAAGGGATCGAAACAAAAGCCAGTGCTCTGCTCCGACCTGGCATCTGCTTGCCCTCAGCTCCTGTCTCTGCTCGTTCCCAACAGCCCCTTCCCGGGACGCAGGAGGCAGCCGGTCCTGAAGTGGGAACCAAGACTGTGCCTTGAGCAGTGTGCTTTTCAGGAGAGGGTCCAGGGCCCTGCTCGGCCACCATTTTCCTGGTTTCCTAGTTTTTTCTAAGGCCCCTGTGCAAGCTGGTGCCTGTTTTGTCTCCCAGGCATGTTCTTCCTTTGAGCCATGGCAGAAAGCCATATGATTTATCAACTGAGCTTGTGGTTTTCAAGGCTGTCACCTAGTTTCACCAGGGCTAGTGAAAATGAAGCAGAGGGAGCCCATGGCCAGCCAAGGTGGAGGCAGGTGGCCAGGACGGTCATTTTTTTTTCTGTTTGAGCGGAACTGAGCTACTGGATTGGCTCAGCCCACCTTAGCTGACCATGCCATGAGGCAACCTGAATTTTTCCTAAGCCTTGAGCCTGTAAAGGCAGTTTGGAGACAGCTGGTGGGAAAACTAGGTATTAGAAGGTAGGCAAAATTAAATGTTCTCCTCATTTATCTTTCACTCTTCCCTGATACTATCACTACAGCAATACATTTGTTTTTGTAGCCTTGCCATCTATTACCTCAATGCCGTGGCTGAAGCTTACCAGCGCGCCAATGCAGAGCTGAAGAAGAAAATGCAGATGGTAAGTACTGATCTGGCAAAGCCATCTTTGAAATACCACGCACGTCTGACATGCAACATATGCTTTCAAATTGGTCTTCACTTCTGAACACATTAGCGACACAAGGGGAAGATGCATTTTATGCTTTTTCACTCCTCTCTGACGGTACCTAATGGCTAACTGCAAAGAGTGGTCACATCCCGTAATAGGTCACGTCCCATAACGGGCTGCTGTTTCATACAGTAAGCTTTCCCATAAACTGCACTTTCCACCTACAAAAGTAAGTTACCTCAAAGTTCAAGTAACGTTTTGGAGCCTGAGATTTCCCAGGGACAGCAATAAGCCTACCAAAACCACAGCCAGATTTTGTACGAGCTGAAGAGCAAAGAGCCATAAATAACAACATGGCAACAACATTTCTTACTGGTAATCAAAAAGCACTTTACAAAGGAGGCTGGTGTCTGTCTCTGCCATGCAGATGGGAAAAGCAAGATACAGGCAGATGCAAGGATTCAGATTAGCAGGGTAGGATTTGGACCTCACAATATCCAAAACTGGTTGAGGTTGTAACATGTAGAGGACAATAATGCAGAGATCCCTGAACTTATATGGATTAGCCCTGGCAGCAGCATACCTGCAAAAGCACAGCTCTGCTCAGTTAAGGAGTCTCAATGAGAAACAGCAAAGGTGGCCTGCTATCAGGGCCTGTGCTGGTCTGCAAGCACCAGTTTCCCCCAGAGCTTTCCTGGTGGGCGTCTAACCGTGTGCCGTCTTGTACTACATAGATGTGTACAAAGTATCAAGCCTTGCATCAGGAGAGAACATGATGCCATCAGAGGACTGGTATCAGCCATTTTACTAGTACAGGGCAGGATCCAAGCCAAGGAAGCAATGCCACATGAAGCAATGCATTGCATAAATCAGAGACTGGTGCAGCATTAAAAGTGAGGATGTGAGCACTGAAAAATTAGACTCCATAAATTACATCTGAATGCTTAAATTCAGAACTGATCACTCATGCACGTGGCTTAACATAAGGGTCTTCCTGCATAGGGCAACCTCAAGTATTGCAAGAGCTGAACACATGCTACAGCACACTCGGACTTAGGGGCACGTGGTCTATTTCATGCTGCACAAACTGGTTGTGATCAGGGTTTAAGAGAGCACAAACCCCCATGGAGGGGTCACGAGGCAAGGGCTGGCACTACCCAAAGGAACAAACACATCTTCAGACAAGCACATGCCTTTGCACCGACATTATGTATGTTTGTCCCGCAGGCACCTGTAGGATTGCTGAGACAGCCAAGCCTGGCAAAAGGAGGGGCATGCAGCAGGGCAGGGGGAAAGGGAGGGCATCAGCACAGCCCCACTGCTTAGGGAGTGAGGGATGGGAGCTGCCTGGTCATAGCAGGGGTGGTTAGCAGTTGGGGTCCCCCAGAGACCCCCATGTGGTGACCTGCTGAGCTCACAGAGATCTGCCATGGCTGCCTGCTGCTCTGTGGGCTGTGACCTCTCAGCTGTAGCAAGGACATGAGCCGCCTCACATCCCATGGCTCCAGCACACAACTCCCTCCACTGGCAGATCACCCTTTTGGGAGCAGGGATGGAGCTGGAGTGGATGCCATCCAAGCTTTCTCACTGCATGAGAGGGCAGCTTCCCCCTTTCCACATCCAGCATGCTTGTCCTGAGCATAAACAGCCCCGGGTATTTTCTTCCTCCTGCCATCCAGAAGGAAATCTTTTGAAGACCTAAGTGCATGCAAGTAAAACCAAAGACAGCCCTACATCCCATCCCCACGCTGCCATGCCTTCCTCCGGTTCCTCTGGCATTTATCACCGACACCCTCCCTCCCAAGAGGTCCACATTTAAAACAAACCAAAATCCCAGGGAGGGTGGACTAGCAGCTGCAGAAACACACAGACAGCCTGGTAGACCTATAAACCATGTCATCAGCAAGTGCTTTGCCCTAACAGGAGCAGAGCTGTTGCTTCCCAGGCTCTCAGACCTGCGTGGGATGTACTTTCTTTCTGTAAACCCTTGGGTCACTGAACCAAGATGCTGCACCTTGAACATGGAAAGAGATTGCATTCATACCAATGAACACTTAGCTGGGCCAGCATTTCATGGATTACATCTGCATTTTCAAACTAAACCTGATGGGTTTTTTTATTGATGCAGCAACGTGAAGAGGAGAAAAACAAGAGAAACAACAAAGCCAGCACTAACCCCATGCTGCAAGATCTGGAGGATTTACTTACACCAAGTACGAAGAGTGAAAGTCACCCCAAACAACCAGAAGGTAAAAACTAAACAACCTCCCCTCAACCCTCCTGAAAAAGATCCTTTTGCCACTAAACTGAGAGGGAAGGATTGAGAAACCGGAGCGATACACATTTGCAAGGGATCGGATGAGTATAACTAGCACAGATTTTGCCTGCTTACAGAAGTCCACCTGCCAATGGATGACCAGAAAGGGCAAGTTTCTAGACTAGATTATGTCTCACACAAGCTTATCACAGTGTGGGAACTGTAATCCAAAGTTATGATTTGTATCCCAGCTATTAATCATGCCAGCCATGAAACCATCAATTTATTCTGGGAACAATGCTGAAACTCCTGCGTTGTTTCTGGGCTGATGAGTTAGGCCAGGCACAGGCTTTCCTCCAAATTGAGATTTTCATTGGAAAATTTGTTATGAATGAGACAGAAGTTTTTTACGGGACTGCATTGGTCTTAGGGCAAATAAATGCATGCTGTCAGCTCTGCTGAGGGCATCTATAGCTGAGCAGAAAGATGTGGGAGGAGGCTTTGGCACCCGGGTCTGGGCACTCTCAAGGAAGACAGATCCTCCAGGCATGGTCTGAACCAGCCATTTCCTGACTGGCAGAGCATCCTCCTCTCAGTTGTCAGAAGCAGTGCAACACGTGAAAGATTCTCATTCCATCTCGATGCAGACAAGAGCAGCAGACTAGTGCCACCATAACCCTCTCACATTTAAATGGGCTGTTTCTTGGAAAGGCTGAGACAAGCTGGTAAGTTCAGATCAGCTCAACACAGATTTCCCCTCAGAGCAGGCTCAGGGGGCTCATTTAAATGGAAATAGTCCTGCAGCATTATGGGTGCATTGATTATAAATACTGAAATCAGCAACTAGCCATGGCCACCATGTGCCTGGTAGGGCTGCCGTGTCCTACAGACGCATCAGTAAGAACCTGCAAAGAGAGCTCGGGCAGCAGAGGCAGGCACTGGCTGTTGGCCAGCCTTATTTATGATTTCTACACTCAGATGCTCAAACACAAACCCCCAGACAGCCGGGTTATTGCATGTAGAAGAAACAGCAGCCACTGGGGAGAGGAAGACAGACAGCATTTGCTTTCAAAAAAATAACGTTCATAATCTTTGCTCTAGACAAGAAAATAGAGTCTCCTAATAGAACCAGCCCTGCCGGGACACAAAGCAGAGCAGCAGCCCTGGACGGCAGCACCATGAGCGGTGGCAGAGGAGCAGCACTCACCCTGCCGCCACGCACATTTGTGACACAGCCACTGACACCGGGCGTCTGGGCACCTTACCCTGGCCAGCCCAGGCCAAGGGGGTACCCACTGGGACCAGTCCCTGGAAGGGGGAGAGGGCAGCCACGCTACTCACATGCTGCTCGATAAGCTCAGCAACGTTTCTCCCATTTGACATTAAAATAGAGGTGCTGCATGAACTATCGTAGTTTTAGCAGGAAACGATTGCCGTATGTTGGTCATCCACTCCTGATGATCTGTATCGATCCAACACGGAATATCTAAACCAGCTTTGTTTAGAAGCTTAGTAGTACTTTGGCATTGTAACCCCCAGTGGCTGCGCTGATGTTGATCATGAAGGAAAAGGGAGGTGATCAGGGTGAAGATCAGCCGTGGCGTTGCTAAACCACTGCATACAGAATGCAACCCTGTGGCCACTAACAACAGCACAGTGAGCTCGCTTGTCAGTCCTTTCAAAGTCTTCTTCAGTTAATAAAAGTAGTGTGAGTTTACCTGTAATTTCAACAAAGGGATTTCTTTTTTTTTTTTTTCTGTCCCTCTACCTGAAGAATTAAGCGCTCTTTAAAAAAGGCCAGCGTCCCTGTCCAACTGCACAGCAGCTGCTACTAAGAGTAGTCCAGCACAGGAGGAGTTTTTTTCAGCTGCATTTTGTCCTTAGTGATAGCTTTCCTCCAGTCTACCGCCTCCAGACTTACACCTTTTTGCTTCATCCCTGCCGCGTATCCCGCCAGCGCTTTCTCGGGTTTCCCGCTCTGTTCCTCTTTTCATAGTTTGTTGACAGTACCTTGCACCATTATTTCATCCCTAGATTTGACTCCTAATGTAGAACACCACCCAGCACAACTGAGAGACTAAAAGTCCTTTGGCCTCGTTTCTGATTATAACCAGTTAGAAATTTCTGGTGCAGTTTAAGGATCGTATCTTCCAGATCTACTGAACTTCCCAGGACTCCGTGGCAGGCCTTCTCTGGGCTGACCTGCTCTTTTACAGCTACAGTTTCTTCCTGTTGTTGACACAAACCCATCCCAGCCAGCTTAGATCTGGTGTTCGCATATGTGTTGTTCTTCATAAAAAAATCTGTAAAAAATAAACTCATGGTCTTCAGCAAAAACAAATCCATAGATATAGCTAGTAACAATTCCACTACATCTGGGATATTTGAGATTAAAGATTGTCACCTTGAGTTTTTCCACTAAATGTCACAAATTTTGTCATAGAATATGTTCAGGACAGGAAACTCAGTCTCTTAGTTCTCCTCTATGACTTGGCAGACCACAGAGCATTTGACCCTCAGTCTGGGAATGTCCACCTTTGAGGAGCTAGGCAAAGGAATCCAGTTAGGTCAGACATGAGGCAGATTGGAAAAAGGATTCAATTTTTCAGGTCCAAGCCAATTTAGGCATCCGATTCCTCACAGCAATTAAGGACTTAAATATTGCACTGTGCTTACTTGTAGACAGAGACCTAGCTCATTGTTGGATGTCTGTGGTTTATAAAAGAGACCAGAGTCCTAAAGAAGTACTCTTCCAGGAGATACAAGTGAGAGTCAGATAAAAGGAGAATTCAGAATTTCTTCTAAATCCTTGCACTTTGCTTTCAAATACAGAAAAGTCAATGGGTTGTTTGTAGAAGTAGCTGTCCCTGGTGCACGGCTCAAAGTCGGTTTGGCTGTTCCCAGGCACACTGCGATCATTGGGGTTGCTCATTCTCCCAGGGGGCCTTCACATGGGAAGCTGCTCATTAAATTTATTTCCTGGTCTTGGAAAGACATTTCTCTGAGCTGGGTCTCACAGATAAGGTCTTGTCTTGCCTCTTTGCCATGAGAGTTGCTGGTGCAAGACGGCTGTGGTTGCCTTTCCAACCACCTCTGTCTGCAGAGATACCCAGTCATTGAACTGACGAAGAGTCAGACAAGAGAAGCTCTTTTTCAAGAGACAGAAGCTGTTTGTCACCCATCCTTCTCTGCAAGTGTCTGTAGAAAATATTGATCATAAAGTGCTGGGGAAGGTGCTGCCAGCCTGCTAATCCAGCATGGATGGCACAGAAACAACACAGTGCCCTGATTTCAGCCCAGCCAGTCTGCCCTGCAGGCTCTGGTACCTAGGGAATGGTTGCATAATGAGGAATAGGATTTCTCTCCTCTTAGCTCCTCATTTCACATTAAAACATGATTTGGAAATAGGAGACGTGGCTTCAGATCTCACTTCTGCTAGAAAACAGAAAGGGGCTGGAAACCTGTGTGTGCATACATGGGGTGGGCACATGTGGAAGAAAAGTAGAGAATATTTATTTGCACAGGGAATATCAGGGCAATAAGAAACATTATGAAGAAGCCATAGAGAACCCCAGACAGGTTTTGAAAACCTGAGAAGCAGAAGCATACTTAGACCAGATAAGTAACTATTCCAGGATTTGAATGGTCTCTGAATCAGGCCCCCGAGACCTGCAATAATACTGAGCATTACAAAGCACTGTGTCATCTCTGGAGCACACAACTGCCCATTAGCTAATTAATCTTTCAATGTTTGCTCATCTCTAATCATAGTACATTAGGTTAACCCATTGATCAATGTCTTTTGCAAGCTCAGAGGCTTCAGGGTACGTACGAGGGCAACTGTATCAGCTAGACGACAATTTCTGCAGACCGGTGGCAACTCTTCCCTGACTCCAATTCACAATAGGGTCCTCTGTTAGAGCACAACGGTTGTGAAAAGTGTAAAAACGCCAACCCTCGGTCCTCACAGTGACTGAAATGATTTTATGGCTCCCTGAGTTTTGAGCCTGTTTACCAGTTACGTGCAACCGTAGGTTAAACTCCACAGACTCATAGGAGTATTCAGTGGTGTTTGGTTTCATCCCTGTTTTTCTATCATTAGGAACAGCAATAAATACTTGTCTGAGAATTCAGCATTGATTTGCACCCCCTCCCCTGACATTTGTTAAAAGACTACATCCATCCCAAGCTTCCTGTGGGGCTCAGGCTAACATCAAGCAGAAAGGAAAAGTAAAAAGCTCAGTGCTGGTAGTGGGAGCCTCCCAGTACCATCTCACACAGCACACAGTTTGCATTCATATATGACTAGAAAAGCCCCCTGCATTGCAAATTTTTCACATCATCTGTGGCCACTAGCTCAAATGCTGCATCCAAAAGGTTTTGGTAAAAAACCAAGGAAATATCTAAGCTTAATTATTTTATTATTCTTCTCACCAAAGGCTTGTTTTTAAACAGGCAGCTCTCATGGACATCAGTTTTTAGTTTGCGTGGCCAGGCAGAGCATGGAAAGATGCTGATGAACGTTACTGATGAACGGAAATCTCATCAAAATAAAAAATAAATCTTAAAAAGGCAATTTATCAAAACATATGTGGCTAAACATGAGTTGTGAAAGAGATGCCAACGCACACACTTCTCTTAGGGTCAAAACAAGCCATTCAGCCATTTCTTTCACACTGTGTTTGGCCACAGAATGAGACAAACTGCTTTCTGTACTCACAATGAATAGAAAATAGTAGATGCCACTAAACAGGTTTGCTCATAAAGCCAGAAAAGTGGTCCAAATATCTCACATACATCCAAAGAATACATTGATTTTGCATTCAGTACCATAATACTGGGACCTTGGCTTCTCTAATGCAGAAAAATTCGCTTTTCACTCCAGAAGGAGAGTAAGTTCTTTCCAAAAGAGAACATTCAAACATCTGAGCTTTCAGTTTCAGCTAGTTTATATGAAGCTTTCCAGGGAGAGAAAGGGGAACAAGCATTGCATGCCACCACCATTGACAGCATTTTTTCCCTGACAGCCTCACTCCCAAGAAGCAGTCAAGATCATCTTGTTGAGCTCCCTTTTATCCTCTGCTCCTATAACTGACCCTGCACTAAGACAAAGCCATTATCACACATTTTGAACCCTCACAGCTGTAGCACTGTCACCTTGCTTGAAACTCTGAGCTACAGCGATGTCACGTGTAACCCACCTCCTTTCTTCTTTGGGATTGTCACTGTCTTTTGCTGCACAGCACTGCTCAAGGCAGGGGCAGAAAGGTTTCCTCATACCAGCTAACAAACCAGTTTGGGGGAGGGATTTTTGGTTCCTTTCAAGGTGCCAAGGAGGGGTGTCATCCGCAGATCGAAGCTAAAGAAACCTCTCAACTACAAAGAGGCTCCACACACCACAAGAGCCATCACAGGGACAGGGACCACAAGCTGCACTGCCTCCAGCACCTGCTGACACCTACCCTGAGAAACTTTCACCAGTGAAACCAGGTGAGGAAGACAACTGATGGCCATTTCGCCACACCTACAGAAAATTCCTGGTGGTGGAGACTGGTATTTTTACAGCTTATCCCACCCCACATACGCTGCTCAGTATGCCTAGCAGAGCAGGGGCTCTGCCAGTGCCAGAAGCACCACAGTGGCCTCCATGCTGGTGAAGATGCACTAAGACTCGATCTAATGTCCTGTGGGCCCCTGGCTGGGCCCCGGCAGGATGTGGGTGCAGCAGGTTGCCCACATCTCTGCACCCCAGCATGGTCAGACCCCTCTCCATGACCATACATCACGTGCTTTTGCTGTCACTGGAGCAAGTCAGACGGGGACCTCTGAAGCCTGACCCCACTGCATCTCTAAACCACGTCTCTTCAAAGCAGTGATGTCTTGACAAAAAGAAAAAACAGAAAGGTGCTCACCAAAAGGCTTTAAAGAGTGATCCGTCCCATTCTGATCCATGCTGCATGCAACGTTATCAGCTCTCCAGCCTGACAGGCACGGGATGGGAGGGGGGTTCTCCCTGTCACACTTCTCTTACCGCTTGCCTAAGCCCTGAGGCAGCAGCTTGTCCTTTGGCAGGTGGCTGCCTGGTTTCATCTGCAGCCAAGACTTTATCGCTCACAAATGCTCAGACACAGTTTTTCCCTAGGGAAAAAGGCAACTCTGGAAACTGATGATTTCTAGGTCCCAGCCCATTTCTCACACAACACAGCCGTCATTGCTGAACCAGAATCCAGCATCGTGTGTTAAATGGACTATTCCAACACAACACTACGCCGTGACGAGCTCACGCGGGAAGGCTTGGCCCTGCTGCAATCATTCTTTTCCAATCACAGGACCCAGATCCCTGGGTCCCCTTCAATTCAGCTATCTATAGACAGGCAAAACCAGCTGTGAACATTGTCTCTAAATCTTAAACTGGTACCACGTGGTGCTACCCAGGAATACCCCGCCTCTCCTCCACGCACTCAGCAAACAGAGGCCACTAAGCTCCCACATGCTGGGAGACGGTCTGTGTATGTGCGTATCCACACAGGCACTGAGGTGAAGATGAGTGGATTTTAAAATGTTTCAGGATCGATATTATTTTCTGCACCACTCTTTCATGATTGACAGCAAAACGGGAAAGCACTGAGGTGAGGTGATTCATTTGCAGCTGGTGCACCGAGCATCCTCCCAGGGCAGCATGCCGGCGGAGGGAGGAGAGCCCACAGGCACCCAGGGATGGACAGACAGACGCCATTCACCAGCAGGCAAAAGCTTTGTGTGTATCAGCATCAAACCCCCATGAAAAGGCTAGATAGGCAGAAGCTCCCTGGAGGTGTCAGAGCGGCCCAGGGGAGGAGAAGGGCAACCACAGAGGGTCTCCCCCACCTTCCGGGGGCCAGACCCAGGCAGGAGAGCCCCCATCTGTGCTGCCCATAAACTCACGCCCAAGGGAACCGGAGCAGGATTTAGCATCATTTAACATTTAACCCAGCTCACAGAGCTGGGAAATCGGGAGGGTACCAGGTGTAGCAAGTGGGTGGGTTAGCAATTCAGCAGCCCTGCACCCCCCTCAGGGCCAGCACGGGGGTAAGGACACACCATCCCCCCTCTGCTGCTGCATTCAAGCAATGAAAAAGTTTTGCAAGGAAACAGCTGCAGGATATTAAAGCAGGAACAGAGGCAAGGAGAGCTTCTCCGGTGGGAACTGAGCAATGCTTGCAGAAGCTGCCAATGCCATCTTTCTCCAGGCAATGTGGAAGGGAGAAAAAATAACTTCAGCTCAGCTGAAGATAAAATAAAAAAACCAAACATTGCAGCATATTGCATTGCAAACTGGACTGCTTCAGGACAGGCAAACCATCACAGTGATGAAGTGTGCAAATCAGGCTAGTAGTAGGTGGAACATTATTAAAAATGAATTAGTAACCCTGTTTTGCTGGGGAACAGCAGTTGCAGAAACACCCGAAGAGCTGTGTCCTCCCCCTTTCTCCATTCTCCTTCCCTCAAAGCAAAGTTGTTTAGATGAACCAAGGCTTCTTCCGCACAAGACTGCAGATCCAAACCTTCGTCTAATTAAGGAAGATTTCATCACATATGGGACTTTTGGATTTTGTGGATAGAAGCAGCAGTAAATAATTCAGTGCCTAAGCAGATGTTTAGGATCTTAAAAAAACAAAGGTTATTATCATATTTATTTACATCAGTTACTGGGAAAGCTCAGGGCCAAGTAGAGAACAAAACAAAACAAAAAAACCATAATAAAAAAACATGCTTTCTTCATTAGCTGGAGCACTTTGCTACAGTAGCTTGGGCACAGTGGTACAAACACCTCCTGAACACCAAGCAGAGCTTCACTGCCATCACAGCAGCATCCCTGCAGCTTGTGGGTCCCCCAGCTCCATCAGCAGCTGATGCAGTGGGGAAGCAGCCTCAAGGCCAGGGCTGCAGAGCTTTTACAGAGGCCCCAGCAAACTGAGCTTCTCCTCCTCAGGAAGCCCAGCTGGGGCTGCAGAAGGATTTTGACACTGCATACACAAATATAACTAACGTGTCACTGGCATGCTCTCCCTTAGAAGTGGCTGCAGCTCAGCCTGGAAGTTCTCTCTGAAGCTCCTGTTCAGCTTCCCACACATCTGCCATCATCCCTGCATGGGACAATATTGTGCTACAGCAGCAGAGAGGCAGCAGTAGGGAAACGTCTGCCTTTGCACTGCCCTGAGCATTGACTCATGGGCAGAGCTGGTCCCCCTGTGCAGAAGCAGTGGAAATCTGCTGTAACCCATCTCCAGGAAAGCCCAATGTCAGACACGTGCCCTTTGAGCCACTTATGCCCCCCCCAACGCCAGTAACATGGAGGATAAGTAGCTTTAAAGACCTTTTGTTGGCTCTGAAGACCTAATCTACTTGTCCTGGAACAGGACAAGTCAACACCTGGGTACTACCACGGTGCCACCAAAGCTGAAGCCAAGTAGTTTATTTGACCTGGTTATCCACCAAATAGCTAAAACTGTAACCTCATTGGGGATGAACCAGACATACATTGCTCACAGCACTCCGTCAACACAAAGCCCAAGAGAAAAAAACAAATATCCATCTAAAAATAAAGGGGAGTTGCACGTAGCTGGAAAGGGTTGTTTGGGTTGGACTTTGGCCCAGACAGCATGAAAAGTTTGCATCAATTCCTCACCACTCTAATCAGAAACATAGCAAGAGCTCATGGGCATAAGGGAGATGGACAGCCCCGGCTCCCTGCCATCCACCACCAGATCCTGCACCTCCCAGCCAACGACACATCCCAACCCAGCACTGATTCAACCCTGCTTAGTCACGGTTCATTTACTAATAGCATTTCAGGTTGTTACCCTCCCTGGGTGAGGGGGAGCCGGCGCTGATGCGTTGGCAGCCCCAAGCTGCCCACAGACGGCATGGTGCCCCTTCCTTGGCATGTCCCGGCCTCACATTCAGAGGGAAGAATAAGGGATGCAAGGCAGGGCATCTGAAAGCAACATCTGTTAAAAACTATTTGCAAGGCTATTGCTCCACCTGTCCACAGATAAGAAGGGAGCCTCAGGGTGGGTTTGGGGACGGTGCTGTTCCTTGGTCAGTCAAGGCACTGGCCTGAAGCTCAGAGCCCCCGTTCTCAGGGAGCCCCACATAAACAGGCCCACCAGCAGCCGTGCAGGGGGAGAGAGCTCTCCTCACTCCGAAGTAACTGCTTATGTCAAACTGACCCCATGAGAAACGCACCCCACCGGCACCAGAAAGGTGGCACATGGGGGCTCTGCAGGGCAAAGACACATCCTAGGGAGCCTCCATTATACCTTACCTAACCAGGAAGATGCACCAAGCACATACTTGCCACAGGGGTCCCTATGGTACCAGCAACACATTGCTCAAGTGGCTACCACAACCGCTAAGTTCACCCCAGCCTCGGCACGGGAAGAGACGGCTGCTCTGTGCCTGGTCCCTGTGCTGTTGCCCTGTCTTACACTGCCCCACAGGAGGCACTCATTGCCCTCCTCCGTTCTTTGTTTTGCAATTATCTTATTAGCAGAAGAGCCTCAAAAGACATTAATCAAAAAGCCACAGTCCCAGAAGACAGCAGTCTTACAGCAGCCCTCGTGTCCCAGCACGCACACAGGGGCAAACGTGCACACAGGCTGCAGCCAGCTGAGAGGTGCACTGCTCCAACACAGGTGCCTAACAAATGGACACCAGAAGGGAAGGTCAGTCCACTCTTCTTGTAACGGTAGATTTAAAATAAAAATTAAATAAATGCAAAGGCTTGACACTTACCTGAACAGAGCAGCCTCCATCTCCCAGATCCCAAGAGAGCAGAGCCAGCACAGACCAACCTGCCACCGCAAAAGAAGAGCTCCATAAAGCACTTGTCCCATCGAGGCATCACACAGTATTGATAACTTGCAGCATTTTATATCACAGGCCTCATAACTGACATTTTAATGAATTTCTTGCTTCTATATTCAAGGTATGGTTTGAGAAATCCCAGTTCTCATTTTGAAACAAAACCACAAACACGTAGCTTTCACAGAAGGAAAATAAAATTTAAAACAAGGTGCAGCAGCCTAGGAGTCAAGGAGGAATCCAAGCCACACTTAGGTAAACAGAGTTATAACTTAAAATTAATCTCAAAACTTTTCAAAGGGTTGAACCCTTGAAATCAGAAAAGCTAGTTGCTGGTGTTCTCAGCCCTCCTGAAGGAGCTGATGGAGAACTGCTGGCTGCTTACAGCATTCAGAGTGGGTTTGCCTCACAAACCTGTCCTGGTTTCAGCTGGGATAGAGTTAATTTTCCTCTTAGTAGCTGGTGCAGTGCTGTGTTTTGGATTTGGTGCAAGAACCATGTTGGTAGCACACTGATGTTTCCAGTTGTTGTGATATTTTATACTAAGTCAAGGACTTTTCAGCTTCTCAGGCCCTGCCAGCAAGAAAGCTGGAGGGGCACAAGAAGCCGGGAGGGAGCAGAGCCAGGACCGCTGACCTGAACAAGCAGAAGGGATATTCCGTAGCACAGAACATCATGCTTAGTATATAAACAAGGGGGGAGCTGGCTGGGAGTTGCTGACTGCTGTTCAAGGACCAGCTGGGCATCAGTCAGGGGTTGGTGAGCAACTGGGTGCATCAATTGGGGGTTTTTTAGCTTCCCTTTGCATTTTATTCCTCTCCCCTTCTTCCTCCTTTGCATTATAATTGCTGTTGTTATTATTGTTATTTTATTTCAATTATTAAATTGTTCTTACCTCAATCCTTGAGTTTCCTCTTCCTTCTTAATTTTCCTCCCCAGCCCTCAGAGGCAGAGGGAGTTAATGAGCAGCTGTGTGGTACTTAGTTACTGGCTGGGGTTAAACCACAGCAAAAGCCAAGACGAAAAGCCAACAGCATGTTCACTCCTACCCCACACTAGTCCTTGGGAACGGAAGGGCGGAGGTGCTCCGGTCCGTGGCACCTGGGGCCCATAAAACCTTACCCAGCTGGGAGCAGGCATGTGGCCTAAAGGAGCCACCAGAAAAGATGCTGTGGAGATGTGGAGAAGGAAGTGCTGGTGGCTTTTGGTTTTTTTGTTATCTTGCCTCTCAAATTAGAGCCTGTAAGAGCAAAATAACAGGTAGTGGAAAATGGTACACACCGATTCCCTCTCTACATGTGCTGCTTAATTTTCCCTATATAAGCAAAGCAACAGGTGTACGAGTTGCATACCTGTGAGCTTTGGGAGTACTAGGGAGAAGGCAAGTCACTAGAAATGCTGGAAGCAATAACCCAAGCAGGATGGGCGAACTAGAAGGTTTCCAAGGCATCTCCAACTAGCAGCACTGTGTTTCTCTGCACTGGAAGCCAGCAGCATCCCACACTTGCTTCCTTAGGGAAATTAAAAGCAAGATCAAGGTTTGCAGCCGAGCGTGGAGGCAAGTTTAACACTCAGAGGTGCATACAAAAAACAGTAGGGCTTGGGGATTTTTTACAAAAAGCGTGTTATGCTCCCTATGAGAAGGCACCATCCTGGGCCAGCTCGGCTCCGACCGCAGGAGGTGGAGGCTGGCGCTGAAGACCCTTTCCCACCAGTCCTCGTCGCTAGGGGATTTATTCAGTGGCTCCTGCGGCACTGAATAGCAGCTGGGATATTTAGGAGGGGCAGGCGATCTCTTGCACCACAAGGAGTCACCCCGAAAGCCCCAGATTTGTCGACGAAGCCTTTCTGACCATCCTTCCCTCAGCCGGTGCCTGCTCTGTCCAGCTGTCCTGACACGCTGCCGGCAGCAGCAGCAGCACCGTGGACAAACCAGGAATAACAGCCCCATCTACCGGGGTCTGGGGAACGATCCGCACCGCGGCATTTTGCAGCTGTGCAACTCCCCGCACACCATCTCCCTGGCCCCTGCCAGGCAGGAGGGGTGCTCGGGGGGGGTTGCCAGCCTCCAGAAAGCCGCTTTTTTTAACGTGCCTGCGTCCCAGAGCAGCGAAAGGCTGGCGTGGCAGTCCTGACCTAGTTCAGACCCAAAAGGCAAATAGCCAGACCATCTCCTTCACCCTCAGCATCCCCTCAGCTCTCCAGAGCCGAGGTGGCAAACAGCCTCTGGGACCAGAACCAGCTTCTTGGGCAACACTAACAAACCCAGCATTCCAGGTGAGGAACAGAGCTTCACAGCAGCTTTCCAGGCTGTATGGCTGCTCCCTGACATTTTCAGCCACGGTGCAGGAATGAGCAGTGCCGGCGTGCCTGGCTACTGCAAAAGCTTGACCCAGTCTTTCGATGCAACTGTCCTGGTGGCAGACCAGCTCCGAGCTCTGCAACGTGCCACACCATTCCATCCTGGGCTCCCTGCTTTGCAAAACCCTCATTCTAACCCTAACCCACATATATGGCGGGTAGGTGTACGGTCCCTTCCAGCACCTGAAAGGTTAGTTGCTTCGGTCCTCAGCTTCCAGCTCTGACTCGCACAACAACATGCCCTGCTCCCTCCTCCTCAGAGCTGACTGCCGTTAAACCCAAGCCCCCACACTCAGGGTGGTGGGCACACGGCGTCGCTAAAAGGCAGCCTGCACTAGACGCACAGGTGTGCTGCGGTACCCCTTGTTCTGCTCTGCTCAAGAGTCACTGCCAAGACTCTGTACCAAAATGAAGAGACCTAGCTGCGTGACTCAACCCAAGAAACCCTTCCGGGTGTAGTGCAATGGCATTTAAAATGAACACAAAGGTTTTGTACCAGAGCAGGTTTCTCTGGCCTTTAAAGCAGGGTTAGGGAGACATCATTTCAAAGGAACCATCCCATGCCCTTTAGAGGATTTATTTTTTCATGCTGGAACAGTACTAGTAAAAACAATAATCTTGTAGCCAGTGAAACACTGACAGAGATGTTTAGGACTCTGTCACATGAGAAGACACACTAAACTCAGGCTTTATGAACACTTTATAAACTGCAATTTTAAGCAGCAACCCAGAAAAGATATGTTCTTTCAGCTACAGAGATAACAAACAAAAAAGTGTCTTCATTATGTAGTTTTATTCATCAGTGACTACTGAATGTGTAAAGGAATAGGTAAAAATAAAAATGACACGCTTTCAAAATTGGACAGTAGAAAAATGACAGTGAGTGTTCTTAAAAACACAAGTATTACAAGAGCAAATAAAAACAGCTGCAAAAATCAGTGTCCCACAAAGCAAGAAATTCAGAAAGTCACAGCAGTGGACAAGATTGTACATGGCAAGATCGTGCTCATGCCTGGTGTGTTTATCACAGCCTGCCTCTTTGCAGGGTTGGTAAGAAAGGATGTTGTTCATTCCCATTGCTGCATGAGCTGCAACACACTGTTCTACCTTTACCTGTCATACAGACTCGATGCAGATGTGGTTTTCACAAACTCTGGTCTGCAAGGGCCAGGAGCTGACAGCGCCAAGCACTGGCTAGAGGAAAGAAGTTTTGGTGAAATGTGAGCCAATGTCTCTTTGGAAGCTGCAAGGCAGTGGGAAGATTCCTTAGCCATTCCTTGGTCCTACAGCAATAGTGAGGCAAATCTGAACAGTTTTTCTTCCTCTGCTAGGATGCACATATTCAAGAGGACAGGGTTCATCTGTCCTGAGAAGATGCAAGATACACACAGCTTTGGAGAGTGCTGAGGTCACGACAGTTGCAGATTTACCATGTCCTTTACTCCATGTAAAGTCTCTGCACCAGGATGCTATTAACGCAAGAAAGAAAAAATAAATTAAAAAAATTTACAAGATCTACTCCAGCTGCATAATGGCACTCCTGGTGGGAAAGAAGCTTCCTAAGATGAGCAGTGAGGTGAACTCATCAACCACACACAACTCACTTCCTTTGTGTACTTATATGCTGCATGCTGATTTTAATAAACAGGCTTCCAATGAGTACACCATACTCCCAAAGCACAGCATCAACCATCCTACAACCATTTTCACTGCTTCAACAAAGCCTACAGATAGAAAGATGGAATTATGGAAAGAGTGGAACATTTTTGCAGCCTAGATTCTAGATTTAAGTAAACAGAACTGAGTCTCTTCAACTGTGCATAAAGCCCTTTGCTTTCTGTAAAAGAAAAGCCTTGATGTAATCCTACAATACTTGGATACCAAAAATATCATGTGATTATTTAGGCAAAGAAAGACTGGGGAGGAAAAGGAACATCTGTGAATGGGGGCACATAAATTAGGGAAGCAATTAGAAAGCACACGTGTATGAGATTCATGGATCGCATAGCAGCAGATTGGCAAGGACTTTTCAACAGCTCATTTCTCCAGAGGGGTTCGGTGATGCTCAGCAACATCAGCTACCTCCTGGTTAAGACCAAATGTGGAAGACAAAGGTTATCCTAACATGCCTATCTAGCCCAGTTCATGCAACTGAAACTAAATATAAAGTGAAGGTTGTGGAGAAAGGGAACGCTGCCAGAGTCCCAAAGGACAGAAATTGTATTCACTATACGGAGACCTCAGCCTAAGCCATCTTGGCTCAAATCAGACCAGTCCAGAAGAACATTGTTACAAGTTCTCTGCTGTCCTTTTTCAACATCAACACTGCATTTGCCAGAAAAAATCTGCAATAATAAACAAGCCATTGTCTCTAGAATTTGCTTCTAGTTCCTCTTCCTATCCCTCTGCACTGCCTCAATAGATCATATCCACCAGGTATTTGACACAGGGGAAGCTCTTGGCAGATGTTAAGAACCCCTGCTACGTCTCTGTTGCTGCCTCTACCTCCTGTGCTGAGTCCTCTCCTCCCCTGTGCCCCTGTAGCCTTCCTGCAATATGCCCTCTGCTGCTGCAGTCAAAGCTGCCTCCTTTTCTAAAGGGCTGCTATTCATCCTCTCTGCAGGACTCCAGTCAAATGAGCTCTCCCACCCCACCCCAGTTACCCCAGAAAGGTAATTCAGAATCCACACGCAGAGACTTGTCTCCTGACCCTCTTTTCCCAGGCTGCGTGGATCCACCTCTCACTGGCAGTCCTTGGTCCTGGAAAAAGACACCACAAAAGTCAAACTGATATTTAGGAAATCCTTGGATGAAAACAACCACGGTTCAGTAATGTGCCAGAAATATTTCAGTAGCAAGTTCTCAGATGCAGCTATCACCGATTTAAAATAGCACCACCAGCCAGACAGAAGCTGATGATTGCTATATTCTCACCAACTGGAACATATTCCCATGCAGGAGGTTACAAAACAAAGAAAAGGGACATCAGTGAAACAACAATAGCAATGATTCAAAGTACAGAGGAGTAAGCATCTGCTCTTCTGAGTTTGGAAACTTTCAGCGTGGAAGGGTGAAAAGGAAGACCAGGGCAACAAGTTATTTTGGGCAATCTCAGCACTGGGGAGTGAATCAGCAGCTGCGGTATAGGCTGTCCCCGATCCATCTACCAGCAGAGTCCCCACGCAAACCGGCTCTCACCCCCCGCCCCAGCACGCAGTGACAGACCCCAGGCAGCAGGAAGGAGCCGGGTACTGAAAGCAGAGGACCCGCAGATGTGCCCGAAACACACATCCAAAGAGCAGAGTACACAAACGGAATGGGAAGGGCTCTCTCAAAGCCCAACACTGAAGTGCTCACATGCCTCCCTCCTAAAATCTGTTCATTATTAACAAAACCAGTAGTTGCCTTGCATCTAATAGGTAAAGACAGCAAGAAAAAAGTTAAGCTTCCTTTGGACAGATTTGTGCAAGAATATACATAGCTTGCTTTAGGGTTTTTATTGCTAATATGCACTGTTACAGTAAAAGCAAACAAGTGCCTGTGCTAAGGGAAAACATTCTTCACAGGTTGATCGGCTTGGCTGAAGGTAGAAAAAGGAGAATACTGAGACCACAGCAATGTGGGAAAAGAGATCCAATTTAAACACGTCTCCACCTCCAACAAACAAAACCGGTTTCTCTTGGTGAAGGATCTGCCTCCCCATTGTCGCTATTAATCACAGAAATACACCCTCAAGATCGTTAAAGCAGGTGAATTGTATTTTTCCTGAGGATTACCACAGTATTTTTTAGCAAGCAATCTGTATATGGGGGTGCTAGAACTGGTGTTTCACCAGGGCAGCAACTCCCACACCAGGCTGCCACCCGCACCCGGCCACATGAGCCCACCTCGCCCCACAACCACTGAAACCCTGGGTGGGGGCAATTAAACAACCCCTTTTGGGCCAGCCCAGCTCCCCCCGCCGTGCCCACACCCCCTGCAGACAGCCCCCCACCAGCCACCAGGGAAGGTGGGAAACGGGCCCCTGCCCCACACTGTAACCCACCAGCAGGGCAGGGGAGCGTGGCTGGAGCCCACAGCACCACCTCCACCGAGCAGGGTGCAGCAGCAGCGACCCTCCCACCCTCAGCCGAGGGCTGTCCCCATCCCACCCACGTATTTCAACTGCCAGCAAGTTTAAAAACGCAGTACCAAGCACGGCATGTATTAAAACAGTCTTTATTTCTCCCATAGTACAGCAGCGCTGAAGTTAAGACCACTCCGTGGCAGTGCCAACCCACTCAGTAGCCTGGGCCGTGGGAGCTGCTGACCAATCCTCAGTGGCAGGCTGGGCACTCCAGTCCTCTGCAATTACAAAGACAGCAACACTCAGTGCACCCCGGCTCTTCCCACCCGCTACCACACACCCACAGGCACCCCCAGACTGACCTGTGGGGAACTGCTGGATGGGCACAGACGGGACCTGCACTCCCTCGGACCAATCTGCAACCTCGGGCTGAGGTGGAGCAGTGAATTCCGGAGCTGGGGCCGTCCATTCGGTCTGGAACTCCTCCTTTGTAACTGCTTTCTCAGCAGCAGCCTGCTCCTCCTTTTCGATCTGCAATGGAAGAGCATAGCCTAAGTCCCCCAGAGACACCTAACCATCCTCACGTACCTGACAACGGGCACCAACTCATAACAGGCAATACAACTAACCAACCACCACCCGTAAGCGTGAAGTGCAATCAGTATATTGGCAAAACCTGTCCTCAACAGCAGGCACACAGGACCACGGGGCAGGAGCACAAGCAAGGCATCTCACTGAGGCACGCTTCCTGCCACTGGTCTCCTACCTCCTCGGGATCCCTGTAGAAGTACAAGTCAGGCATGACTTCCCACGGGTGCTCACGGGAGATGGTGCCACGCATGCGCAGGACCTCCCGAGCCAGCATCCACCACATCAGACCCACCGAATGGGCTCCCTGGGACAGAGAAAAGCAAGATCTGCTGTAAAGTTAAACCTCTGACAAAACTTTTTTTCTTTGAAAGAGACTTGTCTGCGCCCAATTCAAGGTTCTTGCTTGGCAAGAGAAAGACATTACTTGCTAATGCCCAGATTCATGTACTTGGACTGAGGAAAGGGCGGCTTTTGGGAGTTCCCGGTGACATTTTCAGGTCTCTGCAGGAACTGCAGCACACTTCCATCACCGGCATCTGAATTTGCTGTATACAGCACAGCCTGAAGCAATTCTCCTGCTATGGAGCTTCATACTGCTCACTACCACACACGCATGAACCTTGCCCAGAAGACAGGGATCATGCTCACCGCATATGCTAGAATGAATAGAAAACTTGACCAAATGAGCAAATCTTACATACGCGCTCAGATTTGGCTTACGTTGGCTTTGGTGAATGATATCCATATAAAATCAAAGATCGGTATCCTACCTTCCTAGATTCTACCTTTCAGGTGGTTTCTGGCAAGGCAACGTTTCAGAGCAGTTTCTCCACTGGTTCACTTCATCCTTTGTTTATATTGGTTGTCTCTGCCCACGGCAGAGGGGTCGGAACTAGATGATCTTTACGGTCCCTTCTAACCCAATCCGTTCTATTATTCTATAAAACTGTAGCAAGAATGACTATCAAACTCCACTCATTGGGCCACAAAGACCCTCATGGCATCAGCAAGAAATCCTGCCAGGTTACTATAGCACAAGTCCTACACTTGAGAGTTCCTCGGCCAGAAACTGGCCTCAGCTCCAAGCTCCAACTGTGTGCAGTTCATCCCCTCCTCCCCACCCACCCGCTAGCTCGTGAGGGGCCTTAATTAGCTTATCACCCGGGTAGACATGTGAGATACAAGCTAACCCTCCCCTGCAGAAAGCATTCATCTTGCAATCTAGGGCATGCTCTGGAAGAAGCAGCTTTGAATGCTACAACAAAGCCATTACCTTATTGTTGCAGGGAATAGCAATATCCACATAGCGCAGGGGGGAGTCAGTGTTGCACAGTGCAATGGTGGGGATGTTGACATAAGATGCTTCTGTCAGTGGCTGATGATCAGCTCGGGGGTCCGTAACAACCAGGAGTCGTGGCTCACGGAAAGCTGCTTGGATCTGATTTGTGAAGGTACCAGGGGTGAAACGCCCAGCAATAGGAGTAGCCCCAGTGGCAGCAGCAAACTTCAGAACAGCACGCTGCAAAACAGACCACAGCAAAGGTAAAGCAGGAGAACTGCATTTCAACTAAGTCACCCAGGTATGCTGTCAGTGAACATGCACAAATATTAATTGAACTATTTGTTTCAATTCCTGTGAAATCAGGGCTTACCACCAGCTGTGTTCAGAATGAGACAAACATGTTTCTGAAAATAGCTACAGCGACACCACGAGTTAGACCACATCCACCAGCAAAGCAGGACATAAGGATACAGAAAATAGCCTTTTTTTCCCCCAAAGTTATTTGCAAGCTATACTCCAAATGCTCATCATCAAATCATGAAAAGGGGAACAAAACAGCTTATGAAAAAAGAAAAGCCAATTTTCTTCCAGTATTTCTATATCCCTTCATTATCCAACAGCACAACTTCAGGAACTACAGGAAAAGCTCAGTAGTAAATATACACAAGCTGTAGCCATTAAAAATGCAGTTGGCAGTTCTTACTCACTTGTAACAGCTTTCAACCTCTCAGGCATGTGGCAGGGCCTACTATCAAACCCCAATCACAGAGGGAGCTCCTCTCCTGGCGTTATCGAAAACCCTGCCATCCGGTTTGCTGTAGCACACTTCCGACACTTGAGAGCTCATTGGCCAGAAACTGACCTTAGCGTCAAGCTTTAACAGTGTGCAGGTCAAATCCATAGGAACCCAAGCTCTTCCTCTGGAAGTCCACCCCATGTCATTCACAAACTCCCTGAACATTTGTGGCACCACCTGCATTAATCCAAAGAAACTAAGCTCACAGATAAACTTCAGTGGCTAACTGGTTTTGTTTAAAGGTTGTGTCCCCTTCTATGACAGAGGGTTTTTTGCTAAAAATCTAGAGACAAAATTAAAAATATACCAGTTACTATACTGTACTCAGTAACAGAGCAAATGATTTATTTGAAAACTTTTTTATCAGGTGCTTATTGTCCCCAAAAAAGCAGTCCCAGTGACTCACAGAATTAGGGGGGCACCAGGGGACTGCCAACTAATATGCCAGAAAGCCCTACAGGAAGTACCCAAAGGAGGATATGAAAGAAAAACAAGTTATCAAACACCCTGAAACTAGAGAAATGGGGAGTGGATTTTAACTGATCTGATCTAAGCTACAAGTGCAACACAAGAAACATCCTTCCAAAAAAGTGTTTCCAGAATCAAAATTTATGTTACTCCTTTTTATCATCAAGCTGCCACTGGCAGACAATAATGCATGGCAAGAGTCGTGCTCTCAGGACTGCAGGCCTTAGAACCAGCAAATGTCCATACCTGTCCAGTATTTCTGGAGGAAATGACGCTCACATCAGCTGGGTTCTCAATGGCAACAATGGCACGGGCTGCCAGAAGAAGCTTTTCCCAGGTTCTCTTCAGATTGATGATGTAAATACCTATTAGTGACAAAAAACTTTAGAGCAACCAGCAAAAATCCTACAACAGGATAGAACTCTTGCCATTGAACTTGCCACATGGCTGCAGTTACTACAAAATTATAGTTGGTGGAAAGCTATTCCAAGGAAAATCCTCCCATATGGTTTCAATGTAGCACATTTCCAGCACCTATCAACATGAACCAGAGCCTGGTATGAGCTTGTCTTTTAATAGGGTGCAGCTCAGATTGCAGAACAATGTAAACACGCTGCAGAAATCACTACTAAGACATTAAAACCATTCTGTTACTATAGCCAAGAACTAGAACTGCCCAAATCCAGCTGTGATTGACCTACCCCGTTCTGAAATCTGTGTTTCGTTCTAGTTCTGCAAGTAACACGACCCAGGAAACCACAGGCCAGTCAGCCTCACCTCCATCCCTAGAAAGGTGATTGAACAGCTCATCCTGGAGGTCATCTCAAAGCACGTGGAGGAAAAGGTTATCAGTAGTCAGTATGGATTCATTAAGGGGAAATCATGCCTGACCAACCTGATAGCCTTCCATGATGGAACGACTGGCGGGGTAGATGAGGGAAGAGTGGTGGATGTCGTCCACCTTGATCTCAGCGTGAGGATTCTGACACAGTCTGCCATAATATCCTCATAGGTAAGCTCAGAAGTGCGGGTTAGATGAGCAGACAACGAGGTGGACTGAGAGCTGACTGATGGCAGAGCTCTGAGGGTTGTGATCAATGGCACGGAGTCCAGCTGGGGGCCTGTAGCTAGTGGTGTTCCCCAGGGGTCAGTACTGGGTCCAGTCCTGGTCAACTTGACTCATCAGTGACCTGGATGAAGGGATGGAGTGTGCCCTCAGCAAGTTTGTGGGTGATACAGAACTGGGAGGAGGGGCTGATTCACCAGAGGCTGCACTGCCATTCAGTGAGACCTGGACAGGCTGGAGCTGGGTGGAGAAGAAGCTAATGAAGATCAATAAAGGCAAATGTAGGGTCCTGCACCTGGGGAGGAACAAGCCCACACACCAGTGCAGGCTGGGACAGACTTGCCAGAGGGCAGCCCTGCAGAGAAGGACCTGCGAGTGCTGGTGGATGGCAGGTTGCCCATGGGCCAGCAGCGAGCCCTGTGGCCAACGGGGTCCTGGGCTGCATCAGGAGCACGGCCAGCAGGTCGAGGGAGGGGATCCTCCCCCTCTGCCCTGCCCTGGTGAGGCACATCTGGGGTGCTGTGTCCAGTGCTGGGCTCACCAGTTCCAGAGAGACAGAGAACTACTGGAGAGGGTCCAGTGGAGGGCTACAAAGAGGATGAGGGGACTGGAGCATCTCCCCAGTGAGGAAAGGCTGAGGGAGCTGGGCCTGTTCAGCCTGGAGAAGAGAGGACTGACGGGGGATCCTACTGATGCATACAAATATCTTAGGGGCAGGTGTCAAGAGGACGGGGCCGGGCTCTTTTCAGTGCTGCCCAGCGACAGCAAAGGGGCAACGGGCACAAACTGCAACACAGGCAGCTCCTTCTGAATGTGAGCAAAACCCTCTGCACTCTGAGGGTGACAGAGCCCTGGCACAGGCTGCCCAGAGAAGCTGACATTCAGAACCTGTCTGGGCGTGATTCTGTGCAGCCTGCTCTAGGAGAACCTGCTTCAGCGAGGTGGGGGGGGTGTTGGACTGCATGACCTCCAGAGGTCCCTTTCCAGCCCTGGCCATTCTGTGTGTCTATGATACATTCAGTAAAGATGTCTGCACCTTTCTGGCCATGGAGAAACTGCTAGAGAGCTCAAGCATTATGACTTTTCTGCCTTCCTCTGCTATGCCCACAAAATCCCAGCTGCCCATCCAGGGCCACCCATCCCACGGGTTTACCATCGCTTTTCCTTTTGTAAATATACTGCTCCATCTGGAAGTCAAGGTTGGTGCCTCCCAGGTGGGTCCCGGCAGCAAGGAATTTGAGGACATCCTCCTCTTTCATCTGCAGGACATCGAGGCCTCCGGACATTGTGGGATTTCCCTTTGGAAGCAACGACAGGGAACCTGCGGGCACAGGCACCCGGCTCAGCCACGCGGGGCCTCCCACGCCCGCCCGCCCGCCCCACGAGGGCCCGGCCAACGCACCCGCCGGGAGCCCCAGCCGCCATCTTGGCCGCGCCGGCCGCCTACCCCCCCGCCCAGCCGGCAGGCCTCGGGCCTGTCCCGCGGCTCGGCCAGCTCCGGCCGCCGGCACCCCGCAGGGCCGCGCACAGGCCCGCGCACAGGCGCGCCGTCAGCGCCGCGGGGCACCCGCACCCCGCCGCCCCCGCGGCCGCACTCACGCTGACAACGCCGTGTGAAGGCCGCGGCAGGCGCGGAGCGGAAAGGGAGGCCACTTCCGCCTGACGTCTATATATAGCCTCGCCGGCCAATGGGGAGCCGCGGGGAAGGCGGGGCTTCGGCTTCGGCTTCGGCTTCGGCTTCGGCTTCGGCTTCGGCTTCGGCTTCGGCTTCGGCTTCGGCTTCGGCTTCGGCTTCGGCTTCGGCTTCGGCTTCAGGCGGTGTCTCCCCAGGCTCCTCGCGCAGGGTTTGTCTGGAGGAGGTTATTCAAGTAGCAGGTTACCACGTCACCGCACGTATGTTTCTCACTTCTTGTAAAACGAGACCTGACTTTGGCGAGCAGCCGCTTCCCGTCACTCCCACAAAACTTCAACCCGCAAGCGAGGAGCTGGCTCTGGCGCGGATCCGTGCCGGCTGGCTGAGCACGGTCAGCGGGTGGCCAGGGCCGGCGTAGGGTATTCCGCGAGAGTGTAATTCACGCATTTGCCACGTGGCGGCGACAAAGGCAGGTAAAAGGAAACCCAGCCAGCAGGGAGGTGAGCTAGCCCTCAGCCGGGACACGGCCGGGACACGGACAGCGGTGGGGGCCGTGGGACCGGGACACGGACAGCGGTGCGGGGCCGTGGGGCCGGCCGCCCCCTGGCAGGGCCTGACCCACTGCAGCGCCATCTCCCCACGGCAGCGCCGCGTGCCTGTCACCTGGAGGGGCAGGTCAGGGTTGGTGTTACCGTAGTGTGGGCGGTGGATTTAGTGTGAGGAGCTCTTCTGCATAACCAAAACCCAACTGCATTGGAAGTGTATTTGAACGTAACATTTTAAGCTCGGTAACGAGTACTGCAGTAAATATAATGCCGAAGAAGCGCCGCCGGTAAGCGTTCCAGGCCCTTCCGGAATCTCCAATACTTATTTCTTGTTGTTACAGTTTGGGCCTTTTCTGGTAAACCGTGAGCTCCACAGCCGGTGAGAGGGCTTGCAAGAGGTGTGCTAAAGCTTGACAGTACAGTTTTTCTAATTATTTTCTTAAGCAACCTGAAAGTTGGGTTTATATTTTAACTGGGTGCTGAGACACTTCAAAATAAATCTGTCAACTAATGGACAAGTCCCTCAGGTAGCAGCGTATCTATCTTACAATGTGTTTTGGACGGTGTCCCTCCTGTCACTGTTCAAACTGAACTTTGTTACACAATTACATGCAGAGCAGCCATTGCTTTTTACAAGTTGTGCTACATTCAAAATATTCCTTGTCTCAAGAGAAACTTCTTGCAGTTTAGTCACCTCATCCAATGACAAAGATATTGAAGCTGGTACTAAACAGAAACAGCTTGAACGTGAAGGGCAGAGATGTTGCTACTTCTTTCGTGCACACTATTACCAGTCACTGATGATAACCAGCGAAACACAGATTTAGCGTGGGAGAGCCCCTGCCATTCCCATCACAGGCTGGCCTGCAGTTGTGGAGAGCAGCAGACATGGGGAACAAAGGTGTTCAGTAACTCGGGCAGACAAGGCAATAGCTGCGCCGTTCTTCTTTGGGCTGGTTTTGACTCTTCAGTCAGTGCCAGCCAGGCAGTGCCATCCTGGAGCAAACCCTGCGTAGGGTCTCCAGGACGGAGCCCAGAATGCATTAGGGGAGGGCAGCCCCTGGCCGCAAAGAGCAGCCTTTCTCCGTGGGAAGCAGAATGACACGTGGGAGCAAACCCACAGAAAGGGGCTGTCAGCCGCTGGTCCTCCCGCAGCACCAAGGAGACTTGGGGCAGGCAAGTGCAGGGAGAAGCATCACGGAGTTGCTACCAGCCTTTGGATGGTGCATTGAGAACCTTGAGCAGGTTCCTGGTCACAAAGCCCCAGAGAGAGGATTCTACTGACAGCCAGCCCAAGAGAAGCCTCTGAGTAGGGGCTGTAACAGGACCCCCGCAGTGGTGGGACAGCACTACTGGGCTGCTGTGGAGGTGTCCTCGGCTGCCAGGACAGGTCCCGTGATGAATGGATTGGACAGTGCCTCTTGGAAAGCAGCTCAGGCAGAAAGGTGTTTGGGCAATATCTTCCCCACCAAATGTGCCAACAGGTGTTGTCCAAGAGATGACATGGCACCCCTGGAGCTGGACCCTCCAGAAGACAAAAAGGAACCCATGGAGATCGACACATCTCCAGTGAAGCTGCACAATACCGTGCTTCTTTGTCAATCCCATCTTGGCTTGTGTTTTAAAGGTTTGGTATTCTTTCATGTTTTGGGACAACAAATTCTGGCAAATTTATTCCCTTCTTGTTTCTAGTTCTACAAAGCTAGAATTGCCTAATACAAAATCTATGGAGGTCTTATTTTAACCTCTTACTGTTGGGGTTTTTTTGTCATTTTTACTGAAATTCTTTAATGCATTACAATAAAATCTCCCAAAGCGTTTTATAGTGACAATAAAAGAGAGTGCAATGTGGAAAACCAGCTTGATACTATGAAGCCAGAAGCAATGCCAGAAGGGATAAGCATATTCAAGGACTCCACACTGAGTTTGCAAAAGTGCACATACATAACATGTGTGAGATGAGAAATACTTTCTGCTCAGTTCTGGTGTCACTGATTATGCATGACATAATGTATCAAAATCAAAAAGGCAAGCAAAGCGTTTGCCATTTTTAGGTGAAAGGAAAATCCATAATTCAATGTTTTATTACAAGGACAGTACCTTTAAACTGTTCCAACTTTCCCACCCTCCACTACCCAAGAGTAGTAGCTCGGGAGCTTGTCTGCTATCTCTTATCACAGCTAGGCAGCTGTCAGCAGTACGAGCAGAAACACCCTCTACACCAGAAGTGGTTCTCCAAGGCAGGAGGAGAGCTCTGGGGAGCCCTGCATGTAAGAGCAGGCACTACTGCCGGCCTAACTTGCTATCAGGTACCTGCACAAGCAGCTCAGGTCCAGCTGGCGCAAGGCTGCACACCAGGACTGCCTGGCAAGTCTGTTACACACAGGTAACTCTCTGAAAACTGCTTCATGTAAGAATGTATCATACAGGCAACATCTGAAAGTTGAAGAGGTTTGGGACCTTCATCTTTGGAAGGCGTACATCTCTGTAACAGCAACAATGTTTTGCTTAGCATAACCTGCCTGCTGCTGGATCCCAGGACCACGCTGTGACAGCAAGAGGAGATCCCAGCAACCCTGCGTCACCTTGCACTGCGCCTTGCAGCAGAGGATCACGTCCCAGGCACAATTTCTGGTCCCCTGCTGAGATCAGACTGCCAACTGACTTGGTTGGCAGGAGATTAAAGTCTCACCCCAGAGTGCTCAAACCCCACTGTCCTAAAGGCAGATATTTCATGAGCTAGTATGGAGATTCGATTTCCATCAGGCTTTACCACAGCAGGCAGAGGAAGCTGTGAAAAAGGCAAGATTCTCCACTGCTACATGTTTTTTCCATTTAAGTAAAGCTGATTTAGGTTGTACTAGCACAGCCTGTGTACATTATACCCCATAGAAAAAGAGAATATGCATTGCCTTGTATGGGCTCTGAACTCATCCAACAGTCCTGTTCTCTTGGGAAACTTCATCTGCTCTCTTTAGCCTCTATTCTCTCCCATCCCTTGCAGGTTTGATTGGTTCAGGGGGGGTTGCTTTTTTTCCAAGAAACACTGAAGAGATGACAAGGTTCATTTTGGCAACCAGTTTTTAATAGAAACATAGAATACACCTTCTTAAATAAATATTTTATATAGACACATAAACACTCAAAATACTCAAACCTATTTAATGTTCCAAAGCTCCAGTTCTGTTTAAACAGTACAGGGTGGAAATCATCAGCACAGGAAAAAAAGAAACATGAAATTTCTAAAATCATAAATAATCAGACTATTTCTCTTGTGGTCTTACAACTCAAATACTGCCTGCCTCAACATGTTAACCAGTTGTGTTCTTACACCACAGCTGCAGGGGCAAGCAGAGAGAATGCACATTTGCTAACTGTATTGCCAGCGACAGAGGTCATTCTGAGAGGGAACTGATTGCAACCCTGCCATATACAGAAGGGACTGCACCATCTTCTCTGGAATCTAAGCTAAAATGGCTTTGAAGATGATAATCTGATAGGATCGGTAGTGTTGGATTGCCAGCATGATGCAGGTAGGTGATTAAGCAGCTGTGTCCAGATCTTTAATTTACTTTGCATTTAGGTTGTACAGTGACCATTTGTTGTTAATTAGAAGCATACAGCCTCAAGGGCAATATATCTAAACTTCAAGTCTGCACACTTCTTGACTTGCTATAGCTATCAAGAAGTAACTTCAATAAATCACTTTAGAAACAGAATGTTTTTGAAAAGGGGAAAAGGGTGAAGGATGGTAAGGATCACAGCTGAGAAGAGTCTTATGCCTGCCTATGTGATACAGCTTTCAGCAGACAGTGAAACAGAACTTCAGGCTTTCCCTTCCCCCATATATGACACCTGACAAGAGAAATAGAAATAATAAAAGAAAAACAAACAACAGAATTGCACTACAAAACTCACTCTGCCCAGCTCACATACAGAGAGGTTTTTGGATTTGCAGCACCAAGGGTTGATAAAACACAGTGCAGTTTAGATTCTCTATTTCTTAAATTCAAAGGAGCCTAGGCTAATTCACAAGTCAAAAGCATACACTTTTTCACTCTACTGCAAAGGACTTTCCCAAAGGAAAAGTTAATACTGCTTTATGCCTGAATCCAGATATAAAACAAAACAAAAAAACCCCACCAATAGACTTTAAAACACCAGCACACCAGAATAAATTCTGTAGTTCCTCCTTTGTTACTTGACCAGGCAGGAGCATAGCGCATAAAAGCCACTGAAGTGTTCCTGCATTTCAGGTTTCTGATAAGGACATTACTCAAGTCAAGATTTACCACCTGACATTCTTTGCTTGCCTCATTTTTAAAAGCCTAAGTTTCTGTCCGCACAAGTTGCACACTGCTTTGCCATTGCTAAATCAGGAACTAAAACATTCATGAAGCACTTTGCAGGTGTCACCATACACAGCCCTTGACTGCCATAGCCCAGGATGATCAACATATCCAGCTCACACACCAGACTAAGCAAGCCCCAGATAACTCATTTGTCTTATTTCCCCTATGCATGGGATCAAACCAACATGGTACTGGTAAGCCTGAATTTAAGTCATGTAACTGCCACCTTACTCTGTCAG
Source organism: Falco cherrug (assembly GCF_023634085.1). Lineage (NCBI taxonomy): Eukaryota > Metazoa > Chordata > Aves > Falconiformes > Falconidae > Falco > Falco cherrug. The sequence continues at coordinate 98,697,734 of NC_073700.1, forward strand.
GTCAGCACCCCTAGACTTGGTTCTCCAGCTCTCTGTGCTAGTAGTGCTTAGGATAACAAACAGCAGGATGTGCAGTTACCACTGTTTCATTCTCGCATGAGTTCAGGTCACTAAGGGTAAGAGGGGCAGCAAAAGGAACAGTTCTTCATGTTTAGGATTTGGCAAATCATGAGTCCACATGCCTCATAGTGAGAAGCAGCAGAGGGAATCTAACAGCTTGTCAGTCACAACGTGGAATGATTTGATACAGTGCTCTATGTGCACCTGGGACCTTCAACCACCATTCTTGGAGACTCCCGCACTGTGTAGTGCCCATCTCCCCTCACAAACGGGCTGAAGCTAAAAACAGGCAGCACCTTCCAAGCCTCCAACCCTGTTCCCTTACATTTTACTCAGACTTAACTCTCTCATCGGTTATCAAACCTTCTTGGAGTTGGAATCTGGTACAGAACATCTTTTACAACCCACATCCCCTCTACTCTTGTGTTCAGGCGGTTGCCAGGGTAGGCAGTGATTTTGCAGATTATACTCTAAGTTTTATGAGCCACAGGTAGGTAGTACTGGTTGCTCATAAGCTACAGTGTCATGTCTTCATATTTAGAGACATCTGCTCTTTTTCTAAAGTGAACTGCGATATCCCTAGATACTTAAAAAATAAAAGCCAAAGCTATGTTTTCTGCAAGGCACGCTACAGAACAGGATGTACATTTCCACAACCAGCTTTTGTGGCAACGCCGACAGAGCTGCAAGTCCCGACCCAGCCAGCCACTACAGAGGCACAAGTGAAGAGGGGAGCAGGCTGTACCTAAGTTTGGACAGCACATGCTATGAGGTCTGTGTAACAGAGTAGGAATGAGGAAGAAGGCACAGTGGATGAAAAAAGTGTATTTATCTTTAAGCCTAAACTCAGGAATTCTGCAATACAGACTACCTGCTAAGAGAAAATGATCAGCCAAGACACTGTGAAGGATCTGTGTGGAGCCCAAAGAGAATACAAGTCCCCAACCGAACACTCACAGGTCTTAAACTTTGGAGAAAACTTACAGAAAAGAGCAGTCTTGTCTTTCCAAATCCAAAGATACACCACATGTGATCAGCAGCAGCTTTTAAGGGAAATTTGAAGTGTATCTGTATCTGCTTCCATTATACATTTATACATTATGTACGAGCTATGACCCTAAAAGCTACATCTAAGGACAAGCTCACACTGAGGCTGTTGATGAGGGATTAACAAATGAATAATAGAGAGCAAATAACGCTTTAGTACAACAGAATTAGAAAACCAAACCAAACAACCTTGAGAACTCGAATGTTCCTGATATAGTCAGACCAGCAGGTAAAATGTTTTTCAGAGAACAAGTAGAACTTTGGTAGCAATCAACTCTAAAGTGCCTTATGCTTCTTAATTCCTGTGCAAACAGTGCTGTGGAGGCAGAAGCACGTTTCAAGAGTGTTAAGATGCTCAATTACATAGTAACACATGACACAGCAAGGAGATTCCAGTTACCTTCTCTGCTATCATGCACAGTACAAAGCTGATGACAGAGACTGTGTTCCTAGCTTTCCTTCAGTACTTCAATTTCTCTGCCACCCACTCCTGCAATATAAGCATTAAGAGACACATCCAGCCTCCCACTGTGGTCTGCAACGTTCCCCTGTAAGAACAAAGCATATGAAGGAGGAGGATCTACATCACACAGTGGGTCCTTGCAGCTTTCCTAGCCAGACCAGCAAGGAACAGGCTGGCAGTTCTGCAATCACTGTTTTTCTTGAATACATTTGCTCAGCAATGTCTCATTGCATAAAGGTGGTGAGCACAGCACTATTTTAAAAAAGGGGCTTCTTAGCATCGTTGTCACCAGTCTGTGGAAACCCTGGCATTTCCCGTGGCAGTCTGCAAGTGCAGTCCTTCTGGAATGCATTGATCAAATGATGCAAAGATCCAATCCCTCCTTTCCTCTACTTGCCGAAAGGCCTAATTCCCTGTCGCAGAAAGGCTTTTTTCCTCCTGCCTGAGCAAGGCTTATTCCTCTGTGGAACTGGGAACCTCCTAGTGCCAGTTGATCACAGCAAGCAGGAAAAGGAGTGAAGCTGGTCATTTCTTGTGCAAGCCAGTCAGGATTTCAAGCCCATTTTTTCCATCATCTGTTCATACACCGTCCATGCCATTGCTGCCATCAGAGTGCGCCTGAGGGCACGGGGCACACCACCTCGGAAAAAGCCAACCAACCCAAAGTCCTGCAACAGGAGATAAACAGAAGTCCATCACATTCTGCCTCTACTGTTTTAATTTCTCATCATCTATTACATGGAACAACACAGGATATATTTCAGCTCAGACCCAGATCAGTTTCTGAAAGATCTAGGCTTAAATAGCATTTAATGTTTAGGAAGAACCTGTAGTACTGCGCAATTGCAGGGCTACCCAAGAAAGCAGGAAGAGCAGTGAGTGCAGAAGAGAATGCCAGGATGGGGACAATGGATGGAGAAAGCCACACTCAAGCCCAACAAAGAGAAGGCGAGGATGTAACAGTTTCAAGACACTTCAGGAACATGCCCTTTGTAAAGACCTTTGTTGTTTACAAAAGTCACTTAAGCTATTCTGTAAAAACTGAAATTTGTAAGTACTGAAGTAAAAAAATCATTCTGATTTGAGAAAAATGTACCATGCACAAAAAAATCCATGCATAAATAAACAGATTCCTGTTTAGGAATAGATTTCAATATGGAAACGAAGCAAACCTGACAAGATCTGCCCTTCTGAGGGCCGGAAGAGAAAGAAGGGCTTTGAGTACATTCTCCATCCCATTTGTGGGATACCGATCTGGGCATTTATTTCTTTTTTAGTGTCCAAAGGGCAATTGTTTTGTAGCTGGTTTGTATCTGAAACTGGCATTTCACAGCATATACTAAAGAAACCCTTTGCCTCATTAGTGGTCATCACAGATGCACCTACGCTGACAAACCAGAGGCAGCAACACCTGTAAGCACAGCCCCTCCAAGCCCCTACATACTAAACTGAAATGAAGTTAAGATGAAATAAGCTAAGCACTTTCCATCACTACCAGTGTAAGAATCAATATGCACCAGACAAAACTCAAGTAAAATCATTCACCAGCCTGAAACACGATACAGGTCTGTGTGGAGAGGCGCTTGCTGGAATATGCCCACCTTTGTGCTCCAGTACTCTGAGCTCGCTCTCCAACTCCCCATCATCCGTAATTTTGTGAGAACAGAGGACCAAGGAATGGCAAGAACAATCAGGGAGCAAGTTCACTGCCTTGTAATCCATTCAAGAGGAGCCAGAAACACATCTGAGTAATGACAATGGCCCCTCTGATTACCAGGAAAAGCAAGGAATGGACTGAAGCTTCCAACTGCTTTCAGACCATCAACCAAAGTACTTCCCAGTTACTACTGAACAGGTCTGCACAGTGACAAGAGATTCAGCCTTACTCTCCCACAGCATGACCCACTTCAGCTTCTGAAAATGCTGACACTGATTAGCTTGACTGCAAGAGCGTATCAAGCAGTCACGTTTGATCACCTCCTTTAAAAGGCAACAACTTTCTTAGCATAGCTGTGCTTTGTTCGGGCAAGGAAATCTGAAGTAAGGCTGTGATCGCATGTATTAGAAAGGATTCACCTCACCTTGTAGATGAAGGCAATGGCCTGGCTTGTCCTGTGGTACTTTTGGGGCGATAGCTGCATGTGTGTTTTGACGACATCAGCAGGCTGCGTTGCTAGTGAGGCCAAGATTCCCGCAAAGATCCCACAGCCAAAATTCAGCAAGGGCATGAGCATTGGATCCAGCTGGTCTGCAAGAGAGCAAAGGGACACTTAGACACAAAACAGGCCAGGAACATTCACGCTGCGTGACAAAGTGAAAAGCTACTGAATTATTAAATCAACATCGAAGTCTAGAAGAAGTTAAAACCCATGCAGGGTAAGAAACCTTTCAAGGGAAAAAGCGGCTATTAGTCAAAAGTTAGCACTTATAAAAAGCCTCACTTGCTGGTGAACTGAATTTGACAGGAACTCAGAAAAGGAAAGACTGTGCAAGTGTTGCCTGTGCCAGTTCTAAGATCAGAGAAATGCTGGTTTAGGGGAAGCTGATCAGTATACAAGACAGCCAGCAGCAGAAAGCACTGCTGAAGACATCCTCTCTTTCAGCTGGTCACTAATCCACCTTATGCATCAGTCTTCATGAAGACAATTAATCAATTTAGGACCAATTTCCATTTCTACACTGACCTGAGCTATAGGTCTACAGTTTTCCACAGGAAAATGTCAATGTCCCACATAAAGCCCTACAAAGACTTTTTTTAAAAGAGACTAATTTAACTACTGAGGTAGAAGGCAAGAAGCAGAGCATGCAGGCAGTCAATTGCAGGGCAAGATGTGAGATGAGAAACAGTCTTCGATTACCGCCTCTGATGTTCAGCCTTACCCTGAGGCACGAGTTTTTTGGTCTGTGTGTAGAACATCAGGTAGATGCCAGAGAAGGGTGCGTCCCGCAGCAGTGTTGCTGTGAGCCCGCTGAACATGCCACGAGTCCCTTCCGTCTGATAGATACTCTTCAGAGCTCCATATACACTCCCATAGCCAAATCTCCCACTCTGCAAGGGTAGACAACAGTCAGTCACCCATGTGCCAGGCACAGACAAAGCCGCCCTACACATACCCTGAGGCCATAGCGTGCAAAGAAACGGTAGCATGCCCAATGTGATGCCCAAGATGACAGCACAGAGAACAGCTCAAGGCAAAAAGCGAGTTTCACCTACATCAGCCTTTAATACAGTCCTTCAGAAAGGTAAAATATGAAAGATGCTACACAAACGTTGCATACAACAAACTTAAAAATCTCAGGATGAATTCTGTTTCACCTTATACTTCTTGCCTAAATATTAGTGCATGATATTTCCTGCACAATGCATGAACCTGGATGAAATCAGGACCACGTCCCTGGCTGTACGCAAGTGTCAGAAACCTTCTCCAGACAGAAGAATTTATTTTTCATCACGAGGAAGGCATGTGACATCATTAACAAGGAACTAATTAGAAAGTCATACTCACCTCGTATCGGGTCTTCACTACAGTCACTGGCAACATGCAAATCCCAGAAACTGCGCGGGCAGTGGCACCCAGAAAGACAGACTCCAGGGCCGTGGGTGAACGGTCCACTAGAAACTTTTGCTTCATCATGTACAAAGTGCTGAAGTAAATCCCAACCCCAGGAATACATCTTGCAAAGGACTTCAAAAGAAACAGAGGCAGATGAAGAAAGAAAAAGCATATATAAGACAAAATGCACTGCAGAACATTTCAGAGACTACTAAACTTGAAAGGAAGCTTTGTAGAAAACAAGCAAAATAAATAAATCACTAAAGCTAATGTGCTGAGCAAAGACAAGGTAGAAATCATATACAGCCCTGAGAGACCATCGATTCAAATGATGCCAGGATTTAACGCATTCCTCAATGGCAGTTTTCTAGGAACAAGACATTCCACAACAAAATTAAGTTGGTGCAGCAGCCACACCACATTTGCAAAAGTATTAAAGTGTTCAGCTGCTCAGGACTGGAAAGCCACAGGGACTGCCATGACCAAATCAGTGGAATTCACAACATTAACTCCTTAAAATAGGACTTAATCTAAATCACATGGTTTCATTAACAATTGTACAAGAGTTGGCTATTTAAATCCAAGCAGCCATAGTTATTAATAAACAATAGGTTTATTTATCTACTTATTTTTAGAAGTCAGGGTTAAAACAGCCACTTACTGGAGAGACACCTTTCCAGAGCCCCAGAAGACTCTCAGTACGAACAACCCTGAAGAGCAGCGTTACCATCCCAGCACGACCAGGCCTGAAAGGAAGACAAGACAGTAACTGAAGAGATGACCTGCTCCCGCTCTCTGGCAGATGTACTCGACGACCATCCCCTTTCACTAATATCTCTGTGCATTACCCCAGCACCTCTGAAGTATTCTTTCTCGACTCAGCCTGCTCTTCTTGGTGTATGGGGTCTGGCTGAGCCCCATAGCAGCCCTCCCAGTGCTGTGCTTGTATCGGTACCTAGAAAGGTGGCGATAACACACCAGTGTTTTGACTACTGCTGATCAGTGCTCACACAGCATCAAGGATGTCTCTCCAGTAGGTTGGTGGTGAGCAAGATTTTGGGAGGGGACACAGCTAGGACAGCTGACCCAAAGCGACCAACAGGATATTCCATACCATGTAATGTCTGTTCAGATATAAAAGCTAAGAGAAAGGAGGAGGAAGGTGGGGGGTGTTTGTTATTTACAATGTTTTGACTTCTGGAGCAACTGCTTCACATACTGAAGCCCTGCTTCGCAGGAAGTAGCCAAACATTGCCTGCTGATGGGAAGTAGAGAATAACATCTTTTGGTTTTCCTCCGCTTACGCATGCCAAGTTATTTGCTGCTGTTTCATTAAGATGCCTTTATCTCGACCCACAATTTTTTTTCCCCATCTTATTTTCTCCCCCTGTTCTGATGAGGAGAGGAATGAGAGAGCGGCTTGGTGGGCACATGGCATCCAGCCAAGGTCAACCCACCATGCTAGGTGACTTTCCAGGGCTTCCGCATCACCTTCTGCTTTCCCATCACTGCAGCACATGTTAGAAGCCTCTTTCATTAGCACTTTTAGTTGCTCACTCCCTTTTTTAGCAGCAGCAGATGTCATGGTTGACTACACTGAGCAAACCAGAGCAGTTGAACACATGGAAAAGTTACTCCACCACTACACAGGATTTTTCAGGCAGAGGACACCCCATGAAACTGCACAGCAGCCACTCCAGCAAGCACCAGTCTCAGATGAGTACAGACAAATGCTTAAGTTGCATGTTATTAAAGCAGTGTTCACAAGAACAGCCATTTTCTCTCTTCTGGAGCAAAATATCAATCCTTCTCCACGCTATAAAAACACATCTCCTATTTCAGAATCCGAATTATATATTTTGGTATCCAAATTACAACTCTGAACTCCAAGCCCCAGCCTGCAAATCAGGCAGAAGCCTATAGTGCAGCACCTCCACACCGCCCATGCATACACATCCCCAGTCTCTCACCCATTCACAGCAGGCTGCAGAGTTTGCAGGCGGGTTTTCAGCAGGTCAAGGGGTTGGAAAAGGAGCGTGGAGCAAGTCCCACTGATGGAACCACACACAAAGGCCTTTAGGACTGGATGCATCTGGAAGAGGAAAAAGAGGACTTTAAATGGCCATTTAATTAAGAATGGCACAAGAGGAAATACAGCAGCTGGTATGTCGCATGTTACAGGAAAGGAAGACAAGCTGACCCCAGACACTAAGGACTACTGCTCAGGGCACAGAAAACTTTTCCAGACATTTTCAGAGCCTGATCAAGTTTTATTTGCCGGTTTTGGTCCCTCTGGCTTTGCTGGGAGATTGTTCAGAATCTCTTTGCAATTAGGTGGTTAGAAAGTGTTTTCTGAACATCAAATTTATTAGCAGCCGTCTGGTAACCATTTGCAATGTCAAAGGAAACGAGTGCTCCCGTCCCACCTGCCCCGCCACGGGCACTAGCAGGGCTCTCCTGGAGACTACCTGCCGCCAAACCTGCCCCAAACACACCCAAGGCACCGCACGGCCTGCTCAGCCAAGGCCCGCGCCGGCTGCCACCTCCTGCACTTCTCAAGCGATAAAGCAGGAGGCACAAACCACACAGCACGGTGGAACGGTTTTGTTGGTCTTTTTGGTTTTGTTTTTAAACATTAGCGGTGCTTTGTTAAATGACGAACGAGTTTCCACGCCACTTGGCGCAGAAGCACGGCAGAGATTCCTGCAGCACGGCGCGCTTCGGAGAGCACGCAGCGAGCTGCACACGGCTGCCCTCCGCCGCCGGCTGCCCGGCCCCTCACCAAACCCGTTACGATCCCCGGCCCCCTGCACCGAGCCCGGGCCTACCGCTACGGGGCACGACCCGCGCGCCCCCCGCCCCTCAGGCTGCCCTGGGGCCCGCCTCCCCAGCAGCCGCGGGACACGGTGGGGGAGAGCCGGAGTGGCAGCCAGCCCCCCGCCGCCCCGCTCCCGGCCGCCGCCCCCGGGCTCCCCTCAGCGGCACCCCTCAGCCCACCCCTACCTCCGCCTCTCGCCCCGGCATCCCCGCGCCGCCGCGCACCCGCCCCGCGCGGCAGGCGGCAGTGACGTGCCTCCCCCGCCGGCCAATCCGAGCCGCCAGCGCCGACCCGCCCTGGGGAGGGGGAGGGGAGCGCGGGCCCGGCCGGCGCAGGCGCCTCCCCCTGACCCCCGGCGCGCCGGGCGCGGGCACCGTGGGGCCGCCTCCACGTCGCCCCGCTCGGTGTCTGTCGCCCCGCTCGGTGTCTGTCACCCCGCTGGGCTGCTGGCTGCCCGGCCGCGCGCCGCCGGCGGCGGGAAGGGGCGGTCTGCGCGGGCAGCCCCTCGCGCGCTCCCTCAGCCCGCCGCCCCGGCCGCGGCGTCCCCCGGCGCGTTGTTACCTCTGGCCGGTGCCTCCGCCTGGGCGCCGCGTCCCGGGCCGGCAGCGGCGGAGGGCTGGGCTCCCAGGGCATGAAGCGGTGAGGGGCCGCGCCTCCGCTCCCCACCGGCACCGGCCGCTGCGCCGGGGTCCCCGCAGGGCCGCTGTCGGGGACGGGGCGGGGCGGGGCGCCCCGGTACACCGCGCCCCAGCCGAGGCGGGCCGTGCCCGGCAGGAACGTCCCGGGGGCAGCGGCAGCCGCACGCACACACCGGTCCGTTTGGCCGCTTTGCCGCCGCAGCCCCGCGGGCAGGGAATGGAGCTCTCCGGGGCGAATGTAAAGCACGGGCCGGCAAAAGCTCCTCGACAGCGGCTCCCCTGCTCCCTCCTGCGCGCTCCCAGCTGTTCCCTCCTCGGGGGTGACTCGGTTGCGTGGGATTAACTGGCTGCCCGCTCAGGGAACCGGCTCACCCCCGTCCCTCCCGGCGAGCCGCTCCGCAGCGCACCCCGCGCCCCGCTGTGCGCCCCCGCGGGGCTCTGCCCGCCCCGCCGTGGCTCCCCATGGGCCGCCGGGGAGCGGCTGCTGCGGCGCCGAGACCCCCCTGCCCCTCCTGCCCCGGCCCGGGGCTGCAGGGCCGCCGCCCCCATCTACTCCCACTCCTCTCGCACAGCTGCTGTCGTGCACCTTTCTCACATGTGTCCCCACAGAGGTGCTGGCGGTGTCGCTGATGGGCTCAGCTTTGGTCAGCAGTGGGTCTGTTTTGGAGCTGGCTTTGACCAGCATGGGGGCAGCAGCTCACAGAAGCCACCTCTGCAGCCCCCTGCTACCAAAACCTTGCCATGTAAACCCAATATATCATCATGGGTTATATAAGGAAGCGGGGGGGGAGGTATATGTAATTTCGAAAAAGCTCCTTTGGCCCGTTTCCTTTGGCATGTTTCTGGTGGGATGGGCAGGTACCCGAGCGCTTGGGGGATGTTTTGTTCTCAGAACTAATTCTGACTTCAACCATCGCAGTTTGCATCTTGTTTGACTTCCGCTTTGAAGACACAATAAAAACATGTTACAATGATTTCTCAGAGGAGTGAGTGTAACAGCTCTAACAAGGCTGACAAACCCAAGTGATGTGTTTGACATGTTTCTGTGTGGAGCTGAGCTTTTGTATGGAGCAGAGAGCGTGGTGCGGCTGGATCCTCTCCCTCCGTGTCTTGGGTGGAGCTGCAACGGACACTTTGTTCTCCACAGCAAAGCAGGGATAGCAACAGCAGTGGCTAAATGGCTTGCATCCCAAGAAAGAGCTCTTTCAGCATGAAACCCAGGCAGCAACAGCAGTCGCCAGGTTCTTGGCTTGCTGTGGACCTGGAAGAGTTTTTCAGGCTTTAAATAAGCCTCATGATGAACGAGGTGAAGCAGCACCACTGATCACACGCATCTCTGCAGGGATGATTTCTGTGCCTCACTTCTGCAGGAAAACCCAGCAGAGGGAGCCTCATCCCTTCATGTCCCTGCCCTGGAGACGCGCAAGGAGACAACCCAGGTCTCCTTTCCAGCCACCAGTGGGACACATTTTTTCTTCATTAAAAAGCTAGGGAGGCAAAAATTACCTACATGATCTGTATCCAGATTGGTCCCTGCTCAGGGCGTGGCTGCAGCTGGAGTACCCAGGCAGAGTTGGCTTTAGGTGTAGGATGACCCTGTCTGAAGTCCCTTCTGCCCCTGTGCTGAGAACTATGGTCTCATCACGGTCCCAGATTTTCCAGTTGCTGAGAGACAGGAACTGACAGGCAAAATGTTGCTGGCTCTGCTGAAAGACACAAGCCTCTTGGCAGAGCCACCCCCACCTCCCCACCTCACCCCCTGCAAGATCATTGCCAGTGACAACACTGGTCAGCCAGCCCACCACCATGTCAGAGCCAACAGGGCTGGGGACGTGGAGTGGACACCTCTCCACAGCAGGTCCAAATGGCAGTCTGGTGGGCATCACACCCAGGGTGATGCCAACACAATCAGTCTTGCTGTGACCAGGGAGGTACACCACATGTGCTGCATGTGTCGTGCCGTGAGGACATCTTCCACAGGAGGATCTCACAGGGCTGTACAGGGAACTGCAGGTCACTGTGGCCACGCTGCAGTAGGGATCAGCCTCACCCCATTACAAACAGGGAGACCCCAGCACACTGCGCCCATGCGCTTGCATGTGGTGGAGGCTTGGATGTGGCTCGTGGTGCACAGTGATATGGGCACACCAGAGTACATGGGCAAGGTAATGTCCTGACGTAAGTTGGGCAGATTAGCAAATGGCCTTGACATCTGTCCTGGTTTCAGCTGGGATAGAGTTAATTTTCTTCTTAGTAGCTGGTACAGTGCTGCATTTTGGATGTAGTATGAGAATAATGTTGATAACACGCTGATGGTTTAGTTGTTGCTGAGTAGTGCTTGCTTCAAATCACGGACTTTTCCAGTTTCCCAAGCTCTGCCAGTGAGCAGGTGCTCAACATGCCAGGAGGGAGCGTGGCCAGGACAGCTCACCCAGACTAGCCAAAGGAGTATTCCATACCAAAGAACATTACACTCAGTATATAAACTGGTCGGGAGGTGCTGACTGCTGCTCAGAGACTGGCTGGGCATCGGTCAGTGGGGGGTGAGCACCTGTATTGTGCATCACTTCGTTTTTTTCCTTTGGGTTTTATTCCTCTCCCTCTCCACTCTTCATTATTATTATTACCATTGTTGTTATTACTACTATTTTTACTTTATTTCAATTATTAAACTGTTATTATCTCAACCTATGAGTTTTACCTTTTCCTGATTCTCCTCCCCACCCCACCAGGGAGGGTGAGGGGAGAGTGACTGAGCAGCTGTGTGGTACTTAGCTGCTGACTGTGGTTAAGCCACCACAACATCACCGCAGGGAAGGTGCTGCTGTCGAGCTTCAAGAGGCAAAGCTGAAGCTGGCGGGTGTGTTTGCACCCAGCACCACCTCTCTGCACCGCTGCGGCCGAGCACCCCTTGGGTGCTGAAGGTGCCAAATTTGTGGTTATGAGTTAAGAAAGGCATTTTCCAGCTCTCAGCCTAAGGCAAAAGGATCCCCAGGGGCCATGTACGGCCCTGCTGTAACCGGGAGGGTTTTGTTCTGCAGTGCCTGCAGACCCTTTCAGCTGAGGGTCTGTCCAGAAGCAGCAGGTTATGTTTATCTCATGCCGCTACTCACCTGCTCACATTTTCCCTCCGCCATAACGGCATAAGAGCACCTGCGAGGCCGAGGAGTGAGCAGGCAAAGTGGGGCATCCCCTCCAGGCTGGGGCATGCTGCCAGCAGGAGCGGCACCAGCACCCAGGCACTGTCCTGCCTGCAGTGTGGCTACCCAGGGGCAGCTGCAGCCCTCTGCTCCCCGTGGGCTCCTGCCTTCTCCTCCTCCTGCTCCTCCTCCTCTCCCACTGACACCACTCCTCCAAAGAGGGGGACACTGGCCACCTTCCCACCAGGGCTGGTGGAACATTGGCACGGCTCCTGGGCTCCCCTCAGGCAGGGCTTCCCGCTGTCCCGCAGGACACGGCCAGTGCTGTGACAGACTGCTGACACCACCAGTGTCCCCTGACAGTGGCATTTGGCCTTGTCCCTCTCCTGGCACCTCAGCAGCCTGTGCTGCTGCTGTCATCGGTGCCCACTGACATCTCGTCTCCTCAGGCCAGTGCTTCCCCTCTACGGAGAGCCTGGTGTGGAGCTCGGGGCGCTGCCAGCAGAGGTGCCCTGTGGCTGGGGACAAACCTGACCCCACGAGAGCTTGCGAAGCCACCCGTGCCATGGGTGCAGGGGGCCGTGGTGGCTCCGAGGGGCTTTGTGCTGCTGTGTGCACCAGCCAGCGCAGGCAGCAGGGGATGTGCTGCCACGGGCTCTATGCAAACACCATGGGCAGCCCGCTCTGTTCTCGCTCGGGCTGGCTGAAATGCCTGGCCTGAGCATGGCGGCTGCGGTGTGAGCATCCCCGGTGCCACCCGCAGTCCCAGCTACCACGCAGGGTGGCCTGTGGGCCTCTGCCCCTGTGCTTTGGGAGATGCCTGGGCACTTCACAGCTCCGTGGCAGTCTCAGTGCTGCTGGGGCTGCTTGTGCCTTGTGCTCGGGCAGCCTGCCGTCTCTAGGAGATGAGGGGTACAGAACTGCCCAAGGGGCCAAATGCCTGTTTGGTTGCCACTTCTTTCCACATTGTGTAATTCCTGGGTATCTTCTCTGCCACCAACAGTGACAAAGGTGTGAGTGCTTTTTAAACCTGAAAATGCATAACGGAGAGCCCACTTCAACACTGCCAGTAACTCCTATGACAAAGGAATTTGCTTCTGGTTTTGGTTTCTTGTTTCAGCTCTTGCAGCAGTTAATACCCAGCAGACCTTGGGTATTATCATATACATATAGCTTGACTCTGACCCAGTATCACACCATGCACCACAGCCAAAGAAAGCCACCCACTGCCGCATGTGGAATAGTTGCAGATTTTCTCCATCCATAGAGATTTTTCCCTCTGCCTTTGGAGCGATGGTGAATGAAGGTGAGCATTCAGAGGGTTTGAGGGAGACGACAGACCATTCCACATGGGAATCTCTAGAGCACATGTATGGACTGACGCCCAGTGAGGTACTGTTTGCTCAAAAAGAAAAACAAAACCAAGGTGATGTGACTTGCCTGAATTACAGCGTAGCACCAGGCTATAGTGAGGAGCAGCAGTATTTAAGGAGATAACACACACTTCAAATGCTGCCCATTGCTCAGTAGTGCTGCTCTTTGCCATATATCTGTCTGAAGGCAGCTGTGGGATGAAAGCCTTGTTGGGTCAGGTTGAGGCCCCAGCAGGTACTTGGCAGAGTTGGTAGAAATCCAGTCCTGTTCAGGGTTCTACTTCAGTGTTAAAGTCTGCAAGAGTGTTGTGCAGGGTGCATGTTTGGGGAAGTAAGGGTGATACGGACTTGACAGTGCTGGGTTTATGGCTGGACTTGATGACCTTAAAGGTCTTTTCCAACCTAAATGATTCTACAATCAGTTCCCTTGGGTGCTTCTTTCCAGGCATGGGTGTGGAGGGAGGCACCTTCCAAAGGAAAATGTTAAAGGTGGTACCCTTTGCCATTGCTGGCTATGTGCTGGGCCATCCCCTACAGGCATCTTCACCAAAACTCCTTGGTGCAGAGGAGAGGCAGCACTGCTTTCTCTCTCCCAGCCATGGGGGCTGCAGAGGAGGGGTAGTAGGTGGGATGGGGGCACCGAGGTGAGGGATGGGGGCACTTCACGTATGCATGGGGAAAATCACAGAATCACGGAATTGTTTGGGTTGGATTGCAAATTTCTTCCACTGACGTTCATCTAAATGCTCAAAGTGAAAAAAAAAAAAAAATGACTGATTATTCAGAAGATAAACCTGACATGTTTCCGTTTCTCTGTCAAGTACAGAGGCTGGAACTCATACGCTTGGGGTTTTAGACACCTTTAATGTAACATACCACACAGAGGAAAAGGTATTTTGGGACTGTACACTACTACGGTGAGGACCTTGCCTGTGACTTGGCATTGCAACATAAACTAAGGTAAATACTGCCAGCATACACGTGCGAAGGTATGCCTGCTTCTTAAAAGCCTGTGATATAAAGACATTTTTTGGCACTCTTTCAGACCCAGTGTTGGATTATGGAGGGGAACCTGACACACCTGCCGGGCAGAGGTGGCTCCGAGGATGTGTTGGTGAGTGATTCCCTGCTGGGCTGCTGCCTTCCAAGCCAAGGCCAGTAGCACACCTGAGGGCTCTGGTTTCGCCTACAGGGGCACACGGTACGGGTAGGGATGACAGGGGTTTAGAAGAGATCAGTGTGATTTTTGTTCTCTGAAAAAAACCCATTGAGTGACAATATCTTTGGCTGCTGAGACTGCTTGTGGAAGAATGCTGTCCTTGAGCGTAGGGGTAGTGTCTGTGGAGGACATCCTGACTGGGAACTGTGCTGCCACTCATCTTCTTTAGCTATTTGCTGTCACAGGTGTCACCCAGGGATGCGGTGATTGCTGCTGGGGGGCTGCGAGGGGCCAGGGAGCAGGGAAGGGGCACATCGCCACTGCTGGTGCATCCTGACAGGTGCCAGGAGAGCAGAGCTGCTGGTGTTGAAAAGAAAATCAGCCACCTCTGTTAGCAGAGTAAAGTCTTGGTGGGCACGGGCTGCTGGCAGCAGCAGTTTGTGCTGGTACAGACCAAGAGGGCAAAGCTCCTGCTGGGGAGGGAGGAAGGGGCAGAAAGCCATGTCTGCTCTTTGGGAAGTCACCTCTTGGGCCAGAGCTGCCACCACCAATCTCATCTGGAGTGGAGAGAGCGTGCTGGTGACCTGTACGTGCTGGTGCCTTTACAGCTGAAAACTTGCTTGAACTGTGCAGGAATCCTCTGCAAAAGTACCTTGTTTCATGAAGGGCTATTTCTGCCACCCAGCTAACTGGAAATGCAGCTTTTAGATGAGCCATGCCAGTTCCTCCCTGAGCCCCACCACCTTTCTCCTTTCTGAAGGAAATGTGGAATAGGGCCGCAAAACCTATGCCGGTGGCTCTCAGCCCTTGGCCATGCCCATTTAGTTGCTGGTTTGGGGGTGCTCCCTGTCTCTGGCCTTGGTGCCCTGCCTGGGCTGCAGGCATGGGGCTGGGCACCCGACCTGGAGCTGGGAGGGGGATGCCAGTAACCTCTGTTTTACCACCATAGCTGCATGTTCCTTCATCTCCTCTGCCCCTCTGGTACAAGAACCTCATCCCAGATCTTGCAGGGTAGGATTGGTCACTCATGCTCCTTCCTCCTTGGCATCCTCCAAGACAGCTGAGGCATGGCTGTTTTGTCCTCATGCAGCTTGGTGTGAGTTGACTTGTGCCTAATGTATTTACTAAGAGGGTAATTTGCGATCTGGGCTTTATGAACTTCATTGCCTTTGAACAGGTGGATTACATGTCACCAACATCCAACTCCTCTGCAGACTATGAATATCCCTTCTTCTACACAGAACTGGACATCAGCTGTGATCTCGAAAATATTCCAGCATTTGCATCTACCTTTTTTCCAGTGCTGTACTCCCTACTGTTTGTGACTGGCCTCGTGGGAAATGCTTTGGTCGTTTTGGTCCTAACAGTCTTCAAGAAAGTCAGGGCCATGACTGATGTGTATCTGCTGAACCTCGCCATCTCTGACCTCCTCTTTGTTTTCTCCCTCCCCTTCTTGGTTCAGTACTCCATCGTGGGCCAGTGGACTTTTGGAAATGCAATGTGTAAAATCATCAGCTCAGCTTACTTCATTGGTTTCTACAGCAGTGCCTTCTTAATAACTATCATGAGTGTTGACAGGTACTTGGCCATTGTCCAGTCTGTCTACGCTCTGCGGGTTCGAACAACTGTCCATGGGGTTATCACCAGCCTGGCCCTTTGGGTAGTTGCCATTTTAGCGTCAATGCCAGACCTAATTTTTTTCCAGGAAATAAATGACGATAACCAGACTAAGTGCACCCCTCACTATCCCGACAGCAACGTCTGGAAGACTGTCAGTAATTTTGAAGTCAATGTACTGGGGTGGCTGATCCCTGCTTGTGTCCTCATTTTCTGCTACTACAACATCTTGAAAAACCTGCAGAAGTGCCATACTCAGAACAAGTACAAAGCAATGAAACTGGTTTTTATCGTCGTCATTGTGTTCTTCCTCTTCTGGACCCCCATCAACATTGTGCTTTTTCTGGACTCTCTGAGATACATGTACATCATCGATGACTGCCAGACAAGCCAAAGGCTAGACCTAGCCATGGAGCTGGCTGAGGCCCTCTCCTTCGTCCACTGCTGCCTCAACCCAGTCATCTATGCTTTTGTGGGTGAGAAATTCAAGAAGCACCTCCACGAAGCTTTCGGAAAATATGCACGTTTTCTGTTGATCTGCAAAGACTACAGTGCCGTCGATGGGCGCAGGCCAGACAAGCAGTCCTCTCTGCACATGACATCTTCAAAGTCATCTTCTGTTGCCACTGTCCTGTAGAGCTATAAGTCAAAAACTTTCATCCTGAACAGGTGACCTGAAGTTGAGAAGTCCTCCCAGCCGGGCATCCACAGGGATGCAGTGTTTGGGCAGCCTTTTAGGACAGGAAAAATGGGAACAGCTGCTTGAGCTTGCTTTGATCATAGTTGCCTCTGGGGTTTTTAACTTTTTAGTGTCGTTTTTTAGCATCTTCCTCCCTTTCCCTTGGCATGTCCTGCTCTGCCTGCTTTGTGAAAGAGAGGCCAAAATCACCAGCAGACTCCTGCACTGCCTGAGCAGCGTGGAGGGGTGCCTTAGAAACATTCCTCCCCACCCCCCCAGCCCCTCACCCCCCACCCCCCCAGTCAGTGCTGAAAGGAACTGATTTTGTTTCCAAAGTCGGGACACTTGACTTCTCCTTCCCTCATTTCAGCAGAGTGGATTGGCTTTGTAGGCAGGGACCAGGCTCTCAGCAGGAGTGGGAACCCACTCTTCGGAGTGAAACGGTGCCCAAGTTTGAGGCATCATGCCAGGGCATGGCTCCCGGCTGACAGGTCTGAACAAGGCTTCTAGCCCAGCGAGAGCTTAGTGAGTGAACAATTAGATAAGCAACACAGAAATAAATGCTGTGCATGTGTTTTGTTGAAGTCAATGTGGAGGGATATCTAGGTATTATCCTATCTTCTCATCTGCTACCAGAGCCTGTGCCTCCTGGGCTGGAAGGGTTTGGAAGTGGTAGCCTAGAAATGACACTGTGGGTGTCAAGGAAATACCCTTAGGGGAATGAACGAGTGCCCTAGGTATGAGTGTAGAAATAGTTACTAGGAAAAAAAGGCTGAAGAATGGAAAAAGTACTGAGTGTGAGCTGAGAGTGCGGTAAGTCCTATGTCAAAGCTTCTTGCTGGCTGGTTAGCCACCGGCCAGGGTGGTGGCTGCTCTCAGCAAAGCCCTGACCTGCTGGCCAAGGGGCTAGTTTTTCTGTGGAAGCCCTAAAAACAGGGGTAATACACCAAGCATCCTGTAACTCAGGTGGTATCTAAAGTGGATGGCACCGGCTGGTTTGAGGCCAGAGGCTCCAGAGATGCCTAAAACCCAGATGACACTCACACTTCCCCATGAGGGAACTTTTTACACACTTTTAGCAACCAATGTGCCAGTATAGTCGCTGCTCTTGAGCGTACGGCTGGGGTTGACCTCCCAGTTACTGTTCCAACTCGGTAAGTGTGAATGATTGATTTATATATGAATGGTTACCCATGCATATATGTATAGATGTACACATAAATACATGTATATACATGGACATGTGTGTATATATACACAAATATATACACAAGCATGTATGTGCATCTATATTTTTTTCATATATATACACATATACATATACATATATATACACAAAAATATTGATAGATAAATGCAATGGTGTTCTAAAGCTTTTACTCCTGATCTATTTCTCCCTACAAGTTATCATTATGTCTGAAGTTTTATAATAAAGTTACTGCATGCAGTGTAATTGGACAATCCTTGCACCTGAGGAACCTATTTAATCGTTGATTCTTCCAGCTTGTGCATTTTCTTCTGTCCTGGGCAGTTCTACAACTGTGCAGGCGTAGAACAGGGCAGGACAACCCCTCCAGCTGCCTCTTCTCTCCCTCTTCTCCCCCCCTCCCTCTTATTCCTCCCCTGGGAAAATAAAGCGGAGAGTAGATTATCTTTTTATTCTAGGAATTTAATTTCCTGTAAAAGTCTGCCCTTGTAGAGTTTCAACACATACTGAGTAGCCTTGGATTTACTTCCTAGAGTACAGCAGAACAAAACACAAAATACAATTCTTTTAAACCAATGATCTTCTTGAGCTAGGATTTACAATTTTAATGTGCACTCATACTTGCAATCTGCAAGGTACAATCTTTTGCAAGAACAGGCCAGTAACAGAAGGTGTGTAAGACAGACATGCTGCCTCATATGGGCCATGATACATGTTCTCCAGGTTGTAAAGCAAAGACTGTGACCAGAGGAGAACGTTCAGCTGCTGCCTAGGTCCTGCAGCAGGATCAGAGCCAGGCACAGCAGCACAGCTCCTGCCCTTCAGGTGCCTTACCACCCTTGGGTCACCAGGCTTTTTTTGTATATGCACTCAGGTGCTCTATAAGGGTATTCACAAAAATTCAGGACTAAGCCAAAGGGTGCTGGGCGAGGGGACAGCACTAGCTATCTCCTCTGCAGAGTCACAGCGTGAGCCCTCTGTAATCAGACCTCGCTCAGCTGAGGTCCAAGAGATGGGAATGATTTCTGCAGCCCCACAGCCCCATCCTGCAGCCCTTGTGTGCAATGCTTTGGGACAGGTGCTGGAGCCCATTTGCCCAAGCTGGCAGGAGGATGGCCTTCCCTGGTGCTGCTGAGCATCTCTGCTAGGGGATAGCTCCCTCTTTTCAGAGGTCTCATAGCTTGGCATTACGTAGCTGTGGAGTGAGGCTGTGACCCAGGACTTCCCCACAAGGGCTGCAACCCTGTGGCACGAGGGCAGCATAAACGTGCAGAGCCTTCTGTGCAAAGTCTTTCACTTCTCTAGTTCTCACTAGAGTCTAAAGGGCATCTTCTCCCTCCTTGCTGCCTCAGCACCTCTTGCAAACCCTTCCAGCAGGGAGACAGGAGATGCTTTCTGCAGCTCAAAGGATTTGCTGCCAGAGGCAGCTGTCTTCCTCCATCACAGCAGTAACATCAGGAGCCCCAAGGTGGACCTGACCTCAACTTCTTCTCATGGGCCAACTGCTCTGAGCTGTTACTGCTGCCTTCCTGTGCAAAGCAAGAAGGTGAAACCCACATCCGGAGGATCACAGCTGGCAGGACCTGTCCTGTGTCGCTGTGGGTGGCTAGGAGCATCCCTGCAGGTCTCAGAGCTCCTCTCCTTTCTGAAGGGACAAGCCTGGGTGCAATCTGCTGCCTTGCCACTGTCTGTGAAGGCACTGAGAGTACAGGAGAGCAGGAGGCATCTTCCTGTGTCTGTGAAAGCTGCCAGGCAGCTTGAAGGTAACGCCAAATTTTAGGGTCAACCCAAGAGCTGGGAGCAAAAGAAGCACCCAGCTGCTAAGGCTAGACCATTCTGCAGAGGCTCCGTGCCTGCTCACTTGCTTGCATAAAAAGTACCCACCACAGCTGTTATATCGGTCCTGCTCATATCTGCACTTAGCCTTATATCCTGATCTTGATTTTTCTTTTTGCTGAGACGATGCAGGTTAAAGAGGACTCAGGATGATGTTGGCACATTAAATAGTCAGATACTCTCTTGTTCTGGCTTGAGCGTGACATCTTAAAACAGAGACCAGAGTAACAGTTACCCACATTTAAAGTTAAACCTAAAATACATGTTTCCTTTTGGTTTATTAGTGCTGTTTGCACCAGAAGGTGCCTTCTACAGAGGGTCTCTGTTAGAAAGATGGAGTCTTTTTCTGATGCCAGGCATGATGCCCTGCACGTTTGGATGGAAAGGTTTTGACAGGCTGGAGCGTTGCAGTGGCATCAATGGGGCTCTTCTTGCACAAATGTCACGCTGCACTGTGCAAACCTGTGCAGCACTTGTAGAGAGCAAAAAGGTATGTTTAAGGACACACACTGTTGAACTACACCAGAAGAAAGTGGGATATATGAGGACATGTTAGCTCACAGTGTTGCTAGATCCCTTGGGAAACAGTGTAAAGTGGGACCTGGCGGATTCTTCTACATGTCTCAGCTCTGAGCTGCAGGACTGCCACTTTAGCACAGGGAATGAGTGTCTCAGCATCTTGTTCCAAAATGGGATCAAGGAGTATGAAACTAGTCCGTGTCTGGCTTTTTCTGGCATTATACTGAAGCCTCCTTCCCAAGGCAATGCTAATTAAATCTTCGGCAGAATCTCTGGCTTTCAAATCACTCATGCAGTCTGGGGATGAGGATGGGAGCTTCTGACTTGATCCTTGATCCCAACCAGCAGCACAGCTCTGGCTCTTTCTGCTGTGGTAACATCTGGCTACGCCTGGAGATCAGAACCAGTCAAAAGTTTTAGGGGTGGGGGGGTGGGGGAAGAAAGGTTAATGAAGGGTATTTGTGTGCCATTCCTCTCTTAGCTGGAAGCTGTGCAGGGATGGGCCTGAATTAGCACGCACAAAACTCCTCAAACCACTAGTAACTGTATTGTGTCCAGGATAATCCTGTTTTATTTTCAGCCTCTTGAAAACACTGATTTAGTATACCAGTAATGAAGTCCCATGGGAATTACTGACTCTGCCAGGAGAGGATCCAGAAAGGATCATGACAGAAAAAAATAATCATTACTTCAGGTCTGTCCAGATGTAAAAGAAGTTTGCGAAATTGAAAGAGAATTATATCCTTAGTCCGAATACACCAATTTCGACTGTAACATCTGGGCTGGCATGCATTTTTGGTTAATATTAGTACCTCAAAGGCACTGAGTAATGCTGTGCAATGCAAAGCTCCTTCTGTACTACACCAGTTTTGCTGCATGGCTTCTGAACAGTGTGCTTCTGTGTGTCTGTGCGCTTCTGCATAAATCTGTATTTCTGCTGAGTTGGCTGAAATGTCAAAATGTACAGAGCCAGGGCACAGAAATCCCCACCTCAGAATAGCAGTAGTGTGATTTGGGTTCCCACAGCCTCTGCTGACAAGTGCATCTGCTGGGGCCTCATCCTGACCCAACGCCACGCTTGTCTCATGGCTGGCTGGGACCGTCCATCAGGTCCTGTGTGCTTTCCAGCAGCCAGTGCAGCCAGTGTAACCCTGGCACCAGCAGCGGGGTCAGACTTACTGTGAAGGAGGAGATATATGCAAGAGAAGAGTATTACCAAGATAACAGCAATGTCTGCTGTGTTACCCCAGTAAACACTGGTTTTCCTCACTGTACTCTGGTATCCAGGCCAACTAACTAATGTTTCCCACTAACATTAACGAACGCGTGACATATGCATGCACACCTGCATCACCAAGATGTTTATCCCTTTCTTCACCTGGCACTCCCTGAGGATGTTCAGCCTCCATAAACCTCCATATGCTTGGGTTTAGAGAAGGTAAAGCACACAAGTTTTGAAAGAAAGGGTATTCAAGCATCGTAACCAGCTGAGGTCTTCGCATCACATCTGTCCACCATTAGCCACACGGATAACCCTGTCTGCCCTAGAGGATCCTGCTGCACAGGTTCAGGAGCGACTTGAGAACAAGGCTACCATGCCTTCAGCAGTCCATTTTTTCTCCTTTTCTACAGAAAAAAACCCACCCAAACCAGGCTGTTAATTGATGAAGTGCAGCAAAGCAATCATTCCTCAAAGCCTAACTGAGCCATACTTGGAGATAAATGTGATCTTTCCAGAAAATGTGAGCATAGTGCCCAGGGCGGTGTTGCACATGTGAAATGATCTGCAGGAGTAAAGCCTTGCCAAGCTTCAGCTCTGCCAAAGGGAGCAAGCACACCAAGAAACAGTGGACCAGAGCATCCCTGCCCATCTCTCCATTTCTAACAATAAAAAGAAAAGGGGTTTTTCCCCCTCTTTACCCACTATATCCCTGCACAGCACATCCTTTACTCTTGATTTTCTCCTCTGAAACCCTCCTGTGCCTTGCAGTTGGGAAGGCAGCAAACTCTACCTAGCCCTTCCCAGGAAAAGTCTCTGGTTACAAGGGGTGAAATGTCTCTTTCTTTTTAGCTTGAAGAAACCAAAAGATGCTTTTACTCCTCATTTATGGACGAGAATGGAAGTCTTTTCACTGCTGAAGGTCACTTCCTCAGCTTCCTTGCCCCTGAGCTGTCCCCGAATACCAGAGCGTGAACAGAAGTCAAAGATGGAAAGCAGAGAAATTTCTTCATGTTGCAATTGTCTTTCAGGCAGTGTTCCTTTCATACTACAAGGGCACACCATGCTAATGAGCAGCACTCTTATTTAGGGTTACTGCTAACAGCAGAGTACAACAGAAAGCCTTTTCTGTCTCCCGGGGAGACGTGTTGAGGATGTCTGTGAGTCAGCCTGACTTGATTTCTCTTTATTTGAAGTCCTCCAGTTAAAAACAGCATGGGTACTCCTTTGGCAATCCTCATTTCTTCATGAGGGCGACGGCCTGCTCTGTGTTTGGTTCTGGCTGAATTCTGGGCAGCGCAGGAGGGACAGGGTTGATGGCTGCCTTCAGGGAAACTCCGCTGTAAGGAGGTTCTTTCTACCCAGAGGCAAGCAGTGGCTGGGGACTGCCTCTACTGCTGTTACATGGGCAGTCCTGGCCCTTATTTGCAAGGTTTTTGATGGCAGAGGAACACCAGAGGTGCTGAGGATTGGTGACCCAGGGGCAGGTGCCCGGCGGCACAAGGGTGGCCACGTCTGCCTGGGCTCCGGCAACACATGTTTTACACATCAGCAGCAAACCAGCCTGGCGTGTGCAGGTCTCCAGTGGGAAGATCCTACTAGATTATCCACACATTTTAGGGCTGGGGAGGATGCAGTCCTTCATCACCCCCATGAGGACATGGGAGACAGGTTTAGATTTGGGTGTCCTCTGAACCACAGCACACCTTCTGCAGGACCCGCGGCCAGGGCAGTGCTGCAGGGATAACGTCAGACTATCGCTGGCATGGAGGAAGCTTTCATTTGCTTTTCTGAATCTTACAGTTCTCACACAATGAGAATGTTTCCTTAGTGCCATATACCAGACATTACCTTTCTGAAAGCTGAAACTTCGTAATTTTGGCAGTCATAGCTTCTACTTTCAGTGTGTGGGGAGAACCTGGCCATCAGCCTTTTGATGTTTTTCTGAAAAAAGTGCAGGGTTCTTTACATTTGCTTTAAAAAAAGAGGTAGGATGGGGCTGTAGCACTTGTCAGAGAAAAAGGCAAGTTTTGAAAACTTGCTGCTCTGGCCCTTTACTGTTCCCTAACCTTCAAACTTTATTTTCAGCAGTGCATCTTTGTGGTTCCTGGCTAACACCTAACCAGGTATCAGCCCCCTGATTATTTCCATGGGTGCTTGTCCTGGCCCACGTGGCTGACATTGCTTGCATAATTCAGCTAATCCTGGAGACCCACAGTTTGACCCTTGCTATATTGCTGCGCAGCTGTTGGGGATGTAACCTTTGCTAGATAGAGCTAATGTCACAAAAAAACATGCAATTGGCACAAATACCAGAACAAAACTTACACAAGAATATTTGCCTGGCAGCTGGCCACATCAAATAATGAACAACAGCTCAGATAACCTGGAGGATGCTCTCCACCCCAAAAACCCCATCCAGCTCAGCCTGCATGAAGCCAGCACAACTCTGAAGTTGTGCCTGAGAAGGGGTTTTAATTTCCCTTGGCATCTGAAGCAGGGACAGCACCTGGAGATGTTTCCATGACTGTATTCCTGTGTGTGCCAGAGGACCTTGGTACTGGTACAGCTCCCATCCAGGTGCGGTGTCTCGGATCCCTACAACAATGCACCCCATTGCACAGCCTCCTGCCTGGTTTCACCCCAGATGAACTGCTTTGCATGCCCCAGTGGTGCCTGAAAATGTGCTATGCAGCATCCTAGTTGTGGGTGCACTCGTAACACTACCCTGAGCATGAAACTCGGGGCAGGGGCCAAGAAGGCTCCTTGATTAATAAACATGCCAGTGCTTTAAACCCTCAGACAGGTCCACTGGCAGCCCCGGGCAGCAGAGAGATGTTATGCTCAAAATCTTGTTTACAGGCAAAGAAGGCACAACCTATGTATCAGTAAAGCCAAGAATTTATTGTTAGTGCAATGGCAATCTCAAGGTTCCAATCTTATCACTATAGTACTGCTGGTGGCAGAAAAAAAAATACTACTAATGAGGTTAAAATTTTTTTGCACATCCATAGTTTCTAGCCCTTTTCCTGGTGGTATGCTCACCCTTCCCCTGCTCCTTTGGGTCCTAAGGCTGGTGGCTTCACCCAGGTGGTGGTGGTGGTGTGGTGTGTTAGAGCAAGCTGTCAGCACCTCCAGCCCTTCCCTTGGACAAATGCCACGTTCATGGTGATGTTTTGTTCTGCCTCCCTCTAGGATGTGCTTGGGGTCATTTATATATTTTCTAACATGCTTCTATACTTTCTTCTGTCTTCACTGATCTTCAGCCTCATGTTATACCAAATTTACTGTGTACAGTGTCCTTCATGTATGTTAGATACTATTTGTTCTGTCTGTTACCTTTATCGCAGTTTTGCCAGCTCTAGGTCTGTATTTTTTTTAACTGACCTTCAGTGAGTTGTGTATAGCTGTGGAGGTCCCCAGTGCCAGCCTGTGCCCCATCTTTTACCATCTCATTCCTGTACTCCTCTGTGCTGCATCCCACATCCCCACAGCTCAAGGCCCCTGCTATCATACCAGACATATTTCTATACACTGTACCATTGTGTCTGAGTCAATAATATTCGATTCTGTGTAAGACAGGGGGAAACAAATGGGGTGAGAGCTTTTACACGCTGAGTATGAAGCTTCCTCAGGCATTTCTGTCTCCCTGTGCAAATCCTGCTTTCTGTAAGCACTTCTGCCCCACTGAGTGGCTGCATCCTGCTTCACAGTTTCACAAGGCGCCAGAGGGACCAGAGCAGAACACATTAATACTTTGTCAGCTCAGCCCTGAAGCTCAGCCCAGGAAGCTGCCCTGCCAAAGTTCACGTTTCACAGGGTAGGCACAAGCATTAGAGAAGAGGAAATATACATTTAAACCCAAACAGGCTCAGCTTGAAGAAAAAGTTGGTTTTCAACACAGCTATGATTTAAGGTAAGAGACAATTACATTTTACCTACAGTTTGACAGAACAGGATGACAAGAATAGTGTGTCCAGAACTTAAGGAAACTGTTAACTGCTTAGTGCTTGGAACTAAAATTATACTTAATTTGGGTAAAGATGATGTGGGTAATATTTTAAAATTATAAAAGTAGAAAGGGGACTTTGATTATCAATCAAAGTGGATGAGGGCAGAGAAATTTTACTTGGTGACTATTTGTGGCATCTTGTGGCAAGAGAAATATTCACCCTGGCTAGAAGTCCTCAAGGGTAAAGCAAAATGCTGATAGATGACTAGTGTGCAGCATTAACCCAGAAGAACAGACCAAGAAAAGATACAAGCCCTTCTACTTCATTAGAGGTTTTTGTTAGATGTTTGCAGGGATTTCACAACTCATGAGCACTGCTTTGCTTTTAGTTTTGGTCAGTGAACCATTATCAAAAACATCACTGACACTGAAAGACAGACCAATACAGAAAATTTGGTACAGACCATAGAAAGTGTCTGATGCAGAAAAAAACAGCAAAAGATGGCAGAAATTCAAAAAGTGTGAAAACCCAACTATGATCATATTACATAATTTCCCTATGACTCGGCTTTCTATAGGAAAGATGCTGCACAAAGAAGTCTGCTGGTCTGGGTGAGACATTTGGGTAATACAGTGGTGGGCAGCCCCTTAAGTACCTGTATGATATAAACACAGATCCAGAAAAGGTGGTTCCCAAAATCGGGTCTGTTGGGGCAAACCCTGCATGGAGGCAGTGCAGCCGGAGGCAGTGAACTGGGTGACAGGATAAAAGACAGCAACAGCAATGAACTACAAGGGTTCGGGCAGCATAGAAGAAGTCCAAAAGGGAGAGCAGAAGGCTGAAGTTTGACAAAGGACAACACACAGTAGTAAACTACGAGTAAATGACATAGTAAATGTGATCTTCCCAGGAAGGGGCTGGCAACTCCAGAACTTCAATCTCATCTGAACACAGTCAAGAAAGGGTATGTAATATGTGCTGATCTGTAAACCAACAGAGAAGTTTATTTAAGAGATCTCCAATTTCTAGAAAGCCTTCTCAGATTTCTTGAGGATGCCAAGGCAATGTGAGCTTGTTAATAACAAAAAAGGAGGGGCAGGAAGTAAATAGGCACTATGATACAGGTGCTGAGAGGACAGAGTGAATGGTAATCATAAACAAGTACAAACAATGTACATAGCTAAATAATCCATTTCTACTATCCCTTTAACAGAAAATACAAAAGAAATTTGAATTCCACTTAAGAAGGGAAGGTCTGAGAAAAAGAAATACTGAGGAAAAGCATGTAAAACACTGGCAAAATGCTCAGCTGTACATACAACAAAATATACAGTGTCACGAGCAACTGTGCAAGCAGAAGGGGCAAACAGGGCAACTAACAGCCTAGAGGAAATACCTGTGAAACAAATTTTCCGAGAAAATCCTGATCCTGGCAATCACCATGCAGTCAGATGAGACCCCCGAACACCCAGTGCCCTGCAGGCAGCTCTTGGGAGGGCACCTGGTCCCTCCCCAGCTCTGCCACGGCCCCCCTGGCAGCTGAGTTAAAGCGCTCCCCAGGCTCCCTGAGGGCAAAACCAAATACTGCTCTTCAACAGGATTCTCACACCATTTACCTCATTTCCCATCCCCTGGCCAGGCCCTGGGGTCAGGACACTGTGTGGAAAGCATCTCAGGTTGCCGAGGCTCTGCAGAGGACCCTTGGATCTGGTCATAGTACTGAGACCACAAAATCATGACCCTCAGGGTCACAGATGAAAATTTCAGGACCATTTCAGTGGGTTTTGAACCTCAATTTTAAGATCCAGGGGAGATGCAGGAATCTGAATCATAGCGTCAGGTCATATTTCCTAAATGTGTAAGTCATTTCTGAAATAGATGTTTAAGGCTCTGACCTCCTTAAGGCCAGATTTCTAAAGGTACTCTGCCAGAGGTTCAGACCATAGCCTTGCAGGATTTTTCAGAAGCCCTCCAGTGCTTAGCTCCCATTCAGAAGAATGATTGAATCAACAAATGGAAATTGCTGGAAATTCCCCTGACATGACTATCTGCATCTCTACTTCCTTAACAGCCTTGGTCATGCCCTGCTCCCGAGAGTCTACTCCTTGCTCCATTAAGGAGCAGGTGGGACCCCCAGTGTGCAGGCACCAAGTCTCCTGCATCACGCTGTCAGCCTCAGAGGGGCTTTGTCCTCACCAGTTTAAGGAAGGAGCTGACACCACTGAAAGCTTCAGCTTACAGCTTTTGCTATAAATACATCAGCAACCACAGGGGTGAGCTGCCAGGGGCTTGGCAGGGTTTGCCGTGGCCCCAGCAAACCACACACTGCTGCTGTCCCTTCTGCATGGCTCACAGCAAGTCTTCCTGGCAGGGCAACAACACCAGCAAGGGAAGGGTTGTCACGTGGGGCAGGATTCGCCCACAGCATCTGGTTTCAGTCCCCTGTGCCCGCTTTGATGTGACGGTAGCACAACCAGTATGAGTGAGGGCACTGGCCTGCCCAGCTGGACCATGCATTTGCGGGGCAAGAGCAAGATCTTGTTCAAAATACCATGGTGGCTGCTCTGAAGCACAGACGGTGAAGACTTCACTGCTGACAAAAACTGTAGTAAGTCCATGTTTTCTTTGTAAATCAGAGTACACCTAATTTTGATGTGATGAGTTACGCTGAAACTTGTGCCCTGGCTACTTGCTGCCCTGCAGTTACCTCCAGGTTTGCATAGAGCATCTTTGAGAAAGCACTTTCCAATGTTATAAAGCCTTAGATGAAGGTGATCCTGGGGATTCTGGACTCCATACTACCCCTCCTGCCCTCCATGATCCAAGCCTAGTCTTTTCAACTGTATTTTTTTACACAAAACTTTTGGTTTAAGTTTTTAGATTTACATGCTGCTCATCTCCAGCTAGTGGTGTCTACTTCTAATTTAGTTTGTGATGTTGATGTAAAAACTGCAGAACTGGTTCAGGGAAAGGGCATTTTTTTTCATCACTTTGACCTAAATGCCTTTGTAAAGGGATCGCAGGCTTCTGCAGTATTCAGGCTTGTATTTATCTTAATCAGCAGTGATTTGATCGGCTTCCATTTCTGGGTCCTTTATTTAGGACACCTTAAATGCCCTAATTTTTTGAAAGCTTCAGCATCATGCTTCTGCTCCTTGAACTCCATCTTGAGCTGGAAAATCCACTAATGAAGCTCCCCAGATCACTACTTGCTTTTAAAAAACTTATCCTCTAAGTCTTGGGGGGAGCCTCCATAAATTAAATGACCCAAATTGACAAGCAATTATTAAGCTTGTTGAACATTGCTGGGCCACAGAAATGGCCCAGCTGATCTGAGAATAAATGACAGAAGGAAGAAGAAACACCAAAGAAAGGAATCTCCTCACCTTAAAGTCATCAGGGAAGGACCGGGGGACCAGGGAGCAAGGATGCATCTGGGGAATTACACCACAGCCACTCGGAAGTGATGGAGGAATCATAAAAGAACTGCTTAGCAGTAGGGAAAACATTCAGGGTTTAACAAAGGCAGTACAGACTGGCTGTTTGGTAACAACATCCCCAAACTCTGCTGCTTTCTTCCTGACTCCCCTTTAATCCAAACCCAGCAGCTGTTCCATGCTCTTCACAGGACTCCACTTCCTTCCAGGGGATCCCATCCCAGGATTTGGGCTAGCTGGTGCTGGTGAAGTACCTGGGGAGAGGACAGTTTAGCTTTTAGCTTTTTCAGTCATTTATTACCAAAACAGAGCCATGGTTGTTAAGAGGAGCGTGCCCCACTCGCCCGTTTGCTCTGCCTCCCTGCCTGCCAGGGGCTGTAGAGTTTTACCCAGCGCCCCCCGGCTGAGCCTCTCCACTGTGTCTGGCCTAAACCAGTTTCCCAGGCTGATGTCTTCTCTTGATGTGGAGACGCTCAGACATGCAAAAATCTCCATTTCCTAATTGAAGTTTGTTCCAGTCATTAGCCTTTCACTGTTAAAAATGTGTATCTGATTTCTAGCTTGCATGTTTCTGGTTTGAATTTCCACACATTGGTTTATAGTATGACTAATTGCAGTAAATTAGCAAGATTGTTAACATGAGCAAAAGTGAAATCAAGTGTTATCAAAGTATGCCTACAGTATCATGCTCTGCAATGGTAAAGTCTTCCTGCTTTTGTTCCTTCCCGTTTATCACCTCTTTAAACACCCGAGGGTTGCATCAGCTTTTCTTATTGCAACATCTGGCTGGGAGCTCAGTTTCAGAGTCTGCCCGTACCGTACCAGCAGCCAGGGTTCCCAGCAGATGGGCGCCCACTCTTGAGACATGGCCTGTATTGTTTAACTCCCAAGCGTGTCTCTTCGGCTGCATTAAAGTCAATGTGAATCATCCCAAAAGCCCCAGATGACTCAAGATTTGTCTGAATCACTATCCAATTCTCCAAGTCTTTTATCACTTCCCCCTGCCAATCTCCAATCTGCTTTCAGACCAGTGATGAAAATACTGAAGAGTTTTTTGGCTTTCAACTTGTCATTCCCACAGACCTTTTACAAACAATATTCCTAGTGTGGTCCTTCACAGACCTTAGCTTCCTCCATGGATGGCTGCCTTTTGAGATCTGACTGCTAACCAGCCCAAATCTCATTGTAATACTTTGTTGGGCTTGTGTTGCTTTGGGCTGGAGAGATGCGTCAATCAAATAAGCAGGCAGTGCAAGCCAAAGCGCCACCTCTTCTGAGCAGTACCCTTTATCAACCTTGCAATCTCATCAGATGTTCAAACTAAAACTTTTCTTCTGTAAACCCATGCAGACTGGCATCAGCTACGCTCCTCCCTTTACTGTTTAAATTGCATGCTGCCGAGGTTAAAGGTTAGCTTACACGAGCTGTTTCACATTGCTTCCCGCTTTTGAGGGTCGGCATTGTGTCAGCTGCTTCCAGCATCTCTAGAGATGGAATGGGGGGAACATCTCCCCACTTCAGAATTGAATAAAAGACTAAGATTTAAGATTTATAGTAACTGCACCTGCTGGGCTGGGCCTGCTTTTGACCCCCAGTACCTAACATGATCCCTAACAACTGCAGAGACGGCACCCTAAGAATAGAGCCACCCCACTCTGAAAGATAAGCTAAGTGAATCACAGGAACGAGTTGGTTGTAGGACTAAAAACTGGCTGGTGTATAGACCATAAGTCTTAAGTTTTGTTTTAGGTATCATCCAAACTGTGGTTACAGGTGTCCACGGCAGTCTGGCGATTGCACAGTAGCTGCCTGGCACGAGGCTGGTTAAGAGTTTCACCCAGAGTGCTATTAAAACTTGCATCTCTCCTGCTAATTTCCACCCAGTTCTGGTTAATTCCATTAAACGTCTTTTTCGGTGTGTTAGAAGTGCCATCAGCGGCTATGACTTTTCATTTGCAGGTACCCGAGGACATCCCTGCAGTCTTGCCAAGAATCACCAGCCAGCAAGATTCAGATGGGTGTAGTCACAAATACGCAAAAGCAATGGCATATATATTTGGGTAGGGTGGTGGCAGCTCAGATCTAATGGTGAGAAAGGCATATGCACCTGTAGGGTTTCACAGGGATTCCCACAAAGCCTACAGCTTCCCTGGGCCAGCTGAATTGTTGGCTTGCAGCTCCAGACCACTCAGCGTGCATGGAAAACTTAATTTGCTTGCATGAGAAAATTGTGTAAGTCAGCCTCACCCAGAAATGCTGACTAAGGTGTGAAGATCTTTCTGAGGTTTAAATACTTTTATCAGCATGTTGTGCAAATCTGAAGTGTGACCCTCTGGCAGAGGTCTGGGTTTATTTTTTTTTTACTTCTTTTCATTCGGTGATGGCAAAGGCATCACAGAGAGGCGAAGTGCTTGCAGACCCCTCTTCTTGGCAGTAAAGCTTGCAATGTTGCACTTGGCTGAAGTGCCAGGGGTGATAACTGGGAGGATCAGATGCATAAACAGGATTTAGCTCTTGTGTCACCCAGCCTGATGCTAGTGGTATTCGAAGGCTGAAATGCAATTTCTGTTGCTTAGAGGAGTTTGTGGATCTCTCATAATTTCACTTCCCTATGTATTACACGTACCGCACATGCTGGGAATAGCTGTGCTGAGAAGCAGGGGTTTTGGTCCTGCAGACTACTGTCTTTGAGATAGCAATAAATGTGATTAAGGGCAGAAGTTTGTGGGGAGAAGGGTGTAAAACTGCTGGAGAACTCTGGAGAGAGAGCAAAGCGGTTGAGCAGTTCCATGAGAAGCAGAAGTGAATCTACTATTTCCTGCACTCAGCAAGGGAAAACAGCTAGTGGAGGGACCTCACAGCCCTGCGGTCCTTCTTCAGTGCCCTCTATTGTCTTCAGTTCGCTTTGTCCCTTAGGTGAACATTCATTGTAAGCACAAGAGAGAAAACTGGGTTGAAGCAGACAGTGAGAAGAGCATGTGTTGCAGTGGCCTTTGCGAAGCTGACGGAGAATACCTGGCAGGGAAGGATGGAGGATGGGCAGAGCCAAGTTCCTTCACTTTAGAGTACAATAACATTTCATCATATTATGCATATCTGGTAAGGGCTGGGTTTGGGTTTCCCTTTGGAGTTTGTAGTCCAGCTGTTGAGTAACATCAGCTTAAACTGAGTGAAGTGGTATCAGAGGAGCTAAATATTCAATCAGAACTAAGAGCATTGCATATGCAGGATGAGAAGCGGTGGGAGGATAAGAGGATGTGGCTGGTGAAATATGAAATCCAGGAGCTAGAGAGTGAACAAGCCACAGACTGTGCCAGCAGTTTCAGATGCCAATGTCATTTTGGTAAGTGCAGTTCTTGCTTGCCCCTGGACATGCTATGCAGCATCACACCCTTCCCGTTGGTGTAGGTACCACAGGCATTGCAACCACCCATCCAGGGGCAAAGGAAATAATTTGCTACTGCAGAAATAAATTATCCCTATCAGTGAGCTAGAGGAGATTACCTGATTGAAAAGGTACTTCAGAAAAAATCCCAGCCTGACTGATGCTCCTTTTTACTTCAGAGCACAGCGGTTTGTACAGACATATAGAAACTCTCCAGAGGAACAAGCTGCCTTTCCAGACATGAACTGAGTGAGCGAGCATGGGAAAGACCAGCACAACTAGAGGCTTTCAGAGAAGGGAGTAAACCAATGTGTGCTCCCTCTCTCCAGATCAGGGATTTCACACAGCGCATACAGTCTAGATAAGCACCACTCAGCAGCCCTCTCTGGATGCCTGCGCAGTTAGCAAAGATGCTAATGGGATATGAGCAGGCATCAATCATTTTTTTCCTCTGTGGATGATGGGAATTCTGCCTGTCACACCAAGAAAGACATATCAGAAACAGGAGCTTACAGGGCAGAGAAGCTGGGGCACTTTGCAGAGACATCATGGACTCTGTCCAGCTTTGTCAGTCATGAAGTTAAGGATGCAACTTCAGGAGGTCTCTTGTCCAAACTCATGCTCAGAGGAAGGCCAACCAACTTTCAAGTATCTCCATGGACGGAGATCCCACAACCTCCCTGAAGCCCTGTCCTGGTGTCTGACCACCCTCACAGTGACTTTTTTTTCCATACAATGAGTAACAATTTCCCACGGCCATTGCCTTATTCCTCTGAGGAAAGTCATCTGCTTCACCTTTACACCTTCTCACTAGATGCCCCCTGAGATGTCTCTTGTTGAGGCTGATCAAACCCAGTTCTCAGCATCTTTGCACACAGCAGGTGCTCCAGCCCCAATCATTGTGGTAGCCCTCAGCTACCACACAGCAGTGCATTGGTGAAGAACCAGCTGTGGAGCACATCAGCTCACAGTCAGACAGAGGTCCTGGTACTGTGCAGATGGGTGCAGTAACAGCTCAGTGGCAAGGATCTGGGTGGGCAGTGTAGTGACTCATATTCAGCGCAAGAGACTTGATGTATCATGACCCTTCTTTTCATTTTTAAGGCACCTGCTGCTTACATTTTGTATCAGAGAGGAGAAAGAAAACGTCAGGATGGGAAGACAGAAAATGGCAGGCTATGGGGATTAGTACGATGTCTCCTGCTTATTTCTGTATTCCTCAACAGGGTAGATATAGTAAAGAGATGAGGAACCAGTCACATATCTCTGTAGGCAACTCCAGTTATCTCATCAGTAGAAAATCAGTATCTTGTTTGCAACCACTGTCAGCTTCTGCCCCAGCACCTTGCCATTTCCTATTCGTCCGCTTTAATTTTGCTGGTGTCAGATACCCTGTCTCCAGAAGCTGGAGGATTAAACCGGGCTGGAAGCAAGGGGCTGCACAGATTCTGCAGGCAGTCTCAGCTCCCAGTTCAAGTGGAAAGGCACTGCAAGAGCTGCTCAGCCCATGCGTGTGCCCACCTGCAGCAAACAGCCTTCCCCGTGCTGTGCCCATGCCTTGGAACTACCAGCACTGAGCTGGTCTTCTTCTAGACCTTCTTCTAGCCCACTTTTCCTGTGCAAAACCACAGACTGTTTTCTAATGACTGTGGGCACTTTTTATTTAAATGTTTTGGGGGCAACTAGGCTTTGAACGTTCAGAACAAGAAGGTATTTTAAAACAGAGAGCCTGCATTTCCAACTAGCACACAAAAACCCAACTCTTTGAGAAATGACTACAAAATAAGAGGGCAGAACTTCATGGCCCACACCACAAACAGCACTGAAGCAATAAGGCATTAGGAGAAAATGTCAATATGATCACGGTAGCCACCTATGGAGGAGTTTATTGTAGTTACCACTACGTCATATGAAACTTCTTGGGTAAGGACTGACTCACACCTCAGGACATCTTTATTTCATGCTTACTCTTGCAAGGCTTATTTTAAACAAAGTCTATACAAACTATTGCCATCAGTGAAACGCTGACATGTAGGCTGGGATTCCAACCCCTCCACTCTGAGAGTCAGGAGTGGGAATAGCTATATATCACTGGCATCTACCACTGAGTAGTGTGCCCATGCTCTCCTTCTAGTCAAAAGGAGTTTCATCAACGTGGTCAGCAGAGTCTAGAAAGCAGTCTGTCTTGTCTTAAAGCAGATTTGGCCTGCCCTGCGCCAGCTCAGTTGCATTGCTCTTCATTGGCTCTATTGACTACATGTCCCACTAACACGAGATGCAAACATCTGTGTTAGAGACAGCCAAGACCCTTCTTTAGAGTCAGCGGGGGCTCCCGTATGAAGATTGTGACACTGTGACCAAGGGGTAGTGATTATTTGCAGTTTTATTATCACTGACCTTTCCTTTCAGTCTCAGCTTTAACAGGTTAGTTTGGACATGTCATCTCCCTGGGCTTCCGCACAGCCTGTCACACTCAATTTCCTTCATTTCCTACAGTGAGAGCAAGTAACAGATACTTACAAGCTCTTTACCCCAACCAGGGAGCAGACTGAATGCAGTAACACCTGCAACCCCTCTAGGATTTTTAGTTCCCTGCAAATGGAAATCTTTGTGGAGACTTGAATGCCACATCCTAAGGAAGTGTGGATGAACTGATGGGTACCCCGAGTTATTCGATGTGCAGACCAGTGAGCCCAGAGGTCACACACCTGCACCCCACACTCTCTTTGGATGCAGCCTCCAAGCTAGCAAGCCCAGGCTCCAACCTGACTGCCTCACAGCCAAGGCAGGAGCAGTCACGAGACACTTTGGTGCTTGAGGAAAAGGGTCAGTATAGTTTCCCTCTTCTTTTGACCTTAGCGATTAAAAAAAACCCACAAAACACCTCATCAAAGATATGCTTGCTCCCAGAGGATGTCCCACTGTAGACTTTGCTCCTTCCATGTCAGCAAGCATCAGCTCAGACCTGGTCAAACTGGGCGTCTTACTACACTTCCAGCCTGGGGTTAAGGTGTGGGGCCAGGCTGGGCTCTTGGTGGTGTTGACAGGCACCACACACTGATCAGCAGTGACACGTGAGGTATCGTTTCCTGCCCAGCACTGCCCAGCAGACTGGGGGAACGCCTGCATTTCTCACATTGCGACGCACCACCTGCAGAGCTCAGGCAATGTTGGCTTGCTGCCGCTTCTGCTGCCCCTCTGATAAGCTTATGCAACTGCCTTTGAAATTCTCATTTGTTCTTATCCTAAAGAGCTAACATACAGTGACGTACATGTAACGGCAGAGTCTGGGCTTTTGTTAGTAACTGCCATCACCGCTGCAGTAATACAGCTTTCGCTAACCCAAACAGTGACAAAACCCCAAAGTGTGTGTTAGTGAGGTCTCTCAGTATTTGACCATAGCAGATACTGGATGTCTCTCTAACATTATTCTCTTTTCCCTTTTCATGTTGTCTTTAGCCAGGAAGTTCAGCATGACGGAAGCATTCACAGAAACGACAGCTGAATATGCTTATGACGAACATGCTTTTTCCTGCAATAAGACTGACATCCAAGAATTTGGGAAAATATTTCTGCCAATATTTTACATTGCAGTGTTTGCTCTTGGCCTCACAGGCAATCTAATGGTGCTTTTTGCCATTGTGAAAAAAGGCAGTAAAAAAAGCATCACTGACATGTATCTCCTGAACTTGGCTATCTCAGACCTTCTCTTTGTGGTCTCCCTCCCCTTCTGGGCTTCCAACACAGTGCGTGGATGGACCCTCGGGACTATTTCATGCACAGCTATTTCCTCGCTGTATTACATTGGTTTCTTTGGGGGCATGTTCTTTATCACTGTTATCAGTATCGACAGATACTTGGCCATTGTCCGGGCAACATATTCTCTGAAATCCAGAACAGTGAAACACGGCTTTCTTATAACCTGCGGAGTATGGGCAATAGCGGTTTTATTTTCAGTGCCGCATTTTGTGTTCTCCCAGCTGGTAGAAAATGACTGCATGTCTGTCTTCCCCCAGGAGCTGGAGAACATCTGGCCGGTGTTCTGCAATGTGGAGCTGAACACCATTGGCTTTTTCATCCCAGTCTGTATAATATGCTATTGCTACTGTGGGATCATCAAAACCCTGCTGTCCTGCAAAAATCAGAAAAAAACACGAGCCATAAAACTGGTCTTGGCTGTGGTAGTCGTGTTTTTTCTGTTTTGGTCCCCCTACAATGTACTGATTTTTCTCGAGACTTTAAAGCACTATGAGTTATTCACAAGTTGTGATCAAATTAAATCACTGGACTACGCAATGCATCTGACCGAAACCATTGCATTCAGTCACTGTTGTCTCAATCCTCTTATCTACGCTTTTGCTGGGGAAAAATTCAGGAAATACCTTCACCATATCTGCTTAAAGTATTGTCCATTCCTGTGTTTCTGTGGTCCCTGCAGTCACTACCAGGTCACCTCTTCAGCTAGCTACACAGAAAGCGTCATGCACAGCAACATGACCCTGAACACCAGTGACCAGGATGGTTCTGTCTTCGTCTAAAAGGCTCTGTGAAGAAGAAATGTATGTAAATATGACTTCTGTGAGGCTAGCCACCACCAAGATTGCCATTGCCCACATGAAGAGACTTAACGGCTGCACTGAGTTACTGACATGCCTCTTGTTAAGCATAAGGTATTCTGAAATGGTAAAGATTTTTAAAATAAAAGCAGTACAGTATGTCAGGTCTGGATGCAGAATTGAATCAAGAGGGAAGAAGAGGGAAAGTAGAAGCAAAAGCAGTGCTCTGTGCCTAGAACAGGAGATGGAGAAGAATTCAAGGACAGAGAAGTCATTAAAGTTTCATCATTGAAACTTGTGTGTGTGTCAGTGTATGCACACGTAGTACAAATGTACATAGACATAAACTCATTTTTTAAGGGAAGAGAGATCTCTAACGAATGGTAGCTGACTTTGCAAAGGGCAATATTTTTGATAGTAAAAGGGTATATTTTTGATGCTATATATCAGCCCTATGGAAGTGATTTGGGGGTTACTGATGGCAACAAATGTTTTACTTGTGCTTTCGAACCTAATAAAATCCTACTGTTAATAAAAAAGATTGTCATTTAAAAAAATATTTCTGAATATGTGTTTAGTGCCAACAGTGCACTCAGTGTTTACAGCATACAAAAATCAGAGCAAGGACCATCCTTAAAGATTTGGGACCTGACTTGGAGCTGACCCAAGCCAGTAGGTGTATCTCCTGATTTCCACGGGCTGTGGCCTGAGCTAAAGGCCCGAGTTTGGTGGAGCCCTTCAGGCAGTACATCCCCATGCGCACTGCTGAGCGAGGGGCTGCCAGCTCCATCAACAGACACCAGCACACACTTGGGACAATGGGAACGGGAGATACAGGTTTGGGTATCCCCGTGCTTGGTCTAAATATGGCACAACCAAGCTGGGAATTCCTTGCAGAGCATGGTAAGTATGTGATTCACACCTGTGCTCTGCTTGCTACACTTTGTAAACACCAACTGTATCCACACCATCATAGACAATGGCTTTTGGGACAAAATAACCACTTGCCCATGCTGCTTAACGCAACCCTTCCCAACCTTTGTGGCCTCCCCTACCACAGCGGATTTCATCAGGGAAACCTGTAGGTGTACCGATATTTAACGTGCCCTGGAGGACACATTTACCATGTGCACTCCACAGCCTCCAAATAGCCTTTTTACTCTTGCAATGACAACGCACTGTGGGTGGAAAACATCAGACAATTGAGTCGCTCCCCAGGGCCCTCCCTGGGAAGTTCCTGCCGTCATCTGCTGCAAGAGCAAAAGATATTTTTGTTGGCACTGTGGATGACAGTTAGGTGAATGGAAAAAGGACTGTTGCCATCTATGAAGCTGAGATCAGCTTACAAGGGAAAAACAAGGACCAATCTTACAAAACTACTCCACGCCAGTGGGACCCTATTTCTATGCATTGATGGAACTGGCAATATGTCAAAACTGAAGAAGCACTCTCACTTTCCAACTAACACAGAAGAGTTGTTCTAGAGTATCAGTGGGAGGAGTAGGCCCTTTCTTTGTGGACCTTAGTACCCCCTTGTTTCTAAGAAAGCCTGGAGGAGAGCCCCTCCATTGAGCAGTTTTCCATATGCAATAATTCCACAAATACTAAATATTCCATTTTTTGCTGCTGAACATTCAGCACAATTTACAGTATAATAGCCTTTTCATAAAATGGCTTGTATTTGGGTATAAATATATTCTATATTCTCAACTTTTAAATTTTCAGCTATAAGTGGACTTCCAGACTCTAAATACCTAAGTTTAAGTGTAGTATGAGTGTCACTCAAAATTAAATTACTTTTCAAAATTCAGTCTGCCTAAGCAAGTGAGATAAGACAGCTCGCTTTGTCCCCACCCCCAAGCAAGTGGTATTTTTAAGAAATGGTGTTTTTACAATGTTTTTTTAAAGAAATGCTAAGATGTGCAGAAAGAAAGAGGAAGATACGGTGAGACTAAACAAGAAGTCATCTGCATGAAACTGGTCTGAAGAGGGTGGATTGCCAGGCTGAGCAATGTAATCTCACTTGGTTCATTTAACTTCCCTTTTATTTTTCAGATAATGGTGCGATACTGAGTAGGGAAGAGTAAAAGATGCTTTTAAATATAACCCATGTGCTGTCTCCAGAATGAAAGGTGCAAGCCCAGAGCCTTCTGTCAGCTTTCTAGGAAAAAAGAGCATTTTCCTGCCTACCCCAGTGGTTTCCCAGGAACCCTACCCATCACCAGCACAGTGCATCACAGCACACACCCCTTCCAGATGCATCTCCCTCTGGCAGTGCAGACTTGCTACTGTGAGTCAAACTGCCTTAACAGGCCTGTGTCCTCTGCAAGCTGAAATGTGTGAAACTGCACCTGCAAAAATCCGTCACTTCCACAGGTCAAGGGCCCCTCCTGACAACCTGCACTTTTTCTGTCTTCTTTGCCACACTGTGCAATGGAAGACTTCAAGGTTTGTCAGCATAATATTTTCAGTGTTTATGCCACGAATTTGCAAGTTATTACATAGAATTTGCTATTTATGTGCAAGGTCTTATTGCTCAATATTTGAGCATTTGTACGAAATTAAAAGCTTCAGGCGTTTCTAGGCATGGGGCTCCGTAACAAATAGCTAGTTTATGCAGATGCCTCCTCATAGCAGAAGTGGTAAATCTTTGAAAACCAAAATCAACATTTTTGTTTTGTTTTGCATTAGCAGGAAGAATTTTGTTGCAATTGTCCTTAAAAAACTTCAGCCTCCATGAAACATACAGTGCTCTGAGGACAACTGGTAACAAACTTTACCAAGACTGGGTTCAACTGCAGCTGAGACAGGCATTGCTGCTCTTCACTGTACTGCACCATGTCAGCATGCATGGAGAGCTGCAGCCCCGCAGCTTCTGCCCACTCCATGCCTCTGTTGTGACTTGTGACACCTAATATTGTGTAGCTTCCTGGGTTTCTGCTGATTTTATACATTACACTCCTTGAGGTATCCTTTGCCTGACTGAAAGCCCACTGATGTCTCTTTAAGTCCCTCCACTGGACTTTCAGTTAATCATAGCCTTTATCTGAAGATACTACTTCTCTTTCAAAACCTCTGCAGCAGGAAACTGGTGCTTTCTAACTGCCCAGCTAGTTTACAACATACGCTTTTCTATGTACAGCAGTAATAATGCATACATCCTTAGCCTGGATCAACACATCCCTGAGGACCAGCAACATCCAGTCCCTACCCATTACACCTAAGAAAGTAAATCAGTCTCTCAGCATGGGATAAAACCTTTTCTTCTGCCATAAATTAAGGACAGACTCTTGCTAACATGAAAATGCACGCGCACGCACGCATGCATACACACACACTCTCTCTCTCTCTCTCGTTAAATCTATCTATTGAATAGTACTTGGTTGTGAAAAAAGGAGGTCAAGAGATCTCTGGGTTTGGTGGGGGGACTGGGCTTTGGGGTTTTCAGAGGTGGTGAGCTATCTTTGCATCTTGTTTTTTCATCATGAAACCTTTTTTCCTGTTTGAGAATCACTCTGACACTTAACATAAATCTTTTCCCAGCTGGGCTATGTTTTGAGGAACTAATAAAACCTGAATCCAAATTTTCTCTGCAGGCTCACTACTATATTTCATGTTCAATTTATAAATAGAATGAACAAGACACATATTTAGCCAAACTGCTTGTAGTGAGATACGTGGAAATCAGTATCTTTTTTAGGTGCTACAGCAAATCCCTCTCATTCAAATATCACATCACAGTCCCAAAATCATAGAATTGATGTTTCTTCATTTTTAAGTTGAGCATGGTCACTTTGAATTCTTTTCATTGACTCTTGTAGTTTTTAACTTGTACAGAAAATTTAGAAATGCAGCCAGTCAGAGCATCATATTGACCTAGGAAATCGCTCAGTGGTGAAAGCCACTATTTTCACTAGTGGCATCAGAAGGAGTCACTACCCACGTATTTCCTTTGGGTTTAGAATTTGGTGGGAGTGGATCTGAAGTCCTGGTCCAGGGTAGTTCAAAGTTTTAAGGCTGTATTTCACAGAGAACAACTTATAAACACACTGGGTACGGGTTCAGTCCTGTCATTTTCATTTTGTCTCTACCACCTTTGCAAGTCCCTCACTGAGATCTCATAGGTAATACAAAAGTGTTGTCCTAGAAGGACACCCTGTTGTCAATGAGGGGACAAGACCCAACCGTGCAAGTCCCACATCCTGCTTTCACTAAAAAACAGAGGAGAGTTTTCCAAATAAAATCTTACTTATAAGCTTTATTCTCCCCACATCTGAATTCTAGAAGTTGCACTAATTCTACCCACCGCTGCTTTTGCAGCTCCTAGTAGGTAGCATTTTTCCTCTGTAGCTACTGCCCAAGCATAGCGCAGTGCTTTGCCAATGGCCATTTACACACCACTTCTAAAATGGCTACGTTTTAGTAGTGAATTAAATATTTTCTGTGTTAAGGACTTACCCAGTCCTGCTCAAAGATTTACTGTTTGCGCTTCAGCTTCTTAACTCTGTAAGACATCAGGAACTCTAACGAAAACCTGTGAATTCCAGAGTTCCTATTTGGAAATTTAAATCTGGTAATTGAAGATAAAATTGAGAACAATTTGTAAGTATTAAAGGATGTTTTTTGACACTTGTCACATACATACAGCTTCTGTTGAAGCTGGTAATAATTCTGTTGCCATTGTTAATAAGAACTTCCTAATTCAATCGCTAACTACTGCAAGAGCTTGGTTTTCAACATATACACACCCAAACCTCAAGCCCTGGGTTTTGCAGTGTCAGTGTTGACACGTTGGTTTCAACGCAGAAAAGAATACACACCAACTGTTTCTGTATAATTATGTTTGTTACACTAATATTCAATACACAAATGTCTGTAGTTAATATGTTGCATTTGTCATTCCCCTTCTAAAAGAAATACTGTAAAATAGCTCCCATTGGACATGGGGGAAATGGTTTGCTTGTGAAGAACAGTTTGCATTTACCAAACTTCCAAGTGTGAGCACATTAACTTTATATCGCTGAAGGCAGAGGTTAGTGAATGGGACAGAGAATGCAAGCAAAGACTCTGCCACAGCTTTTTCACTATACAGGGTATATTATCTACTTACCAACTGAAGCTGTAACTAGGACAGTCTGTTCTCCGCCCCACTCAGATTTTAAGTCTCTGATAAGTTATACTCATTTGTCACTGCTCCATATTCAGCTGCAGCCCAACAGTTCAGCTGTATATAGGTCCATATGCTGGGATAATGCAGACAACAGAAAGAAGCTGCATTTCTCCCACAAGAAGTTTGCATGTAGCCCATAAATGTTGCAATTGCTACATTAAAGTTAAACCCAGCAGCATGTGTAGTGGATTTGCATGGCAAGGTTTTGGTAGCAATGGGCTCCAGGGGTGGCTTCTGTGAGACAATGCCAGAAGCTACCCCCACAACCACAGAGCCAGTGCCAGCTGCTCCAAGGTGGACCCACCGCTGGCCAAAGCTGAGCCCAGCAGTGACAGTGGTAGTGCCTCTGAGAGAACATATTTAAGAAGCGGGGTCGGGGAATCTGTGAAAAAAAACCTGCAGCTGTGTAAAAGGAGTGAGAATGCATGAGAGCAGCATCCTTGCAGACCCCCAGGTCAGTGCAGGGGGCGGCAGGAGGGGCTCCAGGTGCCAGAGCAGAGGTTCCCCTGCAGCCCGTGGTGAAGCCCATGGTGAGGCAGGCTGTGCCCTGCAGCCCATGGAGGTCCATGGCGGAGCAGGTATCCACCTGCAGCCCGTGGAGGAACCCATGATAGAACAGGGGCATGCCCAAAGGGGGCTGTGATCTGTGCAAAGCCTGTGCTGCAGCAGGCTCCTGGCAGGACCTGTGGAGAGAGGAGCCCAGGCTGGAGCAGGGTTGCTGGCCGGGCTTGTGACCTGTGGGGGACCCACGCTGGAGCAGCCTGCGCCTGAGGGGCTGCACCCCGTGGGAGGGACCCACGCTGGAGCAGGGGAAGAGTGTGAGGAGGAAGAAGTGGCAGAAACAACATGTGTTGTAACCTCCATTCCTGGTCCTCCATTCCCAGTCCCCCTGTGCCACTCGGGGGGAGGAGGTAGAGAAATCAGGAATTAAGTTAAGCCCAGGAAGAAGAGAGGGGTGGGGGGAAAGTGTTTTTTTTGTCATTTTGATAGTAATAAATTAAGCTAACTTTCCCCAAGTCAAGTCTGTTTTGCCTGTGACTGTAACTGCTGAGTGATCTCCCTGTCCTTATCTCGACCCACAAGACTTTCGTTATATTTTTTCTCCCGTCCGTTGAGGAGGAGAGTGATAGGGCAGCTTTGGTGGGCACCAGCCCACCACACTATGTCACAAAGAAACAGCAGCACAGTTTGCAATGGCCATGATTTGCAGGGCACATTCAAAGACAATGAGGAAGCTGAGGAAGCAGAACAGTAGCTCGTTCTACACATCTGCTGACAAGACAGTTCCCTCTAGTGCCAGACATGTGCTGCTATTTCTATGTGCAATTTCCTACACACTTAACCAGCACAGTTCCTTACATGTAAGGACTGCTTGAAACTCTGAGCTGCAGCTTCAATTATTTTTCCAGGTTCTAACCAGGTAGGAGCAAACTAGAAGGACATGGTATGTCTAAAAGGCACCTGGAGCAGGTTGTTGCACCACTCTTGTCCCCAGCCCACTGACATCTCGTTTGTCCAGAGCAATTGCTGAGCAATATAGACCCTAACTTGGCTATAGCAGGAGCACACAGCAACAGGGAGCATTTCCCACTGGGAGGGCCTCAAGCATTAGTGCTAATGGCCTAAAAACACTCAGGGGTAGGGAACTGGCTAAGCATGCACAGGAATTGCTCTTCCAGCCCTTCCTAGGGACATCTCCCTAGGACATCTCTAGGGACATGACGGAAAGACAGGCCAGGTAGACGAGAGAGCAGTGGATGTTGTCTACTTGACCTCAGCAAGGCTTCTGACATTATCTCCCATAACATCCTCATAGGTAAGCTCAGAAGTGTGGGTTAGATGAGCGGACAACGAGGTGGACTGAGAGCTGACTGATGGCAGAGCTCTGAGGGTTGTGATCAATGGCACGGAGTCCAGCTGGGGGCCTGTAGCTAATGGTGTTCC
The DNA here is from genome assembly GCF_023634085.1 of Falco cherrug. Lineage (NCBI taxonomy): Eukaryota > Metazoa > Chordata > Aves > Falconiformes > Falconidae > Falco > Falco cherrug. The sequence continues at coordinate 98,741,508 of NC_073700.1, forward strand.
CCAGGGGTCAGTACTGGGTCCAGTCCTGGTCAACTTGACTCATCAGTGACCTGGATGAAGGGATGGAGTGTGCCCTCAGCAAGTTTGCGGGTGATACAGAACTGGGAGGAGGGGCTGATTCACCAGAGGCTGCACTGCCATTCAGTGAGACCTGGACAGGCTGGAGCTGGGTGGAGAAGAAGCTAATGAAGATCAATAAAGGCAAATGTAGGGTCCTGCACCTGGGGAGGAACAAGCCCACACACCAGTGCAGGCTGGGACAGACTTGCCAGAGGGCAGCCCTGCAGAGAAGGACCTGGGAGTGCTGGTGGATGGCAGGTTGCCCATGGGCCAGCAGCGAGCCCTGTGGCCAACGGGGTCCTGGGCTGCATCAGGAGCACGGCCAGCAGGTCGAGGGAGGGGATCCTCCCCCTCTGCCCTGCCCTGGTGAGGCACATCTGGGGTGCTGTGTCCAGTGCTGGGCTCACCAGTTCCAGAGAGACAGAGAACTACTGGAGAGGGTCCAGTGGAGGGCTACAAAGAGGATGAGGGGACTGGAGCATCTCCCCAGTGAGGAAAGGCTGAGGGAGCTGGGCCTGTTCAGCCTGGAGAAGAGAGGACTGACGGGGGATCCTACTGATGCATACAAATATCTTAGGGGCAGGTGTCAAGACGACGGGGCCGGGCTCTTTTCAGTGCTGCCCAGCGACAGCAAAGGGGCAACGGGCACAAACTGCAACACAGGCAGCTCCTTCTGAATGTGAGCAAAACCCTCTGCACTCTGAGGGTGACAGAGCCCTGGCACAGGCTGCCCAGAGAGGTTGTGGAGTCTCCTTCGCTGGAGACATTCAGAACCTGCCTGGACGTGATTCTGTGCAGCCTGCTCTAGGACAGGGGTCCTCAAACTACGGCCCGTGGGCCGGATACAGCCCCCCAGGGTCCTCAATCCGGCCCCCGGTATTTACAGACCCCCCAGCTGGGGGCTGGGGGGGGAAACCAAGCAGCCGCAGATGACTGCCTGCCACTTCATCCGCGCGCCGGCCCCCTGGTTAAAAAGTTTGAGGACCCCTGCTCTAGAAGAACCTGCTTTAGCAGGGGCTTGGACTAGATGATCTCCAGAGATCCCTTCCAGCCCTGAGCATTCTGTGAGTCTCACCAGACCTTCTAGTAAGATGAAAGACCTTCACCAGCACATTTTCTTTAGCCTGGAAGGAAGGGGTCTGAGGCAGCTCAAAGCTGGGTTTGTCTATTTTGTAAATGGTAGTATTAAAGCTGACTAAAATTTGACCAGGTTATCACCCCTGAGTGGTTCAGAGCCCCTCTTCAGTGAGTCTTTGCTTTGTTGTAGCCCCTCTCCTCCTTATGGTCCTGTCTTAGAAAATATGTACCCTTGTACTGCTGTTAGCCGATTTTTTCTAAGGGAACTCTCATTTGAATCATTAAGGCTCACCACCACTTGGTCTCTTGTTAAGTTCCTTCTTCTTGGTCTCATTGCTGGTCCCTGCTCTCCAGATCCTCCAGGTAGCTCAGGTTTCAGAAGGCTTCTGTGCAAGGGATGGACAAAATACCAGATACCATAAAGACAGTGAATGCACAGGCCAGAGTTTAAGGTAAGTCAGATCCAGAAAAGGCAGCTATAGGCAGTGGCATACATCTTTTTACACAAGGCTAACAGCACCTGGAGCCAAGTATTTCCAGAGTCACCATAACCTCTCACTACCCCTGTAATAACCCTTGCTCATGCAGGACCCTCTGTCCTAAGCTTGCTCTGCCATTGCTTCTGCCCTTCTTTAGTGTCAATGGTTTCTTTGCATTTCCACCAGAGGGTGGTATTATTAAACACTGGGCTATTTAAAAAGTCATTTAAGGAGGACACCCCAGGCCAGCAACTGGAGTCACTGATGAACAAACACAGTGCGAACATATGTTTATGGAAAGTAAGAAGAAATTAGTCACTACATTCTGCTGCTGGAAGAAATATCAATTTCTCTTGAGTTTTTTTTTTTTTAAATTTGCCTGCTATAGAGCAAATCTAATATCCACAGAGTCTGTGGATGTTACATTTGCTACAAGCAGTTTCATCAATGATTCACAGAACACATCAGAATATCTTGCAAATCGCAAGACGAGAGAGAAATTCCAATGAAAACCTTTTATTGTTGCTATCACAGTTTTATTTCAGTGCCCTGAATGGTATCCCTTGCTACTAAAAGCGAAATGAGTACTATGGAAGTTGGCTGTACAGCTTGTCTTGAAGAGGACTTGCAGCAAAACGGCTTTTACTGTGTGATGGCAGTTCCTGGGTCTCAGCAAACATAGAAAGAAGACTAACTTATAAGAGCAATTATTGGTTCTTTCTCAGTCTTGATCCTCTGCAAATACTTTGTTTTTTCTAACCAGCTTGCATTGTGTTACAACTGCTGTGTAAGGACCATGGCAGGAGAGACTGCAAAGATACTTGTTGTGCAAATGTTTAGGATAAGGCCAGTCATTTAATAAGCTTTTTAAGACGACCAACAACTACAGTGTTAGAGACCACCACAAAGCAAACAGAAACCAAAGCCTGTATGCCAGAATGCCATCATTCCTCTGTATCTAAACTCACTGCAATAAGCACCAAACAGACTGGCCTGAGCAGACCTCTGTTACTCACTGCTGCCCTGTCTTTTTTTTTTTTTTTTTTCCTTAGGAGAGACCAGCCTTTAACGGGGACAACGTAGTGATGGTTAGATACTAGCTGAGATGTTTAAAAAAGAAAAAAAAATTATTTCAGGTATCAACTGCTCCTCAGAGTGGAAACAGCCCAAATCTCTCATCTTACTATAGAAACATCTTGGGAATATTTGATAGATCACTGAACAAGACAAAGACAGTTCCTCATGGTCTCATTTCACACTTAGGAAGAATACAACTCATGTTTTTTGCAGCAGTGATTCTGTAAAAAAAACAAAACACAACAAAGTAAAATTCAGCGTTTGTAAAATACAAATTGTTTCTGTGATGTTTGAGGTTTGAAGTTTCAGTTCTTTTTTATGAGGAATTCTGAATACAGCAGCTTTATGAGCACAGCACATGGAAAAAAAGCAAATCACATTGAGGAAAACCACGGCAAATACCATTCACAGAATTGCCAGTGGACACAAACAACGGAATTCCTAGGACTGGACCACTGAACGAAAAAAACGCAGGGAATTGCAACTTAACAGTATTGAGAAAGGAAAAGACATTTTGGGTTTAAATCTCTCACTTGTCAGCACAAACAGCTGTCTCAGCCAAAGGGAATTTGTATGTTCAAAAAGATTTGAGGTAAATTATGAGTGAATCACCTGGGACAACGTGTAGACAGGAAATTAATTCATTTTCCTTTTTTTTTTTAGTTCTCTCTCAGATTGCTGCAGTTTTAGTCATGCACAGGAAATATGGAATAAAGCAAAGATTACAAAGAAAGGAACTGCACAACGAAGAGGTGGCACAAACACTTTGCTAATGAGCAAGGGTGGGAACTACACATATGCAAACTGTGATTCAAATTCACTGGAATTGCAAAAGAACTGCACAAACCCTGACCACACAAGAAGGGGTTGGCCACCTGACGAAGACAACAGTTTATTGAGAAAGGTAATTGTTTATCCAGCTGTGACTCTGGTGGCCTGGATCCTGCGCCGATCCACACAATCAGTCAAAATACTGATTCATGCAATAGTTGGCTATCTTTAGTTACCATCACCTGCTTCTCTCCTGAGGCAGTTTCTTCTGGATGAGAACTTCTCTAATAAACACTTCCGAACCCTCATCTATGGCCAACACTGATATCAGAGGGAATGGATGGTGCACTGGCGTATCAGTGGTATCTTACAGCCTAACTAGCAGATTAGATAAACATCCATCTCTAGTTCTTCCCTGGGCAAGACTCTTAAGCATCCTGTAAAATGGCAAGTTAATGCTAAGACTTTCCGTAAAAGTGGGAGTGGCTGAAATATCTTTTGTTGAGAAGCAAGGTTTTCATGGTGTGGGTTGTTCTGCTTTTGCTTTTATTAAGTTCCCTTCTGTTGGTTTTAACGTGCCTCTCTCCATCCCATAAAAAAGGTTAATCTCCTCCCAGTCAGGCAAATCAGGTTTGGTCCACTTCTCCACACTCTCATGATTTATTTGGTCAGTGCCACATACCTGATACCATCTAGCAAAGAGGTAAGACGACTTCTTTCTTCTCACCTTCCCCTGCCAATCTGTCAGTTTTACAGCAACATCCTCTACATCTCACCGAGATCCTTTTCCCCCTTTCCTCATAGCCTTGCTGCCTCCTGCTATTCCCCCTTTGTTAGTCTGTGCCAGGTTCTTCTTCACCAAATAGGAGATGAAAAAAAGACATGCTGCCACGTTAGAAGGGAACTCAGAGCTCCTCTACTATGGACTACAGTTATGCTTAGTCCCTTTCACTCCTCTTTCTCTCCAAGCCATTGCAGGATCTTCACTCACAACACCTCTCATCCATTTTCTGCATCATCTCATTTGCTTAGAGATTTCCTTTATGTTTGTCTTCTCTGTAGTTTTCCTCACGGGCTCTCCCAGGGGCTCTTTTCATCTGTAAACTATCAGGTGTTTCAGGCTTCATTTTTATCTTCTTGATTTGCATGACTAGCAGGTATTTTTTTAGCTTCATTTTCTGGAGTTCACACATCCGAAGTTTTCACCATCTGTAGCCACAACCATTCTCCTCTTTTTGTGGCAGAGCATTCCTCTTTCTGCAGACACCCCCTCTTGCCGAGTCTCCTTACAAAGACAGACCTTCTCATTTGCTTATGCAGGATGAAATGCATTGGTATGGCAGGCTTCTCCAACACAGCCGCTGCTTTGCAAGACAGTGTGGTCCAGCCATTCGTCTCCACCTCACCACAGTCGCACAGGTGTGCGAGAAGGAGCCTTTGTTGCCCTACTCCTCCGGTGGTAGCAGCCCAGCTTTCACCACAAGGCAGCAAGCAGATACAAAGAGCTGCTTAGAAAGCATTCTCTGCTGGGAATTCTAGTACTAAGCAAAAGGCAGTATGTCAGATAGGTCCTTTCTTCAGGCCACTGTCGTATGAATAGTGCCAAACTGGCATTCATAAGGATGCAGACTTTGGTCCCTGCTACCAGTATGACTGAAAGATCAGAAGCATATCTGAAGTATGGCATGTGTGCTATGGACAGGTCACCAGATCTCAAGAGGTAGCTGATGATGGGAAATCATCCCTTAACTAAGAAGTGTTCTTACAGGCTAGAAAAGAGATCGTATCTGGATTCACTTATATTCACTACTTCATCTGGAAATCAAGAAAAAACTACCATTGATGAAATTCAAAGGAGATGCCTAGTTTGATGGAGTAGAAAATACTGAGCGGGACAAGATAAGCACACAGATGCATAGTGGTTTACCGAGCCAAAAACATTACAGCACAAACTAAGAAAGAACAATGCCTGCAGAGCAAAAGGTGGTTTTTTTCCTGAAAAGCAGATGCTTAAAGAAAGATTTGGTCATTGTAATTGTGGGTGAAGAGCTGAACTTGTGCCCCTAGTACGAGAACACATCAAAGAAGAGATTAGTGAGGCCCCTGGACAGACACAACAGCAGCAACAGGAACAGCTTCTAGTTTCTCTGAGCAGAGCTGATGAAAATGGTACCACAGCATTGCCTGCTCACGCGATGTTGACATCTTTAAAGGTCTGCCAGCAAACTGAAGAGAAGACATATATGATCTGCAGAGCAATACCCTGCAGTGGAGGAACATCTCGCAGCGACAGACTTAAATACAGATACAACCTGTGAAAGATGACTGAGAAGCTACTTCCCATACAATTGTTTTATTCTGGTGAAACATGAAACCAATATGTCCCACATCTCATGCTGTCCTTACATCAAGCTTTTCTGGAAGAAACACTTCAGCCAAATGGAAGTCATTGGGCAGAGTAACAACGTCAGAGGCATACGGAATAGCAACACAGCATAACTGAACAAAAGCTATACCCGTGTGCAGAGTAACACCGGAGGTCAAACTACAAGACATACAGCCTCTCCCGGACTGAGATCTATGATGCTTTCTACCCTCCCAGCCACCTCCTGTAGCTTTCATGTTTCTGCTTCTCATTGTGTCTCTTCAGGTTCCCCTGTGAACAAGCAAGCAGCCTCCCCTGTTGAGAAATGGCTTTTACTTCCTCTTGACTGGCCTCTACTGTAACATAAAGGAGAGCAGCACTTGCCAGCTACTAGCACAGCTGTTCTGCTGGCAGGACCCTAAATCATCCCATTTCGCTAGCACATGTCCTCTGTGCTCCCTTCTCGTTTTCCAGGATCCCCCAAAAGACAGACAGGGCCCACTGCACTTTCAGGAGAAGTTCATAAAAGCTGCTGAGCTTCCCCCTGTGACAAGCACTATGGCAAACCTCAGCACCCTCTGCCCTTACACTGTCATGCACACACATGCTATTTCTTATATGGTATTCTGACCACTACGACCATTTGTGCCAGGCCAGCGATAGGAAGTACATTTGCTGTACATAAAACCTGCTACAGGAGACATCAAGCAAAAAGTTAGCATGAATTTAACATGCCTTCATTTCTTTTTTTAGCAAGGTAAATAGGAGTTAGGAAAATCAAACAACAATGAATAAAAGGAGCCTTCCCTACTAAATCTATACAGCTCATTTCTTCTACAGGTACACAGCATAATTTGCAAAATCAGTTATCTGAAGGAGGGGGACTAGAAACACCCCTTCCACATACGCACAAAGTGCCTTCCTCCTCTTGCTCACTACAGGTAATTGCAGAATAGAATAATCAAACGTCAAGATGCATTTTACAACCCGTAAGAAAGAATAAGGCTTCTGGGGAATGTGAGCTGCTTAGTGACATCTATTTTAACGATTATTGCATACAATGAAGCTGTTTTAACTCAGTAATCAGGCTCTCAGTGGGAACTTCGCATTTTCTTACACATTAAGACGTATTTAAATTTATTTCTGAATTTAAGGGACCAGCTCTTATGAGCACTGGGGAGAAAAGCACTTGTGATACAATCTGTAAGGAAGTACAAAGTTTCCGTTAAGAGAGACAGGCAGCTATTTAGTGACATCTGCTTTTTGCAGCTGCTGGATATCACTGTGTGGGCAGCACCTGCCTCTCAGAGCTACCCGGTGAGAAGCAAATGATTCTGCACACTTAGAGCAAAGAAGCTTCTTCACATCATCTGAGAAGGAAGGAAAAGGTAAAATTAAAAAACTGCAGTTGCTGAAACAGTTGTGTATCGTATACTCATCATGTGCGTGAATGTAATGCTTTTTCATTTACCTTTTGCTGCTGCTAAGGTAACCAGTTTTAAAGAATCCTGCATCATCAGAAGTGGGTGTATGTGTGTTCTGTGAGCATGTTTTCAGTTTTAAATATTTAAGTATATTATGCTGAATCTAGATTAAATTCAGGTATGTCTAGGTGCAGCTGTTGGGAAACTGTCATGTCTAGACCATTGGTGTCAAACAGTTTTGACCCTGTGACTCGTAATTCAGATAAAATTCTTCTCTGTGTATAACAGAACGGAACTGGAGGCCAGAGAGGTGTCATGCCTGGAACTACCTACACACAGAAGGGGTCAGGTTAATGATAGTTAATGTTTGTTACAACATACGGCGCAAAGACAACTAAAGCGACTATACTCAACTCTTCTGTTTTCTATTAAAAAAAATAAAGGGGAAGAACATAACTCAGACTTAGAAAAATTTTGGTACAGTAGGCTAAAAAAAATGACGCTGTTATGGGAATAACACACAGAGTAATACATAAGCAATATAGTCGCACTGTGTCCAAGTTAGTTACTTCAAACTAACATCACTTAAAACTCTGTCTCTGCCTATTAGAAAAGTACATATGAAAATGACACATTTCTGTTAGCCACAGAAAACAGCACTGACTGAAAACTCACATCAGCTTTCAGTAAGCTTAATTTCATTAGAAGGGTCAACTTATGAAGACAAACTTCTTACAGTGATGTTTGTCTGATTAGGAAAGCGGGTGAAATCCTGAACTGCTGTGAATAGTGCCTTTGCTTTTTACTTTATCCCACAAAGGATTCCTCCCTCTCTGATTTGATATCTGTGGCCTGTACCTTTCCTTATTATTTGCTTTCCTCTCCACCACTTGAACAGTGTGCTCTGTGTGCTTGACATCCAAGTTGCAGTGTTCCAAGGACTATGCACATGCACGTTAAGGACAGTATATTTTGCAAGTGTGCCTATGCATCCCATAATGCTTAAATAGCATTTGAGAACCTGTAATGAGAAGCGTGCTGGAACTGGCAGTCAGTCTCTGCTAGTGATGCAGGCTTGCAGAGTAAGCACACGGTCTTCAGGCACTGAAAGTCACTAGCATTTTTATATTCTTTCTTTCTCAGGACCTGGGGGAAAACATGAGTTCTTCAAGTACAGAGTCCTTTGAAGTTGAAATCTCAACCTTCTATGACTACTACGATAATTACAATGATGCTCCAAAACCATGCAGTAAGGAAAGCGTCAAGAGGTTTGCAGCCTCCTTCCTACCTGTTCTGTATACCCTAGTATTCCTGGTCGGGCTCACAGGAAACGTTCTGGTCATTGTGGTCCTCTTCAAATACAAGAGGCTGAAGAGCATGACTGACGTGTACCTGCTAAACCTTGCCATCTCCGATTTGCTCTTTGTTTTATCCTTGCCCTTCTGGTCTTATTTCACGATAGACCAATGGGTTTTTGGAACTCCCTGGTGTAAAATCATTTCATGGATCTACCTGGTTGGGTTTTACAGTGGGATATTTTTTATTACGCTTATGAGCATAGACAGATACCTAGCAATTGTTCGTGCAGTGTTTTCTTTGAAAGCAAGGACTGCTTTCCATGGCTTGATTACTAGCCTTGTTGTATGGCTAGTAGCTCTTTCGGCCTCAGTTCCAGAACTTGTATTTAGAGAATCTTTTAATGAACACAATTATACTACCTGCAAGCTGAGATATCCAGGTAATTTCACAACGTGGAAACTTTTTTCCACTTTGGAAATCAACATTCTAGGGCTCCTAATCCCTTTTATAGTTATGACATTCTGCTACTCCATGATTATTAAAACATTAGTTCACTGTAAAAATGAGAAAAAGAATAAGGCTGTGAAGATGATCTTTGCTGTCATGATCATGTTCTTCTTCTTTTGGACCCCTTACAACATTGTTATTTTTTTACAAGTGCTGGAAACTGTGGGAGTCATTAGAGACTGTCAAGCGAGCAGGAATCTGGACTATGCTTTCCAGGTAACAGAAATCCTCGGCCTTTTTCACTGTTGCCTCAATCCGGTCATCTACTTCTTCATGGGAGAAAAATTTAAGAAGTACCTGAAGATGCTCTTTAAGAACTGGCGGTTACCTGGAGTTATTTGCAAGTGGTGCGGAGTTCACATCACTTACCACACTGAATCTACTAATTCATTCCACACGCAATCTACAGGGGATCAAGATGCTCTGTAATGTGTTTCAGATCAGCCACTGAACTCACCACCAAACAAACTGACAAAAGCAGGAACTTTGAAAAGCTAAACAAATGCACATGCATTTCACAATAAGCTACTGCCAGATAATTAATTACTTCAGCTTTGATTTCTGCTTCTAGATTTTCTGAATGTTATGACAGAAGGTGTCCTAGATGTGCAATGTGGGAGATAGACATGCAGGTTTTATCTGCTGCAATTACAGATCACTGCTCAGACGTAACAGCAGCCTCAGCTTTCAGCAAAGCACTATATGCTGTGCTGCTTCTTCACAAGCATCAAGACAGAGATTGGCCTACACAGAGGGGCAGAGGAGAGAGAGCTGCTTGTTATCAGTATGTGCATTTGGAAAATATATTTGTTTGAATAGGATGGTTATTACCATATCTTTATTCTACAGTTGATTTGTGTAGGACTTGTTCGCTCTGACTATTAGCAAGCTATTAACAATACCTCTTACCATTAAACGTTTCATCTCAGGGGAGGATACACCCTCAATCATTAAGAAAAAGGACAGAAAAATTCTTTATGTGCACAAAGACGCAAAGCAAATGCATTACATAGTCTTATAGACACGTTTTCTCTTAGGTGTCCAAGTCACCACATATGCCTATGTGTACGTGTATATATGGGCATTCTGAATTACTTTATCACTGTAATTAAAATACAGAATTGCTATCCAAAATTAACATAGAAAATGTGTAACATTTTTGAATAAAAAAGCATTAAAAAAATTATTTTCCAGCATGTGTGAGTAAGTTGGAAGCATCTAGGTTAAAAGTGTTTCTTTTAAAGTCAATGTTCTTTGTTCCAAAAGTACTTAACCCCAAGACTCAATCTTCATTCACTGGTTTTGTAGAAATCGTCTGTCATAACTTAGAAAACACACAATGAATCCTAGCGTTTGATAACAGCAAAAGGTTTAGAGCGTGACGCCCCAAGCAGCCACTCACAGATCTACATGACATTCATCAGAGATCTGGAACAGGAAGGAAACTCACATAACAATGTTTAGATTTTGGCACAAAAATAATTAAGAGTAATGTGGTAGCAGACAAAGTAAGAGCTGAAAAACAGGTATCTCAAGATATTTCTAGTGTGTCTTTTTGCTGGACAACCACCATTCAGCAGGAAGCCTTATTTTTCTTAGGCTATCAATAACAAAGCACTCAGCTATGGCTGCAAAGACCAGACAAGACATTCAAATGCATCAGGAAAGGGCTGGAGAAGAAAAGTAAAAATGTTGCAGTGCCACTGTTCTCATCACCCTAATAAGAAATGTAAGTGGAAGCTCACCTTCATGTGACCTCACTCATGACACAAGACTGAAAATAAAAAGCAGCACACTTAAATACTCATGCACACACACACATCCATCATAATTAAGTTTGGGAATGCATTGCCATTAGCAGTTCTTCACTGACAAGTAAAGATCTGCATTAATGCAGATAATGAGAATAGCCGTGGAACATGTTCCTTGTGGCAAGAAGTGTCTTCCCAAGAAAATAAAATACTACTACTCAAAACCTTACAAGCCACTGAGTAAGCCAGTTGGGAAAAACTGTTGTAAGGGGTGGGCAAAGCCATCCGTTACCTATTTTGAAAAGGAAGAGGATGACAAATTGCAAGTGTTAGGTGCTTCAAAGTTTCACAGATGTCACTGAACCCAACAGCACGTCACTCCCAAGCTGGCACATTGTCCTCACAGATGTGATACTGAGAGCACAGGTACTGTGAACTGTTGAGCTATTCATCACTCAAGTGCATAGACTAACCTGGAAGGCAGACAGCGCACCGCAGTTACTTTTTTCTTGGTCCTACTCTGTGATTCCTCTAGTCAATAAGAATAAACAGGTCCTTTTGAGAAATCTTTGCAGACCAGGGGAAGGGCTGCCTGTGCTGGCCTGGCAAAACGATGGTCAGCAAGCAAAAAGGAAGCCATAGGCCCTTGATGAGAAAACCGTGAGATAAGAGAGAGCCAGAGCTAAGAGCAGTGTTGAGGAATGGCACTGAGATGGCCAACAGCTTGCAGGCTGGTCCGGCTCTGGGCACACACCCTTTGGTGGGGAAGGGTGCTGAATCTG